>NC_135385.1:20779256-21979256 GCF_049243985.1 Paroedura picta
CTCTGATTTTTGCTTTAAAAAGGGAATGAAAACTGCCTCTGTGCCCATAATGCAGTGCCCTCTCATCTCTGCCAGGGTCTCCCCTGGGCTTTTGTACCACACTGTGCTCCCCCGTCAGAGGAGTATTAAGCCCGAGCTAAGGGGACTTCGTGGGAAGGGGTCAGTCGCTGGTTCAGCCTAATGCTGGACAACTGAGTAATACTACTTTGACCGGATCCCGTTCCGGGGTCATGTTCTTTAGCGGAGGTCACTTGTATACTCCCCCACTCCCCTTCTTGGCTTTTGATCCCCGAGTTAAATATCTGCTGTCTTCGGCCAAAGCCAAGTGGGAGGTGAGGTTTTGCTGTCCTGCTGGTAGTAGGAAATTGGTTGGCTGATGCAGGTGAGGGTTAGAAACTTGGTGTCCCCCCCCCCCAAATACTTGTGCTCCAGGGAATTGCTCTTGGAGGAGCAGAATTTTTGGAAGAGCTGCAGCTGTTCATCTCCTAGGAGACAAGAGCTTGGCTCATCTCTTGCTCTGAGCTCCTTCCCCCCCCCCCCCAACCCCTTCACGCTTCGAAGTGCCCAAAGAGCGTCTTGGAACTGCTCCTGACAGCTGCACTGAAGTTTTTAGCACTGCCTTACTGTCCTCTCCTCCTCTTGGAAGGGGCAAGTAGTTAGGTTCCCCATCCCCCTTCTCCGTCTGTGTTTTAGTATCCTAGAGAAACCTCGGCTACCTGAAGCAGTCTCCTATTAAGAGTATGATAGATGTCAAAGCTGCACATCACTTGCATCTTTCCTTGTTCCCCCCACCCCGTGTGTGGGGGGGAAACCACAAAATCTCAGCTGTTCTCCGCTGCTGTTAAAAAACAAAATTCAAGTCCTGTGCCAGCAGCTGCCAGCGGACTTCCGAGTTCAGTTTGGCCATTGAGCTAGGAGAGGGCCGGGAGCGACCCGCTCTGTCCTGCTACCCAGAGGGGACCTGACCTCATCTCTTTCTAGGTAGACTTCAGAGCCTCCAAGCACAGCTGCCTCTCAGTCTGTTTCCTGGTGCGTGAACGGCACCAGCTTTTTGGAGAGAAGAGGAAGAGGTGGAAAGGAAGGGCCGGGGGAAGAGGGAGGTTAGCCACGCTCTGTGTGCAAGTCCCCCTCCTCCTTCACCAGTTTCTCTGGCCACGCCCTAAGTGGCGGCTGAGAAGTGGCTCTCTAACCTCAGTGGACAGAATAGAAAGCTTTTTGAATTAGCAATGTTTGCACAGTAGCGTATGTGTGTCCCCATTCATTGGTGTTGCAACTTCGTACTGGAATCCCACCCCACCCCCCTGTCCAGAGCCTGTCCACTGAATTGTTCTTGTGGGTGAGTCTTAAGGCATCGGTTTCCGGCTTGCATCTCTCGCTAGCTGCCCCTCCTTGGCCACACAGCGGTGGTCTTCTTGGAGGGCTCTCCGGGGCTGCTGTGGAGGACTGCTCCGTGACCTCTCCCCTCTGGTGGCACGTGATTCCGCAGAACAGATGACCGAAACAGTGTTTTCCTAGTCCTATTTATATAAGCTCCCCCAGAACCTTTTGCGATAGTTTTTGCAGTACTGTATGACCTACACGGACATGTGTAAAAGTGTTGCAAAAAAGTTGTGCGTATGTGTACACGGAAGCACAAGCACACGCACCCTCTTCTCTGAGGCCTTCTCGGGGGTTACCTGTATTCCCTTGAGCTGATTTAGATGACTCATCCTTCGGCGATTTCTTGGTCTCGGCACGCCCCTGGCTTGACATGCTTTGTTGCGAGGGGAACTATGGAGAAAAAGGTGCTGTTAGATCTCTGGGACACCCCCATGCCTTGCGGAAGTACAAAGCCCCGCTTGGGTCTTCCGTCACTGCTGAAGCGGAAGGAGCCCAGCCTTCTAGCTGCCGAAAATTTCGTGAACCTTGAAAAAAATCACTCTCGGCTGTTTTCAGGGGTTCTCTCCATTTGACGCTTGGTGCTAAAATTCTCACAAGCAACTGGAATTATTTGCCTTTGGAATAAAGGAGGGATCTGATCTGGTGAGACTGGAATATTGTCTGGGCTAGCCTAGAACTTTAGACTAATCTGAAGAAGAGCTTTCTCTCTGAGAGGAAAGGCAGCTTTAGGAACTAAGATGGCTGCCAGAAGGACCGAGGGTTAGTGCCCGATGCACAGCAGCGCCTTTGCAGCTCTCTCTCCCCTCCCTCTGAACCCCCCCCCCGCTCCCCGGCTGCCATTTTGAATCATGTTAACGCTCTGGCTTCTCCCATTTAGGCCTAAAATCCCCCCCACCCCCTTTCCCCTTGGCTGTTGTGGTTCTGAAAAAGCATCTCACACTCTGGTCTATTTTGTTTAAAACGTTTTCTTTTGGGTTTTTCAACTTATTTTTTTTTTTGTAAGTGCCATTTGTATAACAAGCTTCAAATGGAGAAAATAAAAAAGTGACAAAATAACGAATAATAAAAAAGAAACAACCCTTGCATTCAGATAAGGAAAAGAAAGAAAAAAATACTTTGTTTTGTGGCTGTTTTTTCCCCCCACAGGTTCTGTAGATGCACCTGCACTGCAGGGTTAGTCATTACCTCTTCCTTCCCTCAAGAATCCTTGGTTCCTACTGCAGGAGAACAATCAAAGAGTATTTAAGCCTGGCAGCAGACGGTCGTCCCCAGAATTTGTTAGGTGATGACGGGGTGGGGCTGCCAGCTTTAACACCAAATCAAGCCTTCTGATTTATTAGTAAGGCCTGCAAGCAGTTCTGTATCTAGTAGGTCCATTGCACACAAGTCCAGGAGCACCTTAAAAACTTAAGATTGGTGGCAGGGGGCTGAGCTTTTGTGAGTCACAGCTCCCCTTCTGAATTCCCAGCTGCACAGATCCTTCGTTTATGGATTCATGCTTCTGACTGATAGGACTTATAGCACTGTTTTAAAGAATACACTGGGACGAGGAGAGAGAAGAGAATAAAATCAAGCGTGGTAGCACTGCTAACCTGCAGAGCCAGTCAAAGCTCCAGTGGCAGAAGCCCTGCGGGGCGAGAGCCCTACTTACTTTCTAAACTAGTCCAGAAAGGGATCAGAGGGCACCACGGTGCCCGTGGGTGCCATGTTGGGGAACCCTGTTCTAGATAGTAAACGAGCCCTGCTGAATGGTGCAGTAGGCAGAGGCGGGCATATCTTCTTGGCCTGCAGTTGCTCACCCCCAGTGCATTCCCATGATGTCATCTAAAGAGCCATGGCTTTTTGTGGGAGGGGTGGGGAAATTCTCTGCTCTTTCCTCAGCCTGAGGGCGTCACCAAATCCACCCACCACCAGGACCAGCAGAGAGATGCGAGAGGAGGGTCTTCTGCACTGGGTGGGGAGGGGGTGATGGTGGTTATGCCAACAAGAGAAACGGTGCCCTTGCATGGTTATCATTCCTGCAATCTACATCCTCCCAGCTGCTGCTCTGAGACACGACAAGCATTAATTGTGAGAAAGCACAGCCATAACCTAAAGATGGCGACCGGCCACAATGCATCCATTGTAGCAGTGGGAGAGGAGAAGCCTAGTTTCTCATGCTGTCGGTAAGGTTTCCGCACACCCGGTTGGCAGGTTCCACGCTCTTAATCCCAGCAGCTGCCTCCTGCCACTCTAACCCTTAATCCCTTGCACTAAAGCAGCTTGCAGCTGTATCAGAAACGGCACCGGCAGGATAAGAAGCATCTCCCGGGTTCTGGGCTGACAGTTAAAAGACGGGACACAGAGAGAGGTCTGGGAGAAGGATCAGAATGCTGCTGCTCAGTGAGGGATGAGCACCATCCACTTCTGGGGTTTGACACCTTCAGGCCAACACTCCTGTGGCCAAAACTACCATCCGGAGGTCCACCAGTGGGGCCAGACCTCCAGAAGACCCCCCCCCCCAAGCACCAAGATAACAGAACATTACTGCCCCAGACACAAGAACAGAAGAGAAGCCATGTTGGATCAGGCCAGTGGCCTATCCAGTCCAATACTCTGTGTCACATGGGCTAGCCAGAGGTCCACCAGCAGGGCCTTGCATCCTTGGTGCTACAAGTCCCTGGAATACCAGAAGTTGCCAACATAAGACATTTCTCTGGGGCATCTCAGGGAGGTGTAAAATTCAGGTCTCGGATACAATGGGGGAAATTTCCGAGGGTGGCGGGTGGTTCTCAGAATGCTGTTTTCCGGCCCAGTTAAGAGGTGTTCGGATGCCTGCCCTCAGCCACTAGCATTAGAGAGAGGTCTACTTTCCTCCAGCTACGAAATGCGATGGTTTCTCTAGTTGCCTCGCCTCTCTTTCCAAAGGATTCGGTTCCCACTCTCTCACAGCCTAAAAACATCACAGCATGGCATAAGAATTCCAAAGGGGGGGGGAATTAAACTCCCTCTCCACCCACACCGCCAAAGCAGCAAGGAAAAAGTCAGCATTTTGAGGGCAGAGGCTGCTGCAGTGCCAACAAACCTCCATCGAGTTGCTATGGGCAACAGATGCAGCCGTGAGAGGCCTTTTCCTTGCCTCTCTGCAGCTCTGGCCTTTGCACGAGCTTCGTCCCTTGCCAGTGGCAAAACCAGCACCTTTGAGGAAGAGGGGTAAAGGCCACCTGGGTTTTCTTGCTCTTCTCCATGACGAAGCCGTATCTATCTGCCAGTCCCCCACGATGCGACCCTGAAACGGCCTGAGCTTTGCATCAGCAGTGCTCCGGTGACAAGAAAATGCCAGCTGCAGGGGTAGCTGCAGGCTGCCTTTTAAGCCAGGCCTAACTAACTCTTCCAAAGAACATCTGAACTGGGCTTATATGACGGCCTTTCATGATGAAACACTTCTCCATACTGACCAAAGAAATAAAGCCTTGCACTTAAGAAAACTAGCTGCGTGGGCAGTAGCCCAGAATCCTTCCCTCCGCCTTACCAGTAGGATACTCCCGAAGGAGGTATTTCACCTTATTTGCAATCTTTAAAAAGCCAACAAGCAAGGGGAGTAGTGCTGGGTGGGAATATAGAGACTAGCCCCTTGCAAAATGGTGCTCCTCTGTTATTGTAAAGGGACTGCCAGCTTTGAATCCAAGAGGGCAACCTGGCAACCACAATCGGAGACCTCGCCCCTCTTCTTTACATTGGTGGCACTCTTTACCCAAAGCCCCTGTCATCGGCAGGTCCCACTCCCACTCGGCACAATTAGCCACCAACAATGGAGCTGCTCAGTTTGCAGAGTCCATCAGCCCCTCCCCGGCTTGGAGGAGGCCAGTTGTGGTCCTCACTTCCCGTTGCCATGGGGATGAATGGCCCAACTCGACTCAGGCTAAAAGAGAGAGGAGAGGGCGGCTGGGATGAGCAGGGCTTGTGTTTGTGGGGGAAGCACACGAAATAGAAATGGCACCATCGTTGGGGTGGGGAACAAAGGAGAGCAAGAAGCCTCGGGAAACCATTCCCTAAATAAAGCAAGCTCAGGTACATTTGGTCATAAAATAAAACGGGAAGCATGCTGCACTCCTATAGGTTTATACTGGCACCTTGGAAATCGCCACAATCAGAAGGAACCCACACTTGGAGATCCTCTGTGTTAAACTTGCCTCTGTCTAACCATTTCCAGATTGGTGACTCGTACAGTGAAAGAACAGACACCCTCCTGCAAGGGTGCAGGAATGCAACTCCGCGTTGCTACCTACAGTAGCAATGCTTCTGGGGCCATTATTTTATTTTATTTTTAATTAGCATACAGCCAGCCAGTTGTCCTGGCCTTTCAGAGTTGCCTGGCCTGTGCACCAAGGATAGGGAGTTTGGTGGCTCCCCATCTTTGTTGCCCCTCCCCAAATAGTCTCTTGGGTGGGATGGCCCTGCTGCCTCTGCACAAGAAACGTGACAGCTTCGCACACTATTACTCTTGTAATCCTCGCAACAGCCCTGTGAAATGGAGCTGAAATCAAGCGCCAGGGTTACTCTCGGTTAGCCTGCAGCACAAGCAGCATTGGAATCAGGGATCTTACGTCAAAATATTCAAGATATTCAAGGTTCTTACATGACACAGAACTCGGTCAGTGGGTTGTAGATGGGCTGGCTGTCAGAGAGATCTAGGAGCCCCCCCCTCCTCTTTGCCATTGCTGTGTACATTCTTAATGCATGTTCCCCCCTCCCCTTAAAAGCATCCTGGCTGAACCCTGGCTCACAATGCTTTCTCCGAGGTGAAGAGGGAGAAAGGTCTATGACCCTGAATAGCAAATGCGGCCCCCACACCGCCCCCATTCCAGGCCTCGAGGGGTCATGCTGTGCTTTGATGCTGCCCCCTCGGCTAAGAGGCACTCTGGCTTTGTTCAGCTGAGCCTGGCCTATGAAAAGCTCTTGCTGGGCCTTCCCTTTTCCTTCCTCCCCCACCCCAACTAAAGCTTTTGAACAGATCAGAGCGACATCCACCCACCCCCAATGACAAATTCATGTGTCAGGGCCTCCAGACCCTACAACTTGTTTTTTCTTCCACATCTCCCAAACGTTGCCCTTTGGTCTTAAAAATAGCTCTAGTGATCAGTGTTCAACTGATCTAATCTACCCACCACTTTTAGGGGTGGGGGTGGTAACGTATTTTAACTAGCATCATACCCCATGCTTCTTACCAGGTTTCAGAAATGCCAGATGTAAGAGGCAGGGATGGTGGCCTTTATGAGACAAGCATAAAACAGGGGTCCAGCAGCACCATGAAAATCAACAAAACATTTTCCAGCAGGAAATTGGAATAAGTGTGTTCGATGATGATCTGGATAAGGTTAGGAACATCAGAAGAGCCCTGCTGGGTCAGAACAGTGGTCCATCTAGTCCAGCGTCCCATCTTACACAGTGGCCAACCAGTTCTTCTGGAAGGCCAACAATGGGCCAGAGAGGCCGAGGCCTTCATAAGAACATAAGAAGAGCCCTGCTGGGTCAGACCAGTGGTCCATCTAGTCCAGCATCCTGTCTCACACAGTAGCCAACCAGTTCCTCTGTATGGCTAACAACAGGGACCTTCTGAGGCAAGGCTTTCCCCTGATGTTGCTTTCATTATTTTATAACAAGGAAACCATGCTGCAAGGGCAGCTCAGTCAGTGAGGAAGAACAATATTTGGAGAGAAAATTTTTACCTCGGAGCAGGGAAGTGTGAAAGGGGCTGCCACAACTGATGGTAGCCGACATTAACTAACAGGGAGGGGGCTTTTCCCCCATCCTGGGGATTTAAAAAGCTCCCCCCCCCAACACAATGGCCTCTGCTTCCTTCTTAAATAGTAATAATTGGTGCCATCAGTTTTCCGAGGGGCTTTTGAACCCTGGCCCCTGCCATTCCCAAAGGTGTCATTAAAGGGGGAGAGAGAAAGGGGGAAGGAAGCCATTGTGCTCAGACTGAAGCAGTGCAAGGCAGCAGACAGATATATTAAAAACGAACTCACCTCTTGTGTCATGAGAAGGGAGGCTGGAGCCAGTGCAGTTGCTCGTCCTCTTCAGATTACAAATCTGGAAGCAGTGGTGCCCTCAGTGGCCAAACATCCGGCTTGCGATCTCTGCCATGAACTCCTCAAAACTTCCTGCAGCATCATATTTATACATTATTACACAAAAGGGAGCCTGCCTGAGACAATGAAGCCCAGCATCTAAAACTACCCCATGGCCCCAATACAGGCAGAGTTAAAAATGTGTGTTGTACATGTACCTTTCAATCATGTAAACACCGGGAGGGGGGGGGGAATAAAATACCTGTTTGTGGCATTTTTACTCTGCCTGGTCACCTAGCTCAGGGTGGCGTATGTGGTTTGCCTCTTTTCCGCCCTCACAACAATCCTGAGAGGTAGGCTTAACTGAGATCAAAGTCTGGGCAGAGAAATACCTGGAGGTTTTGGGGGAAGGGCCTCAGCAGCGTTCAACGCCATAAAGCAGCCGTTTTCTCCAGGGGAGGCAATCTTTATCTATTTAATTAATTTATTTATTCGATTTATATTCTGCCCTACCCAGCAAACCAGCTTAGGGGATCAATTGAAATAGCGGGAGGTCTCCTGGCGTCACCTGGAGATTGGCAACCTTAGCCCAACGACACGGGCAACTCCATGCCGCAGGAAAAACTGGCAATAATTTTATTTACATGCCCCCCAAAAGGTGGAACAAGCTAATAATGTGTGAGCTGGTTTCACATAAAAATATTCAGGAAAGCTCACTGCAATGCTCAGTGAGATTTCTTAATTATTTGAGAAGGTCTTTCATATGAAAACATCATCCTGTACGCACTGAACAATATTTGTAAAGCCATACAACAAGCTATTCAATGTAAAGAGAGGTGTCAGATGCTGGGAGACGTTACCTGGTATTTATCGCAGGCCGGAAACGCCTCAGGTGAAATTCTCTGGCAGGAGCGTTAAAAGTTGGCCAGAACAATTTCTCCTGGTAGGACTCTGAGCCTCAAAATGAGAAAGTCTGACAATATTTTTAAAAATCCTCCACCGCAGGCAGCCTTGCTGTGAAGATGGTAACCAGGACAAAATGGCTGCCATGGGAGCTGAGGGCCAGTCACAAAATGGCTGCCACCCCATTCATGGGGCTAATCGCAAAATGGCTGCCACAAGAGCTGGGATCACCTGGTCACAAAACATGCTGGGAGGATCCCCCGGAATGACAGCTCATCTCCAGACAAGAGTGATCAGTTCCCATGGAGAAAATGGCTGCTTTGGAAGGTGGAGTGGCAGAAAGCCAGGCCTGGCTCTTTGGTGACGAAGGAAAGGCCGAGGGAGGCAGGCACCGTACTGGGAAAGCAATGATTTGACACAGAGTAATGCACAGGGAAAGACGTTTCCCCACGATGTATGGCAATTACAAATCTCTCCATCCATTAAAGATGCCACCACTGGAAGAAGGGGGGGGCATAAACAAACACATTTTGAAGGGGTTTGTGCAGCCCATGTCAATCATTCTTTTTTTAGAATTAGCGGAGTTGCCAACTTCCAGGTTGTGCCTGGAGAACTCCCAGTATGACAATTGAGCTCAATTCTCTGAACAAAATTGCAGCTTTGGAGGATGGAGTCTAGGGTCATTGTGCCCGGCTGAGGTTCCACCCCACCCCACCCCCTCTTCCAGGTATTCCCCAAGCCAGACCTGGCAACCCCATTAGGTAGATACAGCCATGGACGACAGTGCACTGGTCACCAGATGGCCAGATGCCACCTCTGTTCAACTGAGAGGGGGACAAATTAAAGGTGGGACGAAGACAGGAAGGAATTTCTAAGAAGCAAGAACAGACAAGCTGCTGATGCATTTGAGGAAGTGAGCAGTGACTCAGGAAAGCTCCCCCCCCCCCCCCCAATTTTGTTAAGTCTTGAAATAACTCCTGGATTCTGGCTCTTTTCTATTGCTACAGTCTCACACGGTGAGCCACCTTGATCTATTTCCACGCCAGAAGTGTTGATGCAAAGGACACCCTGAAAAGGCAAAACTCGCCACACTTACAAGTTCAGTGATCTGACGGCAAAATACGCTGCAAGTGACTATTATGTTTCTCTTGCCGCTGACGTCCTGAAATCCTTTTACTCCCGCCCCATTCCGATGTACAAATATGCAGGAGCACCTGGTACAGGTTGTTGTTTCAGCTGTTCTGGGTGTTTCTGGTTCAGCGTGTGCACTGTTATTTACTTATTTTTAATTTGCATCCCGTTTGTCACTGTGACCAAGTATGGCCTGGAAAGCCAAGGAGAAATCTGCCCTTTAAACTAGTGGTCCTCAGCAATCTTGTAGCAGTGAGTTCCAAAAGATCATGTGTTGTGCAAAGTCTCAACCCAGGCGTCACTTTCTAGAACAGGGGTCCTGTGAGCACCACGGCACCATCAGATACCATTTCTGGTACATGCCCAATGTTTTTAGGAAGTGGGAGGGGCCAGCTTCTGCCGGGCTGAGCAGATTTTTTAAAAGCATTAGTTTAGCTGATTGGCTAAAAGCAAACTGTGCGTCTATGCGAGAAAATATCGGAAAACAGTCTGCTCATTTTGAAAGGCATCCAGTCTCAGAGCTTCTGCCCATAACGTGGAAGAGGGTTATGCATGACCTCACTTCCTGTGGCTGGCTCCGCCTCTTGCAGCAGTCATTTTTGGGTTAAGTCTGTCCGCCTGGGACAGAATTCCAGCTTAAAATGGTTGGAGACCCCTGTTCCAGAATCATGGGGGAGCGGAGCATATGTTCTCAAGTGAAATCCATTTTAATTTCCTTCTATCTATAACAGCTATCAACATCAAAACTTTCTTTTTTTCCCTTCATATATGTTTGCTAGAACTTTTTTGTCATCCTAAAAATTCTTAATAAAATACATCCGAGGGGGAGAAAACCCACCTTTCTGAGCATGCGCCTTCTTCCACGGGTAAAGCGGAAATCAGGATGCGGGGAAAACAAGAGCGCGCAAGTGATGTTTTTAATTACAAAAAAGTTCAAATTACAATATAATACAGAGACTTTTTTTTTACACACAGAGTATTAGAACAGTTTCCTACCAGGAGGTCAAGAAAAATATTTTTTTCTTTGCTTTTTTTCCTGTTTTTTTAATAAACCGCTTATTCTCATTTTCAGCTATTGTTATACAAAGTTACAGAACATGCGCACTTGTCCCATGATAGGGTTTGTTCTTCCGTTTTAATTACTTTTAAATTTTTGCTAAGTGCAAATACTAGATATTTTTTTTCTCTCTCTCTCCACCTTTTAAGGCAAGTTAAATGGGACACGCTGCAAATGGCATCACAGAAAGTACCTGTTAAAATGTCAAGCTCGGGGTGTACAAAAAAAAAATCAACACACACACACACATAACAAAACACCTTCGTCCCCCTCGTCTACCCGTAAAGAGAGATGGTCTTTAAAAACAAACTCAAAGCAGGAAAGAAAGAAAGAAAGAAAGAAAGAAAAAAAACAGCCAACAACTTAGCATTGAAGTGTGTTCGTTTAAAATACGCAGGAAATGCTGATTAAAGTGAAGAAACAGCTACTTCACCCATGTCACTGAAGGAAAGGGGATGGCTTTAAGGAGGGTGGGTGTTCTGAAGGCCTGGGGGGGGTGGCTGCTTCTAAGTCCTCTCTGTCATCAATCCGGCATCTTGCTGGGACACTGGTGCCCAAGGGAAAGGAGATGCTGGATGTGGATGAGCTGTTGACATGGGCTCTTGACATTTCAGAGTCAACCATGTGGTTTAAGGCCTTTAAACTTACACCTGGGCTAGATGACAACAAGAGGAGGAGGAAAAGAAGAGGTTTCCCTCCTCTTCTTGGTGACATCTAGCACTTCAGGGAGAAGGCTGCTTCCCACCAACACTCCAGTTTTCTAAGGGCGGGGATATATTTGTTATTTTGGGAAAGACAGGAATTCTGGAAATACAAGAATCTTCTGTGAATTCCCACCAAAAACCCACACAGAACACCCTTTTCCTCCATGAGAGACAGACTCTAGTTGCATCCAAGCTAGGACTCCGTGGCCTCTCAGCCAGATAAAAACTGGGCACACACCAGACTACAGAGGCAACTCTCCCAAGAAAAGCTGTGCAGGGCCATATTATGCCAGGATCAGATGGTGGACAAGCCATTTGCACAGGATACAAATTTCCCCATTTTGAGGCAGTGCCCATCTTTCTATCCCTGGCGTGGTGGGTCTCCCGTGTGGCCAGGGGCCTGTTAGTTGGGGTGGCCCGGTCAAAAACCTTGAGAGGCAGGCAAAGGAACCGAACCGTCTGCTCTAAATCATTAAGCCAAGCACATACACAACCTGGTAAACTGCAAATCCGTAACTGCTGGCTAAGTGCTAAGGAACCCCTAGCTGGGCCAGCAAGACCACTCAGAGCAGTGTGACTCCCTTCAACCCCAAAAGCCTGAGTTAGTCCATCTTAAATGTAATAATAATAATGGAACTGATTTTCCTTAGAGTATAGGATGAGGCAACCTCAAGTGGGTAGGTTAAGATACTGGCCAGGGCTGGTAGCTTGATGGATAAAATATTTAGGATGTTCTTGCCGCTTGAAAAAAATTAACAGTAGAAGGCAAAAGGGCTATCCTCATTCAAGAACCGCACACAGGTCCGAATCCTAAGTTCAAACACACAGAAGGGAATTTCCAGGCAGGCAGGGGGCAATAAAAAGAAAACCGTAACCTGAAACCAGGGTTGGTAATGGTCAAAAGGAACCTACTCTTTTCACTGCAGATAAAATCTTGGGAGACGGATGGAGGCTGGCCCTAAATCCCCCAGGATCGCAAAGAGAAAGATACCTGCTGGCTGATAGAAGCAGCTAATCAGGGTTGTCCCTAAAATGCAGGGAATTGGGATGACTGGCCCAGACTTTGTACGGGAGTCCCAGGTTGATGGGTCCACAGCTAGGGGCCAAAAACACGTTCTTTCACCCCTGATTTAGGGATTTCTCAGCAAATACCTGAGGGAAAGGCAATGTAGCTACAGATGCACCCTGGGAAGTCTCTGCCCCATCAGGATTCCCAGGCGTGTGTCCTTACAGGTGTAAGGTCTTGCTGGTGGAGAAAGTGCAGATTTGGGAAAAGGATACCACAAGTTGGCCTCGTCCTGAGATTCTCTGCCCAGGAATTTCTTCTGCGCTACAGCGGCTGATCTAACAAGCCAGCTGGCCCGACTGTGCAGCGGAACTGAGAGAGAACATAAAATTAACGGAGGCAGCTTCCCTTACCCAGGAACAGACCCTCAAGTCCTGTTCTCTATGGGAAGGGGTTACTTTATGCACATCTAACTTAGAAGTCGATTTCTAGGTGTTGCACGTATTTTTTTTTTTAAAGACCCATCCTCAAATGGCCGTAACATTCCTGGACCATCCGCCGTCACAAACCTTGTCAGCAGGCCTCCGAAACAAACAAAAAAACACACATTCATAAAATCAACAACCAGCAAATAAAAAAAAGGTCGCTATCCACAATAAAAAAAAAAACAAGGAAGAATGGTGCTATCTGCGTGGCCAAAACGACGGCGGACTTCAACGAATTTTTATAATTTTAAGGCGCTGATTAATAAACCTGAATCTGTCCAGCCTCATCTTTTCACCTTAATTAAAAAAAAGAAAAATACACAACAGCAGTAATTTTCAAACCAACAACTAACGGCCTGATTCTTAAACTCTGGAACCAAAAGGAAAAGGGAAAGCAATTAATGCCGTGGATCACCCCCCCGCCAACCGAGACAAAAACAAGTTCGGGACACTGTTATTGCCAAATTTAATTGCGTGCTCCCCCCAACGAGGATAGCCCTACCACTGCCCCACCCCTGGATGCAGCAACGGGAACCACATGGCACTGTGGGAACCCTCCCTGCCGCTTGCTAATGGAACCGCATTGAGCCCAGGGGCTGCGCACTGTTATGCGTTTATGCTTTGTGAACAGGCTGCCTTGCGTTACCATTCCAGGCACCAGGCAGCTGTTATTTTTTTCTTTGTCAAAAAGCACACACCTCCAAGGACTCTATCATCCAAAACACACAGCTGGGTCTAACTGGATTCGTTGCCAATCCACAAAAGGGCTGTGAGAGCATGGAACAAAGTTTTAAAAGCTTAGGCATCTGGTACCATGCAGGAAGGAGAGGAGTAGATTTCACTAGTGGGTCTTGGGACCTGTACTTGCTTGGGACTCTCAGCTTTTAAAGGAGTTTCTGGGTCTCCCAACTTGGACGGGACTGCCACAACTCCAGAACTGGAGCAGGCAACTCCCCGACTCTCCCACCCCTCTCCGTTCACTGAAACAACCTGTCTTTTGTCTGTTCCTAAGCTCCAGAACTCCATGGGAGGTTGTCAAATGAGAGGGTGACTTCTCACCAGATCCCGGGGAAGACGTAAGGCGTGGAAAGTCACGAGCTGGCCTGAGCACAGAGCATTTGGCTGTATTGCTTCTAAAGAGAAAAGTGAGCCACCCCTCTGAACAAAACATCAAATCTGCGGTCCTGGCAAAGAGGACGCTAATACTCGCCACCTTTAGACACAAGGCTGTTTCTTTTTCTTATAAATTAGTAGCACAGGCCAGGGGCTCAGCAGGATCTTGTAGAGTGACTCGCAGCAGCTTTAGATACAAGCCAACCCTACCCTACATACACATGGCACACCTCAATCCCACAACGGCTGCCCAGGTGGGCTGCAATAGGGCAAGTCAGGCCTCAGCTCTGCATAGGTTTGATTCACCCCTTAAGAGTCACTGCACAGCGAGCAGACGTACAGGAGGACAGTATGAGGCATTTCCAGTATGAAGTGGACCCCCGAGAAGCCAGCATGGCAACACCTGTGCATGGCGGGGGTGTGTGTTAACCAGCAGCTCAAGTCACACATGTCCTCTGTCTCTTTCTGAGAGGGGTCAGGAAGACCCCCTGCGTGTCCAGGGCGCCTTGGACTGTGGGCCGTGCAAACGAGGAACAAACCCTCCCGAAAGTGCGACCTGCCTAAAAAATGTCGACATGGGAGGGGCACACCTGAGTCTCAGACCCCACCAGGCCACAGGTCCTGCTCACGGACCCACCGTGCTCAAGCAGTTGAGGACTCCCTCCGTCACTGTCCAATAGGGACTGGCAGCAAGTGGAAGGATTCCTCTAGTCCTAATGATGCTATAGGGACTTTCCAGACTAGTGTCTCAAACATCTGCAGACTTCTACCTGCTGCGGCCGTGCTGCAAACGCCTTAAACCGTGAGCCAAACGGCGCCTAAGGCCGTTAACCCCTGCAACGCCCAAGTCCCTACACAGCCGACGGGAACCAATCCCTCCCCAGACAGCTCCCTCCCCTCCTCAGAGCTGTTTTGGTAGGCGGGGGACGTGGGAGGAAGGGATTTGGAACAAGGGATTTCACAGCACTGCTCCCCCTTTGCCGAACAGCGCCGCCTCTGTCCGCCTCACTCAGCTGAGAACGTTTCTGGACCGAAAACAGCATCCAGGGGACCTTCGGACCGAGACGCCTTTCTTTTCTTTAACGGGCATCGCCGGAGCGATGTGTGTCCGCACGCTGCAGGGGCCTCAGCGGCAAAGGCCGGCAAGGAGAGGATTGCAGAGGGGGTGCTGAAATGGGTGCTCGGTGCCTGTGGTTCGCCGATGGGGGAGGGGGAAGAAGGGCAGAACTGGGTGGTCCAGGGGGAGGGGGAGGGGAAGCACCTCCCAGTGCTGGCTTTTCCCTGCAGTGACTTTCAGAGTACGGGGTGCCGCCCCGCAGCGGATCAGAACCGATGCCGCGGCTGCGGCCCGAAGTGCATAGGAAGGTTGTGTTCCAGCGGCATGTTCATTTGGGGGAAGTCGTAGTTGACCCGCATGTTGGGCAGCGGCGGCACGTAGGGGGCCGGGATGGGCCCAATGTTCAGGGGGAGGTTGTTGTACAGCGGCCGCACGGGGGGCAGCGGGAAGGGAGGGTGCACGAAGGGGTAATGGGGCATCTGAGGCTGGTGGTGCAGGTTCTGCGGGACCGGCCTGGGGATGGCTTCGAGACGTGGGATTTTCTCGGCGGGCTTCTCCAGCGGAGGGCCGATGCGCTTGAAGCTCTTTTCTGCCAAACAGACGGAAACAAAGTTCAGGTGGAAAAAAATATCATGAGGTTTGGAAGCATCTCTGACCTGGACTGAACGCCTGCTTGCCCACAGAGAGCTTCGGGGCAGAGGGAAAGGGGGCAGGTCTAATGCTGCCTGCATAAGACAGTGTGAGAACTTAGTTCTAACTGTAGCGAGCGATTATCCACTCTCTGGAAGACCCCCCCCAAAAAAAGAGGGATCCCTCCCTGGCTCTGATCCTGGCTTGCTCCTCACTCCTGGCTCTCAGCTTTCCTCCCCTCCTGGCCCTCTTCTTGACATGTAACTGTGATGTCAGAGGTCTGCATATTAGCAGATCCCATAGAGCGCCCTTCCCCCCTTCCCAAGAGGTTCACGAGCACCATCCCAGACGGACAGACGGCACCGCCCACCTCCGTTCTTCCGCTTCTGCTCCTCTTCCGCCTCCTTCTGAATCTCCTGGATGATCTTCTCGTCGTCTTCCTGAGGACGACAGAAGGACAAGTAAGACTAGAAGCCAAGGGTGCTGCAGTGGGTATTTACTCCATTCTAAAAAGAAAGGCTGCGTTGAGGAAGCCTCCTGTGCAGAGCATGCAAGCGTGGCGGACCTCACTTGTAAAACGCTCCAAAAATAGTGCAAAATGTTATTCGTTCCCTCTAACCAGTGGAAAACACCACACGCTTGGCCTTCTGAGACCGGCACCAAACAGAGCTCTGCAACTGTGTGGCCAGGATTTGGTTTTAGCGCTGCTCTTTCTATCAGCTTATTTTGGTAGGACTATTTTATACTGCAGAGAGGGAGAAAAAGGGGAGGGTGGGAAGATAATGCAGACGTACAGTCCAGATTCTCCGCCCAGAAACAGCAGATTCTGCAACCTGCAAACGTGATGCAAAATGAATAGTCTGAATCGTTTCCCTTAATTTTTTTAAAAAAGGTATTTTGTAGAAGAAGAAGAAGAAGAGTTGGTTCTTATATGCCGCAGGTATGTACAAACTTTGCTGTAGCCTCGCAAAGTTGCAGGAGCTGACAAGAAGGAGCATGCTGAAGTCCCCTCAAAGCAAACGAAATATAGTGTGGCCCTTTTCTCAAAGGGGCACACAACAACCCTCTGGAGCCAACTTTTGCAATGAGGACTAGAAACTGGCTTAACAAACCAAACCAAAAACAAAAAATCAAAAGCTAGAGATCTCCCAGCTGGATTCTGTGCCCAATTTTGTGGTTTCCTGGGCTCCTACAGTAATGCAGCTGTAAGCTAAAATCACCATCCTGGCACCCATAACCGCTGCATAGAGGGAAAGCTCTAAAGCAGGGGTAGTCAAACTGCGGCCCTCCAGATGTCCATGGACTACAATTCCCAGGAGCCCCTGACAGCATTCCTGGGAATTGTAGTCCATGGACATCTGGAGGGCCGCAGTTTGACTACCCCTGCTCTAAAGTGAGGGTGGTCATGTTTCCCCCCTTCCAGGTAAAAACAGCCAGTTGCATTTTGCCATTGAAAACCAAGATCCCCTTGGCATTTAGCAGAGATGGGGGCGGGAGGGAGTGAAGGGGAAGAGGAAGAAGAGCCCAAAACAGCAGGTGTGCTGCCACGGAGCTGACAACTTGTATGGAATCCTCACCCACACCGAGGAGCATGACTAAGCCGCTTAGAGACAGCGCACTGATCCTCCGGCAAGCTCGACCAAGCAGATGGCTGGGAGCATGCTTTTCCCTCCGCCCCTCCTGGGAGCAGCTGGGGCACCGTTAATCTTTTAAATAGCATTCGACCATTAAATATTTAGATTAAAGCTGCGGCTCCGGGGCGGCTGAGGCCCACGGCTGGATGGGACATCAATGAAAACGCCGGCTCTGGTAGCGGAGGAAAGAGGCCATTGAGATTTTATCTAGGAGGAAGGGGATGGAGAGGAAATGTGCATCAAGAGGCGGCCGGATTCTCGCCACGATGCTGCACGCTACGATGCACAAAAGGAGGTGGAAAAGGGAGTGCACGGCCAGGTCAGCACGAAGCCCAAGCTGGACACAGTTCGATCCCATTGATGCACAATGCTTCCCTCGTATAAAGTCAGAGCTGTCGGTCCATGTCGCTCCAGCCGGCCTGCTCAGACTGGGGAAGGCTCTCTGGGGTCTTTGGGGAGAGAGAGGTTTTCTCTCTTGGGTCCCACTACCGGAGATATTTTAACTGGAGGTTCAGCCCGGGATCTTCCACTCTGCTACGGAACCCCCTCCTCGCTCCTCCACGCTGAACGTTCACAGTCGGTAACTCGCGCCCAAATTCCGTGAATTCCCTGCACTGAAAAACAACTCAGCCAAGAGAGCTGAGGACTGAGAAAGCCATGCGGGTCGCTCGGGTGGCCGGTTCACACGTGCAAGTTTTGCACGCGTGTAGAAGGAGGCTTCAGAACCGCACAGGCTACCTGCCCATTGCAAATCTAACGCATTTACTGGCCTTTTGTACCTGGGCTGAGATTGCATGCAGAGAGAAGTAAAGTGGCAAATTATCTTCAGAGGGCATGGAGGGTGGGGGATACAGGCCATCTTTGTACTCTATGGCAGCACCACAATCCTGGCTGGAGATCCCAAATCCCATGCATTCTGACAGGCACATCTTTTGCTGCTTATTCACAGCATTGGCAAAAACCTCTGTAAAGTTCATGTCTCACATTGTTTGTTCATTCAGAACATGAGATGAGATTTTCGCAGCGTTTGTGTCGCTCGCTGTTTGTTCGTTCATAATAAGGGACTCGTGCTCGCCGACACAAGCATCTACACTGTGTGACTGACGTGAAGCTGTGGCAGCGATGTTTGTGGCTGGCTCCGCCTCCTGCGTCTGGCTCCGCCTCCTGCGGCAGCCATTTTGTTGCTACACCCACTGGGCTGCGTCAGGAGCCCAAAATGTGTCCCCAGGCTGAAAAAGGCTGATTCAAATGGTGGTGCTCCTCCCTTGCTGATCCTACAATACTTTGGATACACAATTTTGGGGGATCTCATCACTACAGAAGTGTGTTGGGGGGGGGAGGATAAAAGCTGCACTCTAGGCTAATTGAAGTACACACCACCATCCTGTCCAGACACAAAACTTGCACACATCTTGTTTCAATTTCCCCCCAGCGTAATGTCTTCCTGCATATATATAGAGATAATTTGCCCAAATGTGGAAAGTTTTCTGGATTCGGAGAGTCCCGGGAGATGCTCCTGGGAAATATGCTGCCTGTTACACACAACACACAGGGGAGTCGTGCCAGTTTCCCGACTGGGGTCTGGTAAAACCCCGCATGTCTGGAAGCCCAGCCAAGTTTCCCTTCCAGGCGGAGGGGCGGGAAGGGCGGAGGGAGAGAGAGCGGGAAGCAGAAGAGAGACGCTCCAGGACGCCGTCCAGCGACCTTCTCTTCCTTGTGCCAACTGGTTTTCTGACTCAGCGGTTTCCAAACCAAATGACTTTCCAAAAGCAGGGCTCTGGACCTCGTTAAAAGAAAAAAAGCAGCGGAAAGAGGTCGGAAAGAGGCAGCCGCACCCACCGATCTCTGCGGCCCATCCCGTCAAGAGGACATTCTGCAGAACGCAGCCTTCCCAGGGCAGCTTGTGAGTCCGATTCTGGGGGGCTTCCCTTCCAAGTGAAGCAAGGGTAGGCCCAGGAAGCACAAGGGTTCTGGATCCAGCCAAGTTGAGCCAAGATCCGAAGCAGGGGGCGTTAGAAAAGCAAACTGGGCGTAAATAATTTTTTTCCAAAAGACTTGGAGAACAATTCAGCCTTTCGAGTTGGTCCCTAGTACAGAACATGGGCACGTCTAACCCCTTAAGGCTATGCTTATTCAGTGGGAAGAGGTACGTGGGTTGCGGGGGAATGGAAGGAGAGCAGACAGCTGGCGTTATACATTTGCGATCAGGCGCTCTTCCTTCTCCTTCCAATGAAGAATCCACACTCGCTTGTGTGCCACCCAACGAGTTTAAAAGGCATCCCGCAAAATCAGGGGTAGTCAAACTGCGGCCCTCCAGGTGTCCGTGGACTACAATTCCCAGAAGCCCCTGCCAGCGAATGCTGGCAGGGGCTTCTGGGAATTGTAGTCCACGGACATCTGGAGGGCCGCAGTTTGACTACCCCTGCTCAAAATGGTAGATTAGACCAAACTGGGGATCAGGGTCAGAAACCAGGGGACGTCTGCAGTATACAGAGGCAAATGGAGCATCTGGGAAAAGAATCCTGGATCCTGGATCAGGAACGGCTGAGCAGCGGATCCAGGAAGATGCACGGAGGCAAGGAAGTTGGGAAAACAACCAGGATTTCTACTTGCAAAAGCTTTAGTCACGGTTCCAGACTGCACTAAACAAGAGTTCTCCTGAGGACAGGAAGGCACCTTCCCACGGCAACCGGAGGCAAGTTGTCATCCACTAAACGCGGGGAAAAACGCTTTGATTTTAATTCTGCAGCGCTTAAAGTGCCCGTGTTTACATGCAGGGAAAGAGAGAGGGAGCGCACAGGTTCAAGCCAAGCAAAGAAAAATGTGCCGCGTCGCGAGACGAATCCTGAATCTCCGAGCACTGCTGCATGCTCAGCCCCACGGTGGATAAGAAGAACGTCAGAAGAGCCCTGCTGGATCTGACCAGTGGTCCATCTAGTCCAGCATCCTGTCTCATACAATGGCCGACCAGTCCCTCTGGAGGTCTCACAACAGGGCTTATAGGCTGAGGCCTTCTGATTTTGCCTCCTGGCACTGGGACTCAGAGGTTGGCTGCCTCTGAATGTGGAGGCTCCCCTCTAGTCACCATGGCCACGGCGACACCTCTCCTCCACAAATTCCTCTAATCCCCCTTTTAAAGCTAACTATGCCTCTGACAGCAAATTCCAGATTTTGTGCATTTGATTCCACTGAGTGCAAAAACACTATCTTTCTTGCATCGATCTGCTATAGAAGGAAGAGGGAAAGACTGGCTAATTATTTCAGGGTGGAGGGATTTTCAGACATTTAAGAGGTGCCTTTTTTTTCATTTCAGGTTGTGGCAGCAACCCAACAGCCTAATTTTCGTGTGTGGGAGGGTGCCGCTGTTGCCAAGAAGGAAAATAATTTCAAGAAGGAAGAGGCATTGAAAAGAAGAAGGGGAAGGGTTTTCCTCAGGTTTTCTCCAGCTTTGGTAAGAAAGAGCTCCAATAGCCAGAGGCAGCGGCCCTGTGACCTGGATACAACAGAAAGCAGGGAGCTGGTTGGATCCAGAGCAGCAGAAAGCAGGCTAGGAGGGGAAATAAGCCATTACAGATGGCAGCAATCATACATAGAGCCTCTCTTCTCAACTTGTTACCACTGAGAAACCCGCCGGAGATTGCTTTGGCAGTAGCTGCAACCACAGCTCAAGGACTGGAGGTAAACTGCAGCTAACTTTTTCTGCCTGCATTTACCTCCCCAGCAACTCTCTCCAAATGTCAGTTGCTTTGGGGACAGCAGGATGTGGAGACGATGTGATGTCACTTCTTGTTGATGCTCTCAGCCGCCTCCCCTTTACCACAGAGACTAAGGGAAATTCCTAGAGCGTCGCCATCCTCAGTTTCTCAGGGGTAGCACATTAGGGCTGGGGGCTTAGAATTCCTCATCCCAAGGAGGGTAAAAGGGGGGGCTAGTCCCTGATCCTGTTTAGACTGTAGGCTGGGGAGTGGGCACCACCACAAAATGGCTGCCACAGGAGTCGGGACAAAACACAAAATGGCTGCCACAGGAGTAAGGACAAAAGACAATATGGCTGCCGGGGCGGTTGTGACCCAAACCTCCTACTCGGATGGAGGCAGCTGTTTCTGCTCTAAGAAGGAAAGACCGGACTGGTTTTTTGCTTTGGGAGAAAAGATGCTTAGTCAAAAAGGAAAGGGGCACCTGGGAATACATTCACGTATATTCTGGCTCCTCTGATCTCAGTCAAACCCTTGCTCAGAAGCTAGCTTTGCTCGCTACCTGGCAAATGGAGCATTTACTTGTCAATACAGCATTAAAAAAACCCCCTGACTTGCACTGCTTTACTGGATTAATCCAAAGGTTAACTAGAGGCCCTTTAGTTCTGAGTCATTCATACATTAACAGGTCTTTAAAAACCTGCACAAAAGGCAAACACCGCATCTTAGATTCAAACAGCGAGCGAACTCATGTTTCCTGCTAGGTCTCCAGAAAACACATCGTGTCTGGCGAGGTGCAAAAAAAGTTCGATGATCTGCCCATCTCATTTATCCATCAATTAAACTAAATCAATCAACTTTTAACTGGCAGACCGCCTCTCTGGCTGACGCATCCCACAGGCAGCTGGAACATCAAGCTGCCGGGAGGCCGAGATTGTCCAGCACGGGGGTGCCGAAGGATCCCGCCATTCTCAGCGCAAACGGCACCCAGAACCGAATCCCCAGCGCTCGGGAGTCTGACACGGATCTCTGAGAGCCACCTACCGTGGGGTCCGTCCAGAGGGAGCATTTGGCGCAGTCTTGGCAGGGGGCTCCCGGGGAGCGAGGGTGCTGGCAGAAGTGGTCGTACCCGTTAATGGCGGCCCGGCAGAGGTAGCACATTTGGGCCCCGCAGCGGCACGACATGCGGTTGCAGCCCTCGGACTTGATCAGGCCGGTGGCGCACTTGTGGCATTTCCGGATGCGGGCGGCCGTCATCTTCTCTTCTCTGCAGCGGGCAAATTGGGAAGAGGAGAAGCATCAAGGCTCAGTAAAAAGACGCCTGCTGCTAAGGAAGGGGCTTGGTGGTGGGGCGCCTGCTTGATAGGTGGGGGAAAGTCCTCACCTAACCTGCAGCTGAAAACAGACATAGCCGGGGTCCCCGAGTCGTTGAGCAAGGGAGCATCTTTCGAATTTTGACACAGGCTGCTGGGTGAAGCCACAATATGCCTGCCTTAAGAGGTAGAGCCATGCACAGGCCCAGTGGAAGTCCAAGGAGAAGATGGGGATTTTTTTAAAAAAATGCACTGGTAAAGAGTAAGTTAGATCGTCAATGCCTTTCTGAAGCTGGGCTGGGCAAGAGCCCCACTTGCTTCCACTTTCGGAAACCCTTGGCAGGTGCCAGGTGAGGTGTTCACAGCCATCATGGCGCCCCTGGGCACCATGTTGGGGATCTGTGATCTATAGGGTTCAACCCAGCCA
This sequence comes from Paroedura picta, assembly GCF_049243985.1. Taxonomy (NCBI): domain Eukaryota; kingdom Metazoa; phylum Chordata; class Lepidosauria; order Squamata; family Gekkonidae; genus Paroedura; species Paroedura picta. The sequence continues at coordinate 20,801,845 of NC_135385.1, forward strand.
TAAAACTCACAGGGTGACTCTGGGAGAGACACTCAACTCTCAAACATCTCCCAGAGGAGCTCTTGGGTGGGCGGGGGGTCGAATTCACCCCCTCACTCCAAAGTCAAGAAGGTTTCCAAGGAGGTCCTAAATAATGTTGGTTCAGAATGAACCGAGGATGAATCGGAGCCTAATTAAACGTCCAGCAGTCCACTGCAGTCTACGTTCCCGAGACTGAATTCTGGTTACCAAGAGAGGCAAGGGAAAGCAGAAGAACTAAAGCCTCACTCTGGAAAAACAAATTTAGCTGCTGCCCCCCTCTCTCACCCCCCCCCCAAGGGCAGAAGGGTTCTGACGGCTGACAGATGGAAAACACCCAGCCCAGGCGATGGCTGCCCTGCCCCTGGACGGCTTTTCGAGATCAATGCCTGTTGCTTTGGTTACCGGGCAGCTACAAAAGGATTTTCGGCTATTCTAGTCTGTAAACAAGGGGAGACTTCGGGGGCCGGGGACAGTCTTTGGCCGTCCCCTCTGCATATTAACCATTTATCCCATCTTGTGGAGTTTTGGGACCTCTCTACACATCTCAGGAGGGATCGCCCTCTCCCATGATCCTCCTTGGAGGATCTCCAGGTTCTTGGGCCGAGATCTTCCACGCCACTAACTGCCCAGTCCTTTTAACTGGTGATACTGTGGATTGATCCTCCGGGTAGGCTGCGTTTCGAGCCCCCAAGCCAATTCCCAATCCTTCCTTTGACATATAGACAGGTCGGCAAAAGACAGCATGGCACAGACCCTGGTCTTCCGATGAGGGCCGCGCTGCTCTCCCCGGCCAACAGGAAACTCTTAAGCAGAGCAGGAAGCCGGCTCTGATCTGCAGCTGCACTTCCTGTGTTCAAACAGGAAGTTTTATTGTCAAGGCCTCAGCTGTGCCGCTTTGGCTCCCGGAGGCAAATGAGCTCTGTTAAAAAGATATCCGAAGCCGCTTCCCCCTGGTTTTGCATTAAGCCTCTCTTTTATTTTCATTGCAGGGAGCGAAACAGCTGAACGATGCAGCACATGGTGCCTGTGAGCTAACGAAGTCAGGGTCCTACAGACGAAATCCAGCTCCCGCATAAGGAATGGAGACCCTGAACAGACTGGCCACTGGTTACCTATAAAGAATAAATGCCTCGAAGCACAGATAAACACTGTGGCGCAGTGGTTAAGGGTGTCAAGCTAGAATCTGGGAGACCCAGGTTCGAATCCCCGCTCGGGCCCCTGGAAGCCTGCTGGTTAACCTTTGGCCAGTCGCATACGCTTCCAGCTTAACCCACCTCACAGGGTTGTTGTGAGGATCAAAATGGAATGGAGGAAAGTCACGTCAGCCGCGTTGAGTCCCCACAGGGGAGGAAGGTGGGGTATAAATGCATCAAATAAATAAGCTCGGCAAGAAATGGCTCAGAATGGTTCCCCCCAAAAGTAAGGACACGCCACTGATCTAATCATGCAGCAACTTAACGAGAGTTAACGCAAGAATCACTCCCAAAAGCTGCTGGCCGCACACGAACATTTTGCCACACGTGAAGCTGCCTTATACTGAATGAGACCCTGGGTCCATCAAGGTCAATCCTGCCCACGCATACAGGCAGCGGCTCTCCAGGGTCACAGCAGAAGTCCTTCACATCGCCCCTTGCCTGGTCCTTTTAACTGGAGATGCCAGGGACTGAACCTGGGACCTTCTGTATGCCAAGCAGATGCTCTACCAGCTGGAGAAGGAGGGCAAGGTGACCCTCTGCCAACATCTCCCTTCCCTCCAAGCTCCCAGCTGCACAAAAGTGAATATACTTGTGGACAAGGAAAGATGCACCGCCTAATGCGTACAAGTCCTTGTGGTCCAGGAGAGACAGGGTTCCTGTGGCAGAGTGACCGACTTCCTGGACTCTCTGTCGCCAACTCAAGGCTGGTTTCGGGCCCTCTCTGCCGTCTCCAAGCTACTTACATGGACGTTCTGTATTTGATGTCGTCCTTCTCGGCCAGCTGCTCGCAGGTCAGGTTCATGTGCTCCTTCCACAGCCCCTGGCACTTCCTGCAAGTTTCCTGGAGGATTCAAAACAAAGACCACATGGGGCGGCAGAAAAACAGGCCCATCAATCACACAAAGATCATTAGAGCCTGACAGTTTATTCCAGAGGCCCACTTGATATCTAGGCCTCAGTGGCCTGGCGGAACAGCAATTTTTTTTCCAGCTCCGTTCTGCAAAAGAGTGGATTCTGACGCAAACCGTGACCACCAGCTCATGCAAGCATGGGGACCGCCTCGCCTTGTTGACACCCCACCCATGTATGCAGCCCATTGTGCACCCTCACCCTTCTAGAGGTTTCGCTTGCAAGACTCCAAGGCTGGTGGGGAATAGCAGGCAGGAGGGTCCAAGAAAACCCCCTAACCCCTGCCTCATGGATCACCCATCTGGGTGCCACTGGATGGCCACCTGTGGGCAGAAGAATCCTAGCCATGCATGCACATCACACCCATCCCCGGATTCTCAGCTGCTTGGTAAGTCTGCATGGAAGGAATCTGGACAACTCTGTGATTTCATGCTATTCTGGGGGCGGCGGGGAAGGGGGCAGAGAGAGAAAAGGCAGTCTTAAATTAGCAAGCGTGCAGAGAAATAAGATGCTGATTTCCTGGCCAACGGAGTTGAGTCAACCACAAGGCCTGCATGTATAATATGCAGAAGAGAGAAAAGTGTAACCCGATGGGATGGAAGGGGACTTATTTTTCAGAAGGTCACTTCTCTAGATAAATTCACTGGATTATTCACTAGATAAATTCACTGCTCATCCTCTTTTGAAGGTGTGACATGTGACAGAGGAGACCTGGGCTCCAGCTATGGGCAGTGGCTCTAATGGACCCCATTTGCATCCCTGGGCAGAGCCTGACTCCATCCAGAAAAGATTAACAAAAAACAGAGTCCAGGAGCACCTTTAAGACCAACAAAGATTTATTCAAGGCGCGCATGCACTCTGCCGTCTCTGGTTAGTGGTGGAAGAAATGTTACAAGCACTACAAGAAGGGGGTGAGAGAGATGATACAAGATCCCTCCAAGCATCTGGCTTTTCCAGAAGAGGGTAATTAACACTGGGATCCAAAGATTCCCATTTTCAGCTATTAAAATGTTTTAGTTTGTTCTAATGGCAAATGCCGCCGCCTAGTGGCTCGGAGCGGTAACACCGGCTGCCTTTTCCTACATCGCAGCACACCGAGGCCCACCCGATACCACTAAGGCAAGGTGCTAAGAGGACATAAACCCTGCCATGGACAGCTGCGGGGCCTGGGGAGGTGGCAGCCAGCCCTCTTAAACGTGGCTTTGGGAAGCCCTCGAGTCCCGACATCAATCAGGAAGAGTCTGGGCCGGCTTCCACCACCAAGATCCAAGCGGACGTAAATCGGAGCTCGCCAGGGTGCCAAAGATATTGTGAGATTATTGTGGCTCTACGCAGTCGCTCGGAAGGGAAACCCGCGTCCCTAAAAAAAGATCCTGTCCGTCACTTGAAAACCGTAGCAAGATTGTCTTTAAAAAATCTAAATCTGGGGGGTCGGGGGCTGAAACGCAGAAAGCTAATTGCCCAGCCTCTCTGAATTTATGGGGCTGGATTCCCAGGGACAGACTCTGTGCAGCTGTTAAGTGTGTCAGACAAGGAACTCCGCCGTGGAAGCTTGCTGGGTGACCTTGGGCCAGTAACTCAGTACCCGCTTAGCCCACCTCACAGGGTTGTTGTGCAAATAAAATGCAGAATAAGAGAGTGTCGTAAGCCTCCTAGGGAGAAAGGTGAGGGCTCTAACTGAAGTAAATGACTGAGGCGGTGAGCTGTGCTGCGGTGGGTAGTTTATTACGCAATTGCGTGATTTCTGTATTGCGTTATGTGCCGTGTGAAGACTGGGGCTGTGCTTCCGTCCTTCCCGGGGGGCTCCAGGCTTTTAAAACCCTAACGCATCAATTTTTTGAACGTCCCCTTCCGTCTCTTGTGCTGATTCATGGCCTGGAGTCCTTGTGAGAGAGGCAGAATAAAAATTATGCGCATCAGCTAATAAATCGTGCACCCCCTTTTGCGGAGTTTGTACAAGGCACAAAAAGCGGCTCGCCGTTAACAGACTTCACAATTTGCAAGCCTGCAAGCAACACGACACACACAGAGAGCAAACTCTACAAAGGAGGGCCCGTAAAAGGCTGTGAAATGTAAGAGGCACAGAATCAAGTCGCAGAATCGAGCTTGGCTCCACTGCCCGGGACTTCCAGCTCGCAGAAGGAAAATGAACGGAAAGACGCCCCGGGCTGGAGGAAGCACATGCTCCATGGCGGAACACGGCCTAGGCCGGGCGGAAGGACCCAAAGACACCTTTCAATTCTCCCTTGTGCTCCTCCTGCCTTCTATCCTGAGGCACCCAGAGACGGAAAAGGGGAGCAGGGGGGGGCAGGACGCCAAAATAGGGAAGAATCTAGCTTGTAAGGTTGGCCCTAAGCTGGGTTAGAAGGGAGAACCCAGCACAGCTCAAGCTGGTGCAGTGCGTGATGTGATCCCCAGTTAATTCCCCGCCACCACCAACGCTTTACAATAACAAGCAGGCCTCCAGCTTTAATTTGCCGCTCTGCTGGCAACCCTTCGAAGACGGCTTGGCTGACATTCGCTTTGGCACACACGCGCCCGATACACGGCATGCCTATATAGCCGAGGTAAAGATAGCGGTGACCTCGCGCTGTCGAATAGGCAGACACGGTTTGCCCTCTGCCGGGTCGGGAACGCGAGGGAGTAGCCGTTTCGGTCACTCGATACCCCCGATCCTCGCTATGCCACGGGGCTAATCCGCCTCGGAAATCTGAACCTTGAAACGGCTAAAGTGCTTTCTCCCAGCCGAAGTCAAGAATGCTAATCAGAGACAAATGGGGGGGGGGGGAACCCCGTGCTGCCAAAGTCTAGATCTCCTGCTGGAGGTGCCAACCGCACGAAAATCACCCCTGCTCAATCCTGCATGAACTCAACGGCCCCAGCAGAGTCTGCAGAGGACCTACACTTCATTTGTCCCTGTTTCCGCTAAGATTATCTACACACCCTAAGGGTGTGCCGGGTTTTCGCTCGGCTGGGGTCCCTTTCTGCCCCACCCCGACTGGCTGGGCCCCAGGTGTCCTCTGGGACAGCTGCACAGGTTAAAAGCGGGCATTTGTGCCCGTAGCTCGGTGGCCTGCTGAAAGCAAAGGGTCCCAGGCTCAGCTCCTGGCATTCGATGATCTCCAGTGGGTGAGCTCGGAAAAAACCTTCCCGCCTGATGTGGGAAACCACAGAGCGGGTAATACCGGACTCGTGGGACCACTGGTGACTTTTCACGAGGCCGTTTCGCAGGCCCACACCTGGAATGCAGTCTGCAAAAACACACCCGCACCCCTCTGACCTCCCCCACCGCCCCCCTATTCTGCCTCCTCCTTGTTTCTGGCAATCTCTCTCGTCTGACGGTGGACTTCAACAATGGGGCAGATAGCACCACCTTCCTCTTCACCAACCCCACCCCGCCGTGCGCAGCCTTACTCTTTTGCCATAAAAGGCAACACACGCAGCTGGCTTGGAGGGACCTGTGGACCCGGAGTCCTTTCTCGTCCTTCACGGGACTGACGCACCAGGGGACATTTCCATGTTTATCTGCGAGCTGCTTTCCTCGGGCCTTGTGACGGGAAAGGGGGTTGTGTAACAGGGCTTGTGCCTCCTGCCCCTCGGACGCTGGCCCTTTCTTTTTGACTACTGCAGCTGACTGTTGCGCAAGTAAAGGGATTTTTGGGTTTTTTTGGCACAGCAATCCCCTTGTGATCCTGCCGGCGAAAGGCCCTTCCACCCGCAATCCACAGGCCGTTCCCTGTCTTCGCAGGGGAGCCGATTCCTGGCATCGTTCAACCTGGAGCGGAGAGGCTTGTCACACAGCTGAGAATAAGGGAATCAACAGATCCCTCTCGGCTGGCGTTGTGCCCACAAAGCGCCACGCCGAGCAGAGTATGTCCTGGGCGGGGAAGTGTCTGGGGACGCCACGCTCAAGTGGCAACCTGAGGCCCTGCCGATGTGCTCTAGCAGCCTACCTGCTCAGGCTGGCGTTCGGGGGCAAGGCAGTGTCATTTCATTAGACGGCCCTTGGGATTCCCAGGCTAGGCTTGGATTGCTGAAACAGGCCCTCCCGAAACTGGGGAGGGGGCCAATGACAAATGAAAACAGAAGAAGGGTTTTATACCCTGCTTTTCCTGTGACTGGCAGTCTTCAAGAAAAGGTTGGAGACACACTTTTCTTGGATGCTTTAGGATGCTTAGGGCTGATCCTGCGTTGAGCAGGGGGTTGGACTAGATGGCCTGTATGGCCCCTTCCAACTCTATGATTCTATGATTCTATGATCCTGCGTTGAGCAGGGGGTTGGACTAGATGGCCTGTATGGCCCCTTCCTACTCTATGATCCTGCGTTGAGCAGGGGGTTGGACTAGATGGCCTGTATGGCCCCTTCCAACTCTATGATTCTATGATTCTATGATCCTGCGTTGAGCAGGGGGTTGGACTAGATGGCCTGTATGGCCCCTTCCTACTCTATGATCCTGCGTTGAGCAGGGGGTTGGACTAGATGGCCTGTGTGGCCCGTTCCAAATCTATGATTCTATGATTCTATGTGATGCGAAGGAGAGAGCTAACTGGGGTGGGTGGCTTCCGTTTGGCACTGAAGGGGTGGGAGAAGCGCGGGAGAGAGCAGGCCTTGGGTCAGTGCAGACCAAAAAGCAGAACTGAGAGACGGAGAGCAGACGGTGGGCCTGCTCCTCCCCGCCCTGCTCCAGCACGCCGATCATGCTTCTCAGAGCCTTGAATTAAGGTGATCGCTCAGCCCGGCCAAGGCGACCTCCCTGCGAAGGTGAACCATCATTAAACACAATTCCCAGCCAGGCAGATGACGAGAAGCTTTGCCGAGGAAGCAGAGGCTCACTTAATGAGCCTTAATTCTCTCTGCACGCTCGTTAATCGCCATGCCGTAAATACGGTAGGTAAAAGATGGATTCCCTGCTTCCCAGACCTTCGATGGTGCGTCTAACTGAGCTCCTGCAAGGGAGTGGTGGAACTCGGCCCTTGTGTCAACTGAACGCTCCCCACCTTGAGGGCACGGCTCAGAGCCCTCGACTTTGCAACCAGCTCTTGCTAGCCCATTTATGACCGTGTCCTTTGGCCGTAAAAGGGTAAAGTAGCAAGAACAGGCCATAAAAGGCAAAGGGGGGGGGAAGGAAGCCATCCACAAAGAGCGTGCAAAACCGGAACTGCAGATACTTCCTCAAAAGTTCATGGCTTTTGTCCTCGCAGGACGGGTTCTCATTTCCACTTTGGGACACAGGACGAGCTCCAAGCAGAACCGGACAACTGGCACCAGTTTCTCCCTGGACCTAGAACTGCACAGCTGTGACAAACTAAGTCAACCCCTCCAAAGATTCTAGACCTCATGGCATAAAAGCGTACAGTTCTTCCACCTTGTTGAGTGGTAAAATCAGAGTCCAGTAGCGCCTTTAAGGCGAAGCAAGATTTATTCAGGGCGCGAGCTTGGTCTTAAAGGTGAGACTGGGCTGATTGTATTGTGCTACTTCAGACCAACACGGCCACCCATTTGAATCGATCCTTGTTGGGGGATGTTTCCGCACATCTGGACTCTTAACTGTTCTAACAATAGAAGAACTACCTATTGTGTATTGTTTTGGTGAGTCATTTCAAGTCCCTGGCATTGTCTCTCACCAGCTGGCCCTCCTGAAGTGCATGGCCAGATTTTACTCACCGCTCCCGCAAACCATCACAGAAAATGTAAGAAGGGATGGAGGGCCATACAACACAAAATAATTTGCATCGCATTGCGTACTCTCAATGTTCATGAATGATAGGTCAGTAATCATTTTCTATACATACCTGATAGGATTTTGGAGGGGGGGGGAAACTAGTGAGAAGCACAATTTGCACATTCGGATTTAAGAGGGGGGCAAGAGAACAAAACGTCTTTGCCGTTCCAGTTTGGAATAAGTACTTTTAGTTGTGTCAGGTAAAGTGGAAGAAGTAAGCGACAGGCAGGTTTACACCCTCCCAAGGATTCAATGGATTTAGGATCATGTACCTCTGCTTAAAGAGCCCCTTGTGGTGGAGGGTGTTAAGGCAGCAGAAATGCTGTCTGAAGCTGTCTGCCCATGAGGCTGGGAGTTCAATCCCAGCAGCCGGCTCAAGGTTGACTCAGCCTTCCATCCTTCCGAGGTCTGTAAAATGAGTACCCAGCTTGCCGGGGGGTAAACGGTAATGACTGGGGAAGGCACTGGCAAACCACCCCGTATTGAGTTTGCCATGAAAACGCTGGAGGGCGTCACCCCAAGGGTCAGATATGACCTGGTGCTTGCACAGGGGATACCTTTACCTTAACCTCTGCTTAAGACAAACGTTGCTAATTGACCTGAATTTGGTCCAAACAGCTTTGCTTTGTCCATTCCCAGCAAAAGGCACAGCTTTGCCTCCTGGATACGCATCCAGTCCTAAGGCAGCCTGTCGGGAAGTGACCCACCCTGCTGGAAGGTGTGCCAAAAAAAATCCAAAGAGCATCACACCCGCCCGCGATGAAGTAAACGGCCCTCTTATGCAACCCTCTTTCGAAATAAACGGGGAGTAGACGTTAAAAACGACGTTACTTGGGTGGCCCAGGCCCAGGGAGATGGCGGATCCAAAAACACGTCTCTGATGTGTGAACAAAAAGGAAGCCGGCCCCCAAAATACGAGGCTCACCACCAAGGTCGATCTTGTCTTCCCTCACTGGTGACGGTTCTCCAAAATCTTGCCACAGGGAGAGGACTCTTGCTTGAACTAAAACCCCGTCCTTTTAACTGGAAATGCCCGGGATTGAACCGGAGACCTTACGAGCACAATGAAGATGCTTTACTAATGAGCTTAGCGCAGTTAGCTAGGAGCAGGGCTGGTCGGATGTGAATTCATCTCTTCCCTTGTCAAGCAAACATGATTGTCAAACGCACGCATTGACGGCTAGGCATCTCTGCTGTGGAGAAACGGAACTTTTGCATTCTCTTTGGGGGCGGGATACAACATCGCCCATCCATGGGGACAAAAAGAAGCATTTAAAGGGTGAAACTACGGCAGAGATGCAAGAGCTGCTTAAGCAGTTTGGTGATGGACACGCCTTCCTCCAGACCAGGGAAATGATCAGCAGTACAGATTAGCAAAACTGAATTTCTATTAGTTCCCACTGTTGGGGATTGGGAAGGGTTGGGAATGACATCTTGTAGAATTGAGGGGGGGATTATATTTAAGATTCAGGCGCCCCCTCCTGGCAGCTTTCAGAGCTCCCGTTCCAGATGTGCACAAGGACTGAAAGCAGGGGTAGGTAGCCAAACTGCGGCGCTCCAGATGTCCATGGACTACAATTCCCATGAGCCCCTGCCAGCGTTTGCAGGGGAATTGTAGTCCATGGACATCTGGAGGACCGCAGTTTGGCTAACCCTGGTCTAAAGGCTGCCGGACACCAGAGAACTTTAGTGGCAACAGATCCTGACCCCTGGGAGGATGTTAATCCAGACCATCAACGTTCTACAGGACTGTACAATCCCACAGAGTTCAGTCTCCAGGGTAACTGAGCCGGAGACCAGTTGGAATTTGGGAGATCTCCAGGCCCCACCTGGAGGTTGGCAATCCTTTCAGGTGTCCAGCAGCCTTCTTGCTGGGTCTCTGCCCTAGAAGTTCCCTCTCCCAAAGAGACCAGTAGCAGCAAACCATTAACCCCAAAACGGAGAGCGCAGTTAGCAGCACGCCACATAAAGCCTTGAACCAAAGTTGAAAAGCGATGGCTTCTGATTCCCCCAACCTTTTATAAACCAGAATTTGCTGAAACTGAAGGCGGAATGTCTAAACAGATTACAGCTCTTGCATTACGATGTGCATCGACCTGCACTTTATCTGAGCGTGTTTCATTCAAGCGTTTAAGAGAGCTCGAGCATCTCTCCTCTCGACGGCTTTCATGCTGAAATAACTGCACATCGCTGACCACAGCTGCCCTTTGGTGGTCAGAATGCAGAAAAGGATCGAAGTTACAATTCTGAAAATAAAACTTTAAAAAAAAACCCCTCTGCTTTCTCTCTCTCTCTGATTTTTGTCCTGCTCTGTTGGAGTAAACCAAACAACGGAAGGAGCAAAAATCTTGCAGGAAGGCGAAGAGTGCATTTAAGATGTATTCACACACAGACAAAAATGAATGGTTAGGGTTTTTTAAAACCTTTGTTGGTCTAGTAAAGGTAAAGGTATCCCCCTGTGCAAGCACCGAGTCATGTCTGACCCTTGGGGTGACGCCCTCCAGCGTTTTCATGGCAGACTCAATACGGGGTGGTTTGCCAGTGCCTTCCCCAGTCATTACCGTTTACCCCCCAGCAAGCTGGGTACTCATTTTACCGACCTCGGAAGGATGGAAGGCTGAGTCGACCTTGAGCCGGCTGCTGGGATTGAACTCCCAGCCTGATGGGCAAAGCTTTCAGACAGCTGCCTTACCACTCTGCGCCACAAGAGGCTCATTTGTTGGTCTACAACGGTATTAATAAATACTGATCCTGAATGGCAAACCACCCAGTGTGAGTTGTACGTGTGCATCAGAAGTGCCACAATTACAGACTTGGGTGGCTTGCGGCTCTTCTCCACAAACTATCACCCGCCATTGTGATACGACAAGCGCAGACGTTACAGGGGAACTAAATCGCGGCATGTCATAGAATCGTAGAGAATCATAGAGTTGGAAGGGACCTCCTGGGTCATCTAGTCCAACCCCCTGCACTATGCAGGACACTCCCAACCCTCTCGCTCCTCCACTGTAGGCTGCCATCCTGTTTGTGTTGAGCCAAAGTGACAAAGCACGGGCTGGATGCTTTCTGCAACGGAAAATTCTCTGCTTTTATAGAGGGTCCCGGAAGGAGGGACTGTGGAACAATGGCAAAGAGTACCTGCTCAGCATGTGGATCAGGAGGTGGGAAAGACCCCTGACTGAGACCCTGGAGAAGTGCTGCCCATCGAAGTCGCCCACAGCGACTTTGACTCAGTAGGAGCCATGTGCCTGCGTTCAATTCCTAAAGCTCGGCTGTTTTGTAACATTCATTAGCAAGATGACAAGCATCCGTATTTACTCCAAAGGAAGACGGCCGTGAATGTAAGACTTTTGGGGAAGAAAAAGCTTGTGGCCACCCAAAGCCCCATGGTTTCCTACGCATTCATAAGGCCTTGTAATTTACTGAGTGTAGACAAGACTACGCATTCCTTAAGAGCCAGGCTGTCAGAACATTGAGATAAGAAGTAAGACATTAAAGGCAACTCCTATCTCTGATTTTCGGGATCACCGTTCCAGTAATTTTCACTCACCACAGGGTTGTGTGCTTCTAAATCGACTCATTGTGCCACCGCTCTAATTTTGCTTCGGGGGGGGGGAGCGTTTTGGGATACCCATTTCGAAAGGCCGGCTGGATCGATCTCCCTTTGCTTGAGAGGCTTTTGCCCTTTTAAGACTGCAAGAAAAATGCCTGATAAAAGGACGTGAGTCAGCGCTTGGCTAACAACTGCAAGCTTCGAATTGTTTCTGGTGGAAGGGGATGTGAAGAAACCGGGTGATTCACCCTTCGGGATTGGGCTGCTGAAAGTGAGGGTTTTTCGCTGGCTTTTGTCAAATGCTGTTTTGGTTCATATTTTGTTTTGTTAGGAGGAGGCTTCAGAACCGCACAGGCTACCTGCCCACTGCAAATCTAACGCATTTACTGGCCTTTTGTACCTGGGCTGAGGTTGCATGCAGAGAGAAGTAAAGTGGCAAATTATCTTCAGAGGGCATGGAGGGTGGGGGATACAGGCCATCTTTGTACTCTATGGCAGCACCACAATCCTGGCCGGAGGCCCCAAATTTCTGCCATGCATTCTGACAGGCACACCTTGCTTATTCACAGCACTGGCAAAAACCTCGGTAAAGTTCACGTCTCACACTGTTTGTTCATTCAAGACATGAGATTCAAGAGGGCGGTGTGCTGGGCACAGAAAGAGGTGAAATTACCTCTGGATGTCTTTTGTCTAGAAAACCCTTTACTGGCACCAGGGCCAGCTCAACTCAACTCCCCCCTCAGATTTTGAGAGTTAGAGACGGTCATCCCAGCTAAAGTAACTCCACTGGCATTTCGTGGTCTGCAGGTTGCCGCCTCCTCTCTTCTTCCAACAGCTTAAGCTACATCCGTCCTCTCGTGAGAAGCCGTTTCCTCGTGCACAGGAAGCCGGACTACAGGGGAAGCTTCCCAGGCGTCCTCGGATGGGTTGCAAAGAAAGCCCCCCCCCATCTTATTCCCTTAAACTAAACTAGTACAGCCCAGCTGTCCGTGGTTGGAGCCTCGGGCTTCTCGCACACCTGAGAAACTGGTCCCCGCCAAGCAGGTGACAGGAGATTGACTCACACCAACAGGCTTAGCTTAATGAATTAAAAAAAAAATAGGTCAATGTCTGCTTCCTTTTCTGAATGGGCGCCAGAGGGCCGGAAGATGCCCTCGTGGCCTATTATGGCAGAATCCTCTTCTCTTTCAATGATATGGCTATATATGGCAGGAGCCTGGAGCTGGGGGGGGGGGGGGGAGAGCTTCGTTTCCCAAACTTGCAGGGCCTATTTTTATACCCGGTGGTTAGAGAATTCCTGTTTTCGGAGACTCTGAGCAGGACTGGGGGAGGCTGGGAGAAGAGGAGACATCTGCTGACATGCGTGCCTGTCCACACAGAGGTGATGGGCAGCAAAACCCTGAGAGGGGGGGGGGGGGCTGCTGGAGCCGTTTGTGTGCCCTCCAGGACCCCTCAACGATGGGCATTCAATCCTTAGTCCCCTGCAGCCCAATTATCTCACTGGCATTAGAAACCGTGCTTCAACTCCCCTTCTGCAAAACTCTACAGCTTCTGAAACCTCCAAAAAAAAAAAACACCCTTCCAGCATTGCACAAGGTGCACAGGTGATTCTGGGAAGAAGCATGACTCCAGCGAGGGCATGCCCACCGCCTGGCACGGCCAGGTCCGCAGCAATCTCAGGAGGGCCAGCCCTCGCGCCTCCCTCTCGCAGGTTAGCCGGCCTGCCAGGGAGTTGGCCTTCCGCCCACGCCCTGCCACCTTCACGCCGGCCGTGCCGGCTCCGTCTTCCCCGCCCCCTTTCCTCCGTCGCACCCGGCACCAAGGCCGCAGCCCCCTTTCCCACTGGCCTTTTATGGCAGAAGAATGAAAAACTGCCTGCACAGCAGCCGCAGAGACAGAGAGAGCGTCTGCGGGTGGGAAGTGCGCCGTTTGTTGTGCTGCTGGCAAGGAGTCAACGGAGCGCGTTGCCAAGGGCACGATTCGGAGGGGAGAAGGTTGCAGAGGCATTCGTAGGGAGAGAGAGAAAGCCTGGAAGTTCAAAAGCTTCACACCCCGAACTCTGCTGGACGTCTGCCAGGGAGGCTTTGCGGCCAACTGGCTACGTCAGCGGATTCTCGAGTGGTTTCTTGGTCAGGGGAAAGAAAACAACATAAGAACACCGCAAGAGCCCTGCTGGATCAGGCCGGCGGTCCATCTCGCCCGGCATCCTGTCTCACCCAGTGGCCAACCAATTCCTCTAGACCAGGGGTAGTCTAACTGCGGCCCTCCAGATGTCCATGGACTACAATTCCCAGGAGCTCCTGCCAGCGAATGCTGGCAGGGGCTTCTGGGAATTGTAGTCCATGGACATCTGGAGGGCCGCAGTTTGACTACCTCTGCTCTAGACAGCCGGCCATAGGGCAGAGAGGCTGGGGCCTTCCGCTGATGCTGTCTCCTGGCACTGGGGTTCAGAGGATTAGTGCCTCTGAATTTGGAGGTCTCCCTCAGTCAGCAGGGCTAGTCGCCACTGATAGCCTGATCCTCCACGAATCTCCCTAATTCCCTCTTAAAGCTGTTTATTCCTGTGGCCATCACTCCACCCTCCGGCAGCGAATTCCGCATTTGAATCACCCCCCCCCTCCAAAAGCAATGCAAGCATGTTCTTACTTCCTACAATACAGGCATGATCTGCCAGCATGACCGTGGCCGCTGGAAGTGTGAGGAACAGCAAGGCTCCTCTGACATCCGGAAGGGAGAGAAGCCACAAGACTAAAACGGAGCAATAGTTTGTGTGCTTTGATAGGAGGGACAGAGGGCCCGGCTCAGCCAAAAGACTGCATGACGGGCAAAGGCCCCTTTCCCCGCTCTGGTCTCCCCTCACAACCTTTTGCCACAGGTGGACAAAGCAAATGCAGTTTGTTCCATGCCTTGTGATATGCTCCCACATTAGCTGGGCAGGCACTTTACCATGGTGCACCCTGGAGAAATCCAGCACCCGCTGTTTTGCAAGCCCACGGTGAGAATCTGGGGTGGTTACGGAGATGGGGAAGAACACGAGCTTTGTAAGGCAGGAAGACCCGCCTGACCGTCCTCATTTAAGGTGACCTCAGGAGAAAAAAAGCCTTCTTCCTTTCTTCCTTTCTTCCTTCCTTCTATGTGCAATTTTGCAAACTGTAACCTTCAGGCCTCAAAAAGACTGCGCTATTGTTTTAGCGATTGTTTCAAGGCTTTCTGGATTGTTAGGACAAGCAGAAACAGAGCGCAAGAATGCAAAACTTTCAAAAGCAAACGTTAAGGCCTTGGGGAGGCGTTGTCTGCCCGAGTAAAGGGGGTGACGGAGGAGCTGCTGTCGGCTCAGTGGAAATGCTTGTGCTTCGGACCTGGCAGGCCCCCGGTCTGATTTCGGGCACCGCTCATGGCAGGCAAAGAGCCCTTAGAATCTCGGCTCCGCCTGTTCAGGGATTGAACCATTTCTCAAGGAGAAAAATATATTTTTTGAAAAAAAAAGGATCGTTTCCTAGATGCTTTTACACCTGGGCCAAAAACACACACACGCAAAAGGCTCTGGCATTCTACACTCTCATGCTTCTTGCACTAGCCTCCTTCCCCGGCAACCTCCTTCCCCGGCAGGGGCGGCACGCCAACGCTCTGAGATGGGCTGTCGCCATGCCAACAGTACCCTGGCATGCCCCCCCCCCATCTCTCAGCTTCGCTGGGAAACGCTGCAGTGCTCTGTGCTGAGACTGCAAAGAGGGCTCACGGCCACCTCCCCCCTGCCTGCAATATTCGGCGTTCGCAACGACGCTGGCAAGGAATCTGCAGCTGTCAGCAAGTCGAGCTTTCCCCGGGCGCATGCAGGGCCTGTGCGAGCCAATCGTCTGGCAGATTGGGGCGGGAGGGCAAGCCCCTGACAGCAGCTGTATAGGCTGACAGCTAAGGGAACCCAAAAAATGAGCCTATAATCACATTAATGGTTGAAGGAGGGAGGCAGGTTTCGAGGGGAGGAAAAACAGGCAGCAGTTTGCTGTAAAAGCAAGGTCTATTTATCCCAGCACCCCGTTTCTGAGATTTATAAGGCAGGCGTTGAAAGGCAGCAACTTGTGCTATGTGATTCCACTTGCCAGCTCCTGGGGATACACTACCCCTGGACATGGAGGTTCCATCCTGTTTTCCATAATTTTGACTTAAGAGCTGCGGAAGGAATTTAGTGCCATATGGCCAGGCCATTTAAGCTACGGATGCCGGCTAGAGCCGATCCCTCTGAGGCTGTGACAGCTGATGCAAGAGCATGTTCTGCTTACTGTGTACCGATACCAGGGGGGTGCTCCCATTCCTGCCTTCTCCAGCAAGTTAGTCACAGTTAGTGGGATTAAAGATGCAAGGCGCCAGCAAACACAGGTTCCTTCAGCTCGGAGAGAGAGAAATCCATGCACAATTGCCTCCCACCCGTTTACGCTATAGCGTAGGCTTATTTAAGCATTTATAGCCCTGTTACTTTGGTCACAAGAGGCACATACGGCCCTCTCCAAAATATAAGGCAAACAGTTTTAAAATCATGATCCTCAAAAAAGATAATCATGAAGAAAGCTTCAAATAGAGATCACTTAAGAAGCTGTTTATGACTGCAGAAATATGTATCAGGATTTTCCAACACAAGAAGAAGAGTTGGTTCTTATATGCTGCTTTTCTCCACCCAAAGGAGTCTCAAAGTGGCTTACAGTCGCCTTCCCTTTCCTCTCCCTACAACAGACACCCTGTGAGGTGGGTGAGGCTGAGAGAGCCCTGATATTACTGCTCGGTCACAACAGTTTTATCAGCGCTGTGACTAGCCCAAGGTCACCCAGCTGGTTTCATGTGGGGGAGTGGGGAATCGAACCCGGCATGCCAGATTAGAAGTCCGCACTCCTAACCACGACACCAAAATGGGGTCTTCCAACTCAACAACAAAAGGCCATCTTCACACCTCCAAGGGAACCTGGTCCAGCAACACCCTTCCCCTTCCAGTTTGCAAAGTATGTGGGTTCCCAGGGCATGGGAGGGATCAAAAGGTTAAATCTGAACTGTAGCCGGAAATGTGCATAAATGCCGGCTCCCAAACAAGAGGCATGCTGCTGAATTCTGGACCAGCGGCAATTACAAAGTCATCGTCAAGGGTGGCTCCATACAAAATGTATTACAGTAGTCTAACCTGGAAGTCACGTTAAGCATCCTTATCTGTTGCTGAGCATGTACACTCTTTGCAGCTTCTGTACTAAACTCAGTCTTCCCCCCCACAGTTTGCCACCTAATGATATAGTCTCTATATCATTTATTTATGAAAATACCTCCAAAAGCCTGAACCCACTGCAGTCTCTTTCTCTCTCTCTTGTGTGTGTGTGTGTACATACGCAAGCACGCGCAAACACACACACAGGGCTAGTTTGTTCAAAGCAAACGTGATTCACTTTTCAGAGAAGCCGTTCTGACTGTGGATGAGCCGAGGGTGCCACCTAGTGGCTGCAAAAAACCTTACAGGCGCAAGCCCTCCCCCATACAGAGACTCACTGAATGGATCCAGCAGAGACCACGCCCTGTAGCACCCGTTCCAAGCGAAGATCCCTTTTCCAAAACGCGGGGCTTGCTCATCAACCTGGCATCCTAAACAGCAGCAGAGACCCCCTCACCCCACCTCCGGCTGTGACGCCCCGCCCTGCTTACCTTTCTGCAGCGAGGGTTAGGGCAGCTGAATCGCTTCACCTCCTTGTCCAGCAGGGCAGGGAAGTTGCAGTAGGGACACCTGGGAAGCAAGGCAGGGCAGAGATCAGCATATTGGGTAGCAGCCTCTGGCCCAAACTGTTCAGAGGGGCTTGGGCAACCCTCCCGATCATCTGCTTGCACCCCCCGGACTCCAAAAACTAACCTGCGGCCCGGCTGTGAGAAAGATGAAGGCACAGAACCCCACAGCTTGCAATTTAAGGATGCTAATGGGGGCGGGGGCAGGGAGCTGATGTATTATCCCAGCATGGAAGTCCTTTTGTTCTTTCTGGTTGCCTAACACGGCGGTGTCCAAAGAAGTGCTTGTGGGCACCACGGTGCCTACTGACACATTTCTGGTGCCTGTCAAGTGGTTCTCAAGGGCGGGAGGCGATGGCGGAGGGGGCTTCTGCCCGCCAGGGCCTCACATCGCCCACTGGAGATTATTTTGGCAGCCTCACGTTTTCTGCAGAAGCGTGGTGCTTCCTGCAAATTCTCCCCACAACCACCGTGTGTGAAGTCGCGCATCATGTCCTTGCACTACACGAAGAATTAGCAGCCGTTGCTGCAACCGTTTCACTCTTCCAGCCTCCCCCAAAACGGACGGGAAGGAGGAAGGGAAAGTAAAAAGGGGAAACAAAACGGGGAGGAACCTGCAGGAAAAGGCACCATCCGTTCGAGAATCAGAACACTGCATTTTTCTTTAAAGACACACCTTAAAAAAAGCATTGTTATTACAAATTATTATTCTGGACACGGCAAATTGGGTCTTGCAGTGACACGCGGGCCAGGGAAACAAGGCAGGATGTGGGCGACATGCATGTCGAGCTGATCCCGGCCAATCCGCTGCCCCTTACCTGACCAGCTCATCCGCACAGGCCGCTGCCACTTCTTCCTCCGCCTTCCGCTCGTAGTATTTGCGGAGGATGTTCTCCGGAAGCACCTTCTCCAACTCGCTGGTTGGAAAGGAGCACGTGCAGCTCCCTTCCATGCAGCTCAGCTCAGACTGCGCACAGAGGGAGGGGCGGGGGGGGGGCGGAGATCACAGGAAATCAACCGTCAGTCTGTTCACACTCATCGGAGCATTTTCTAGGTTAGTGTTTCCCGACCTGTGGGTCGGGGCCCAAAAACGGGCCACCAAGAGGGTCACAAGACAGCCTTCCCTTATGGTCACCCCTGCTCATTCCACGGCGGATTTGTATTTTAGAAATGAAAATCTGACCCAGGAAAATACAGGACTGAGCTTAACTACAACTGTTGTTCAGCAAGCGGTCTTATGGAGAGGAGTAGAGCCCCTCCTCCTCCTCCCCGTGGTGGGAAAGCTCCAGAGGGGGGCTCCTAGCCCCCTAGAAAGCTGTGGAAACCTTTTCCGGGACCGGCTTGCGAAAGTGCAGTCCCCAATGTATGCTTGCCCAAAAACCACACCAATGTCATATATTAGCTTAGCCATTCTCAACCTTCTCCGGTTCCAGGACATCCTGCAGTAGGGTGGCCTCTTGTCCAGTGAGCTAGGCTGAAAAAGGCCTAAGCTAAGAGTGAACACACCTTGCCAGATCCCTAGAACACTGGACCAAGAGAAGCACGTGCGTTCATCTCCTTCTCTTGAATGTATTAATTCACGCACACACAAAGGAGCAGATTATAGTGTTTCTTTTTTATTCCCCTCGACGAAATTCGAGCTTCTAGCTCGAATTACATCCCACGGGGTCTGCTGCTCTGACTTCCTCTGAGTAATCCACCCTCAGCCCCCATGAGAAAGGTAAAGGTATCCCCTGTGCAAGCACCGAGTCATGTCTGACCCTTGGGGTGACGCCCTCCAGCGTTTTCATGGCAGACTCAATACGGGGTGGTTTGCCAGTGCCTTCCCCAGTCATCACCGTTTACCCCCCAGCAAGCTGGGTACTCATTTTACCCACCTCGGAAGGATGGACGGCTGAGTCAACCCTGAGCTGGATCGAACTCCCAGCCTCATGGGCAGAGCTTTCAGACTGCATGTCTGCTGCCTTACCACTCTGCGCCACAAGAGGCTCTCCGTGAAAAAGACGGACCATAAATAAGCAAATAAATAAACTGGGAGTGAAGGAATCGGAGGAAGAAGAGGAAGCAGAGCGCTGGGGAAAGGAGCACATCTGGCAGGCTAGAAAAGCTTCCATGAATTCTTCCCAGGACCACCCAACACCTCCAACTTCCTTCCCCCCCCTCCACGCCCTCGAGGGCATCCTCACCTTTCCAGAGCCAAACACCGCCTCCTGAGCGTACTTGATCAGGCACTCCTTGCAGAACAAGTGGCCGTCGGTGCATTGCGTCAGCTCCTCAAACGCAAACTCCCCGTAGCAACACCGGCACTCGATCATCTGGCCGTCCTGCCAAACCAAAATTCCCCCCGGGATCAATCCCGGCTCTGAGAGGAAGCCGCTGCGGCATAACCCGCCACAAACGCAGCTTCTTTCCAGCTATCGGACACCACGTGCAGGAAGGCCACATCGAGGTCACCACGCCACAGCTGGCAAGGCAAGGGACATGGGGCTGGAAGTGTGGGGCAGATCCATGCTCTTGTCTCCACCTGCTCAATGAGATCACTGATGCATCTCGGAGCAGTGTGGGACAAGCCCCAATGCCTACGAAAGAGCATTCACACTTGGTGATGCTAAGATTTGTAGACCTCTGTATGGTAGATACTACAGAAATATTTGCAGATTAAACTGCATATACATTACCATAGGATCAAGATTAGATTCGTCTGAGATATGATAGGAGTGCATTTAAAAAGGACCTGTTAAAAAGTATTTACATCACTGACGAAGATACCGAAAACGGGGAAAAATACCTAGGAGTTCGTTTTGATGTTTTGGAAGTTTGAGGAATTGTTTATAGGGGAATAAGCTGTTCATTTGCCATCGCCAGCTTGAAAATTGTTTCATTGGCGTGCAATCTGTTGTGTAAGGCAAATGCTTCCAAAATGGGATGGTAGACAAGTTTCTGCAAAGATCTAACCGTAACCTAAGAGGAGGTCACCCCTGCAGCTGAATCCGACCCTCAGTTCATCGAGGTTGGTATTGTCTGCTCAGACTGGCAGTGGCGCTTCAAGGCCTTAGGGGGAAATCTTTCACATCACCCACTGCCAGGTCTTTCTAACTGGAGATACCAGGGATTGAATCTGGGACCTTCTGCATGCCAAACAGAGGCTCTGTCACTGAGCCACTGAGGTCTTTCCTATCATCTCCTGGTGGGTCCTTTTACCCAGTTTGGTGTAGTGGTTAGGAGTGTGTACTTCTAATCTGGCATGCCGGCATGCACTCCCCCACATGCAGCCAGCTGGGTGACCTTGGGCTCGCCACAGCACTGAGAAAGCTGTTCTGACTGAGCAGTGATATCAGGGCTCTCTCAGCCTCACCCACCTCACAGGGTGTCTGTTGTGGGGAGAGGAAAGGGAAGGCGACTGTAAGCCGCTTTGAGCCTCCTTCAGGTAGAGAAAAGCGGCATATAAGAACCAACTCTTCTTCTTCTAATTGGAGATACCAGGGATTGAACCTGGGACGTGATTTGCAGCACAAGGGGCTAAGCCGGTCTCAGTGGCCTGTGTGGGGCCGGCTTAGATCGGAATATCACTTCCTAACAAACTTGGTCTCAATGTGCCGTGGGACCGACCTCTCTGGGCAAATTGGTTTTCTTACTTTTTGATATTGCTCCTCATTCATCTGCAAGGCAAGGAGGAAGTCCGCATGCTGCAAAGACAAGAGGAACACGCTTGGCGTCAAAGAGACACAGCAAATGAACGTGCGTGAAGGTGCTTTATGCTCAGTCAGAACCTGGAACCAAGGAGAGGCTCTTCCGATAAGCCACCAGCCCTCCTTCCCTCCCTCTGGTTTCCTATTATACAACACTGCACAGGTTAATACAGGCAAGGAGCTCGTCTCTGCTCATTCCAGACGGGGCCTACCGAAGTGGGAAATGGGATGCTGAACCTGACAGACCTTCAGGGCCCTTCTTACAATACAGTTGTGTAAACAATGGGCAGATCTGGCTCATTCATGCATCCTGGGAAGCGTCCATGCCACGCTGGTGCACAGACCGCAGCTGAGTCTGTTGGGAAAGGCCTGCAGCCGCCTAGTCACCATTCCGAGTGCCTCCGAACTGCTAGGGCCACCAAGGGCCTCCAGAACTCGCGCACAGCCTGCGACTCACCTCGGCCATTTCTTTCACCTTCTGTTCATAAAACTCCCTCTCCAGCTGAACCGCCGGGAGGAGAGCAAGCTGGTCGTAGCTCCTCCAGTGCCGCCTCTTGTTCTCCAAGAAGAACATGCGCTTTTCGATCTTCATCTCACCTGGCGTGGTGGCAGAGAGGAAGCACCGAGCCGGGGAGGCAAAGAGGAGGGAAAGAAGGGGGGAAGGTTTGTGAATTCTCTGGGCCTGCATCTCAACTCTGCCCTCCTCCCACTACCTCCATGGCCTTTCCCATCCTGCGTTGCTTGCTCTTTGGCACAGCACCCGTTTTGCTGGACCAGGGGAGAGGGGGGGAGAAGAGAGCCACTTTCCACTGTCCTACCTGCACGCTCTTCTCCTTCCAACTCACCTTGCTCGAATTTAAAGTCTATGTAGGAATACTGGTTCATTTCTTTCCTCCTTTTTCGCTTCCCGCTGGCTTCTGGGGAGAGCTCCTGCCATTTTTTGATGGCGTCGGAGAAGGCCTGAAAAGATAAGCAGAGGGAATGGTAGTTGGGTAGGCAGAAGCAAGCAAATGTCTCCAGGGCCACTCACAGGGGCAGAGGCACCACACCCCAACCATTTCATACGTGATGGGGGCCCAGTTCTTAAGCCATCTGAAGACAGGAAACAATACTCCACATACAACTCCATAATGGCCCTACGGGTTTTTTTTATAGCTCTTGCCGTATTTACACGATATGCCAACTTGACTTCTGCTAGGTAGAAAGGCAGCTCATAAATTAAAAAAAATAAACGGACACTTTTAAGTCCCAAGCTCACCGCTTTGCCAGAGGAAGGGAAAAAGTCCTCCTTAGCGGGAAAGGGTGACATAAAAGCAGTAAACAGAAGCTTTTTAAAACAGAGAAGAGAGCTTCTTATAGACAGGGTCCCATGATGTATCGAAAAATCTATTTCCTTTTGCAAACCGTCTGTTTCTAACCCTTGTGGCAAACTTTTCCTCTAAGGAGGGCAGTGTACATCAGATCCCTCTATGCCAGGGGTCCCCAACCTTTTATCACCGGGGACCACTCAACGCCTTTTACTGAGGTCCGGTGGGGGGGGGGTAGTTTACTCCTCTACTCTCAACCACTGCCCTGACGCTCTCTGATCGCTATGGTAATGTTTAAACATCCCTTCAAAATAAGAGACAGACACGCCACAAAAATGAAGTGTGTTGTAAAGGGCTGGGGGGGGGGGGATGAAGTAAAGGGCCGGAGGGGGGGGGGGGGAGAAGGCCTCCTTCGGGGCCCACCTCCAATTAGTCAAAGGACCACATGTGGTCCGCGGCCCACAGATTGGGGATCGCTACTCTATGCAATCCAGACAGCAACGAGATTTACTGAGTGACAGGGCACACTTGAGGATGCCCCCTTTGTCGGGACAGACTTCCTGACTGGACAAAGACTGGCTATACATCTCCTTTCCCACAAGGAGAAAGGCACCTCTAGAGGAGGGGGGGGGAGGATACAAAGAACGGAAGGAGGGGAACTGGAACGGGGCGGGACCTTGCGCGTGATTGCATAGTGTCCCTTCAGTTCGTGCAGCGCCCACTTGATGTCCTGGCTGCTCAGCATCTTGAAGTCGGCCATGAGGAGATCGGCGGCTTGGATGAAGCAGCGCTGGTCGAGCGGGGCGAGCTTGGCGAAGTCAAAGTAGTCGACTTTGGCGACCTAAAGGGAGGAAGGGGAAAGGCAGAGTCGGCGACCACGCTTGAAAGGGAGCTGCTGATGTGTCTACTTGCGCCTCCTGAGGAACTGAGCCCAAAGGCATGTGCATAGTTCACACTCCCCCCCCCCAACACACACAAACACACACCACTTTTATCCCTCCACCAAGTCAGGGATTGGGATCTGCCCGAATTTTGGGGGCTGAGCAGAGATTCGAACTCAGGTTTCCCCTATTCCCAACGCTCCAGCCGTTTTATGTTTGCTCTCGGAAAGACATCTACTAGGAGGGCTGAGGAGTCCTTTAGTGACTATCCTGGGAGAAGATCCACTGGGAGAGAGCAGCAGATTAAATTATCCGTGGAATGGAACATCAGGCAAGGTCAAAGGTGGAACTGGAAAGAGACAGAGAGGGAGAGACAGAGACAGACAGAGAGGGAGAGACAGAGACAGAGAGAGACAGAGAGGGAGAGACAGAGACAGAGAGAGACAGAGAGGGAGAGACAGAGACAGAGAGAGACAGAGAGGGAGAGACAGAGACAGAGAGGGAGAGACAGAGACAGAGAGACCCTACCCGCGCCTGAGAATTCCTCACTCACCTTTGTCTCCTCTTGACTGGAGAGTAGGCTACTGTTGGGATTTAAAACCACTCTGCCCTCCTTCTTTGGATAATCTGGATTCTCCAGGAGAAAATTACAAAGGCTGCAGGAGAGGAGATGCAAACAGCGGGTTACACGGAATGGATCGTGTCCTTGGCAGAGTCCTCACACACAAGAAAGAAGAATTAACAGGCCAAGGGTATGTGAAGGGGGTGGTGAGATGGGTGGTGCCACGGGGAGGCTGAGAAAAGTCAAGCCAGTCAGACAAGGAGGGAAGAACTTGAATGGGGTGAGAAAGTCAGAGTGCTACGAAGGGTCAAGGCTGGCTGTGTGCTCTGCAGCAGAGCAGGATCAGAAACACAGAATCAGAAAGCAGGAAGGAGCCATAGAGGTCATCTACACCAACCCGCTACTCAATACAGGATCGGCCTAACATATCCCTGACAAATGTTTGTCCAGCTATTGAAGACAGCCAGTGAGGGGAGTTCACCGCCTCCCTGGCCACCAATCCCACTGGCCCAACTACTTTCACTCTACGATTCTTCCCTTAATATTCAGCGGGTTCCTTTCCACCTGTAATTTAAATCCCTTATTACAAGTCCTATTCTCTGGGTCAGTTAAGGCCACTCCTCAGAACGGGCAGGGCAAAGAGTGCAGGAAGGGTGAGGATTGCCCTGCTGAAATGCGCCCACCCTTCGCCCAGGCTAATCTGGAGGCCGTGCAGGGAACTGGAATCCCTGCTTGATGCCAGGAAAGCACGCAGGCAGTGCTGATGGGTAGGTGCTGAATTCCGCCACGGTATTCTCTCCCCGCCTCCGGAAAACAAAACAAAAAAAGCATCATTTACGGGCTTCTAAAAGCACCACCAAAGTCTGCACTCTTACATGTTCAAGTCACAGTAGTTCTTGCTCCGTATTAGCTCCTCGATGTACTCTCTGGTTATATCCGGAAACCTGGCTTCCTGCACGGGAGGAAAAGGAAAATGCAGGCAAGGACGTGAACGCTTTGGGATTGACGAGCATTCTAAAAAAGATTGGGGGGGGGGGAGACCTGACTTCTTCGGGTAGAGAGCTACTTATCGAGCAGCACTCTGGACAGCAAGGATCCCGGAACAGCAGGGAGGATCAGAACTGGGGGTGGGTAACTCAATTCATTAGTATCTGCCCTTTTTGGACCCCGATGGGAAGCTGAAGGGGCTTCCGGCATTCTCCTCTCCTCCGCACACAAAGGGA
Source organism: Paroedura picta (assembly GCF_049243985.1). NCBI lineage: Eukaryota > Metazoa > Chordata > Lepidosauria > Squamata > Gekkonidae > Paroedura > Paroedura picta. Next base: position 20,826,660 of record NC_135385.1, read on the forward strand.
GGTGAAGCTCCAGGAGTGTCACTGGCCCAAGCTCAACAGGAAGCATGAGTGGGGATTCAAACCCGGGACTCCCAGATACTAGACTGACTCTCTCAACCAGGGGTAGTCAAACTGCGGCCCTCCAGATGTCCATGGACTACAATTCCCAGGAGCCCCTGCCAGCGAATGCTGGCAGGGGCTTCTGGGAATTGTAGTCCATGGACATCTGGAGGGCCGCAGTTTGACTACCCCTGCTCTTAACTCTTCTCTACACACTGGAGTTCCCAGACTCCAATTGGGGGCCTCCACTGTGGGGTCCCCCTCTGCACTGTTGGTCAGGTCACAGGGCAAGGGGGACGTGACGAGACCTCTGTCACAGACATCACATGGCATGGACCAGCAGTGACGTCATCACGCCGCTGATGATGTGGGGACACTCTGTTATTTGGCCAGCACCGTGATGACATCACTTCCTGTGTCAACCGGAAGTAACGTTGCTACGCTGCCAGCAGAGGGCGCAGGACTCGTCACCACCATCCCCTGCCTGGTGGAAGGGGCGAAGGAGCACTGACCGTTTCCCTGACGAGCAAAGCGGTGAGGTCTTTGTCCAGCCAAGGCGTGGCCGGCTTGAGAACACTGCCGGTGCCAGACTCGAGTGACCCTTGCACGGGGAACGCCGGGCCTGCCTGTTCGTTTATTGCCGCCGGGTGCTCTCCCTTCTCCTCCGGGGGGTGCGCCAGGCGAGGCGAGGCAGGCCCTGGGATGCCGTCCTGCTGGGGTTCGGGCCGTGGGAAGGCGGGCCCGGGGATCTCTTCCTGGTACGCCCTGGGGAGCGGCCCCAGTTCGACTTCCAACTGTGCCGGTCGGGGAGAGAGGCGGTCACCTACAGCCCGAGCCTCCTTGTCTGCAGGCTGGAAGTACGGGTGGTCCAGCCGAGCGTTCTCCTGGATGCATCGGACGGCCCCCCCGTGGTCCGGCACTCGCCTGGGCTGGGAATCCCCATCCCTCCGGTCCCGTCCTTCCTGGTCAGCGACCAGGACGACTTCCTCCAAATTGATGACTTCCTCCTTGCAGGGCGGTCTCGCCTCTCTCGTCCGAGCCACGCTGGGCCCTGGCTTGGGTGCGCTCCCGTCCTCCTCCTTCAGCCGAGCGGGCTCTGGGGACTCCGGAAGCTCCAGGATATCGTCGTTGCTCTTGCGCCTGGCCAGCGTTGCGCCACTCGCCTTCACACAGTTGCGGCGCGTGGGGTGTCGCCTGAGGGAAACGGGCGCCGTCTGCCCGTCGTGAGGCCCGGGGGTCCCGTCGCCTCTGGAGCCTCCTTCCCCCGCCTTGTTCACACCGTGCCAGGGAGCGGCTGGCCGGATCACGTTGGGCCGCAGAAGCCGCTTGGCTGCCGTCTGAAAGAAGACATGGACAGGAGTTAGCAGAACGAGGCATCTCTCCCAGAGGAGATTTTGGGTCTGAGTGAATATGTCATGGTTCACTTTGGTGGTGGGAAGGGCTGATGTTTGCAGTAAGCCCAAAAGACCCCATCTCTCTCACACACCCTTATTTTTGGACATGACACTTTAAGAGGCAGCAGAAGTGTGGATTTGGATCAGGGTCTCTCCGGGCTTAGCCTAGATTTGAGCCCAGGAGCGCCTTAGAGACCAGTAAGGGTTTCCGGGTCGGAGTCTCAAAGAGTCACGCCTCCCTTGCTCAGATACCTTTGACTCTTCTGCTGCCGCATGGCACAGCTCCCCACGGAAAGTTTTATTTTGACCCTCTAACCACTACACCACACTGCTGCCCATTCAAAGACAAGGTAAAATAGGGGGGAGGGGACGGGATAGCATTACCTCCATCAAGATGACCACGTCGTCGTCATCCTCCTCATCCTCCCACTGCCGGAGAACAGGGACTTCCAGCATCACGGGCAAATCTTCATCCGAGGAGTCCGAGATGGTGATCAGTGCCTCGTCTCTGTGTCTTCTCCTGCCTGAAGGAAGGCTGAGAAACTTATCTACCGGCACAGGCTGACCGGTGGCTCATAAATACACATTCTTTAAGGGCCTCACAGCTCCGGACTGAAAGACGTTTCTCGAGTTTGATAAGGACGGAACGGAAGAGAAACTCCAGGGCACTGACTCCAGATGTGGCCCTGCCACAGCTGCAGATTTTTAGCACTGGGGCGGCTCTGCCCCCCCCCCAGACACTAAGAGGGCAGGCAGAAGGCTGCAGCTGTTGGGAGGAGGTGGACGAGAGGCCACTTTGCCAGATGCAAGAAGCGTAACCTAAGTTGCCAGGCATATACGAGTGGCTGTGGGGAAGCGGAATCATTAGCAATGGGCAGGCTCAAAAGACCGCTGGACAAAGAGATGGCAGACAACATCACAAGGAACTCCACTGGGTGGCTGAAGGTAAGCTGGGGCAGCCATTTTATACCTGGCTCCGCCTTCTTTGGCAGCCATTTTATACCTGGCTCCGCCCTCTTTGGCAGCCATTTCTGTGGCCGTGTCAGAATTCCAAAGGTGCCCCCAGACTCCAAAAAGACTGGGGAGGGCCTGCAACAGATCCGTGGCTTCATGAAAAGGAGCCTGGGCTGACATCTCTCAAGAGGGGAAGGCGCTCTGAGAAGCAGAGGCTACAGCATATCCTTCACGGGTCGACCTGAAATGCCCGTATTGACCGAAAGGCAGGAAGCAGGAGAGGAACACCTTACCTTTTCCTCGGTGGCAATGATTCAAATCGATTACTTCTTTGTTGCCGCCTCCCTCTTCCATGTTCGAAAGCTATGCCGGGGGAAGCGAACACCTCAGCATGGCAGTCAATCCTTTGAGAGCACCTGGAGACAAGAGACCAATGGGATCGTGCAATTATAGAGGGAGAACCTCCGGAGGCAACACAGAGGGCAGTCTGTTTATTTAAGTCATTTATGCCCCATCTTCCTCCCCAATGCGGATCCAAAGCGGCTTAGGTCATCCTCCTCTCCTCTGTTTACCTTCTTAACAACCCTGCGGGGTAGGCCAGGCTAGGAGTGCATGCCGGAACCAACAACAACAACCTTTATTGGCATAAAAAAATAAGACAAATCAGAATACAGTCAATTGGTTCTTAAGTTCACGCAGCTTAATTGCCATTTGTAAGAATTTAGCCCCTTTAGCAGTTGTATCTGGATCCTGATTTGAAAGAAGGAACTGTACCTTGCATTCATCAGAGTAGCCAACACATTTAACTAGGAGTGAGTCTAGAGCAGGGGTAGTCAAACTGTGGCCCTCCAGATGTCCATGGAATGCTGGCAGGGGCTCCTGGGAATTGTAGTCCATGGACATCTGGAGGGCCGCAGTTTGACTACCCCTGGTCTAGAGCTTTAGCCCGAATGGCACTGTATCTGGTTTCCCTTCAGATCACATAAATCTTTCGCATGATGGAATCAGCCAGTGAGCTGCCACGGGCACAAGGGGGGGGGGGATTCGAACTCGGTGTCCTAGATACTAGCCTGATGCTATTCACAAGTGCATCACATCTGAATCTGCCAGGCACCTCGTTAGCAAAATCCTTGCCCAAGCATCTTTTAACATTAAACCACCAATGAGAATGTTTACAATTTGAGGAAGAACCTGGTCAAGAACAGAACCGAGTTTCTGATGAAAAATGGGCTGGTTTCAGGCTCTAGCCCTCTATGCACTTCCCACAATGGGAAGAAAACCTATTTTGAACGGCGGAAGGTTTATTACCGAGCGAATGTGCTCAGAACCCAACCGAAAGAATCTCCCCTTCGTCGATCAGACGTTAAGTTTCCAGTCCCCAAAGTTGGAAAGAAAAAAAAAATCTCAAACATCGGAAGGCTATACCTGATGGTGGAAAGGATGCATGATTTAAATGGACGTAAGAAAAATAAAGAGACAAAACCTCTTTTTGTTAAAAGAAGCAGGGAGGCGACAGCTCAACCCCAATTATTAGAAACCAGGGGTTGGCTGGCTGTAAAACTGATGACTGTAAACCCTGAAAGGGTGCCCAGGAACAGAAACTGAAAGGCTGCAGGGCAAGAAACTCAGCCCAGCAGTTTTTAAAGAGAGGAAACGGAGAGAGAAATGTAAGGAGGAGGCCTGAAGCTAAGAAATTCGTAAAGCGGCATGCTGAAAGCTGCAAACAGATCCTAAGCATTTACTCAGCATGCTTAACAACGGCAAAGAGGAAAGTCCCAAGCAGTGACTCGTGCAGAGCGGCAACGGTCAGCATCCCCTGAGGCAACTGCTCCTGCTACCATCCACCTAGCAGGGTGATCTAATCACACTGGATGCAGGGACACCGGAGACTCCATGCAAGGGGTTCACCAGAAAGAGGGAAAGCAGGAGCAGTGACTCCAGCAGAGATGCCTCCGGCAACCTCCTGAGTGAAGAACTTTAGGGTACACTTTTCATGGATTCCTCGCAGTGCAGCAGCTGGGAATTATGTCTGAAACTGTCTCTTTTTTAAAAAATTCACTGCTTGAAACTTCATGTTATCTAGGAGGCATCAGGCCTGAGCAAATCGGCCACACAGCATTCCATCCGTGTGAGGGAAGGGAAATGCGCCTAGGGAAAACAGGGCTCAAAATGCCACCAGGCGCCCTTGATGACCACTGATGCGTCAGACTAAAGACTCTGCGGGCACAATAATAATTTGCAACGAACGCCATGCACAGCAAAAAAGCTGCCCTCCAGGCACCCCCGGCTTTGATTCCAGAGGCTCATGAAAACACGGCAACATTCCCTGAACGCACACAAAAGTGTCTTACAGGGACTGAGAACGCTGGTCCATCGAAGGCAGTACAGCAAACTCAGACCAGCAGTGGCTCTCCAGGGTTTTAGGCAGAGGGCTTTCATGTTACCTGCTGCCTGACCCTTGAATTGGAGATGCCGGGGATTGAACCGGGGGCCTTCTGCAAGCCAAGCCACTGAACCATACATAAAGTTGCACAGCACGGGAAAAGTTACATTATTCCATTCTGCTATAATAATAAAAGTCCTAATATCCAATTAGCGCCCCGGCGTGGAGGGAGGCCTTGATTTTGTTCCCCCTCCATCCCGAAGGTGCTTTTCTGTTTGAATATGCAGACCAGGCGGCTTAGAGAATAGTTTTATTTATGAAGAGAAAAAAGTTATGGGGGGGGGGGAGAGAAAGATAGATCTCACTATCAACCTAGCTATTGTCTGCAGTCTCCCGTTAAGCCAATCAGGATACTGGAGGAGATCATTTGAAACTCAGCAGGAAGTTCTTCTCCTATCTTCTATGCTAAATAAGCCCCTCCTCTAATACCCCCTGCTGGACACCCTTTATACTCTGCTCAATTATGCACAATGCAAATCTTGCACATCCCCACTTTTCCCCGCAAAATTTTAGCGGCGCACAATAAAAAACTCTAAAAGATTTTCACTTTGGAAGCAGTGAAATGGTTTCTTAAACAAGGACTTAACTCAAATTGCATAGAAAGTAGAGGGTTTTTTTCGGTAAGACCATTGGCAGCACCAGAAAGCCACAATTTCCTGTCCGTGCAATGGACACGTACAATCTTTTAAAGGATTTAATCTGCTGTTGAAAGGTGACTCGATTTCATTCACAATGAATATGCTGCATGGTGTAAAACAATTCACGAACAAAGGGTTCAGTGTTTTCAAGGTCACAACGCTTCAAACTAGATCCTGATCCCATTGTGTAACGAATGAAACGGTTTCAGTCCTAATTCTATGCATCCTTTTACGTACTATAAAACTTGTGTGTTCTATTTTAGCCTTCCCCTTCCCCCCTCTGAGATGGCAAAAACCAAGAAACATATGCTAAGGTAGCATAACATGCAACCATCTGAAACTCTCTCTAGTGGGACAGGTTAAGGCTAGGAGCCCTTTTCATCTGTCTGTAGCAACAGGAAAGCACCTGGAGCACCTTCAAGGCTAACAAAATTGGTGGCAGGGTAGGAGTTTGTGTGAATCACAGCTCACTTCTTCAGGTACTGAGGCCAAAAACAGCCAGGGTCCCTTTGGTATATGAAGTAGTGAGCAGTGCCTCACAAAATCGCCACAAATTGAATTCTAATCAACAGTTCTTGTCACCTCTACAAAATTTGTGGCAGGGTATCTAAAGAAGAGAGGCGGTCCCATCAGTATGAGAGCCTCAGACAGTGAAGGTCTTCAAAAGTTAACACTGATACCTTGAATTGGATTCAGAGGCTAATTCGTAACCAGTGCAGCAGCCGCAGAATTGGGAATACTATGAGCCAACCGTGATGCTCCAGTTAGCAACCTGGCAGCTGCATTCCGGACCACCGTTTCTGAAGTGTTTTCAAGGGTAGCCCTGTGTGGAGCAGCAGTCCAGCGGAGAGGTGACCGTGGCATGGGTCAAGGTGGCAAGGTCTGACCCAGACAAACAAGAGCCAGCTGGAAGGCCTAAGGAAAAATGTTGACCATGCTACCACAGACACTTATCTAAGCAGAATCCAACCACACCCTTTACAGAAGAAGAGGTGTTTTTTATACCCCACTTTTCACTCCCTGAAGGAGTCTCAAAGTGGCTTACAATCGTTTTCCCTTACTCCCTCCACAACAGACACCCTCTGAGGTAGGTGGAGCTGTGAGAGCTCTGAGAGAAGTGTGACTGGCCCAAGGTCACTCGTCTGACTGCACATGGAGAAGTGGGGAATCAAACCCGGTTTTTAAGATTAGAGACTGCCACCCTGTAACAACAACAGCATGCTGGCTCTCAGAGTCTACAGCTGAGAACTGGACACCATCCAGTCTCCCAGTGACCCTCCAGCTAGCACCTCGGCCTGTCCCAGCAACAAGACCCTCGTCTTGGAGGAATTCAACATTACCAAAACCTTTAAAGACAGTAGAGATGGCACCTAGGTCCTACGGCAGGCAAAACATACTCTCTGCCTCCAAGTGAGAGACTCTGTCTACCAAGGTCAGTCTTATCCACTCTGCCAGGGAGGGAGTCTCCAAAGTCCCCCATGAAGACCTCACATTCTCTACTGGCAATTCTGAACTGGCACTGCCAGAGCAGGATCTGGGACAGCCCGCATGCCAAGCCCAAGTTCCACCATGATAAAAATATATGACCCAACAGCAGAACCTAAGGACCTTCCATTGTAAGGGCCCTTAACGCCACACTGGTATATATTCAGGTGCTTATTGTACTGAGAGTCACCCTTTGTCTACCAACACCAGCATCATCTACTCTGACCTCTCCAGGGTCTCAGGTCTTTCCCATCCACACATGAAGCTACCTTATACTAAAATTAGACCCCTGGCCTGTCCATCGAGGTCTGTATTGTTTGCTCTGGCTGGCAGCTGCTCTCTAGGGCAGGGGTAGTCAACCTGTGGTCCTCCAGATGTTCATGGACTACAATTCCCATGAGCCCCTGCCAGCGTTTGCTGGCAGGGGCTCATGGGAATTGTAGTTCATGAACATCTGGAGGACCACAGGTTGACTACCCCTGCTCTTGGGTATCAGGTGGAGATTTTCCCATCCACACATGGAGCTGCCTTACGCCTTGTCAGGGCCCTTCCCTGCCCATTACTGTCTAACCCTTTTAAACTGGAGATACTGGGGACTTCCCGCATGCAAAGCAAACTCCCCTCTGGCGACCGATGGGCCTTCCTGCAAAAAGGAACTAGATGCACGGAGGAGGGGAGAATCACGGGAGGAAAAAAGAAGACCAAAGTGGCCTGATAAAGGGAGAGAGGGAGGGTTCCCTTGCTTGGGTCAACAAAGGGCACGAGCTGCGGGGAGGAAAGGGGGGAGGGAGCACAACTGGGGGGGGGAGGGGAGCCCAGGGCAGGTGGGGAGGGGGCGTTTGAAGGGGGAGGTTGCTAAGCAACAGCAGGGCAGACCCAAGGGCGACGGGGTGGGCGGGCAGGGGTCTGGGGAAGGGGGGCTGGGCGAGCTTAGGGGGGCTCCCGCCCCAAGGGGGAGTTAAAGGGCGGCTACTCACCGCCTGCGCCCCTCGCCCCCTCTCCTCAGCCCGGGCCCGGCCTCTCGTCTCCTCTGCCCCCTTTTCCAGTCCGACCCCTCAGCTGCGGCGGTTCCGGCTTCCTTCCTGCCTCCCGGCCCCGCCCCCCGACCGCCCGCCCTTCAGGAGCGCGGCTTCCGGCCCACGGTTTCCGCGCATGCCCGGACAGGAAGAGGCCGCGGTTAGAGATAAGAGCGCTGCGGGGCACAGCTCATGACTTCCGGTTCCAACCGAAGCTGAACTTCAGAGCTGGCGGAAGCGGCCTTGCAAAGCTGGGTCTCTTTGTAACAGTGGCAGCAGTTACATTTTAAAAATAAAAACAAGACCTCTAGGTTATTTGGTGTGGGGAAACGAGGGTGGGGGTTAACGAAAGTGTTGATACCGGAAGTGTTGATAAGGGTACCTTTCCCTCTATCTCTTTGGGAAAAGGGAAACCGGGCTCCTTGGGGCATAGAGCAGCGGCGGGGAGAGAGGACTCCGCTCTAGCCACGCCCCAAGGAATTCGCGGAGGCGCTTTTTAAAGTCCTCCAGGCTCTTCGAAGCACGTGACTCCCTCGACACCTCTTCGCAAGAATTACAGGATGCATTTTCTGCCCACGTATTCATGGCATTTATTAATAGAAAAGATGTGTTTATTAAGGCGCTTTTCCTAAATTATTTCTTAAAATGCCAAAGATTTTTAAAGTTTTACAACAGGGTGTGTGGTTGTGAGTTGCCACTCCCCCAAAAGGTCCCACAGTGACGGGCAACATGAAAGCAGATAAAAACGACATGAACGCAAATAAAAATATTAACATCAACATACTAAATGATTAAAAAAATGTGTGGCCACGATTAAAACAGGCCAAAGGTGGTTAGCCTCCAAAAGCCAACCCAACCCAGAGGCGGTCTTACCTGCCCTGTGGGAGCTAATATGTCAGGGCACGGGTATCATTTGGGACTGCATCCCACAGGGTAGGGGCCACGACTGAGAAGGCCCTGCTGATGAGAGCTAACCTGGGGCCAGATGCCTGGAAGAGGCCTCCTACGCTGACTGAAAGGAACGCAGGGGATGTAGTCTGTATTAAATGCTATTTAGAAACAATTGTGCTTTATTTAAATGATGATTGTCCGGTGTATCAAAGCATAAATTAAAAAAACAGAAGGGCAGCCGGGTTCCCTCTAGCCATTGGAATTCCCAGATCCATATGGGGAAGGTCCTGGAGATTTAGGGATGGAGCCGGGGGGAAGGCAGGGACTTGAGTAGGGGACAGTGCCACCGAGTACACCCTTCAAAGCTTCCACTTTCGACATGGGAGCTGATCCCTGTAGCCTGGAGGTGAGCTATAACCGGAGGATTCCCAGGTCCCAGTGGGAGACTGGCACCCTTACAATTTACAGTGAAAATACTCACTAAATTCTCAACAAAACAGGTTTTTAAAAGTTCTCCTGGCCTTTGATTTACTCTGTGTTCCTTAATGTACACTTTACAAAATGTGACACTGTTTTTTAACGTACCTTATCCCTATGGATTGGATCCTGCCAGTCTTTCCTTGGGCCTAAGAGGCTATGAGGGGTGGATTGCACTCCTTGCTGGCCTCTCGCCACCTTCGGACCGTACAGCTTCAGACTCTCTGTACTGTTCCTGAACAGCTTTCGACTAGCTTTCTGCTTGCCAATAGACTTCTGCACATGGGAACATTCTCAACTGCCCCTGGGAGTGTCAGTTTAGATCTTTCCCTCGTCTCATTCTGGAACGATTCAAAAGGGCTTCCTGCACAGAGAAATAGAACTGGGCTGTAACGAAGTGGGCAAGGGATAGGATAGGGACAACCTTTCAGTATTGCTGCACTTGTAGGTATCACTAATTAACACAGTTAAGCAAGCTCTGGACGCCGTAATTTCTATACTACTTAGCAGATCGTGTTTCTACATTCATGCTTTGGGTCAGGTCTGAGATAGGCCCGAGATTGACATGGTCTTTTGACATCTCTTAAGTCCCCTGGCTTTTGGGATGCCAGCCTCCAGGAAGGAACTGGAGATTCAGTCTCTTGAAAAATTCAAACTAGACTCCATATTTTTAGGCCAGTTCTAGTTCTGGGCCTACCTGAATCAGGCGATGACAACAAAACAATCCGAACACGTGCAGGGAAATGACCTCATTGCTACCCTTTCCCCCCTCCCATTCTACACCCTCTGGTTCTGCCAGAGCCAATTATCTCATTCCACGATTTCACCTTGAAGATACGGCTCCCAGGCCCAACCAGGAACACTGAGAGATGGGACGAATTAGGCTTATTGCATATTAGCCCTCGAAAGGAGGGGGTGGAGTGGCTTGGCCCTCCTTAAGGAAGCTGGCCACACTGTGGCTGAAGCCAACATACTTAAAGCAAAGCAACTCTGAAGCATTAGGTGACGAAGGTTACAATTGTCATAGCAGCACAGGGAAAGAAGCTCAGGTATATTGCAAATACAAAGATGGAGATCTTATTCTTCCTTCCACGGCCCCCTGGGTGGGACAAACCATCAGCCAGATAATTTTGGCTGCCCTTAACGTGAGCGACCTCAAAACCAAAAGTCTTGTAGGCTTCAAGCGCCCCTCAGCATACGAACATTGTTTCATTTCATGGGGTTGCAGTCTCTTTCTACAGCCAACTTGACACGGCACAAATATGATTTCGGACTGCAAGGAGAGGATGGCAGAGGGGGCAGAAATGGAGTGTTTGGGGTCTGTGGCTCATGTGTGTGAAGAGAAAGTGCCTCCCGGGTTGGCTCTTCCCTGCAATGACTTTCAAAGGGCAGGGGTACCGCCCGAGCTGGATCAGAACCGATGCCGTGGACTGAAGTGCATAGGAAGGTTGTGTGGCGTATTCATTTGGGAGAAATCATCGTTCACCGACATGTTGGGTGGCGTACAGGGCGATGATGTTCAGGGGGAGGTTGTTGTACAGTGGGTGGGTGGGGGGCACGGGGAAGGGAGGGTGCGCAAGGGGGTCAGGGGGCATCTGAGGCTAGGGGCAGAGGTTCTGCAGGACTGGCCCGAGGATGGCTTCAGGACGTGGGATTTCCTAGATGGGGGTCTCCAGCGGAGGGCCGATGTGTGTGAAACTCTTTTCTGCCAAGCAAATAAAAAACAGCTCTTGAAAGCATCTCTGATCAGGGCCGGACGCCTGCTTCCCCACAGAGAGCTTCAGGGCAGAGGGAAAGGGGGCAGGTTTAATGCTGCTAGATCTGAAATGCTCCACCAATTTGGTTTACTTGTTTCTGCCCGTTTACAATTAATTCCCCTTCAGTGTGGCTGAACCACCCCCTGTGCCGTGCTTAAATGATCCTAAAAACCCACAAATCTCCTTTTAGTTTCTGTGTCTCAGCACCCCCAGGCAGCATAGAAATCATTTATTTAGAGAAGAAAAGAACAAATGATTTCTTGACTGTACCTCTATTCTTTTCTCTTTTTTTCTCTTACCATTTTTCTCTCTTCTTATATGCATTTGTTGTTCTGTGATTTGTTCTGTAACTTTTTGCTGTATTAATAAAATACACTATTTTATTATTTAAGCAAAAAAAAGAGAAGAAATCATTTATTTAAAGGAGGCGTTCATTACAGCTAAGTACACAAGCTGAAGATAGCTGTTCTCATTCTGCTTACATGTTTCTGAGACCCGAAGATTGTCATCTGCCAGACAAAAGTCTTTCGTAGGTGGGCTACCTCTGCCTGCGTGTCACAGCCCTTCCAAGTGCCAGCCAGGGCCGACCCCCGGCTTGGAAAGACAAGTCAAGGTCAGTCGCCAGCTTGCTTAAAAACAAGAGAGAATCAAAAGGTTAAAATAATACCTACCCACAGCTGCAATTCCCCCCTTCCCTTCTCAACGCTCCATCCCCTGGAGAGAAAAGACATCAAAGGTGGTCACAGAGTTTCAGCTAATAAATCTTAAGGGGAATTCTGAAAATTCAAGATAGTCAGAAGATCACAAAAAGGGAAGAGATAAAATAAATAAAGCCAAAGAACTACTAGAAAGAGGCCCGCCACTCCTACATCGTTTAAACGTAACAGGGAGTGAGACAAGGCTGAACACCAAAAGCAATCACCCACAAGGTCACAGAAGCCTTTCCCACCCTCATTGCAGACAGAAATGAGCTGCCAGTTATAATGTGGTGGAGTAAAAGTTGTTCTGGTTTGGGAGACTCTGAGCAGGACACGCAGCCACGAGTCACAGAGGGGAGGCCGGGAGAAGAGCTGCTCTGCAGGAGGAGACATCTGCTCTCTTATGGAGGTGCCTTCGGAGGCCAGGAAGGGCCCCCCAGCAAAACCCCCAGGGTGCTTGCTGGAGCTGTTTTGAATGCGGAGGGCCCCTTGACTACGGGCATTCTTCCAGGGGAGATCACGTGCTTTGTAAGGCAGGGAGACATCTCCATTTCAGAGAATCCTAGAGTTGGAAGGGACCTCCTGGGCCATCTAGTCCAACCCCTTGCACAATGCAGGGCACTCCCAACCCTCTCGCTCATCCACTGTCACCTGCTACCCCCTTGAGCCTCCGCAGAATCAGCCTCTCCGTCAGACGGCTATCTATTTGAGGTGACCTTGAGTGCCACAAAGCTATAAGACCTGCCTGAGGCTGTGGGACAGCAGCCTTACAGTATATGTAAGAGCCTTTTCTGCATGTCCATTCTGTTATACAGAAAGTCAAAGGCATGCTTATTCAGTCACCGTCTGTGAACCTAGGAGCTGCAACTGTGAGATACTGCCTCGTGGCATTTAAGGACAAAAGAGAAGCCAGGCTGGATCAGGCCAGAGACCCGTCCAGCCCCACACTCTGTGTCACAGAGGGGCCCAGCCCAGGTGTCATTAGGAGGTCCACCAGAACTCCAGAAACGCTCCCACGGTTGCCCCCCAGGACCAAGAATACAGAGCATCCCTGCCCCAGGCAGAATATTCCATCACTACCTTGTGGCGAATTGCCACTGATGGACTTCTGCCCCAGATGTTTATGGTGGTGATGAAGGTATTGCCCTTGGCTGTCCCTCTGCCTGCAGTATAGGGCATTTGTAATAATGCTGGCAAGGAGTGTGCAGCTGTCAACAAGTCCAGCTTCCCTGTGCGCATAGTCTGTGTGAGCCTGTCATCCGGCATTTCAGGGGGTGGTGGCGTGGCAAGCCCCTGCCAACATCCGTGCAGGCCGACAGTGAAGAGAACAAAAAATGAGCCTACAATCACGTTAATGGCTGAAGGAGAGAGGCAGATTTCAAGGGGAGGAAAAACACTGCCTTAATAGCACGATCTGTATAGTCCAGCAAGATCTGTATAGTCCAACTCCCTGTTTCTGAAATCTACAGGCATCAAAAGGACACAACTTGAACCTATATGACTCCACTGGCCAGCCCCTGAAGATACAAAAACGGCGTGCTCTTTTAAACAATTGTTCACTTGATTTAATGATCCTCATTACTGAGACATCCCATCAGCAGGTTACTAAAATTACATCTACAATTGATAATAACGTAGCAGACATGCGGGGAGTCTCAGAATTGTTGTCCACCTTGAAGGAAAACGACAATGTTGAGAGAAGCTGTGGAAGCCGCTGAACGCAATAAGGATCAGTGGAGTGGGCCGTCATGGTAACCGTGGAAAGAGAGGAACTTGTTTCCTGAACAAAAGGTAGACGCTGTTGGGATCTGAAAACCAAGAGAAGCCTCATTCTTTGGATGTCCCACCTGTACCTGACGTGTGAAAGGCAGACTCTGAATAACCCAAACAGGAGTGATTCTGCTGCTTTTCTGTCCAATGAAATGCATTTCTCTCCCCTGCCTGGTTCTCCCGGCCCCTGTTTTGTCTTTATGGCAACCTGTCCAAGCAGGTTAGCCTGAGAAAGGAAGTGGGGGGGCTTGATGAGAGCACCCAGGAAGGCTCCAGGCAGCATGGCACCATGCTGGATCATTGTCCAAGCCAGCTGCTTGGGTTATTCAGAGTCTGCCTCTCCCACTGAGACTCGAGGTGGGCTGCACGGTCCAAGACCAAGACATTTGGAGGTGGCCTTTCTGAGATTTGCAGCTTCTGGGTGCCTGAGCACCCCATCGCCTTGCAGTTTTGCAATGTGCCCACCAGGTGGGGCTGCGTGATCAATGATGGTTGATTCCTATGGGAAGGAGGAACAATACGGTAAGGCAAAAGCTAGCGAAAAAGTTGTTTTACTGTCCTCCGAGATGGCTCTCCACCCCCCTCGCTGAACACACCTTCGGAGTAACCCATTCAAAATCAACCAGCTCCCTGTCAAGTGGGCTCACGGCACAGGGGCCTGATCCATTTGCTTGCTTGGCTTGTATTTCACATTTCCCCACGTTCTCTCTGGTAGTCTCCGAGCCAAGTACTAACCACAGGTGACCCTGCTTAGCTCCTGACAAGACAAGACTGCGGTACTTCCAAGGAAAAACAAAGGCGTGGGTGCTTAAATGAGCTTCCACAAACCCAATTCTCTGTTGTCTAGAGGTTGTAGTTCCAGGATGTCTCCAGGCCTCACCTGGAGTCTGGCAGCCCTACTTACTTTCCTGCAGGTTTGGAATGAAAAAACCAAGATCCAGCACAGCTAATGAAGACGCTACCACCTAAGTATCTAATCAATATTAACAGTGGGGATTCATGTGTTTACCAAACTAGCCCAGCAGGGAGAAGGCTCTTCGGCTTTGGAATAAAAAGTTCAACATTTCAAAGAAATCCTCCTCCAGTGAAATAAAATTTGAAAACCCTAAGAGGTCATCGTACGTCAGCTGTGATTCGTTGGCACTTCCCACTGTGGTGCCGTTATTGCTTAGATAGATTTCCTTTTTTTTCTCCACTGTCATTATGCATTTCAGTATGATGTGTTGCTCCTTCTTAGGATTCCTCCATATATGCAGGTTCTCATGAGCAATCCTCAGGAGCAGCCGTATTCCCCTAATCCCATTGTTCGTTTTCCTGGTCCCAAATAAAAACCTATCTCTGTGCATCCCCCACTTCCCTTGAAATTATGACGGGCGGGAGTCTGTCATTTGTGGGCCTCTAGCTTCACACTTTAGTTCTGGGGTCAGAGGGAATACAGTCCTCGATGGTTTGCTGGCAACCCTTCCTTACAAATACTTCTCGTTAAAGTTGTCGTATCTGCCTGCTTTCGCAAGCCACAGTTCGAAAGCCGCAGCAGAGAGCTAATTCACATTGTGCGACCTGCGTTGAGAGAAAAACAAATGCTTGCTTCGGGGGAAGCTTCTGCCTCTCTTTTCATCCCCCTCCCCTTCGTGCCGTGAGTCACACTGTGAAAATAGCCTTATTTGCTGGATAACGCTGTTCCGGTATCAAAGGAAGGCTCATGGCTGATTCACAGCCGGTTTGCCAAGGCTACTTTGCAACCGGTCTGCCTGGCAACAGACAGCTGAGAGGGTGGTAGCTGAGGGCAACATACTAGATGCGGTGGGATGTTGTGATCTGGCAGGAATGACAACAGGGATGTAGATGTTAATGCAGAATGCAAAATCTGAGGGGACCTGGGTTCCAGTCTCCCAATCACTCCCATCTGTTGCTGGGTGGGCCCGTCAGATAACCATGCTCCCAGGACTTATGAAACTACCTACTCGCGGTTCAGATGCCAGACCTGTCAAAATCCTGTAAATAAAGCGGAATTGCTTATGGAACTCTGACCCTGCTATTTAAAGAAAGCCCCTGTGATGACAAAAGGGCAGAAAGGATGGGGTTTTGCACCTGCCTGCATATTAGGGGCCAAAGGCTTCTTATCCTGCCTCTCTTCTTGCTTTAGAGGAAACGTCTCAAATCAGATCGACATCTGCTTCTTGAGAGCTTGCTTTTTGTATCCGCCCCCCTTCAGTAAACAGGCGGCTTGACTCAGAGATAAAAATTCCTGTGGAATAATCCAAGGGTGTTTTGAAATAAGTGACAGGCAGGGGGGGCGCTGCCCTCCTTCGAAACGGCACCTTTGGCCACCTCGTGTTCCAGCTGCGTCTCTCTTCCCCGTTTGCCCCCCGTGACAAATGTGATCTCCAGCCAGTCAGAGGATTTGAAGAGCGGCTGCCACAGTGCAGAGAGGTGAATTCGGGTGGCCGGCTGTGACCAGGGAAAGACGTGGACGGTTTATGAAGGTAAAATGCTCAAGTGCCCCTCTTGTAGAAAGCCGGCTTCTTTTGCTATCCTGGTGGGACCCAGACGCTTCGATATTGTTGGGCTATAAGAAACCAACGGTTGAGAATCTAAGGGGGTGATTGAAAGGAAAAAGTAGGTAAGGCGAATGCAAGGAAAGCTACAGAACAGGGGGAAGCCCTGACCAGGGCAGTCTTGGGAACGAAGCAGGCTGGAATTTGGAGGGGAGACCTCCAGGGATTTGGGGGCTGGGTCCTCCAAGGAACGCTAGGGCTTGTGATGTGGGGCAGGCAACGGCAAACCACCTCCGAAAGATCCTTGCTTGGCTGCCAGACCATCCTCAGATTGCCTGGCTACATACGCACATGCCGTACGATGAATAATTAAATTGAATAAGGGTTTTTTTTGGAGGGGGGGACCAGATGAATAAAGGAAAAGAAAATGTCATCATGCTCTCGGAACAGCAAACGCGTCATTCTGGAACACGGCCGGTGGTCAAATCGGTGTGGGCTGGGAAGGAACATACAAACCACTTGAAAGAAGAGGACTCAAGCCCGTTTTCCTCTGGCTTTGCGGGGGAACGAAGCAGACAAGCCGTGTCGGGCAACCTGGAGCGGTGCACAGTGAAATCCCACCTTCATAGGACCGTCAGAGCTGCAGATCGCTCCTCCTTCTCGTGAAAGGATTTCCCAGCCACCCAGAGGCCCCCCGTGGTGACGGACCGCTCCGACTCATTGTTCCAGCAGCCGCACCGGCTGCCCAAGGCGATGGCGAAGTCCGCAGCGGCTCAGGAGTTAAAACCGTCGCGGTTGTCATCGGCATTCTGGCATCTGCGAGTCAAGCAGCCGGCTCCCATCGCCCGGTGACTGTGAATGTGCGATTCTCTCCCAGCCAAGATCAGCATCTTGATGGCGACCACGCTGTCGGGCCCGAAGAGGAACTTCGAGACCGGGAGGTAGGTCTGGGGAGGCTTGCCCAGAAGCCCATAAAAAGCAATGAAGCAGTGTGCTTAAAGCACAGCAGGGGCACGGCAGAAAGCAATTTGAGCTTATAAAGACAGAGTCTCCTCTCTTCTTGGATTTTTTTTTTTTTTTGCCTCTGAAGGTTGAACTCTTTGGTTGACTCTTTATGATTGACTCTTCATTTGGATGTTTACTAATAATACAGAGAGGATTACTACATTATTTTGCCTTGTGATTCCCTTTTTTTCCCCTGAAGGGTGAAAGCATAGCACCTTCCGGCCACAAGACGCGTATTCCCAACCAAGACACCACGTTGTCTCTCTCCACACGAGCAGAATTTGTGTATGACCTACGACTGGACTTTTATCCTGGTTTGCAAGACCTACGACTGGACTTTTATCCTGGTTTGCCAGCGACGACGACTTCTCTTCAGCGACGCCCCCTTCCAATCAGTGATTTTATTTTCCACTTGGCAAAAAATTACTTGCGCGTTCTGTTGGAAGGGGATTAGAATCATCAGTGGACGTTAAGCATTTGAGCAGTCGGAAGGTATCCCTTTGTGACCAGTTCAGTTTTGCTTTGAGGACAAGAGCATCCATGTTTTGAGGCTTCCTTTGGGCCTTGTGAGGTTCAGCATGTGGGCCCAGCGCCAGGGGCCGCTGTAATGGAACCGGGGCAGTGCGCCACTCTGCCCTGTCATCCCAACACTACTGGTGGTTACCCCAATGACACTTCCGGGGAAATCGCAACTACCGGGAGCACTGTGGTTACTTCCCTGCTGGGGTGCATCCTGGCCGCCATGTGCCTCCTTGGGATGGCAGGAAACATCTACACGCTGGTGGTCGTCAACCTCTCCATGAGACTGACCGGTTCCATGTCAGTCTACATCATCAACCTGGCCCTGGCGGACCTCCTATATCTCTCCACCATCCCGTTCATTGTCAGCACCTACGTCTTGAAGGACTGGTACTTTGGGGACGTGGGATGCAGGGTCCTGTTCAGCCTGGACCTCCTCACCATGCACGCCAGCATCTTCATCCTCCTGGTCATGAGCACGGAGAGATACCTTGCGGTGGTCAAGCCTCTGGACACCATCAGGAGGCCGAGGGATTACCGCAGGGTGATCACCTGCTCCGTGTGGCTGGTGTCCTTCCTCTTGGCCCTGCCGACCATGGTCCTCATTGACTTGCGGACCAGCGTCCACGACGGAGTGGTCAAGCGCATGTGCTACCCCACGTGGCGGATGGAGGCCTACAAAGTCTACCTCACCGTCCTTTTCAACACTTGCATCTTGGCCCCGGGGGTCGTCATTTGCTACTTGTATGTCCAACTGGCCAGGACTTACTGGAGATCTCAGGTGGCCATCTTCAGCCCCAAGGAAGTGAAGAGATGCCCCCGGCAGAAGGTCTTGTACATGATTTTTAGCATCATCCTCGCCTACTGGACTTGCTTCATCCCCTTCTGGCTCTGGCAGCTGCTCGGCGTCTATCACCACCAGACCGAAAACATCGCAGGAAACACGGCAGTCAACTTCCTGGTGACCTGCCTGGCTTACAGCAACAGCTGCATAAACCCTTTCCTCTACACACTGCTGTCCAAGAACTACAAGGAGTACATGAGGAGCCTGCACAAGCACAGTACCAGCCTCTCCAAGATGAAGCCGAGGAGGAGCTCCTCAAAGAGGTCGGTGTTATCCGGAAGCCACCAATACACAGAGGCGGTGGCCGTTGCTCAGATCAAAGGCATTGACAGCGAAGAGGTCGCCTCTTTGTGAGCAGGTGAGTAGGAGAGGGCATGGTGAGGGATGGAAAGTGGATCAAGTGCCATGTTTAGAGTTCACTGTGGGTTGACTGGTCTTCCAAGCTTGACAGCCACACCACTAATTCAACTTCCTCCGCCTGTTGCAGGACTTCTCGGACTAGCTTGCTTGGCAGGGATCCCAGTTAAGAGGACCAGATGGTAGATCATGAGACCCTGGAGAACCACTGCCAATCTGATAACGCTTGAGAGTCTCAATCAGTAGAAGGCAGTTTGGTGTAATCGGCAAGGCCAAGAATGAACGGTTTGGTCCAACGTGGGTTGGCGGCCTGGCGGCACGTGCCTCTGCACGCCAACGGATGCCGCTTTTCAGCGGGTACAATGGCGTTTTTGTTTTAGCCATGGAAGGAGGAGGCATCCCTGCTGGCGGAGAATACGCAGGACATTTTAGGCCTTTTGTTCCTTGGGACTCAAAGGGGTGGAGGGAGGGGGAATGCAGCCATTTCTGCCAAAGCATTAAAAGGCTCTGCCATTTGCCATAGACCATAATCATAGTTCTTCCGGTCCTAGCAGGGAAGGCCGTAAGAATTGCCTTTGTCTCAGCAGCGTTTCTATTACTGAGTAATTTCACATTTCCGTGCAAGAGAGATTTTCCGCACGGCCGCAAAATTGCACGTTTGCCAGTCACCAAGAGGGCGTTGAAGCCATGTGAGGTCTCTGTGAGAATCATATTCTTGACATGCGCATAGGCTAGGCAGTGTGTTTTTTGGGGAGGGAGAGGGGCACAGAAGTAAGCCCACAAGCAGGGATGGTCCCAAGAAGTTCAGAAGCGGGATGCTAAAAACAGTGGTTTCTCTGCATCTCCAACAATGTTGGAGTGGAATCTCTCACACGTTATCATTCCTATGTAGGGCCTGCTCCCAACAACAGGAGCTTGAGATTAAACATGGGCATCCCAATCTACGGGTCCCTATTTTCTGAGCCTGTGGGCTAATTCTGACCCAGAAGGTTGGGCACAATCACAAAATGCCACGGGAAGCCCACAAAATGTCAGGGGGTGTGGCTCTACGCAACTCTTCATAGTTAAATTTGACATTTCAGGCAGAGATTGTTTAACAGGTTGGGGACCCAGGCTTCCAATCCACGCAACAAATCGGTCGCTGGTTGCAAAAATCCAAAGCTAAACGTGAAAAAAACTCCAGGCCTTTTCTTTGCAGTCCGGACACAATTTTGAGCAAGGGTCAGATCCTAGCACTGATGTGATAAAAACAAAAAGCATTCTAAAATGCAAAGCAGCAGAGAGAGAACGCCAGGATATTTTAATGGCTAGAAGGAAGGAAACACTTGTCCAATGAACACTTATTCGCATTGAGGGATCTATTTGCTACTGATTTCGGATTCAAAATCACTCGGGAACGCAGCACGAATCAGGAGAGGTATTTTAAGCATTGGCAGCGCAAACTGGAAACGGCATCGATGCCAACAAAATCAGCGGGTTGAGACTCCTTGCAGTTCGGAATCAACAGGGGCTTGGAACAGGAGTTCTGCCAGCCGATCTCCTATGTTGCCAGCACTAAACTGCATCTCTAGCCTGGGGATCTGTGACTCAACGTCTCTGCCTCCTCCGCACCCCCCCCCCCTGCTAGCAAGCTGTAAACCCCAGTCGGAATTAAGCCCTCTGTCAGGAATAGTTAAGGGAATCGAATCTGAAGCCTTTTCTGCCTGGTTTCCTGATAGATCTCGGGATTTTTTCTAACCATCTACCTGAGCCTTGACTACTCCCTTCCTCTTGGGCCGAGGGGATTTAAGGACAGGTGCAAACAGTGAGAGACGTACCTTGCAAGGTAGCCTCGGACAAATGGGTTCGTTTTCTGTGATGCCAGCTCCAGTCGCAGCAGCGTCTCCGCTCTCCTTCGTACCTCGCGGGGGGCAGCTACGCCAAGCCTGCGAGGTCTCCCGCTCAAGCCCGGAATCCATCCTACACCAAGCACACAGTTTATCCAGGGACGAAGGGTTTCTTTTAAACAGTTTCTAGTGCTGATGGTGGCACAGCCGGTTTTGAAAGCTCATGGACAAACCTGTGAAGTCTCAGGAAGTTTATGCAGGTTACAGAGGACCAGACTTCTTCAAAGAAGTCTTTTAATGTGTCTTTTTTCCCAGGTTCAATCCCTGGTATCTCCAACTAGAAGAAGAAGAAGAGTTGGTTCTTCTATGCCGCTTTTCTCTCCCTGAAGGAGGCTCAAAGCGGCTTACAGTCGCCTTCCCTTCCTCTCCCCACAACAGACACTCTGTGAGGTGGGTGAAAGAGCCCTGATATTTCTGCTCAGTCAGAACAGCACCGTGGCGAGCCCAAGGTCACCCAGCTGGCTGCACGTGGGGGAATGCAGAATCGAACCCGGCTCACCAGATTAGAAGTCCGCACTCCTACCCACTACACCAAGCTGGCTCTCGAGGGTACTCTTGGGGAAATACAACAGGTGTGGGTCAGAAACCTCTAAAACGCACATAAGTTTTGCAATGGATGCATGCATCTACTTGGGGGAGGGGGGCGGTGTTGACCAAAAGTTGTTTTTTTAAAAATTGTGATCGTGTTAATTGCGTTATTTCACAAATGAGGGTAATGTTGGGTTTGGATCCCAGCTACCTGTAAGTATTCTTCCTGTCCTAATAAAGATAACACTTTCCAAGTCTCATACTTGCCACCTAGTCAAATGCTTTAGGCTGGTCAATGTGACACTCTACTCTGGCCTACATACTGGCTGCTCCAATAAAACTCCATGCACATTAGTGTAAACATTTCATTGGGCAGAATGTAGCATTTCACCTCCGGAGGATTTCCTGTGCCCACTGATGGATCCTTCCACCAATTTCAGGTTGAGAGTCCCATCTCCAAAGACCTCTGTCAGGGACTCTTCCATTAGACTCCTGCATGTTGCATCCGTAACAGCCGTATATAGAATCCTAGAGTTGGAAGGGGCCATACAGACCCTCTAGTCCCCCCATGCTCAATGCAGGATCAGCCTAAAGCCTCCAGCTGTCGCTTGAAGACTGCCAGTGAGGGGGAAAGCCCACCACCTCCTTGGGCAGCCCGGTTCCACTGCTGAGAACTGCTAGCTGGAAACTAGAACTTCTCTTAAAAGCATTAAGTATTCCTGGACTGTCTCAGATAATAAAGAGCATGTGGGAAGTCTGAGATCTCGTTTTGGGGAGGGGCCGCAGCTCAGTGCCAGAGTATCTGCTTGACATCCGGAAGACCTCAAGTTCAATCTGCAGCATCTCCAGTTGATAAAGAGCTGATTTTTAGACCCTGCTTTTTACTACCTGAAGGAGGCTCAAAGCAGCTTGGCAACTGCCTTCCTTTCCCCACAACAGACACCCTGGGAGGTAAGTGGGGCTGAGAGACCTCCGAGAGAACGATGACTGGCCCAAGGTCGCCCAGCTGGCTGCATGTGGAGGTGGTGTGGGGAATTCAACCCGGTTCTCCAGATCAGTGGCTGCTGTTTTTAACCACTACAACACCATTAAAGGATCCAGTAGGTGATGTGAAGATCCCTGCCTGAAATTCTGGAGAGCAGCTGCTGGCCCACGTAGACATGATAGACCAGGGGTCTGGTTCAGTATAAGGCGACTTCATACGTGTTTTGGCAAGGTACAATAAAGTACGAAAATTACCGCAGCCCAGGTTGCTTGGCTGAGTATCTTCATCCGGCGTCTGCCGCCATGAAGTGAAAGCGAGGTAGCTGTCAGTAGTCATTCCAGAGCGTTTCAACCCCAGCATGGATGCAGCGCTAGTACTGCTAGCATGTTTAAAAAATATATGCCTGAACTTAAAGTTGTGAGTTTATTGCATATGTAACAAAAAAAGAAAAAAAAATGAACATGACCTCCTGGGCCCAGCCTACTATACAATCACTGTTTATTCCAGCCGGCTCCATTACCACGTTAAATAGAAGTCGCATTTCTTTAAATACTTTGATTTTAAGACATAAAATGGAGGGGAGGGGGTTAGTGTACAACTTTTCCACAAAATAAAATCCGCAATTCAAAACAGTCAGAAGAATAACAAGAGTAGCAGCAATACTTAAAAAAAAAAGAAACCAAAACGACGAGACATTACAAAAACAATAAGTTAAAAAATACATTATAAAGTGGTTGGAGAACAAAAAGGAAATCAACAGAGCAAAAAAAAAAAAAAGTTAAAGGACACAAATACATACTGCGTCTCCCCCTCCTCCCCCCAACCCCCCCCACAAAAACAAAACCTTTCTGTGCTCTACAGTGTCAATTTGGGTTCTGGCAGAGGGGTGGGTGCTGGTCTGAGAGAGAGTGGGGCATTATCATGAGCTGAGATTTTTAACAGCCACACGCCGTTAGCAAGGTGGATACACTCCCTGCGCAGAGCAAGCCATCTCCTTGGGAGCAAAAGCTGGTTCCATAACCATGTTGTTTGGTTTTATACACTCATGCCCCTCAAGTCAATAAATGCACACGCACACACACACATACACACAAAGTGGTCATTTCCTACATCCCTGAGAGCACAGATGCCAAGATGATGATGTGTTTCAGGGGAAGTAAACGAAGACTGCTACCACTGAACTGGACCCATCCTAGCTCTGCCCTTGCTGCAGGCACTGGAAGCCCATGGGGTGGGGGGGACAGGAAGTGCCAGTGGCCAGTGGGGGGGGGGCTCCTCCAAGTGTCTCAGCTGAAGTGGACTTGGAAGGAAGGGAGCAAGAGGGGAGACGCCTAAAGGAAAAGAAAAAGGAAGTGTGACGCCAACGGCCAGGACAACGCAGGCCGCGTTAAACCAGTTGCGCCTCGGGTCCCTTCCTCTCCCATCAACCCGTCTGCTGACCTCGCTTGCTCCCTGTGCGCCTGTCCCAGGGGGCGTCAGCTGTCAGGTATAAGTTGCCCCCTCTCTCCCCTTTCTGTTCCTGCTGCATATTTTGTCTGGATGGCACACACATCAGTAGAGGGCAGGTTCAAGCTTAGACACCTCTCCCCCTCCCCCTCCACAGAAAGAGAATCTGACCTTTCTACATCTCTTGGGGGCTGTCTTCAAGCGTTAAGTCGATGTGGGATCCCGAGTTCGAGAGGGAACAGGGGGCTCCCTATGGCACTGCCGCCAGCACCCTGGGAGGACAAAAAGACAGCGCTGAGTTTTGCCTGGCATCATTCTTTCCACCAACCCCGCTCAGCCCGACTCAAAACCTCAAGTGCCCAGGAAGACGGGAAAGGGGTCCCTTCGGTTTCTGGGGCACTTTAAACGGCGGCAGCGCAAAAGCTTGAGGGCACAACAAACCCCAAAACTAAACAAGGAACAGGAAGTAATTTTGGGAGAGGTCAATAAAGGAAGCAAAATGAGCCACTCCTCCTACGATCCCCCCTCCCTTTCTTATCAAGGAGAAGCCATCTATGCTACAGTGTGAGCCACACATGCCCTTGTGCTGCCTCCGGGCATGTGGCTTCTACACAGCAGTGTGCTCCCCTTTTGAAGTTACTGGCACGATGTGCGATCCCAGCCACACCGGGGCTGCCACTTTATTGCAGCAGTGGTGGAAGAACTGGCCCGTAAAGGTGCCAATGGCCAGGATTCAGTTTGCTCATTTTACCTGGGCTGGCTCACTTGCCTCTCACCTCCACATAAAGCTGGCCTGAAGAATCTCTCTCTCGTCCTCTCTCCCTGCTGAGAAAAGTCTGGGCAGCCTTCTGGCAGCTTTCTACGGTATCTTGCAGGTTCCAATTCACTCCACTGACTGGGCTTAACTGTGCCCAAGGGACAGCATCTCCCCCCCTAGAGGCGTTTGGAAAGCTGGAATCACGACAACCTTGACGACCTTGACTGTAAATTAAGCTTAACCGTTTTGAACATCAAACCGTACAACACTCTCCCCGCCCTCCCAATAATGCAGTTTTAACTGGTCCCTTAAGTGCGACAGGGTCCCGAAGGACTCCCCCAGTTATGCCTGAAACCATCAATGAAACCCAGACACTTCAGCCACGAGGTGCAAAGTTCACAAAACAATACAAGTTCCTCTCTCACAAATGCAAATCCTCAGATTCCCAAAACATCGAATCACAAAAGGTTACGATCAACTGAACAAACAGGAAAGATTTCAGGATTCCGACACGGATCTAGCTTTAAGTTTGACCTAGCGCAGTTTAAAGCTATTATCGATTAAAAAACAAAAAAAAAAACGGACCGTAGAAATATTTTTGTGGCTCGGAGAACCAACCTGACCCACGGTTGAAACCCAACACACCACTTGTCCGGAACACCGTTAACATGGATCTTTTGTGTTTCTTTTCTTTGATTCAAAAAAAAAAATGTTTTACGAAATCAAGTCTGTCTGAGACACGCCGGGTGGTAACTGGGCCTTTCCGCAAAGAAATGGTGAAAAATACTGTGCTGTTGTGCAAACTGTAAGTGTGACTCAACTAAGTGGGTTGCTTTGGTTTTCCTCCTCTCGGACGTCACTTGGAGCGAGTGACTTAATACCGGTCTTGAACCGTTTTCGCTTCGGAAAGATGGACATGAGAAGAAAAGCAAGAGGCTAAAAGCAGGACTCCAGATTCCGCAACATCCGTAGACTAAACACCACGAACATTTCCAGCAGGTGGTAGATGTTAATTTCTGGATACGGTCCTCCACTCAGCTGTGCCATTGCCTGGGCTACCCGGAACCTGGTTCCGTTTGCTTCTAGCGGTTTCCTCTTAAGAGAGTTCTGTCAATGTGAGCGTCAAATAAAACACCTTGAGAAAGCCATGTCAGAAGAAAACCTCCCGGGCTGCCGGACCACGGCACCCCAGGCCTACTCTCTCTGTATTCTCCAGCCCTAAGTTACACGTGCCTATGGAGCTGCATTCAGCTAACCGTTCTACAATGAGTACTCTGAAATGTGAATTTGGGGCCTTCCGGCACCACTCTCGTCCTTTTCTGCAGTTTCTGGACTCTACAAGGGGGGAGGGGGGGCCCTCAGGGCTGCGTTAAGACAAAACATCCAGGTACACATAAACCAGTCGAAAGTCCTCAGCAAACCAATCTCAAGACTCTCAACCACAAGTTTGATTACTCCTATTTTTTTTTTTTAAAAAAGACTGCAGGTCATTAATCCAGGTCGTTGACCTTATCACAATATGTGTTACAAGTCTAGCAGAACATCTTGGGGGTAACCAAAACCAAAATCCTGATCCCTGGCCGTCTTGTTTCGTGGGAAATGTGGGAGCGGGGGGGGGGGGGGAGGAAAACAGAAAAGGGAACTGCTGTAACAAAAAAAAGGAGGAACAGTGTGGTTGGGAACCACCGACAAAAGCCCCCATCTTCACCGCAGGAGGGGAGATGGCCTCGTCTCCCCAAGTACTTTTAGCGTCCCAAGGCTTTGGACAACGGAAGGTCACAGCAAGCTTCTCCGAACAAGCTTTTGGTTTGGTGGTCCATGAGCTAGAATCTGTTTCCTTTGGTGGCCCCGTTCACTCCACGGCAAACCCACAGGTCTCTTCCACGGCGGTCAGGAGCTTCTCGTAAAGCTTCTCGTACGACTCGTAAGGCGGAATGTCGATTCGGTTAAAGCTACGGGAAGCAGAAGGGCTCAGAGTTAGCGTGCTGTTGGACCCGTCACACAGTTCAGCGCACAGCAGTAAAACAAAAAAATCAACTCTCATCGTGCGTTTAAGAGGTCTCAAACACAGTGTAAGAAAACAAGCCCTGATCAAATGGCCAAACGGATAGGGTTTTCGTGCAGATTTTTCCAAGTAAACACAATTCGTGCCCTATAAAGTCACAGTCCAGTGGCACCTTTAAGACCAAAAAAGATTGATTCAAGGCGTGAGCTTTCGAGTGCACGCCTTGAATGAAGAAGAACTGACTCTTATATGCCGCTTTTCTCTACCCAAAGGAGTCTCAAAACTGATTACAGTCGCCTTCCCATTCCTCTCCCCACAACAGACACCCTGTGAGGGAGGTGAGGCCGAGAGAGCCCCGATATTACTGAAGAAGAAGAGTTGGTTCTTATATGCCACTTTTCCCTACCCGAAGGAGGCTCAAAGCAGCTTACAGTCACCTTCCCTTCCTCTCCCCACAACAGACACCCTGTGGGGTGGGTGAGGCTGAGAGAGCCCTGATATCACTGCTTGGTCAGAACAGCTCTATCAGTGCCATGGCGAGCCCAAGGTCACCCACCTGGCTGCATGTGGGGGAGTGCAGAATCGAACCCAGCATGCCAGAAGTCCGCACTCCTAACCACTACACCAAACTGGCTCTCTACACCAAACTGAATCTTTGTTGGTCTTAAAGGTGCCACTGGACTCTGACTTTATTGTGAAACTTCAGACCAACCCGGCTACCCACTTGAATCAATCATGCCCTGAAATACTTAAAAGGTTGGGAAAACACGAACAGGCTCTTGTGCTTATACGTGCAATTTCCCAAAACAAATTGCTTCTTTTCCATCGGCATTTTTTGCTTTTGCCATCAAGTCGCAGCCGACTTAAGGTGACCCTGCAGGGATGTCGTGGCGAGAGGCATCCAGAATGCCAGCTCGGCACAAGGGGTTTCCGATAACTCCGGCATGGCGCAAGTGAGGGTGCCTGCAAGCACTGAGCACCTGAGCAGCCTTACCAGGTGTGAGCTTTTGGAAGGTTGTCTGTATTTGCATCGATCAAGTGGATGGTGAAGAGCCTGGGCCCTGCTGCGCCTGTAGAACCTTGCAAAGAGACATTCTAGTTAAGGCCCTTCACAAACACGGCCACTCCACATCTATTACCCCCCTACACCTACACACCCTCACACACACAAACAGCCACACAATACCTTTATTGGCATAAAGCAGATTAGCAAGGTAAACAAAGTCAAGATACAACAGTCAGTTCAAATTTAAAGACTGGAGACAGAAATTCAGCCCTAATAAAAGCGACCTCGGCATCCTTATCGAAATTGGCAGATCAGGTCTTTTGAATGGTTTCTCCATTTCGGTGTAAAAGGTATAATATGGCTTCGCTGGACAATGGACCTTGCAAAGAGGTTCAATGAACCTTGCAACCCGGTCAGATAGGTTGGATGGTGCCGGGAGAATTTGATTCACAAGTGCATAGTCTGTTTTCGGAAGGAATCTTGGCAAATCTCCCTTGTATGGAGATTTGGATGGAAAGGCGTTGAGCCGAAGCAAGCGAAAACGCTCTGCGACAGAGGGGATTTGCCAAGCTATAGAAATAAGCCGGCATTATCCCATGCTTCACTTGGAGGCTACACCTACACACACACACACAGCCATGGGGTTGGTGGGAAACACCAAGAGTCAACTTCCCGGCCCAGTGAGAAATTTCCTGCCCCCAGCATCTGCCTCCCTCTCAAGAAACAGAGCGACAGGAAGGGGAGGTAGAGGCCTTCAGCGTGACACTCTGCCTAGGCATTTCCCCTGGTCTTTATGGTCTTTACCACAGGGATTAGGAGAAATCCCCGGGCCAACACCCGGAAGTGACATCACATCCTCTCTAGACTCCTCCTCCCCTTGGCTCTTCCGGCAGCTGCCAAAGTAATGTTGGGAACCCTTGCAAGGGCATTTTAATATACTGTAGTAAGGCCTTAAGCTCAGTGGCAAAGTTCAGTTTTTTTTTAGGAAGAAGGTCTCAAGGACTCAAGGGATCACTGGAGAGCTCCTCTCGCTTGAGACCCTGGAGAGCTGCTCCCAAATCGCAGCACGTAACGCCGGGCTAGACAGACCTCCAGCTCGGATCGACGTAAGACAACGCCATGCGTCACATGAGCGATATGTTTCTGCAACGGCAACAAAGCGGGAAACCACCAGCCTAACAGCAGTTGGGAGGTTCCACCAGACCGTGAAGTATCCCACTTCCGAGTCCTCCCCGCCCCCTCAAGGAGGCTAACTCAGCCCCCCCAGCAGTCACCTTGCAAAGCTTTGAAGCCCTGAAGGGGGACCCGCGTGGAGCCCGTCACGAACTGCAGCAGCCT
The DNA here is from genome assembly GCF_049243985.1 of Paroedura picta. Classification (NCBI taxonomy): domain Eukaryota; kingdom Metazoa; phylum Chordata; class Lepidosauria; order Squamata; family Gekkonidae; genus Paroedura; species Paroedura picta. The sequence goes on from NC_135385.1 coordinate 20,855,396, forward strand.
CGCCCGCCTCTCCTCGTCGAAGGCTTCCACCGCTCGCCAGAACCACTTGACGACGCTGCTGTCCGTCACACAGTGCTTCAGCCGCGTGTTGGACTTCCAGTCGTTCAGATCGATCTTGTCCAGGCCTCCGATGATGAGCTGTCAAAGGACGCGGGGATGGGCGGGGGGGAGTTTAGTTGGCAAGCGGCCGGACCGATGATACTGCACCCCGGCCCCCTTTCCCAATGATTAGCTGGGCTCTCACAGTGACCTCCAAACCAACACGCCAAACTGCGGTTCGTGGTCTTGCTCACATTCCAGGGAACAAACTGCAGTTTGTCGCTTCGCCCGATCTGAATAAGCGGGAATGCAATTCCCCAGGAGCTAGGAAGTCACCAGTTATCTCGGCCATGCGTGAGCTCAAAGGACGTCTTTACAAGAGTGAGGTCCCCCAAACAAATTACCCCAGCAGAAGCAGCCCCAACATTTTAGAGCAGTGACTTTGACATGATCCTCCCAGTGGGACAGCTGAGCCTATCCCAGGGAAACGTGCTGTTTCCGCGGCAGCAAAGGTGATGGAATCCCACCCACCCCCACCCCCAAAACTCATCCAACACCCTCTCGGGTGGCTTGCAGACCCGCTGTTCCATCAGGCATCCTGCCAGTTGTGAGATGCGTTTTAATTTATTCAATCCGTTTTAATTTATTTAATCTTCTTGCTCGTTTTATTTTTACCCTACAGTGATGTTTTTAACACAAGGGTGTCGTCCCCCCCCCCCTTTTGCCATCAAGCCACGGCCAACTCAAGGTGAGAGAGTCACAGGTGGTTTTTGCCTGTCATTCCTTGGGGGGCCGTCCCTGCTTAGCTTCCATGAACGGAAGCAATCAGGCTAGCCTGGACCATCCCGGCCAGGGCCCTGCAAGTTGCCTTGAAGGTTATCGGCGCTAAAAGGGCAAGGTGGAGTACTGATACCGGAAAACCTGAAAATTAAACACCAGGGTTCAGGAAGCAGCCCCCAAGCCCAGTTTATCAGTTGCTTCATACAGAATTGCCCCTGCCGCCCTGTTCGACATGCACAGGGGAGAAGGATTTTAACATGGCAATTTTCACGTCCGGGTCCCACCCCGATCAGAAGAGGAAGCCGTCCGAATGAGGACGTTTTGCAATACCTCAAGCTCCTTCTGGTCGAAGGGCTTCAGGAGGTGTTGAGGGATGAGTTCATTAAAGCCCTTCTGGAGAGCCAGGAACTGGGCCTCAATTCCTCTCATGAACCGCCAGTTAACGTACAGCCTGGAGGGGTAGGAAAGGGAGGGGGAGAGAGAAATAAAATTGAGAACCATACATTCCAGAAGAACCACAAATTCTGGAAGCACTGACCAAAGGAGGTCTCCCCCTCCCGGCTACCTGACATATTCTTTCTTGTTCTCCTCGGTGACAGGGACGTTTCTGCCGTTGGGCTTGAGCTCGTGCTGAAGGATCCTGCCGAAAGCATTGTGCTCCACGCAAAAAGTGTGATCCAGAACCGGAGTGATATCGTTTTCTCTGTCAACAAGCCAAAGAAACAGCAGTGAGTTTTCCACCTGCCAGTTCACACACCCACACACGCACTCCCAGCCTAGTTACCCATTGGACAGGGTGAACATTATAGCTTTATTTGTATATATAGTGCTAAAAACCACGTGGAGGGCTTTATCAGAAAACGTATTTAAAATAATAAAGACCACCTCCCTTCTTCCCTGACTTTACTGCTCGATTTCAAGAGATCTCGGAAAGTACGCAGAGCCCTTCCTGGCTGGTGGTTGGTTGGGGGACCCCCCAAGGAAGCCCAGGCAGGCAACGGCAAACCACCCCACAGAATGTCTCTTCCCTTGAAGACCCCACGGGGCGCTTTCTGCCACCACCTCCCTACTCTCCTCCAAATATAGCCATTTGATGTACTGCCTGCTGGATTTCAGACATCTCGAAGGTTTCCCCTTTACCTACTATCCAAACACTAATTCTGCAGCGTGTGTGAAAAAGGGCCTAGCAGCCCGACAGGAACTGAGCATTACAATAAAACCACAGTTCTTAATGAATGATAACCGGGGGGGGGGGGGCTCTAATTAGAGCACGGCTTCCTCCCTGAGCCTGAAAACACACACAGTTTTTCCTTTCACCTCAAATGGTTGGAAGTCATCCACCAACCCTGCCCAGGATGTCTTAGGAGGCCGTAAAGATGTCCTTTCTTTTGCCTGACAGCTTTAATAAGCGCTTAATGGTTCGTCCTATAATTACTTGGGGGGGGGTGTCCTCTGCAGAATCCACTTTTGATGTGAGTCAAGAGAAACTCACCGAACCAATCTGCTTCCTTCCCCGCCCCGCCTTTCCCCGCCCCCCCCCCATTGGAGGGACACTCACAAAATCCAAACGAGGCTCTTGTGCAGCTCTGGGTCGACGGATTCCAGATCGGACAACTGGATGGGCTTGCCCAGCAGCTGTTTGTAGAACGGGACTGTGAACCCCCCGTTGATGTAGTGCCCGTGGAACACGGCCAGGCCCATTATCCGACCGACAAAGTGGAAGTAAGACAGATGGTCCTGCAAGAGATGCCGACGCACAAGGCTCGTTGGAGGGCACAGCGGCCCGGTGCTGACATCTTGTGGCTCGATCTACGCCGCGAGTGCAAGAGGAGTTTAATTAAATGAAGTGCTTGAAGCTCTCCGGAGGAGAAATTGATGAACTCCCTTGTACGGAATTCAAGGTGAAGGCTAGGCAGCTATGTTGTTGTCTATGGTTTTATGGAATTGGATAGAGGAAGAAGAAGAGCTGGCTCTTATATGCCGCTTTTCTCTACCCAAAGGAGTCTCAAAGCTGCTTACAGTCGCCTTCCCGTTCCTCTCCCCACAACAGACACCCTGTGAGGGAGGGGAGGCCGAGAGAGCCCCGATATGACTGAAGAAGAAGAATTGGTTTTTATATGCCACTTTTCTCTACTCAAAGCGGCTTCCATTCGCCTCCCCTTTCCTCTCCCCACAACAGACATCCTGTGAAGTAGGTGAGGCTGAGAGAGCCCTGATATTCCTGCTCGGTCAGAACAGCTTTATCAGTGCTGTGGTGAGCCCAAGGTCACCCAGCTGGATGTCAAACTCAGTTCACCAGATTAGATGTCCATGCTCCTAACCACTGCAACAAGCTGGCTCTCATGGATATTGTATGTTATGTGATTGTGAACCGCCACGAGCCAATGAATGAATGAATGAATGAATGAATGAATGAATGAATGAATGGAATGCCTCTGGCACCTGGGTCTCTCAGTTAAGTGTGCTGGATCCCTACCATTTCTGCTGAACACATTAAAAACCCACAGCCCACTTCTCTCCAAGGCAAACGGGGGGATAAGATGGCCATGTGTTATACACCACTTTCTGGCCGACCACGTGTGTACTTCAGCAATCGCCTTGAAGAAGCCGAACCACGTTTTAGGGCTTTAGGAACACTGTCACAATAATCAGCTGTACAATAATCCGTTGTTAACCCGTGGTGGATGTCCGGAGGGAGTGACCATACAGGCAGCTAGATACGTTTAGCGTGAAGCGACAGAAAAGGTAGTTAAGGGGGAATGGCTTTAATTATTCCTGGACCGGAAAAGATGAGGCTCTACACATTAGTCCGTTAGGGGGCTGAAGCCGCACATTTCCTCGCCCCTACTTACTTTTGCTGGTACATTTGGCGTCAGCTGGAAAAGCAACAGAAAAAGACAGCCCTTCGATATGGTGCCGCCAGTCCGGAAAGGGAAAGCTCAAATGCTGTGCCTACAGCTTTGGGCACATGTACCAACTTCATGCCACTTGAACAGCAGAACATCAAAGCTCAAATTGCAACTGAAACCCCTCCCTACCTAAGCACACTCAAACCCAGGACCATTTCACATGCCTGCTTTTGGAGAACCGTGAGCCTAAAGGCGGAGTGTGCTCACAAAACGGCTGACGCCACCAGCCCGCACCACGAGCCTTATTCTCCCGGGAGACGGTCTCTTTAAAACGCGCCTTTGAGCCACGCCCACGAGGCTCTGCATTGAAATTTCACTTACGGGGTTGATCGAGGAGTCTGGATTTATTTGCAGCATGTAAATGTTATCCGTGGAGTACTGGAAGAGGCCGTAATAGGGGTTCAACATCTCGTGGCAGAGCAAGTACAGCCACTCCCTGCAGGACAAAAAAACAACAACACAACTTTATTTTTAAGGAAGTTTCAGAAAAATGTTTAGCATTGTGCAGCTGACAGGGAAGACAGGCTCTCCTAAATCCTCTTTCTGGGAGAAAGGGAGAAGCCCATCCCATCACGTAATGCAAAGCTCAGACACTGTACTGTTCCTGGCCCAGATAGTACAGGTGAAGACCCGTCAGCAAATACAAGCAAATGAAATGATTTTCAAGCTAGCGATGGCAAAGAACAGCTTATTCCCCTATAAACAATTCCTCAAACCTCCAAAACATCAAAACGAACTCCTTGGTATTTTTCCGTTTTCGGTATCTTCATCAGTGATGTAAGGTGCTCTTTAACCTTTAATAATAAGTCCTCTTTAAAGGAATTCTTATCATATATCAGAAGGATATGACCTTAATCCTATGGCAATATGTATGTGCTTCAATCTCCAAATGTTTCTATGGTATCCACTATACAGTGGTCTACAAATATTAGCATCACCAAGTGTAAATGCTCTTTAGTAGTGACCCAAAGATGCGGGGAGCAAGCAGTGGCAAACCCCCTCAGAACATCTCTTGTGTGGCACATGCTCCACGATAAATAAATAAATACTGCACTGTTAATGCTGCCTTCAGCAGAAAAGGGGAAAGGGGAAATCCAGGCAGCAAAACATTTGGAGACAAACTAAGAAAAGACTTTTTAAAAAAATGAAGAACAAGCACTCTAGTTTCACAGAACCTCCTCTTCAGCTTCCCCACAAGACAACTACAGCACAGAGGGATCTGCTCACTTCCCATTACGGACTGCCTAATGTGTGCTTATGCAATATATAAGCACATATATATATATAAGCAGCCCTATGAACAAAATGACCTTCAGAATGACCTATCATTAACAGCCTTGCACAGGTCTTGCAAGCGGAGGGCCGTGGCTTCCTTGGCTGAGGCGATCCGTCTCATGTTGGACTGTCCTTCTCTTCCTGCCACCTTCAACTTTTCCTAGCCTTATTGTCTTTTCTAGGGACTTTTGTCTTCTCATAATGTGACCGAGGTATGATGGCAGTTCAGTCTTGTTAGCTTCTAGGAAGAGTTCAGGCTTGACTTGATGTAGAACCCACTGATTTGCCTTTTTGGCGAGCCTGATACACCACCATATCTACAAGGTGCTTCTTTTTTTTTTTAAAAAAAGAGCTAGTCATTTAAAGCTGAAAAGATCCTAGAAGATTTGCGGGGCTGGGAAGTCAAGTCTAAAGGGGCAGCTTTTTATTTTTATTTTTTAAGCCTTCTGAGCTAAGCTGACTCAGGCTCCGAAAAGGGGGTGTTGCTAGCTTCCTTTGGATTCTTTTGAACTTACAGAGAAGATGGAGTAAGGAGCCAGGATACGGAACAGATTAGAAATGTATTTTTAACGCCGCTTTTTCGTATCATTCTTGATAGTGAACAAAAAAAACTCAAGCCTCTGAAAAGAGACCGCACGCTCTTCCGAAAACCGACGGAGTAGACGGCTGCACAATGGGAGCCTTGACTAATTAATACATCTAAGTTTCCCCGTGAATTAGTGCTGAGTAATTATCCACTTCTGTTTATCTGTATCTTTTGTTCCTGTAATTGCTACTGAAAAAATCAACAGTCTCCAGACAGCGTTGGGATGAGTGACAAAGAGGAAGCTGCTGAGCAAGATGGATAACAAGTACATTTCTGAGGCTCTGAGTCACCAAAGGCCGCTCCACAGACTGGGCGATTTCGTAACTCGGAGGGCAGGAGACAGTGTGCTATGAACGACTACTTGGGATAATCGCCTGGCTCAGTTGCACAACGCAGATTCCCCATCCCACCCCCAACTGAGCAGACTTTTGGGCAAGCTAGGCTGGATCATTCAGCAACTGTCTAGACAGCTATAAAGCGGAGGCAAGATACAAACTCTTGCGACATGCCAGTGGTGGCAAGGGAGGAGGTCAAAAGTCAAAAGGGGAAAGCTCCCAGGCAAGAATTCTGGCTACAGAATTTAAGATTAGAGAAGACATCAGTAGATTTAAGACAAAAGAAGGCTAAACTGGGGGGTGGCAATAGTCAGGGAAAGGTCTGACCCTTGGAGGTACCACCAGACTTAAGAAGCGGTCATTCAGAGGTGAGACAGCAATTGGCATTCAAAAATAGGGTCCTGGGAGAGGAGACCCTATCACAGCGATGGAACTTGCTGGAACAAGTTCTAAAGCCCGTATAAAAACCCTAACACAATCCAAACAGACAGCGGCAGTTCGTTTGTAGCAACACACACAACCTAGCACCTTGTAGCATCGTCAAGGCAAGATGTTTATTGCGGAGTAAGGAAGCCACTAGGGGGACTGTGATCTTCGGCCTGTAAAAAGGCACCACGCAACATATTGAATAGTCCTTGAGGTGCCACGGGCCTTTGGTTGTTTTCGGATATTATCTCCTTCCTGGAAAGTTTTAGAAGAAAACTTACACTATGTAAGAGGTGGAGGGTGGGGATGGGAGTGGGGGTGACTCTATAAAGCCACACCCCAAGAAAGCACCGAATCCCATCTGCTGAAAGCTTTGGAAGTCCTACATGATGCGTCATCGTGCTGCAAGCCAGAGGGCTTGAGGTCAAATGCAGCAGAGAGAATTAAAAGGACGCACCAAACAAACAAAATGGAAACCAGCAAGTACTTAATTCATAATTTTTCTGGGTGGGCAGGGAAGACGTAATTTTTCTGAGTGGACAGGGACCAGCGTGGGGAGAGAAACAGTAAGAGTTCAACAGCAAAATGAATGCAGAACTGGGGGGAAAAATGGGTTATTTTCCAAGTCCATACAGCTTCTAACCCACCTGGAACTCAGAAGCCTCCCTCCTCCTCCTCCATTACTAATGGTAACTGGTACAATGAAGACCTTCCTCTGTCCCTACTGTCTAGAGGAATTCTCCATTAAGATTCCCATGTCTGGTTTTTACCTGGCCACGCCACCGTAATCTAAGCCCTCTTCGCCTCGAAACTTCACCATCAGTCTCTTCTTCAGGTCTTTGGGCCTCATCTTCATTATCTGACGGTATGACTCCTGTACAAGGAAACAAAACAAGTAAGGTTGTTGTCAGGGGATGGCCATTAACGCTGCATGCAAGAGGATCTGGGAAGAAAAGAGTCAAGAGAATTCCCTCACTCAGCTACATTCGACCTCTCATTGGTTAGCTATAGAACATCTTTGGCCACTGCCTGCCTTCTGTTTAATCTTATATAGGACTTCTGCTGTCTCTTCTCTTGCCTCGCCTTGGAGCTGTAGCAAGTTCACCTTTCTTTAAATTAATCTGTCCACAATAATATGTCATGTATGATGCGCTTCTATTTCCCTTTCACATGTCACTTAAAATTTCTTTCTCTTATTACTCTTGGAGTCGTGCCGCCTCTGTAATTTGAACAGCATCTTTCGTAGCGGGTCGTGGACAACTGCATACAGCTACAGTACTTCCAAGGCATTTTTAAAAATACATTTAGCCCGATATAATAAAGGTCCAAGGCCAGCCGACTGAAACTTCTCAGGCAGCACTTAACTCCCCCCTCCCAAATCCAGGAGCTGTTCCAACAATGCCCTTGCACTGTCTTCAACGAGAATCTACATGCCTCAAATATTTCTTCCCTCGACACTTCGATGCGGCAGTGGCCAGCTTGGGGCTGCTGGAGGGAAAGCTCATGCCGAAGGATCTTGAGCTTCTGCACCAGGTCTCGCTCGTATCTCTGCGCTGGCAATTCCTCGTTGTCTTCCAACGACCCCTCGTTCTGCACGGACAAAGGCTGGTTGGGCTCTTTCAGCTGGCATTGGTGGCTTTGGGAGCGAAAGAGGAAGACAAGACATCATCTCTGAGGAAAGCAGGAGGCTGGTTGCGACTCGGCCCCTTCATGTCTTCTGAAGGAGCAACAGGAGACAAACTTGTCCTATCTTTAAAGAATGACCACTGCAACTCATGACGGCCCATAATAAGACTGGGAAATCTGGCTATCTATGTCTCAGCATTTCAACAGCCTCAAAACTCCTCTCACAAATTGTCTCTTTTCTGGCAACTGCTGAGCATTGTCTGCTCAGACTGGCAGCAGCTCCACAGTCTCAGGTGAAGGTTTTTCACATCAATTCCCACCTGGTCCTTTTAACTGGAGATGCCCGAGATTGAACCTGAGACCTTCTGCATGCAAAGCAAGATGCTCTACCACTGAGCCATGCCCCCGCCCCATCCATTACTGTCTAATCCTTTTTAGCCGGGTATACTGAGGATTGAAAATGATACATTCCATCTGCAAAGTAGATATTGCACTAGTGAGGTTGTAACCGAGCTCGCCCCAAATGCAGGGAAAAAAAGGTTCAATAAGGTGTTGTCTACAAGTTCCAGCTAGAACTAAAATTCTTCCACTTTTTGTCTGATGGGGCCTGACTGGCTGCTAAGAGGATGAACCTCAAGAGCAAACAGTGTTAAGACGGATTTCTTACTTCATTATGTGATGCAATCTTGGGTCTGTGAACTGGGTGGTTCTGTTGTTATGATCTACAAAATATATTCTTCCAGACACTGTACTTCTGACTTCCCAACCTGGCGGTAGAGGTCCGAGTTCGTCACAATTCACACTGTTAAGGTCTCTGCAAAAAGCAGAACGGGAAAATACTTTATTATTATTAAAGTATTATTTATTAAGCTATGCCCCATGTTATACTCTGCTGCTGAGGAAATGTCCAAGGTGATAATTTAGGAAACGAATAAGGTTTATCACAAAGCTATCTGATGGGGCACGCATCTTTCAAAACTCACATGTGCTCAGAGGTTTAACTTCCCGCCCAACCCCAGAGAAGCTCATATTAAGATGTATTACCTTGGTATCCTGGGGTCGTGCCACGTGCTAACGCCAGTCTGCGTATGCAAAAAATAAACCTGTCCCTGTACAGTTGTTCTTTGTTCTAAAAAGGAAAGGGGCGGGAGAGGAAAGAGTTTACAGTGGGAATTTCAAATGCCAATAAAGCTGCAACATCTATTGGCTCAGCCGGGAACCTGAAGACTTGGAAATATTCATTTTCTCAGCTGTAGGTACTTAAAATGCACAGTGTGCTCCACTGATGCCTGAAAAGCATAGCAAGCCCAAGAAGGATCTCACCAGAGACCACTGATGAAGCTTGCACATTTCCAAGAACCTGTTTTGCTCCCCCCCCCCAGAGAAAATTGTCACCAACTCTATTCCCAAGAGTTCAGGGTGAGACAGCAACATTACACATGCACAGACTACAATCCACACAATGTTCCAATGTATTTCACCCTGCGCTGGCCTCAATTAATGCAAACAGAGGGGTTTTTTTGCACGCTGGATGAACCCCCCCCCCCAAAAAAAAGTGCACACATTTTGGCTGAGCCATCCCGATTAAAAATGTCACACCACAGCTTCTCATATGTGGCTTGTTTCGTAGGTGGCTCTCAGGTAATTATCGCTTGTTCCATGCTACGACACTAAAGCCAGATGCAGACTCGAAAAAGTTAGGCTTTGGGTACGGATGCCCTTCGGGGAGCTCTTGCTATGTTATTCGTGTGGGGGGGGGGGCGCAAATCCAATGCTCTTAAGAGGGAGACTGGCAAATGCAGCCAGGAGAGCTCAGAGCGAAAACCACGGATGGAAAAGAGGCGGGATGCTCTTGAGAAACAAAATCAGTGAAGGAGCTAGTGGCTGGAGAAGTTGGCCAGCATCCATGAGGCACTACTGCAAATATCGGCAGCTGCTTTGTGCACTCTTGCCACCGACCTTGGCCTGGCTTTGCCTTCACGGCAACTGAGTTTAAGAAGCAGGCAGAGGTGCAGGCTCAGCACACGTAACAGGGGCACGTTCCAGCAGGGCCTGTGGGCCGTTCTGCTTCTGCCCCCGTGCTACCTGTGTGCGCCCAGGTGGAAAAAGCCAGCGACTGAACCTGGAACCTTCTGCATGCAAAGCAAGAGCTCTCCTACTGAGCGATCACAGCTTATTCCCTCTACTCTCACACTCGGTATCTGCCCAATGGAACACGCAGTGGGTGGAACGTGACAGAAGGCCTCGGCTGCGTCGCAACAGAGAACTGCTCTCACCGTAGCCTTCGGGCAGGTCAGGGGATGGCGACTGGTGGCTGTGCGGCCTGTTCTGGGGAGTCTGTCCGTGGCCTCGCACGTCAGGAGCCCGCAACCGCTGGGACTGCAGCGTCTGGTCCTGGCTGGGAGACTCCACGAATCGGCAGTTGCCTCCTCCAGCAGCCCCGGTACTGTCCGTGTACGGGGCCGGCTCCTCCATGTAGCAGCTCAGCGGCCTTCCAGGCCCCGAGTCTTCATAAAGGGTTCTGAAAGTGGGGAAACCGGTACCGTCAGAGAAACGTCGGGAAATGTCAGCAGAGCGGAGGCGGCCTTTAAGAGAATGTTTGAACTCCTGAAGCATGCATGCCCCCCCCCCGCCAGGGCAGGCAAACAGTCTTGATTAAAACGAAGAATCGCTTGGCAACAAGGTATTCCCTCTGGGACGCTGGTCACGTCAACAGCCGGGGAACTAAAGGTTGTTATGCTTCAAAGTCAGCGCAACCATTTTCTTTTGTAAAGTAAGCTAGACCGCCCCTACGCAGGTGGCCCAGTCTGATCTGTATGTTGCACTGTGGGAATAAGAAGGCATTAAACAGCCCATTGACTGCACAGGGCCACACAGGGAGAAAGGGCTATCATGCTCTTATTGGGACATGCAAGTGCAGGGGACTGAAGGAACACAGTTGGAGTCTCTCTGCACCACACTGAAACTGGACCAAAAATGGGACTGTGGGTCATGATGCCATCTACAAGCAGATCCCTGAGTCCCAGGAGTATGCCAGCACGGTGAACAGAGGGGCCACTGCTCTATCAGCCTTACTGTGAAAGCTGTCCAAGAGCAAACGTCAAATGAGCGGGGCAAGGTTTAAGAAGAAGAAGAAGAAGAAGAATTGGTTCTTATATGCCGCTTTTCCCTACCTGAAGGAGGCTCAAAGCAGCTTACAGTCACCTTCCCTTTCCTCTCCCCACAACAGACACCCTGTGGGGTGGGTGAGGCTGAGAGCCCTGATATCACTGCCCGGTCAGAACAGCTTTATCAGTGCTGTGACTAGCCCAAGGTCACCCAGCTGGCTGCATGTGGGGGAGCGCAGAATCGAACCTGGCATGCCAGATTAGAAGTCCGCACTCCTAACCACTACACCAAACTGTGTGGCGCAGCACCACAACTAACAGAGGACGATGGTTCTTGTGTATACCACAGAGGCCCACCCCATGTTTCCAAGGATATTGGTCAAACGTGATTTTGCCCATGGCAACACTGCCCTTAGGGAGGGTACCTACCCTTCATTCTCCAACAGCCCCCTGCAATCGACGACTGATCCGCCTGTGCCTATCCGGTCCCGCGTCTGTAAGCTGACTGGAACAAAAAGGAAGGAGAGCCAAAATTAAAAGTCAAAGCAGCCCGGACCGAGATTAGGCAAAAACCAGCAAGCCCACAGATGAAATGCGACAAACCGGTTAAAGAAGCTGAGCTCAACACAGCAAGCATCCCTAGAGCTCTTAAAAACATCTTTATTATCGTATACGTGTGTGGTGAAGTCTTTCCTTTACAGAAGCAGGTAGCTGGGTCAGGCACGCTGCTGAAGCCCTCTTAAACCATGCTGCAGACACTCCGATAATTCAATAGTCTTTTAATGAATAGCATGATGCACCCGAGAACAGCAGCTTCTGTTTATGCCGACAGATGCTTAAAAATAGTAGCTACCATTGGGGCTTAAAACATCAATTCATGTGCAACAAAGCTCAGGTAAGACCGGGATTTCTTGTTGCATGCTTTTAAAATTGAGCACCACAAAATTTGAGTCCAACAGGACCTTTGAGGCCAACGAACATTTGTGCATGCACACAAAAGCTTGTGCCTTGAATAAATCTTTTCTGGCCTTAAAGGTACCCCAGGACTCAAATTTGGTTGCACTACTTCAGACCAAGACGGCTGTCCACTAGAATCTCTCTTTTTAAAACTGAGGTACGCTATACCATTTGCCATGATTTCGCCTCTTTCAAAGGCAGGCTGGAAGCCAAATGTTTACCACTAGATGGCTCTAAATGCCACGGACGTGAATATTTTTGCCTGCTGCGCATGTGCTACTTCAGAGAAAGCGTCCTCATTCGTCCATTGCTTTCCATGCGCATTTCCCAGAAAGCAAAATAGAGCAACACCCCGCAGAAGACTGGATGGGCTGAGCCACTTAAAGAAGTCACGATTCAGCAACTCAGTTTACAGGAAAGCCACATAAATACCGTATGCGCAGTGGGGGAAATAAAGCTCACCTAACAGCCGGAGCAGAGAACACTGCAAATCAGCCTTACACTAAATTTTTATCTGCTGGCCAGTTGTGACTTTGACAAGCTATCCACCTGGGAAGAATAATCAAACCCACACAAACAAGTGACTAAAAATAAGGCTCCCCCATTTGTGCCGTTTCATAAAACAAATCTTTCTCAAAGTTGTGCCTTATTAGGAGCCATCTCCTCGATCTTGCAGAAAAGGAAGAAAAGTCCAGCTGAGCCTCTCACTAGCAGGCTACTCTGAATGCCCCGAGGTTATTTAATATGCGGCTGGAGGTTTTGCTTGCTTCCTAAAACTGGCAAAGAACGGAGTCCTTTTTCTTCTGTAGAAGAGGAGTTCCAGAAGAAGGTCACCGTGTGCTTTTTGAGAGAATCCGTTCAAGTTTTGGACCCTTCCAGCTAGTCTGGGTGATTGATCCTCAGCAGGTGCTTACTGGGATAACCTGGAAGACCCCAAGCAGTCCAGGACTGGCACAGCAGCAGTGGCAACTGGAATTCTCCACAGAAACTAGCAGGTAAGCAGTGGCACAGGCTCTGCATGCTCCAACTCAACCAGTAACGGACAGAAAGAGAACCGGCTTGGAGGATTCGAAGCAGCCTGCACCGGCCGCCCCAAATAGCATCAGCCACCCCGCTCAAGGCATGTCCTTCCGTCCTGTCTTTCCAAAAGATGGCCTCTTCCCCCCCACCAGAACTACAGCTCCTCTCCCCCACCCTCCCTTACCTACTATCTGGCCTCGAACCGCATCGGTATCTGTGGGGTTTAGTTTGCATAGATCCAAACGATGGTCTGAAAGTGAACAATTAAACAGATTTAGCCAAAGGACGACCCGATCAAGCAAATCACAAATCTGAGCGCTTAAGAAGCCTTTTGCAATTTACACACACTTACACCCGGTGTCTTTTAGCCTGCTGATGGCGTTGGAAAGGAGTCGGACGCACCCCAGGAAGCCAGCTCCCTGTTTCTTGTGTATTTTCTTGTGGTTCCAGACACTGATGGTGATTGAATCGGACTTGCCAACGTACCTGGAAAGATCAGTTTGAGAAAGGTGTTTCAATTGCAGGGCTTCTCCTTTGCTAAGATACGTTTACAGTTGCAAGAGCTAAACACTGCTGTTGTTTTTAAGTAATGCTCTGGCCACAGTGTTGCTTTATCAAATGCAGTTCAGACTGCTGGACTGTCACGCAGCACGTTACACTGATACTGCAGCAATGCTGGTTAATTAACTGCTGGCAAGCTTGTGGCATTAGGGGCTGCAAGACCTCCGCCAGCTTCCTTTGGTTTATCGACACAGAACTTCTGCCTCAGTGGGCAGCAGGAGTGAGGTCGGCAGCCTGCGGATGGGTGCCAAAAGAAGGGCACAACTAGTCCCTCACGCTCAAGCAGAGCTCCAGGCTTTTGGAGCAGCAGTTCCCCAGGCGGTATTACAAACCAAGGAGTCTTCGAAAGGCAGACTGTGACCCAGCATGGGGTTGGCTCTTATAAGCGAGCAGCCTTGCTAGGCACGTCCTTGCCTTAGGTGGGTCTAAAATAGTTCTCTGGATCCTGGCCAAAATGTTTAGGCAGCAAGCATGACGCCTACAAGCCTCAGATTCCCCGCTGAAAGACGTCTCCAGCTCGATTCCCCGTCTAACAGAAGAAGACTTGCAAGTCTCCAGCTATGGTTCCCCTATCAGAACTTCTAATGGCCGTGCATGGTTGATTCTGGACTTCCTCTACTCATGTGGATCCCTTCCATTTCTGAATGACCCTTGGGAGGACAGGTAACTCACAAGTCATAATGCTGGTTCCACTTGGGGTCTAACGTGTTCTTCACAGTGTCAGTTGAGTGGCACTGACCGGATCCATCCACGACTACCTTTGCAAATGGGTCAGGAAGCCCTGCAGGGAAGTGGAGGAACAGTTAGGACAAAAAGCCACGTAAACCCATTTGTAAGGAATAACGCTACTTTTACAAAGCCTGGCCCGCTCTCAATCACACTGGCAGAGGCCAGTAACAGCACCAGCTATACTAGGAACATTAAAATTATCAGGAGAGCACAGGCTCCCCCCCCCCCAATCCCACCACAAAACTCCGGGGGGAAATAGTGAAAAATCAGAAACTAGACTTATAACATCCATGATTTAAAGACACAGGAAGTGAAAAGGGACAAAAACGAATGGATTGTCCCTGGGGGTCAAGAATCAGGATTTTAAGGATTCAGCTCATACAGAAGGGGGGGGGGGGAGTCCAGCCTACAGTCTGCAGAGGAGACATCTCAGACCGTTATGCTACTGACTTCCAAGAAACTATCCTTAAATGACCTGACAGAAACATGCAAAATAAAAAATAAAAAAGCTATCATGAGGATATTTTTAAAAAAACAGCTTAAATATGCACATAGGAGGAAAGAAAAGCAGACTTCTGCCAGTTACTTACTGAAGAAATCTTTTTTTGCAAGGTTCTTGGCACAAAGTACTACAAAGAGAGAACGAGAGAGGGGAAAAAAGGTTATCAAACTCCACCCATATTTGGTTAAAAACAAGTCCAGCAGAAAGGAGGATGCTGTCGCTCAAATCCTCAATGGGGAGGGGATGGAGAAGATGCAACAGTTAACTACAGCACCACATATAAATTCTTTTGCATGAGCTCAGGCAAAGCACAAACATTTCATTGCTCCACCCTTCCTGCAAAAAACCTGGGTTCTTATCACTGCTATGCTCATTGGCTACTAAGAAAAAAGTCTGTAAATACACTTAGGAGTATTCTTCCCTAGGTTACATAAGGCCTGTAAGTCTGAGGTTTTCCATCGGGCCTTTCCCGGTTAAGTGTATTTATGGAGCTTAATGGTGGATCTGACACTATGTAGGGCTTAATGAAATCAGGGTCCAGTCGCACCTCTAAGACCAACAAAGATTTATTCAAGGCGTGAGCTTTCGAGTGCATGCACACTTCCTCAGACCAACACGGCTACGCATTTGAATCTATGTATGGCTTGTTTGTTATACTTTGTAGCTTCATACTGTTTCAACTATACTTATTCTGTCTGTTTTATACGGCTGTGATCTGTTCTGAGCCCCACTTGGTGGGGTGGTATAAACTGAAATGGTAATCAATCGATCGACCCGGCTACTTCTGTGACCTGAGGGAGAGCAAGGGGAGATCTGGCAGCTGATGTGAAACACACGGATGTTTCTGTGCACCTCCCGGTCTATTTTTATGCTCCATGGAAAAGCTGTGGTGCATGGTGCCACTCCAGAACACATATGAGAAACCTGATTTTTTTTTAAATGCACGTGCCACTGTGATGAGGGAAGCTCACAGCAAGCGAAAATACACAGATTATTTTTAAAGGTTGTAAAAACACAGGCAAGGATGGAAAGCAGCCGTAAAACCAAAACCAGTTAAACGTCAACACAAAAAGAACCAGAGGCTCAGAGGAGCAAGATGAGATTCCAACCAATGCTACCCTTGTGGTCACTCAGACCATCAGGCAGGCATCTTTTTGGGGGTGCCGTCACCAAAAAGACTCTGTCCCTGGGACACCTGCCCATCTTCTAAAGGCAGACAACCTGGAAAAAGATCTCTGATAATTATCTGGGCTAAAAGACAGACTTGCACAGACGTTTACCTCTAAACCTTAAGTGGTCCAGGGCTGCACTTCAAACCATGTCCAAGAATAAAACGCGAAAGTCCGTGAAAGTCTTAGAATACCACCCAGCTGTCCTGGCACAAACACAAAAATTCCTTTTTCATACAAAAGAAGCACATCAGGAAAGAGGCCTTTTCTCTATTGTATGAACAACGCATTTCTGACATTCCTTCCACTTGTGTCTGGCCCTATCCCGAGAAAATGTTACCACACACTTTTCTTAGAAGACCGACGGCTCCTTGGGGCCAGCATGGTGGGCTGGATCATGCCCATAATGCATGCAAAGTGGCTCAGAGGCAGACTGCTTCCTCTTTCCTTGAGATGCTTTTATTTGCTTCGTGCAGCCTAAAATAGCTGAACGTTCATGCCTCGGTCGGTTTCTACCTGACTGGTCTAATTAGATTCTCACACCTTTGACAGGCGTGCGGCAGGAAAGAGAGCCTCCGTGCCGGCTTTGCGGGAGACTTAATAGCGGCATCTTTGTCCCATGCAACATTAATGCAGGAATCCGCCAGCCACAACTGGACTCCTGATGCCCTTCACACCTGGCGGCAGCTTGATACGTGCAGCTGGCAAAGACAAGCAACAGAGTTAGCACAGCATCGGTAATATGAGCGATCAACAGGTGCAGCGATGGCCGTGGATCGTGGCAATCCTCAGCTCTATCTACGCTTGGGCCGCCTGTTGCATTTCATGTTCCTGCATCCCTCCGGCAAGAAAGACGGACTATGGAATGCAAAGGAAATCAACAATGATTTGCATTGCTTCTTTCTCTGGGGAAGAAGAAGACGACGAGTTGGTTTTTATATGCTGCTTTTCCCTACCCGAAGGAGGCTCAAAGCGGCTTACAGTCGCCTTCCCTTTCCTCTCCCCACAACAGACACCCTGTGAGGTGGGTGAGGCTGAGAGAGCCCTGAGATTACTGAAGAAGAAGAAGGGTTGGTTCTTATATGCCGCTTTTCCCTACCTGAAGGAGGCTCAAAGCGGCTTACAGTTGCCTTCCCTTTCCTCTCCCCACAACAGACACCCTGTGGGGTGGGTGAGGCTGGGAGAGCCCTGATATCACTGCCCGGTCGGAACAGTTTTATCAGTGCCGTGGCGAGCCCAAGGCCAACCAGCTGGTTGCATGTGGGGGAGCGCAGAATCGAACCTGGCATGCCAGATTAGAAGTCCGCACTCCTAACCACGACACCAAACTGGCTTCCCCAAAGGAGGGGAAGCATGAAGAACAGCTGGGAGACCCAACCAAACCACCATGGTATGGTTTCTGCCACTTAAGAACTCTGTGCCCAATTCCTGAAAAGCTTAAAGGAAATGTAAAGCCATGGAAGGAATCCTGCAGGATACAAGTAATGAAACCCTATAATTCTAATTAATAATGTATTCATCAATTTCTGAGTGTTTCTCCTGTAGATGCTCACTGGTGAACATCTATTTTTGCAATAGTGGCCTACTTAGGTTACTAAAATATTACAAAAAGGAGAACCACTGTTTTTTATACCCCGCTTTTCACTACCTGAACGAGTCTCAAAGTGGTTAACTCTCACCTTCCCTTCCTTTCCCCACGACAGACACCTTGTGAAGTAGGTGAGGCTCCCTGCTGGGAAAAAATCCATGTTTTCACCTAAAAGCACAATCCCGAAATCATTTAGAGGTGTTTGTGTATATGTATGTGTGAATGCGTATCTTCGTAACTGACCAAACAATCTCTGTTTCAGAATGCAGGATAAAAGTTGGGTCTCAACTGAAGTAAGCTGGAATTTGCTGTTTCACAAGCATGGTGTGTTGAAGGCAGGGATAGTTTGCATTCAGATAAATGAGTAAGGATGGTAAGATGATGCCTTAGCCCCAAGAGATTTCTGCATTTCTCCCAATTCAACAGCTCCTGCAATAACATAAGCAGCTTTTGACAGATCTTCTCCTCCCCATTTCAAAAGTGCATTGAGGCACTGGAGATTTTGGACTTCAAATGTTACCAAGTTATGTCAAGAAGCAAATATTCTTAAGAACGCAGAAAGACCACCATCTTTTTGCATCCAAATGGGTAACTTTACTTCAAGATACTCCAGGATTGCCTTTGGATCATATTTTCACCTTCACACTGTACCATAAATCGCTTTGTGACATTTCGTCACTGTATTCCAAGAAATGGTTATTTTTAGGTTTCCATAGGAATCTCTCCCTAACCCCAGTTAAACCTATCTTGGAGCTTCAAGACTCCCTTTAATGACATTCAAATCTGTCTAACACGGAATTCCTCAGAATCAGAGATCAGTGACCTATTTAAGAGGGTAAATAATTCCTGGCAGCAATTTTCGGAGAAGGTTGCTATATTCCCAAA
Organism: Paroedura picta; assembly: GCF_049243985.1. Lineage (NCBI taxonomy): Eukaryota > Metazoa > Chordata > Lepidosauria > Squamata > Gekkonidae > Paroedura > Paroedura picta. Next base: position 20,873,890 of record NC_135385.1, read on the forward strand.
GCTATCTCTGTGTTCTGGGTTAGAAAGCTATTTCCCAAATCAGGCCTCGTGTGATTGGAAAAGTTTTTCAAAGAACGAATGTTGGCTGTAAGTGCATCATACAAAACTGACTATCTTCAGCCAAACGGTTAAAAAAAAAACAGCCTAGAGGCAGAAGCAGCCTGGCATATGCTGCATTAAACCCCAAAGCAGAGCAGTCTGAGACTGTCTTCACAGAAATCTGACAACTAATTGCTTTGCAACCAAAATAAACTTCAGGTCTTGGATGTATACCGAATGCCTCTGCATCCGTAGTACAGCAAACTTCTCAACTTGGTGTCCACATGCATGAAAGGTTCTTTGGCCATCAAGTGCCATCAAATCACAGGCAATCCCACAGGTTTTTCAAGGCAAGAGACAAGCAGTGGTGGTTGGCCATTGCTTGCCTCCATCTACCAACCCTGGACTTCCTCGGCGGTCTTGTATTCGAATGCTAACCAGGGCCGACCCTGCTAACCTTCCAAGATTGGGCCAGCCTGGCCGATCCAGGTCCAGGGAAAAAAAGACACGATAAACTGCCGCAAAGGAAGTTTCTAAAACATCTTTCTTCCCCTCCCAGGAAAATGGAGAACAGGAAGAAGTTGGCCCATAGAACAATCTCATCCTGAACAGAGAATTTCCAGGTTTTAAGCACATTCATACATCAACTCTGACGTATAGGACGGGCAAAGGGATCCTCGCTCTCTTTAAGTCCCCATATTCAGTTTGCCATGTCACTGCTCCCTTGACAGCTCTGTAAAGACTAGCCCCTCTCTGGTCCCTCAGGAAAAGCTCTCATTATCTCCTGCACAATTAATCATGTTATAATTAGTTAATATTTACATATATGTTTCGTCCAATAAGCTCTGGGTGTTCTGCAGCAAGACTACGCTGTGTTTAAAGTTACTGGGCAAAGAAATGCCTTAGAAACCAAGTTACAGTTGTGTACTTCCTAGGTTTCATCATAATCATCAGAGGGTTAATAATAGAGTAGGAGAGTTGGTGAAAATCCCAATTGAATCTCTTATTCAGCTTCCACCCATACAGACGTACACGTTAATTATTCACTTATTTCAGTCGGCTGTAAGCAACCTCTACATTATCCAATAAACCATGCCAGAGTCTGAGCGAAATATCCATGGTAATATTTTTTAAAGCATGCTGTTTTAAATGCTCACACGATTAAGGAAAGAAAAAGAAAAAAAAACAAGTTGAACGGGAAGAATTGTGTTTTTCCTCCCACTAGCATGCATGGCTCGGATTCCAAGCAGAATTTCACCTGCCAAAAATATTTCACATATTTAACACTTCCAAGATCACGGAAAGCTGTAATACACTGTTCTGCTGCGCAAACAGCCACATGGAGGGATGAAGTTAAAGAGACTGGCATACATTGCCCAAGGCCACAGAGTTGAGATCTGATTGTTTCCCAAGCTCTGATTCGATGGCCCCCTATTATTAAGCCTATTCTCTACTTTTTCTCTAAAACGAGACACATTAAAAAAAAAAAGAGTACCCTGAATCTTAGATAAAGCCTACAGTGCAGCACATAAGGTAGTCCGGTTAACAGCACATGCCATTGTGAAAGAGGGCTTTTTAAAATTCAAAGTGAGGCTGTATCAGCCTATGGGAGGCTCTTTTGTTCTTCAAATATGACAGCGTTCACTTCAGCGGCTCAGTACTTATTGTTGACTCGATCAATACTTATTGTTGACTCGGACCAACGCTGGCCCGTCACCAGGGCTAACTGACAATACATAGAAATGTTAAGGAGAGTCCTGCTGGGAACAGTTCAGCATCTGATCCGACAGTTCAGCATCTGTCCATCGAGTTCAGCATCTGATCCGACAGAGTGGCCAGCCAGTTCCTCTGGAGGTCCAACAATAGGATATCAAGGCTGAGATCTACTCCCTGATGTTGCTTCCTGGCACTGCTATTCACAGGGTCTACTGCCGTTGAATGTAGAACTTCCCTTTTGTTACTATGGCCATTAGACATTAATAGGTCTATCCCCCAACATCAACTTAGTACGCTGCCAACGGAGCTCAAGAAATTATACAGGTAACGCAGAAGTCCTACAGAGCCCAAGAAATCAGGCGAGAATGTTAGATTGCACTCAGAATAGGCCCAGTTGCAAAGATGCTCTCTTTTAATTAGCAACCAGGATTGCTCAGGGTCTACTTGCGTTGCCAGTTTTGACCTCCACAGCAATATTTATGCTTGTTCTTCTGGCTCGCGGCCCAACTGCAGGATTAGGGCATTCACGCATAGCCAAGCAGTATCAAACACAAGCCCGAGCTTTACCCTGTATCGCCCAGGAACGTTAATATTTAAACATGTGCTCTCCGTCCGTATACTGTGAGAGACGCGACCATTTCCTGCCTGTGGAATGCTAACGTAAGCGGCGGCCTGTCATTCTTCTCACTGGGATGACGGCTAAAGAGGCCATTTAAGGCTCTGGGCTACATCCTGGAATGAAACCTGCAGAAGCTACAAGGAGAACCCTCTCGGGAGATGACCGGGATGCGCCACTGTCTGAATTCTGTTAACCCAACGCTATACACCGTACTTGCAGTGCAAAAGCCGCTCAGGATTAAGATGCCTGTTTTTAAAGTTTTGCTGCGGCTACCTGGAAGAAGACACGGCCATTTCACCATAGGCAGCTCACCGAAAACAGCTCTCCCCACAGGGCCACAACTATGTAGGGAAAAGTAGCGACACGTTTGACTATCTAGAATAGACAATTTTTTTAAAAAACACAGTTAATGCAGGACTTTTTATTTATTTATTTATTTGATTGATATTCCGCCACTCCTAAAAAATGGCTCGTGGCGGGTCACAATAAACAACCCCACTAAAACCCCCGTTAAAAGGACATACTGATACAATATGAAATACACAGCAACAGGCGATAAATAAAACAAGCCCTGCACCCAAGACTGAGACCCACTATTGGGGAGGAGAGAGAACCTAGCTGACAACACCCAGGTGCCAACACCAGCCCTGGGAAGGGTGTGTGTGTGTGATCTTCCAGTGATCTTCCTCACTGCCCTGGCCTCAACCGTAGACCTGGCGGAACAGCTCCGTTTTGCAGGCCCTGCGGAATGCAGAAAGCTCCCGCAGCGATTCAGATTCTACAACAGAACATATGAAGCATGTAAAGATTCCAGCTGGAAAAAAAAAAGGAAACTAGAAATCCTATTGGTAGATTTTACCCACAGAACAATTACACCAATAATGAATAATAGTTGCTTTGGTTTAAGATCGAAAGCACTGTCAATATAGGGAAAATATATCACCTCCTCGCTTTCTTTTTTTCTTGCCTAGGTCGCTTTATTCATGGAACTTGGCTATGGAAGAAGAAAAGCTGCATCATATCACCAGTACACTGGATTGCCCAAAAGGCTAACAGAACATATGCCCGATTCATCTTGGGAGGAAATCACAACCTCTCTCATTTTAATACTGCTTCTGTTCATATGTAAACAAGGAGCTGATTAATGATACACAGAACTAGCTGCAAGAATTCAGCGATCAAAAGTCATACAAATGCTGCAGACTGTTTTCCGTCGCCAAGGCAGATTTGCACTGGATTTCGGCACACAGTTCTCAATCCGAAAAAGACTGTTCCAATCAGGCTGCCATCTTCTAGGCACTTGCAAATTAATTCCCATCCTTCTACTCTTCCGAATGAGCTTTCCTGTACGTTTTATGATGCTTAGCGAGGCAAGACGATAAAAGCCAAACTGTTTGCTTTCTTGGCAACTCTTTTTAATCCATCTTCTTCCCCCTTCCGCAACTCCAACCATCTGGGAGCAGTTTTCAAATCCGCTCTGGTTCCGTTTGAAAGCAAAGCGCTCCGACTCAGACCAGAATCCTACAAAGGAAATGCTTGGGACTGCAGACTACTTGGAAATTTCAGTTTCCCTTTGCCAGTCTCTCCATATATTCAAGTTGATGGGCAATTCTGTAGATTTCGATTTCCAAAGAATATAAACACAAGCTGGCTTGACTACAGAAGTTAGAACAGGAAATGTTCCAGCCATACCAAATCAAGACCCCTCTGCCCTCAAAAAAGGCAGGTTTTAAATTCATTGAACTGACACGCTCAGACTAAGTTATGTTGTTGTTTTTAGGTGCAAAGTCATGTCCGACCCATCACGACCCCATGGACAATGATCCTCCAGGCCTTCCTGTCCTCTACCATTCCCCTGAGTCCATTTAAGCTCCCACCGACTACTTCAGTGACTCCATCCAGCCAACTCTGTTGTCCCCTTCTTCTTTTGCCCTCAATCGCTCCCAGCATTAGGCTCTTCTCCAGGGATTCCTTCCTCTTCATGAGGTGGCCAAAGTATTTGAGTTTCATCTTCAGGATCTGGCCTTCTAAGGAGCAGTCAGGGCTGATCTCCTCTCGTACTAACTAGTTTGCTCGCCTTGCAGTCCAAGGGACTCACAAGAGTCTTCTCCAGCACCAGAGTTCAAAAGCCTCGATTCTTTCACGCTTGCTTGGTCTAAGTTATACAGAGTAAGAAAAACAATCAAGGAAGGAGACTCTCAAGGAACACTTTACTTAAGTGCTGAGTTTTACATAAAGGATTTTTGTCTCTCACCTGCAGTTCACAATGCACAAACTACTCTGCATGCCCAACTGGTTAATGTGCATGTCAATAGTCAACACTGGAGACTTCCTAAGCAAAGACTGCAACATCAGAGGGAAGGAAAGTTTTTTTTGGGTTTTTTTAAAGACCTTGACTGCTGTAGACCCAGTTGTCTCAGCCCAGACGCCGCCAGCCGGGAAGTACCAAGAGACAAAGCAGCGGAGGAGGCAGAGTAAAAACAGCATGGGACTTGGGTCCTAGGTTTGAAGGGGAATAAGCTTAACAGGGTCACTTATCTTGTGCCAGACCAGGCAAGAAGCTGCCACTTCTCAGTAGCTACTGGGAAACTCAGTCAAGAGAATTTCTCAATAGCCAATCATTTTACTGCACACCTGGTATACCTCTCTCTGCAGCTGCCTCTCCCCAGCGCCTACTTTAACATAGCAACGTGCAGGCTGAAGCTTAAATGATAGCAAAAGCCTCAATGCAATACAAATTTCCCTGATGTTATATACTTACCAGTGTTTATCAGTGAAGTTCTCATCAAATTACTCTGAATTATGGATGTTACTGCCCCACCCCATAATATTTTGCAACGTTGAATTGAGGGTGAACAACCTGAATCTTAATCTTAATCATTCTCTGAGTAAGTAGAAAGGCAGACCAGGGACTTCCGATCTGCCCTGTCTTAGATGGAGCTATAATCCCCTTGTAAAGCCAAATTTGCCGTTTAGGAATGCTTGCTGACACAGCAGTTCACCTTAGAAAAGCTCCAGTTGGAGTATCAACTGCATCTGTTCCTGGGTCAACAGCCTTTAGCCACAGGTATCCATCCCTTAGTTTCGTCCGGGCTGGATTATTGCATCACACTCTATTCGAATGTTTGGAAGCTATAGCTAGTGAAGAATGCTGTGGTTAGATGCAACAGCTATGAGGAGCGTATGTCCCCAATACTACACCAATTACTTTGGTTCCTTAAAGCATTACATGACTTGGAACCTGGGCATCTGAAGGCTCATTTTCTTCCATATGTTCTTTCTCTGCGATTAACAGTACTTTGAGAAACCCTCCTGATTTCACTAGCCAAGAAGCTTGTTAGGTGAGGACTCCTGCAAGGGCCTTAAGCCCCATAAGGCCAGAACAACATCCCAGGGAGACCCAAGTGGGTAGCCGTATTGGTCTGAAGCAGCACAACAAAACAAAACCAGAGTCCAGTGGCACCTTTAAGACCAACAAAGCTTTATTCAAGGCATGAGCTTTCGAGTGCAAGCCCTCCTCCTCAGACTAAGAACTGACCATCATGAGAGTGGGATTATATAAACAAAAAAGTTAATTCTGTTAAATTAGTAAACCGTGTCACAACATGGGAGGTTAGCCTGGCCCCCTCCTTGTCAATTTGCAGGAGGCAGCTAACAAGAGTTTTATCATTGGCAGTCCTAACTAAAGCTCTTGTGATTTCTCCAGGTTTCATAATTGTTGTTCTTACTGTGTTTTGTATAATGTTTGGTTTACACTGTAAGCCTCCTTAGGGGAGAAGGATTGCTAGTGTTTTAAACAAACATTGGAGTGCTATAAGCACATAGATACAATGTTTCTCAATGCCTGAACTTTTGATCCTTAACTCGCTACATTCTTCCTAGCTCTGTTACAAACTATCTGTCTTGCTCCCAGGCAGCTAATAAATGTTTTTAATAAATAAAACAAATTTTGTTAGCAACCGGGCTATGGTGCACAGATCTGACTTTTAAATCTTCGTGGACAGACATTGCACTGTGAATGACACATCATTAACAGTTTTCCTTTATTTTGTTAATAAATAGGATGCCAGCATTCATAAACACGAATATAAATAACTCTGAAAAGCTGGTTCCTCAGAGACTAAAACAGCAGCTAGAAAGCTAAATTGTCTCCCTCTTTCTAATCTTCAGAAGGACCTGTGAGTTCAGGCCAGAAATGGTGAGATTCAGGTAATCACTGGCTTTTGTCTTCTTAAAGCAAGAGTGAGAAAGAAACAATGGCTACAGAATGTTTTGTCTGTCTTGTTTCCCCCCTTTCCCCCTGATGGGTTCAGAACTAATCCAGTTTGTCTGCAAACTATGTTCTGAATCACAACCTTAAGGCCCTAACAGAGCATGAATGTGGCTTCTACAAGGCCCTTTTTCCCAACCACATTTCTTTCTTTCTTTTCTCCCTTTGTGCTCTAAGTTTCTATTTAACAGTGAGCCTCAGAAAAAGTTCCAAGAAGCTAAAAAGTTGATTCACTGTTTCATCATTTTAACTGGTTTTGATATATATTTTACAAGTTTACAGTAGTTCCCCCCCAATAGACCAGAACCTGCAAACAGTATCAAGTACAAGTCAAGTACTACAGATTCTAGTTTATTCTCGGTATAATTCTCTGTAATGCAAATGCTATCCAAGACATTTATTACAGTAATTTCCATACCTATAAAAGATGCAGCTCCCCTATGCAGCTTATTGCTCCTAGATGCAAAGAGCGCAAATGGAATCACCTGTTAATGAATAAACATAAGCTACAACATGCTAGAAGCTAAAGCAGTAGAACTGTTCTGGGATAAAGCCATTTTGGGTAAATTTTGTGACAATTTTTGTAGGAAGAATGCCATAAATTTAGGAAGATACACAAATATTAAGCTTTGCTTAAAAAAAAACCCTTCAGTTGCCATCACACAGAAGCCTGCAAAAGTTATTACTTGTTCATGGCACAAGAGGCAACTCACATGCCTTACCCAGCAAGCGTTTTTTTCCCGTTGTAGAGATGCACACAGCTGGATGTATGCACTACCCCACCCTGTGTGTTTCACTGCGGTTTCTTTAACAATAATGGATTGTTTCGCCCACAAAGATGTATAGACTTGGCAGATATGTTCTCTGAAGCTGTAAATATACAGTACCATTGTATTGAAGTATTAGATGCATTATATATGCATTATATGCATTATATATAATCATATACAAACCGTTCCAGTCTAAGACCCTTAGATTGGAGTACCTGTGGATACAATTGCTATAGACTTAACACCAAACAGTTGTTTTAAGTGTGTTAAGCACTAGCCAAAGGGAGTTTTTCCTGCCTGAGAAGGCTCCTGTGTCCTATTATAAACTTTTTGGTGGTTTTTTTTTTCTTTTTTTTTTTGCAAATCCCCTCCCTTTCCAAAGCTATTTGCTCCGGGGTGGTGGTGCTGTCCAAGAAGCACAAACCAGGTCCTTGAAAGCAGTGCTTCCCAACCTGTGGATCAAGACCAAGAGACCAACCTCCATATGTGCATGTCAGAATGCTACTTGGTTGGCGTTCATAGTGGGGACAGCTGTGCCCTTTTGCGCAATGTTTGTTGGTTTCTCAAAAAAAAAAGAAAGAAAGAAAATCCTGGCTCATCAGAGAAGGTTCTTTGGACCAAGCGATTATGGAACAAAATGGAAGATAACTTTAATTGGAAACGGTTTGAAATTGGTTTGTTTATATTTGTTGTAAGACAAAAATGACTGGAGACCATGTGGAGAGGGGCGGCCTAGATGTTAATTTAAATAAATAAATGCTTTTAAAGTTCAGAAAAACAAGAGTACCACAGAATCCACCTTATACTGAATCAAACCATCATTCAGTGAAGGTCAGCATCCTGGAAATGGCTCTCGAGGGGGGTCTCAAACAGAAGGCTTTCACATCACCTACTGCCTGGTCTTTTTTTCTTTTTTTAACTGGGAGCCTTCTGAATACAAAGCAGAGGCTCTACTACTGAGCCAGTCTCTCCTCGCTGTCACTTTTCACTTTCCCCAGAACACGAGGTTTACAAGGGGCAAATGATTAGTACGGAGATCCTTCAATACAAACTACTTTAGAGGCCCAATACATTGTGTTAATTATAAAAGCTATGTTTGGAAAATCGAAAAACAAGAAGCAAGGAGAGGGGGGGGGGAAGCATTAAAGCGACACTTTCCTCAATTCATTAAATAAAGGGATCTGCCTTTATGCCACTAGATAGTATTACTCCGACTCCAATGGAATGGTTTGCTGAAGAAGCCGGCGTCCAGCTTCTGTGTTCGTAAACTGGTTTCCAGTTCTAGCAGACAATAAAGTCGTGCATCTGTAATCACCTTAACAGGATGCTACTGGACATGAATCCAGCATCGCAAGGAAATAAGCAAACCTTATGTGAGCAAACGTTCCTGACATGATGAACAGCCCCTGTAGTTGCTATTTGCTATTTTTTAAAAAATGATACACAAAATTGTCTGGCTAGATCTATATCAGTAACATCGATTTTCTGCAAAGCTAACTGCATGTTCAATCAATGCAGCATTCATCACACAAATTAGGCAAGAAGTGCCGGTATACTGTTCAGAACCTTATCTTCAAAATATCCCATTCTGGGCCTTTCCACAGCAGCCTGTTAAAGCAGCTTTTTAATACACACAAAGATATTTTAATTTATAGGTAGAACCAAGAAGTTGCTATGGGATTCACATTTACTTGGATGGAATCAAATTCTTAGCTAATCTAACACAAAAGGCATTACATATCACATACACATCTGAATTACTCAAAGTTTCTTGCAATATCCGATTTTGATGTACGGTTATACTTATGTTGCTAATAAAACCTACTGTTCAACAGGACATTTGAAATATTTGATTCGATTTTTTATCATTTTCTTCTTTTGTGGCTGGTCCATAAATCTGTCAACGTCTTTTAAACTAGATATTCAATACGGGTCCCCCCACCTTTCTTCTCATTACAAGCTCCAATCACTACACGCTACAGCAAATTTCTTACGACAATCCCATTGCATTTTAGTACCATCACCCTTCCATTCCAAATTACAGTATTAATTGTCCCTTTCCCGTTCTAAATCCACGTTTCTTGTCAAACATAACTGAAGGGCTCTCAGCCTAGAGGGCAGGGCCCAGTGTGTGTGACAGCATGGATGTGAACTTGTTTTCATGGAGTGATCCACTCCTAGCATGGGTGAGTAAGAGCTACAGACACAAAAGGGATGCTGGGTCAGAAGCATCGTGAAAAGCAACTGGAATGCACTCAAGAGTTCTAGACGCTTGAGAAAGCTGAACTTTATCTGCTGAAACGGAAAGTACATGGGAAGAAACTGAGATTTAAGCCAGCTATTCCTTGCCATTCATAAAGAAAATGAAACTGGGGGGAAAACAAATCTTTCATTTGCAAAATAGTCCCTTAATCCCAATAGCCTCAAAATGTACCAATATCTGCACAGTGGTATGTCTTATTGCATATCCAGATGGCTTATCGCCGCAGGAAAATAAAATCCAAAATTAGTCACAAAGCGATACAATAAAGCAATACTTTGCTTTAATGCAGGCAGATCGGTGCAAAGAATATCAAATTAACTGTTGGAAATGAGTATGTAAACAAAAAGGTGAAAGTCATATTTAGCAATTCTGCCACGAGGACAAGTATGCAGCTCTCTCTTTGAATCGGGCCTCTTAATTTCTTTAGAGTCAGATGCTGGGTTTGCTTTTCCAAGGCTGACTGACAAGGCCCTGGATTTCAATATATTAATGCTGCCATGTTTAAACAAGCTACAGAATTCCATTAACTGCAGCCTCTCCAATGAAGTGTGCATAATTACAGAGACAGACAGAATGGCCCCGTGGAAAGCAAAGGCATGAATACCTTACCCCCACCATGCCATGTCAAAATATGAAGCCAATAATGTCAGGACACAAATCATTATCCGTCTTCTGATATTATTAGGGACACCTTTATATTCCTTCAGTGCCAAACTTACAGTTAACTTCAAATGGTCTCTATTCTTTGAGCCTAAATCCTCAAATATGCAATATGAGGATAACACTGACCTATTTATTTTACAGGACTGCTGTCATGCTTCCTAGCATGACTGCATGAAGCTCTTTAACGCATTATATTAATGCTAACCAATCATAATCTTGAATCAGCTACAACATACGTCTGCGGAGGTCATCCATGGCCCAACAATTACTATATGGTCCTTCGAATATAAACACCCCAATAAAACTACAATAAAATAATCCTAGATATTTTATTCATTTGTACCTCTCCTCGATCTCCAGTGGAGACCCAGAGTGGCTTGCATTACTCTCACAAGAACCCTGCAAAGGAGGTTAGGCGGAGAATGTGACTGGCCCAAGGTCACCCAGTGAGTTCCCATGGCACAAGTGAGAATTCGAACCCGGGTCTCCTGGATGCTAGGGCACCACTCTTAATCCCTACACCACACAGCAGAATGCGCAGTCTCCATTTATTTGTGGCAATGCCATCACGAAGGAGGCATCCAACACGCTACCACAGCCAATATCTTCACGACATGGAATTTTAAAGTTGGCTTGCAATTTAGTGAAAGAGAGCAAATCCCACAAAAAAATAGGAGCAATTGTTACCAGGTGTTGGATGCTTCTCTTCAGCATATAAGCTAGTAACTGAAAACACCAGATTTCTGACAGATATTAATTCGTTGCTAAAAGCACAAACAAGTGCCACACAGGGACAAGCTCATTTTTGCACTGCTTTTGGCACTGGGATGCAAGAGTGTTCTGGGGCTCAGAGACAGTCTCTTTCCCACAGGAACAATCTATCAAGGCCTTTGCCAGGCATCTTTTAATGGGATCACTAGACATCCCCCCTGGGGGCGTGCAAGTTCCATTCACAAACAGGAGGGGGGCAGGAAGTTAAACATTGTCTGGATTCCAGGGGCCTCTTCACACACAGCAATTGGCTTTGCAATACATGTCATCAGCAACCCATCACATAAAATAAAAGCTAAACAATATGCTAATGTTGAAAGCCCTGTCACATATACATATCTCAATAACCTAACCATTTACTACAGGGCCTTCATACTGCAGGTTTTTGGGGAGAGGAGGAATGCTGAGAGAGAGTGATTTCCCCCGGGCCACTATTAACAAAGGCGCATTTGAAGAAATATTTTAACAAGGGTTTTCCAGGCTCACAGAGGTCACACTCTTAGCTGCTATAAGCAGCTCTCAAAATAGGCACACATGACGAAGTTCCAAGTAGGGGGCAACCCCATGTGGTGAGGTGGACATGGCTGTGCTCAAACAGCTGACCGTGTAAATGGAGCTTGCTGAGCAGAGACAGCCTTGTAGAAAATATCATCATGAGTAAAACTGACAGCCAAACCGTGTAAGGCCATGCTTGGGAACCAGAAAAAGAAAGAGATGGCAACGAAGTAAAACAGAAGAGAAGATGGCCAAGAAAAAGTGGATTAAAATTGAGAAGACACAAGAAAGAGCTGCTTGTTTTCATCACACTCTAATTAACGGCACAGAATTCCAGATCACTTAATAATTAAGCCAGTTTAGCCAAATTATACTTTCAGGACACAGATGTTCAGAATTTACGGCAGAGTGAGGAGACAGGAACATCTCAGAAGACCTGCACGTGTGCACCTGGAAAAGCTGTGGTTGGCCGAGGCTCTCCAACCTGTACATACGGATTTCAAAACACACATTTGTCTTCTGCAACATGTGAAGCAGCCCTCTGTGGAGAAACCCACAGCTGCGGTCCCTCGCATAAAGCCACATTAAGAATCGCATCAAAGCATCCAGCCCACAATCTCCAAAGAGCTCATCCCAACTGTAACCCAACCTTCCCTTCAGGCCCCCAAAAGTCTGGCTGGCCAGACCAAATTTCCACACTTCAGAGACTGCACACAGTGGCTGGATATGAATTTATTCATTAAGGAGAGGACACAGTGGAACACCGGGCTCCAATTACAGTCCCCATTACAGCAATATACTGGAATACAAGCTGTGCTTTAAAGAAGGGGGGGGGGGGTTGAGAAAGTCTTTTGGTTTTACTTGATCATTAGAAAAGCTGCTACCGCCTTCATAAATTTTACCAATGTCCCACCCCCACCCCAAAAACCAGAAACAAGCCTAGATTTCATCTGAATGGGGCGAGAAAGTGTAGACATCTGCCTTCTCATTAACACCCAATACTTAAACCTCCAAAAAGGCAAGAATAGGGCAAAAATATACCCGCCATGCCGCCTCTGTGAACTTCTTTACACGACCGGAACAGAGGTGTCAAGGCGAGGAATAACAGAAAAGGAAAAAAAAAAAAAACGGTGAACAGCATCAACGTACACATCCTACTCCTTTCCTGAAAGAGGACATTTCTGGAGATTGCTGAGGAGGTGGGTGAGAGCCAAAGAGCAAGGGGGATGCCACGGCCAGACACCCCCAATGGCAAACGCATCGAGCACAGTTGCCTCCCTGCCCCTGCACACACCTATGGTGGAACTGATGGTGGTGGTGGTGGGGAGGGGGGCAGATCCCTCCCCCTGTCAAACTACCGTGAAAAATGCAAGTCTGCAGCAGCAGCAGCCCAGTCAATGACCCCCCCCCCCGCAAAAAAAAGGCTTAAGATGAGGCAAGCCCGACCCGCCACTGCAGGCCAGACAGGCAGGCAGGGAGGAAGAGAAGGCAAAATATTACAGCGGGGAGGGGGGAGAAGCAGACAGGCCCCCTCTCCTCTCCTCTCTTCTCCTCCCACAGCCCTGCGGGGCCTGCACCGAGGCGGGGTGGGGTGGGTCGGCCGGCCGTCTGGCGCCCGCCACCTCCTCCTCCCCCTCCCCCCACCTGGCCGCCGCCCCTCCCCCCTGCCTCACCTGTGAGTCGGACTTTGATACTGGAGCCGGTCCTCCGCGTGCCCGCGTTCGACATCGCTGCCCCTCAGGAGCGGCGGGGCGGGGGACGGAAGGCGCGATCAGCCGCCGGCCGCCAGAGCCGCCATCCGGGACTGTGGCCCGCCTCCCAAAATCGGGCCTTTCTTTTCTTCCTTCCCTCCTTCCTTCCCTCGCGAGGCGGCGGCGGCGCCGCCTCACGGAGCTCGACGCGCGCCCGCCCCGCCGGACGCGAACGAGGACTGCGCGCTCGCGCCGCCTCAGCCGCCGTCGCCGCCGCGCCTTTCCTCTCAGCCAGGCTCGCGCCTCCGCTCCCGGCGTGCCTCGGGAAGGGAGAAAGGGGGGGGGGCGAGGAGGGCTCCGCGTCCGTCGCGCGATGACGCAACTGTGCGGCCCGGGCGGCCATGTTGGTGAGGTCACGCCTCTTTTCCCCCCCGCCCTCTGTGGTTGGTGAGGAAAGGGGAAGCGCGCTCCTAGTGGGAAGAAGAGGCCAAGCGGCTTGGCCAGGGCTCCCGAAGTTGCCAACCTCCAGGTGAGGACTGGAGTTCTCCCGGAATTGCATTTGTAGTCCAGATGACAGAGGTGACTTCCGCTGGAGAACAGAGAAACACAAGCGCGTGGCCGTGCTGGTCTGAAGCAGTAGAAAAAAACGTGTAGAGAGGGGATAACTTCCACTATCTTCGGAGAGTTAAGGATGCCAACCTCCAGGTGGGGCATGGAGATTCAGATTTATATCTGGAGTCCGGCTGACAGCGGTAACTTTCACTAGAGTGGGCTCCTCCTGACCAGTATAGTGCCTACTCTCGCCTGCCCTTGGAAGCCTTTTGTTGCGTAAGAACTCTTTCCCCCGTGCAAATAAAACACCGATCCCTCTGCTACAGCAGTAATGCAACCGGCTTTTGCTCTGAAACGTGATTCTGAATTTGTTCCAAACCGCGTCTTCTGCGTTAACGCGAACTGTCACCACCCAAGACACTCCTGTCGTACGGATGTCCAATCCCCCCCTTTGGAATGGCTGATGCCTTTGATCGCAAGGACAGCCTCGACTAAAGCACTTAAACGTGACAACCTGGTGCGGGAACGCAGAAGTGATATGCTGAGACGTTTCCCCGGAGGAGCATGTTTTAGAAGAGGCTGTTAGTGGAAAAAAAGCTGCATCTTGAATTGATCGGCTTAGCCCGAGCTTGCTGGAATTTGGAAACTAGGCTGACCACCAAGGAAACAGGGAACCCAACCTCCAGGTAGAACCTTGGGATTCCTCAGAATTACAGTGGATCTCTAGCCTACAAAGATCCGTGTCCACGGAGAAAATTGAGATTTTGGAGCACGGGCTGTACGGCATTGTACCTCACTGAGGTCCCTGGGCTCCACCTCTGAATCTCCAGGATTTTCCAGACCTGAAACTGGCAACCTCCCCCTTCCCCCACTGGTGGCTAGGGGAACTGGCAGCCCTAAAAGGAAGACAGGGGTTTCTACACAGAGGAAGGCAATGTTCATAAATTGCCTGGAATAACCCATGGAAGGGGTCACCATGAGTTGGTTGCGACCCACCGGCATGTTCTTAAGGATGAGCCATGATCTCAGCATGATGACAAGATGACACCCCCTTATTTTAAGTATCAGGCTCAGTTTGAGCCCTATCTTTGAAAACAAATGAATGATAATGCAGTTGGGGTTTCCAGGCATGGATAAGCACCCAAGAATCAATCAGTCAATCAATCTTTATTTACGGTCATTCAGACAAAAATTCAAATGCATGCAATTAAAAACTAAGACAACTTAAAAAGAGATAAAAACAACAATAGTATAAAATTTTAAAAAGATCTGACAACACAAAAACTTTAAGATGTTAGATTCAATTTTTAAAACATTTAAGTTGCCAGTGACAATGGCATCCCAACTCGAAGCAGCCCAATTTGTGCTGGGGAAACTATGACCATCTCTTAAACGTCCTGACGGCCTTTGATGCCGAACTGCATCCCAGAATCTACCAACAGTGGCCTGACTGTTAAAAGCATCCTTGGAGAAAGCCCAGGTGTGATGAAAGAACTGTGTAACATTGCTCAGCTCTCAGGCTGCTGCCAGCCATCCTTCAGGTGAGACCTGGGGATCCCCTGGAATTACAGCTTCCAGCAATCAGTTCCCCTGGAAAAAAAGGGCTGCATAGACGGCGGACATTATGCCCCTTTGGAGTTCCTCCCCTACCCCCCCGCAGCCCCCATCCCCCCAAAATCTCCAGATTTTCTCCAACCCAGAGCTGGCAACCCCAGGGACAAGGAAAGAGAAGGGCAGCTGAGGCTACATGCATACGTCCCAAGGAAGCTGGAGAAGTGGAGGGGAGAAGCCGCGTGGAGCAAACGGCATTTCAGTTTTTCTACAGGCAACGAACTGACCTAGTTCCCCAATCCCGTTGATTTATCGAACCGGCAGCCAGAATCAAGGTGACGTGCGGCTGACTTATTACGTGCCACGCTGGAGAGTATTTCAGCTCAAATCATCGGCGGCTGAGCTGAGGGGAAAAGCACTGGGGTTGGCTGCTTGAGACAGGAGACAAAACAGGCTTCCTGTGGCTTTTCTCCTCCGTCTTGATGAGTTTTTAAAATAAAATTAACCCAGCTGATGAGAGGGCTGCAGTTCCGAGTCGGAACTTCTGTCTTATCCTTTGCTTCGCAAGAAGATAGCGAGGGGCAACCCCCCCCCCCCCGTTTGTGATTTCTGCACCAATTATTCGTCTTTTATTTATATGGGAAATCTCTAGCTGCTTCTCCAGAGAATGGCTTCAGGCCAGTTGCAAAGCCTAAAACAAACTGCTAATCTTTTGTTTAGCCATCAAGTCACGGCTGACTTAGGGCCGTGATTTATGTCACAACCCTTCATGGTCTCCCAACCAAATAATAGGCTCCCACGATCTGACAAGAGTAGGCTAGGCCGCGCCCATCCAGGCCAGGGGAATAATCCATACGCCGCGAAAACAAGCAAAAAGCATTTAAACAACAAACACCATTCGGCTTCCTCAAATGACACATCACTTTAGAAACAGAGCAAATAACAGCCCTAAAAAAAAACATGGAGCCCTTCAGTTTACATCCTGGGTATGAAGAAATGCCAGCCTTGCAGTGGTGACGTAAGATATGGGCCCAGGCATCTCCCAGTTGGGAAATTTCCAAGCAAGAGACATACATTGCTGGCCTCTGCACAGCAACTCTGCTCTCCTCAGTGGTCTCCCCTCCAAGTTCTCTAAGGGCTGACCCTGCTTAATATCTGAAATCTGAGGGGATCAAGCGAGCCTGGGGCCGTCCAGCAGGTCAAGGGTGCACGTGGTACGAAGCAGCTCAAAAGCAAGCCATGCAAATAAATCCTGACCTTTTGCTACCAGCCGGCCACACTAAGTCCAGTGCTGGGCAGGCAGGGACTGCCTGTCTGAAAATATTTACACTGAGATCTTGCCTGTGCTTGTTCAGCGATGTGTTCTGTTGACCACGGCTTCTGTCCCTTTAGGGCTCCTCGTTACATCAGGGCATCTGAAAGGAACGCCACCCCGACACTGTGGGAGAGGGACGGTATCAGATTGCCTGGAAGTTCTCCCGCACTGGGGCCAAAAGTTAAGAGAAAGTTCATTCCAGCCCCTGAAGGCCCAGAATATCAGAGAGGAGTGACAGCCTGTCAAATTGATCTTGCCTTCGTTCCCAGCACGGCATTTTTCCTCCTGGCGTGGTTTTGTCTCCCCGTGCGTCTGATCGGGAGGAGCCGCCAACCTCTGTCAGCGGAGGAAAGGGTGGGGACGGATTCTGTAAACAGAATATTGTCTGCAGCGCCATCAAAGCCAATTGGGTCGGGGGAGACGAGGAAACGGCTTTGATAAGCACCAAGGAGTCTGCAGCAAAAGGGGGAGGAGAAGGGAATGGTGCACGCTTGGTTAGCCCGACAATTAAGAAGGCGGATAGAAATATGGACAGGTGGAGTTGGGGAAGCACTCCAAACATGCCTGCTTCTAGACGACTCCTGGAGCGTCCCAGAGCATCTTCGTTCTATTTGAGATGCGTGCACAGAGGCATCGCATCAAAATCCCAAGATGTCATAGTCCCACATTGGTCAGACTGCACGTATGTGCAGTTCTGGAGGCCTCACTTCAAAAAGGATGCGGACAAAACGGAGAAGGGGCAGAGGAGAGCGGTGAGGATGATCCAGGGCCAGGGGACCAAGCAATATGAGGAAGGGTTGAGAGACTTGGGAATGTTTGGTCTGGAGAAGAGGCAGTTGAGAAGGGACATGATTGGTATCTTTTAAGTATACAGGGAAAGGGTTCCTGTTGGCAGTAGTGGATGGAACCTGCAGTAACGGGTTTAAACTATGTCCCAAAGAGTGTCAGCTAGATATCAGGAAAAAAAATTCATAAAATAGTTCAGCAGGGGAATCTGCTACCCTAAGGAGGTGGGGCGCTCCCCCTTGCTGACAGTCTTTAAGCAATGGTTGGACAAATACTTCTTATGGATGCTGTAGGCTGATTCTGCATTCAGCAGGGTGATGGACTGGATAGCCCTGTTTGGCCCCTGGCAACTCTGCTTTGACTGGAGGTATTATCTCAGTTTCTTAGCTGTATCATCTTGAACAACTGGCATTCCTTCTCAGATAGAGAGGCAGGCCTGGATATCCCTGGCATGCTCATAAGAGGGCCCAGCGCCACAGACAGAATTGGGAACGAAGGTGATTATTTCAATTGGACGATTACCATTGCTAACAAGATAGCTCCACGCCCATCTGCAGTGGGAAAACTCAGAGAGGTTCCTGAAAGCTTATCTTCTTCCTTGTCTGGGCAGAGAAGAGAAACTGATGGGCAGATCAGAGGACAGATATTCGCGTTAGTCCCTATAGCCGAAGAAGAGAGCAAGGGTCCAGTGCCACGTTAAAGACTAACCAAATTTGTGGCAGGGGGAGGAGCTTTTGTGAGTCACGGCTCACTCCCAAAACAACCGGAATGTGAGTTCATTTCAAATGGAATGAATTTCCATTTCTCCAGGAACAGCTTGCGCGTGAGTCCATCTGCCCTTACAATTTGAGAATTGTGATTTCAGATGACAAATGACATTTGAAATCACTTCCATTCTGTAAAATATAAGACAGATCGACTCACATTTCAGCTGTATCCAACTAGATGCAGCTGAGGACGGCAGGAGGCACACCCAAGAGATAGTTCCCCTTCTTACTCCACTGCTGCATAATCCAAATAAAACTGGACTGACTAATGCTAAAAATCTTTCTAATGTCTTGCCTCAGGGGAGATTCCCTGTCGCTCTTGAAGCTCTTGCAGGCTCCAGAGTTCTTGTTCCATTTTTCCATCTCGTCCCCACTCTCTTCCGAGGCAGCTTGGCCGACGCTGTTCTGGAGAACTGGGTTTGATTCCCTGCTCCTCCTCCGCAGGGAGCCAGCTGGGTGATCTTGGGCCAGTCCCAGTTCTCTCAGAGCTCCCTCAGCCCCACCTGCCTCAACCCACCTGTCTGTTGCAGGGAGAGCAAGGGAAGGAGACTGCAGGCTGCTTTGAGACTCCCTTCAATTAATGAACAGCGGGGTATTCAAATCTAGTATTTCCCCACTTGGTAATAAAGCACAGGGTGGGGCTGCCATTCCCTCCATGTCAAATGGGTTTAAAACATTATTATTATTTGATTTTATACTGCCTATCCTGGCTGGGCTAGTTCTGGGCGGTGAACATCATAATATAGACATAGAACAGATGCTACCTCAGAGGTCCCTAAATTGGTGCCGATGGGGACCATGATGCCCGCCTGAAACCTTTCCCAGTGCCCACTAAGGCTTTTAAGAGAGGAGATGGACCTTTACCCAGTAAGGCTTCCGACTGGCTTTGAAGGT
Source organism: Paroedura picta (assembly GCF_049243985.1). Lineage (NCBI taxonomy): Eukaryota > Metazoa > Chordata > Lepidosauria > Squamata > Gekkonidae > Paroedura > Paroedura picta. The sequence goes on from NC_135385.1 coordinate 20,893,052, forward strand.
GTTAGTAAAACCAACCCCACTGCCGTCAGTGGCAAAGCACAAAGGTGTTTGCCGTCGGATGGAAAGTAGGCCGCTGCAGCCATTTTGTGTGTTGACGTTCCAAAGGGACTCTCGACAGGCCTAAAGTTTGGGTACCTTGTCGTAGCTTTTCAGCAGGGGCATTTTCCCAGCGGTTTTATGGAGATGTGGGTTGCCCCCGCTGCCAGGAAGGTTCACAGCTGACCCCGAACCCCCAGGTGCTTCTTCATACTGGCCGGGCTGCCCTCTTCGAAAAAGTATTCCAAGAAGAAAGGAGAGATCTGCTCTTACCAGTCCGCTCAAAGTCCCGGTCCGAAAACCTTCCGAGAAGAAAGCAGAAGAGCTGACAAGAAAGCTAAAGTGACCTTTCCTCATGAACTGAGATTCTCTGGCTTGAGGAGGTTAGTCCGCTCCTGGAAGACTGGAGAGAAAGAAAAAAAAAAGAGCTGTTTTTTTTTTATACCCTGCTTTTCAGTACCTGAAGGAGGCCCAAAGCAGGTTACAGAAACCTTTCCTTTCCTCTCCCCACAACAGACACTCTGCTGAGGCTGAGGGAGCTCTGAGAGAAACTGCCCTGGACTCTGACTGGCCCAAGGTCCCCCAGGTGGCTGCATGTGGAGGATTGGGGAATCAAACCCAGTTCTCCAGATTAGAGTCTGCCACTTAATGCCTATAGGATGCTTGCTCTCTGTATCCGGGCCTCGCCCTTGGCCCCAGGGTCTCCCTGGAAGAAGGGAACTGCAGACAACGGAGAATACAAATCCAAAACTGTGATTTATTGACCAGAATTACAAACAAGATTCTTCCCATTGTGAGCTTCCCCCCGCCCGCCCCCTTCTAGTGCTTCAACAGTCAGTTCAAAGTGCTTTTCCCCTGTTGCAGGACAAGTCCGGGCTGCAATTCAAAATTCGTAGTGATCTGCTCCGTCGGCTGAAAAAGTGAACGTCCTGCCCTCTTTGTCCGTCTCAGGATTGAGGTTCTCGTCCTCCTGTCGTCCAAGGGAGGGTAAGGAGGGAAAAGACAACAGATGAGGAAGCAATCAAGGATGTTAGTTCATATTAACAATGTGAAATAGGCTTCCAGAGAGTGTAGCAATGACCACAGGGGTATCGATGACCAGGCCCGGTTTAAGGATTTGCAGGGCCTGTCGCACTAGAGCCAGCTTAAGGATTTGTGGCGCCCCAATAGCCAAGAGCCTCTTGTGGCGCAGAGTGGTAAGGCAGCAGAAATGCTGTCCGAAGCTGTGCCCATGAGCCTGGGAGTTTGATCCCAGCAGATGGCTCAAGGTTGACTCAGCCTTCCATCCTTCCGAGGTTGCTGGGGGGTGAACGGTAATGACTGGGGAAGGCACTGGCAAAATACCCCATATTGAGTCTGCCATGAATACGCTAGAGGGCATCACCCCAAGGGTCAGACATGACCATTAAAACAATCTGGTATTCCCTAGGTTGGCCATGCTTTGCAACAACCCAGCTGGCTCTGCACGTTGCTGAGACCGACACACCTGAAGAGGGTATGGGGTCAAATGCCAGCAGGTACTTACGTCGCCAGAAAAATACTTCTCTATGAGATTTAAAGCAGATTGGTAGACAGCATTGTTCTCGTGAGTTTGGAGCGTTTCGATCTTCTCCAAGCCGCCAAGCTGTTCGACGAGGATACACAGCTTCTCCGTCTCACCCAGTTTCTCAGCAGACTGGTGTGGGGAGAAAGGAGAGATGCAGCCGTTCAGGAGTGTGTTCCCACAATGCCAAACAGCCCCCTTTGCTATACTGGCCAAAGTTCCTCCATCTTTGGTGGAGAATTGGCACTCTGAAGTCAATCCATCAGGACGTTTGGTCACCAGTCGAATTTCTAGACTGGCTGAAGTCCTGTGCGTCGACCCTTGTGCTCAATGCGTTATTGAGGCCTTGTGTAGTTACGGGAAGTTCTGACCTGACCATAGAGTTTCTAGCAATTGCTAGAGCTACCCTTGTCACTTCCAAGTAGCTCTAGGAATCATCAGGAACTCTAGGGTCAGAACTTCCTGTAACTACACAAAGCCTTGATTTGTTTTTTAATTCCCCGCCCTCCAAGATGATCGCATTCTCCCCTTTGCCCCCAGTTACCATACATGTTGGGAGAGGCTCATGGGAATTGTAGTCAATGAACATCTGGAGAGCCACAGTTTGGCCACCCCTGCTATATATAGACCAAGAGGCAGCGAAAATCACTGGAGAGAGAAAGAAAAAAAATATCTTACCAAGAAGATGTTGGAGAGGCTATCCAGGATCACTTGGACGGTTTTCCCGTCTTTGACCGTCAACAAGTTGAGCAAGGGCAAGAGGGTCCCAGCTTGGACCAGATCAACCACCTGCTCCACAGTGCCTCCTGTGGTGAAGTTGGCAACTGCCCAGATAGCCTCCTTCTGGGCTTTGAAGTCCCCCTGCAGACAGGGAGCAAAAAGCCAGCAAAAAAAACCAGCATCAGATCTGTTCTGGTGGCACATCATGCCACCAATTTGTTTCTTCACCAAAGAGCAAGGGGAGAAAATGAAACTAGAGCTTAAGAAGCATATCCTGGAACGTTTACATAATGCCTGTGACCATGCTGGGGAGTTTGGTCACCCCAAAACAAGATTCACCCATCCCCTCCTGGGCCTGCTTCACCACTAGCCTGGCGGAACTCCTGCTGCTGTTGATTGGCAGGGGTGAGCCAAGGTCCTAAGTTGTATTGGTCCCCCCTAAGCAGCTGCTTGCCCATAGAACCAAGCGCCTGAGGCAGCAGCCTCCCAAAAGCCCCTCCTTGCATTACCTTGTCCAGAAGCTCCACCAGGGGATGCAGGAGCCCACAGGTGATAAGTTGCTGGATCTGCGAGCAGGGCCCCGCTGCAATATTGCTCAACGCCCACGCTGCCTCCTTCTGCACGGAGGACTTGGGGTGCCGCAGGAGGCGGGGCAGGATGGACAACAAGCCCGCATCGATGGCCAGCTGGGTCTGCTCGTCCGTCCCGGTGACGATGTTGCCAACAGCACGCAGAGCTGGGGTCTAAGGCAACGGTGGGTTAAGGAGGGTGGGCAGGGAACATAAAACAGAGAAGCCGGGTTGGGTCAGGCCAGGGGCCCATCCAGGCCAGCACTCAGTGGCCAAAACCCAGGCGCCATTGGGAGGTCCCACCAGTGAGGTCAGAACTCCACAAGCCCTGCCACTGTGCCCCCCCACAAGTACTAAGACGACAGAGCACCCCTGCCCCATAGAGAGTTCTTCTTCTATACCTTGTGACTAAAGGCCAGATGTTTATCCAATTCCCACTTGGGTAAATGTGGAGGACAGAGGGGGGCGACAAGTCTACGACTCCAACCTCTCCCCCTAAAAGCCCATTTGCCTACCAGAACGGGCAGATCCGGACAGGACAATAGCTGAACGAGCCTCGGCAGGATTCCCGTCTCCACCACGACATGTATACGGTCGTTGGTTCCGTCAGTCAGGTAGGAGATGGCCCAGCAGGTATCCGAGATGATATCCTTGTCTTCGTGTTGCAGGAGACAGATCAGAGCTGGAAGGATCTGCCTCACGGCTTCCAGAGGTGGCCACGGGTTTTTATTCCTGCAGAGGTTGGACAGCGTCCACGTGACGTTCCTCAAGAACCCCACCTGGAACCAGAACATGGCAGGACTTCTTCAGAGAGGCTTCATCCCATTGGCTGGGAAGCCAGGGGGTGGGCTCTTTAATTATTCAAGGACAGGATAGGATATGAGCCACTTCAAGATGGCGGCCTGGAGACTCAAAGGCTCTGAAGTCCCTTGTACTCTTGTACTAGTGACAAATTCACGTCGCTTCTCCTATTGGCTTAAAGCACTTATGATTCAGCACAAGAGAAACGAGAACATAATTTTGAGGAGGTTCACAAGACAGGAGGGTTAACAGCCTTTTCACTTGATACCAGTTCCTGCTCTACAAAAAGCAGTTTTGAGTTGAAATGTGCAAGATCCACAGCGTGCAGGATTGAACAGAATATGAAGAGCGTCCTGAAGGGGGCGTCAGAGGACAGGTGTGTATTTAGCATAGTCAGTGTTCCACTCAAGACTTCATTTGTGTTTTCGGTTTAGAAGCTGGATTGATTTAGAAGCATACTCACAGGAGTCGCTGGCGCCACCAGAGCCAGGAGAGGTGGGATAACCTGCTGCTGGATCAGAGAATCTCTGTACATGGGGCCGTCACCTACAGAACAGAGCAGCAGTCAAGAGGACCACTCGCTAAGGAGTGTCCTGTTACCCCGAAGATGGCAGACGCTGAACTGGGTCAGGAACATAAATAGTGTCCTGCAGGACAGTCCATCTCGTCCAGCATCCTGTCTCAAACAGTGGCCAACCAGTTCCTCTGGATGGCCAACAACAAGACAGAGGGGCGGAGGTCTTCCCCTGATATTTCCTCCTGGTTCTCGGATTCAGGGGCGGAAAGGAGGCTCCCCTCAGTCACCGTGGCTAGTAGCCACTGATAGACTTCTTCTCCATGAATCTATCGAATCCCCCCTTCGAAACTTTAATTTCTGTGCCCATCACTACACCCTCTGGTGGCGAATCCCATATCGTAATCACTCTCTGTACAAAGTAGGAATTGGGAAGCTTAAACCCCCTACAATCTTTTCAACGATAACCCCCCCCCCATAAAACTCTATTGGGCTTAAAAGGATCATCACCAAAAAAACACATGATCCACCTATCAGCTTCCATGACCCCATGAGCTGTACAAAGGCCCTGAAGATAGAATCATAGAGTTGGGAGGGGCCATACAGGCCATCTAGTCAACGCAGGATCAGCCCAAAGCAGCCCAAAGATCTTGCCACTCAGCACCCCTTTCAGAAATCTTAGAGCAAGGGTTACCATAATGTGGGTCTCCAGATGTTCATGGACTACAATTCCCAGGAGCCCCTGCCAGCATGCTGCTGGCAGGGGCTCCTGGGAATTGTAGTCCATGGACATCTGGAGACCCACACTTTGGCCACCTCCTCTCTGCTTACCTGCGATGTTCCCGAGTGCCCACACGGACTGCTCACAGATGTGCATGAGCGGGGACTCCAGCAGGGCTATGAAAGCCGGAATGGCGTTGGCCTCAACAACAGCCCTTGTTTGGTCCGACGTGCCGGAAGCGATGTTGGTCAGAGCCCAGGCTGCCTCGAACTGCAAGTTCGGGGCGTCGTGACGACCCAAGAAAGCCACCAGTTTGGGCACAACCCCGGCTTTGATGACTTCGTTGATGGGCGGGTTCTTCTGTCTAGAAAGCATTTTCCTGCAGGGACACACAGGATGCTGCTGGAACCAGGCCTAGCTGGCTTCTTGTCGGGTCTTGGAAGCTAAGCAGGGTCGCCCTGGTCCATGCTTGGATGGGTGACCACCAAGAAGGCCAGGACAGGCAGAGACCGGCAATGACTTCCCACCACTCAAATTCACCTATTCCACAGGTATCCTTAACTCAGTCTCCCTCCTGCCGTGTGAATGATCCACACATTGGTGTTTCTAGCAGTTTCCAGGACTGTATTCAGCCTTTCTAGCCAACCACGGATGTGTGAACCGTCTTCCAGCCTTCATGCCAGTACTCAGTGGTTCCAGAGGCAACATCAGGCCTTCTGTGAGCATCTGGGCAAGAACCAAGGAGATCTCTTTTGGTTGAACGTACCTGGCTGACTGAGCTGCCTTCAAATGCAGGTGGAAGTCATCCGAATTCAGGGCATCGATTATTTCATCCAAAGAAAGCTCAGCAATCTACAGTAGAGTAGAACCGGGAGGAGAGACAGAAAGCTCAGGAGAGCGTCATCAAGTATTTCTCAAGGTACTGCCCTGCGTGTTTGCAGGTTCTTGCAGCCGGCCGGAGCTTTGTAAACCGTAAGGCCTTAAAACAATTCAAGTGTCAAACTCAGCATTGCTTTGACCCCAAGGGAGGCATCATTCCCCATGAAGGCCGTGGATTATGATACTGCCTTCTAGTGAATCACACCCTTGGTCCATCAAGGTCAATATTGTCTGCTCAGACAGGTAGTGGGTCTCCAGGACTTTGGATGGTGGTCATTCACATCCAGGGTTGCCAGTCCCCAGTTGGGGGCAGGGGATCCCCAGTTTGGAGCCTCTCCCCATTTCAGGGTACTCAGAAACTGGGGGAATTTGCCCCTCCTCCCAAACATGCAGGAAGCCGCGACCTTGATACATAACCCAGAAATCACACACATCAGTGACATGGCGGGAGGGGTGACACTCTGGTATTTGGGCAAAACTCTATGGTAGAACCAGCTTCTTACTTCCAGGTGACAACAATTTTGCATCTGGTACTTGCTTCTTCCCTCCTCTGCTCCCAGAATATTCCTGCCCATCTCCCGCTAGCTGGTCCGATGGATCAGGCAACCCTGTTCATATCACCTACTACCTGGTCCTTTCAACTGGAGATGCCAGGACTTGAGCCTGGGACCTCCTGCATGTAAAGTGGAAGTTCTACCACTAAGCCACGGCCCTTTCAGTTCTACAGGCCAAAAGTTAGAGAATTAAGCAGATTTCCCATTTTGTTCTAGAAAGAAAGGGAAAAACTGTGCCCTCAGCTCAAGAGTTTGGGAACAGTTGGCTTTTAAGAACCTAAGAAGAGGTCTGCTGGGTCAGGCCAGTGGCCCATCTTTCCAGCATCCTGCCTCACACAGTGGCCAAAAGCGTCCTTTGAATGGCCAACAGCAGCACTTTTAAGTGTTTGGGAGAGGTATTTTGCTCCGGCATATCCGTACCGTGTTCTTGTCTTCTCTCTCCGGAGACAGGCCATCCTCCGCTGTGAAAGAGATGTTCCTTCTCTTCAAGATCTGCTCATCTTTCCTGGCCTTACGAAGTTCGACTGCGACTTCGATTCTCTGTCTCCTCATCGCCTGCAGAAGAGTGTGGGGTGGCAAGTGGGGAGAGCCAGCAAATATGATGCTATCTTGTCAGCAGCGCACAACTGGACACTGTAAAAACTTTATATCCTTCCTCGCAATCCAGACCATCAACTGTGTATTATCAGCTGAATTTTGTGAACTGCCATGAGACATTTGAGAGCAGCGGTATATAAATATAAATAAATTAAAAAAACGTTGTTATGTGGCTTCAGACCAAGATGGCGACCCACCGGAATGCATTTTATGATGTTAGATTTAATAGTTATGCAACTATCAGTGACCAGGAAGGTACCAAATCAAGGGACCGACTGGTCCAGCAAGAACACATTGTACAGTGAGAAAAGTCAAGCACAGTGGTAACCACAGGGTGGGGATGAACATGACTCAGGCCAAAGGTCAGAATTTGGGACTGGGAATCTGTGGAGAAACGGCAACGAGTTTTGGACTGAAAAGTTAAGCTAGATAGTTTCCTAGCTTTATTTCCATACGTAAGAAATTGTTCCTTAAAAGGACGGTATTTATCAAGATATTTGCTGTCTTATAATGGGATTTAACCCAAAACACATTGGCCTGCTGTAAAGCCATCTCCTAAAACTTGTAGGGCGCTACTTTGTGCTGGCCGCTGCCCCGGCCTGAAATTCAATTGTTTCCCAGCCCCTGGCATTTAGAGGTATACTGCTCCTGTACATGGAGGCTCCCATCCATGCACAAGAAGTCCCGTGCTTTTGCAGCCCTCGCGAGGCTGCAGAACGGAGCTCGGCCAACGAGGAATCCGCTACTAAACTCCCCAGCCCGTACTCACTTCTGCATCTTTCCCCTTGTTTTTGAATTTCTTCATCCGTTCATCTTGCTCGTTGGTGGTGGGCATTGTCGAGCCAGCGATGGAAGCAGGGCGTTTCCACTGAACACCTAAGCAATTCAAAATAAGGGTTAGTGGGGAATCCAGTTCCTTGGCTGTTCTCAAGTCAAGCGAAGTGCGGTTGCTTCCCCAGGGGCTATACTGCAGCACAAAAAGCACCAGCTTGTTAATACATGTCATTTGATTTTGGTGATTTTTTTTTAAAACACTGGTTTGCAGCTCCAGACAGACACTTCCTTGGAAGAAAGAGCATGTTTAACCCCTTGGGGTGCCAGAAGCAATGTATTTTCCCCACCAGAGTCAACAACCGCTTTGGAGAGGGGGTTTAAACTGTATAACAAACATTCCCAAAACTGTGGGTCACCAAGCCTGTGAAAGCAAGTCCCAGGATTTTGCAGTTTTCTTGAATTCAACATGCTGTTTTATTTTCCTACCATCATGCCAAGTAAAGCTGGACTTCGGGACTCTTTTTACTACCTGAAGTATTCCCAAATACCTTTCCCTTCCTCTCACCGCAACAGACATGCTGTGAGGCAGGTGGGGCCGAGAGCGTTCTGAGAGAACTGGACCAAGAGTTCTGAGAGAACTGGACAAGGTCACCCAGCAGGCCTCTACTCTGTGTCAGGCATCCAAAGGCACCTGCAGGCCCAAACAAGGTGGGGACTCTTAAAAGCAGAGATGGCAGGGATTGAACTCAAGACCTTTTGCAGGCAAAGTCCTGCCATACTGAACTGTGGGTTTGCATAGTGGTTAAGAGAGGCAGCTTCTAAGCTGGTGAGCCAGGTTCGATTCCCCACTGCTCCGTGTGCAGCAAGCTGGGTGACCTTGGGCTCGCCAGTTCTCTTAGAGCTGTTCTCACAGAGCAGTTCTGTCAGAGCTCTCTCAGCCCCACCTACCTCACAGGGTATCGGTTGTGGGGAGAGGAAAGGGAGGCCATTGTAAGCCGCTTTGAGACTCATATTGGTAGTGAAAACGGTATAATAACTAATTCTTATCTCTCAAATATAGGGCAAAACTGCTTCCGGTGGAAACAGAAATAGAGATAATTCTTAACTTTGCCTGGCCCATAAACACTTTGGCTGTGGTGACCCACCACTAGGTTAATGACCATTAGAAACCACCTCGGAAGGAGATATAATTGTCTTTTTGACCAACGTCGAGGTTAATAGCTATTAAAAGCCACCTCAGCAGCAGAGTTAATAAGAGTATGGATCTTTTGAAATAGGGGGGGGGGGGGCAATTCTCTCCACGAAACTCACAGGCCTGGCTTGAACTTTGACGCCAGGTATTTTATGATACTGTGGAAGCTTAGAAAGCAAAGCGAGCCCAGGGAAAGACAACCTTCTGCAAAGAAAACATGATAAAACAAACATTTTTAAAAGCCAAGGTGGGGAAAGGCATTTCCTATTGCGCAAACTAATTAACCCCGCCGCCGAACTGCTTCAAAACCGGGAAAACAGGCAACACCCGCGTCTTTTCCCGCCAGGACAATGGCCGCCCTCCATACTCACGTTCCTTTAGGTAATCCGCCTCTCAAACCCGCCCACCTTGAGCGTGGCGCTTAAATTTCCCGGGAAATTGAATCCCCGCCCTCCATTGGCTCAGCCTCGGCGCGGCCCCGCCCCTTTAATGTCGGCGCGTTCCATTCGCTCAGGTGGCTTCAGCGCGGGGCGCAATGCGATCCTGAGCGCCGAGGGCGGCGTCAATAGACAATGACATCTCTTGGAAGGTGATTTTGTTCTCCCCCCTCTTCAAAAAAAAAAAATTAGTAACTCCACCCCACCCCCAAAAAATTGGTAACTCCGCCCCACCCCCATTTTAGCCTATCCTATCTTTAATATTGTGGTATCTTCAATTTGCAGCAGAAATGGGGAACTTTATGAAAATGGTCGACAGGATACACTCCAAGCGGCTGGAGAAAGGCAAGTCATTAAAAATAAGCAATATTTGAGTATGGAGGAGATCTGGGTTCGAATCCCCCCCCCATTCTGACATGGAAACCTGTATTCTCAGGTTAAGCTACCTCACAGGGTTGTTGTAAAGGTAAAATGGAGGTGGGCGGGGAATGTTGTAAGGCCTTTTGGGTCTCTATTGGGGAAAAAGGCAGGGTACAAGTGATGGAGATCAGAAAAGATTAGTTTTTCACTTCATAAGTGGCAGAGACAGGCCTGCGTTCCGATCAGTACAAGTGGTACCTTTTATTGAAATTCCAGAAGATCCACTTTAATTTCAGCTTTTGGGAAACTGAGAAGGAAGGTGATAGTTTGCCACGTGGGGAGGGGGGTGTCAGAGAAGGAAGGTTTGTCCTTCAGCTGGATAAGAACGCAACGATAATGGAGAGGTGAAAAAATGTGTGCCTCAAATCTGGAATGACAGTGTCTCTTTTGTGCAAATATAAAGAAGGTTGACAGCTGCAGAAGACCTGCAGTTTCGGACGAGATTCTTTTCTGGTCATGCGGAACAATAAATATAGAAGTTTCTAGAACTTTTCATAGCTGGGGTACGCATTTTTTAAAATAAGACCAAAGTCAAACATTACTACACCACCCCAAATGTAATATCAGACCGGGGGAAGTTTAGACTCACCTTTTCTCGGGGGAATGTGCCTTGTGTTTGAGAGGAGGCCAGATTTGAGCGACGGCTCATACAGAGACAAAACAGTGACCTTCCTTTGAATCATACAGAGATGCAACGGGCAGCATTCTTTGTGACTGATTCTTTGGCTTTTTACAGGTTGGCTTAATCTGTTTCTCATGCACTCTTCGTACACAGCTTGGGAACTGCTAATCTACTTAAACCCACCAGGAAGGATGGCAAGATATGATGCACATGTTCTGAGGACAAGTGGGGGTGCCCAGGGCACAGGGTCTCCAACCTTCTTGACTCTGGAATATGGACACAGTGTGCTGTTGGGGTGCAGCCACAAAATGGTTGCCCCAGGAGGTGGAGTCAGCAACAAAATGGCTACCTTCAGTCCCACAGGGCAGATTTGGTGCTGCAGAGGCCCCTGCTGCTGAAGCAACATGTTCACAGCCAATTGGATCTCCAGAGGCCAATCGGAAACCTTGCTAGGAACATCGTTGATGGATGCTGCAGCGCCCATGGGTGCCGTGTTGGAGACCCCCTCCTTAGGGTTTTTTCTTCGGCCATTCCCAACCCCACCTTTCTCTCCAGCAGAGAAGGAGATTCCGTAAATAGAACCCGAGAAGAAGAACTTTCCCTTGTTTGGGCCAATACCGGGCTATCACAGAACGCCGGTGGGAATACACCGATCCTTCCCAGGGTCAGGCAGCGTGCGACAGCTGGGAATGAATGCTGAAGCACGAAAGAGAGGCCTCAGCATTTCCATATATATGTACATATATTTTGTAGTGGTCCATAAAATACTACAAAGGAAGGAAGGGGGAGGAAAAAAAGCAGTTTTCTCTCCACTTCTGGCGCTTAGTATAACTGCCCGGCACACAAACCCCTTCTTCTGTCAATCCGGCTGCTAATTAGCGGCAGCTTCTCTGCTGTGTCAGAAAAAAGCAGCTCCTTTCCCCTCTGGGGCTGGCTGGAACAGAGTGACGGAGACAGCGGCTGCCTTGAAGCAGAAGGCTAGCAGCGCAAATCAAATTATCAAAGGGTCCTCTGGGGCAGCTGAAGCAGCGGTGAAGAGAATCCCTGGCTCGTCTGATTGCCGTTGTGTGTTTGTGTTAGAGACTCTTATATAGGGGGGAGAGATGTGAGTATAAAAGAATAGGATGTCACGTGTTGATCTGTAATCCCTGGCAGGCTAGTTTTCTATGTGAGGGGAGTTCTTTCAAAAACCGCAGAGGAAGAATCAAACGCACAGCCTGAAGTGTCATAACTTTACGACCTGCTTTGCTGAAGGAGCTTCAGATCTTTTGAAACTTTGAGTAAGAACTCTTGTCATTTTGACACTAGGGACTACAGCCGCCTTTCTCAGCTTTTCTAGCGACAAGAAACCCTGTTGCGAGAAACCCTGTCTGCCTCGCTGCTCTCCACTTCTGGGATGTTGGTTGGGGTCGGATGGGTTGTGTGGAAGCCAGGGCCAGCTGCCAGCGGTCCAGCTGTGGACACTCTCTGTTACGCTTTCCACCCGGTTGTCCAAATCCACCCTGCCTGAGGTGCCGGAGGCCGCAGTTAGCAAGGCCCTTCGCGGCCTGCCAGTTGTTAAGCGAGCCCCGCTTTAGAAAACAAAACCTGCAAGACGGAGGTTCTATTTCGGCTTCCTCTGGTCCCTCGAGCCGTGGGCCTGAATTTGCAAGATGCCCTATAAGGCCGAGAGGAGGAAGACGAAATCCCCAAGAAAGCGGGCGGGACTCCATCTCTCCTGAGGGAGACGGGGCTAGGCCAATCCCGTGAAGGCCTTGGCTGACGGGTCCCCCTCCTCCCTCCCTGCAAGGAGTGTTATTTTAGCACACTGGACAGGTATAAAAGACTCCAGCCAGTGCCTTTGAAACAAGAGGTGTCTTCCTGCCCTGTCTCTGGTAGGTGCTCTCTGTCGGTTGAAAGCCATTTTAGGGGATATGGTACCTAGGGATGCCAGGTGTCCCCGGCCACTAGCTGGGATCGGGGGTCGGGTTGCCAGATCCTGGAGACTTGAGGTGGAGCCTTGAAAGGACAGGGGTCTCAGTGGGGTACAATACTCCAGAGCCCCGCTTTTTCTCTCCTTTGTCTGGAGATGAGCTGTACTTCCAGGGGCTCCCCAGGCCCCACCTGGAGGCTGCCATCCCAACAATACCTTCTGTGGGCAAAAAGGAAAGCAGGAAAGAACGGTAGTTGGGGAGGGGAGAAGTGAGTGGCTTGGTGCAGTGGTTAGGAGTGCGGATTTCTAATCTAGTGAGCCAGGTTTGATTCCCCGCTCCTCCTCCGCATGCAGCCAGCCGGGTGACCTTGGGCTCGCCACAGCACTGAGAAAACTGCTCTGACCGAGCAGGAATCTCAGGGCTCTGTCAGCCTCACCCACCTCACAGGGTGTCTGTGGTGGGGAGAGGAGAGGGAAGGCGACTGTAAGCCGCTTTGAGACTCCTTCAGGTAGATAAAAGCGGCATCTAAGGCCCAACTCTTCTTCTAATTGTACAAACTGGTTGAAATTCAATGCTGTCTTTTGTAAATGTTTTGTTTTAATTGTAACCGAGTCTTGGCTTTACTGCTGTTGCCTGCCCTGAGCGATCCAGAAGGGCAGGATAGAAATAAAAATACATCATCATAATTATATTATTATTATTATTATTGTTATGTTCTTCTGCATCAGTTGTCCACTTCCTCTCCTCCAAGCAGCCACCTTGTGGATAGCCCCTTTGCCAGCTCCTGCATCCTTCTTGCTTCGGCCCGGAAACCAACGCCAACATGCCTGGAGGCTACAAAGGAGAGTGCGGGGACGATGTGGACCCCCTGCCGTTCCTGGCTCCCACCGAGAAAGAGAAGATCGAGGCGATGAGCAAGCCGTACGACATCAAGAAGTCGTGCTGGGTCAAGGACGACAAAGAAGGCTTCGTCGCGGGGGAGATCCAGTCCGAATCGGACAACCAAGTCACTGTGAAGACGGTGACCAATCAGGTGATTCGATGCGGAGCGGGGAGGAAAAAAAAAAAGATCCTGCGTCTGGATTGGGTTTGTTTGCTGGAGGCTCCCAACAGAGGGTTTTTCAAACCGGGGAGGGGGACCGAACAGGGATAACGGTTGTTTGTTACCGTGGGCAGGCACGCTTCATCAGACGCCTGCACATGAAGGCTGATATCCAGAATTAAACACTAGTTAGTTTGGTTAGTGATGGTGGGAGGGGCTGTCAAATTGCAGCTGACTTACGGTGACCCTGCAGGGCAAGGTTGGCCAAACTGTGGTTCTCTGGATGTCCATGGACTACAGTTCCCATGAGGCCCTGCTGGCAGGGGCTCATGGTAATTGTAGTCCATTTACATCTGGAGGTCTACAGCTTGGCCACCCCTGCTGTAGGGTTTATAAGGCAGGAAGATAGTTGGTTTGTCATATCCTGTTGCTGCATAGCCGCCCTGTTCTTAGCACTAAGTTAGTAGCAACACTGCTTAGCTTTTAAGATTTGACAAAATTGGGTTAGCCTGGGCCATCTTTAATAAAGTCAGCCACCACCATTAAGACCCTGCTAAAGCCACTCCAACACTGTTGCTTAGAAGAAGAGGCTTGAGGGCCTTTGAACGATGCAGGGGACCTTGACGTTCACAGGCTGGCTTTCACTAAGCGACCCTTTGACTCCGCAGACCGTCACCATGAAGAAGGACGACGTCCAGCAGATGAACCCTCCCAAGTTCTACCAGATCAGTGACATGGCCAACATGACCTTCTTGAATGAAGCCAGCGTCTTGGACAACCTGCGTCAACGTTACATCCTCATGAGGATCTATGTGAGTTGACCACGAAAGACGGCCAGATGGGAATCCCACAGGAGGCCAAGGGGATTCCTGACAGGGTGGACAGCTCTTCTCCCAAATATCTGTCTTTTCGGAAGAGTTCTAGGGGCCCTTTTATTGCATCTGGGCTTTAGAACTCCACGTTATGAAGGCAAAGGATTGGTAGAATTAATCCTCTACAGGTGTGCTCGCATCTGTTCCAGTAAGCTATGTCATACCCCCTGAGCTAATATTTAAAGCGCAGCCTTAGTATAAATCGCATTTTTATTTTAAATGGAAAATAGGTTTAATGTCTATGGTATGGAATTTTTAAAATGTGACCTGTCCTGAGAGCCAGCTTGGTGTCCTGGTAGATTGCCCCTTGGGTCGGGGACACGTGGCTCAAGTTAAGAAGAAATTCACTAGAACAGCCATTCTCAATGCGGCCCGTATGGGTGAAAGAAGAAGAAATCATGTAATCCGTCCCTTGGTGTGTGCTGGAATCAGTGAACAAAAATGAACTCACGTGCTTCTCTTGGTCGAATGTCCCAGGACTCTGTCTTGCGTAAACATAAGGCAAAAGTACATGATATATCGTTAGCTCACTCTTACCTTAGACCTTTTTTTGCCTAGCTTGTTGCACAAGCAGCCCTCGAACCTGTTAGAGCAGGTTTCTCAGTGGAACAGACTTCCTCGGGAGGGGGTGGGTTCTCCATCTTTGGAGATTTTTACGCAGAGGCTGGAGAGCCATCTGAGGGAGAGGCTGATTCTGTGAAGGCTCAAGGGGGTGGCAGGTGACAGTGGATGAGCAAGAGGGTTGGGAGTGTCCTGCATAGTGCAGGGGGTTGGTCTAGATGACCCATGAGGTCCCTTCCAACTCTATGATTCTATGATTCTGTTAGGGCCAGGGCCGAAAAAGGTTGATAGTGGCTGCTTAGAACACCCTTTGCTTCTTGATTGTGCAATGAGCCCCCAGGCTGTGCAGAGGCCTTCTGAACCCACCCACGAAGTTTCCTTTCTGCTCCCTCCAGACCTACTCCGGCCTGTTCTGCGTCACCATCAACCCCTACAAGTGGCTGCCAATCTACGGCTCTCGAGTGGCTCAGATGTACAAAGGCAGGAAGCGCACTGAGGTGCCTCCCCACCTGTTCTCCATCTCTGACAACGCGTATCACGACATGCTCATGGGTGAGAAGCATGCAGGGCTGCCGCCATTTCTCTCCACCCTAGCGGGGACAGGAAACCAGGGAGCCAGGGCCTCGGTTGCCATGGTTACCGGGCCTAGCATGGACTGTCCAGGGATCAGCGAAGGAGGGGATTGAAAGGCCACAGGGAGCGTGGGGTGATAGTCTCTTCGGGAGCAACCTAGCAAACCACGGTTTCCCAGAATGCAGTTGTGCTGTTCTAGGGACGCCAGCCTCCAAGTGAGACCTGAGGATCCCCTGGAATTACAGCTCATCTCTAGACCAAGGAGATCAGTTCCCCAGGAGAAAATAGCTGCTTTGGAGGGAGGATTCCGGCATTGTACCCCGCTGAGATCCCTGTATTTGTCAGACTCCATCCCCAAATCTTCAGGGGCTTCCTAACTCCCACCAGTGGTCAAGGGGGGCATGGCCGTAGACCTGGGCTTTATAGTAGAGTTTCAGGTGTTGGGTCTTCATAGTAGACAGAGCCTTCTGGGGAACCAGCGTGGGGTAATGGGTAAGAGCGGCAGCCTCTAATCTGGAGAACTGGGGTTGATATCCTCCTCCTCCTCCACATGCAGCCAACTTGGGCCAGCCCCAGTTCTCTCAGAGCTCTCTCGGCCTCATCTGCCTCACAAAGGTGTCTGCTGTGGGGAGAGGAAGGGAAGGCAGTTGTAAGCCACTTTGAGACTCATTCGGGTAGTGAAAAGCGGGGTACAAAAACCAACTCTTCTTCACCAACGAGTTGGAACGAGCAGAGTGTAATGCTCCTCGGGAGCGTAGTACTCGGAGAGGCGGTCTCTCAGATATACAGGGCCTGGCGTTGCTGCAGAGTTGCAAATCAGCTTGCAAGAAGATAAAGAGCTTTTATTAACACCTGCTGTGTTATCTTTTCTTGTGCTCCCCACAGAACGTGAAAACCAGTCTATGCTGATCACGTAAGTCTGAATGTACAAGCTGCTAAAAATACAGGCGCTTTTTAGCTACCTTTCTTGCATAGTGGTCATAGTGCGCTTTGCATCTGTCCACACAGCTACCACTTTTTAAACCCCGCCCTCCCTACAAGTAGCTCTGTGATGTGCATGCGGTCTCCTTCTCTCCCATTTATCATCACTACAGCCCTGTGAGGCCAGCTTGGCTGAAATTTGCGTGGCTTAAAGTCACCTACTGGGGAACAGAACCAAGATCTGCCTGGTTGTAACTCAAGGGTCCCCAGCTTTTTATGATCCTGAAGGCACCTTGGAGATTCTGACATAGGGTGGTCGGTGAAGCCTTAAAATGGCTGCTGAGGGAGGTGGAGCCAGCCACAAAATGCCTGCCTACTGCTTGCCATCGGTCATACAGTAACAAAGATCTTTGTGCTTTGGTCACAGGTGCTGCCAAAGCAAAGTTTGTAAAAAACCTACACGGCCAATCAAATCTCCAGCAGCCACCCAGAAGCCCTGATGGGCAAAACCCACACCTGGCCCCAACCGCTTTCTAAAAAAATAGGTGTCAGCGGATGTTTTGGTGCTCATGGGCGTCGTGTTGGGGACCCCTCTGTTCTAATTCCTGTGCCGTACAGTTGTCCTGCTGCTGATTCCCATCTCCTCTTTCACCCATAGCGGAGAATCCGGGGCTGGCAAGACTGAGAACACGAAGAAAGTCATCCAGTATTTTGCCAATATCGGCAGCACGGGCAAAGCCTCTGCTGACGGGAAGGTAAGGGCTCCTGGCAGGCTGAACTGCCAACCGTTGTCTGGCGGCAACCAGAATCGTCGCCCATTGGTGATTCCAGAGAAAACATTCCTCTTTTGCAGCTGAGAGTGTCGTATTTAGCCATGTGATGGTTGTGTCTTGCACAGGGGTCTCTGGAAGATCAAATCATCCAGGCCAATCCCGTCCTGGAAGCCTTTGGGAATGCCAAAACGACAAGGAACAACAATTCCTCTCGCTTTGTAAGTGTGTGGTACCCCCTTCCCCATCAATGCCTCCATTCTCCTTCTACCCCTAGGCAATGTATTGTTCACAGATCCTGTTGACCAGATGTTTTCTGAGTTCCCAGGTGTGCCCAGGTCTTGATCTAATTTGGGGCCAGGGGGAGAAGAGGCTTAAACCTTCAACCCCATGCTGCTTCCCCAACCTGAAGTGGCCTCAGGCATTCCGCACGATTGCGGAAACGTCTATCACTTAGCGCAGTATATTCCATTTGTGCGATTTCTCTTTGCCGAGATGCACCTTTAATTGCCGGAGATACTCGTTCCCAGGAGTCTGTTTAAGCGATACTTTATAGAATTGTTTTGGAGAGCAAATTTGGTTTGCAATTGCAAAAAATCCCCATGTTTCTGGCCCTCTTGGACAGTCTGTCTCCCAAAGACTGCACTGGTCTACAGCCATCTGCCTATTTATTCTTTGCATGACTGTATTTCTCTCTCGTTCAACGGGCCGGTCTCCTTTCCTCTCATTGCCTAGGGTAAATTCATCCGAATTCACTTTGGCAGCACAGGAAAACTGGCTGGTGCAGACATTGAGAGCTGTAAGTATCCAAGTGGGTTCTGCCTCTGCTATAAATCTCAAAAGCCAGCCGTACTTGTCTCTCTGTCGGCCCATAACAGAGGTATTGGATTCTTATCTCACTACATATGCTAACCTCATTCAGCCCTCGCACCTGCCTTCTGAACAACCTCCCAAAAGGGCCGTACATCCTTGTGATTTTATTTCTCAGTTGGAACGGAATAATAGATCAGAACAGTAGATGGTAATGTAATTTGGAACGGCAGATTGACATGTCCTTCTCAGGTCTTGGGGGCGCAGGGAACAGCCCTATAGCCAATTGCCCCACTTCAAAGAAAAAGGTGCTTGAGAGGAAATAGAATCATAGAAACACAGCGTTGGAAGGGTCATCTAGTCCAACCCCCCGCACCATGCAGGAAACTCACAACTACCTGCTCATCCACTGGGACCCCAGTTCCATTCCCACATGGATGAAGGCTAACGGCAGAGTCTCTGTTAATGACTCTCAGCATTCCACAATTAAGCACACCCCTGCCCTTTAACCTCCCGTTTTGACATGTTTGTTTCCTCCACTGTGTTTTCCCTCCGGAGTGGAACCCAAACAAATGGTGACCTCTTTGGGCCTTGAATCTGCTGAACATCTTAATTTGCCACTCGCCCTCTGCCTATGTGTCTGGGCTGGTCACTTCCATATTATTGTATCTGGGGCAGTATGCAGGCACACAAAAGCCTGGTTAAAAGTCTCTTGCTCTTAAAGGGGTCCCTGAGGTGGGATAGAAATGGTTTCATTCAAGTGAGGGTTTGAGGCCCTGCACAGCGGAAGAGCTGCCTCCTTAAATATATCCGGAGCTGCCGATGGAGTCTGCGTTCTCGCCGCGAGCCTGGGGTTTCCTTTCCTGTTGCAGATCTCTTAGAGAAGTCTCGGGTCATCTCCCAGCAACCTGCGGAGCGGGGCTATCACATCTTCTACCAGATCCTTTCAAACAAGAAGCCTGACCTTATCGGTACGGCATTTCGTATGCGGGTGATTTTGGGGCAAGGCACTTTTTGTGAGTGTGAGATTTAAGTGTGGGTGTGCGGGTGAGTGTACACTACAGGACCCCCCAGCTTGGTGCCTGCTTATTAATATAATATTTATATATCCAGTGGCACATGGCACACGTGTTATGTAGTCCGGAGATCCTAAAACTGCCAGGCAAGAGACGTTTGGAGGTGGCTTGCCATTGCCTGTCCCTGTGTTATGGCCTGGGTGTTCCTTGGAGGTCACCCTTCCAAGGACTGGCCAGAGCTGACCTGGCAAAATTGGGCTTGTGTGGTCTATCCAGACCAGGTGAGGTGCCCGCAGGCACAGAAACAGAAAATGGAACTTTTCCGCCAGAAAGGGGGGAGTTGACCAAGTTTCCTTGAACAAAACTTGGCATTTCCTTGAAGAACTGGGGTGGAGAGAGGCTGGTGTAGAAAGGATGGGTTTTTATTTTCGGCAAGTGAAATTGATTGTGCTTGGACTGGTGAGGCGGCAAAATTTCCACACTGGCCCCATTGTGACATCCCAGCATGGCGTAGTGGTTGCCACCTCCAATCTGGAGAACCGGGTTTGATTCCCCCAGTCCTTCTCCACACGCAGCCAGCTGGGTGACCTTGGGCCGGTCCCAGTTCTCCCCGAGCTCTCTCAGCCTCACCCGCCTCACAGGGGAAAGGAGCAGAAGGTGATTTTAAGTTCCTTTGGGTGATAAAAAGCAGAGTACAAAAAAAAAAACCAGCTCTTCTTCTTCTTCTTCTCTTCCTCAGAATCCTTGCTTCTTGTGTCCGACCCCAAGGAATACACCTGGACGAGCCAGGGGGTGACTGTGGTCGACAACATGGATGATGGGGAAGAGCTGCTTCTCACCGACGTAAGCCTGGCCCTGCCCAATTTCCAAAAACACAGAAGCAAAGGTTTGGGCAGGCATGGTTGGGGAATCATTATGATATCAGCGTGTCTACGTTTTGCCCCCAAGCCCAAATGTACTGCTCTGAAGCTCTGCCAGTAGCTCTCAATTATTATTATTATTATTATTTATTATTATCTTTCGATTTATTGCCCGCCACTCCCTTACGGCTCGTGGCGGGTTACAACATTTTAAAACCCCCAATAAAATCCATTAAAAACCCTCAGCAACAATTACAATATAACATTATCGGTTAGCAAGCTAACCTGGCAAGATAGGCTAATCAACCTCCCCCTCCTACTACAAGCAGGTGGAGAGGGGATACTGATGGTACTAATCCCCAATCTCAATCCCAGGTCCCGGGTCCCCGGGGGGGGCATAGATGTTAGCCTCGTCCTCAACCATAAACCTGGCGGAAGAGCTCCGTCTTGCAGGCCCTGCGGAATGATGGAAGATCTCGCAGGGCCCGCAGCTCTCCCGGGAGCTCATTCCACCAGGTAGGGGCCAGGACCGAAAAGGCCCTGGCCCTGGTCGAGGCCAGGCGTGCTTCCCTGGGGCCGGGAACGACCAGCAGATTTTCTCCCGCAGAACGTAAGGCTCTGCGGGGGGCATAGGGCGATAGGTGGTCCCCCCCCAATGGTTCACTGAAACTTTAGCTCTTTGGGCTGTTGCTGGATGGTGCCGGTTCTGATCCTGTATCTCCCTTCCCCGCTTTAACAGGTGGCCTTTGACGTCCTGGGCTTCATTCCAGAGGAGAAAGCCGGTATTTATAGGCTGACGGGTGCCATCATGCATTTCGGCAACATGAAATTCAAGCAGAAGCCACGAGAGGAGCAAGCGGAAGTGGACACCACAGAGGGTAAAGGGTTGTCTTTTTTTTTTTGGCCAGGGGAAGTTAAAAGAACTGATGCAGCTCAAGTGACCGTCTCCGGGAGAAAGCCAGCATGGCATAGTGGTTAAAGAGCGGCAGACTCCAGTCTGGAGAACTGGGTTTGATTCCCTGCTCCTCCACATGCAGGGGTAGTCGCAGTTCTCTTAGAGCTGTTCTTGCAGGGTAGCTCTCTCAGCCACACCTGCCTTACAAGCTGCCTGTTGTGGGGAGAAGAAGGAAAGACAATTGTCAGCCGCTTTGAGACACATGAGGCCAGCTGGGTGACCTTGGGCCAGTCCCAGTTCTCTCAGGGCTGTCCCAGTTCCCTCAGAGCTCTTTCAGCTGCACCTGCCTCACCAGCTGCCTCCTGTTGGGAGAGGAAGCAAAAAACAATTGTCAGCCACTTTGAGACACATGAAGCCCTTTGGGTGACCTTGGGCCAGGCCCAGATTCCTCAGAGCTCTCTTAGCCCCCCTACCTCACAAGGTGCCTGTTGTGAGGAGAGGAAAAGACGCCGATTGTACGCTCCTTTGAGACTTCTGAGAGAAAAACAGGGCGTAGAAAAACTCCTCTTATGACAGCCCCATGGGATTTTGAGAGAAGAAAAGAAGAGATTGTTTATCATATCCTACCGCTATGTAGCGACCCTGTGTTTGTGATTTCCCATCCAAGTACCAACCAGTGCTAGCTGTGCTCTTAGCCTCTGCGTTCGGAGGAGATCGGGGTAGCTTGGGCCAACCAGCCAGGTCTGCCTTGCCTCAGGAGAATATAAGGAGGGGGAAACTGAAGGCCCATAGCTTCCTGGAAGGGGAAATGTGTGATAAGAAGCATTTGAAGGTTTTCAGTTGTAGCAAATTTGCATCCTTGGTACTATAGCCCAGTGGTCCCCAACCTTTTTATCACCGGGGACCACTCAACGCCTTTTACTGAGGCCCGGTGGGGGGGGTAGTTTACTCCTCTACTCTCAACCACTGTCCTAACGCTCTCTGATCGCTATGGTAATGTTTAAACATCCCTTCAAAATAAGATACAGACATGCCACAACAATGAAGTGTGTTGTAAAGGGCTGGGGGGGATGAAGTAAAGGGCTGGGGGGGGGGGGGGGGGAGAAGGCATCCTTCGGGGCCCACGTCCAATTAGTTGAAGGACCACATGTGGTCTGCGGCCCACAGGTTGGGGATCGCTACTATAGCCAATACAAAGATTTGTTCAGCTGGGATGGATCCCGTCGAGCACGTGCTTTATCAAAGCAACGAGACGTTTCCGTGACGTCCCCATTGACCTGGCTTCTCTCTGGTTTGGGGGCAGTGGCCGACAAAGTCGCCCACCTGATGGGGCTGAACTCCGGTGACCTCCAGAAGGGCATCACCCGCCCCCGCGTGAAAGTGGGCAATGAGTTTGTCCAGAAAGGTCAGAACATGGACCAGTGCCACAACTCGGTCGGCGCCCTGGGCAAGGCCGTGTACGACAAGATGTTCAAGTGGATGGTGGTCCGGATCAACAAGACCCTGGACACCAAGATGCAGAGGCAGTTCTTCATCGGGGTGCTGGATATCGCCGGCTTCGAGATCTTTGAGGTACGGGGAGCCCGGAACAGCCTCTCAAAGGGCCGGACTTTTATTTGGATTCTCCGTATCGATCCAGAGCCAGGAAATCTGTGGCAGGGCTGAGATGAGGGTTCATTTAGATCAGGGGTAGTCAAACTGCGGCCCTCCAGATGTCCATGGACTACAATTCCCACGAGCCCCCTGCCAGCGAATGCTGGCAGGGGGCTCATGGGAATTGTAGTCCATGGACATCTGGAGGGCCGCAGTTTGACTACCCCTGATTTAGATGAATGCCAGACAAGACAAAACCAAAAATCTTACAATGAAAAAACGTTCTTAATTGTTTTTTTTAATGTATTGAAATTAAATTGCCGTCAGAAGCTTTTTAAACTGCCCAGATTTAGTATTTTTCTCCCCTGATCATAACGTGCTTTGGTGTGTCTTGAATCTTTGGCCCCACAACCTCATGGGTGGTCTAGAATTATGGGAGGGGGCAAAACCTTATTTCTCCCTGCTCTTCTTCTTTCTACGTGCCTGGCCATAGGGCATCACAAAAGCCAGAAAAGAAACATTTTATCTGTAATTCTTCTCTGAATATCTTTGGGTAAACCGTATTTGTATGAAAAACACACAGCCATTGAGAGCGAGGGCCGCTTTTTAAGTCTTACACTGAAAATGTACATGTTCCTAGTAGTTTGAAAATCTATTTAAATGGCAAACCACAACAAGATCGCTCAGCTCTATGGGACAAACCCGATCTGGTTTGCCAGAGCCCAAAACGTGGCCTGTCACCTTTGTAGAAGGCCAGTGGCGTTTCCAAGGGAGCCGAATCCACCGTGACTGACGGCCTTGTCTTCTCTCTCCCGACAGTTTAACAGCTTTGAGCAGCTCTGCATCAACTTCACCAACGAGAAGCTGCAGCAGTTCTTCAACCACCACATGTTCGTGCTGGAGCAGGAGGAATACAAGAGGGAGGGCATCGACTGGGTGTTCATTGACTTCGGTCTGGACCTGCAGGCTTGCATTGAGCTCCTGGAAAAGGTGACCATTCATTCATTCATTCATTCATTCATTCATTCATTCATTCATTCATTCATTCATTCATTCATTCATTCATTCGGGTCTTTTTTCTTGGGGGGACGTGGGTTGGCAAATCAGCAAGGGGACTGGTCCTCTTTTCATGTCTAATGTGCCCCTGCGTGTTTCTCTCACCGGCTCTTCTTCTCTCCCCCTCTTCTGCAGCCCATGGGCATCTTCTCCATCCTTGAAGAGCAGTGCGTGTTTCCTAAGGCGACCGACGCGACCTTCAAGGCTGCCCTCTATGACAACCACCTGGGCAAATCCCCCAACTTCATGAAGCCCAAAGGCGGGAAGGGCAAAGGGCCCGAAGCTCACTTTGAGCTGGTCCATTACGCCGGCACGGTGAGTCCCAACCAGGCCTGGCAGGACACTCTTTATATTCTGCTTAGCCATGCACACTACAGATTTTGTGTCTCCCAACACAATCTCCGGCATCATGAGTTAAAGAATACTGACCTTCGTGGACCAAAGGTCTGATACGATATAAGCCAGCTTCCTGTGCATCGTATATATAATGGAAAAAGGCCAAGATGGACTCTTGAATGCCAGGAACTCGTGACCACTGGTGTGGAGGATTGTCCCACGTCACAGGGGTGGGCTCTTGAGACCGTTCTGCTCTTCTTCCCTAGGTGGGCTACAATATCACCGGCTGGCTGGAGAAGAACAAGGACCCCCTGAATGAAACGGTGGTGGGCTTGTTCCAGAAGTCCAGCGTGGCTTTGCTGTGTGCACTGTTCAAAGAGGAAGAGGGTGCAGGTCAGCAGAAGTCGATCGGTCCCGTTTGAGCCCAGCGTTTGAGCCCAAATTGCTCCGGGTGACAGATAGGGAGGGGGTCTTCCGTTTCGTGCTCACCAAGGCCCCGTGGGAAATGGCCCATGTGTGGGCAGACATAACCATTCCCCTTTCTCAGTGTCACCCCCCCCCCACCCCCAATCCTAGGGTTGCCAGTTCTGGAGGGTGAAATGCCAGGAGATTTGGGGGTGGGCCCTGGGGAAGGTGAGATTTGGGGAGGCAAAGGATCTCAGCTGGTATATAACGCTATACAGCAACCATTTTCTCCAAGGGAATTTACGTCCGTCCGTCCTCTGGAGGTCAGATCCAATTCTGGGCGCACTCCAGGCCTCCCCTGGAGGCTGGCAGCCTTAGCTTCCACGTCTGGGTTTCCCCTCCCCCCCCCCCAGTCCTGTTAAATATTGTGAAATCCTTGGCCATATACCTTGTTCAGCAATAGGGACACAAATTAAAACGGCTGCGATTTTCTTGCAAAGCGTTTCCATGCGTGTGTGATTTCCTTTATCGCCCCGTCTCCTTCACTCGTCCCCGTTCAAATCTCGCCCTCAGCTACGACAACCAAGAAGCAGAAGAGGGGGTCTTCCTTCATGACCGTCTCCAACTTCTACAGGGTAAGAGAAGGTTCGGATCGGGAAGGACACCTGTCCTGATCTGAGCTGGACCCCGTCACCTGTCGGGGTCGGTTTTGTGCACGCTGACCGGCATCGGCTCTCCGGGTTCTCAGACAGAGATCTTTTATTAACATCTCAAGCTGGTGGGGAGTGTGGGTGGGCGGGTCGTTGCGCGTTTCCTGCCTTGGGCAGGGGGTTGGACTAGATGACCCTGGAGGTCCCATGATTCTATGAGAGATGGCTCTTCTGTGTACAAAGAGAATGGATCCACAACCACCAAGTCCTGAGCTGTATAAATTCAAGTGGGTAGCCGTGTTGGTCTGAAGCACAACAAAAATAAGAGTCCAGTAGCACCTTTAAGAGCAGCAAAGATTTATTCAAGGCGTGAGATTTCAAGTGCAGGCACTATTGGTCCCTGTTTTTGCAACAGTATCACTCAGCTCCCTGAAGTTTCAGTGTGGTGTTATGTCTTGTCGTACATCCACCTAAGGGAGCATACCATCCTGTTGTCACGCAGACAGTATTATCAGCCATAATGATAGTATTTCACAGACCTGGTCTTACGATCCGCACCCTCCTCCAGTCCTGGTCACACTCCCCTCTTCCCGTTCCAGGAGCAGCTGAACAAGCTGATGACGACCTTGCACAGTACAGCCCCACATTTCGTGCGCTGCATCGTTCCCAACGAGTTCAAGCAGTCCGGTACGTGCCTTGGTTGCTGGCAGCGCAAATAGTCCTCCTTGCCAGCTGGGCGGGGCTGCCATACTAGTCTCTGCAGATGGCAGGGCCTTGCTAGGGGTGGCCCCAGAGTTCTCGTAACCATCACTTTACGTCACAGTCCGGTCGATCCAGCCCTGATTGTGTCAAGTCTCCCAAGTCGATCGCAGTCGAGGAATAGTCCTAAAGAGCCTTTGCTCTTGCCGTCCCAGTATGGGAAGGTTGACAGGCTTCTTCTGGATTCACAGGTGTGGTGGATGCTCACCTGATCTTGCACCAGCTGGCCTGTAACGGTGTACTGGAAGGCATCCGTATCTGCAGGAAGGGCTTCCCCAACAGGCTGCAGTACCCGGAATTCAAGCAGAGGTGAGCTTCGCCTTTTTAAATTTAAAATATCTCCTTTTTCTGAACGCAGGGGTCCCCAACACGGTGCCGGAGGGCACCGTGGCGTCCCCCAAGTGTTTTAGGAAGTGGATGCCCCCTGTTGGATCAGGCAGATTCCAACTGTTGCAGCCTCCCAATCCTCTCTTGTGTCTTCCTCATGTCAGGTACCAGATCCTGAACCCCAATGTCATCCCTCCGGGCTTTGTGGACAACAAGAAGGCCTCTGAACTTCTGCTGGGGTCTGTTGAGCTGGGAGAGAATGAATACAAAATCGGGCACACTAAGGTAACACCTGTTCCCACTTCTGGCCTGGGCAACCCTGTAGATATCTCGTCCTGTTTTCGCTCAGAGTCATGGATATATGCATGCAGGAAGAAGGGAATCCAAGAAAGCGCTCCCCCGGCACCATTTATTTATTAAATTTATAGGCAGGCTCGGGGCAGTTTACGACGTTTTGTCATTTGGCTTAAAATACAATAAAAGCAATAAGCACACCCTAATTTTCCATTTCCCTGCTACTTCATGTTTTCAGTGGTGCAGTTTTGTTCTGGAGAGGGACGGAGGGAGGCCCATGTGATTTTATCTACTTGTTCGGGCCTCGCCCAGAAACCTGGTGAAAGTGTACCATTTTGCAGGCCCTGGGGAGCTTGAGTAGTTCCGTCAGGGCCCGGATCTCAGCTGGCAACTGATTCCACCTGATTGGAGCCAAGGCCAAATAGGCCCTTGTTTCAGGACATCGCCAACGTGTTGGCCTTCAAAGATCGTGGTGTTCTTCTAGGGACATAGGAAGGTCCCTGCCTCTCCCCAAGGAAGCTCTACACCTCCTCCTTACGAGGGTCTGTCCTGGAAATCAGCATGTGAGGTTGAACATGGTGGAGCAGGTCACGAGGGCAATGCCCTGCCATCAAGCTGACCGACACAATGACCTCTGCTTTCCTAGGTGTTCTTTCGGGCCGGCATCTTGGCCAAGCTGGAGGACTTGCGAGACGAACGGCTCGCGAAGATCATGACCATGTTGCAGTGCCGCGGGCGGGGATTCCTGATGAGGATCGAGTTCAAAAAGATGCTGGAAAGGAGGTAGGGACGTCCTGCCCTCTCTCCGCTTTGCCGTATCGGCCTGCGTGTGAACGCACGAAGCGATCTTCTGCCGAAGCAGACCCTTGGTCCGTCCCGGTCAGTCTTGCCTTCCCAGACGGGCAATAACTTTCCATTTTTTCCCCCTTGCAGGGTGGGGCTGATAGCAATCCAGAGAAACGTCCGCAAGTTCTTGCAGCTGCGGTACTGGGGATGGTGGAAATTGTACAACAAGGTGAGGAAAAGGCAGGAGCCGGGTGGGAGACGGCAGCCGGACTTTGCTCGCTTGAAGGAAACAAAAGAGCCAGGGGGAAAACCCTTTTAGCTATCGGTGGTTGGGTGGGATTGTTGCCTTTTAAAGATAAGAGCGGGGGGGGGGGGGGTTCTTGACCGGTTTGCACTGCGATGAATAATCCCCCCGTTGTGAGAATCACTGATTGTGAACTTGCTGATTGTGAGAATCGGTTAATGATTACCGTGGGGAAAAGGGAAGTGTGATTTCCTATAGAATCAAAGCCAGCAGAGTAAATCTCAAATTGACTTGCCCTGGGGAATGGTGTGAAAACTGAGACACAGGGTTTTTCTTGTGCCTTTGCAAGCAGATTTCCCCCCCTAGCCCTTTGGGAAAAGAGGTTGGTTGTTTGAAGAGTTGGCAAATGCCTTAATCTCCACCCCTGGTCATTTCAGGACAATGCCCAGTAGCTTCTCAGGATGCCTTGCAGGGTGCAGATGGTCTAGCCCCCTTAGGAGCCTCTGATGGCCACCTCTTTCATAAGCTCCTCCAGCAGAACCCCCCCCCTTCCCCTTGTGGGTGGGAAACACTTGTGCAGGATCCACTTTGCAGGGTTCCTAGCAGATTGAACAGGTCCCTCCCCAGTCACCTTCGCGTCTGGCTTCCCGGCCTGCAGGTGAAGCCTCTGTTGAACGTGGCCCGTCAAGAGGAGGAGATGAAGGAGAAGGAGGAAGAGCTGAGGAACGCCATGTCCAAGACGCAGGAGCTGGTGGACCGCGTCAAAGAGCTGGAGGAGAAGAACGCCACTCTCAGCCAGGAGAAGAACGACCTGACCATCCAGCTGCAGGCGGTGAGTCATTGAGCCTGGCTCTGGAACGCTGTTGCTTGCCCCATGTGAAGAAGAGCTGGTTTTATACCCCGCTTTTCACTACTCGAAGGAGTCTCAAAGGGGCTTCCAACCAGCTTCCCTTCCTCTCCCCACAACAGACACCCCGAGAGAGCTCGAGAAGAACTGTTCCCTGAGAACAGATCTAACAGGACTGTGGCTAGCCCAAGGTCACCCAGCTGGCTGCATATGAAGGAGCGGGAAACCCTACCCCGCTTGGCGGACGCTTAACCCCGACACCAAGCTGTGCGCATGAATTTCATATTTGGCGCTTGCCAGGAAACTGACATTGGGCCAAGTCCCATCCTGAATGTCCACCACACACAAATCCCTACGAATGAGAATCAGAGATGAATGAGGTTTTGAGGCCGCCGTGAACAATGGCTAATAAAAGGGATCACAGCGTTACAGAAGATAGGAACAAACAAAAAGATGCGGTGGGGAAAAAAGCATCCCCGCTCCTGTAAACCTCGAGTTAAGACACACACTAGTCCTTTTAATAAGGAATCTTCCTTTTTGTTACTTCGAAGAAGCGATAAACCCTCCACAGATTATTAAAGAATATAAATCAAACTTGTGTGTTCTGCACCGATATTACAGTCTCACAGAGTCACTCCAAGGGGCACTCAGTAACAATTGAAACAGCAAAAGAAGAGCAATAAACTCAGAGACACTTCTTAGTCTTAAAGGAACAGGCCAGTCTTCAGTCTGCAATTCAACAGGTAGTGTCGTCATCAAACGTTGCCTATAGATTAATTAATCCAATCTGTAGGTTATTAATCCGGGGCCATTCATTTTCCTGGAGTAAAACAGGAGCATTATTTCTTCCTTTGGAGTGAATCCAACTTGGTCTCTTATATTGGCACTTCCATGCCTTCCTTACCCAGGAGCAAAGATCCATATGGATGCGCAACAGAATTCTAGAAATGTATTTCTTTCAGCTCTTCATCTGGCAACATATTTACTTCAGGAATACGAACATCAGTGTGGAAATCTGTTTCCCAGCAGACCACAGTCCCACTGTGTCTAGCAAGAAGGCTCCACAAAGATGGAAAACCATTTCCTCCCTGCCTATGCCCCTCAGAGAGCTTTATGCTCTGCCTCCACCAACCAGCTAAGGATCCCTGGCCCTAAAGAAGCCCACCAAGCCTCAACCAGGGCCAGGGCCTTTTCAGTCCTGGCCCCCACCTGGTGGAACGAGTTCCCGGAGGAGTTCAGGGCCCTGATGGAGCTAAAACAGTTCTACAGGGCCTGCAAAAGGGAGCTCTACCACCAGGCATTTGATTGAGACCAAGCGACCAGCAACATCTACAGGGCCCCTGCTCCCTCCCTCCCATGTGTTTTGCTCTGGACCTTTTTGTATTGTTATACTTTGCACCTGTGTTACAGTTTAATGTTCATATCATTTATGTTGTATGAAAATCATTATGAAAACCAAGTTCTATGTATCGTTTCTATGTTTTATGTGAACCACCTAGAGCCTCAGGGGAGGGCGGTATATAAATATAAATACATTTTGACTGTTGTTAAGATAACACTAGCCTCCGTGGCATGATCTCGCTCCGAGGCACAGCTTCTGGGGAAGGGAACTAACCCCGGACTCTCTGCCATCTTCCCTCCTCAGGAACAAGAGAATCTTATGGACGCGGAAGAGCGCCTGACCCAGATGATGAAGGCCAAGATGGACATGGAGAGCCAGATCTCGGACATGAAGGAGCGCCTGGAGGAAGAAGAGAGCTCTGCCTCTACTCTGAGTGCCAACAAGCGCAAACTGGAGGGAGAGCTCAACGATCTCAAGCGGGACCTCGAGGGCCTGGAGACCACCCTGGCCAAGACGGAGAAAGAGAAACAGGTACGCTCTCCTTTCTCGGCTTCTTTCAGTGTTCAAGACCAAGGAGACGACCGGGGTTGAGTTGCCCAAGTAGGCGTGGCTTTGACTGCATCAAACCCTCTGCCTCTTTTCCAGGCTCTGGATCACAGAGTGCGGGCCCTGACTACCGACCTTTCGGCCCGGGAAGACAGCCTCGCCAAACTCCAGAAGGAGAAGCGGGCTCTGGAGGAGCTTCACCAGGTAGGAGCAGGACTGCGGCTGCTCCTTGTTTGCGTGCGGTGGTAAAAGCATTTGCTCAGGCCCCAGAACTTCCAGTTAAAAGGACCAGGTGATGATGTGAAAGGCCTCGGCCCGAAATCTTGCGCAGCGGCTGCCGGTCAGAGTAGACGAGACTGATCTTGATGGTCTGACTCAGCAGGCAGCTTCATGTGTGCTTGTGTGGCATGTGTGCCGTTTATCAGTGGCAGAGCATCCACTTGACGGGTTCCGTCTGGACGAAAGAGTCCTATTCAGCATTTCCTCTATTAAACCCCAACCTCAAAGTAGAAAGTTCTATCATTTATAAGCCGGTTTAGCCCCAGGGAAGATTTCGCAGAGGAAACTGAGCTTTGGGTGCACTAGCATTCATTTCCCCCTTGTCAAAGACAGGGGAGATTTATTCGCGTCTTCGGTTTCCCCCCGGGCAGTGACGAGTTTTCCTTCTTACGTGTGCCTCTCTTTTCCAGAAAACTCTCGACGACCTTCAAGCTGAGGAAGACAAAGTGAACCATCTTACCAAAACCAACAGCAAACTGAGCACGCAGATTCACGAGGTCAGCCTCCATCTGTCCGCCACAGCTGGCTGGGGGTCTCAGGGGCAAGGATTTTGAATGATCCGGGTTCCCCTATCCCCTTTAGGACTAGTTTCAGGGGCCCCTGGGCAGAGAGCAGCCTGGGTCTCCTTCCCCTCCTCAGTTTCCCATTTTACTATGCCTTTTCTTGGTTCTCCTGAACAGCTGGAGGACAACTGGGAGCAAGAGAAGAAGATCCGGGCCGAGGTTGAGAAAGCCCGCCGCAAGGCAGAGGGTGACCTGAAAATGACTATTGAGAACCTCAACGAGATGGAAAGAGCAAAGCTGGACTTGGAAGAGGTGGTGAAAAAGTAAGAGCACATCGGAACCCATCATCTAGCAAAGGAAATGGGGCCAGGAACACAAGTGAGAAAGCCCTGAGTGTGTATTAAGTTGTCAAATTACCTGTGATTACCAAAATTACCAAAAACGTCCAGCCGTCAACAACCTCACTCAGGTCTTGCAAACTGGGTGCTGTGACTGCCTTGGCTGCGTCGATCCATTTGTTTGACCTTTTTTCCTGTCCCCTTCCACTTTTCCTAGCATTATTGTCTTTTCCGATGACTCTTGTCTTCTTCTTATGGGGTCAGTTTGCTCATTTTAGCTTCGAGGGGGAGTTCAGGCTCTCTCTATGTAGATGTGGATTGGCCAGCAGTAAAACTGACTGAACATTGCCAGGGCTAAGGGCTGATTCTCTGGATGGTTTTGTCGATCCTGTACCCTGCGTATAATTCTGTCTGTCATTATGATCTCTGAAGATATACATTAGGAATCAGGCTTTCTCAACCTGGGTTTTGCAAAAACCCTGGGGTTTCCTGACAGCCCCGGAAGGGTTTTGCCAATTGGGTGGGAGTTAATTCATTTTTTATATATTTTAAAAATATATTTGGGGTGATAGGACCATAAAACCTAACTATGAAAGCACGGCCTCTTCAATTCAGTATGGTTTGTTGAGATTCTCTGTTCAGATTCTCTGGTGGCGACGTTGCGAGTCTTTTCCGCTTGATGTCTGTGCGGCAAGATCCGCCAGATAAACTTGTGCCGTCGTTCCTTGCAGGAGAGACCTGGAAATTAACTCTGTCAACTCCAAAGTGGAGGACGAGCAGTCCCTGAACTCCACACTGCAGAGGAAACTGAAAGAGCATCAGGTACGGAGGGAAACAAAGGGTTTGCGGATGGTACCCATTGACAGCACTTCCTTGAATTGACCGTTCCCCCACCGTCTACTGGTCATGGTAACAGAAGAGCTTCTCGAGAGATCTAGCTTTCCCTCATTACCTTCTAGGCGTGGTGGAGCTGGGTCTTTCCCCTGACTTGCTAGGCAGCCGCCAGCTGTTGCCGACTTAAATATTGTGAAGCCTTGCTTCAGATCTCTCCTTCTTGTGTGTCTGGCAGGCCCGAATTGAAGAGCTGGAGGAGGAGCTTGAAGCTGAAAGGTCGATACGAGCAAAGGTAAATGGGGCCTCCTGTTGAGCCAAGAAGACCCCCCCCTCCTCCCAGTTTTGCAGACCAGTAAAGCCACATGTTGGTCAGTCCTTGGTAAAATTATGATTGTTGAACGAATTCAGCTACTGTTGGGAGGAGGGCCTTGGCCCTGAATGTTGGCCCTTCCCGACTTGGGAACCGCCTTTCACTCTTGGCCATCTTGACAATTTTGGGGTGATAAAGTGGCATAGAAATGTTTAAAATACGTGAATGAAAAATGGCCACCAGCTCCCCCTGAATTGCAAGGATGTGACATCAGAATCATGTGACAGGAAGAGGGGGAGCCAGAATCTCGGTACAGAAAAGGAAACCTCCCCACCACTGAGTGACTTCGTGTGGCGATCCCTCTGCTTCTCTCGGCACACGCTCAGTGACAGACAGGAGGCAAGGTGCCCTTGCTGTGTAGGCACGGGCCTTAGTAGCTAGTCCTTTCTAAAAGCAACAAAAAATAGCAGTTCTAGAGGAACTCATGACCCAGTCGGTGGGGCCCTGCAACTCATGTGAGTGACCCAAGCCAGTGGGTTGGATTGCTAGTCTAGAAACCCGTTACTCCAAACCAAATATTCAGTGCCCCAAAAGGGGATTCTTGCATCCATTGCTTCCAGCGTGAGGGTTGTACAGGGCCATTCACAACCCCCCCTGTAGTTTTCAGAGGGCTAAGAGCCCAGGGAATCGGACAACGTCTCTTCTGCTACGTCTTTCTCAGCATCTGTGTTTCTGACGCTGGGGGGGGATGTAAGTTGGGACGAAGCAACGCTCAGATTTGGCTTTCTTGGCTTCCCGCAGATCGAGAAACAGCGCAGCGATCTGTCCCGGGAACTGGAAGAACTCAGCGACCGTCTAGAAGAGGCTGGTGGGGCGACAACCGCTCAGGTGAGCCCTGATCAGAGGAAGGGAGAGACTGAACAGCTTTTATCAAATAGCTCGATGATGCATGCAGAACCGGAAGCGGGAAACCGTGTGGAAATGAACTGCCAAAGTTAGATATAATTTGACAGCCTGTGTTACCGTTTGACTGCACAGTGTTAAATGTGCAAGAATGAATGAAACCGTACTTTAGCTTATTAGACCAATCATAGTTCTTGGTGCATATGTGTATCCTTATAATCATTGACCACGGAAGAAAGTCCCCAGGGCCGAAATGTGTTTGGGCGTGTAGATTTCGACAGTGTTCATATTTGTACTTCATCAGTTGACGGATGGATATATTTATGTATTGAGGACTGCTTAGTCCAGCGGTTTCAATCAAAAGGCTGCATTCAAGGCCTTCTCGTTTTAAATCTGCATTTAAAGTCTGTAAAGTCAATGGATTGGCTTTGTTTCATTTGTTCCTAACATTGTTTCTACTCAACGTTTGTGGGACTTGATTCCCTGACGGAATCCTTATGCTTTTGAATGAACTTTTGCTTTGGAGCGAGTGCTGAAAGCACTCTCAAATAACTCGTAGATAAAAGTGGCAACTCAGAGAAGCAAACTGAGCCCTGGAGGAAGGACTATCAGGGCAGGACAGAAAAATTAAAGCTGACTGAGGTGTGTCCTTAAAGTGAAAAGAAAGAGGAACGGAGAAAAAGTTCCGATGGAAGTGCACCGGGAAAGCATGGGAAACCACCAGGGCAAAAAAGCCCTCACTCTACGGCTACTTCATGGGTTCAAGTGTCGTAATTTGTGTCCTTCCCTTTCTGTTCCCAGATTGATCAGAACCGGAAGCGGGAAGCCGAACTGCTGAAGCTGCGCCGCGAGCTGGAAGAGGCCGCCTTGCAGAGCGAGGCCACGGCCTCCACCCTGCGGAAGAAGCACACGGACTCCATGGCGGAAATGACGGAGCACCTCGAGAGTCTGCAGAGGGTGAAGTCCAAGCTGGAGAAAGACAAGCAGGTCATGAAGGCGGAGATCGACGACCTCAGCGGCAGCATAGAGACGATCCAGAAATCCAAGGTGCGGGGAGGGGAAAGAAAAAAATGAGTTCTTCTAAGTCGATGGGACGGAAAACAAATCTTGGGGGGAAGGAAAAAGAACTGTTGTTATAAGAAAGAGAGAAACAACTTTGTATAGAAATAGGAGAGAGAGGTCTAACTAGCTCTGCTCTTCAGTCTGTTGTGGAGGTAGGAAGGGAGGATATTTTTATTTATTTATACTTTGATTTCTAAAACTGCCCCTCCTGGCATTGCCGGCAAAGGATCAGGAAGGCTCCAACTGAGTCTCAGGACGTAAGAAGAGATTATTTGAGAAATATCAGGACATTCCTGATCTAACTATGCTAAATTCACGTCTCCTCTGACGCCCCCTGCAGGACACTCTTCATATTCTGTTCAATCATGCACACTGCAGATTTTGCATATTCTAAGTCAACAGGACAAAAACCGAGTCTTGGGGCTGGTCAGGTTATCAGCTTCTGCCAGTTTATACCTCTTCCTAGAGGCCTGATCCCCATTCTCTACTTTGGTTGATACAGCAAAAGAGACAGAAATCCCAGGTGTGACAACCTCTGCTTTTTCTGCCTTTGTTTTTTCCCAGATCAATGCCGAGGGCCACGTCCGCAAACTGGAGGACAACCTGTCCGAAGCCAACGCCCGGCTGGCTGAGATGGAGAAGAACCAAGCCGAGATCAACGCTATTCGCACCCGGCTCCAGGGTAGGATCCCCTTCCGTCTCTCTGGGTTCTGAAGCCGTATTCCCCTTTTGGAATTCTTTTCACAAGGCCTGACCTGCCTTGGAAGCTCTGCACGTGTGCCTTAGGATCCTGTTGTTCTGAAGCAACAGAACAGAACTAGTCCAAGGGCACCTTGAAGAACAGTAAAGTTTTATTCTGAGTGTAAGCTTTTGCTGAAGATTCTGAAGCAATGGGCATGCAGACAAAAGCTCATCCCTAGAATTAAACATTGTGGGCTTTAAAGGTGCCCCTGGGCGCCCCAAATAATGTACTTTCAGACCTCTTTCAATGCACTTTGCAAGAGGATTTTCCTGTGTGAAGTGGCAGAATCCATTTCCAAACAAATCACAGAAGCAGAGAAATAAATGTTATTATTTAGCATGTGTTTAAAGTCTTGGTGGATATTTAAAGTCTTGGTAGATATTCCCCTAAGAGAAAACTGTGAATTGCACAGAAAAACTAATACCCCGAATTGAACTTTGTTGGTCTTAAAGGTAGCATGGGACTCAAATCACTTCCAGACTGTAACGACCCAGACCGTTCTCTTTCCGTCAATAAGAAACCACATCCCTTCAGTAGCTCTTCTTTCTTAAACCGCGCTTCTCTCCCTCTCGCGTCCCACAGCTGAGAACAGCGAGCTGAGCCGGGAGCATGAAGAATCGCAGACTAGACTGAACCAGGTACTCCGGGTCAAGACGTCCCTCGCCTCTCAGGTGGATGACTTCAAAAGGCAGCTGGACGAAGAGTCAAAGGTAGGGCATTGTTGGCAGCGTTCAAATATGTGAGAGGGCGGTGCAGCAGCTGCTTAAAAGGATAAAATAGCTTTATTGAGAAGAGAAATTTTGCACAAATGGAAGGGGATAGTCCTAACTGTCTAACTGACTAATGGAGGGAAAGCAATCAGGAAGTATACTCAAAAGGCTTGGAAGGAGGACATGGGAGGAGTATTTGAAAATACCAGGAAGCTCCTAATCTAAACGTGCTAACTACATATCTCCTCTGATGCTCCCTAGTCAGGGGGTTAATGAGATTCTGAAATGAACAGGAACCCATTGGCTTTTTTAGGCCCGCAGCGCAGCCGTGGTGAGCCTGGCTAACACCAAGCACGATTTGGACCTGATAAAAGAGCAGCTGGAAGAAGAGCAGGGGGGCAAGGCTGAGCTGCAGCGCCTGGTCTCCAAGCTCAACACCGAAGTCACCACGTGGAGGACCAAATACGAAACCGATGCCATCCAGAGGACAGAGGAGCTGGAAGAGACCAAGTAAGCAGGAGCTGAGAGGGGGGTTTCTGCTAAGAGTCCACGTTGTGCGGGGAAAGAGTCTTTTTACTGCATGTCTGTCCCACGGGCGCTACTGCCTATGTGATGCCATAGACTCCGCCCTCCCTGGCAGCCATTTTCTCCAGGGGAACTAATTCCTATTGTCTGCACACCAACTCTAGTTCTAAGAAATCTCCCAGCCCTGATTGGTGATCCCTTGTGCCAATTCTCACCTCCATGGTAATGTCTGCTGCCCAGCCCCATAACCGCCCTCGGCTTCGAGGCTGACAGTGTTGCCCTGCCTTCTTCTGCCAGGAGGAGGTTGGCCTCACGTCTCCAGGAGGCAGAGGAGACAGCAGAGGCTGCGCAAGCCCGGGCGGCTAGCATGGAGAAGACCAAGCAGAGGCTTCAGATGGAAGTGGAGGACCTCACATTAGATCTTGAGAAGGTGAGAGAGCGGAATCAAGCCTGGCATCGGCTCAACCAGTAGTGGAATCTTAAATTGGCTAATCAGGCTGGCAGCTCAGACTCCTCCCACCCACCCAGAACTTGGGGATATAGATCTAGCGGGAAACTCGGCCAATGAAGAGCCGGCCGAAGGGACCTGCAGGGACAGATGGGATTGTACGTAACACACGGTGGCTTGGTTCCCCTTTCCTCCCAGGCCAATTCCGCCTGTGCAGTCCTGGACAAGAAGCAGCGTGCCTTCGACAAGATGCTGGCAGAGTGGCAGCAGAAGTGCGAAGAGGTCCAAGTGGAGCTGGACAACTCCCAGAAGGAGTGCCGCATGTACATGACGGAGAACTTCAAGCTCAAGACGGCCTACGAGGAAGCCCTGGAGCACCTGGAGTCGGTCAAGAAAGAGAACAAGACCCTCCAGGGCAAGTATACTGGGGAAGGGGGCGGGGCTGTGGATATTCAGCGCTGGTCAAAAGCCAGGGTTGACTCGGATTGCCCACTTCTCCTGCCACGTCCCTCCAGAGGTGTAGGCGGGAGTGCTGTAGCAACAGTGCCCAGAACTGGCCGTCAGATTCAGTGTCTTTGTTTGTGTCTCTTTTCTCCAGAGGAGATCAAAGACCTGATTGACCAGCTGGGCGAAGGAGGGAGAAGCGTGCACGAGCTGCAGAAGATCAAAAAGAAACTGGAGGTCGAGAAGGACGAGCTGCAGATGGCTTTGGAGGAGGCGGAGTCTTCCCTGGAGGTGACCGTTTTCTGTTTCATTAGCCCTGGTTCGTTTCGCATTTGGGAATCCGCCGAGGACAGGACCGCCCACGTGACAGCGGCTGACTTGTACCCTCGACAAAGTGGGATCCCCTAAGGATTACAGGAGGGCCAATACAATGTCCATTTAGGAGGACAGAGACTAGTCTCACCCAGTGGAGTGCTCTTCCATGCAAAAAGTTCCTTAAACTTAGAAATCTAGCATGTCAGGAAGAAGTGCCATCTCCCTGAGCTGCTAGTCTTCTATGTTGAGGAAATTGAGAGTTCTCTGTTCTTGAACTTGATGGAGGATCTGAGCCCTCCGTTGCACGAGGCTCTCACCCTTGCCCGATGAAAGCATCACCCAAGCAACATGATCTAAGCACCTCTCCCAAAAGGCTGCTTTTCCAAGCCTCTCCTTGTATGTCTGCCGGCAGGTGGAGGAGAGCAAACTCATCCGCATTCAGCTGGAGCTGGCTCAGGTCAAAGCCGACATTGACAGGAGGATACACGAGAAGGAAGAAGAATTTGAAGCGACCAGGTATGGGGGGCAGAACGGGGGACGCTCCAGGGAGATAACTGCAAGGAAATACATGAGAATGCTGATGTTTTAAGCATGTTTGCATTTTGAGTAAAAAAAGAACATTGTTTATTGGGTTTGCCTGTGTCGTTTATAAAGTTTATCTCTCCGGGACCTGGCATTCCATCTTATGGGGCATAAATTAATTGACATTTGTATCCAATTTGAGCCTCCTAACAAAAGGAGTTTGACACCTCTGCAAGGTGTTCCTGGACTTGATTCAAGCTGTTCTTCTGTGGGCCAACACAGATACCTTCTGAAACTACCTTTGTGTGCGAATGTATAAAATTCTGGCCTCAGATAATTTAAGGGAAACACAGGTGGGGACAACAGGGTTGCAGATGGAAGGCAGACAGAAAGGTGGATTGAAGAAGCCCTCTCTTGACTGCTGCTTTTCAACAGCATATGCACCCTCCCTTGGCCACTGTGCAGTGATAACCAGGACCCCCCAGCCATGTATGTGCTGCCAAACTAGGTAGATTGTCATAGGCGAGACCCATCCGATGCTGCAGTTCCACATCTTTTGACTCAACCCTCATCACTTGACTGTGTTTGCAGGAAAAACCACCAGCGTGCCATCGAGTCCCTGCAGTCCAGCCTGGAGATGGAGGCCAAAGGGCGGGCCGAGGCGCTCCGCCTGAAGAAGAAGATGGAGACGGACCTGAACGAAATGGAGATCCAGCTGGACCACGCCAACAAGAACAACAGCGAGCTGGTCAAGACTCTGAAGAAGCTGCAGCAGCAGATCAAGGTGGGGAGGGGAGCCGATTCACAGGGGAAGGGCGGGAGGCCGGCCAAAAATGAAATCAGGGCCTGAGAGAAACACATGTTGTCCAGGCAGAGGGACAAGCTCATTGTCCTCGTCAAAGCAGGGGGGATCTAAGAGGACGGCCAGGTCAGGCCAAGGCTGGCTGAGTGGCCAGGCTGTCTTCAGAGGCTGGTAAGCTCATGGCATTCACTTGGGGAAGCAAAACAGCCATGGAAACACGCACCATTCAGTCCCTCGGCAAGCCGTTGTTCCGCGGCCCTGTGCAAATCCAGACCTGGCTGCATGCTGCTCTTCCCTTCTGTCCCGACAGGACCTTCAAACACAGATGGACGAGGACGCCCGTCAGCACGAGGAGCTTCGCGAGCAGTACAACCTCCAGGAGCGCCGCCTCAGCCTCCTCCAGACCGAGCTGGAGGAGGTCCGCACCGGCTTGGAGGGCAGCGAGCGCTCGCGGAAGCTCATCGAGCAGGAATTGGTGGAAGTCACCGAGAGGCACAACGAACTCAGCGTCCAGGTGTGATAACTCCGGGAGGCGTCGGGGTTAAGAGCGGCAGCCTCTAATATGGGCGAGGCGGGCTTGATTCCCAGCTCCTCCGCATGCAGCCGGCTGGGTGGCCTTGGGCTAGTCGCAGTCCTGTTAGGGCTGTTCTCACAGAGCTCTCTCGGCTCCACCCAGCAGCCTCCCGCCGCTCTGTGTTTCCTCTGAAGCTCAGTCCCATCGTGTAAGCGTTCGGCCCGCCATTGTCCTCGCTGACCTCTCTCTCCCCTTCGCAGAACCAAACCCTGCTGGTGATCAAGCGCAAGCTGGAGTCCGACCTCCAGCGCCTCACCAACGAGCATGAGGAGACCATCAGCGAATTCCGAGCTGCAGACGAGAGGGCCAAGAAAGCCGTGTCTGACGTGAGTTCTGCCCCAGGGCTCCCACGGCCATGAATTCTGTGAGGGTTGGGAATGCTCTGTGCAAAACCAAACAAAATGGGGCTGAGGTAATCCAGAGACTGCGACGCCACCCCTGAATTCCACGGCCTCCATGAATGATGGTCTCTCTCTCTTGTTTTCCCTCACACGAGCATGTTTCCAGAATAATATTTTGGGGCGTAATTTAGCAAAGGAACTACAGGAGTCACGAAAGACCCAGATCATCACGAATCACACTTTACTGTCCTCCTTGGCTCTTTTTTAGCAAGCCGTCTTAGAACGTTTTCAAGTATACTAATAGGCAACTGAGGGCTAGACACTTGCTCTTAAAAATGTAGACTAAAATGTTCAGGGAGATGAATTCTTTGTCCTCTCTTTGCCTCTTTCCTGATCTCTCACAAAAACTGGCCGTGTTGGTCATCAAGACTATGAGACTTGATGCTCTGAAACCAAGTTTTTTGGCGTCCCTCGTGAATAATCCTGTCTTGATTCCCCCCCACTTACCTTTTACTATTTCACAGCCCCCCAATTGTGGCAAGCATTTATGTTTGTGAGCATTAATGCTCTCCCCTCTGCTGTTCTCCTCGGGCGATTCTCAAAAAATGCCCTATTTTGAAAGGATGCGTCTCTGTAATCCAAACTGTGTTGAAATCTTCTTACGTGTGTTTATCTGTTGTCCACTCTACATCACTCTTCGTGGGCATCTCATTGACCCACTTCCTTCTAAATGACATGGATTTGAGGATGAGGCTAAGATCACTTCATTACTGGCAAACAAAAACCCTCTAGTAATCGAGTTGGCTGCCAAGCTCCCACAGCTGGCTATGAGGCCCTACAAGTGTAGAACAATTAATGCTCTATGGTGTGTTTTTCCTGTGTGCTCTTTTTTGTTTGTCAATAAAGGTCTGGTTTTTGACTCCCCCCTCCTTTACCCCCAATTTCAGGCGACACGCATGGCGGAGGAGCTGCGCCAGGAGCAGGATCACTCCATGCACCTGGAGAAGATCAAGAAGAACTATGAGGTCACCATAAAGGATCTGCAAGTCAAG
Organism: Paroedura picta; assembly: GCF_049243985.1. Taxonomy (NCBI): domain Eukaryota; kingdom Metazoa; phylum Chordata; class Lepidosauria; order Squamata; family Gekkonidae; genus Paroedura; species Paroedura picta. Next base: position 20,933,553 of record NC_135385.1, read on the forward strand.
ATCGAGGAAGCTGAGCAACAGGCCCTGAAAGGAGGGAAACGCACCATCATGAAGTTGGAAACCAAAGTGAGAAGCTTTTCCCCTCCGTTCTTTTTCCTGAGCTTCTGAGGTCTGATGAGGTCAGGCAGGGTTCAGGAAAAGGGGACATATTCTTATGAATTAAATTGCTTGTCCAGCAGACTGTCCTCCCTCTCGGCTGTCTCCGTAGCTCAGTTAAAGACAGGGTGAAGCCTTCTTCTTCAGGAAATATTCCTATTAAACCCTCCCTCCCTTCTTGACATGTTGACCATCAATATTGACCTTGGGTATTCCAGGATTCTGAAGAAGTGACCTCCTACCAGCCTCACTTCTCAGCATCTGACCCTCATAGAATCATAGAATCATGGAGTTGGAAGGGGCCATACAGGCCATCTAGTCCAACCCCCTGCTCAACGCAGGATCATAGAATCATAGAATCCTAGAGTTGGAAGGGGCCATACAGGCCATCTAGTCCAACCCCCTGCTCAATGCAGGTTCATAGAATCCTAGAATCATAGAGTTGGAAGGGGCCATACAGGCCATGTAGTCCAACCCCCTGCTCAATGCAGGATCAGCCCTAAGCATCCTAAAGCATCCAAGAAAAGTGTCTCCGACCTTTGCTTGAAGACTGCCAGTGAGGGGGAGCTCACCACCTCCTTAGGCAGCCTATTCCAGGATCAGCCCAAAGCATCCTAAAGCACCCTCTCCGCCTCCCCTTCTGTTTTCAGATTAAGGAGCTGGAGACCGAGCTGGACTCTGAGCAGAAGCGGCACGTGGAGACGGTGAAAGTCCTGCACAAAAATGAGCGGCGCCTGAAGGAACTGGTCTTCCAGACGGAGGAGGATCACAAGACCAACCACCGCATGCAAGAGCTGGTGGAGAAGCTGCAGAACAAACTGAAGACGTACAAGAGACAAATTGAGGAGGCCGTAAGTCTCTCTTCGCTTTAGAACAGGGGTCCCCAACACGGTGCCCATGGGCACCACAGTAGCCCTCCTACCTGTTGCCCAGCTCCGAACCTTTTTGTCTTAAGCGATGCTCTTCTCGTTTTAACTCCCTGCAGGAGGAGCAGGCCAACCAGAGCATGGCGAGGTACCGCAAGACGGTGCACGAGCTGGACGATGCCGAGGAGAGGGCCGGCATGGCCGAGTCGGCGCTGAACAAAATGCGCACCAGGCACCGGGTGTCGGCCGGCAAAGCTTTCACCTCAGTGGAAATCATCCAGGTCTCCAAGTCTTCCGCTTCCAAGTCATCAGCGGAAGAATAGAGCCTGCCTTGGACCCTGCGGCCGGTACGTGTGAGGTTTCTCCTCTTGCCTTCTAGGAGGCTGGGAACCGGGGCTAAATAAGGCAGCGCTCTTTTCTACAAAGAGCACTTTGCATTCGTTACCCAAGCAGTCCTTACAACAACCCTGTCATGTAGGACGGCGTTATTTACCCACCCACAGTGTTTCTGTTCTGTACAAAAGCGAACTGTGCATCAACAAAATGAGTGCCTAGAAAAAGGGGCCATAATTGTGTGTGAGAACAGAGTTGTTGACAGCTTCTCCTGCAACGAATATCACAGTTGCAGATACATACAATGGGAACTGTGCTACTTTCGGTGGCATGGGACCACCCTGAATCTTAGCCAGAGGACTGCCTCTTTTATTACATTCCCCGGAGAGCACTAAGATCGTAGGACCAAAATTTGCTCAGGGTCCCCAGCCCCAAGGAAGTAAAAATGGCCTTAGTCAGGGCTTTTTTCAGCTTTGGCCTGGCCTGTTCTGCCAGGCCTACGGTTGAGGTCCACCATGCGGGCTCTGTTTGCTCTCTGGTTTCTCATTTTCTCTCCCTCCTACCCCCCCCCAGTTTAACCCTTTGCTCTCCATGTACAGGGTGAAAGACAAAGTCTCCCCCGGCAAGCAACCTCTTTGCAAGATAGCTACCATAGCCATAACCGGAGCAGCCAAAGCCTATCGGAAAGACACCTGCATGGAAGGAGACGGGTGGAAGACGGACGTGGAGAGCTTCGGGCTCTGGGGTGGGGAGGAGAAAGTGGGGTGAGGTGGGGGGCTGGGTATCTGCAACATGCAAGAGCTCAAGCCCTCCCCCCGTTCCCCAGAGTGTATTTTATTTTTTGCTAAGGGTTATACAGACACGTTTTCTTCACTGGAATGGAGCCCGTATTTCTTGAAACGGGGCGCATTTGCATTTTCATGTCAAGGACGGAAAATGCTGCGGAAGGGTCGGCTTGAGCTGCCTCCTGCGAAACCCCTCTCTCCGGCAAACCATCCAACCGCATAGTCTTAATAAAGCTTTTATCACACCGAAAAAGAAACTCGGCGCAGTTTATTCTGTGGTCGCAGGCTGCTGCAGAGAGCAAAAACGAATGTGGCCGTGTTTAAAAGGGATATAAAGGAAAAAAACAAATAAACTGGATCCTCTCCATTGAGGACTGCAATCTTAGGCAGAATTCTTCCAGTCTAGACCCACTGAAATCATGGGGCTTTGTCTGGAATAACTCTGCAAAGGATTGCACTGCCTGTCCCCAAATTCCTGCTGTGCGTGTGTACTCACAGGAAAGCTAGCTTGGCGGCTTTTCCCTCCCCCTGCCGCAAAAGCCGGTTCTGAGCGCGAAAGCTTGTTTTTATATGCAATTGCATTCCAGTGATGCAATTCTCAACTGACCTAGTTGCCAAGCTCTTAAACCGCTGAGCGAACTGGTGCAGAAAGAGGGCAGAGGCTTGACTTTCCCCAGCGTCCTTCGGTGCCCAGCTGGCACGGTTTCTCACGGTGAACCAAATGGTCATCCGATGCATCCTTTTGTAGGGGTCAGGTCTATTCAACACAGCGGAGTTTTCACTGGAATAAATGTAGGTAGGCTCGGGGCTTTCCGACAGACCCACGCACACAAGATATGGAGTATTTACAGCCATGTTGGTCATTTCACTCATGGGATATTTATAGCAGCAGTGAAAATGGGACTCACTGCTGAGTTGCCCTGTTCAGGATGGCCCCATACTTGGGCATCCTAAACAGTTGCAGCTTTCTAAGGTCATTGACTTAAGTCACTATAGAAAGGTTTAACTCTGTTTAGGATAGATAATTTTGTCATCTTTAGCCATTCAGGAAATACATTTGAATCCTGTGCTCTGCCATGGAAACTTGCCAGCCGAACTTGATCTAGTCACACTCTCAGCCCAGCCTACCTCTCAGGGTTGTTGTGAGGGTATGAAACACAGAGGAATTACTTTGGGGGGAAGGCAGGTATAAAGGAAGCTAAATAGGTTTTGCAAAAACACACTTTAGTAATGTGTAGGACCTTTCCTGGCCAGCCCTATACACTTCTTACACAATCAACCCCAATCCCGTTGTACAACCAAAATCATCCTTCCCTGCACATTGACAGAAACTAGTCTTTTTCGCCCGCGCAGGCGCACTGCGTAAATCTCACCCTCATCCGCCCGTACTGCAAGCGCAGCGAGAGTCGCCGCGGCCCCTTTCCCACGCTCAGACCTTGCGCAGGCGCACGACGCCTCTCCCCAGGGCTCTACGCGTGGGCGCGCGCTGAAGAGCACGCTCCCGAGCGCAGAGGCGGGCCTGACCGTTGGGGGCGCAGGTGCCGCGCGTGCGCAAACAGCGCGGGAGGCGGGCAGGGAAGCCAACGCGCACGCGCAGTGGCTCCCCCTCCTGTCAGAGCCGGGCCCAGTCCGACAGCCGCGCCTTCGTCCATTCTCAGAGCCCCGCTTGAGGCGGAGTCGCGTTGACTGCCCAGAGTCCGCGATCGCCCGCCTCCCTCAGCCCCTCAGGTGAGTAGACGGAAGGCGGGACTCCGCTCTTCGGGGTCCGGAGGGAAGCCCCGCCCCCAGGGATGGAGGGGGGAGGGGGCGGAGGGGAGGAGCCCCTCCCCCCCAGGCCTAGGCCCGAGGCCTTGTGGGAGTAAGACGGGGCTGGGGGTAAGTAAGAGGTGAGACTCGGATGTGAGGGACCCGGCTTCGGATCACGAAGCACTCTGGGGGACCTTGGGCCACTCACTCTGCCTGCCTGTCCTGCCTTGCGGGGTTGTTGTGAGGCTAGAACGGAAACAGGGTGGGGGAAGAACCATAGAGGTTACTTGGCAATTGGGAGGTGGGCAGTCTTTCAGCTTAATCAGGATAAAAGGGGGGAGAGAAATAATCTAAACTGCCCCAGGATCTTTGGAGGAAAGCTAAGTTGTTCTGTTTTGCAAAAGCAAAGATGGATTTGTTTTGTTTCTGAACACGCTCTCGTGTGTCTGTGCTTCTCCTTGGGGGCAAATGGTTGTGGCCTAATTGCATATTTAAAACAGCTTGAAAATAGAACTAGACCTTCTACATCCCCCTCTCCATAAATTATGATTCCCCCTATTCCTCCTCGTTCTAGAGGGGGAATGTATACGAAGTCAGGGCATTAGCCCATCTTGCTTGGCCTTATCTACTGTGACTGGCAGAGCCATTTTCCAAAACTGGTTTATATCCTGCCAACCCCACCCAGCCCTCTTCCTACACCGACTGATTTCCAGGACGCGACATCACCTCCAGTTTAGTTTCTGCTCCAGTTGGCAGAGAAGAACCAACAATGATTGCCTATTTGTCTCTCTCTGCCCACTTCCTCTGCCTTTTTAAGGTTGTAAATAGGGGGCAATGACTTGGTTAGTTTTGAGTATGTGGTTGCATAAAACACCATGAATGGCTGTCTGCCAGCATAAATAATATAGCGAGTCGATACTTGATTAGCCGAAACCAAGGAGGGAGGCAAAACACCCCATTGAGAGAATTAGCACATCAAATCGAGTATGTATCATATAGACTAATATGATCGGAAATCTTCTAATTGTCCTGAACAGAGCTCTGTGCAAGGTGATCACCTGGGCAAGATCAGTGAGGAATGTCTACAAGGATCTAAGTAGAACAAAGGATTCCTTGTAGGTTTTGTTTTGCTATTAAAGCAGTGATGGCATCTAGTTCATACTTAACAAGTTTAAGGATTTGTTCCTGGAGAAATTCTCAAACAGCGAGAGACTTTTGATTAAGATAAGCTGTTTTGTGTCCTGTAGCTGCTAGGTATCGTGCAATAGCCAGTTTACAGACACCCCCCCTCCCTGAAAAAAAGATAAACAAAATCAAATCCTTTCAGCATTCCTTCCTGCTGAGTGCCAGCCGGAGAATCTGCAATTCAGTTTCCTCAGGAAGTAATGTAGAACTCTGATTCAGAGGTTGCTTATATATTGCATTTATCAAAACACGTATCTCTTGCCTTTCCTTTTGATGCAAGGTGGCTTAGAATGTTAGTGTTATGGCAAGAGAACCTACAGTGGTGAGATTGAGGGGCAGAAGTGGGCCATAAAGTCCAGGTGTAATTAGCATTTTTCACAATAATGTCCTTTTGGGAAAACTGTGTTTCTCTTGAGATCACACACATTTACATTTGATTAACACTCTTAATAGACTAGCCGTTCTTCACAGTGGCAAGCATGCATGTTTAAGTCACTGGCACATAGAACGGAAGAAACAGTGACTTGTTCTTAGCTTTCTTCAGGTTTTCATTTCGATTCTAGTTTCGGCCTTGCTCTGTTGTCTACCCCTGCACAAGACACAGCTATTCCTGGGGAAAGTATTTCAAGATGCGGTTATTAAGTCTCTTTTTCTTCCGTGCACACGATGGAGAAGCATTTTTATAAAAGCACTTGCTCCATGATTATACAGTGCAGCTGGAATATTGGGGAGGGGTGTCTTGTGCTTCAGTAATTGTAGCATTTTATAAGCATTCCATTGTTTCCTTGTGCTCCTCACGTCTGGTTTCTGTGCACATTCCAGACCAGGAGTGTCACTGATTTTGCAAACATACAAAGCTGATTCAGTTCATTTGACTTTTCAGGTGTGGTCACTCATCTGGCATTTGTTTGGCTAGGAAACTGAATGCCATTGTTTCCCATGGAGCTGCAATTTCGAGTGCACAGGACAAAGTCATACTTCAGACTCCTGTGCATCAGTATCACTAAATAAGGAATGTCAGAATTATTTTCCAGATTAAAAGTTGGCACATCCCATAAGTGCAAACAGTCCCGAGAGTCTCCTGTTGGCCACAACCCTGATTTTACTTGAATAGACTTAAATTCCATTGAACTCATCTGGATGCTGCAGACCCAAGCTAAAAAGACTTGTCAGTTGATATAGCTGCTCTGTTTGAGGGTGTGTTTGACAAAAACAGTGAACTGGTGAGGTTCCAGTCCATGTTCCCAATAAGCAGACTTCATTGAAAAAAGGTTCAAGAACAAGCAAAATGACATATCCAGTTCTTTGCCAGGACTGAAGCATGACTACACAAGCACCCCACCTACACACACCGATTCCAACTTCAGGTGCAAAAACTCCTGAAGATATCCCCTCCCGTTGCTTTTCATGCCGAAACAAAACTAGCTGCCAGACACAGCTGCAAGAACACGGAGATAAGCCCTAGACAGATTTACCACATAATGGAATGACAGAGGTGGTAGATACCAGGCCCTCACCCTCACCTTCTGAACCTCCTTTGAACTGATTCCAACTGCTAGAGACCTAGGCAGGCACTAACAGCCCAAAAAGCCAAAATGGAGTCACAATAACGACAAAAGCATGTGGATAGATGGTTCTGACACTGGTCCTGACTGCTCTGAGCCATCAGAAGTTATATGCTGTTAAATTAATTTCTTGTTATGGTTTCAAATACAGCATTCAGCATCTTCCTAGCTTAAAGCATCGCTTTCTTTCAGCTTCCTCCCTCTGAAGACCACCCTTTGACGAGAATGTCTCTTCATCAGTTCTTACTCGAGCCGATAACCTGCCATGCCTGGAACAGAGACCGAACTCGTGAGTCTTCCTGCAATTGTTATTCACATTGGCCTGTGAGCTGTCAGATGCCACGTAAAAAGAGCATTCTGACACTAGAAAATTGCAGGGGTTCTCCCAGAAATGCTTTAATCATATTGGCAAGTGGCGTACTTAACAATCACAGTCTACCCAGGAAATCAGTTGAGATCAGGGTACTTCTCCTGGCCCTGTAGCTGCTGCCTCTGACTGCTCTACCCTTATCAAGGTTCAGCCATGAGATAGCCATTACTTCCAGGTCTGTGTTTGCTCTCAGCTTAGCATGAAAATGTTATCTGTGTACTCCCTAATTTAAGTGTTTTTCTTTTCCCAAGCTGGAAAGGTGACTCATATCTATTCCTGTAGACCTGGGATAGATCTTGTCGTTAATTCTTAATTTTTTTTAGCAAGACAATGCTTTTAACGCTACCTGGTCTGTCGTCCTTGCAGAGATCGCCATTAGCCCCAATAACCACGAAGTTCACATCTATAAGAAGAACAGTAACCAGTGGGTGAAGGCCCATGAGCTGAAGGAGCACAATGGGCACATCACAGGTAAAAACCACAAGAGCGGAATCAGACAGCTCTGACTTGTGCAGAATAAGAAGCCTCTTCCATTGCCAAGAACCTGGCCTTCATTGTTCTGGATTTTCTGGATGGTAGAAATCTAGCAAAGGGCAAAATGGAGCCCTGCCTTGTAGGGCTTCTTCCTGGCGGCTGTCCTGCCTTTAAGCAGAAGGAAGAGCCAGTAACTCTGCTGGGGGAGAAACTCTCACAAGAACTGTGACAAGTTTCAAACAGTGACTTTTGTCTGGGAGGAACATGTCTTGCATGCACATGCTCTTTGGGGGGGGTGTCGTGGCTTGGGGGCAGAGCATATGCTTTGCCATGTGGAAGGTCACATATTCGGTCACTTGGCATGTTCACTTAGAGGTGTAGAAAAGACCATTCTTGGGCTGGAAGCTAGGAGAGACACTGCCAGTCCGAGGTTACTAAATCGGATAGCAGAGTGGCGTGAATTGGTATTGGCATCTGGCAGTTTCGCAAGCGCATGGATAAGGCCGATGCTGTTGTGGGAAACTTACGGAGGTGACTTGGGCCAGAACCGGACCTTGAGTTGTGCTAAACCACATTCTAGTGGTTTAAGTGGCAATGAGAAGCTATCCAGGACTATGGTGACTTTTCCCTCCTAATCCTGCGGGAAGCCAGTTTAGCAGCTCGAGAATCCAGCCCTTTCACTGCCTCCCCCCTCCCTCTGCTCTACTCCGCCGCTCAGGCAGAACATGTGCACATTAAAATCATGCGCCATGAGCAATAACAAAAGGCCCTGTCGCCATGAATGCGTTTGCCATCGTTAACGTCTTGCAATCTTTCAGACTTTAACCTTGTGCCTGTTTTCTTTTCAAATCCCGGGCTCTTATTCAGAAAATTAATGTAAAGCTATTAATATTGCATGTTCTTTAGCACAGCTTCATTGTTTTACGCTGCCTGGCAACTGGGGCGTAGAGGGGGAAATTGAGAGAAGCTCACGTAAGGCTCCCTTTAAAACAACGGCTTTGCACAAATATAAAAGTATTGGTATTTTATTGTGGATGACATGCTGGGACTTTGATGCTTTGGGCAGAAGGCAAGGTGACCCCGTTTTACTCTGGACCGCAGATGTGGGAGAGTTCTACAGTTCTCACATCAGCGATGTTGCTTTTAAATTAGATATAACCCCTCACTGAGACCAATGGGTTTATTCCCGTATCCGAAGTATCTCTGCCCCTTTGCTATGATTGGCTTCCGTGTTGGAAGCTCCCCCTTTTCCCAATCAAGAATTAAGGATTAAAAAAAGAACAAATGAACACCAGAGAACTTAGGTTCTCAGGCAGTGATTGGGGTGGGAGTGAGGAATCCTAAATACAGGACTTAACATAATCCTTGTCATCTTGACTGTGTACAAGTTTAAGGAAACAAAAGCAGCAGAGGTCTTCATTAAAATATGAGCGGTGAGGTAGGGAGAGCAGTTTTTCATTCGGTAGTAATTGCTCTGCTTTACTTCTCAGCTTTAGGCTGTGATGTTCAGGGCTTTTATCATGGAGATCTCTTGTTTAAGGCCAAGCAAGAATATAGATTTTTTTTCTTCCTTGATTGTGTTGTAAGCCCTGTTAGGCTTCTGGAAGAAGGAATAAATACTTTCCCTCCCTCCGCAGTTATCAAATCAGGCGCTGGCAAAATAAGTTATTCTGTCGCTTCCCATCATTCCCTATTTTTTTACAAATGTGATTCAATCCCTGATTGAATCTGCAGATCCCGTAAATTCAAGATGCCCATGAGTAAGCCAGATATTTCTTTGGCTAAATAAATGGCGTGCGCTACAGTAGAATTTGCAAGATAGAGACTGTAAATCTTTCAACGGGAGACTGAAGGTCAAAGCAGCATTCGGGAGACTGGGAAATGTGCTTCTGCATGGTGCAATGGGACCAATGGGGAGCTGACAGCCCCAAACCAAGATGTCTTCTCCCTTGCAGGGATCGATTGGGCCCCCAAGAGCGACCGCATCGTCACCTGTGGCGCCGACCGCAACGCCTACGTCTGGAGCCAGAAGGATGGCGTGTGGAAGCCGACTCTGGTCATCCTCAGGATCAACCGAGCCGCCACGTTTGTGAAGTGGTCCCCCCTGGAGAACAAGTTTGCCGTGGGAAGCGGGGCCCGCCTCATATCCGTGTGCTACTTTGAATCGGAAAACGACTGGTGAGCGGGCGGACATCTGAGCGGCTTCTCCAGAGCTATTTGGTGCTGTGATATGTGTGGAACGACAAACGTTGCCTCCTCTTAATTAGACAGTTAGCAGTGCGGCGTCTCTCTTGAGTAATAGGGCATCTGTGGCAAAGCCGGCATTTTGGCACTGCTGTCGTCGTGCCGCCTGATGCAGTGATCTCAGGCTGCTTTTGCCTTGCCTCTTCCAGGTGGGTGAGCAAGCACATCAAGAAGCCCATTCGCTCCACGGTCCTCAGCCTTGACTGGCATCCCAATAATGTCTTGCTGGCAGCTGGCTCCTGCGACTTCAAATGCAGGTAAGAGAAGCGCCTGCGATAGAAGAAGAAGGAGAAGAGTTGGTTCTTATAGGCCGCTTTTCCCTACCCGAAGGAGGCTAAAAGCAGCTTACAGTCGCCTTCCCATTCCTCTCCCCACAACAGACACCCTGTGGGGTGGGTGAGGCTGAGAGAGCCCTGATATCACTGCCCGGTCAGAACAGTTTTATCAGTGCCGTGGCCAGCCCAAGGTCACCCAGCTGGCTGCAAGTGGGGGAGTGCAGAATCGAACCCAGCATGCCAGATTAGAAGTCCGCACTCCTAACCACGACACCAAACTGGCTCTCAGTGGAATTGGGTCCCGGTACCAGTGGCCAGGCAACACAGGGCTTGCAAGCGTGGTGCCACCAGCTACAGGTGGCAAGACCACGGCAAGGGTCGACTTCTGAAGGGGGAATGGATGTCAGGGACAGCTTTGGATCTGCCTTCGGATTCCGGGCAATTACCAAATAATTTTTCTTTACTACTGTCTTTATTTTTTTTAAGAAGCATTTTTGTAACGACTAATGCAGCATCCTGGTAGGGAGAAGGGCGGATAGGGAAGGTCAAAAGGCACGTAGGATGGGAGGGGCCAAGGGAAGGAAATGGTGGGAAATAGAAATGGCAGTGCAAGTTCAGACCAAATGTGGAGGTCCTTGCTTTGTGCTTCTTGCCTATTTCAGACAAATGAAATTCTTCACCCTTTATCACTCCCACTGCGACGTGCAGAATGGTCCTATTTAGAGCAGCATAAGTAGGGTTTGAAGGACAGACACTGGGCTGTATTCAGACTGGATTTCCTAGTGGCAGAAGGGTGCTCACTCAGAGCACAGCGCCTCAGGGGAAACCCATGTTGCAGAGCCCCCCCCCCCCCTCTTCAGATTAAACAGCCATGCAGTGACGATGTTTGTTGTTGGCTGTGACTCTTTTTTAAAAAACCAAATAATCTCTCCCCCCCCCCCTCGAAATATGCATTGAGCCGTGCAGATGGCAGAACAGCTGTCCTGCACCGGCTTCTGGCTGGCGTACTAAGCAGCTATTATAACGGCGCATTTGTGACCTCACCAGCGCTTTCCGTGGGAACAGTCACGTACGCTGTGGAGCGGTCGTTTCCACGCTGCATTCCAGGCTCCCCTCCCACCCACCCCCAACCTGGAGTTAGGGCTCTGTGACATAGGAGAACAGTCAAGGCAGTCCAGCTGACTTCTTCACTGTCCCTGCGTATCCCACTGACGGTTCTGCATGCCTGCTTGGAATGAGAATCCAGATGCCGATCTTCCACGGCAGCAGGCAGTGGGTAGGCATTAGGCATTGGCTTGGGTGTGTTCAGGATCACCTCATGGGTTTCTGGGGGGCAGCGATGAGGGCCGACAGCCGTGGAATGGGCCCTAGAATCCTGCACTGTGTCCTGAGCAGCTCCCAGTGCCGATATTCAGGGGTTCTTCTCCAACAGACAGACGGTTGTGGGAAGGATTCCCTGCAGGCAGAAAGCTCCAAAGCTTTCCCCCTTAATATGGTTGCCAGCCTCCATGTGAGGCCTGGAGATCTGGAATTACAGCTAATCTCTAAGCCACAGAGGTCAAGTCACCTGGAGAAAATGGCTGCTGTGGAAGGTGGGCCCAGGTGTCGTAATATTAACCTGCTGAGGTCCTCCCCTCTCCAAAGTCTACCTTCCCCCCCCAAAAAAATCTCCACATACTTTCCCACCTACAGCTGGCAGCCATATTAATATGAAGGTGATTCAGAGCAGGTTCAGATGCTATGCGAAGGGACCTGAAAATCCCATTGAGGGAGTTGTAGCACCTGAAGCTCAGGTGGGAGAATCTCACATTTAGATGCTCCTCCACGATAAAGTCACCCTTCAACATACCTAATATTGCAAGGAAAAGACAGAAGCGTTTGGGTTTTTGTTTTTATGACAAGGGACTAGTCAGTCTTGTGTCTCTCCCTGCCCTCCTTTGAATTCTTATGCTCCCATTTCAAGATGTGCTGGCAGGAATTGTGCAGGTGGAACCACAGAGCACAATACCCCCCTGCAAGTGGACATCTCCTCTCCCCTTCCTCCTGTAGCCTTCTACTTAGAGATGCAGTTTCTGGGAGACTGCACTGTCATGCTATCCATGTTGGGCCTTCCTGTCTCAGTGTAAGCGCATAAATACACCTGGGGCTCTGCAGAGACAAGTCATCTCTCTTTGTGCATTCCCGCCTCTTCCTTTGCAGAGTGTTTTCGGCCTACATCAAGGAGGTTGATGAGAAACCGGCAAGCACCCCCTGGGGCTCCAAAATGGCCTTTGGGCAGCTTATGGCAGAATTTGGTGGCGCGGGGAGCGGCGGATGGGTCCACAGCGTCAGTTTTTCCGCCAGCGGCAACCGCCTCGCCTGGGTCAGCCATGACAGTACCGTATCGGTCGCGGATGCTTCCAAAAACATGATGTAAGTCCCTGAACAGAGTCTTGGGGCTGGTGGGCTTGAAGAGCCTGCTTGATTCATGCATGATCTAAATATTTAGCGTAAACACACAATCAGACACCTGGTCTATCCAAGTCAGTATTGTCTGCTTAGACTGGCAGTGGCTCTCCAGGTTCTCAGGCAGAGAAAGACCCTTCCCATCACCTACTGCCTGGTCCTTTAATTGGGAAATGCCGGGGACTGAACCCGGGACCTATACGGACCATCTGGTCTTGTCAGCCAGGATGCTAGCAAATGTTGGTAATCGCAGCTTCCGCTCCATGCTGTTAAATGAGAGAGGCTTCAGTAACAAGATGTCATTGTGTGTGTTTTTTTCAGGGTCTCGCAGTTGAAAACGGAGTTCCTTCCACTCCTGAGCGTGTCGTTCGTGTCAGAGAACAGCGTGGTTGCTGCCGTAAGCATCCTCTTTCTTTCACTTGTCGCCCTTTCTGAGTCTTACCAGCAAAGAGAGTTGACGTCACACTCTTGACGTTCCAGCTCCCCCAAAATCACAGGGCCTTGAATGAAGAATGATTATAGTACAATTCATATTTGCTGGCCTAGACCTCCACAGACATTACGCAGGCTTTATGCAGAAAGCACAACCTACAGAGGAAAGCACCAAGACAGATTAGGTGATACGGTGTGCAGTTAGCCATCACTTGTGCAGCCTCCAAGCACAGAGGCACTTAATGAAATACAGGATGTAGAGCTGCCTGTGTTTCAGGCCTTGGTTTATACAAAAAAGGCAGAGGGGTGTGCCTGATTTTCTTTGGGTGCCAGGCACTTGGAGTTAGAAAATGGTGTCTATTACACTAAGGTGTAAGCAGACTGGCGTGGTTACCTAGCGGCGAGTCAAATATTATTTGTGGGCACCTTTTCCTTGAATTTTTGGGTGTCAAAATTTAGGCCGCAAACTTCTCAAGACAGATCCGTCTCCTGTTCTGTGACGCATTGGTGGTTCTCGCTCATCAAAGATGAATTCAGTAGAGGGATTTGAAGGTAGAATATTCTGGGAGATCCTTATGGGTCAGCAAGCAATAGTGGGCAGTTACTCAGAAGTTAGGAGACTACAAAGGAGACTATATAGGCTAGATATCAGGGAAAAAAATTTCACCGTCAGAGTAGTTCAGCAGTGGAATAGGCTGCCTAAGGAGGTGGTGAGCTCCCCCTCACTGGCAGTCTTCAAGCAAAGGTTGGATACACACTTTTCTTGGATGCTTTAGGCTGCTTAGGGCTGATCCTGCGTTGAGCAGGGGGTTGGACTAGATGGCCTCTATGACCCCTTCCAACTCTATGATTCTATGATTCTACAAAGTCATCTGAAGGCAGCCGTTTGGAACTAGCTGAGCCCGGCTGAAGTCGCACCCAATGCTTGATTCTTCAGAAAACGGATGATTTCCCCCCCCTCTTCTGGTGGCTGTGCATGAGGCTGTCAATGCTTTGTCCCAGGGCCATGATTGCTGCCCGATGCTCTTCAACTGTGACGACCGCGGCTCCCTCGCCTTTGTCTCCAAGCTCGACATCCCCAAGCAGAGCATCCAGCGCAACATCTCCGCCATGGAGCGCTTCCGCAACATGGACAAGAGAGCCACCACCGAGGACCGCAACACCACGCTGGACACCTTGCACCAGAACAGCATCACGTAGGTGTCCGCGGGGATCGGGCTGCACACAACGCCTCCCTAGCGCATTTTTTTCTCTGGCGCCGAAGTTTATTGTAATAAACCGGCTTTCCTTCGCCCTTCCCCTCACCCGCTGTGTTTTTAATTTTTCCGCCTGCAGCCAAGTGTCCATTTATGAGGTGGACAAGCGTGACTGCCACAAGTTTTGCACCACCGGCATCGATGGAGCCATGACCATCTGGGACTTCAAGGTATGTTCGAGCCAGGCATCTGAGCCCCAGCAGCATCACTGCCTTATCTCTTGGGGGGGGGGTCAGAATTGGGGTTCTGGGGACAGAACAACAGCTGTTTTTTATACCCCGCTTTTCACTCCCTGAAGCAGAGTCCACACGTTGGCAGCCAGGAAAACTGATGCTGCTACTATTTTCTCTTTATATAAGCATGCACGGTTTCCCTTTTGTTTGGCATCATTCAGAAATATTTGTCAGCTGCGGAGGGCAGCCAGGAGCCGGACAGGTCATCGCAGGCCTGTCCTGCAGACGCAAGAAATTCTTATTCAGCTCCCTTTGAGTCTCTGAAACAGCCAAAAGTATTGTCCATTTTAAGTATTGCAACCCAAAGAACTGGGAACTTGTGCATTCTTCCCCCACCCCATCAAAGCTGAGTTTCCCAGCTGGCTTCTGCACCCAGGGAGTGCCCTAGAATTGCAATCCAGCTTTAGCGAATGCTTGTTTGATCTCCCCCCTCTTTTCTGCCCCAGACATTGGAGTCCTCGATCCAGGGCCTGCGGATCATGTAAAGGAGCCTTTCCGTTCTCTAGCAAGACAGCTCGCTCTGGCGCCTGCACAGACTTGAAAAGGGATGGTGAAGATGGGTCGCTTTGAAGCACTGAGAAATTGACAACTTGACGGATTTTTATTTGGGGGGGGCTCCTCTTTTTCATCCCCCCCCCCCCCCCGCCGCCGCCAGAATGGTTTGGTGAAATGTGTTTGGTTTGCAAATCAGCTGTGATTTTGTGGTATATATTTGGGTTCTTTTTATTATTATTATTGTTATTGTTGTTGCTGGTTGTTTCATTCCGTTCTTTGCCAAAGCTGCTCCTGCAAATAGTTTATCGAGGGAAGTGCGAATCCCTAACGTAATGTGGGGGGTGTTGTGTAAACTGTCTGCTAGAAAATTAAAAAAGAAAGAAAAAGAACGGACAAACGTAGCGTTCAGTCGGTCCCGCAGTGGCAAAATGATTCCGTCTGTCAGGAATCTGCCTGTTCCCTACAAAGCCACGAGCATACAAGTCCTGCGATCCTAGAGTGACAGCCACAGAGAGCTCTCCATTCTGTTAAAGATTGGCCCACTGTGGATGTCCCCTTGCCCTGATCTCTCTGAAATTCGGAGTTCCAGTTTCCAGCTGTTGACAGGTCCGTCCTCCATAAATATTTCTTTACATTTTAATTTTCTCCCAGTTGCTCTCAGCTGTCTCCCCCTGCCCTCCTGCAGAATTAATATCGTTCGGCTGGGCTTACTGCTGGAAACCAGCATCCACCATATGACCAGCCATCTGCGGCTCAGGAAATCCGCCGTGCTGAGACTCTCTCCTCCCTGCCACTGGGAGGTGGGGGAAACACGATCAGTGGTGGTCCTAATTCCACGAGGACAGATTGGGGGTGGGGGGAAGGCCTTGGACATCTCTGCCTACAAGATGAGAGGCTGGTGATGGAGAAATCTCCCTTAAAGCTGCAGCTCTTGGCCTGCCAGCAAGGGCGAGATAAACAAGGCCTTTCCTCTAGGAACAGGCCTGTAAGCTCTCTGTGCGAAAACAAAACCAGATGAATTCTGAGTCTTATTTAAAGTGACACCAATCGAACAGATTTGCACCACTTTCTCTCGTGTTGCTCCAGTTTTTGAAACAGTTGTATACAGTTGTACTTGCTTTGCTCAGCAGAGGCAGAAGGCGGGTGGGTGCAGAGATACGCAAGGCTCAGAAGCTGTGCTCACAACTAATGCAAACTGTGTTCTGAAACTTCTTTCACGCCCCGTATCTGCAACCCTGAGAACTAAGAATGTGCTCATTTTTTTTAAGTGTTGACGTTGAGCTGCTCAGGAAATCACAATGGGTGTCCCTCTTTGGAGGGACTTAGTTTTCAACCCGTGAATTAACCCTGAAGCCTAGGACAATCCCAGCTCCCTGTAAAGTTTGTCAGACCTGTCCGACAGAGTCCTGCAGACAAAAGGCTCGAGCCCCCAGGTTGTTTACCGTGGTTTTATGCATCACAACATTGTTTTTGCTTTCTCCTTGTCCCCTTCTGTAGATTGTCAGTGCAAGGAGGGGCAGACAGGGGATGAGATGGTGGTGGTAGTCCAGGTTCCTGTTCCTCCCAAATTTTATTTTCACTTTTTAATAGGTCAGTAAGTCTAAAGAGCAGAAATTCCCAGGCATAGCTCAGAATGGCCTCTGACCTCATCTGCTATATATCAGTGTTTACCAGTGACTTGTGATCTGCATACCAGTGTATAATAGTGACTCATAGATCTGGCAGTGAACTGTATCTCTAGCACCCTTCCCCCCCCCCCCCACACACACACACACATTTTCTTTGAGAGCTTCCCTTTTGTCCTCCCAGCAACCCTGCGAGGTAGGTTACACGGACTGACTTCAACTGGCCCAAAGTCATCCAGCAAGCTTTCATGGGCAGTGTGGGGACAAAACCTGGGTCTCCTGAAATAGCTGTGACATACTGATTGAGACTCCAAAAACCCTATCTGACCGTGCCTGCAGAGGGGAGAAGGCAGGATTTCACTGTGTCAGTAGCATTTCCCTCTGCAAAACTGCTGCATCTCCATGCTGGCCCTGATGCATGCACAAATATGGTAAGCTCTAAGTGCTGGCAGGATGTGTGTGGTTTCTCAACTTTTTAGAATTGAGTAAGAGGGCGGGAACAAAACGGCTAGCCCGGGGTGATTGCAGCCTGCCTCTCACCCCAAAGGCTATTGCATGCTGGTCAGCTGACTGCAAATTCCACCTTTCTGAATCAGTGCCGGTTGAAGAGCTGCTTTGCTACCAGCACACAAACAGCTTTAAGCAGTTTGGCAAGATTATGAAAAATGTTTGTCTGTCTGAGTCCCTGCGGACACGGTTGTGATACTACACAACACGAAAGCAATAGGGCATTCGTGGGTTTGCAGCCGGAAACCACCAGCTTTTTCTTTATGAATGCAACCCTACGGAGTCCCCCTTGTACACTGCTCCACCTTGATACCTGAGCTCGCCCAGGTATAACCCAGTGACGGTCCATTCCGCTTTGCAAAGGCTCCACCAGTTCAGAGAGGTGAGTCAGTGTTGGCTTCTCTCTGCCGGTTTCTTTCCAAGCCCTGAGAACAGGAAAGGGGTGAAAACAGGAGAACCCATAGAGGCCTAGGTCCCATGGCACCTTTTAAGACCAATACATTTTAATTCTGGGTGTAAGCTTCCATGTGCGGGCACCCTTCTTCAGATACACCCTCTCTCCCCCTATCTGTGAGGTTTGATGAAGTCTGTCCAGGTGTATTTGAAGAGGTGTGCCTGCACATGAAAGCTGATACCCACAATTAAACTTTGTTGACTTAAGGGTGCCACAGGACTAGGGAGAGAGGAAGGAGTAAGCACACATAATAAATATGCTGTTCCCTGCTTCAGGGGAGTTACAAGTCCGTGTAAGCATACCAATGTCTGGCAACCAAAGCGTTCAAGACAACATGCAAAAATTGATCAACCCGTTGGCTTTTGAACGAAGTGTAGGGTGTCCTCCAGGCGTGACCAAACTCTGGATTTCCAAATATCCATGAACTACAGTTACATTGAGCCTCTGCCAGCAGGGGCTTATGGTAATTGTAGTCCATGGACATCCGGAGAGCTAGTTTGGCCACCCTTGGCGGCCTGCACCTCTCAAGTGTTTCAGTCCTGCTAGATTTGACTCCCAAGATTTTCGGGGTACAACCTTTCGAGGGTTACTCCCTCCG
The DNA here is from genome assembly GCF_049243985.1 of Paroedura picta. Lineage (NCBI taxonomy): Eukaryota > Metazoa > Chordata > Lepidosauria > Squamata > Gekkonidae > Paroedura > Paroedura picta. The sequence continues at coordinate 20,951,537 of NC_135385.1, forward strand.
TCAAGAGTTAAAGATCGGCAGACTCTAATCTGGAGAGCCGGGTTCGGTTCAGGCCGGGAATTCTGCCTGTCACAGGGCGGGGCAGTCATCTTAATTTTATCACAAACCATGCTACAAAGGTGAGGTAACAACGCTATTTATTCTGGAGGGAAAAATTTACCTCAGACCGAGGAAGCTCATGGAGCCAAGACTAGGCAAGGTTTGAGGCAGAGGGGACCCTCAGTGTTGTCTAATGCAGGGGTAGTCAACCTGTGGTCCTCCAGATGTCCATGGACCACAATTCCCATGAGCCCCTGCCAGCAAACGCTGGCAGGGGCTCATGGGAATTGTAGTCCATGGACATCTGGAGGACCACAGGTTGACTACCCCTGGCCTAATGAAGCCCACCCTCCAAAGTAGCCAGGGGATCCCCAGGTTCCACCAGGAGGCTGGCATCCCTAGTTCATTCTCCCAAGCAGCCCTTTTCTCTGGGAGAACTGATCTCTCTAGTCTGGAGATGAGCCATAATTCCAGCCTGGGGATCCCCAAGTCCCGGCTGGAGGCTGGCATCCCTGCCACTGGGGTGAAAGGCGGGCTGGATATGAAGCCAATCCCCAAAGCACAAGCGGGACGCCTGGAAGAAGCCTCCGCCCGCCTCGCCTCCTGTTGCTGCGGCGGCTCCATTGCTGCGCTTGGCAGAGGTGGGGAGGGAGGCGAGAGGAGGGAGGCGGGAGCCCGGCGGCCCGGCCCTTTCGGCCAGCCCAGCAGGCGAGCAGGAAGTGGCGGCGAGCAGCCCTGGGCAGGCGAGGCGCGCCGCTTTCCCGCGGGGGACCTTTGAAAGTTCCCCAGAGGTGAGTCGCCCTAGAGGGAAGGCCTGTCCCCGCAAGGGGAATCGGACCCCTGCAGCCCAAACCTTCTCCCTCGGGGAGGGCTAATTAGAAATTGGGGCTCATGAAGTTTGGTGTGTGTCCCCCCCACACACACACAGCAGGGAGGGCCTTTCCTCCTTTGAACAAATTTAAACTCCCCCCCCCCCAAGCAGACTCCCCTTCTTTAGGGCTAGCAGCTTTTCAACTGGTCCTTCTCCTCGTCCCCTTTGGTATTGGGTCGAAAAGCTGAGTTGCCATCCTCCAGGTGGGGCCTGGAGATCTGCTGCTGACCTCCAGGAAATAGAGATCACTTCCCCTGGAGAAAAGGGCTGTTTGGACAAGCTCTATGACCCCCCTCCCCAAACCCCGCCCTCCTTGGGTTCCGTTTCCGAAATCTCCAGGTGAGCCACAAGGGAGGGGAGTAGAACAAGATGAGAAGTTAATAAAATGGATCAATATTGCCCCACCCAGAGCTGGCAGAGCTCTACTTAACAAACATCCATGATTCGAACCTGGGTCTTCCCAGGTTCTAGCTTGACACTCTAGCCACTGCACCACGCTGGTTCTCCTGTGCTGATTGGAGCAGGGAGGGGTGGGGGAGTAATTGTGCCTTTCAATGCTAGCTATGAAAAGGCTTGAAGCAAGAATCTGAATTTGGGAAGGAACAATCACATTCCTCCCCTGGGCTGCCAACTCAACATTCAGAAATTCCTCGAGATTTGAGGGAGGAGCCAGAGAGATCGGGTTTTCGGGAGGGGGGGGAGCATGGTAGGCTAGAACAGCATGCAAGTCTGCCTTCCAAAGCAGGTATTTCCTTCAAGAGAAGTGGAATAATCAAAGTTTCATAATTTGTGGGCTTTGCTCTCCAGAGGACAATCCTCCATTGGTCACTCCCAACTCAGTAATCCCCCCAAATATTTTTAAAAGCAGCTTGCAAGGTCTCCCTCTTGGGTCCTTTGCTACTTAAATCCCCTGCTTGTTCCAAACCCCTTAAATCTGCTGGGTTTTCCAGGCTGGGCATGGGCTGGTCCCATCTCATCACCTGGCTTGCAACCCCCCTGGTTCTCAACATCAACTTTGGTTCTGGAAACAATTCCCTTTTCCCCCTTTCCCTGTGTTTTCAGGGGCCTTCTGAGCAGAGCCAGAACACTCCCTCAGCAAACAGAGTATCCCGCAGCTGGGACTGAGAAACCGCTGTTGGCTGGAAAGAGGCAGGCTCTCTCTCTCTCCCCCCCCCTCTCCACACCCACGCAAGGAAGTGGTTGCATTTCTCAGAGAGGAAAGGGGAAGTCAGAGGACTTCGGAGCAGCAGACTTCAGCTTTGCGATCGTCTGTGGCTGCTGTTCATGTTGACTGGCCAGAGTCCATGAACTAGCCAGGCCTCTGGTTCCCGTTACAGACGGCGGAGTGAGAAACGGAGACTCCCTTTTCCTGCAAGGTAAGTGTCAGAGACGCTCCCTCTCCTTTCCTAGCAGATGTGTCCTCGGCTCCATCGAGCATTTGGCTCACCCCCAGTGTCTCTCTGCCCTCTCTCCGATTTCCTTGCACTCCAGAAGTTCCAGAGTAGCACGGGTGGGGAGGCAATTTTCTCCCCTCTGATATTTCCCTGCTTCCTGCCTGTAAATTTTCCCATCAGAATTCTCTGCTGGGTTTGGAGGCTGGTGTCCTGCTACGAGCAGCAGGGTCTGCGTGGATTTTGAAGACACGCCTTCCGGTCTCTTCCAAGACTGAAGTTTAGGCTTGAGTCCAGCTGGAGTTCTGTTTTGCGAGGATCGCATGGGTAAGCTCTGTGGTCATACAGAGTCTCTTCTTAGGCTTTCTAGCTTGTCCTGAACACCACGGTGGGGGAGATGGGCTTTTTTGGGGAGGTGGGAAGAAACATACAAAATAGCTATTCAAGCACCCCCACCCAGGCAAAAACACTTCCCCAAAGGCGAGCACATTTCTGCCTCACTTCTCCCGACCACGCAATTATGATCCTGCAACTGAAGTGGTAACCACCCACACCCTGCCGGACTCCAGCCAGGTTTCATCAGGTTCCCAAACCGGCGGATGAAACTTTTACTGCTTAGGCCCGTCCCACCCCAGCTAGTCAAACTCGGATTTTGATGTACTCGTTTCTTCCTGATCGTCATTGAACGAAGTCCGGCAATTTTGTTTGTCTCCGTTGATGGTCCTGTCCTTCCCTTCATTTAGGGTGGCGTCTATGTTCCCCGCACAACAGCCGTGCGAGGTAGGCTAGGAGTGGCTGGCCTCCCAGTAAGATCCATGATAGGGAGGGGGACTCAAACTTCGGTCCCCTTCCTCCAAATCTGACACTTGGGCTGAAGACATCCAGCCATGATCCCACACTCTTATTTGCATTTTGTTTTTAAAATCCCGCTTGCCTTATTGGCTGCCAGACAGACGGGATGAGTTCACCGCCTGGAAGGCATTTGTCATCATCCCCACTGAAGACCAACAAAACCACACGCATCTGGGAAATGAGCATGGATTATTCCTTTTTCAGGAAGCTGTTGCGCCTGTCAAGGAGGAGGGACAGGTGTTTCCCCTCCCGGACACACCTCGCCATGCTGGGCGTCCTCATTTCCCCCATGACGCAGTGGCAAGGCAGAACCTGGGGCATTGCCAGGCCCCTCCAGAGAGGCATCAGCCTGGGAGCAAACTGGGGCTCCACAGGGCACCCATTCCCTCTCTGCCACGGCCTCCCAAATCTGGGATGTGGGAAGGGCATCTCTGTGTGCGTAGGACCATCAAGTTGCTTCTCACGTATGGTGACCCTGTGAATTAATTAATATCCTCCCAATATCCTATTGTGAAGGCCGCAGGTTCCTTGTTAGAATCAATCCATCTTAGTGTCTTTTCCACTGACTCTTCTCATCTGACTAAAGTACAATAGCCTCAGTTTTAGGGATGCCAACCTCCAGGTGGGGCCTGGGGATCCCGCAGAATTACAGTTCTTCTCCAGGCAATGGAGATCAGTTCCCCTGGAGAAAATGGGTGCTTAGCGGATGGGCTGTACGGCATTATACCCCATTTAAGTTCCTTCTCTGCCGAAATCTCACCCCTGCCCAAGCCGCAAAGTCTTCTGGATTTTTGAACCCGGAGCTGGTAACCCTGCTCAGTTTAGTCCTTTTAGCTTCTAGGGAGAGTTCAGGCTTGATTTGGTCAAGACTCCGCAAGATTATAAACCATCGTGGGAGAGGGGTGGGCCTGTGTGCATTTTGCAATGTCTCCCTCGGTTTGCATTTGAGAGGGACAGAGACGTGTCCTCCCTTTCCCTGCCCACCTCGACTGCGATGCCAGTGAATGAACCGGGGACTGTGGGAAAGTTGCAGTCCTCTTGAGAACGCCCCTTCTGGCTTGCTTGCTTGCTTTTTTCATCCCCTGGTTTTAAAAGCAAGCTTCCTGTTTTCAAAGGTTATCAGAGCCTGTCCAGCTTCCTTTCAAAGGCGACTCAGAGCTGACGGAACTGGGACGGAGAGAAGGAGACCTATATTCTTTGCCCTGTAGTGCTTTCCAGGGAATTTCTCCACCCTCCTGTTCAACAGAACAGGGACTAGTTCACATCCCTGACAAACCTCACCATTCCACAAAATGCTGAGTTTAAAACCAGATCAAGAGAGCTTTAACTCAATGCAAACACAGCTCTAGTTCTTTCCAGCCAACGTGTGCTTGGTTTGGGACCCGCTGAAGAGACTTCAGAGTATGTACAGAGTGCCTTCCTCTCTCGGCTGAGCAACAAAGGCTTGTGGTATGGGAATAACGGAGCTTCTCAGTCAGCCTCTGGGTTGCCAGGCTCCAGGTCGGGCCTGGAGATTTCCCAGAATTAGCACTGATCTCACAGAAGAAGAAGAAGAAGAAGAAGAAGAAGAAGAGTTGGTTCTTATATGCCGCTTTTCCCTACCCGAAGGAGGCTCAAAGCGGCTTACAGTCGCCTTCCCATTCCTCTCCCCACAATAGACACCCTGTGAGGGAGGTGAGGCTGAGAGAGCCCTGATATCACTGCCCGGACAGAACAATTTTATCAGTGCTGTGGCGAGCCCAAGGTCACCCAGCTGGTTGCATGTGGGGGAGTGTGGAATCGAACCTGGCATGCCAGATTAGAAGTCTGCACTCCTAACCACTACACCAAACTGGCCCTCTCTCTCCGCTTCCCTGGAGAATAATAAAATGTCAGCTGTGCAGGGTGGAGTCTATGGTGCTATAATTACTAAGGTTTCTCCTCTCCCCCCCCCAAAAAAATTCTAGTTATTTCCCAATCTGGAGCTCCACCCACAAATCTGGAAAGTCCGAACGTAGAGCTGGCAACCCCATAATCTTTAATGGTATTTTTCAGCCCAGGTGCTCCAGAAGGCTCAGATGTTCTTAACTTCATGTTAAAGGCGAGACCTGAAAAAGAAACTCTTTATTTCCTTCTGCCCAAGGTTGAGAAGGCATGGCGTACCACAACTTCCTGCTTGAGCCCATCAGCTGCCACGCCTGGAACAAGGACCGAACCCGTAAGTCCTCCAGCCACAGGGTTACCAGCCCTCCTCTTCTCAAGCGTTCTGGGGAGGTTTATTCCATTGTAAAATCTCTACCCAGCCTTTCTGCCCTCCTCAGATAAAGGTGTGGGATGCTGACACGCCCCTGCTTCTGAAAAAGGCAGCCCTGAGTCAAGTTCTCCTGCCTTCTGCATAATCATGGTGTCGGATCTGCCCCGTTCTCCTTTCCCTGCGTTTTTTCCACTCTTCCATTGATTGGGGGTGGTGGGAGGGGGGAATAAAAATGAGGTATGCAATTCTTATTAGTTTACAAGGGAGGGAGCCTGTTTTACGCTCCTTCCATTTTTGGCGGCAGCCCTGCGGGGAGCACAGGATCCAATTCCTCCTTAATCGTAAAGAGACTCACTGCGTGCAGAGGGAGGCCATGAAGCTCACAGAGGCGGAGGCCCAGGGTAGAGGCGAAGAGGACAGAAAGTTACTGTCCACTGCATGAATAGATCTCCAAGAGAGAATATGGCCATTGTTTGTGGATCAGTGGCTCGCCCTGGCCAATCACGGCCGGCGAGACTTCCTCTACTCCAGCTGTCGCGTTTGAAAGAGCGGTTGTGATTGCGTCATTGCCCACAAGCATAAAAAGCTCTCTGAGAGGTTGGTGTTACAGAGAAGAAACGAACCTTGTGCATGTAAGAGGCTGGGGAATACCCAAGGCAAGGCTGTGACTCCTGGAGGATCTTAGGTAGCCTTAGGGCACCAAGGCTAGATTACTATTGTGCGTTATACGTGGGACTGCCCTTGAAAACTGTTCAGCTGCTTCACTGGTTTGCATGGGTGTGAACACATGAGATTCCCTGGCCTTTTGAGTTTGCAAAGATCGGCACTCGCCGCTAGTACATTTCTGGGCTCAAAATGTCTTGGGATTAGGGCAATCTAGAATAGCCTCTTCCCCTTAGAATATGGGTTTCTTTTCAGCCATAACCTTGCTGTTGACCCCCATTCCACAGAACTGGCCATCTGCCCCAACAACCACGAAGTTCACATCTATAAGAAGGACGGGGCGAAATGGAGCAAGGCCCATGAGCTGAAGGAACACAATGGGCAGGTGACAGGTAAGGGGGCATTGCCTTAAGCCCTTTTCCTCCCAGGCTTCCCGCTCGGCCACCAGCTGTTGCTGTTCCTCTTTGCCCCTTGAATTGTCTGATCCAATTTTTAAAAGCATCAGGATGAGGCTCCCTGGGTTGGCCCTGAACTCCGTCGAAATGACCTTGCAAGGTGGTTGTCAATAGAGAGAGCCATGCATGTCGGGCCTGTGCTCCTTGAAGAAAGGGCTGTTTTTTTTAAAAAATCTAATGGACAGGTGGAACTCCATGATGGGTTAAGGCTTTCTGAGCCTCCTGCCACCCGAAATATTGCCCTTCCTTGTCTCATTGGACGGCCCTTGGATCCCACAACGCTGCTACTGCTGCCCTTTAGGAGAGAAAGCTGGAAATATCGCTGCAGGACAGGGCATGTAATGGTCCAGGGTACCCCCTGCTGGCCATTGTGTGCAATTTCCCCTCTGCGGTCTTTATTTTCTCCTTTGCGTTTTTAAAAACACACTTAGCCAAGAGGCCGGGAACTTCAGTTGGGCTTCACGGTACTCTGAGAGTTGCAGAAGGAAGTTCCCAATATTGCAAAGCCCTGGGTTTGAGTCCTGCATGATAAGGCTCAGAAAGCAGCCTTGGAACTTAGCCTACCTCTCAGGGTGAAAGGAATGAGTGTGGGAAGAGGCATGCACACCCTCTGGCTACCACTTGGCCTTCACTCCAAGGTGGAGCTGGCCGTCCTTGGCAGACCTTGACTCCCTTTGGGGTCAGGTGGGAAGCAGGGACTGGCCCAGGGCTGCAGAGGAAGCTTTGTGGCCAAGGGAGGATTTATGGGCAAGGTCTCCCAGGCTCTAGTGGGACACTCTAAGGGAGGGATCCCCGCTTTTCCTGCTGAGAGTTTCAAGAAAGTGGGTGTGTCTTCTGAACCCCCGCTGGAGATCTGATTGGCTGCCGAAGTTAAAAGAACATGGCCGCCCTCCTATAGTTGCTGTGGTTCTGTCTCTGTCTCCTCCACTGCCCTTTGCATTTTTTAAAATTATTCCACCTGGCCCTTGCTTCCTTTCCGCCCCTCGTGGGGGCTGTTTCGTGGCTACACCCACCGCCTGGTGTTTGAATTCCAGCAGGGCCCATAGGTTGGGGACCACTCAGGGGCTCTGCCTCAGAGTCTCCCCCACATTGTATCTGAAGAAGTGTGCAAGCATACCGATATGCCCAGGATGAAACTTTGTTGGTCTGAAAGGCCCTGCTTCCCAGCAGCATGGCGGCCCACTTGAATATCTTCCTTCCACAGGCATTGACTGGGCCCCGGAGAGCAACCGGCTGGTGACCTGCGGCACGGACCGCAACGCCTACGTCTGGACTCTGAAGGGCAACGTCTGGAAGCCCACCCTGGTCATCCTGCGGATCAACCGGGCCGCCCGCTGTGTGAAATGGTCCCCCCAGGAGAACAAGTTTGCGGTGGGCAGCGGCTCACGGCTCATTTCCATCTGCTACTTTGAGCAAGAGAACGACTGGTGAGGCTCCTCCACTCCAAGCTGCAGGGTCCCCGCTTTAAACTCTCTGCAAGCAGAAAGCTAGCTTGTCAGGGCTCGCTTCCAGAAATGCCTGCTTTCCACAGGCGAGTTTTTGAGGCTGGGGGGAGCATTGTGCCTGGGTGGGAGGCTCGCAACCATCTCAATTTGCCTACTTTTCTCCACAGCAAATAATAGGGTGGGGCTTGCTCGTTGTGTGAGCGGCGGGTCTCTCTCCTCGGAGCAATAATCAACGACTCCCTCTCTCCTAGGTGGGTTTGCAAGCATATCAAGAAACCCATTCGATCCACCATCCTCAGCTTGGACTGGCACCCCAACAATGTCCTGCTGGCAGCCGGATCCTGCGACTTCAAATGCAGGTAAGCGACCATTTCTTTACACCCACGGCCTTGCTGAAATCCCAAGCGGCAGCCCTATAAGGTAGGCCAACGTGATGATCGACATATTGCAGATGTGGGGGTGGGGCAGTTCACAACAGAGGCCAAATTTCACGTCCCATCTGGGGTCCTAAACCCAAAAGGCTGCTCCACCAGAAAAAGACGGCAAGATAACATGATAAATGTGGCAACATACTTGTTGTCATTGCCTGGTTTTGAATGCCACAGAGGTGGCTCCCACTTCCCGTGGGGTCTGTCCAGATCCCCCCACAGCCTCCCTTTGCTTCCTCGCCTAGGATCTTCTCCGCCTACATCAAAGAGGTCGAGGAGCGCCCGTCCCCGACGCCCTGGGGCTCCAAGATGCCCTTTGGAGAGCTGATGTTCGAGTCGAGCAGTCCTTGCGGCTGGGTGCACAGCGTCTGCTTCTCCGAGAGTGGCAACCACGTGGCGTGGGTGGGCCACGACAGCACCATCTGCCTCGCCGACGCCAACAAGAAAGCAGCGTAAGTGGGACGCCTGGGGTGACGGCTTCGAAGATTGTCACTCGTCTTCCTTTCTGGGTTGCTAACGATTCTGGCCCTGTTTCCCTCAACAGCGTGGCTTTGCTTTCCACTGAGATGTTGCCCCTCTTGGCCGTGACCTTCATCACCGAGAATAGTTTGGTGGCTGCTGTAAGTCGAGAACGCGTGTGTATCGAAGGAGGGAGGGCTGCTTCCTCTGCCACCCTTTGCATGCCCAGGAAAATGCCAATCACCCCTTTTGGGGTCAGGAGGTGAATTTCTTCCAGGCCAGACTGGCCAGGGATTCTGGGAATCTGAGCATGGAATTAGGGTCGCTTGACCCTAGGGTGATTGACAGGTGGTTCTGCCTCCTGCATTTTGGAGGGGGTTGGACTAGATGACCCAGGAGGTCCCTTCGAGTCCCATGGTTCTATGAATCTTAATCAACTGTGAGTTTGGCCTCTTGGTAAATTACTGAAGCAAATTAAGAGCTGGACAGTGGGGAACCATGCAGTTATCTTTGCTTAAAGCTTATGTGAATTTACTGCCAGTTTTCAGTGCCGCTCTGTAAGGTTCCTGCCAATGAGTCGTTGGCCTGAGCCATTCTGCTCTGCTAAAAAATGCCAACCTACTACAGATGCCAACCTCCAGTTGCAGCCTAGAGACCTTCTGAACTTACAGTTGAGCTCCAGACTGCAGAGATCTGGTCCCCTGGAGAGAAACGGCTCCTCGGAGGGCAAGAGCAAAACTGTGTTTCTCCTTCAAGATACCACCGGGCAAATTTTGTTCTGCTGTTTGGTCGTTCGAAAAAGCTAGCTCTTCTGAGCAGAGCCCCTCCTCTTGTCTTTCCCCAGGGCCATGACTGCTGCCCCCTGCTGTTTGCCTACGACAGCCAGCAGGGCACCCTGAGTTTTGGGGGAAAGCTGGACATCCCCAAGCAGAGCTCCCAGCGTGGGCTGACGGCGCGAGAGCGCTTCCAGAACCTGGACAAGAAGGCCAGTTCCGATACTAACAGCAGCAACAGCGTGGACACGCTGCATAAGAACAGCATCAGGTAAGCTCTGCCACTGAGCCCAGGGTCTCAGGCAGAGGTCTTCCCCATCACCTACTACCTGATCCTTTTACCTGGAGATGTCGGGGATTGAACCTGGGGCCTTCTGCATGGCAAGCAGGGGCTCCCCCACTGAGCCATGACCCTCCCCAGCCTGGAAACACTGAGTGGGCCCTAGGAGAGATGGGGGGGGGCCCATGCTAGTTTCTAGCCCACCTCAAGCTCAGCCAAACACGATCCTCTCTAAGCTTTGCCTCCCCTTTTTGTATTTTTAGTCAAATATCCGTGATCGCCGGAGGGAAGGGCAGCTGCTCCAAGTTCTGCACCACTGGAATGGACGGGGGGATGAGCATCTGGGACGTCAAGGTGAGCAACAGAGGGACAGACCAGAACCAATGGGATGAAATTAATTCAAATGAAATTCCATCTAAACATCCGGAAGAAGTTCCTGACAGTTAGAGCGATTCCTCAGTGGAACAGGCTTCCTCGGGAGGGGGTGGGTTCTCCCTCATTGGAGATTTGTAAACAGAGGCTGGAGAGCCATCTGATGGAGAGGCTGATTCTGTGAAGGCTCAAGGGGGTGGCAGGTGACAGTGGATGAGCGATAGGGCTGTGAGTGTCCTGCACAGTGCAGGGGGTTGGACTAGATGACCCATGAGACCCCTTCCAACTCTACGATTCTAACAGAAGAGCACTGCTCCTCTCTAATTGCTACCCCACCCCAACCGCCCTCCATTTCCCCCTCCCCAATTTTTCTCCCTTGACCCCCCCATGTTGCCTTTCGCAGAGCCTGGAGTCTGCCATGAAGGGCCTGCGTATCAAGTGAAAGAACCGCCGGGGGAAAGGCCGTCTCCGCCGTGCTTCTCCGGGGCCTTCCTGCCTGATGGATCTTTGCTTCCTTAACCTGCTTTCCTTCCTGCCGGTAGGCAAGTGACCTGCAGAGACAAATCGAGGCTCCTCTGCTCGCTGATTTCAGGGGAGGGGAACTTATTAGCCTAGCTCAGTAACAATAATAAAGAAATGCTGGTCATAAATCGCCCAACGGAAGTGGTTTCGCCTTGCGTCCATGCGTGGGGGACGGGGACGGGCCGTATGCTCCTATTCCAGCGGTTCTTTCTCGGCATATTGGTCTTCCGTGCTCAGCAGTTTGTGAGTGGTTAGCTATGGGGTATGTCTCACGAGGAAAAGCAGCCTTGCTCTGTCCCCTAGAGCGCAGGGAGCCAGAGGCTCTGCGGTATAGGAAGCCGGCATTTCTGCTAACTAAGACGACGGGTCCCCAACCTCTTTTGAGTGTCTGGGGGCCACTGGAATTCCAGCACCGAGTAGGGCATCCATAAAATGAATCAGCGAGAGAGGAATGCAGCCCCAAATGCAGGGGAGAATTTTGAAAACTAAATTGGGAAAAGGGAGGGAGACCACAACCGTGGAGGTAGCAGTGGCTCTTGAGAGGTTATTTAATCTACGTGGCCAATCAGATCTCTGGTACCCCTGCTTAGCAGGAACCCCACATGGCCCTGCCCACTTTTCTAAACCTACTTGGAGGGCGCCCTGTTGGGGACCCTTCAGTCGAGATGCTTACGTCTCTTCTCTGGGTAGCTGTGAGATGAAGCAGAATGAGGCGCCCTCCGAAACGGTCCTTCGGAACAGCGACTCAGAGGCGGAATCCGAGCTCAGACGGAAGGGAATTCTTAATGCTCTAAACAGCAGGCCTTTCCAGGGTGCAGCTGTTCTTGAATTTAGAAACAGTGCCTTTGCTATCGGAAATAGTTTTTTCGGATCGGGGCGTTTTAATGTGGCCGTCGTTGGGTGATGGAGAAGCAAACCTCAGCTGTGGAAGCTTCTTGGAGCCAGACTGGGTGACTTATAGAAGCAAGAGAGCGGCCGGAATGGCCCACACTATCCCCTAAGATGGTCAGAGTTCAGAAGTAGGGTCAGCAAGGGAGGTCTGAGGAAGACCAGGGTTTCCAGCAAAGCCCCTCTTCTGGAAAGAACTCCCACGCTGCCATCTGAACGTCTGCCATGACCTTGGACAAAACAACAAAAACAAACCCGGGCCAAGCAGTTTACGATAATTTAAACTTTATTCAGCCAAATATACAAGTTTTGTTTCCAATTTGCATCCCTTCCAACATGTTTGAGCTGTCAAGAAAGGTGTGTTTGTTTGTTTGGAGTTTAAAAAGTCACCATCCTGGATTTTGGAGGAGGGGAGAGGGGGGGGGATTACTGACGGCTTTCCGAAAGATAAGGTGGGGGGGGGGTGAGGGGAGGCCAGCGAGACTCAAAGGAGCGGCATGGGTCGGTTCGGAGGCCGAAGGAGCGGTACGGTCGGCTTCGAACGCATCCATGTTACACAGCAGCTGAAGTTCTACCGGCCGCTTTGTGGCCGGATGCCTCCCACCCCTCTGGGGTCCATGCACCGAATCACCTATCCCCACCCCATCGGCAGATTCATGGCTGCATTTCAGCCCCCACCATACCCCTGGATATGTGAACTGTCCTGTTAGAACACACGGCAAAACAAGCGAAAAGAAAACCGAACCGTTTGGGTCCCGTCCCCCCACCCCTCAAAATGGCTCCGCGGAAAGGTACCACTCCTCTACAATTCTGCACCAGACGTTTTAACAGCTGCCCCCACCCCTTCCCGCCCTGTCCCCCTACCCCACCCCAGCCCGCCCCATGGAAATTCTGTGCCCAGATGAAGACAAACGTGTCGCTGTCAAGTGTCTCTTGGAGGTGAAGACGATGCTGGTGCCGCAGCTCTCTCTACCCAGCCTGGCGCGGGCATGGCGCGGCGGAGATCCTGACAGGCACCCGCCGGGCACGGCTCCTGGGAATGCCCTCCTCTCGCCCGGCCCGCGCTTACTTGTTGAGGGAAAGCGACTGCAATCGCTTGCCGGCTGCTGAGGCTTCGTCTTTAGCTGAAGGGTGTTAAAAATAAGATTAGGCGGGATGGAAAAGTTGTGAAAGGGTGCAGAAAGGGTGCTGCTGTGCTGAAAGGCAGGCAGTGCAAGCAGGGGGTGCATCTGCCATTTGTACTTTTTGGTCACAGTGATGCAAAGGGCATGTTGACAAAAGAGAACAGCTTCGAGTAAGGGATGTGGCATCGCCTCGCCTCTGAAGTCACATGTTTACAGGATGCGTGGCATCTCTAAAAAAAAACTCAAATGCTTGCTAAATAAGAAGTTAGTTTTATTTTTAATGTGGTACCTTGCCTGAGCAAAACAAGGAAGCGTTCAACTCGGCTGTCATACGGCCCACCATGCAAAGCAGGAATTCTCAGAGCTCTCTCAACCTAACCTACCTCAAAGGGTTCTTGAGAGGACAAAACGGAGCAGAGGGGAACAATATCATCCATTCTGAGTTCCCATGGGGAAGAAAGGTGGGGTAGGAATGAATGTATTAAGTAACAACAGGAGGTCCAGACCAAACCAGAGTGTGTGCTTTTCACAATACAGCGGAGTAGCCTCACCTTTTCTTTCCTCCTCCTTTTTTTTGGCTGCCTCTTCCCTCTGTTTCCGGATGATTGCTAGCCGGGCGAGATCTGCCTTGGCCTGTTCCGTCTTTCCGGCAAGGTGCATTTTCATGTATCGTTCTTTCGCTTTCTGTTTTTCAATTTCCTCGCTGTCGAGAGTACAAAAGGCAGCCCCCCCCAAAAAACCCTCTTAGGATCCAGCGGATGGGCAAAAATACATTCTGAGAGACAGGAAGTGCTGAAAACCACCGCCAGGCTCTCCCCGCAAACCCCCATGTGGCTTCAGCTCAGTGGCAGAGCAGCACGCTCAGCCTGAAGAAGGTCCCCAGTTAAATCCCCGGCACCTCCAGCCAAAAGGATCTTGTAATTACACAGGGAGGCTCAAACTGTGGCTCTTCCATGGACTACAATCATAGAAGATGGACATCTGGAGAGCCACAGTTTGGCTACGCCTGTGCTTAGTAGATGATGTGAAAGACCTCCCCCCTGAGCCGTTGGGGAACCCCACAGCCCTTCCACCGTGCCCTTGCAGACGCCGCCCTCCACCCAGTCCCGGCATCTCAAGGAAAGGAGACCTGCTTACCGCTCCCTTCGTGATAGTTCCCTGGGGCCTTCCAGGTCTATCTGGGTGACTTTTTTGGCCGCCTGTGCAACGCGATTGGGGTTCTCGATGTCTATCATGCCTTCCACTCCTTTGTGCTTTGGCTGAAACCGAGGAAGAGGGCGAGGGCTCAGTTGGGATGGCTCCTTTTACTGGTTCACAATTACTCCCAGAGACACGCAGTGCCTTTTGCCGATTTACAACACTGCACAGACACACGCAGTGCCAAGGACACCTTACACGTACTCAGCAGACTGGGAGAGCACAGACAAACAAACAAATACACACCATGTCTCTGAGGACAGAAGAGCACATGTGGCTTGCGATTAATGCCCACATTTTAAAAAATCAGCCATGCCTGAGATAGATTTCCCTGGGGACAGTTTGATGCAGAGATGGCCAAACTGTGGTTCTCCAGTTGTCCATGGACTACAATTACTACAAGCCCCTGCCAACTGGCCACGCTGGCAGGGGCTCATGGTAATCACAGTCCGTGGACATCTGGAGAACTACAATTTGGCCTCCCTTGGTTTAACGACAGTGAGGCAGAAATCTTCACAAGGGTTTTGCGTTGACGGTCCACGCACAAGGGACCCGCAAGCGTTAGATGTGACGTCAATTCGCCTTCCGGGAGATCTCGCCCCTACCTGGTAGTCTTCATCCTCCTCCTCCTCCTCGCTCTCGTCGGAATCGAGCGACTTCTTCTCCTTTTTGGGCTCTGCCGATGCCCCGTCGCCTCCGTCCTCCTGGTCTGCCTCCTCTTCCTCCTGCAGAAGACAGAACGGTTAGAAGGACTGGGCGGATAGAGAATCGAATGCCAGCAGCTGAAGGAGAAACCAAGAGACGTACTGGCCCAAGACAGTCTGGCTCCTTTGGGACAGGGCCAACTGAGTCTTGTAGAATGGTACTGCTAGAACTTTCTCTGCCCCACTTTCCAGGGCATCTGCTGTGGGGAGAGGAAGGGAAGGCAGCTGGAAGCCGCTTGGAGACGCCTTTGGGTAGTGAAAAGCGGGATATAAAAAGCCAGCTGTTTTTCTATGGGGATGGACTTCACCAGGTTTGAGGCGGTCATCCAATGGTCATATTTAATCAATTATTCACTTGTACCCGGCCCTTCTTCCCAACAGGGACCCAAAGCGGTTGACGTCGCTCCCCTCTCCTCCATTTGACCCTCACAGCGACCCAGTTAGGCTGAGAGAATGCGACTGGCCCCAGGCGATCCAGAAAGCTTTCATGGCACAAGGAGGGAGCCATGCTCAATACTAGTCCGATACTTCTGAACAACACAATGTCAACTGCTAGTGGAGTGTGAGGACAGTACAGCAGAGTCTCCTAAGTCAAATGAAGCCCATCAGGGAAAAGGTGCATCAGGGAGTCCCCCGGGGGCCATCCTGGCTTGTTCAACGGAGACTCAAGATTTTGGAGGGGGCTTACTTTGGCCTTCTGCTTCTCTGCTTGGAGCTGGGCGTCGATCTCCTCGGGGCTGGTGTACTGCCTCGCTCGGCCCTTGTGGCCTCCTTTTCTCCCTGCAAAGAAAAGAGCTGGTTTAGCAAAGGGTTCTGCCTGGGCATCACTGCCCCTGCCCTCACTTGCCCTCACCCAGTCCAGTTTCATCCACATCTTCCCTTTGGCATCAATATCTACTAGATGACAGAAACAGCTTGCAGATTCTGATATGCATGTTGATCTGACACTCAATCCAAAACAGAGACTGTATGGGGTTTTGGCCAGAGCCAGGAAAGTGTATTTACGGTATAGAAGTTTTTCCACCCCGCTTTTTACAACCTGAAGGTCTCCAGGTAGCTGACATTCACCTTCCCTTCCTCTCCACACAACAGACACCCTGTCAGGTAGGTGAAGCTGAGTGAGCTCTGAGAGAACTGTGACTGGCCCAAGTTCACCCAGCTGCAATCAAGCCCAGTTCTCCAGACCTAGAGGCCACCACTTTTAACCACTACACCAAACTGGCCCTGGGTCTGGCAAAGCAGCTCTTGGGAGGACCTCGACGCGAGTCCGGAGAAGTGCCCCAAATAAGAATCTACCACCCCATGGGGAAGACGGTGGGGTACAAAAGCTCCAAAACACCCCCCAAGTGATTTCACAGCACCCAGCCTGAGGGCCGATATGGCCACGTGTTTGCTGCCTTACTATGCACCAGTCAGCCAATGTGTCAGTCGCTGCCCCCGCCTCCCCACACATGCTGCTGCCTGACTCACAGTCTGGGCTGCTGCCCAAGTGCCAATTCTGCAGCTGCTCGTTCCGCTCAGCCGCTCACGTGGGATAGCACAGGAGTGCAAGATGACAGCATCGTTCAGGCTCCACAACAATGGGCAAGGACCACGGTCTACCCTCCTCCCCGGCCTCGATCATGACAATGCACATGGCAAAACACTGGCTTAGGGCTGCACAAGATGGCCAGCTCGCCTCTGGACTCCGGTGCTTTGGGCTGTGAGCGGCCGTTCAGGCAGCAGACTGCACCAAAGAGAGGAGGGAGGCTCCTCGCCCATAGAAAACTAGCCTCTCAGGGAGACAGCAGGAGCAACCACAGAAGAAAGGACCTCGGGGAAAGAGCAGTGGGCCGTATTGAGGAGTCAGCCATATGAGATTCTGAATGCACATAAGACACACAAGACACACACTGAGCAATCAAGTACGGCAGATACAATTGTGAGAGCAGAATACGTATATTGTAGAACCAGCATGTCAGGTGGGACAACAGCTGCAAATACACTACAGAACGACTGCTGGGCATGACCCAACTACATTTAGAGCAAGATATTCTGTGGGTCTGGGCCGCTGTGTGACACAGAGCACGGGGCTAGATGGGACATTGGTCTGAGCCAATGTAGCTTCTCTTATGTTCTTAGGCTATTTGGTGCCTGGACGGGGGGGTGGGGGAAGAGAATATAATTAGCCAGTTTTGCCAAACAGAGCCCAAGGACACTGGGCAAAAAATAATCAATTTGGATCCAGCTGTTCCCATTCTCACATCCGTGCTTTAACACGGGGCAGAAGTGGGCAGCTGGCATACGGACCAGCAGCTATTTAGAGAGAGCTGTGGATGCTTGCTAGAATTGCCAAATGCCTGATTTTGTTTACGAGACCTGCATTTCTAGCCCCGCTTGTAACGGCATATCTTCTGGCACCCATCTAAACCAAACTGTGCTGAACTCTCTGTTGCCAGAGAACAGGACTCCTTAGCAGAGATTCTGTGTGCAACGGCTCAGTGTGCCAATCTTGGTTTATCCAACTTTGCCAAGTCTCTGGTGTTTTGTAGGGCTCGTGAGAGAGAGAAAAGCAGTTTACGTTTCTTTCAATGGTCTTCCCACCCTTCACAAACCTGCATCATCTCAGCTGTCTTCTGTACTGCGCACCCAGTGGCACAGAGGAGCTGTGCATTTGACACCAGGAAATACAGGTTCCAGCAGAGCATGCCTGAGGCAAAGGCTGTGGTTGGCAGCATCTTTTGGACAGAGGCCAAATTGGGTGTGGCGCAGCTGCAGCCTGACTCGTTGGCCCACCCTCCCCGGTCCCTGCGAGGTAGCAATCTACCACATCACTGTCAGGCGCGACTCGCTCGGACAGGACAAGCCCAATCACGTCTCCACCAGCACCCAAAAAAGGTCAGCTTTCAAACAGAGCTCTTCCCCTGCCCGCTTTCCTTTGGACAACTGGTTTAGTTAAGAAAGCCGGCCTCAAATGCGCATCATGACACAGTCATGCGCCAGCACCTTTGAAAGGAGAAAAGTTGCTTATCCGAGAAGCCAGTGGTGCAGTGGTTAGAGTGTCGGACTAAGGTCTTGGGGGGGGGGGGCAGGTTCGAGTCCACGCTCTGCCATGAAGGCTGGATGGGTGGCCTTGGGTCAGTCTAACATACCTTGCAGGGTGGTTATATTCAGTCACATCCCCCTCCAGTTGCACTGGTTGACCTCACACATGAAGCTGCTTTATACTGCCCCCATCAAGGTCAGTTTTATCTACCCAGACCACCAGTGGCTTTCCAAAGCCTCAGGCTGAGACCTTTCATGTCACCCCTAATGCCGGGTCCTTTTAACTGGAGATGCCAAGCGCTGAATTCACAAGGGACAATAATATCACAACGGAGGCCACCCATAAGCTCCAGTCTACACAAGCATCAGATGAGAGCAAGGCTGTTCCTAGATCATTTGAAGCTGCCAGGGAGGAGATAAGATAACGGGGCATGATCAGACCAAGGCGCCATCCAACCTAGCATCCAAAACTGGGAATTAACCGGTTTAACACGCAACAAAGCTGCCTTAATGAATCAAAATCAGGACTGATTATTCAGACCTTTGGTAGGTCTCCAATGTCTCAGGATGAAGTCTTCCCATATCACCTACTGCCAGATCTTTTACCTGGAGATGCTGCGGATCAAACCTGGGACCTTCTGCGTGCCAAGCAGATGTTTACCACTGAGTTACTATTCCCTCAGCTCCCAGGGTTAAGCCTGCCAGTTATGCAGGATCTTTCACCCCAGTTATCTCCCTACAAAACTACAGTAAGAGAAAAAGAACACTGTTCATTCTGCAGCCCAAGGACAGCTTCATCCCATCACCCACCCTTTGCACAGAACCAAGTCCACTTAATGTTGCCATCTCTAGGCTGGGAAATACCTGGAGACTTTGGGGTGGAGGCAGGAGCATGTAGGATTTGGGGCGGGGCCTCAGTAGGGTGTGATGCTATGGAGTCCACTTTCCAAAGCAGCTATTTCCACCAGGGGAGCTGAGTTGAGCTCTTTAGTCTGGAGATGAGCTCTTCTTCCAGGGCAGGCTTAGGTCCCACCTGGAGGCCACCATCCCACCCTCAAAACCAGCCTTTTCTCCAGAGGAACTGGTCTCTTTAGTCTCGAAATGAGCTATAATTCCAGGGGATCCCCTTAGCTCCCCCCTCCAAACCATCCCTTCTCCAGGAGAGCTTATCTCTTTAGTCTGGAGATGAGCTCTCCTTCCAGGGCATCCCCAGGCCCCACCTGAAGACTAGCATCCCTAAGTCCGCTCTCGAGCCCCGGGAAGCCCGTCGCAGGCGGAAGAGGCCACTGCAAACCCCCACCCTACTTGGCAGCCCATCCCGGGAGACCCTTGCCGCCACAACCCCCTCCTGCTGATGCAAGTCCCCGAGCAACACCTTTTAGGGGGGGGGAGGCTAAAAGCAGAATTGCGCCCGCGGAACTCCCTGCCACGGGATCTCACGCGCGGGACCATCCCCTTCCCGCCGCCCCCGTGCTTGGCTGTGCTGGCTGCTGGAGACGGGGGCGGAAGGAGAGGTTGCTCCCGCCCCCCCACCCCGGGGACCAGCCTCCGCCTCCCGCACCCACCTCCTTTGGGCATGGCGAAGACGAGGACGGCGGTTGCGGCTCCCGCGGCGAGCGACTCTTCCCCTCTCCCCGCCCGCCTCGCTTCCACACCAGCCAGGAGGCGACCCGGAAGCGGAAGCCGCCGCCCGCCGCCGCGGTGTGCGGCCTTTCTCGCCTTCCCGCCGCCCCCCCACGCGACCAAGCCCAAGTGCGCACGCGCGCCAGGCCGCGGGGCCCTGAGTAAAGAAGGACTGTCTTACACTTTGCCTGATTTGTTTTATAAAAAGAGGCCGCCGCCCCCGATTCGACACCGTTGGGATAATTTTGAGGCGGAGACTTCGATCTAGAAGAGTCAGGGTATTTTTAAAGTTTTATGTCGGAGAAGGAGTGACGGGTTCTTTAATTATAATAGTCAGGCATGGAAGTAGACGTGCCTACCGGCTTGAGAAGGCCCTGAGAGCGACAGGGGGTGGGGCTAGGGTCTCTCCCGGGTGACGTCACGGGTCTGCGACAGAAGGCGGCGAGGAGGCGGAAGAGAGACAAGGGAACGGGGGTCTTAAAGGCGAAGGAGCGTCTCCCTTGAGGGAGGTCTTTGCGACGCGTCGCCTGAGTCCGCGGGAGGTGGAGAGTCCCCGAGAGCTTCGTTAGAGGTTGGTTGCTTCCTGTTTGTGTCTTTATGGCAGACGAAACATAGGAGGAAGAAATTCAACCGGTGACAATGTCCTCTGTCGCGGGCCTCACCTGTGGCCCTCCTGCCTGTCTTCTAGCTGGTATAGAGCGCAACAAGGGAGAGGAGAGCTCTAGTTTTGCCCTGGGAGATAAAGCCGAAGGGGTAGTGGTTGGGTGCAAGTCCTCGAGAAGGGGATGTTTTTCCTCGGCACACTTATCACTTCCAGGACAAATCTGACAAATTGTTGTGCTTTTTTTCCTTTCCCTGCCCAGTTCCTTTTTCCTCGTGAGATGCCGAAGGTGAAAAGGAGCAGAAAACCACCTCCGGATGGTTGGGAGTTGATTGAACCGACCTTAGATGAGCTGGATCAGAAAATGAGAGAAGGTGAAGACTGAAGCCAAGGGCTGGGTTGGTGGGGAGAATTAACACTGGCTAATAAACTAGGGCTGTTGAGGTTTGAACCCTGGCCTCCTTGGGATTGCTTTACCTGAAACCATTGATGTGGGAGGAGTCCATAATTCAGTGGCAGAGCAAATGCTTTGCACGTTAGAAGTCCCACACTGAGTTCTTGGCATGTCTAATAAAAAGCATTTGGGCCTTTCCCTCTCCCTACTGCCTTTGGTTCTGCCTCCCTCCTTATCTCACCAGCCCTGAACCTTTTTCTTTAGCCAACATCCCTTTATCCCCTACTGGCTCTCCTCCCACAGATCTCTATCTTCTGCTTCTGGCCTGCCTCACCTTCAAGTAAAACACCATCTGAGGGTTCTCATGGGCTTATCCGAAAGCGGTCCATAGACCTGACTGGCCTTCCCTTGTGGATTTTTTTTTTATACACACGGGGAGCAGAGTTGGCTATTCTGTATTATGTGGGATAAATGGCTTGGGGAGGAAAATATCATCTTTTGTTTTCTTTCTGACAGCTGAGACTGAGCCACATGAAGGGAAGAGGAAAGTGGAATCCCTCTGGCCCATTTTCAGAATCCATCATCAGAAAACTCGTTACATCTTCGATCTCTTTTATAAGAGAAAAGCCATTAGTAGAGGTAAGCCAACCGGCTTGGTTTTTCCTTGCCTTTTGTTGTGGAATGGGAAATCAGCTGGTGCAAATCTCGGTGAAGAGGGGGGAAAAGGGTGCTTGTCTTCCCTGTTGGCGGATGTATTTATTTAAAATACTTAATGTCACCTTTCAGTCTGACAAGAAGTCTCCCAGGTGTCTCTAGAAGAGGAAACGTACGGTTCAATAATATCTTGCTTTAAAAAGGGTAGCTCTGATATAGATTCTTCCTGACCCTTTGTTACTGCTGCCCTTCACTTTGCAGAGACCACAAAGGAAACTCATTCCCTGGGGTGCTGCCTGGCAACAGAATGCTTTCATCCCCTGCAGGTGATGAGTTTTTTCATCCAGGCACCCAGAGAATCTGCTACTTCTCGTGATGGTTTGGAGGTCAAGAGGTTGTGTTGATATAAGATTCGTCCTGCTGCCAAGCACAATATTCTCTATCCTCTTTCTCCCCCCTGCAGAACTGTACGAGTACTGCATCAAAGAAGGATACGCTGACAAAAACCTGATTGCAAAGTGGAAGAAACAGGGCTACGAAAACCTCTGCTGCTTGCGCTGCATCCAGACGCGGGACACCAACTTCGGCACGAACTGCATCTGTCGAGTTCCTAAGAGCAAGCTGGAAGTGGTAAGGATGGAAAGCAAAACTCTCTTTGCCTCCCGAGCTTCAGTCAGGATCTAATTTGTCCTCCATGGCAGGTTGACCCGGGTGGCTTTGTCAGTGACCAGCATGCCATGCCAGGGTGGTCTTAAAGAGATCCATTTGTCCCTAATATTCAAAATTAGGTGTGTATTCCCTCTAACATCTAGTAAACGCATGCGAGAATATCAAAACCCTTTGCGAGTTTTCCCCCCATAAGCGCTCCTGCAAGCACTCTATTGATCCTGCATTGAGCAGGGAGTTGGACTAGATGGCCTGCATGGCTCTTTCCAACTCTGATTCTAGTGTGGATTCCCCCGTGAGACATGGAAATTTAGTGTAAGCTGGGGCTATTAAAGCATGCAACGATGCTTCCCAGTTTTTCTAGCCCTCTGTTTTCGTGATAATAATTTTAAATGGAACACAAGGATTATAAAGGGCCTTCACCCTGCATTCCTGGGGAAGCACATGCCATCAGCCACAGACAGAGAGAACTTAGTTCTTCACAGTAAGCCCTTTGGGTTGCCGTTGCTCTGCAGCAGCGGAGATGTTTCCGCACTGGTCAGCAGGAAACCGGACTTCTGGAAATCCATTGCTGTTCCTATCAAGGGCTGGTTTTCTGGTCCGGCAAGCCTCTCTGGCTCCCTTTCCCAGCCATTAATTCCTCTGCACCTCTGACCCAGGGCCGAAATAATGGCTGGTTTCATTCCACAGGGAAGAATCATTGAATGCACTCACTGCGGCTGCAGAGGCTGCTCCGGATGAAGCCTTTGGCCCAGCAACCCAACCCTCCCCTCCCCCTTTGCGGGGCTGCTGACCCTGCATCAGTGACTATTCTCAAGAGCTGAAATTTGCCTTTCATAAAACCCTGACAGCGAGTGGACCTCTTTCGAAGCTGGATGACATGGTAGCGATGCGCTAGTTCCTTCTCTGTAACCCATTTTATTATTTTGAAATAAAGCCTTGCCTAACTTCGTGGGTGTGCGGCCCCCTGGGCCCTGCTTCTATGGCAATGTGAGGTTTGGCCAACCACCTTTGTTCCTCTGTTGGGTTGAAAGTTCTATGGGGTCACTACAAATCAGCGGTCATGACAGCCCGTGCTGCCCCCGCAAGAGTTCTTTTGGGAAGAGCGACTTCGCTATATTCCGTTACAACTGTGTTACTGTAGTGCTGTCCTTAACAGAATTGCCCCATTTGAAGCCCACTGATTTCAGTAGATGTAGAAGGGTGTACCTGTCTTAGGATTGCACACACTTTAAAGAAACACCCATGATCTTTTACAAAAAGCCCCACCCTTGCCCACGTATCAGCCGCTGTACAACAAAACGGAAAATAACACATCATATGTGGCAGGAAAATTAAACACTTCCTTTAATTTCCTGTTAAATTACAAGCCCATCTGTATGGCCCAGTGGGAAGTCTCGCTTCTGTTCTCAGAGTTTCCTTTACATGATTCACGGACACCAACTTTTACAATGTCAATGACAGGAAAATGCCGGCGTAGGGGTGGAGGAAACGGCACGGTGCACTCCACAGTAATGCTGTGTCACCACGAAGGCAAGTGGGCGCTTCTTGGTGCCTTTGCCGCCAGCCTACCTGGCCGTTGTGTCGTTTATTCCTCTCCGGTGCTAGCTGGGCTTCTGGACTCCTTGCCCGTTCTGTATTTGGCCCAGGGGTGGGGCTGCTCTTCTGCGGCCATCCATTTCAGCCAGCGGAAGTAGAATGCCCGGAAGCCGTTGATTTTTGCCAGATAGGGTTCTCTTGTCTTGTACTGCAAAAGGGAAAAGGCAAGAGGGTGATCACCTCCTCCCCAGGGGGCGGCTTGTTGACGCAGACTGGAAAGAGGCAAGGGATGCTCTTTCCTGGAAGTCCAGTCACCTCATTTCAAAACCACTCTGTGTGGGAAAGGGGTGGATGGATTTTTCCAGTTGGTTCAGCTAGCGTTCCTCGGCCTGGGTACCCATATGCTTAGCAGCTCCGTCGCCTGCTCTGTGTAACAGCACTGGACTCTGTTGTTCACCCGTCCAAATACTAACCAAGGACGACTCAGCTTCTGGGATCTGACGGAATCGGGCCAGCCTGGACCATCTAGGTCAGGGCAACAGACAAATGGGAGATGGTTGACCATTGCTTGCTTCCACACAGCTGCATGGGACTTCTGTGGTTGTCACCCCTCCAGGTACTAGCAAGCCGCTGTCGCAGAGATGTGATGGGAGCGGGCTAGGCTGGCCCATCCAAGCGCACATGTGATCGACACAAGAGTGCTCAAGGCATTTTATGGTCAAAACCCGAAAGCCTTTCTAAAACTAAAATGAACAGGTTGGTTGTGACCATCATGCCCATGGCATGATCAGGAATCCTTCCAGGGTCTCCTGACTGCGGGAAAGCTGGTGCCCAGAGTTAGGGCACCCATGTGGGCATGTAGGTGCCGGCACACGCTGAGCATGGGAAGGGCGCTGAGTTAAGGGGGAATCCACCCGCAGGCTTCCACTGAAGGACCGCCGTGTCCAATTCAATGGCTCGGGGTTAAAGACAAAGCAAACACCAGGATCCCACTGTGGTGACTTACCGGGTCAAAATCTGGAGGGTACTGGGCTGCAAACTCTAGCATCTTCAAGACAAATTCATTGGGGGCCGTCTGCGTGTTACTCATGTCCCGGAGGATATCGATGAGATATGCATAGTCCAGCTTCTTCACGGCCGCATTGATCAGCGCGCCGTAGATGTGGATGTTGGGGTTTATCCTGGATCGCTGAAAGACACGAAAGACAAGAACTCAGAGGCAAAAGGAAGCAGAAAGAACGGACCGGTCTGGACCTGTCGCTGCCCCCAGTTTGGTTTGACTGCTGCTGGACCTTTCTGCTCAGTATCTGAAGAAGTGAGCAGTGACTCACGAAAGCTCATCCACGGTCTCAAAGCGGCTTACCACCGCCTTTCCCTTCCGCTCCCCACAACAGACGCCCGGCGAGGCAGGTGGGGCTGAGAGAGCTCTGCCAGAACTGCTCTGTGAGAGCAGCTCTAACAGGACCGCTCTAACCCAGAAGCTACCCCTCCTCGTACCTTCATGTCAGCGAGTAACTGCATTCCATCCACCTGTTTGTAGCAGGCTATTGCCAAGTTGCAAAACGTGTGTAGGTTTGGGGAGAGTCCTTTCTTCACCAGGACAGGCAGCAGGCTCTGCAACAGATAAAAGAGACATACAAATCGGACAGCGTGTCTTTTGTGCTGTGGCTTGGCAGTCACAAGGCCTAGAAGCGCGTTACTTTGAAAGCAAAGACTCTTGGGAAGCTGCATTTTCCACGTTCGCCCTTGCAAAACGGCAGCGCCGGGCAAAGCCATTACCTTGGCTCCCTTCAGGTCCCCTTGCTTGCTCTTCTTCCGCACCAGCGTGTTGAAAAAGGTCAGATCGGGTCTCACGTTGTGCTCCTCCAGCACTGCCAGCAAGGACGATTCGGACGGGCTGCCAGGCTCCACCAGCTCGCCAAGCAACGTGAATGTTTTGATATTGGCCGCCACGTCGTCCTCCCTCATCTTCTTTAAGAAGCCCTCCAGGTTCCCCATCAGAGCCAGTCTGTCGGAGGGGGTGTCCACTGTCCCCAAGGAAACCAGGTTGTCCTTTGGGATTGGGAAGTCCAGCAGGTTGGGGGAAGAGCAAGCGCCCGGGGAGAGCTCTCCATTGGCGGTCGAGAAACTCGGAACTAGCCGGTTTGGACGTAAGGCTGGCAAATTCTCGGACGTTCCAGAATCCAGCATGGTCGTCTCTTCCTCAGCCCCAGTTTGTTGGCTGACCAGTGGCTTTGCAGGTTTTACAAGATGCTCCGGAAACATACGTCTTTCCAGGTCTTCTACATTCAACTGTGGTCCGGCTGCAGGGCCCAATTCCTTCCCTCCACGATCCTTCGCCCTCTGCCGTTGTCTCCCGGGCCTCTGCCTCGGCATGGCAGAGCTCTCCTCCGGGACTCTCAGCAGCAGCTCCGAAGCCACCAGGGGGTCGCCCAGGCTGCACTCTCTGGCAGCGGTCAGCATCAGGTTGTAGGTGTAGCCATCAGGTCTGATGTCCAGCTTTGCCATCTGCTGCCACAGCTGCAGGGAGGAGGAAGGGAAGTCAGGCAGGGTTCGGGTGACGGGAAACACAACCAATCAGAGCAGCTGGCACCCAGAAGGGGGACTGGAGGCTAAGGGCGAGTCATTTCCACTGAGCTCAGGTTCTTTCTTTCAAACGGCTCAAGGCAGCGTTCGATCCAAACGAAATCCATAAAACAGAGGACAAAGTATACAGTCGCAGTTTGGGACTGTTTCAATCCACTGCAGCCCTAACTGAAAATGTCTTTAGCTGCTGCCTAAAGATTGAAAATGAGTGGGGGGAGCCAAGTGCACCTCTCTAGGGAGACTGTTCCATAATCATGGGGCTGCCACTGAGAAGGCCCTGTCCCAAGTTAGCCACCAAAGAAGCTTCTTTGATTGCTGGGACTGTTGGGAATGCTTTCCCCCCGAGGCTTACGTCCTAAGTTGACAACCTGAGAGACAGGAATTGCCACCAAAACAGGTGCTGAGTCCCCTGGCAATTAGGACAACTCTATTCCCATTTACCGCCAGGACTATAATCAGCCCATGCAACTACCAGCCTTAATCTGCCTCCTCCTAGGTGTTTTCATTTTGTAACTGCCAATATTTGGGATGGGCATGTGGCATACATAGAGGGGCACAGACCCCCCTCCCTTTAAGGGCCACTTGAACCAATCCACTAGCAAGGGAAAATGAGGGGGAAATTTGAAATTATTATTTCCCTACTAAAAGATGTTTACTCCCAAACATTTATTTATTTATTATTTGGCTCTCACGCATTCCATTAATTTTTCTAAATGTTTGAGTGATGCCTTACAATCGCCTTCCCTTCCTCTCCCCACAACAGACACCCTGTGAGGTAGGTGAGGCTGAGAAAGCTCTGACAGAACTGCTCAGTGAGAACAGCTCTAAGAAAACTGTCACCAGCCCAAGGTCACCCAGCTGGCTGCATGTGGAGGAGCGGGGAATCCAACCTGGCTCTCCAGATTAAAGTCTGCCACTCAACTGGCTCTCAGTGGAAGATCCCCAAGGGAAGAAAATGGCAGATTCATCTACTGTGCAAGTTGTGAGGTTTGACAGTTGAACCGCTGTATAAAGGAGAGAGGTAAAAAGACAGACCTGCAGGGCAAACCGGAAGCCACTCTCTTTGTCCTTTATGCACCCCATGAGCAAAAAATTGAACGTCTCTGTAGTGATGCTATGGCCTTTCTGGACCATTTCCTAGAAAGGGCAAAAAAGCAGACATTGGTTTCCCTTTCTGCTCTCTCGTGCGGCCTTTAAGAAAAGTAGAGGCCCGTCTGTATTCCAAATTAATCTTTATCAACGCATCAGGAACTCCAAGAATGAAACTTTCAGAGTTAATTAGAGACAGAAAACCATAAATCAAGATTGCATAGTGATTTAGCTGGCAAGGAGTAATGTAAGCAGACTCTCAAGTATGTGTATTTATTTATTACTTATTTATTTCTAATCTTTATCAGCTGCCTTTGTTCCCTGTGGAGCTCAAGGGCTGCTCACGCCATAGAAAAACACACAGAATAAAACAGAGATTAAAAACATAAAAGCCAGATTTTAAAATCACAACTCTGGCCTGCTAGTGAACTTTGCTAAATTCAGTTCTGAATAAAATGGGCTTCCAACTACCTTGACAGCAAGGAGGCCAGGCACAGCTCCCTGGAGAGGCTGTTCCATAATTGTGGGGCTTCCACCAAAAAGACTCGTATTCCCCCCGCCCACCAATTTCTTTGATTGATTGGACAAACAGGAGAGTCACCACCTGTGATCTTAATTCCCAGGCAGAAATATATGGGGGAAGAAAGTCCATATCCTGGTGCCCCCTGAAGACAGAATCCCATGCACCCATGGAATCTTTCAGTATTTGAGATAGATGACCTCCCTCTACCCCTGACCTGGATAGCCCAGGCCAGCCTGATCCTGTCAGATCTCAGAAACTAAGCAGGGTCAAACCCTTGCTCGTATTTGGGAAACCTCCAAGGATTTGGGTGATATCTCCTGGCAGCAGCTCTCTAGGGTCTTAACGCCCAGGTCTTTCCCATCACCAACTTCCAGATCCTTTGAGCTGGAGATGCCAGGGATTGAACCCGGGGCCTTCTGCATGCCAAGCGGGCACCCCTGAGCCCCAGCCTCTAATTGGTTGGGTCCAGCTGTTCTGTTCCACGATTGGCACGAGGCTGCCTGTGCAGGAGGAATGGGCAGCTGTTGGGATGCCTGGCAGACCCATTTTGCAGGACTCCCACATAGGGGTTTTGCAGCGTGGCTTTACCTTGAACACCTGCAAGCACATACGGAGATCAGAGCAGAAAGCGCAGGCTTTCAGCAGCGCACGATAACTGATAGTGTTCAGCTCCAGATCCTTTTCCTGCAGCTGCTCACGCAACTTGAGCATGCTCTGCAGGCCTGAATCCTTCCAGGGCGACTGTGCGCAGGCGTTGAAGAGGGCCGTGTAGGTGGCGTCGGTGGGAGTCAAGCCTCGCTTCTTCATCTGCCTCCCCAGACAAGGGAAAAAGGGATGAAAAGAACACCAACGCTTGAGAAACGTTTGAGAAGGCTGATGCCTGTGCGGAGCTTAAGAGCCAGGGGTCCCCAACATGGTGCCAGTGGGTACCATGGGGCTTGCTGACCCCTTTCTTCGTGCTGACCAAGTGCAGGGCTACATAGAAGTTTTGGTCCAGCATAGCTTGATTCAATGGGCAGCCATTTTGTGACCGGCTCTACCTCTTTGGCAGCCATTTTGTGATGGGGCTCACTCCCCCGTGTCAGAAACTACTCCTTTGAGTAGTAACCCCCAACAATCCTTCTTCTCCTGGACTTTTGCTCTTTCCCACCATTTCTGTGAAAGGACAACTCCATTTGACTATTCTGCGAACCCAGATTCTGCCACAAAAGCTCCCTTTGCAGACCACCATCTCTGTCCCTCCCCCCATTACAAAGCTGGCAGTGCTTACGTCATTATAGAGACTGAACGCCTTCTTCAAGTAGCCCACCCTGCCGCAGCCGCCAATCAGGACGGTGTAGTTCATCTCCTCTGGCTGGAGGCGCTCTTCCTTCAGCATCTGCCCCTCAAACAGGTCCAGGGCCTCGGCCAACTGCGGGAAAGAAAGGACAGGGATGAGTAGGTCAAGAGATCAGCCGTGGGAGTCACATTTCAAGGCCAATGACCATAGACAAGAGGCCAGATGGAAGGTGAAACCGTATTCTCCTTTCCTGCTGGGGGATCCAGAGACAGACATGAGACATGCAAACACATACTTGCAGTCAGTATTGCCTTCTGTGCATTTTTGTAATTCTGCACGGCAGGCACATCAATTTAAAAGGCACCATTTCTTTACTTCTCTGCAAATTTGGCTCTGTTTGCAACATTTGGGGCCTTTTGACAAATGTGAACATCTGGTGTTGGGGACTAAAACTACCAGACCCTGGCCACCCAGCCCAGGAAACCCATAACAACCAGTTGACTCTGGCCATGAAAGCCCTACACAATGCTCAAAACCCATACCCTGGAAATACCCTGGAAATCTTGTAGGTCTACCGAACTCAAAGCTAACCGCATGCCTACCCCCTGGAAGGAAAGTGAAGTAACTCTTCCAAATCTCATTTAATATCAATATTATTTCTCCTGAAGAGCAGCAACGTGACAAAGAACACCTTATCGTTCCTTGTTGTAACCCCTAGATCGATCAGCTTAAGCAATTCAGTTCCCTTGATGCAACAAGTCTCAAGCCACACACCTTATCTTCCTTGATCAATGCTTTGCATCGTAAGAAATACCAATAGGGCGTGTTCCGACGGCCACGCCAGGGTTTTCGCTTCAGCTCCTCCTCCTCTGTCGTCCACTCAGTTCGGATCTTCAATTCGTGAAACTCTGCTGTTGCTTTTTGGAAAAAACGCCGGGAAGAAAACTTTTCGGACAGTGTTCCAAATCCTTCCTCTGCGTCGGCCTCCTCTTCTGTGACTGTCTCAGAAGACTGGGCAGGGCGGCTTTCGTTCAAATCTCTGCCTCTGCCAGTGGCTTTGGCTGAGCTGAAAGACCTCGAGCACAAGGAGCTGAGCAGAGTTTGTGGGTTTTCTGGCCACGCTGACAATTTGTGCTCAAGTGTCCACACCCTGCAAGCAGGGCACACAGACGGATAGAGAGAAGCTTTCAGGGTGTGAATTCCCACAGGGAAGTAACGGGACATGAGCTGCACAGCCATCGGGAGACTCTTGACTTGGCCACCTGGTTATGCAGACATCACCTGAAATCAGAACAAGAAAATGTTACAATCACGTGAAGCTGCCTTGTACTGAAAGCCTTATACTGAATCAAAATATCAGTCCTTGTCTACTCTGGCTGCCAGTGGCTCTCCAGGGTCTCAGGTGGAGGTCTTGCACACCTCCTACTGCCTGATTCCTTTCCTGGATGGTAGAGTCTGGACAAGATAGGGTTGCCACCCTCCAGGTAGAACCTGGAGATCTCCCAGAATTAGATCCTATCTACTGAGAGCAGCTCCCGTGAGAAAATGGCTGCTTTGGAGGGCGGGCTGTGGCAGGACATCCTCCTGAGATCCCTCCCCTCCCTAGACTCCACCTGCAAATCTCCAGGACCCTCCCAATCCAGGATTAGGATTATACCACACTGAGGAGCCTCCCCCATGCTCTACCCACCACATCTCCAGGAATTTTCCAACCCTGAGCTGTATCCTTAATTGTATGGCATTATAGAGAGTTGAGATATCTCCCCCTCTGCAGGTTCCCCCCCTCAAATCTCCAGGAACTTCCCGACCTGGAGTTGGCAACGACCCCTGGCCAACCCTTCTCAAGGCGTGTGGCCACAGGCAAGCCCCGCCTACCCGCAAGCACCGTTCGAACCCTCACCGGCCTTCAACGCCCCTCCCGCCGGGCGACCCCTCTTGCGCAGACCCTCGTGCGCGCGACGCCTCCTTCCCCGCCGCGACTCCGCCCCCCCTCTCCCAGCGCGCGACTCCGTTTTTCCAGCGCGCCGATTCGCCCTTCCCACAAAGTCTCCGCCTCCAAAAGAGCGCCATTGGCTGACGCGGCGGGGGAGAGAAACGGCCGCCTCTCCCTCCCGGAAGCGGGGCGGAGCTTTCCTCCTCATTGGTCGACGCGGGCCAGTCCTCACGGGTCGGAGGTCAGAGTTCCCAGCAGCCTTCGCGGCAGCGGTCCGGTACGGATTGGGGGAGTCTCCCGCGCCGTCCGTCTCCCCTCCGGCTGCCTCGTTCTCCCCTCTTCGGAGCCGCCGCCGCCGTCATCATGCAGGAGCTCATCGCCAACGTGGATCACATCAAGTTCGAGCTGGAGATCGCCGTGGAGCAGCAGCTCGGCGCGCAGCCGCTCCCCTTCCCGGGCATGGACAGTACGTGAGCCCGAGGCGCTAGTCCTCAAGCTTGGCCGCGCGCCCCTTGGCGGTGCCGGTCCGTTTTCTGGTGCTGGCGAGGGCCCCGAGTTCGAATCCCTCCCAAGCTGCCACTTCTCCTTCGGGGCAGGGGTCTTCCTGACGGGGTGGCCTGCCTCGCAGGGTTGTCGTGAGAGGGAGCAGGGACGTTCGGAAGGAACACGCTGGGAGAAATGCTCAATCCCGTTCCCGTGGCACTGTAGAAACGGAGAAGGTTCTCAGGGCACAAGTGTCTGAGAGTTGAAACTCTCCGTATTCAGATATGGGTTGGAAGGAGTTGGCCAGGCTGGTCTTTCTGATGCTTTTTGAAGAACTTTTGTGCAACTTTGCAAGCCTGTTACACAGCGCTGTGTGTGTTAGGTGTTGCCGAGTCACGTCTGACGGACGGTGACAATATGAATGAATGACTTCCAAAACCTCCTGTGATTAACAGTCTTGCAAACTGATTGATCATGCTACTTCAGTAATCTCGGGGGTTGGCAAAACACCCTTGGAATATCAGACTTTCTGGCTGCCTCTTCGTGTGCCCTGCATCATTCTGTAAAGGATTTGTGTGTGTGTGGCAGAGATCAGAAATCTGCCAGGACCAGCTTGTGCTCATGCAGGATGATGTATGCTTTCTAGACAGCGAATTTGGGCAGGCCAGCTGGATAAAAAGAGAAAAAGTCAGCGGGGGGGGGGGGAAGCTTTTTTGGCTTTCTCCTCATCAAAGCCCGAATAAAATGGACCAGTGCACTATCCCATGTTCAATTTTTGGCCTGTTACCGCTTTGTGCCTTCTGTGGCTCCTTTAAAAAGTTTTGAAAGACTTGCTTAGGTATAAAGATAAACTTAAGTCAACTGGGCAATAGAATACATGGTGTTTCATTGTGCATCTCTCTTCCTCCACAGAATCAGGGGCTGCTGTCTGTGAATTTTTTTTAAAGTCTACCTGCGGGAAAGGTATGCTTCAGTTACAAATACGCTATGCTGGGAGAAGGCAGACAGGAAGCCAGTCATTAACACGCAATCCTTCCCCTGTGAGTTGTGAAAACCCTATGCAATGGTATCTCCCCGCTCTTGGTTTCCTGCACTTTAGGAGGAATGTGTCCCTTCCGACACATCAGCGGCGAAAAGACGGTGGTTTGCAAGCACTGGCTACGAGGGCTGTGCAAGAAGGGAGACCAGTGCGAGTTCTTGCACGAATATGATATGACCAAGATGCCTGAGTGCTACTTCTACTCAAAATTTGGTAAGAGGAATTGTGGTGGCCATTCAGCTCTCACTGTGGCTTGTTTCGGAAAGAGCGACTTTGGGGCTAATAATCCTATGCATGGACATGTGTTGGACAAGGAGCTGTTTGCTTCCGAGAAAACAGGCTTGGAAGGACGAGCTGTGGGTCATTCATTGAGCATCCGCTCCCCATGTAAGGACCTAGGCTCAGTCCTGACGTCTCCAGTTTAAAGGCTGAGGTCTTAGGTGATGTGGAAGACCTCAATTTGAGACCCTGGAGAGCTGCTGCTGATCTGAATAGACTGCGAGTTTGATTCAGCGTAAGACAACTTCGTGTGACTGCAATTGTATGTCACTTTTACCGTGAATAATATATTGAACTGTAGCATTCGAAGCAATTTACAGCAGCTCACATCAGAATTATTACTTCCCTGCTACAGATCTGACTTCCTGATTGGTGGCCTTGTGCTACGGCCACTGCGTTCCTTCCTTCCCTCACCCCCACAGAAGGCTGTGGTATTGCCTTGACCTGTACGCTCAGTGAACAGTGCCTAATTAGCTTGGTAATTGAGGTCTAGATGCACAAAACAAGACTTTGAGTACATTGGTTACTGTTTTCACTTGGTTGGAGAATGTCAAAGTGCCCAGATTTAGCCTGTCCCTTGTTGCTGCTTTGCGAGTGGGGAGGTGAGGCGACAGGCTTTGCTGTGATCCGGGAAATGTATTCGAGAGTTTCCTCAAGCTATTTGGCTTTTTGGCACGTGCTTCTCTATTGCAGGGGAATGCAGCAACAAAGAATGCCCGTTTTTGCACATTGACCCCGAGTCCAAGATAAAAGACTGCCCTTGGTATGACCGAGGCTTTTGTAAACACGGTGCGTAAGTCTTTCCCTTCCTTTTGGTAGTTACCACAGTGACTTTTTGTTGGAGAAGAGCAATGTTCGAGTTGCAGTCTCTTGCATGGGAGGGCTGGAGTCAGCAGCTTGGTGTGCCTGTTGGAGGACTTGCCTTAAATTGTTTCCGCTCATGGTTGTGAGCAGTAACCTGGGTCTGCTTGAAGGTTCAAAAGCTAAAGGAGGCCTTGGAGCAGTGGTCAGGTGAAGGATTTTGTGTCAGAAGTATGACTGATGTTCTGTGTTCCAGGCCCTCTCTGCCGGCACAGGCACACCCGACGTGTTATTTGCGTGAATTATCTGGTGGGGTTCTGTCCAGAGGGGCCTGCTTGCAAATTCATGCAGTGAGTATATTCCAGGATTGTCTCCATGGTCTTCAGCTCTCTCCCCACCCCCGAATACATGGGTCAGTTGTTGTGTTGCACAGTACATTTTGTAGATGGGGATGAATCAGAGTGGCAGTGACAAAAGAACATAAGAGCTCGGCTGGATCAGACCAGTGGTCCATCTAGTCCAGCATCTTGTCTCATACAGTAGCTCTCTTATCTGGATAACTTTGAAATATTCCACCCAGTAAGCATTTTGTTGTGTTGTTAAGATCGATTAGGGCATGTAACCCTGCACACCAGCAATGGGCCTCTGGCATGATGATTTTCGGAACCCTTCAGAGAATGCGTTACAATCAGTCTCTCAAGGGTCAGCTCCAGTTTTGCATTTTCCCTTAAGACGTTTTTTGTTGTCTTTCTGAAACCAGCCCTCGGTTTGAACTCCCCATGGGAACCACGGAGCAGCCTCCACTGCCTCAACCGACGCAACCACAGCAGAAGGTATGCAGCTTTCTGGCTCACATCTCCAGTGAGCAATGAAGGTGTTTCTGGGAATCCTCTGTGACTATATGACATACATGGGCTGCATAGGGGAAATCACAGTATACGCACTCCTTGAGGTAATGTCACAGCCTATAAAGGGGGGGGGTTGATGCATAAGAAGAGCCCTGCTGGTTTAGACCAGGGGTAGTCAACCTGTGGTCCTCCAGATCTTCTGGACTACAAATCCCATGAGCCTCTGACTGCGTTTGCTGGCAGGGGCTCATGGGAATTGTAGTCCATAAACATCTGGAGGACCACAGGTTGACTACCCCTGGTTTAGACCGTTGGTCCATCTTTTCCAGCATCCTACGTCACACAGCATTCGACCAGTTCCTCTGTATGGACAACAACAGGGCAGTGGTAAAAAGCGGCAGCCTGTAATTTGGAGAACCAGTTTGATCCCCCATGTGCAGCTAGGACAGTCACAGTCCTCTTAGACCTGTTCTTGCAGAGCAGTTCTCTTAGGGCTCACTCAGCCCTATGTACCCCACAGGGTGTTCGTTGTGGGAAGAGGAAGGGAAAGGCATTTGTGAGCCATTTTGGGGCTCCTTTAGGCAGTGAAAAGTGGAATATAACAAAACCCCAACTTTTATTGAGGAAGTCTGGGTTCTTGTGCTGGGCTCTTTTACTGTTGGGCACATAATCCTTCTAGTCATGCAGTGTCTTGGAAAAAATTGATACTTGAGCATGTGGGATGTTCTCTCTCTCCTGCCCTCAGCTAAATAACAACCCGCCACTGCAGAGGTCGTCATCCCTGATCCAGCTAACAAGCCAGAACTCTTCTCCGAACCAGCAGAGGACTCCACAGGTCATCGGCGTGATGCAGTCTCAAAACAACAGCGTCGGCAACAGGGGTCCCCGACCGCTGGAGCAGGTCACTTGTTACAAAGTAAGTTAAAGGGGGTATGGTGGGGGTGTTTTTAATTTGGAGAAACGTGCCAGCGGAATAATGCTGTGTGCAGCTGCGTGTAATTTTTCGTGCTTCAGTTCCGTTGGCACTGGGGAAACCACTTGTGTTTTGAATGGGATGAAAGTTGGTTTTGGCAAGAAGGTAGATGGACAGGGCAGCACTGAAAGCAGGAACCTTGCTTTCACCTGTGCAAAAGAACCTGTTTGTGGAAGATGGTCTGAGCCGTGAGGAATAGAAACCTCCGGACCAGGATTTCATAAGGAAGAAATCCTGTTCTCTTATAAGAAATGGTTATGATTTCCACCCAGGATTTTGTCCTCTTTTGAATTTCAATAGCTTCACTTTTTCCCCCCCTCTTCTCTTTCCCTAGTGCGGTGAAAAGGGTCACTATGCTAATCGGTGCACGAAGGGTCACTTGGCTTTCCTTAGTGGACAGTGAGCCATCAGCCATCCAGGAGACAACGCCGCCACACAGGTTTTTTTGTTCTAAAGGGGAGCAGAGTGCTGCCAACCCCCTGTTCAAACTGTTGATCTTTTTTGTTTATAAGCGCCAGTTTCAGAAGCGCTGGCCAGCCGCGGACTCCTGATTTGCGCTGCTTTTGTCATTTCGCCATTTGTTTTAAGTCTTTTAAAATGAGAACTCGGACGATCCTGAGAGACAATGCGGCGGGCCGACAAAATACACGGACCTCAAATTGCATTTGGAAGTCGCCGCTTTCTTTTTCGTGTCCAGAGTCAAGCAGGCCCTGGACACCGGGAGATGTGCTAATGTCTCAAGGGCCAGTCTGTACTCTGCATCAACAGGAATGTAGCATCACAAGCCTGAATTCTCTGCGTTCGGGGGCGCAGCAGGGGTGGGGGTGGGTGAAGGTGTGCATAGCTCTTTCCAGCATTTAAAAAAAATAC
The DNA here is from genome assembly GCF_049243985.1 of Paroedura picta. Taxonomy (NCBI): domain Eukaryota; kingdom Metazoa; phylum Chordata; class Lepidosauria; order Squamata; family Gekkonidae; genus Paroedura; species Paroedura picta. Next base: position 20,987,437 of record NC_135385.1, read on the forward strand.
TCCTTTAGGAGCTGACCCCACAGTGCAGGAGCAGCCAAGGCAATTGAGCCTGCATTTGTGCTCTCGGTTGGGGGGCCACAGAAGCAGCCTTGGGATGAAAAATGCAAGAGTTGGAAAGGTCAAACTTGGAGTGGCCGGGGGGCTAGATCGTGTCTGTGCTTGAACCGTTGAGCTTCAGTGGGCCTTGACTCAGTGCCCCTTAGCTGAATACTTCCCCTGCCTGCCACTGCCAGTGGGCCCCTGTGGGTAGACATCGTTAAAAGTTGAGTCAGAGTTCCTCCTGTAATACCAACTTTAGCTTTTGCAGCTAACTACCATGAAAGCCTTTATTACTGTTTTTTTCTTAAATGGGTGTACAACTTTGAAAAAGTTGGTTTTTTTAAAAAATAATATCTTGGGAGGGAAACGTGCCTCGAAAGAATGCAACTGGAATCCTATGTTACATGAAACACACAGGCTTCTTCGTTGATTAAAAGTGTATTTTCTCCCCCCCAAAAGCCCAGTGTCAGCTTGTGGAGAAGATGGCAGCTGTTCAACAGGCCATTACTGTGGTCCAGAGCTGTTTTTCTCTTGAAAAAATAGCTGGGAATTACTGGATCTCAGTGTGGTTCTTCGGCTTGCGCTGTGTTTAAGCGGCAGATTCTTGAACATACAGACTGAACGTTTATATGAATGGTCAGGGAACAATGGGGGCTCTACTTCCAGGATAGCCACAGTCACGTTTGCCTTTAGGAACAGTTCCCAAAACTATTATGCAATTGAGTTAAGACACGAGTCATGCAAGCTACACACAGGTCTCCCAACTGCAGCAGACTCCCCGTTCAGGAAACTCTCTGCAGTTAAGCAAGTACTTTGTACTTGGTTAAGGCATTCCTTCCAACCACTCCTGCGACTGCATAGCATTTTCCACTTCTGGGAAGAAACACAAGATGCTCTTATAGTACACTTAGTAATGTTTTATTGGTCACGGTACTTTTGCTCCTGCTGGAAAAGAATCCTGCGGTCGAGGAGCCCTCAGTGGTTGGGGCCTCTTCTCTTCCCGCAGCCAGTCAGCATGTTGCTTCAGTGGTACTTCCTCCAGCGATCGTGCTCTGAATTATTAAAACACAAGTCAGTTTGCCTCAGGTTTAAGGGATCCTCCCATTGGGGAGGGGAACAGACATACAACTTTCCCCTCAGTCAGGGAACTAAGCAGAAACCAAGGTCAGATAATTAGCATGTTAGGTCAGAACACTTCAGAGGCACGTTTAGGTACACAGGCCTTCCATTTAAAGCAGGGGTAGTCAACCTGTGGCCCTCCAGATGTCCATGGACTACAATTCCCATGAGCCCCTAGTACTCTCTGCCTGCTCAGCCAGGATCAACTCACTGGAACACTCTTCCTCTACCTTGGAGAAGTATATAAATTGCCGTGCCTCTTCCAGCTTGGTGTGGTTAAGAGCGGCGGCCCCTATCCTGGGTAACCGAGTTTGATTCACCACTCCAACTGCAGACAGCCGGGTGACCTTGGGCCAGTCAGAGTTCTCAGCTCTCTCTCAGCCTCCCCTGACAGGGTGTTTCTTGGGAGAGGAAGGAAAGTTGATTGTGAACCACTTTGAGTAGAAAAAGAGCTGGGTTCAAAGCCCCCAGCTCTTCCAAGCACTCCGGGCTCCACTGCATCCTCTTAAAAATTGTTGAATTAGACTCCAGGCCATGTTTGCATGCTTTTGCACACAATGGAGTTGGACGGGACCATACAGGTCACCTAATCCCTCCCCTGCTCAATGCAAGAGCAGCCTAAAGCATCCATGATATTTCTTCGTCCAGGCGCTGCTTGAAGTGTGGGGGTGCTCGCCACCTATTTGGATAAGGATTCTCTGCCTTCTCTGATTTTTTTACACCGCAGACTTAAAAAACGTACAACGTAAGATTTTACTCACTAATATGGTCATAGCTCCAGATATAACTGATCACCACATAGGCTGTTATCACCATCGCAGGACCCCCGATGCCACCTTTCCTCACATAAATGTACTTATTTAAAAATCGTTGACGACCTAAGCAAGAGGAGAAAGGGAAAAAAATGTCTCAGCTTCACCACCGTGCTTTCTCAGGTTGCAGCTACAGGTGGGGCCACCTTAACAACAGTGGGTAGAATTATTTAGCCACCGACCAATTGCTCTTCTCAGTCACTGGGGCTTGATTTCCCCGGAAATAACTCGGATATACCTGCAAGGTTTATTAATTTCCATCCCTCCAAATCCTAACCTGATCAGTAAACTGCAGCTTGCATGTACACATAAAGTGCTCTCAAATCACAGATGACTCATGGCGACCTTTCATGGGGTTTTCAAGCCAAGAGACATTCAGGGGTGGTCTGCCATTGCCTGCCTCTTCACAGCAGCCCTGGGCTTTCTCTGTGGTTTTCCATCCAACGAGGGCCAGCCCCTCTTAGCTGCCGAGATGTGGCAAGATCCAACGAGGGCCAGCCCCTCTTAGCTGCCGAGATGTGGCAAGCCCATCCAGGTTAAGGCAACTGACTTGCAAAAGCTTATCCCTTAGGAAATTTGGTTGGGCTTTAAGATGCTACTGGGCTCAGAATTTTATTTATTTGATTTTTGTTTCATCCAATTATCAAAAACAAGTCCAAGATTGCACTCTGACACACCTATTTATTGGCACTGAAACAACCAAAGGGATGGGATGTGCCTTTTAAAGACAAATTTGGTTGAGGCCATGACAGCTATGGGCCTCCCCCCTGCATTACCCATTTCATGTGCCCTGTCTCTCTGAAACATCCTCATGCTGCTGACCCTCCTGTAAAACCAATCAAGACTGAGAAGAACAATTGGACAAGACAACAGGGGCTGCAGATTGAATAGAGATGTTAATTTTGTAACTGCTTTATTGTGTTTTAGATAGATGTGATTGTACATGTTGCGAGCCATCCTGAGCCCGTTTGCAGGTAGGGGCGGCCAAGAAATCAAAGTATAAATAAAATAAATAATGCTAGAGCTGAGGTACTCTCGGTTGCAGCACGACCACTAGATCTCCATACCACCACCCCCCGCAAAAGTGGACTGCTCCGCAAAACTCACCTCGCCGTAAAGCGTTAAAAATCCCTATAGGGCTGTAATCTCCTGTCGCCAACCATGACGGGAGCTGGCCCAGTTTGACATCCATGAGCCTCAAGTCTTTAACGGGAACTAGAAGAGAGGAAATGATTCAGGTGCGTAGCCGTGTCGGTCTGAAGCAGCAGAACACAATTTTGAGTCCAACGGCACTTTTAAGGCGGACCTAGCTTTATTCAAGGCGTGAGTTTTCGTGTGCCTGCCCACCTTGAATAAAACTTTGTTGGTCCTAAAGGATTTCTGCCTGTCTCACCCCCCCAGCAAGGAACCCCCGGCCCTTTGCTCAGTTTGCACTGCAAAGGGACAAGGGCGACAGATCTGCGCATGCGCACACGCCGGGAGTGCACCCAACGGGCCTCGCTATCCGGAGCCCCCCCGCCCGGACCCCTCCAAGGCAGAGCCAGACCCGGGGCCTTGGGGCCGGGAGGCGATTCCCCGCGCCGGACCAGGCCGCCGCTGCCCAGCTGGGTCACCTTGAAGCCCCACAGCCGCTTACCGGGTCGGTCCGCCATCTTGCCGCCGCCAGGGAGCAGCCGCCTTTGCTCGCAAGGGATTCTGGGAGAAAGGAGGACCTTGGCGGCGCCCAGAGGCTCACGGGAAGGAGGGCAGCTCGGTCCGGCCGCCATGATGGGCAGGTCGGCGCGGCCTTTCAGAGCCCCCGGCAGAGGTCAGCCTCGGCCAGCAAAATGGCGCCCGCTTCGGCCATTCATTGCCCGAGAGGTTGGAGTCCCACGGCTTTTCTCCTCCTGCCGTGTCGGCAGGGTCACAATTCACTTCACAAGCGCCGTGTGGCCGAACCAGTGATGCTGAAGGCCTGAGGGAGGAGGCTGGACCTGTGCGGGGAAGATTGAACTCGGTGTGAGATAATTCCCCTCAGAATATCACAGGAAAGGCCGCCATTGAGGGGGTTGGGAGCGTCTCCTTAGAGTCCTCCCGTGGTCAGGCTCAAAAACGACCAACTGGTGTGCTTCTAACTTGTATTCGTGACATGAGCCAGGTTGATGTGACTGAACTGGTCAAGAGGCCGCCTGGTCAATAGTGCCGCCATCTTGGTTTTGGACCAGAGTCCGGCCAGCCTAGAGCAGCGGTTCTCAACCTTCCCAATGTCGCGGCCCTTTAATGCCGTTCCTCATGGTGGTGACCCCCAACCATCAAATTATGCAAGGGTTCTTTCATAGAGATTAAACCAAAGCTGACCAATGGCATGAAAATCCATGGCTCATGATTGTATATAAATTGGTTTTTGTCCGGGGTTTCTCAGTTCAGCTGTGCCTCTTGTCTCACCATGCTGGTCTCGCTCTTTTCCGCTGCTCCAGGCAGACAAATGCTCTCGATCTACCCTGCAGGGCTGCTGTGCGGATGCCCCCCCCCCCCCGCTAAGCTGCTTGCCCTGCAGCCACCCCTGTGTAAGGGTCGTTTGACTCCCAAAGGGGTCCTGACCCCCAGGTTGAGAACCACTGGCCTGGAGGGATTTGAGTCTGGTGGAGCTAAGGGAACGGCTGGGGAATGAAGAGTCTTTTGGTTACTGAGTTCCCATATCTGCAACATTGAGGATTGTCAGATGAACCTACTGGGCAGTTGTGACGAGATAAGGTGATCCATCCAGGTCTGCACGCTTTCCCACTCCTCTACATGCAGTCAGTTGGGTGACTTTGGACCCATCACAGTTCTGTTAGAGCCATTCTCACAGAGCAGTTCTCTTAGAGCTCTCTCATTTCCACCGACTGAGTGTCTGCTTTGGGGAGAGTAAGGAAAAGTTGTTTGTAAGCTGCTTTGGGACTCCTTTGGGTGGTAAAAAGCAGTGTACTGAAAAAAGCTCTTCCAATGTTGAGAATTGGGTTTGATTCTCTGCATGCAGCCAGCTGGGTGACCTTGGTCCAGTTGCAGTTTTCTCAGAGCTCTTTCAGGCTCACCTCGCAGGAGGTGTGTTGTGGGGAGAGGAAGGGTAGGTGATTGCAAGCCACTCCGAGAATCTTTCAGGTAGTGCATAGCAGGATACAAAAAAAAGCTCTCTTCTGCTTCCTCTTCCTCTTCCTTCTGGCTTCCTGGAAACTTATCTCTGCTATTTTTTTAAAGAAACTATTATTTCACCGCCACCCCCCCCCAACCGCCCAATTGCTTTTATATTCCTGCTGGTGGCTAGTTTAGATGTCTGTTTTGTCATCTTTCAGTGCTTGCGTTGCAGTCTGCTTTGTACACCATTTACGTGACCGGAACCGGGAGGGGGAGGAATATGAATTTTCCAGACAAACACACCCACACCGCCTTAGGACCAGTCTGACAAAGAAAGTGAGAAAAACCAATTTGCCACCTACAACTCCCAGCTGAACATACCTTGGTATTAATAATGACTTACAATCTCTGTCTGGGACAGGGGTGCTTTCCTTTCGTGGACCTTAGAGAACTGTTGTTGTTTACAGGCAGCTCTCTAATCTTAAATGAATATCCACTCTTCATAACATACAGTCCCGAGGCACCAGTCCAGGGAGCAGGTATTGCAATAAATCCAGAGTCTGACATTGTCCCCATTCGACTCAAGGAAACATTATTGCAAGCTCTAATGTTTATTTATTTACGTGTTAGATTTGTAGCCTGCAAGCGACTTGTGGCAGGTTACAACAATCTGTATAAAATGCCCATTAAAACCCCACGTATAAAATCCAGCGTCACACAGGTAGTGGCAATTATCCGCCGCACTATCATTTACTTGCTCTTCCTCCAAAGTGATCCTTGCCATCCCTTGCTATCGAGGGCTTTCTGCTGTCCTCGGACATCGACCATATAACTGTTCCTCTGCTCATCTGCCAGTGATACGCTTTATTTGCAGCCGTTTTGACCAGTACAATAAATGCCGGGATATGAAAACAAGTAAAATATTGCAGGCCTCTCACATTGTAGTGTCCTGGTATCTGTATCCTTTCAGTTTTCCTACTTTTTCATCAATTCTGTGAGAGGTGTGTTTCTGGCATGTGTAATTTAATTTTTTATGACATAAAAGAGCACTTGTATGTGGGGGAGAATTAGAGGGTCTCCATCTACAATTGCCAGCCCCCCCCCCCCCAGCCACTAAAGAGAAATGGAGGGGTAGGGTTGCCAGGTCCAGGTAGGGAAACTCCTGGACCCTCCAAAGCATCCATTTTCTTATTGGGAATTGATCTCTGTAGTCCGGGAATGAGCTGTAATTACAGTGAATCCCCAGGTACCACCTAGAAGCTGGCATCCCTATCTCCATCACATCTTTGTGGCTCTGTGTTTGGGTCAGGAATCCTATCTTAGACCATATTGACTATATAGGTCAGTAAAATGGGATGAAAATGAATAACTGAGTTATAAAATGTAAGTGGTAATATTACGGGTCTTTCCCCCCTCTCTCTCCTCTTCTTAAAAGCTGTCTCCTAGAAAAAGATGTAGGGTTTTTAAATCTTTGTATTATGAAGTAGCAGCTGAATATCTTTAAGAAATAATAGTTCTGTGAGATGCTATGTACTACTTCCAAATAAAACTTTAAAATATTTTTTAAAGGCTCTGGACCAGAGGAAAACAGCCACTGCGGGATTGCAAACTTCTGACAGTCAGATTAGCGACGGTGATATTTCCAGCCTGGGCAAACATCCCCGTATCTAATTGGTTTACCTCTTTCGAGACATCTTGCCCATCGTTGACGTTTGTGTACAAGGTAAACATCTAATAAAAGCCACAAGGGTAGTGGAATTATGTTTAATTTATGATTGTGCTTAATTGGATCTGGGGGCACATTTGTCTAATTGCAGCCCCCTCACTTGGAATCAGCTCTCTGTTTTTTTGTGGAAAGGACACCAACTAATGCTCGCTGGGGTTTGTTTATTTTTCCTTGCAGTAACCGGAATGGAGCTCGTTCTGTGCACTGCGAGAGTGTATTCGAATGTTACTTTGCCCTGTGGTGCGTTGTCATTACGGCGTGATGAAGTGTGACTTTTGGGGTGCATTTGCAATGCCGTGGAAAATGTGGCATATAGGAAGTTGTGTGAATGTCCCTTCTTGTGAGGCGGTCCATACTAAACCTCGCCACGTGGATGTGTATTCACACAACACACTTGACCCACAGAGGAGGAGTGTTGCACGAGCCTCCTGCTGATGTGCGTTGGCCACACAGAACTGGTTCATGTAGGAAGTGCATGCCCACAAGTTCCTGCTCTGCAAGGAAGGGATGTTTGAAAAAGCACAGTTCCTAATTGCAGGGCAGGACCCGAAGCCCTCTTTATACATGCAGCTCCCCTGCTCCTGGAGTGGAATATGTGCATTGGTAAGGGGTCGGAGCATAGCCCGACTCCGTCTATGCATATAGGATCATGAAGAGAAGAAGAGCTGCTTTATTTATACCCCATTTTTTACTACCTAAAGGAGTCTCTTGCAATTGCCTTCCCTTCCTCTCCCCACAACAGACACCCTGTGAGGTAGGTGAGACTGAAAGAGCTCTGAGAGAACTGGGACTGCCCTAAGGTAACCCAGCTGACTGCATGTGGAAGAGGAGTGGGGAATCAAACCCAGTTCTCCAGATTAGAGGTCCTAACCACTGCACCAAATCCAACAAGCCTACAGGAGAAAGCTGTATCTATTTCACTTTTTCCTTGATTTTATACAAAGACGCACATTTTCTTCTTGCCCTTAACTCTCTGCTTGAGAACCAAAGCAGGGGGAAATAATGCTGGTTCTGGCCATGGGCATTTGGGCCAGAAAGGGTCTTGCCTGCGTGATTTTTAAGAAGGCGTTTTCTTTTATTTTAAGGTTTTGGAGGCAGTTCCTTTGGAGAGGCATGATGTTGATTGAAGCCCACTTCCTAATTGCACCTTCAATGCAAAGTAAGTGAATTCTGCCGATCAGTATCCGGTCTCCTCCCGAAAGGGGCGCAGAGGGCAGACTAAAGGGCTTGAGCTCAATCGGAATCAGGTTTTTATTGCAATAAATGGCCCACATTTCCAAAATCAGACGGAGGTAGATCAAATCCAGCATATCTCTGGGAAGCTCGAGAGCAGGGCATCAAGAATTGTGTCACCAGTTATGGTGACCGTATCGGTCTAAGATCTGGGAGACCCAGGTTCGAATCCCCACTGCTATGGAGGCTTGCTGGGTGATTGTTTGGCCAGTCTCTCAGCCTGCCCTACCCAACAGGGTTGTTGTAAGGATAAAGTCTAGGGAATGATGTTAAGCCACGGAGTCGCCATTGGGTAGAAAGGCAGGGGCGCACATGAAGTAAATCATTCAATAAACTGGACACCATTTTCCCCTCTTGTTTGTCTCTGGCATGTAAGACTGAGGTACACTGCTTCTGATTGTGGAGGCTTTGCTTAGCAAGCACAGACCTTTCTACCATGAACTCTCCCGATTTGTTTTAGAAAGCCATCTTGGAGAGTTGGCATCGCTGCTGCATCTTGCAGTAGCAAACGCTACCAGATGTGGCCATTCCAATCGAGTCCAGATAGTTTATGGGCTGTAAGGTTATTTGCTGATAAAGCTCGAACGTTTCCACCCATGGGACGAATAAACAGACATAAACAGCCAGCCGAATTCTGCCCCGACCTGGATAGCCCAAGCTAGCCTGTTCCAGCCAACTCTTGGAAATTAAGCAGATTGGTTGGTATTTGGATGGGAGGCCATCACGGAACGCCAGGATCATAACGCAAACCGCCTCTGTCTCTTGCCTTGCGGGGGTGGTAGAAATCAGCTATGATTTGATGGCAAAATAACCCACAACAATTCTGCTAAAACAGCTCTAAAGAGCTGTAAGCTTGGCAGCACAATAATGGTGGTATTTATTTGCAGATATAAGTCTGACTCTCATTATTGGCTGTGCTTCTCTGTCGGGTAGGCGGCTGGCTGCCCTGCTGTTTCTACTAACTCAGGCTTCAGATGGGAGCTGCTGGAAGGACCGCGGCACAAAACTGGCTTCACGGAGCCATAAAACACTGCAGGAATGAACTGTCAGCCTGCTCTGTCTCCTTCATCCTTCTTTTCTTTTGCCGTTCAGACTCGGAAGAAGAAATAAACACTCAAGAAGGCCAATGTTATTTATATCGGAATTTAAAGTAACTTAATGGGGATTTTAATGGGGTTCAGGCTACTGTTACCCGCCTTGAGCCTTATAGGGAGAGGCAGGAAATAATATAAATATAAATATAAATATAAATATAAATATAAATATAAATATAAATATAAATATAAATATAAATATAAATATAAATATAAATATAAATATAAATATAAATATAAATATAAATATAAATATAAATATAAATATAAATATAAATATAAATATAAATAATAATATAAATAATAATATAGTTATGACCCTATTTGGAGAGCTCCCCTGCACTGGCAGTCTTCATGGAGCGGCTGGACAGATAATTATCATGGACACTTTAGGCTGATCCCACACTGAGCAGGCAGTTGGACGAGATGGTCTGTATGGCCCCTTCCAACTCTCTGGTTCTGTGATTCTAGTTCAACACTCTTTACATCACGCTACATCACACCGGGATTTGAACCTGGGTCTCCTGACTAGGTGCCTGGAGAAGGCAGTGGGACAGATGGCGTTCCATCCAGACAGGACGGAAGGACTAATAAGTTATCAGCCAGTTCCGGAGGGGGTGTCACTCCCCTGGAAGGAGCATGTTTGTCACTCAGGGATGCTGATGGACTCTGGGCCTCTCTTCAGAGCAGCTTGCGTCTCCTCTCTGGCACCTAGTGCCTTTTATCAATTTCGGACGTGAGATTCAGCCACGGCAATCCATGCTCTGAGATCACACCCGGATTAGAGGGCTTTCCAAAGTCTCCTTTGGAGGCGGTTCAGAAGCTTCGTAGAGTTCAAAGCCCCGCAACGGAGTTATCGTCAGGGGTCGGATGCGGACAGCTCATCATCCGCTGTAGTGGGAGATCACCCTAGGCTGCCTCTTTGTTCTCCCCATGGCAATGAGACCGTTACATGCTCAGAAATAGGGAAATGAACTGTTGGAAGATTCAGGGGAGAGTTTTTAGAAAAAAAAGAGGGATTTCATTTTGTATAAAATCACAGTGTAACCGATGCCTGATTTGACATTGATCAGTCGCAGATAAAACCAGAAGCCCTTTTAATATACGTATTTTTTCTTTTATTTTGCGTCTTTTTCCCTTTTGCTTTTCTTTCTTTAAGACCGACAAAGTTTTATTCAAGGCGTAAGCTTTTTGGGTGCACACACATTTCCTCAGACATCATGAATTGGGAATTACAAGTCTACGTATACAGGCAGAGGGTGGGCCGTGGATTAGTACACAGCATCACGAAGATGGTTAACAGAGACAAGGGACTTACAGGAATAACAAGCTAAGTGTGTAAGGTTATAGTATGTTTGGGTTCAACACTGAGGGAAAAACATAGGAATGGAAATAAAAACATCGATAATGGAGACTAATGGATAGAAACGTTCCCAACTGTAGAATTCTGAAACTGGAGAAAAGCCTGCCCCAAGGTCATGGAGAAAAGCCTGGAGAAGAGGAGGTTGAGAGGGGACATGAGAGCCCTCTTTAAGTATTTGAAAGGTTGTCACTTGGAGGAGGGCAGGATGCTGTTTCTGTTGGCTGCAGAGGAGAGGACACGCAGTAATGGGTTTAAACTTCAAGTACAACGATATAGGCTAGATATCAAGAAAAAAAAATTCACAGTCAGAGTAGTTCAGCAGTGGAATAGGCTGCCTAAGGAGGTGGTGAGCTCCCCCTCACTGATGGTCTTCAAGCAAAGGTTGGATGCACACTTTTCTTGGATGCTTTAGGATGCTTTGGGCTGATCCAGCATTGAGCAGGGGGTTGGACTAGATGGCCTCTATGGCCCTTCCAACTCTATGATTCTATGATTCTAACTAACTTGCCCCTTTGAGAATGCACCGTCTGCAAGAAGGAAAACACTCCGCATTGGTTGTCGCGCTGGGGTGAACAATTCCTGTGCGCGAGATCAAAGTCCAGAGTTGCAGATGGAACTGAATATTGGAGTATCCCTTATTAGCTATTTGATGGTTGTCCAGCGGTGGGTTTGCTTGGGCCTTAGCCGGGAGAGCCAGGGGTATGCTAAGTGGACTGGAATGACACTATTCTCAGTCATTAAATGCCATTTCCGTGCTGTGGTTTGGGCTTCTCCATATCTGGAAGGCAATATTTGGGTCTCGTGGGAAACCAAAAAACGATTCCTCCCTCTTTCTCCAGCAAATGGCTCTGTAGCATCCTCCACTTTTGTTTGCATGCTGTCAGGTTAATAGGTTTATTAATTTAACTGTCTGAGCCTTTATCGTAATGTATTAGCAAGTACCTGTGAGCTTTAATGCGCCTGGCAGCTCGATTTCCTTCCCGGTAATTGGTTTAAGAAGTTTCCATTACATTGGACTAGCAGAGAGAGAGGCTTTCAAACCTAAGTTTGTTCCCCCTTCCCAGCCCCATGTTCAGAGTATGTTTGTTCCCCACAGCCCAGCTATTTCAGTTGTGCGTTTTTTGGAGCTTGACCTGAAGCAAGCCCGTTTTTTTATCATAAGTGCTCTGAATCTAAGAATTGTTTCCAGTGTTTGTGAATGGCTGGCAAAAAAACTTCCAATCAGACAGTAATTGTAGCACCTCACTGTATTTTTGTTTTCTTTGGTAGTGGGAGGAGCAGCAGGGGGAAAGCGTATCTCAGCACGTATGTACCTTACAAGGATGTCTTCCAACCAGAACAGTCTGCTGATGTTCCCATGGAACAGGATTCTCTCAGTAAGAATTTCTGGACACAGAACTTCCACTTGCTGCCGACCACGATACTGTGAGTGATTTGGGAAGATTTTTCTGACCCAAACAGGGTCTTCTGCAGGTGCTAATCTACAAATAGGGGAGAAAAATAGCAACCACATGTACACATGGTTTCTCTGCTAGGCCACTGGGGAAGGCACATGATACAAACTTATAAAAAATGGATCGAGAGTTCGATAAAGATAATTTTTTCTCCCTCTCTCACACCTTAGGAGGGAAAGATCTTGCTAAGGTGGAAGCAAGATCTGGTTGTTTCTTACATCACTCACAGTTTGGGTTGCCAGGTCCCCTGGATGACAGGTGGAGGGTTAGGGTTAGGGTTGCCAGATGCACACTGGGAAACTCCAAGAGATTTGGCTGTGGAGCCTGGGGAGCACAGGAACCTCTGTGGGGGTACAATGCAACAGAGTTCATCTGCCAAAGCATCTATTTTCTCAAGGGAAGCTGATCTCTGTAGTCTGGAGATGAGCTATAATTCTGGGGGATTCCCCAGGCACCTCTAGAGCCAGAATCAGGGACAATGCTATTGGCTTGACTGCCCTGATGTCATAGAGAGCCGTGCAAACAGAGAGCTCTTGGTCTTCTTCACAGGACTAGCAGCGTGACCATGAACTCTTTGAGAGTGAGGTTCCAGTGTGTGTGTGTGAGGGGGGGGGATGGCTTTCACAGCAATTGCAGGGACGTTTGAACCATGTTTTCAAAAGCATGGATTTTGCTAAAGTAGTCTGGTGCAGCTCTACACCTCCTCTAAGTGGTTAAGTCCTCGAACGGCTGCTTCCCTCGGCCCGGACTTACAGCAGAGATCCCCCAATGCGAAAACTCTTTAGAGAAATAGGGAGTTTCACGATGCGAGGTTTTGCCGTCACTCTGGGCTCCACTGGAATGGTTCAGACTATTAGATTTCGCAGTGGACCAAATGAAATCGCACAATGGCAGTTTTCCCTTCAGAGGGGCTGCCAGAAGGTTGGGTTTCCCATTATCCGTCGAGGATAATTGAGCAGAAAGATTTCCCCCGATAGCAAAGCGGACAGGCCACTCGACCACTGATGCCGCCGGTGATTCGATCAAGGCCAGACAGCGTTATGAGATTCAAAGGCTGTGTGGAGTTGGGGAGGGGAAAGGAAAGGAAAATCTGATTTCCCCTTTTCATTTCTCAACCCGTCGGGACTCTCTGGTTTTTCAGCTGCCGGAGTTGTGACTTTGGCAGCTGGAGAGATCGAGAGCTCGCGGAAGGCTGGCGCACCAACCGTGGCTTGATTGATCGCTCTGGGAGATTGATACGTGGGCTGGCGGTGATCAGGCACCCGAGACGGCAAATGGAAAGACAGAACCGGAGAAGGCAACACAGTCTAGTTCACTCAGCCATAGGGGAGTGGGAAACCCACACCGAATTCAGTAGAATCAGGATCAGAATTGCTCTGTGCTCCACCTCCTGCTTTATGAACTCCAAAGGGAGCTAACAGAGCCAGCATGGTGTAGTGGTTAAAGAAAGTGGTGGGAGCAGGTTCGATTCGCCACTTGGCCATATGGAGCCAGCTGGGTGAGTGGATACCTAATCAGGAGGAAAATAGGGTGCTGAATCAAACTGATGCAGGTGCAACCTATATAGAAACCAGAGAGACCCAGCCTGGGCGTACTCCTTCAAGGGTCAGACCCTTGCTCCGCCACGGAAGCTTGTCGTATGACCTCGGGACAGGCACATGCTCTTGGCCTAACGTACCTCACAGGGGTGTTGTGAGGATCAGTGGAGGAGAGGAGAATGATGCAAGACACTTTGGGGAAAAAGGCAGGATATGAATTAAGTAGCTGTGTGTTCCTGTGTTATGCAGGGGTTGGATTCTATGATTCTGCCTGGCTTAATAGAATCGCTCCTTGGAAACCAAGGCTACCACAGTCATGAAGCATCTTTGGTCAGATGTCTGTGGGTTACCAACTCCGGTTTGGGAACTTGCTGGAGATCTGGAGGTACAGCCTAGGGAGGGAAGCCACCTCAGCACCCTCTAAATTGCTGGAATATGCAAGAGCTGTACTGGGCATGATGCAAAAGCATAGGAAGAATATCCCACAGGAGTCATTGGAGCAGATGTGTAGTCTGTGTATTCAGATTAGGAACTTCCTGGAATTTCTCAAGTACTCTCCTGCGGCATCCTGCTTGGCTCCATGGAGCACACTGCCTCCCTGTTTGCCTCTCGAACAGAATCAGTGGATGTAGAACAACAGTTAGACAGTTAGTTAGGACTCTCTCTCTTCCCTCTCACTCGCAAAGCTGTCCCTCTTCTTTAAAAAAACGACCGTTTGATCCGATCTCCAGCGGCCAATCAGAAGCCTTGCTGGGTGGAAGCTCTGCCTGGCCTTGCCCACTTTCCAGAAATATCTGGGTGCGAGGAAAGGTATTTGCAGGCACCACCATGCCCTCGTATAACCACCATGCGCTGCTGGTGGTTTCTGTCTTATGCTCGACTTCCCATTCAGCTCGGCGCCAATTCTCAAGACGAGAATTCTAAAACTGTGCTGTTTGTTTTCCGGACGCCAAAATCTGTCTCGGTCCTGCCATTTACTTCCTGCAGGCTTGCATGCCATTGAGAAGCATCTCTCGTGCGCCGTCCAAATGTGCTCCTGGTGATTGATTTTTATTTGCTTTATCTGTTGTTAATTCGACATTAAAACAAAGGACAACAGCCCGTGTGCGGCGCGTGGGAGGGGAGAAAACAAAGATTGCAATGGCTGCTGGCTGAAAACACAAGGACAACTGTGGTCTTCAGGCACATTCTAAGCAAGATGGAAATGTTTCTAAAGGGAGGCGTACAGGGGGGAGTCGTGAGCTGGGACCAGTGGTGAATGGACTGTCTCTTCCCCCTGAAATCTTAAGGTAAAAATAAGCTCCAAGGAGGGCAGAAGATTGCTATTTAATCAGGGAACAGCCTGTCTCCTCGCATACAAACGCCACACCTGCTCCTCAAAGCTTGAAAACGTTCTTCAGGCAGAACGATTCGGAACGTGTTCGGTGGCCTTGGCCACTGGCAAAGAGAACTGAAAGCCAATTCTCAATTTTAATGATGGATGCGTTTGGAATGCTCTCCCCGGCCAGTGTTCGGTAGGCATCCAGGGACGGTTTGAAATTTGCCATCTGTGCGTGCCTCTCCCGATGATATTTTATTTCGGTATTTATGTTGCTTGGTGGGGGGTTCTTAGCTGCTAGATTGCACTCAGAGAACAGGCCGTTTGAGCACAGGAGCCAAACAGAACAGTCAGAATGAGGATCAAAATACCTCTCAAGGGTGAATGGGGCAAGTCGAGCCGAGTGACTTCCAACAGAGCGTGGAAATACTGAGTGGTACCAATGAAAACAGCCATGAGCTCCCCTGCTGGGAGGGGAGGAGAAAACAGGAAAGCCTATAGCAGTGCATGTCTGTACCACTCGACAGCCATGAGCCAAGCAGTTCCTGTGGTTCTAGGGACTGGCGTTTGGCTGGGCTTGCTGCTAGTATGCTCGGTAGGATAGCAACCCTCTGAAATCTTTCATATGCTGGGGATACATTTTCTCATGTTCTCCCCTAAACAATTTCTGAATGCAAAGAAGCATATGACAGACAGAAAGATACTGGGCAAGCTGGATTTGGGGAGGGTGGAGAAGGGCTGGAACCCAGCCAACTTAAATTAAAAACAACACTCCGTTGCAGTCAAGGAATTGTGATTGACTGGATTGAAAGTGCTTTGTCAAACAACCTTTCGCTAGACGGCAGTCCTAATCCCTACACAAGATGCCTTTGAAAGGGAAAAATCAAACCAGGCACACTCTTGACGCTTTCTTTGAAGAAAGATGAAACGTTCCAAGACTCTTCTCTGGAGAGAAATATCGCAGCAGGTGCAGATCGCTGTTGAGTTTGAACTAAAAAAAAGAAAATTAGCAATAAGGCATTGTTTTCTCCTTCCTTTTTATCAAGCCAACGGCTTTCTTTGCAGCCAAAGCCAGGAGAGCTTCCCGAGCACTGATGGGGGACAGGTCTAAAGGAAAAATCTCCACTTCCTGTTTTTGGTTGGACCCCGAAGTTGGTTTTACTTCATCTATTTCCCGTGTTTCTTCACAATGGCGGCCCAAATGAGCGTGCAACATTCTCCCCTTTTCCATTTTATCCTTCAACAATGGCCCTGTGAGGTGGGTAAGGTTTAAGTGCATGGGTCACCTATCCAATGCTCCTAACTACTACCCCATGCTGGTTTCTCACGGCCCTGCGGGATTTCAGACTCAGAGGGGTCCTCAGATTTGATGCACACGCCAGTAAATGTGAAAAACAGGTCCTACCCTAGGTTTGCCATCTCCAGGCTGGGAAATTCCTTGAGTAACTGGCAGGTGTCTTCAGAGGTAGGACCCTGCAGGGTGGGAATCTTTCAGTGCCAAAGAGAGGTTCTCCATGCACAGAGAGACCTCCATCTTGCCATGTCCTACCTCTCAAAATGCCAGCCACAGTTGTCGGCAAAACATCCGGGACTCAAACTACCACACCAAGGCCAGCCAGACCAGAAAACCCACAATAGACAGCTGGCTCATGCTTTGAAAGCTTTCAACGATTCAGTAGACCAAATCTCCTTTCTTGGGCGCCCTTTCAAGGACAGTGCCTGTCAAAGTTGGTTTAAGCACGGGATAGGTCTGCCTTGAGGGAGACATGGGGTCAGTCGTTGCCCCTGCGGAAATCTTGGGGATAAACTGGCTGGAGTCACCTTAAACAGCCACCTGCAAGAGGAAATTTCAGCAGCTGGTGCTCTGCCCACCACAAGCTTAGAGGTCCCCCCTTCTGTTCATCCCTGGAAAGTAAATAAGCCCTTTCACATTCAGTCATCCTGCACAGGAAAGGCGAAGGACCGGCATATACAGTAGTTAAAAATATCTTAAAGCACATCCTCGTGTCGTAAATTGAGCTGAAAGTTAGCTTCGGGTCCGGGAACGCAAGCCAGATGATCCGCTGCACGTCTTCATGCTTGCCAGACAGGAGATGAGTCACCCTGTGTGAAATTGCTCAGCCTTGAAAGTATTGGTCTGGGGCAGAGATTGGACAGTAGGCTGACCTCATGTCAAGAGTTCTCTTTCCCTTAGTCGTGGGTCCATGTGAATGAAGGGAATTGACAAGCCGTCCATCTAGCCTTCCTGTTCTCTCCCCTGCTTTCATGGGCCAGAAGTTGCTGAGTTCTTTCAGACCCAAGGGTCAGACAGGAGTCTCCATCAGCCATCCGTAGAGCAAAGATCCAAAATGTGGTACTCACCAAACACCTTTCCTGGTACCTATCAAGTGTTTTTAGGAAGTGGGCGGGGTCAAATGGGACTTTTGCTCAGCCAGTTGCTTTGATTGGCCACCACAGGAGATTTGACTGGCTGTGCAGATTTTGGGAATGACACTTTGGCAAAGACTTCCACCGCAGCAGAAGGATCTTCACTGTATGACTAAGGGTAAGCCGAGGCAGCCACTTTGCAACTGGGGCTCCGCCTCCTGTGGCCGCCATTTTGTGGCTGTGCCCATCACCCTGTTTAAAAATCCCAAAGGCTCAAAAACTCGGGGGAGCCATTCCACTGGCCTCTAACAGCCCCTGATTATCCCTCTCTGAGGATTATACGCAGCTCTCAGGATGGAAAGGAGTGTTTTTTGGAGAGAAAGAGCCGGGAGGGCAGTTTCACAGCCGTGTCCTAGGATCACAGCCCTCCTGGTGCCCGTTTCCAATCGCCATGACGACATTGGTCTCTTTGCTCAAGGAGCTCTTGTAGGAGATCAGCTCAGGAACGGAGCTCCGTTCAGACAGGGAGAAGCTGAGGAGAGAGGTCATCTTCCTGTGGTACCTGTTCTTCATCTCCTTGGCGGAGCGGTAGAGGTTGCCGACGAAGCAGTAACAGATTGGGTTGAGGCTGGAGTTGGTGAGGCTGAGCCACTGGGCAAAAGGGCGGAGCTGGAGGACCCAGGGGGGTTGGGCCATATCCTGTACGGATTTGGGGCTGTGGAACTCGATCCAGAGGTCCATCATGTAAATGGGCAGCCAAGAGACGGCGAAGAGCAGGACCAGAGCCACCACCATCTGGGCCACCCTCCGGCGGATCTTCAGCCGGGAAGCCGGCAGGAATTGGTTCCGGGCACCACAGTCCCTCAGCAGCCTGGTGGGGCTCCACAGCCGGTGGACGGTCAGGCAGCAGATGACCAGGTTGAAGAGGACGGGCAGGCAGTAGAGGGTGCAGAAGAGGAGGAAGTTGTACGCTTGCTTGACCCCCTCCTGCGGCCAGACCTCGGTGCAGATGGGGAACACAAGCGGGAGGCCATGCAGCACCCCGATCTCATCCCTTTTGTTCATGAAGATGAGGGGCAGGCAGATCCCCGAGGACAACCCCCAGACCACGAGGATGGTGCTCCAGATCTTCCGGTGGGTGAAAAACGACCTGGCGTTGAGCGGGTTGTGGACACTGTAGTAACGGTTGAGGCTGATGACCGTGAGGCTGAGGACGCTGGCTGAGACAGAGACCGCCTGGACGAAGGGGAGGGCCCGGCACAGGAAGTCCCCGTAGACCCACGCCTTGTAAATCAGGTTGCCCACCGTGATGGGCATGCAGACGCAGACCACCAGGAGGTCGCAGACGGCCAGGTTGATCAGGAGGCTCCTGGTGGCCCTCAGGCTGGGCGCCCGACGGTTGTGCTTCCGGGTCAGCATCCTGAGCGACAGGACGTTGCCCACGAAGCCCACCGCGAAGGACACCAGGTACATGGCGACGAGGCAGATGGCGGCTGGGTCCCTGTCGAAGAAGAAGAGCAGCTTCTCCAGCTCCTCGCAGCCGGGCGGCTGGCTCCCGTTGAGCAGGCTGGGGAAGGAGACGTTGCCTCCGCCGAAGAGGTCCAGCAGGCTGCGGATCCGGGAGAGGCGGAAGGAGACGTTCATCGCTCTTCTCTGTTTGTCACATGAGTGCAACGGAGAGGCAGGCGGGGAGTACAATCTCTATGGGAATCTCCTTTGCTAGACTCTAGGTACATCCACCGAGCTGAAAGGGAGCCATCCTGACCTGGAAAAGATAAGTGTGTTTTAACAAGACAGGCTCACGTTTACCCCCACCTGACTTAGTCAGTTGGTAAGCCCAAGAGCCTTGCGAAAAGCCGAGCAAGGAGACCTGTCTGCCCCAGAGGAAGAGGAAGAAGAGGAAGAAGAAGAACGGTGGGTTTTTTTAGTATCCCCTTTTAAAAATTATTTTATTTTTTATTCCTTTGGATTTATAAACCACCTTCTGTGCTTGAGCAGACTCAAGACAGTGAACAACACAAGACCAACAATATAGTTAAGATCACAGTTTAACAATTCTAAGGTCAATTCTAAAAAAATCTCATCCTTGAGTATAAAACCCAAACCCAGGGTGGGAATGCCATAAGCTTGGTGGAAGAGCTCTTGTCTTGCAGGTCCCTGATGTTTCCTGGGAGCTCATTCCACTACACAGGAGTCAAGGCTAAAAGCTCTGTTCAAGGGCAGCTGAATTTCTCTGGGGTCTGTTTGTGTTGACAGAGTACAAGGACATTTTTATATCCCACCCTTCTTGGCTGACGCAGGGTGGGTAACATCAGAATAAAACACTACATAGATCTATAATAAGTCTATAACATCTTAAACAATTAAGAGTATTCAAATGTATTGAAATCACCTGTTTTGCATTTTCAAATCTACTGTCGATTGGGCCGTATTTAACTGGTGGGGATTGGTTGGTTGTCAAGCAGGGAAGCTAGCATTTTCCCGATGTTATTCTCAAGGTGGCTTACCAACACCTTTCTCTTCCCCTTCCAATAGTAAACACCTTGTAAGGTAGGTGGGACGGGGAGAGCTCAAGGAGCACGGCTCTGCATGAATGGCTTGGAGAGAACTGTGACTAGCCCAAGGTCACCCAGCTGGCTGCACGGGGAGGAGGAGCCGGGGATTCAAATGATGCCATTGCACGAAAATCCAGGATAGGGGTCTAAAGGTAGCAATCTCCATGCATAACCCGCAAAGCATTGGTTCTTCAATGCTGCTTTCCCCTACCTGAAGAAGTCTCAAAGTGGCTTAAAATTCCCTTCCCTTTCCTCTCCCCACAATAGATACCCTGTGAGGGAGGTGAGGCTGAGAGAGCCCTGATATTCCAGCTTTATCAGAGCTGTGGTGAGCCCAAGGTCTCACCCAGCTGGTTGCATGTGGGGGAACGGGGAATCAAACCCGGCTCACCAGATTAGAAGTCCGCACTCCTAACGATTATATCAAGATGGCTGGAAAGGAAGGCGATTGTAAGCCACTTTCAGACTCCTTCAGGCAGAGAAAAGGGGGTATCAAAACCAACTCTTCTTTTTCGTCTTCACAAAAGGAACTGAGCTGGATATTGACTGCATTACCTTCGACCTTTATAAATTTCATTTTCTGTGCTGCTGCTGATGCCATTTCTGATCTCTGCCCTCTCCTTTTACATTACGCCTTGCCCTGCATGCTGGTGAGAGGGCCCCTGTGTGTGTGCCAGCATCTGCTTCAAAGCAAAGGCATTCAGAGGTGGCTTGCCCCAGTCTGGCTCTCTTCCTCGGGGGTCTCCCATCCAACTGCTAACCCCGGCTGACCCTGCTTAGCTTCTGAGCCCTGGTGAGATCAGACTAGCCTGGGCCATCCAGGTAAGGGTGACAGATGATAACATTGGTTTATAGCATGTGACCTCCCAGCCTGGCCCGTGCAGGCCAGTAATCGAGCAAAGGAACCGGCCAAAGTTTCTGCTGGGATAAAACCCAGTTTGGCTTGGTGGCACCACCGGGCTCCGGCTTGAAAGCAAGCAGGCAGGAGCTTCCAGGATCCCAGGGCTCCCTTCTGTCCTGGAGTGTTCCAGTTAAAAGTGCATATCTATAACCTGCTTTGAAAGAGCGGAGCTGGGCCATCTGGTCTGTGGAGAGAAGGGGCCCAGAAGCGAAACAGACCCTTCCAGTAGAAATGCTTCGATTGCATTGTGGCGTTTGCCCTGAAGCCGAAAGAGCAGATCTTTCCCGGTCCCTGGTGCTGAAGGAACAGCTCCTTCTCTCCTTGCCTCCTTCCTCTTTCTCAGACAATGAGTGCTTCCCCCCCCCCCCCCACACACACACACTGCAATCCGTCATTCCCTTAATGGCGCTTTCCCAGCCTCCCCCCCCCCTTTCCATCTCAATGCACTTACTTTGAGTCGGGCAAGGAGCGGATCCGGAGAAACAGCAGGGTCGGCGTCTGACGCTCCCAGGGCTGGCATGTGGGCTCAGCGTGCATCCGAGCCGTGGCTGTCCCTGGGTGCCTCAAACTGCAGAGGGGGCTCCAGAAACAGACAGTTTTCTTCTGGCTTGGAAGCAGGGAAGTTGTTGCCGGTGGCTTTCTCTCGGCTGGTTTAGACTCTGTGTTCCAGGCATGGTGACAAGGCTCAGCATGCGTCCTCCGTTTCAGGCGCACCTGAGCCAGCGCCGACCGTGTTCTGCTGATCGTTGGCTTGGGGGATGCTTCCTGAACTCCCCCCCCCCCCACGTACAAACTCTTCCCTGTGTGCGCTGTCCTTATGGCATTGCCAGCTCACTGACAGGGAAGCCCACCTCTTCGCCCAGGCTAGGGAACCTTCCCTCTTTCTGCTTTCTGGCACTGCACTCCTGGGCGTTCATATGCTCAGGGGCATCTTCAGTGCTCTGCAAACCACAGACACACAACGCTCTCCCACATCCCTTGCTGTGGTTGCACCCACGCACGCTCGCAGCTCCGCTAAGCGGGCGCTCAGAGGCACGCACACAGATGCCCTTCCCTTTCCCTAAAGAGATACATAAATAAAATAAAAATAAATTAGCTTCCAGGCTCACCTTTTGCTGGTACGCACATTCCCCTGTTTCATGTCAGGGGAAACAGTCCTGCCTCTCTCAAACTAGGAGCACAGCTCTGTGCCTCTTCACACTTGCCCTCTCTTCAGCTATTTCTCTCTCTCCTCTGCGCACGCAAATGCTCACTTTGGGCATTCACAGATGCAGACAGACCCTTTTCTCTGGAGCGCCCCCCTTCTCTCCCCCTCTCATTCCCCTTTTCTCAGCGTATGAAGCTTCCCTTGATTCTGGATCCGTGCCAGCCCCTTCTTTCGGCTCTTAGCCGCGGCACTAGGAACAGCTTGCAACATTTATTCTGGTGCTGCAGGGTGCCAACTGGAAAGTTTGAAGCTGGCAGGATTTGGGGCTGCAGCTGCTGTTTCTCTGAGAGAGCCAGTCTGGTGTAGCAGTTAAAAAGCAGTGGACTCTGGAGAACCAGGTTCGATCCCCCATGCGTCCTCATGCAGCCAGCTGGGTGATCTCAGGGTTATTATGAAGAGAAAGAGCTTTATATGGAAAGGAGAGAGAGAGAGAGATCTAACTGTTTAACTGCTCTGTCGTCATCATTCAGTCTGTTCTTTTCTGGAGGCAAGCAGGGAGGAAGTGTGGTCAAAGGAGCAGGAAGTCTCCAGCTGAGCCGGTCAGGAAGCCCCTGATCTAACTATGCTACATATACATCTCCCCTGATGCCCCCTGCAGGATATCTTTCATACCCTTTTGAATCATGCACATGACAGATCTTGCATGTTCCCGCACATGGAAGATCAGAGAAAGATCCAGGCAGGCATTCTTTGTTAAAGCAGCACTGGTGTCCCTCCACAAACAACCAGCTTCTATGGGGGCCCTTTTCTCCCTCCTGAGTACATCCCCCCCCAAAAAAAAACCCTATTTCTTCCTCCTTTTCTATCTTCACGACGACTCTGTGAGATAGATAAGCCTAACCCACCTTGCAGGGTTGTCGAGAGGGTAGAGAAAGAGAGAAATATGCAGGCCTCCATGAGCCCCTTGGGACATGTGAAAATGCCCTACATAATTAAATTAGGCAAAGAGAGTGGGGGAGGGGGATGAACCAAAGTTACCAGTAAGTGTCCCGGTAGTGTGGAGATTTGAATCCAGGGCTCGGTGGCCATAGGGCTGTCTAACTACTACAGTGCCTCCCAAGCTCATTCAACCAGCTGCGCAGCTTCCCCCTGCTGCTTTTTTATCAAGCCTCACCCCCCCATGTGCCCCTCCCCAGCCAAACAGGCCTCTCACCTGGCTGGTTGGAGAGGCTCCTCACTTAAGGGCACGTCCCAGATAATGCTCCCCAATTGGAGGAATCGCACTTGCTCCCCCATGAGCCATTGAAGCGCCACCACTTACACAGGCATGACACGTGCTCCAGAGAGCTGAACATCCGGACTCTGACTCACCTGCGGCCGGCCGGCACTGCAGCGGGTCTGCTTTCTCTTTGCCGCGCTGCCATTGTCTCGAACACGGATCCTGCCTTTGTTTTCCCCGGCGCTGAGGCGGGCGGGCTTGTTTCGTTCCGGGAGCATTGTGTCGGCCGCGTGGCCGGCCTTGTGCTCCGGCTTCTCTTCTCCGCCGTCGTTTGCTCTCCCTTGTCTCGACAGCTACCATGGCTGCTGCAAGCATGAGAGAAAAACAGCCCCCTGGAGGCTTTTGCCGGCTTGCGGTCTAAGATCTAGTGAGCAAAACATGCTCAAGATCCCCAGCCCTAAGGCGGTTAAGCTGCCCTCAGCCAGGATCAGGGTTGACTAGGCCGGGTGGGATGTTCTACTCGGTGAGATCAGGGCCCTGGAGGACCTGGGACAGTTCCACAGGGCCTTCAAATGGAGCAGTTCTTCCAGTAGGCCTCGGATTGAACCTGGGACCTTCCACATGCAAAGCAGAGGCTCTGCCCCTGAGCCCCTCCCCAAAGGTCGAAGAAAAGCATTTTCCGCAGTGCACGGCATCCAAGAGAATCTCCTGTCTAAGCATGCCAGTATTCAAGAGCAAAGTGTGGCTCAGTAGTGCAGTATCGGCTTTGCCTGTAGAAGGTCCCAGGTTCAGCCCCTGGCATGTCTAGTCGGTCTGAAGAAGAAGAAAGTCAGCCAAACAGGGGTGGTGCCGGCAGGAGCTCATGGGAATTGTAGTCCAGGGACCTCTGGAGAGCCCCCATTTGGCCACCCCTGGTCTATGGCAAAATCTGGAGCATCGGATCCCATAAAAGCAGGACAGTCCCCCCCCCCTTCCCCCTTCCCCAGTTTAATTCTCTTGCACGTTGCTTTGCGATAGCCTTTGCTTGCTTCCTTTTCCAACAGGCTCATTAATAAAAGAAGGCCTGGCGGTGGGAGACGAGCCATCTCCCAAGCCAGAATGCGAAGAACTCGAGTGTGAATCGGAGCCATGGCACATCTTGCGGGAGGGACTGCAGTGGCTTCTGGTGGAAGCCAGCCGGCCTGTTCAATTCAGTGCTCAGTTGGATGCGTGAAGATGGAAATGGGAGGGACGCGTGGGTGTACGGAGGGGGAATTTAAAATCGCTGGCTGGCTGAGTTAACATTCTCCCTCCCTGCGGGCACTTCTGCCGTTAGCCTGCTGTCCCCTTTTTTTATTTATTTATGGTCTGGCATTTGCGTGATGCAGTCAGAAGATCCTGAGATTGTCCGGCTTCCGTGAGCTAGCCAGGGCTAAGCTTCCAAGACCTGATGCAACCGAGCTTGCCGGGCTAAGCTGTGCAATTTGGAGACGTGGCCGAGGAATCTGTCCCCAAATCGCATCCGAAGAATCCAGGCAAGGAAAACCTCGCGCTCCCCGGGCCACAAAACACTGAGCGAGCTTCTGAAATCTGTTGAATTTTCCACCTGGTTGGATGCCAGCAGACAAAGAGCAGAAGGACAATATTTGTTGGGCACGGCCAGGATAATGGACTTTCCCTATTCGGATGGCGTACAGGAGCTTTTTATCAGGCCAAATCTCTCTTCAGTGCAAAAGGGATCTCTAGCAGGACCAAAAGCTACTGGGACAGGATGGCTTGGAAGAGGAGGAGGACACTGCTTGTTTTCATGCACAGGCGACTCTGCTGACCTCTAGTGGGAGAGTTTGAATATCGCAGAGCAGATTGTTCATTCCAGCCGAGTCGTGGCGAACACACCTGTGGTAAATAATGCACAGCCAGTACATTTTGTACATAGGTGGGCAGGGAACGAACGGTGCCTACAGCATTTCCCAAAGACCACAGGCTGGCTTCTGCTCTGGGTTGCTTCTCCTGCTGGCTGCAGTTATGTGACCATGTATTGTTCTGTCGCTGTGGTCAGCGGTGTCGTGCAAGGAAAGAAGAGTAGCCGAGTCATGGCTTGCGACCTTTCGACGATTCTCCCAGGGCTTCGCACTGTTCAGGGAAGCTCGTTTGCAAAGTGTCATCAGAGACATGCAGGGTTGGTTTGCCTTTGACTGCCTCTACGTCACGTCTCTCTTCCAAGTAAGGCTGCCTTGTTGTGGACCCTGCAGAGGAACTCGGTGGCCACTGAGTGAGACAGGATGCTGGACTAAATTGGCCAGCAGGACTCTTCTGATGTTCCTGTGTTAAGTTCTCTTTTTGGAGGGGAGGGCGGTGTGTTTGGGTCTATTTACTCTATCGAAAATATTAACACATCCCACGCTCCTACAGGCAGCTTCCAGCAACGCTAGTCAAAGCAACCGCTAGAATCCAGGAAAACAACTCGTTACGAATGCTGCCAAGCGCTGAAACCAAGAGGGAGAATATTGAGCAAATCGCCCTCGTTCCAGCTCCAGACCCACGGTCATAAAATCAGTGAAAAAAGAGGCCACTGCCCAAGAGTGCTATATCTGCCTTTTTCGGCCAGGGCTGGTGCCAGAGAATTTTGTTGAGGAATCTCTAGCGGGTCACCTCTCTGGTCTGTTCAGTGGGGCTTATTCCCAGCAAAGTAGCCCATTGGCTCTTGCCCGACCCTCTGGGGCAACGGGAAACAACTCTGCTCCGTCTTCTCTATGACAGCCCTTCGAGTAGTTGAAGATGGTTATCGTATCCCCTCTTAGTCGCCTTCTCTCCAGGCTGAACAGACCAAGTTTAATTGAACTTTTCTCCCTTGATCCGTTTTAGTTTGAGATTTGAAGGGAACATCGCGCCTTGATTTAGAGGCCGGCGCACGAAACAGGGACGGCGTACCCAAACGTGGCTGCGTCTTCTGGACCCTCCTGAGGTTTGGAGAACGGTTTTGTGCCATGAAAAACATTTCTCCTTGGATTAACGGCCTTCACAGGCCAGAGGGGAAGCCATAAACTTTTAATAGGCTCATAAACAGAGGCTGTGCAGCGTTTCTTATAGCGACTGGCTGACCCCTGTGCTTTGATTGTTGCTGGGGATGAATAAGAGCGGAGGAGAATGGCTTTGGCCAGTAAAGATAAAACCCATTGTGGGAAGATCAGCATTAGCAGATCTTTCCGTTATCTGGGTTTGGTAAGAACTGTAGGATAGATGCTAAGGAGGAGGAGTCAGAGACGCACAGAGAGATTCTGCCCTTGTTTCTGGAGGGCAGACGTGATTGCATTCTTGAGCCTGTCCCAATTTACAGCTTGTCACGTTAAGGGCCCCTGTGGTGCGAAAGTTCGGCCAACGGCTAGTTCCTTTTCTCCGGCTGCAGTTTAAGAGGGCCTGCGTGGCTCTTCGTGCTGGGGGAAGAGAATTCTTCTATTGTGGAAGGACTCCAAGCAGATAAGGGGATGGGGGAAAGGGTCATGTGGCGACAGGCTGGGCTGGAATTTTCAAGGGGAGATAAAGGGCATTGTGGATGTTGTGGAAAGAAAGGGAGGCGGTTTGAGCACATGGTTGTCAGCTCTAGGATGCAAAATACCTGGTGGGCTGGAGTCTGGGGAGGGCGGGGTTTGGTAAGGGGAGGGACTCAACCAGGTGTCTTGCCCACTCTTCAAAACGGGGACGGATCTTGGTCACCCGAAAACCCATTGTAATAGCGGGAGATCTCCACGCCCCACATGGAGGTTGACAACCCTATCTGATCTGATGCTTTATGACACCAAGAAGATTCAAACACCGACCACCTCTTAATGCGGAGGTCTTTGGGGGGGTGGTTGTTCAGAAGAACGTTCATAAGAACATCAGGAGATCTCTGATGGACCAGGGCTGTGGTCCATCTAGTCCAGCCTCCTGTCTCACACAGTGGCCAACCAGTTCCTCTGGAGGGCCAACAACAGGGCAGTTAGCCGAGGTCTTCCTAAGAACATAAGAAGGTCATTAGAAACTGTGCCGGGCCTGAAATTGTGAGGGGCTCTAGGCAGCTGCCATCCCTTTGGCCAAAGGGTGATCTCGGCCCTGGTTTTGGGATGGACTTCATATCAGGCCTTTAACATTTTCCCCGACTTGAGTGAATGGAAAACAGCAGAAATACTTCGAAAATTAAATTTGGGTTTATTTTTTTTTAAACGTTAATCAAAATCCTATACACAAAATATTGAATATATACTACAGCGTGACTGGCTCTGCCCATATGCTTACTTTTGTGTTTGGTATGCCTGGTGCTAATTTTAGGGCAGTCTGATCGCAGTCATCTACGGAGACCTACCTCCTCCTTGAGTTCAAATTCCACTCCTGGCCAAGCTCCTCCTTGGGGGATACAGAGGATTGGGAGGCAAGTGGAAATTTGAGAGTGGGGCCCTTTGCTCGACAAGGGACGCTGCCTGTTTTGGCTCTGCCACGTCCCTAGTAGAGCCCTCGTCTCGTGAGCTCCACGGAAGAAACGTGGATGTCATTCAGGATCTGCACTCTGGAGACCGCTGCGAGCTGCTTGTGCCGGTGCTCGTATTGAAGGACTTTGCTGTCGTCCACGAAAGCGTGGAAGTAGTCTTCGTCGGAGGAGATTTCAATCTGGAAAAAGAAAGAGGCCGCTTAGTCTCTGATTAAAGGGCAGGACTGCAGCGGAGGCCAGGCACTGAGCCAAACAAGGGACTCCAACATGGAAGGGTACCTCTGAGTTAGCAACATTGCGATGGAGAACTTCTTGCTTAGGGCACAGTTGGATCCTTGGACCCAAGTCCCAGATTCTCTCCACTACTTCCTTTGAGTAGACTATCTACCTAGCTATATCCTGGACTAGCCCTGACCTGGATAGCCCACACAAGCTTGATACTGTCAGATCTTGGAAGCTAAGCAGGGTCAACCCTGGCTGATATTGGGATGGGGGACCTCCAAGAATTTTGGGTGGTGGTTCCTCCAAGGATCACTAAGGGTCATGGCGCAGAGACAAGCCACCTCTGAATGTCCCTTGGCCAGCTGCTGGACAGTTGTCGGATCTCCTGGCTACATTATGCACATGCCATGTGATATAATACTCCTGACTTTGGCTCCAGTTCTCCATCATTCTCCACCATCTCCAGTGAAGTCCATGGTGTCCTACTATGATCTTCTCTCTCTTCTGTTGGGACCTCCTGTGATCTCCTAGCCCAGCAGGCATAGTTCTCGCAACAAGATTCTCTTGAGCTACACAGAGTGCTTTTGCCTGTACGGGAGGGAGGTGTTACCTGGAAAGGCTGCTTGGCTTCCAGTGGAAAGGTGTCAGCCAACACTTCCTGTCCCCATTGGTTGTCCAGGAAAGAGTTGCAGACAATCACAGAGTCTTTGAAGCGAGGGTTAAAGTGGAACGCGATCTGATCTTCCGTGCCACAGAGGAAATTGATCTGAAACCTGCAAAAAGAGATTTTGGGGAGAGGGAGAAACCCTGAGAGCAGATCCCACTTGGGTTCGCCAGCATGCAAAGCTGCCTCCCACAGAGTCAGACCCTTGGCCTACCGAGGTTGGTATCGTCTACTCTGACTGTCAGCAGCTCTCCAAGGTCTCAGATCTTTTACATCCCCTGCTATATGCCCCTTTAGCGGGAGATGCTGGGGAGTGAACCTGGGACCCTTTGCCAAGACAGCAGATGCTCTGCCACTGAGCCCCACCCCACACAAAAACTACTGGAGAGGACGGCCTTACTCATTTGTCCTGGAACCCGTTTCACCTTTGACCCTCACACTCCAGCCAGGACACAGCCCTTCTGGGTAGGAGGCTTCGAACTGTGGAGGAGAAGAGAGGGGACGTGAAATGCTGGAACAATCATGCAGTGGGGTTGCTCCACATCCTGGAAACAAAATCAAGGGGGAAATTCTACACTGGTCCCTCTGAAGAGGAGAAAGCCTTTAATCTGCAAGGTAGCTAGACTGGACCTATAGGTGCAATGAAGGAATAGACACACCAAACCCCATGGCTCGTTGGATTCCCTCGAGGTTCCTGTCAGAGGAGAAGAACTTGTTTTTTATACCCTGATTTTCACGACCCAAAGGAGTCCCAGCGGCTTACGAGCACCTTTCCCTTCGTCTTCCCACAACAGGCGCCCTGTGAGGGAGGCGGGGCTGAGACGGCTCTGGGAGAACAGCCTTAAGAGAACGGAGGCTGGCTCAAGGTAAATCACCTGGCAGGTGCAGGAGGAACGGGAGATCAAACCTGGCACTCCAGATTAGAGTCCGCTGCTGTCAATCCTACAACACTCTGGCAACAGGGTTGATTCTAGGCTGGTATGAGGCACAAGAGCATTCCTTTTAAAATCCTTTTACATCATATCCCAAGACCCTTTTGGGGATAACATCAGATACCCACGGAGATGTCCTTCATGCTGAAGTTCAGTTAACCCACCATGTAGCTTCCTCTGGTTTCCTTTGCTGCCTTCGAAGGGGCTGTTTTGCAACCCAGCAAATCTAATAACCCCTTCTTTGCGCTTTCAGCCTTCCCCAGTTGCTGACCTTCCCGTGGTGCCTGTGAGATAGAGCTTTGCTCAGATGCAACCGCAGATTCAGCGACTGGCAACTCTTTTGTATGAAGAGCAAGGAAAGCGAAGGGCAGCATTCCTCCATGAGCCGTCTACCGATTCACCAAGGAAGCAGTTTCTATGAGAAGATGTACTTGACATTTTGCCGCCGTTGCTTTAAGCTCTTACGAAAGACCTTTCTTGTACAATAATGGAACAGCAATTTTGCCGGCAGTCTCTGAAGGGTCGACCCTTGGGGGACAAAGCGACCCTTTCAGCTGTCCCTTTTTCTGGGGTGGGTGAGTGGTTCGCAGACCTGAAGGGTCATGGCCTTTCATAGGCCCAGCCCTGCTTTGTGAGGTGGGTCCTCTTTAGTTTGGAAGAACCCCCAAGTTTGGATCTTCAGCCCGGCAGGACATATATGTGAAAGCAAGTGTGGTTAGATATTTTTTTTACTGACCTGGAAGATTCAGGTGCAAATGAAGAAGAAGAGTCAGTTTTTATGCCCCACTTTTCAGTACCCAAAGAAGTCTCTCTCTTCCCCCCCAACCTACCTCATAGGGTTATCTGTCTGTCTGTCTGTCTGTCATGAGGATAAAATGGAAAGATCTGTGTACATCAGCTTCTTGAAGGAAAGCCAAGGTACAAAATGTACAAATATATTCACATTTAAGTACATGTAAAAGGGATGAGGGCAGAGTCTGTTTATTTTAATAGTCTATCAGAGAAGTCCAATTTGAACTAGAAACGTTCTGCGGTGTAGCTGAAGAAGAACAAGAGTTGTTTTTTTATACCCCGCTTTTCAATCCTCGAAGGCATCTCAAAGTGATTTACAACTGGCTCCCTTGCCTCTCCCCACAATAGACACCCTGTGAGGTAGGTGGGGTGGAGGGAGCTCTGAGAGAACTGTGACTAGCCCAAGGTCACCTTGCTGCCTACATATGGAGGAGGATTGGGGAATCAAACCCACTTTTCCAGATTAGAAGTTGCCGTTCTTAACCAAGCTGGCTCTTTAGTTGAGTCCCTTTTGGACTGTATTATACCAACCTGCCCTTTGGCAGCTCGCAAATCTAGATTGGAACTCTTTTACTATCTTTGCCCCACCGGATCCACCGAGAGCTTTCTTGCTGGCTCCAGTATTTATCAGCTCGCAGTAGCAATGGCAACATTACAAATTCAAAGCTCATAAACCTCCCAAATGCTCACCATCCAAGAAATGCCTTCCTCTACTTCTAAAAGACGCCACAAAGAGATGTCATTCTAGCACTTATGCCACACCTCGAATCCTTACCCAGACCCTCCCCCTTAGACTTCTGAAATTCTTTCTGGTTCTGCTGTTAAAACCAAAGGACTAGAGCCTTGGATGTTCATCAAAGAAAGCTGGATTCTGGGGAAACTCGGCATTTTCTACCCTCCCCTTGCTCTGAGGGTAAAGCAGCTCCTTATCCCAGTTCTTAGAGAAAGGTTGCACACGATTCCTCAATCCCTCCCTCACAGGAGTGTTGTTGATGATACAAAACAAGGAGGGAGGAGTGGTGTGAGCCTCTCTGAAATGTCCACGGGGGACAGAAGGGGAGCTAATAAATAAATAAATAGATACAGGTGGTCTGAAGCATCAAAGTTGGGGTACAGGGGCACCTTTAAGACCATCCACGTTTTGGTCAAGGCTTGCTCAAGCTTTCGTGGGCATGAACATCTCTTCAAATACTGAAGCATCCCTGCATATGACAGCTTATACCGTGAATAAAACTTGGTCTTAAGGGTGCCCCGGGATGCCAATCGATCAATGGTGCATCTGTGTGGACAGCGGACAGAGAGAATTCCATCCCGCCGTTAAAAAGACAGCGGATTATTGCCTGATAATAATGCTGTGTGATATATTATAAGCTATTTTGAGCCCTCAGAGAAGGGCAATATATAAATTTGATAATGAATGAATGGTAGTCCCTTATTGCTCCCTCCCTGCCCACCTCATGCTAGCTTTTATTTATTTCATTTATGTGCCCGAATTTTCTCTCCCCTGGGGGACCTGAAGTATGACATTCCCTCCCAAGCTCCATTTTATCCTCTCAAGAGGTTATGCAGAGAGCATGCAACTGGCCCAAGTTCACCCAGCAAGCTACCAGAGCACACCGGGAGATCGGCAAATACACCCAAGTCCCTTTTTAACGCCCACTGCAGGTAGGTCACCCCCCCCCCCCCCAGGAATGGGTTTTCTTTCCCCTCTTACCCGTAGCACCATCCTGTTCGGATTCGTCTCTGCCTCCAGGCCCGCTAGGAGAAGCCCAGACCGGGGAGCTGGATATATGGGATACCCAAAATCACATGTTTGCACACAGCTGATCCACTGAGCCAGAAGGGAGCTGGCGGTGTTTTCTAAAGAACAAAAGCGGGCAGGAAGTTAAGGGGCGGGGGAGAAAAGAATCCCGCTCGCTCAGCAGATCTGGGAATCCCAGCTCCCGCCGTGTCCGTCCCAGTTCACAATTAGTTCACGATGTGTTATGCTTTTGGTGGGGTGGGCAGTGCCAATTTCCTGGTCAAAGTCGACCGCAATTGGGAGGCCCAGTTAGTGTTGGAATTTGCAAGGCCTGTAGAGTGCATGATTCAAGGGCGTATGGAGAATATCCTGCAGGGGGCATCGGAGCATATGTGTATTTAGCATAGTTGGATTAGAAACTTCCTGATGTTTTTCAAATAATAGCCTCCTTTCAACACACCTCCTCCTCTAAGGAGTAGGAAGTCTCCAGCTGAACCAATCAGGAGCCAGGAAATTTGGAAAAGGCCAGGAAGTTCCTGATCTAAATATGGTATACATCTGCTCCTTTTAGCACCATTCCTCAACGGCCTTAGAGGGGTGGGACTCTGCCTAGGATGGCCCACTTAGCCCGTCCTAATGGCTTTTCCGCTTCACAGCTCTGCAGGAGTTCCAGCCCGCAAAGTACGACAAAGCCCGGATTGTCCACGAAAGACCAGGACTTTGCTGTTCTTGCAGGGCCGGCACATTCCGCTGACATGTTTTTCCGACTCGGTACAATGCAAACTGCGTGCGAATCTGGGTACGGACCGCTGATTCGATATTCTCCTCCACGCGCACCCTTTAGAAAGGTCGAGGGATCACGTAAGTGAATGGTTTCTAAATGGGCTGAGCAAGTAAATCGTTTTATTTGCTTGGAAACAGAGCTACTAGTGGGTTATTATCAGGCATCCTGGCCTGAACCGGGAAGGGGAAGTGGGCTGCAGCTCCATGGTTACAACATCCGTTTGGCAGGCAGAAGGTCCCTTGGAAGGTTCAAGGGAGTGGCAGGTTACAGTGGATGAGTGATAGGGATGTGAGTGTTTTGTAGTGCAGGGGGTTGGACTAGATGACCCATGAGGTCCCAACCAACTCTATTATTCTATGATTCTATGATAGGTCCCAGGTTCAATCCCTGGCATCTCCTGTTAAAAGGACCAGGCAGGGTGCCATTTAAAGACTTCAGTCTGAGACCCTGGAAAGCTGCTGCCAGCCTGAGTAGACAATACTTGAAGGACCAGTGGCCTGATTCAGTTGGCAGCAGCTTCCTGAATTCAGCAGAACGCTAGAACTACCTGTGGTCCCTTAATGCTCCTTCAAAACCCGGAAGGAAACAGCTGGCATGGGGGTTAAGAGTGGAGACTTCTAATCTGGGAAACTTGGTTGGATTCCCCTCTCCTTCCCCACATGCAGCCAGCTGGGTGACCCTGGGCCAGTCACAGCCCTCAGAGCTCTCTCAGCCCTACCTACCACATGCAGCCTACCTCTCAGCCCTCCATCTCTAGCCAGCTGGGTGGTCTTGGGCTAGTCACAGTCCTGTTAGAGCTGTTCTCACAGAGCAGTCCTGTCAGAGCGCTTTCAATGTCACCCGCCTCGCGGGGGGCTTGTCGTGCGGAGAGGAAGAGGAGGCGATCGCAAGCCGCTTTGAGACGCCGTCAGTTTGTGAAAAGCAGGGTATAAAAACCAACTCTTCTTCGCAGAGATGTGAGTTCAGTTCCCGTCTCTGGTTTGGCCAGACCTGATTTTTTTCACACACATCCCCCCCCCCCCCCCGCTCAAGGCAGGATCCGCCTCAAGCACGTTTGCTGGCAAATGTACCTCAAACCAACTCCCTTCCTGCAGATCTAGGAAAAGAACAGTCTAACCAGACGGGACCTTACAGGGTTATTGTGAAGATCGCCAAGGCAGGGTACACAAAGTGCTTCCCACAAACTCAGAAGCACTTTGTGGCTACTAAAAAATGTGGTGTGTCATTTTCCCACGACTGCACACCAGAAGCAGCCAGAACTTGTAATAGTGAGCAAAATGGACTGGGGTTATACCACATTGCGGACTGTAGGTGGAGCTATTGGGCAACTTTAAAGACACTCCCGGGTTTTATCTATGGTGCGATTATGTGGCTATTTGGACAGAATTGAAACTTATCCAGGGGTGAAGGGGAAGAAAATCTGGGGCGTTTCCAGAATTCCAGGGCTGGACAAGATGTTCTGGGGAAAATTTGGACAGTTCACACCCTAATCAAATCTTTATCACTCCTTTTTTATGGGGGAGAGGTCTATCCAATGTTTTCCTTTGTGCTGCGGACTGCTGCAGAGGGTTTTTAAAAATGGTTCCAAGTCGCTTGTCACAACTCACAGTCCTCTGTGGCAGATATGTGGGGGCCAAATTGCCTTGCTACTTTGACTTTTGAGCCATGTGGTTCTACTACACGAGGGCAGATGTTTGAAAAGGAGGAGGAGGAAATGCAGTCTGGTGTACAGTATTTTTTCTGGTTGCACAAGTCGGGCGACCGGCCTGCCACCAGGGACAAAGCACAAATCAAGAGCCCTTTGGCTGTTACCAGAAGCCTCTGCTCACCTCTAGGTCAAGAGAAGAGAAAGAAAACCAGCCCAAGATCTTTATCAGCTGGCTAAATAAAGATACCCCCCCCACCTTTCCTCCCTGGAAGGGCATTTAGTCTCTTTAAACCATGTCCCCCCTCCCATCCCGCCCCCTGCCAGATAAAGTATTGCTAAGATAAATGGGGCAGGGAAAGGCTACAGGTGAGTAAACAAAGGTGCCCCTGATAACACAGGCTCGCCATCTGGAAATGTTTTCTTGGCCGGGTTTCCTTAAGCTTTGTTGCAGGGCTTGAGTCAAATTGCCCTCCCCGCTGGAACCCTTCTCTGTGCCTCTGCTGGGATCTTTCTTCTAAAAGCAAAAGAGAGGATCCATGACTTGGGGGTTTCAAGCCTATAGTTAAGTCTTGGCTGTAATTATCTCCCAGAGGCAACCCTCTACTAGACCGCAGGAAAACTGACTCATCGCCGGGGTTTGGGAACGTGTCAGTCTTTCCAAAGCGTTGCTCTGTCACGACGGTGTCCCACCATAAAAGGTGGGGAGGATTTGGCCTGGAATCAGAAAGGGGAGCCTGGAGGATCGTTGCAAGGAGCTGAAAGGAAGGGCTTTCCGGTCGATTGGCAGCCTCTTCCCTTGACCCTTCATGATGTCTTTGCTCACAAACGTCACCCTCTGCAGGACACCGGGATCTGGGTGGCCCAGGCCAGCCTGATCTCACTTCTCAGCAGCTAAGCCAGGTCATCCATGGAAGACCAGCCACCTCTGAACTTTTCTTTTCTTGAACACCTAAATTGGTCACCGTAAGTCTGCTGTCACTGCAGGAGCTTTCAAGAGGCAGAGCGTCTTTTGTTAGATTGCTGGACCTCTGATATTTGATGAAAGGGACTTCCGCACAAAAGTTCCCGCCCTCGAAAATGGGGTACAGTGCTATACTCCGCCGTCAACGTGCCCGTTTTCTACAGGGGAACTGATCACTGTCTCTTGGAGATATGTCATAATAGCTAGAGTTCTCCATCCACCATCTGGAGGTTGGCACCTGGCTGAGAAGATCAGCATGAGTTAATCCGGGGAAACGCTGGGTGACGAACCCCGAACGGGCTCTTTCGCCCTGAAAATCAAAATTTGTTCGACATTGGCGTTTGAAATAATGACGAACTCCACCGTGTCCATCTGGCCCTGGGCGTCCCCTGCCTCCAACCCGCCAACGTAGACTAGGAAAGAATTTTCAGTGGCAGAAATTCAGTGAAAAAGGAGAGTCTTGGAATGATCTGATTGTCCCTGTTGGGAAAGGGTCGGGCATGTGCCTCCAGGCCCTGGAAGGTCAGCCAGTGTATCTACTGATCTAATAAGGGAGACAGGAAATTTCAGAAGCGAAGAAGGTCAACTCTGGTGTGTACTTGGATGAGAGGGCACCAAGGAAGTCTAAGGTCACTATGCAGAGGCAAGCAATGGCCAACCACTCAATTTCTCTCTCCTCTGACCTGGTTAGCCCAGGCTGTGATTAATAAATATCCCCCAGACCATAATCTAGGCAAAATCAAAACCAAGATTTACTTCCCTCTGCTGCTGAGAAAATCTTTGCATTTGTACAGAAGGCCAAGTCTACCACAACTTGGCTTTCGGGAGAATCTGACCGTTTAATGAATACGGAACGGAGCTAACATCTTGGTTTTCCACTCCTCAGACCTTCAGGTCAGAGGTGAGAGAACTAGGACTGATCAGGAGATGTGAACTGACAGGGAAGTTTTCCAACCATCGGTGTCGCCGGTGTTGCATCCAAAGAGCATTGTGCTGATGGAAAGCAAGTCTTCTCGCTTCCTGACTCAGTTCTGATTGGCTGACTCAGTTCTGACTCACTGAGGCTGGTGATCTCACTTTCTGACTCAGTTCTAATTGGCTCAGGCTGGTGCTCTCACTTCCTGACTCAGTTCTGATTGGCTGGGGCTTGTGATCTCACTTTCTGATTCAGTTCTGATTGGCTCAGGCTGGTGCTCCCACTTCCTGATTCAGTTCTGATTGGCTGCAGCTTGTGATCTCACTTCCTGACACAGTCCTGATTGGCTCAGGCTGGTGCTCTCACTTCCTGATTCAGTTCTGATTGGCTCAGGCTGGTGCTCTCACTTTCTGAATCAGTCCTGATTGGCTCAGGCTGGTGCTCTCACTTCCTGACTCATTTCTGATTGGCTCAGGCTGGTGCTCTCACTTTCTGACTCAGTCCTGATTGGCTCAGACTGGTGCTCTCACTTCCTGACTCAGTTCTGATTGGCTCAGGCTGGTGCTCTCACTTCCTGACTCAGTCCTGATTGGCTCAGACTGGTGCTCTCACTTCCTGACTCAGATCTGATTGGCTCAGGCTGATGCTCTCACTTCCTGACTCAGTCCTGATTGGCTCAGGCTGGTGCTCTCACTTCCTGACTCAGATCTGATTGGCTCAGGCTGGTGCTCTCACTTCCTGACTCAGTCCTGATTGGCTCAGGCTGGTGCTCTCACTTCCTGACTCAGATTTGATTGGCTGTCGCTCGTCCTCTGACTTCCTGACTGAGTTCTGATTGGCTGACTCAGTTCTGACTCACTGAGGCTGGTGATCTCACTTTCTGACTCAGTTCTAATTGGCTCAGGCTGGTGCTCTCACTTCCTGACTCAGTTCTGATTGGCTGGGGCTTGTGATCTCACTTCCTGATTCAGTTCTGATTGGCTCAGACTGGTGCTCTCACTTCCTGACTCAGTTCTGATTGGCTCAGGCTGATGCTCTCACTTCCTGACTCAGTCCTGATTGGCTCAGGCTGGTGCTCTCACTTCCTGACTCAGATCTGATTGGCTCAGGCTGGTGCTCTCACTTCCTGACTCAGTCCTGATTGGCTCAGACTGGTGCTCTCAATTCCTGACTCAGATCTGATTGGCTGAGGCTGGTGCTCTCACTTCCTGACTCAGATCTGATTGGCTCAGGCTGGTGCTCTCACTTCCTGACTCAGTCCTGATTGGCTCAGGCTGGTGCTCTCACTTCCTGACTCAGTCCTGATTGGCTCAGGCTGGTGCTCTCACTTCCTGACTCAGATTTGATTGGCTGTCGCTCGTCCTCTGACTTCCTGACTGAGTTCTGATTGGCTGACTCAGTTCTGACTCACTGAGGCTGGTGATCTCACTTTCTGACTCAGTTCTAATTGGCTCAGGCTGGTGCTCTCACTTCCTGACTCAGTTCTGATTGGCTGGGGCTTGTGATCTCACTTCCTGATTCAGTTCTGATTGGCTCAGACTGGTGCTCTCACTTCCTGACTCAGTTCTGATTGGCTCAGGCTGGTGCTCTCACTTCCTGACTCAGATCTGATTGGCTCAGGCTGGTGCTCTCACTTCCTGACTCAGTCCTGATTGGCTCAGGCTGGTGCTCTCACTTCCTGACTCAGATTTTATTGGCTGTCGCTCGTCCTCTGACTTCCTGACTGAGTTCTGATTGGCTGGGGCTTGTGATCTCACTTCCTGACTCAGTTCTGATTGGCTGAGGCTGGTGCTCTCACTTTCTGACTCAGTCCTGATTGGCTGAGGCTGGTGCTCTCACTTCCTGACTCAGTTTTGATTCGTTCAGGCTGGTGCTCTCACTTCCTGACTCAGTTCTGATTGGCTAAGGCTGGGCCTCTCACTTCCTGACTCAGTTCTGATTGGCTGGTGCTTGTGATTTCACTTCCTGACTCAATTCTGATTGGCTGAGGCTTTTGCTCTCACTTCCTGACTCAGTTCTGATTGGCTCAGGCTTGTGATCTCACTTCCTTTTTGGCTGGTTCTTTCCTCTCTGGTTTTGAAGTTTTGCAAGGAACCGTGGTACCCCTTTTCCCCAAGGTGCCACCGGCCACTTTCTGCCCGATCTGTCCATTTTCACATAACATTTCAGCGGATGTCCAAATGTAGCCAGAGTTCTTCTCTCCTTTTCCTGTGGCGTGTTCCGACCGACCTCGTTCCCCTGCCTCTGACGCGTTCAGTGACTTCTCTGTCTTCTTAATGGGATGAAAGGTGTCTCCTTTCATGCCAGGCCTGGGGCCCGCCAACCTTGTGCATTCCTTCCAGATGCTCTCGCCCCTCCCAGGTGCTGTAAGAACCTGCAAGGCAAACCTGGAACGTCAGCCCTTCAGAAATCATCAGCTGGAGAAGTCACAGGGAGGGAGGGAGAAAAATGGGGCTGGTGTCACCGGAGAACTAGCTCACTTTTAGTTATCCATCATCCTGCCCACACCTTCCCTGTTGGAAAATGACTTCGTGCTGAGATAAGAATCTGTTCTTTCTTCCTTGAAGGGTATATAGACTTGATAGATGGTGAATATATTTAACAGGCATTCAGGTTCTGTTGCGGGGGAGGAAGGAGGACAGCAATCTCTAGGGCTGCCAGCTCTGGGTTGGGAAATACCTGGAAACCTTGGGGGCTGGACATCCTGTCTCCTGACAAAGCCCAATTGGACAGCAACCCTCGGCCCTCCAAGTTGTTGTGTGAGAAATGGCTTGGGAGACGTCAGGAGCTGTGAGCGGCCCATGAACCTACCCATCCCTGTCACCTTCCTCAGTCTCTGCGCCGTTTTGATTGGCCTTTCATCAGTCTGCACACAAAACCACCGTGAGGCCTGCGTCCTTGCTTTGGCACACAGAGACAAGCTGGCGTTCTTTACCTAGAAATCGGGCACGCCGAACTGTGTTGTTGACCCAAGGACCTCAGGGCCGCCAAGCGAGCAGCGAGACGTCTGCAGGTGGAGTCCCTCTGTCAACAACCATCTCCGTCTCTCTCTGTTTTCTTTTCTCCGTCTTCTGCCTGGGAAAGAGGATACGCCGGCAGAAAGACCAGGATGTCGGGTGTTTTGGGTCTGGTCCCAGGATGGGCAGTTTGGCCCGGGGCGAATCTTTCATGGGACCCGGGAAGATGTACGTTGAGCTGTTGGTTGGGAGGTTGACGTGACGCTCGCGTCCGTGGCAGTGACAGCCCGATCGGGGTGAAGCGTGACAGCCAATGTTAAGAAACAGGAAGTGCTAGTGTTTTTATTTAATTTAATATGTTTGTTTAATTTGATAGTGAGGCTGCCATAGGAGTCAAATCTTGGGTATCTGTCCGTTAACTCTTGTGTTTGCATTCTTATTTGCGGCCATCCACAAAGTTCGACAACTGCCTTAAGCCAACCTCAGCCGTTATCACCTGGTTTTTACCTGCCTCCCCACATGAAGGTGTGCATCCCAAGCCCTGCTGTGCCTGTACGAAATGACACATGGAGTATGCACAGCCGAAGTCAGTGTGATTAACAAGATCAGGCATTGGCTCATGACTCTGCTAGGACTGGCATTATTGACATCTGAAGTGAGCCTGACACATAGCGTAGATGCCATTCAGGGAAGCAAAACGGCCTCGCATCATATACAGAAGTGATCTATGACAAACGGCTACGGCGGTTAGGACACAAAACACCGGTCGGCCGCTGTAACGAGGGCTTTGCATTCTTGCGGCCGTCGGTAATGGGAAGGCTTTCAGAAACATCTGGAATAGTCCTCACAGCTGGAACAGAGCAGCGCTGCTTGCAGTGGGGAGGGGTTAGAGAGGACAGCTCCCTGCTGCTTTCACTCCACCAGAGCGTCACTTTTGGAGATCGGGGTTCGGGTGTGGACATCAGTCAAAATGAAATGGGTTTCCGGAGCTCTGTGGTCCTCTCCGGAGGGTGCGGGCGGGGTCGGTCCTGGGCGGCGTCACTCAGAAAGCATGCCAGTTTTGGAGTCGCAGTGTCCCAGTGGTTTGTTGAAGGTGCAAACCCTGGCTGGAAGATTTGAAAGGGTGTCAGAAAATGAGCCGTGGAGGAAGGGCGGCAGTGAAGTGGCAGGAGACGCGCTTGTGATGGAGTGGAAAGGCATTTTTGGGTGGATCTGTGCGGGAGATATTGGATTCGTAGTTCTTCCCCCCTCCCCTGAGAACTCTGGGGAGTGTAGTTCTGCATGGGATATTCTGGCAGGATTCTCTGTGCCTTTGCTAAGCTGCGGTTCTCAGGAATGTGTCCCCAAACAATTCTCCTTCTCTTGAAGATTGGGTGGGTGAAAGGCTGTCAAGTGTCAGCCAGCTGACGGAGACTCTGTAGGGTTTTCAAGGCCGGAGTTGAACAGAGCAGAGCTTTTCACTACCCATGGAGGTTCCGGTTTACCCATCAGGTCCCTCCATCGCGATCTTCTTTCTGGGCCATATCTACCACTATGCCACGTTGCGTCAAAAGCATCCCCACAATCTCTCCGTCCCATTTGCACTGTTGAAGCAGCCAGAAGAACAGTTACAGATTACACACACACTCAGCTTGCTCTTTTTGCTAACATTTTGACCCGATACTGTTTATCTACAGGCTTGGCACCAGTGCCCGCCCTATCATGTTCCTCCGGCTACTTCCTGCGATTGAATTGTTGCTCCGATGCCTGGCTTGCGTGCCGAAGATTAGGAACGGGGTGGCTGGGGGAGGGGATAAGCTTGGCACTGCCACTTTTGCTAGATAAATCTTGTCCGAGTCCTTTGCTGCCACTGGGAATGGAGCCCACGTTTATGTCATCGCCAGTGCCTTTAGACAAAGTGCAAGTCCAGCGGCACCTTGAAGACCCCGCTTATCACTACCCGAAGGAGTCTCAAAGCAGCTTACAATCACCTTTCCCTTCCCCTCCCCACAACAGACACTCTGGTGGGGCTGAGAGAACTCTAGGAGAACTGCCCTAAGAGAACTGTGACTAGCCCAATGTGGAGGAGGAGTGGGGAATCAAACCTGGCTCTCCAGATTTGTCTCTCTTAACCATGATGCCACACCGGTTCTCAAAGTATAAGCTTTCGTGTGCAGGCATACTTTGTCAGATAACAGCAGAACAGATTTCTTCAGCCCTTGCCTGTAGGTTGGGGGGACCATTTTATAGCGCTGGACTACCCGTCCATGTTTCCCAGGTGACCGTTTAATCTGCCTCGGATAATCTGTCAGGGAAGACACGCCATGTGTCACCCAGATGTGGCCGTTGGGCTCTGCGTTGAGAACCCCTCGTGGGTCTCAGCACGGGCATTTCCGGCCCGCTAATAAGGCAGAACCGTCTCACCGTGCAGCTAAAGCGCTGGGCCGCTCCGTGATCCGTGACCTCCCGAGAGGCAGCTGTGGAGGGTTAATAGATGCCAGCAGTTTGGGAGAACCAAACCGTCAGGGGTTCGCTTTCCCCTTTCTGTCGGAAGACCTTGGAAGCCAGTTAGAAAGGGAACAGGCGGGTTCATGGCGGCGGGGGGTCATTAGCGGCCATGGATTACGATGACTCCAGAGGTAGTATGCTTCCTTATACCAGCTGCTGGGGGCGACGGACACAGGCTGGACTGAGGGTTGCCAACATTCCCGGCGGGGACTGGAGGATCCCCCAGGATTACAGCTGATCTCCAGTTGAAAGAGATCATGTCCTCTGGAGAAAAGGACTGCTTTGGAAGGTGGACTGAACGGCATTGTGCCTCAAAGCCTGGCCTTTCCAGGCTCCGCCCCCTCCCCCCAAATCCCCATGTATTTCCCAAGCAGGATCAGTGGCAACCCCACTTTGGTCTGATCAGGTTTCTAGCCAGCGCGATGTAGTGGTTAAGAGCAGCGGAATCCAACCTGGAGAACCAGGCTGGATTCCCCACTCCTCCTCCACACGAAGCCAGCTGGGTGACCTTGGGCCAGTCACAGTCCTCTGAGAGCTGTTCTCCTGGGTGTAGTCCACTGGCGCCACGTGATCAAACCAGCAGTCAGTCACCACCTCCCACACAGACACCCATGGCTTGATGTCCCTTGCACTGTCCCCCTTTTTTTTCCCCTTCAGGGTGATGACTTCTCCAGATGCCCCAGCTGGGTTTCAAGTTGCATACCCACCTCCAGGGGACAGAAAAAGAGCGCGAGAGAGACGATGTTGTGCTTATAAACAGCGGCAGGGTGAGTCAGAGGCCTGTTCTTTATTCATGGTAGAGTAATTAAATTAAAAAGCCAAGGAAGTCGTTAGGAAAAGGCCTTAAAAGAGTCTCCAGACTGCTCCAGCTGGTAAAACCATCGGACGGGGGGGGGGGGGGAGTCTTCTGATATCCCTTCTGGAGGCTGGGAGGGGCGGGTGGGGGTCAGCTGTCATTGTTGGTCTTCTGAGTTTAGGGTGGACAAAGGAATCAAATCAAAGGAATAAGTTGGGCAGGTAGGGTTCGGCGCTGGTGATCCAGTTGTGCATATCGGAGCAGAACATTTCCAGGAGGTAGACGCATGCCTGCACAGAGGCCAATGTACATCACCTATGTGCCCGACGCACCATCTGAATTTGTTGACACAGCCTTGCAAAAATTCGATACGAAACAGAAAACATCACCCAAAAAAACGAGAATTGTGGGTCAGGTTTGTGAGAACGGAGACGCAAAATCCAGACGATTTCCGGAAGCCACAGATGTCACAGCGAAGGCGTTCAACAGTCGGATGGGGCAGTTTCAATAAGGCATAAAGTGGTCCCTGGATCTGCTTGAATGTGTTTACAATCCCCTCCCTCCCCCTCCAAAAAAAGTGCACATATGAAAAAATTCTTCCAATACAAATCCATCACCAGCTGTTATAATCACCAAGTAGCCCTTAAACTGAGCAGTAGGGTTTTGTTTTCTAGCACGGCATATGTTTATGATTTGGGCCTTGTTTTACTGTTTATTTAAACAATCATGGTCTAAACAGAGCGGCAATCTCGTAAGGACAACAAAAGAAAAGAGGGTTTTTTGCACCCCCCTTTTGCCACCTGAAGGGATCTCCAAACGGCTTGCAGTCTCCTTCCCTTCCCCTCCCCACAGCTGGCACCCTGCGTGAGGCTGAGAGAGCTCTGAGAGAATTGTAAGGAGCTCAAGGTCACCCAGCTGGCTTCATGTGGAGGGAGAGCCTGCCTCTTTTAACCACTGTACCAGCTGGCTCTCAAGACAAACAGCTGGGAGCCCCCAAATGTGCTATTCTGCAGTGTTAGGGATGCAGTGAAGGAAACAGCCAAACCGGGTCAATGGGAAGATGACCGGCTGTTAAAAAACTGGCTCCCTGTTTGGGACTGGCGAGCAGGATGGGAGTGGAAATTAGGTGTGTTTGAGCATGCCCTGCAGGGGGATCAGGAAGGAAGAGGCAAGAAATCTCCACAGCATGTGAAACGAAATGGGTGTCAGTGGAGTCCAAGCAAAATCTTGTTTCTTGACTGAAGGGGTGGGTGGGGACAAGGACATACTGTTAGAATATGCAAGATCTGGATTGTGCATGACTCAACAGCATATATGAAGAACAGCCCACAGGGGGCACTGGAGATGTGCAATTAGCATGCTTACATTAGAAACTTACGGATATTTTTCAAATCCTCTCCTCCTGTGTCCTGTTGGCTCAGTTTGTAGGCCTCCTGTTCCTTCAAAGGAATATATTTCCTGCTCTCTTTCCCTTCTATTAGTCAGTTAGACAGTTAGGACTCTCTCTCTCTCTCCTCCCTTACTTACAAAGTTGTTTCTTTTCTTACTAAAACGATTTTATTCTCTTGAGCAGGCTGTGCTCGGCTCCTTTGCACGTTTAGACTCTGCCCCCCCCCCCCTCTTCCCGTCCTGCATAACTCTGCAATTAGTTTCCCATCTCCTTTTTCTCTCCTTCAAAGCCTCGAGAGCTATTAATTTGCTTCGGGGCATTAGCGCTAGAACCAGCTTGCA
Source organism: Paroedura picta (assembly GCF_049243985.1). Lineage (NCBI taxonomy): Eukaryota > Metazoa > Chordata > Lepidosauria > Squamata > Gekkonidae > Paroedura > Paroedura picta. Next base: position 21,031,490 of record NC_135385.1, read on the forward strand.
TGGTAATACCGTCTCTCCTCTGACCTTCCCATCAGATCTCATTCACTGTAATTGTTTTCTTCTTAAACTCTTCTGTCATGGATGTTAACGGAACAAATGGTCTTTAGGTAACCTGATCAATTTGGGCTCTCATCTCCCAAGCCCCTGGCATTTATGAAGAGGCCGGCTCAAGGCCGAACAAGTTCACTCCTCTTTGCCTCTCTTGAGTTAGACCTTTTGGCTGGCTGGGTTTTTGTTTTAGTGGAAAGAATTCATACGGCCGTATTGGCCTGTACAAAATTCAAAAATAAACCCAAATCCACATACCCAAGTCAGCATGGAGCGATGGACTCTAATCTGGTGTACTGGGGTTGATTCCCCACTCCTCCCCATGCAGTAGTCACAGTTCTTTTGGGGCTCTTCTCACAGGGCAGTTCTCTTAGAGCTCTCAGCCCCACCCACCTCACAGGGTGTCTGTTGTGGGGAGGGGAAAGGGAAGGTGTTTGTCGGCTGCTTTGGGTCTCTTTCAGGTGATGAAAAGCAAGGTATGGAAAAACAGTTCTTCTCTTCTTTCACACTCAGTGGGGCTGCGGAAGGCTGGATTCAGTGACTGAGCTCAGCCCCCCTCTTGTAACTGGGACAAAACCCCCGAATGGCCCCACCAATGCACACAGATCCCCGTTGCTTTCTTTTTTCCAGCGGACACTTTCTCTGGCCGAGAAAATATCCAGCTGTTTCGTTTAAAAGCGAAAAGAAAGAAGAGAATCCCTGCTTCCTGGAAAGACCTTCTGTCTAGATTTCAAAGCGGCCTGGCTGAACAGTGGCCTTTGGATCGGAGGGGTTTCTGGTGACTTTGTAATTTGAAACAGGGGAATTAGCACCGCAGATGAGGCCAGCATGGCCAGCCGCTGCTCAAGGGTAGATGGACTGGGCAGCACATAGAGTTTTCTGTCCCAAGAGCCTCTGGTTGAGTAGGGCTGCCAACCTTCGGGTGGGGACTTTGCCAGATTCAGTTCAGAAAAAGATAGAAGGGATCGCCATTCCGACTTGTATCTGATGAAGAGCACTTAGACCAGGGGTAGTCAAACTGCAGCCCTCCAGATGTCCATGGACTCCAATTCCCAGGAGCCCCTGCCTGCGAATGCCACAGTTTGACTACCCCTGGCTTAGACCCTGGAGTGTCTCGACAGCTTTGGAAGGGTCTCCTGAATGGGTGGTAGTTAATGAATGCTTTTAATATATTTTTTCAACTTGTTAAACATGCATCGGGGGATATGTCCATATATGGTCATGTCAACGCATCCACCCCCTCCCAGAATGGCCAGAGATGGGCCTCTCTTTCCTCAGATAGCCAATACACTAGCAATTTTTGTGTTTTGTGTTCTTGCGGGTTGGGTTTCTTCTCCAACAATGGCGTGAAACTCTATTCCTGCCGAGGGGAAATGGCTGGATGGAATGTGCAGTGGCAGATGGCAGGGAGATAAAAAGCCGAAAGTGCCCGAGGGGTCCGGAGCACAGGACACCCTGGGAGCGAGCAGAAAGCAAGCAGCCGCGGATGTCCAGTCGGTCAGACCTCAAAACCCACAATGGGTGCAAGCTTCCTCTGAGATCCTGAGGCTTCTGGGGCTAGAGAGGAGCCGTGTTGGCAGATTTCTCCTTTCTTGTGAACGTCTGAGAGTACTTTTTAAGCACTACATGGATGCCAAGAAGGTTGATCATAAAACCAGCCAGAGGGGAGATAGAATGCTAAATACATTGTGGGGTTTTGGCCGACAACGTTGCAGTCACGCCGCAATCTGCCAAAGGTCTCCCCCCAAGTTTTGGGGACTATTCCTGATTCCCTAGGAAAATCCAGGCCCAACCCTGTCCGTTAGCTCACACGAAGCTTTGAGACCCCCGCGGGGACCTGTCCGTCCAGGATGAACGCACGTGTCCTCAACCCACGCATCCTAGGTCACGGTGACAGTTTCCCCCCTCTTCTTCGGACACAACAGAACAGTATTTCAATAACACTTCCTTTGAAAAATAACCCGTCACGCTCTGTTTTTGGAAACTGGGCCCGTGCATCGAACAGGAAGAAGTTAATTACCGCCCAGGGGGGCGTGGGTGTGTGTTCCCAAATGTTTGAAAAATGTTTAATTTTCTTGAAAGAGAAAAGGGCTCTGATCTCCATTGGAATCCCTCCTTGTTTACACAGAGGGTTTCTATTAGCAGCCGTATCACTGGCGAGGCTCCTGCTAGCTTTCCCTCCAAACAGGAACTTGTCTCTCGGGGTGAGGGGGCAGTTGACCAGTGTCCCCTCCCTTGCCGGTTCTTCCTCAAATCAGATGAGGAACTTCATGACCTTTCTGGGTTTCCATTTTGGGACTACAGCTTGCCCACCGAGAAGGAGTCGCCAAACACCCACTGCAAGCACATAACTGAGTCACGCCCTGGGTTGGTCAGAGTTTTAGGGCAGGGTCCCCAAATGGTGCCCGTGGGTGCCAGATTGCCTACCGATAAATTTCTGACTGCCTGTCGAGTGCTTTTAGAAAGTGGGCAGGATTAGGTGGGGCTTTTCTGATGGGCTGCCTGAAATTTTGAAGATCTACTGTTAGAGTTATATTAAATCCGTGGGACCAGTCACTAAATGGCTGCTGTGAAGTGGGGGCCAGTCACAAAATGGTGGCTGTGAGGGGGCTACACTGGAGGCAGATGCCAATTACAAAATCTTGGGAGGTCCCATCAAAGGTTAGAGAGTTTTGTTCCAAGCAATGTTTGTGATGGAGGCAGCCATTTCCGAATGATGTTCCCAGCAGACCTAAAAGTGATGTCTTCTGTGTTTGTCTAAAGCACCCCCAACTCCAATGAGTGGAGGAAAGTCAGGACCGGCCGTTGGATTTGGGCAAGGGACGCTTCAGGAAAGAAGAAACCGGGATCTGCCATGCACACTGGTGAGCAACAGGGTGCCCAAGGGCACCACTCTTAGCACTGTTCCTCTAGAGCAGGGGTAGTCAAAGTGCAGCCCTCCAGATGTCCATGGACTACAATTCCCAGGAGCCCTTGCCAGCATTCGCTGGCGAATGCTGGCAAGGGCTCCTGGGAATTGTAGTCCATGGTCATCTGGAGGGCCGCACTTTGACTACCCCTGCTCTAGAGCAGGGGTAGTCAACCTGTGGTCCTCCAGATGTTCATGGACTACAATTCCCGTGAGCCCCTGCCAGCAAACGTTTGCTGGCAGGGGCTCGCGGGAATCGTAGTCCATGAACATCTGGAGGACCACAGGTCGACTATCCCTGCTCTAGAGCAAATAGAATAGTTCTCGTAGTGGACTGAAGCCCTGCGTGGAGATGAGCACGTCAAAGTGCAGAAAGTCTTTGGATGGACGGTTAGCAGTGAGCAGATGGGCGGGAGTAAACTTGGGGTTGGGTTTGGCTGACAGAGGTGGTCAACATGGATTGCTCACTGTTGTGGAGAGTGACAAAGGGGTGTCCTCTCCTCTGTTTCAGTGGTTATAGCTTCTCTTTACCAGAGCTGCTTATTGAGAGATTAGGGACTTTGTCCCATTTCCTCGATGAAAAGAGGGCACCAGAGATGCCCTTCCTTCTAATCATGTCCCCTGCTTGGTTTTTCTCCCCCCAAATTATTATTATTAGAAGGAAGCAGCGGTTAACAGGGCATGTCCTGCAGGGCCGTGGCTGATTCCTTTCCAAAGGCTGGTGACGCCACAGGTTTCCTCAGACCGTTGGGTGGGGGACTGCTGGGAGGGTGGGGGTTTATAATTCACAGCAGGCAGAGGAGGGTGGGAGGGAAGGGAAGCAGCAGGGCACTGGAGCAGGCTTCCCTGTGGATTATTTTTTTTAATCAACATTTTTCAGAACAGTCATTAACTTAGCAGGACCGCAGCTCCGGAGGGCCGCTTGGAATTTCCCTGCCAAGTTAAACGTCAGGTTCTGTCCTTCCCGCTCTCCCGAGGAAAACTGCAGTCGATTTGCAGGGCCACGAGCAAACATAATTTAAGCCGGGTCAGGACTCCTTTTGGTTCTTATTTAGGCAGCTGGGGCGAGAGTTATTGTTTTCAATTTGCCGGTTGATGGATTGTGCAGCTGGAGATGCTCCAGGATGACTCTATTTTTAAAATATGTCTCCCGCTTCCCTTCCAAGCCCAGAGATGACTTCTGATCAACTTGGGAAAGATCTATATTTGTAATATTTCTCTCAAGCTCGGCCATTCTTTATCTCTCCGCTGGGAAAACAGTTGGCTAGAAAGCTAGCCAAATATGTGTGCATTTTCTCTCCCTCTCCCCCCTCCTCCTGTGACCCTCTCGAGAACATAGGCAAAAAAAAAATCCCATTATCTTCCTTTACTTTTTCTCATATGCGGATTACGCATTTTTGTAAGCTGTTTCCTGGGTTTACAAGAAATGAGTAACCTACAGCTATCATGGTGCCTACTGGACAGCACCAGTACAGTGGACGTAGGGTGCCCTGAGTTGCCAACTCCAGGCTGGGAGATTCCTGGAGATTTGGGGCCGGGGCCTGGGGAAGGCAGATTTTGGGAGGGGTCCCAGTGACATATAAGGCCATAGAGTTCACCCTTCAAAGTTGCCACTTTCTCAAAGGGAACTGAATTTCTTAGCCGGAAGATCAATTGTAATTCTGGGAGATGTCCCGGCCCCACCTGGAAGTTCAGAGCAAAAAACAAGAGACACAGTAGTAGGAAAGCACACTCCAGAAGTATGCAAAACACAGTTTACAAAAAATGGATACTCTTATTCAAAACATATAGTATGCATTGATAAATAACATAAAGTTACTGTAACAACCCTCAGTAATAACCTGCAAAATCCTTAGTCTACCAACTACACGAAAAAACTCCAAAAGATTCTTTCTTTGCAGGTTCTCTTCTTGCCTGGTGGAAATTTTCATGAAGTCACAGTCTCCGGCTTCTGAAACAGACGCTGCAAAAGATAAGGGCCCTCTTCTAAACAAACGAAGACCAACAGAATTCCCCGGTATGTTTACTGTTTCGAATAGCGTATCTTCTTCCAGGATTAACAGGACTCGCAAATCCACTTTGTAACTTTCATAACAACCTGGTGTGGACCACAGCTTTGCATAAGAATGTCTTAAAAGCATGCTCTCTAACCTGGGGAGAAAGAATCTTACGGGGTCTTTTTGTGCAGCGTGTCGATAGACCAAGGATTTCTGGGGTTGTTATTGACGGCTGTTCATGTAATGTAACATTATTTGTCAATACATCCTACCTGGAAGCTGGCAATTCTAATGGAGCCAGGTGGTTAGAGGGAGTGTGGAGGGGGGTGAGGCAATGCTCAGCTCTTGTGGCCTTTTCTTATATGCCCTGGGTAATGGCAATTTAAAGTCCAGGAGGAATTCCAGGAGGTTCCTATTCTAACTATGCTATTTACACATTTCCACCAGTGCCCCCTGCAGGATATTCTTTTTACGCGGTTGAATCATGCACACTACAAAACTTGCATATTGTGACAGTGTAGGCTCTGGAGGGAGTGCTTTGTTCTGGCTGCAGAAAGCCCCTTCCCCGAAACTATGTGGAGACTCTCCCTGGGACTGGAACGCAGGCCCCGCCTCAAAGGGGTCCGCAAAAGCCTCTCTTCCATTCTGCTCCGGGCAAATGAGAATCAGCTGCTTTGGGACCAGGAATCTATTAGGGGAGACAATAGACATCCAAATTTTCGTTTTTGGCACACCCAGTTACGTTAATGAGGAAGGCAAGAATTTACAGCGCGTGATTTAACTGTCGGGATCCAATTTCGTCTCCTAGCAATAAAATTCCTTCCTGAGCCCCCAGCCCTGAATTGAAAGAAGGGACTGTTGTGGGACTCCATATGGAGCAGAAGCCACAAGCCACCGCTGGGGGTCTGCCAGGTAAGCAGTAGTCTGGTAGAAGTGGTGGCCATGGGGTTGAGCACCCAGGTGGCCAACTGATTGGGGCTACTTTGCCGGCAGAGGTCTTTCATGTCGCCTACTGCCAAACTGGAGATGCCGGGGATTGAACCTGGGACCTTCTGCATGCCATGCAGATGTTCAGCCCCCAAGCCACAGCCTTCCACTGGTTTTGCATCCTGTGGAGGCACCAAGTGAGTCGCAGTGGTTTGTGGAAAACTTGTGAGGCTGGACTCAACTCTTTGGGGTTTTTAGCCTTTTTGGATGAGGGTCTTTGTGCTTCAGTGGCCTGCGATTTGGAGCATATTAGTAATGTTTAAGGGGTCGGGAAGTGAAGCCTTCCCCTTCTGTAGGCTGTGCTCCTCCCCCTCCAGATTCTTATTTACATTTAATCCTGAAAAATGTAAAGTCTCGTTAGGAGCAGTAACTAAAAGGCACCCCGCCCTTCTGCCGTTCCTCTCTCTTGGGTCTCTTTGTCTCTCTTTTTTTTTCCGTATCTCTTTTTTGTCTCTTCGTGACAGCTTGTAGGCCAATGACTGCCGTGCATTTTGTAACAATGCCCCCGCTCCTTTTTTTCTACTGGCGAGTGATTATCGAGGGGGTGGGTCAATGGTCTGTCATGTGATTCGGACAGCCTTAATCCAGACCCCCGGGGAAATCCAACAATGGGCCTATCTGCTCTTCACAGAGTAGCTCCGTGTAAATATTTAATGGCTACTGTAAATATTTAAGTTCTCAAACATGAGTCAGTATGGAAAGAACAGACCCTGCGAGTCAGTGTCATCCAAACTCATATACATCTCCACCCGGAGTGGATTCTTCCAGAGGGTTGCCCTGAATTTTAGGCATGTGAAAGGTGACGCGATGAACTGCACATGCACCCAGAAGCTCACACCTTGAATAAAACTTTGCTGGTCTTTAAGGTGCTCCTGGATTCAAACTTTGTTCCAAAAAAAGCAGTGAGGACTTGGGTTGAGTGGAAAGTTGATCTGTAGGGAACCCCCCCCCCTTTTCCCTCCCATTTAAGGCACAACTGACTTACGGCTGCCCGAAGGGTTGTCAAGGCAAAAGGTGTTCAGTGGTGGTTTGCCATGGCCTGCCTCTGGTATTCCTTGATGGTCTCCCACTCAGTGATTAACCAGGACTGACCCTACTTAATTTCCAAGATCTGAGATCGGGCTAACCCAGGCTTCCTCAGTCAAGATTTCATGAAACCCTCGGGTTTCTTGATAGCTCTGGAAGGGTTTCCCGAATGGGTGGGACTTAAGTAATTGTTGATATGTTTTTAAAATGTGTTAAAACATTGATTGGGTGATATGACCACATATGATACTGTTGACCTCCCCCTCCCAAAATGGCCAATGAGGGGCCTGGAGAGGGTAGGAAGGAGATGGGCCCTGGGGGGGGGGGGCAGGGGGCATGTACTCTGCTATGTTTCTTAACCATATTCTGCGCGGTGGCGCCACTTCTGGGATTTCTCGAATCCTGAGGAATGTTTCAGGGGTTTCTCAATGGTTAAAACGTTGAGAAAGGCTGGGCTAACGTGAGCTATCCAAGCCAGGGCGTAGGAAACCAAGCGCACAACCAAATTCTCCATGCTGAAATGCTCATTTGTATCACCCCACCCCACCCAGAGAAGAGAGGGACATCCGTGCAGGGAGAGGGTGTAAGCTGCTTGGAGTTTCTACCGGGGAGGAAAATGGGGGTATCTCGGTCTGAATAACTCTGACTACAGCAGAGTCCTGAGTTCCAACTCCTGCCCCTAAAGTCGTGTTTGGATTTTTGGGGGGAAGCAAACGTCTGCTTTCCCTTGGCGCTCTCCTTGGTCCTGCAGTTCCTCGAACTCAAACTGGGAACATCCTGAGCAAAGCCTGAGTCCAGAGGCACCTTTAAAACCAACAAAGTTTAACTGCGGCTGTAAGCTTTTGTGTGCACGTACACACCTAAGGATACAATGAAACAAAAATTCCTCAATGATGACATATTGGTGTGAGTATGTGGGGGGGGGGGGTTAATGACCCGGAAGGGCTAGTTGCATGCATAAGAATCTGGGTTCAAAGTATGGAAATTAATATATTCATATATTTCTTTTTGCCATTACGCAAAGGGGCTTTCTTATGTTGGCATTTAGCTCTTGAATTCTAAAAAGTTTCTGATCCCTCCAAATCCGTGTGAGTGGCTGTCTAGTGTAGTGTGGTGTAGCTGGTTAAGAGCAGCGGCCTGTATTCTGGAGAACTGGGTTTGGTTCCCCACACATGAAGCCAGCTGGGTGTCCAGTCACAGTTCTCTCAGAGCTCTCTCAGTCTCACTACCTCGCAGGGTATCTGTCGGGGGGGGGACGAGTGTAAGTCGCTTTGAGACTCCTTCGGGGAGTCAAAAACAGGGTACAGAAGCCAACTTTTCTTCTTGAATCGGATTCTTGCGTGGCCTGAGTACAGGGGAATGTCTGGCAGCCAGTGTTCATGACCCCTAGTGTTCCTTGGAGGAACTACCGCCCAAATCCTTGGAGGTCTCCCATCCAAATAAATTCTGAGATGTATTTATTTATTTAGATCTGATGGGATCAGCCTTGCCTGGGCTATCCAGGTCAAGGCTTTGAGAGTCACAGTGTCAGAAAGTGCCGGAAGGAGAGGAAAACGAAAGGGGGGGGGGGAAATACCCAAACTAAAAACCAAGCCAGGAAACCAACGTCTGAGCTACTGAAAAAATAAACTAGAATGCAAGCATTTATTACAGAGTGCACGGAATATTAGGATTAAGGACGACACGCCTAAGGTATCATTTAGAAACTCCAGGAAAGCAACAGGATGTTCCAGTCCCAGAGAACCGCTTGAATGGTTGCACATGTGCCTGGGCCGTCCCACATGCCCAGCGGATGCTCTGCCCCAGACCCTTTCGGCTCAGGCCTCGTTGGGAGCAAGACAAGCCTTTACTCTCCCCTTCGCTCCCAGGGCAGTTTTTCCGCACTCAAGAGAGGTCGGGAGGGTTTTCTTTGCACATCACTTCCTTATGTAGCTAATGTGTTTCTGCAAAAGGGAGGGAGCCTTCAGCTCCGTGCTGACCTAGCAGACCGAGCAAATCCCACACGTGTGCCAGCGAGGCTATTAAGCGGAGGGGCCAGTCCTGCCCGGGACGGCTGTGCGTCTGAAAAGAAAGCCGCTTCTTTGTCGGGTTTGGGAAGAAAACTGCTCCCCGAACCCTCCTTTTATCATCTCCAGCTTTTCTCCTTCCTCCTTCTCCTTCCCCCGCTTTCCCTCCTCCTCTCTTCAGCTGCTTGCTCCAAACAAGCCTCCGATGAACAAAATCGCATCCCCCCCCCTCCTTTTCCCTTCTTTGCACCATCTGCTCTGTAGGACCTCTCCCCCCCCCCCCCATACTAGCACCCCCTCACTTCAATGCCCTCCCTCCGTCAAAACATTATTTCTGTCTTTTGTGGCTGTGTTACTCACCCACCCCCTCTAGAAAAGGGGGACAAGGTGGGAAAAGAAAGGGAGGTGGGCCCCCTCCCCCCCCCAGTTCTGTTAAAGCGTGCCTTTTTCTTGCAGCCCACCAGCTGCCATGGCCACAAAAGGAGGTGCGGAGAGAGGTGCTTGGTGACCGGAAAGGAAACCCACAGAAAGGGCCAGAATAAATATCTCCTCCTTCTCCCCCACCCCGTCCTTAACAAGAGGGGATAGAATCCAATGGTTTTGTTAACCTGGAAGGGCTGTCCAGCACCAGTTAACAGGCCCCCTCGTCCTGCCCAGCCCGTCATCAGGAGTTTAACTGGCTTTTTGCATTGTCTGTCTTGTCCTTGGGCAGAAAATTCAATTAGCTTCCAGTAAATGCCTCCCTAAGGGGGGGGGAGCGCAGAAAAATCAGGGGGAGAGGAGGAAATGAAAAAGGATGAATCAGCTTTTCATGCACACCAGGAAAGGAGCTATGCAGGCAGGGCAGAATTCAGAGGACGGCGGGAAAGGGAACTGCGTCTTCCTCGAGAATCTGAGAAACCTGGGTTCAGAATCTTGCCAGGTGACCTTGAGCTAGTTGGATACTCTCTGCCTAACCTACCTCGCAGGGTTGTTAGGAGGATAAAACAGAGGAGAGGTGAGCGATGGAAGGCACTTTGAGGAGGTAATGACAACCCTGGTTTGTGGCCACTGTGTGGCACAGGGTGGGCCGCTGGCCTGATCCAACATGGCTTCTCTGGGGTTCTTATAAAGTAAATCAATCAATCACTGAGGATGAGGGGAAAGCATTTAGATCTAAAATAGAATCCCAAATCAAATAGTAGGATGCAGCATAGTCTGACTCAGAAGTAAAACCCACAGTGTTTCCGTAGTGCTTACTCCCTGTAGCATCCTGGGGATCTCCCGGAATTAGGGCTGATCTCCCGGAATTAAGCAGATCCCCTAGAGGCAAAAGGTTGCTTTGGAAGGCGGACCCAGTGGCATGATAGGGTCCTGAAGTCCCCCACCCCCTCCCCAAAGCACGCCCTCCCCTGGTTCCATCTTCTTGTGCCCCTTTTGTTCCCAAGCCTGGGAAGTCAGGCACTATTTGCCTCCGGTGTGCAACGTTAGTTGCTGGCCATGCAAATAGGTCTGAGAGGAGAGCAGTGTCGTGGAAATGCCTCCTGAAAGCGGCCGTGCTTCCACGGTAGAGAGATCGGAGGAGAATATCAGAGGGCAGGGTGTAGATCAGGGTCCCCCAACCTTTTGGAGCCTGCAGGATCCTGATAGTGTGATGGGCACCTTCCCAAAACGGCGGTCGTAAAAAGGCCGCAGCAGGAGGCCACGCCAGCTGCAGAATGGCAGTAGTAGGTTACCACCTGTCACGCAGTGAAGATCCTGATGCTGTGTTGGCAGCTGTAGCCAAAGAAACATGTTTAAAAATCTGCACAGGCAATCAGATCTAACGGGTAAAATCCCCACCCACTGTCTAGAAACACTTGATGGGCACCAGAGAAGGTATACGTGGAGTCTGTGGGGCCCACGGGCACCATGTTGGGGACCCCTGGTTCCAGATTCCCCACGTTCCTCCCTTCCCCTCCTTGGCTTTCTGATGCTTATTTACTTTTGGAGGCAGCAAAGCAGCTCGAAAGGGAAAAGGCAAAGAGACCCACATAACTACAGGGCTTCATTGTAGGGGGTGAGATGAAGGAATGTCCCAAGCTGGCCTGTTTAAGGAAATGCCATCTTTTGGCAAGACACACTGTCCAGTTCAGAGGAGATGGCAGCAGAGATTGAGCACACTCCGGGACAGGAAAAACGGTCAACAGGGAGGCCTTTACAGTGTGTCTTCTTGGTTCCTGTTGCTGCCGAGTATCTCCTCTGGACATCTGGAGGAGTACTTCTCAGAGCCTCCCTTTCCCTTTGCCCTGGCCCACGAGGCACACACATCTCCCTGCAGACCTTCAGAGCAACCAGCCTTTAACCTTGATGACGCCCCGTCCTTTTCCTTCAGCTACAGTTTCTGTACTGCAGCTACGATTTTCGAAACGCGCTTTCTAAATCGGCGCGGAGCATCACTTGTGATGTGCGTGTTTGTGGGGGTGCCCGAAGTTTTGTTCCTTAAAAAATTACACAATTGCTGTGTTGCAGCCACAGAGCCAAGCGCCTTCCACTTCAGTCCTCTCGCTCCAGGTTTTGCGTGGCGCATTCCCCAGAAGCCCTCTGGAAGGGTTCAGCTTTGCACAACTGAGCAAGGTGTTTCCCGAGAAGGGTTAGCCAGGCCCATTGGGGAGCCCAGCACAGGTCAAGACACTTTGCATTTTGCGTCCACTACAGACTGGGGAGGGGAGGGGGGATCGTGCTTTCCCGCCCTGGTCATGGTATTGGGAGGACGGTTGAGGAGAGTGGGAAACAGATGGGCCGTGCATCGTTTCAGCAGTGCATTCCTGAGCACGGGTCTCCTGGGATTCCGGACCCCCCTGTTGCAGTAGCAGATGGTAGCTGCAGAGGCACGGCGGTCCCAGCTTTCGAACACAAAGCCCTGGGCTGGCCTGCAGCAGCATGAGCTCATTCCTCCGGCTCTGGCGAACCAGCAGGGCTCGTTCATATTTCTCAATGTAGCTCATGCCTCGTATTCCCCAGGCAAGGGAGAGACAGGTCGGCCCTGCTCAGCCAGACGGGACTTTGGCCTGGGAAAACGTTCTTTCCGTTATGCAAGGGAACACTCGGTTGCCGGCCTGCGGTTTCCAGGGAGCGAGGATTTGGGCTGCTGGTGCTGTGACTTCATCTCCTTTCGAACTAGGCCTCCCACCCCCCACCTTAGGGCAGGGCCAGCAAGAGGGACAGGACGAAACACGTGTGAGCGGGACAAAGATTCGGAAGGAGGGAGGCTGACCATGATGTCACCTGCATTTTTATGCGCTTTTGTCACAGGGCTGTCCGGAACCAGACTTGTCAGAGCGACGTCTGTCCCCGTTCCCTAGTTGCAGAGAAGCACAGGCGTACAGGATAATCTTTGTGGGCAGAGCGGAGTTTCATGGGATGCCTGGATTCCGATGTAAACATAAGAGCAAGGTCTAGCACTGGGGAGAGAAGCAAACGACCACTGCAGCAGTCTTTATCTAGGCTTAGGGGAGAAATCCCCCAGTGCTAGACTGTTGTCGCTTTGGACCTCTCTGCCCTTCCCCCCCCCCCCCCCCCGTGAGCAGGCCACAAGAAGCAGCACAGCCCTGCTCAACGGTTGTCCTTCAGTGGTATTTCCCTACATGGAGCCATGCTTGACGTTTCCCCCAGAAAGGGTTTTAATTAGCTGTTGGAGATCTGATTGGCTGGACAGGTTTTTATTTTAATTGCTGCCGGTGCCTCACCACAAAGACCTTCCGTGCACAGATCTTGGGCCAGTCACATGTCCTCAGCTTTGCCTACCTTGCAGGGTCGCTGTGAGGATAAAGCTAAGGACAACATAAGCCTCTCTGGGTTCCTGTTGGGGCAGAAAGATGGCATACCAGGGAAGCAAAATAAAATGAAGCCATTAAATGCGGCCAATATCTCCTTGTATCTCGGGAGCCAGAAAGGTGCCGGGATAACCTTGCCTGCATTAAGAGTGTTGATTTGAAGTCCTTTATCATCCTGGATGTTGACTAAGAGAACTCTCTGTTCCTTGCGCTGGCTAGCAAAGCTAGAATAAATTGTCCAGGAAAGAAGGGAAGAATAAGCAAATTTGCTAACCTGTATAACTGGTGCTTTTCTTGGCACAAAATGTGCCTTACACATTGGCATCTGTTTAGTCCTGAGCTGTATGCAGTAAAAACTAAAGACGTGAGGTCCTTGGAGCATGTTCAGAGAGCATTTCCCATACTGCTGAATAAGCCTGGGAGGGAGGGAGGACCTTCAAAGGACATGTGGATTTATGAAGGGAATGTTAAATTGCAGAATGGCACAATGAACCGTATTTTCCAGATGGCAGGTGGTACGCTTGGATTTATCTGCCTCAGAGGCTTAGCAAGGGCAGGAGGCTAGGCAGAGTGGCAGCCATTGCTGTTTTGCATTGGCCTAACCACATCCAGCTGCTGAAAGAGAAATCCAGGCAGAGAGGCTGTTGTGGACTCAACAGCCTAATCTTGGGAGTCCTGAGGCAAGCCACACTGTCTAAAGTACTGTTCTACCTCACAGGGCTGGCATAAGGATTATTTGAAGGATCTCATCTTCCTTCCATTTCACGTGGCTCCCTTCCCCTGGCTTTTTTTTTTTTTTTAGGGGGGAGTGATGTCTATATTCTCCTGGCTTCATTATTGCTTACCAGGTGACGGTTGTCTGAAACGCAGATGTGTCTGAATAAACATTCATGTTTTTCATTTCTTATTGAATGAAGGGCTCATTCCGCATGTGTAGGATAATGCACTTTCAGAGTACTTTTGCAGCTGGGTTTTCCTGTGCAGAACAGGAAAAATCTACTTCTAAAGTGCATTGAAAGTGCATTAATTAATGTGTGCAGAATGGGCCCAGGTGTGAGATGTGGGTTTCACACCGGAGCTGGGAGTTTAACGTGGGCCCCCGAAATGACCCCCCAAACTATCTAGGCTCCTGATTCTGAAACACATCGAGAGCAGCTACGCTAGCTAAAGCAGAGGCCGCCAACCTTTTCAAGCCAACAGGCTCCATTGGGTTTGAGAAAAGGTAGCACCTGCCACCCCAGAACGACTGCCACAGGAGACCGGACCCAAATGGAATACGTCAGGCATCCTGCGAACAAGGAAAACATGAAAGAGGAAGAGAATCACGTCTCTAAGGAAAACCCAGATGCTTCACAGCCCTTCCAATGCTCCAGCGGAAAACCCTTCCTTTGGTGGAAGGCGACCAGTAGCAAGCCCTGCCTTGCAGTGGTTCCACCCACTTTCTGAAAAGGTTTGGTGGACACCAAGGGTGCTGCCGTGCCCATGGGAGTCATGTTGGGGATCCCTGGTCTGGAGTGTCTGTACCAGCTTCCTGTGCGTAAGGTCTTCAGAGAAGTGGAAACTGAGATGAAGCCCTCTCCTGCAATGTCCCGTCCTCCCCCAATCCACTGGAGCTGCTTTCAGGATGTTTATAGGGCATTTGGTTTTGAACTGTTTTCACTGATTTGCAGCGACAGAAGTGATTTTAAATAAAACCAACAGATCCACAGAGCAAGGGGCGGCGTCCGCGAGACCCGCCGAAAGCCTGGAAGCGCTCTGCAAATGCAGTATGTGTTTTGGACAACGACAACAACAACAACAAAACCCCCACGGTACGTCCAACAGAAAGGCCTCCGATGTCAGAAGGCAGGACATTTTCCCACCCGATCGTCCAAACTCGTCGGGCCAGCGCGGTTCACCTCAGCAGAGGTCAGTGCGCTGACACCGAAAGAGCCAAGCCACACATGTCGAGGAATGTTCAGCTGTGGGAGTTCAGTTCCTGGCTCTGTGTCTTTTGCGTGACCGCTTCCCCTCCAGAGAGAGAGAGAGAGAGAGAGTCGGAAGACTTGCATGGAAAACAAACAAAGGAGAAACAGCGGATTTTCCACTCCTTCTCTGGGACAGTCGGGAAGGGTCGTCTAGATTTCCGATGTGCAAGTCTGCATTTACTGGTGTCTATGCGCAACGCGCGCGGTCACATGCCCGGCTTTCCCCCTGGTTGTTTCTCTCTCTCCCCCTAAAACTTTCTGCGCCTCAGTTTCCTTCCTCCCCCTCGCCTTCCTCACGCAGTGCTGGCGGCGCTCTGAAGCAACCAGATGTAGAGGTCCTCCAGGGCTGTCCGGCCCCGGCCCCCTCCATTGTCTGTTGTGGGAAAGGCCAAACCTGCGGCTACAGAGAGCTGCCTGTGTTTACAGCTTTGGGGAGGAAGTATCCAGTGTCGCCATCGGGTTTGGTTCGCCTCCGAACAATGGCCGCTCTCCAGCTCCGGAGCAAAGCCCTTCTGCCGTCAGAGCATCTTTAGGGGGCGAATGGGAAACGTCGCCCTTTCCCCCTCCTTTCCTCCCAGCCAAATAAAAAACAGCTGTTTTTGGTGTGTTCGTGGGACAGAAGCGCTTCCCAGACCTGCTTGGAGTGGCTTATCTAATACTTCCAGGTGTGTCAGAATGGAAATATAAGCGCGCAGCCTGGGACCAAATGCTGTCCATATGGAGCGCTTCCAAAGGAGTGACTCTGGATCGAATGCGAGGGAACGGCACCGTTTTCCCAGGCCGGCTTGTCGGGGTGGGAGGGGGAGAGCCGTTCCAATCCCGCAGGTGGCTTGTTCTCACCGGGACTGTCCGGTAACTAAAAAAGCCGATTCTCATAGCCGGTAGCCAGCTGGTGGACGCTCAAGATGTTCTGGCATCGACGATGGGAAATACAGTCGAGAGGGATGATACAATCTCTCTTAACGACGTCCCAGATGTCTGTGAGCCTATATTCACGAGCATCAGACCTACTGCTGCTTTGGAGACGAGCAAAATGGGGACCGTTGTACAGGCCAACGGAGTGTGGTAGACCATATCGGGTGGACTCTCCTGCCCCTCACCCTGCCAAGTTGATGGTTAATATAACCAAGCTAGGCAAAAGGAGGTGCTTCTTCGTTCAGTAAGTCCACAGGAGCACTGAAACATGGCATAACCAGTAGCACAAGTGCACACACACAGCTGCTGTCAACTGAGTCAAGGTATTTAGCGCATCAGGGTCTACTCTGGCTGGCAGCTGATCTCCAAGGTCTCTGTCAAAGGGAGGTCTTTCTCATCACCTCTTAACTGATCCTGTGAACTGGAGACAGTGGGGTTTAAAACATCTGCGTCAGGCCTGTGGTCCATCTAGACCAGACGCTTGTCCAGTTGGCGATCACCCAGAGGAACAGCCACCTTGACGTACGCCAGGTCCTTCCCCTCCCTAAATAACCTGGAAGTTTCACAAGTGTCCAGTGAGGGCGAAATGTAATCATTACTGTATTTGCCATGGAGCTGAGCATTACTTCCTTTCCAGAGAGATATAAGGCACACAATACACATAACACATGCACAGAGAGAGAGAGAGAGAGAGATTTGGGGTCCTCAAAAGCAAAGGGAAGCCCGATGCCATGGCAACCGCGGGGCATTTGAACTTAACACTCTTTCTGAAAAGCCTTTTGATGTTAACCTTCTGCCGGCTCTCAGATTGGACAATCCCTCATTAAATCTTGTTAAGAGGCCCAGTCCTTGTATGCCCCCCCTCCCCGCAACATACACTGCACCCCCATCCCCACTGGTCTCTATTCTCCCACCCTTTTGCTTAAAAAAACCAAGGTTTCTAGGCGACAGGGCTGCATTATGGGGCCGCCATCTTAAGCCGCTCTGGGAACAGGACGGAGGCCTGTCTGGGGGGAGGGAGGGGTGGTTGTACATCGCCAATCCCATTAACAAGTCCGTCTCCCCCCTCTTTGCGGCCTCGACACTTCCCCAGCCCCACTGATATGGAAATCGGAGGCGATCTATCAAGGGGACCTTAACAGACCCCATTCATGGGAGGCTGAAAAGCCAAGGACCTGCCAGGGGGGGAGGCCGGACTGTAGTGTGGCTGGTGTATTACGGAGACGGCTTTGTGGGGAGAGAAAGAGAGAGGACTCATTTGTTGCTTGTGTCGGGGGACGGCCTCCCACTTTCCTTTGGCAGGATTGAGTCTTCCCCCCAAAGCAGAGAACAGAGGGCCCTGCGTTGGAGGGATGAAGCTTTTCTGGAAACCAGGGATAACTATTGAATCTGGTAGGGATGCCAGCCTCCAGGTGGGGCCTATGGATCCCCCAGAACTACAACTCAAGAGCAGGTTGGCAGCCCTGGGTTGGAAGAAAGACCCCTGCCCCAAGGAGCATCCAGATCTATCATTATAACCATGGGGCTGACGGCAGAGGGAGAAGAAGCAACGGAAGGCAGGAGGCGCCAGCTAGGAAAACAAGAAGGAAGCAATGGAACTGCAACACTGGCCCTTTTCATTTGGAGAGCCCCGCAAGGCTGCCAGAGGAGGTTCATAAACGTGCCAGGAGCATCATTACAGACGGAAAAGCCAAGATCTTCCTTCCCTCCCCAAATTGCAGTTTGTTGGGAGGGTCCCCCGTGGTGTCAATCCTTCCGATTTGGCCCGCCGCATTGCAGTTGAGCAAGCTTTTCTGGGGCCCTGCCCAGCGCTTGTTTACGAGAAGGAGGGAGAAATCCGGGCTGTGCTGTGGGAGCCCAAGGGGGTCATGGGGTGCTGTTGGCGGGAAGGCGTCGAGCCAGAGCCGGGCTCCCCTGAGCAAGCAGCTGGAGGCCGGCCTGCCAAGAACAGGGCGGCTTCTGCAGGTGGGGCCTGAACGGCGGGCCGTTCTTTCCCTGCGGCGACTCTTGACTGCAGCGTCTGACAGAGTGTGGCAAGTCAAGGCCGGCCGACGGGATCGGTGCTGTCTGGAACGTCAACACTCACTCCGTGCTCGCTGCAGAGGTGCCGCCGGGCTGGGATGGGCGACCGTTCGCTCGCCCAGCCGACAGCTGTGTTTTTGAGTGACGGCTAAATCTCCCACTTTACCTCTGTCAGGCACAGCGGCCCCGCCTTGAGGCAGTCACTGTTCGGCTCCGCAGATGCCTGCGTCAGCCTTTGGTCTTGATCAGGGCTCTTGTGCTCCTCGGCCTGCATTTCTAGACATCTTCTCGACTGAGAAGTCCTGTTGCCCCTGGGGCCTTGTTGACCAGGGACAGTTCCCAATTTGCCAGATTGTCAAAGGCTTCTGCAGCCGGCGCCAGCTGATTGTGGCAGGTTTTCCAGGCTGCACAGATGCGGTCTGGTAGCTTTAGTCCCTGGCGTTCTGCAAGTGACCACAGTTGGCACTTCCTGAAGACCGACACAGCGAGAGGGATGGTCTTTTTTGCGGGTGTGGAAAGGCCGCCAAAAACAGAGAGCTGCCCATCCACAAAGAGACCTCTGACACGAGCTGATCCAGACGGAAGTCCTGACATCGGGCGGTAAGACCTGCACAAGTCCCACAATCGCAGACTTTCGACCTGGGTGATGTGTGGTTGCAAACCTGGATGGAATCAGTCCCATCGGATAGCCGTGATCGAGAAGCAAAACGGGACATGAAGCAATGCAAGTGGACTGTCTTCTTTCTCACTTTGCCCTGCTGGTGCCTTTTAACGGTGCCTTCTTCAGGGCTCAGAGACAAGACCTGTTGAAAACATTTGTCCAGTTTTTACCCTCGTTTGCACGGGCCCTGGTGCCTGGAGCAATCAGAACCTCTTTCATCTCTTGACTTCCATTGGCTTTCCAGCTCATGCGCTTGTGTGTGTTTTCAAATGCAAATTCAGTCTCAGTCCAGGAATGTGGCAATTATGGGATGGAACTTCTGGCAAGAGCCGTCTTTTTCCCTTCTCTCCAGCACATCTCTCCAATAAGCCTTTGCCGACAAGTTAAAACAGGAGGAACCGAACAAGCAGAGGCCTCCAGGAGGAGCTCTGGAAAGATCTGTTGGGCCAGCTGCCTCCCCCCCCCCCCAGCTCACATTCCTCTGGCTCGCGAATCCTCTGAGTGCAGGGGAGGGGGACCCCTAATTAAAGCCCAAACCAATAATTTGCAATTGTGAAGAGTAATAAAGCATTTCCAGGCCCACGGAAGCAAAGCAGGCCTGGGCCGGGTGAGTTCCTGGATCGGAGACCTCCTCAGGGAGGAGGAGTCCTCGGTGTACACAACCACAATGGAACACACACAGCTGGTTTGCAAGGCACACAACCCCTGGTCTGCGATAGGACCGAGAGGCAGCCTGGTGTCGTGGTTAAGAGCAGCGGCCTCTAATCTCAAGAGCCGGCTTGGGTTCCGCACTCCTTCACCCGCAGGCAGCTGCGTACAACGGCATATTTAGGGTACAGTGACTGGGGCTCATGCCCTGGGCGCCATACTTGATGGGGGCAAACTGGGCTCTGCAAAGCCCTCGCGGGGTAATCAATCCTTGGAGGGATAGATGGGCGGACAGATTCTCAAGGCAGGGTGGCCAGCATCTTATGGATGTAGGCCTGGCCGAAGAGCTCCGTCTTACAGGCCCTGCGGAATTGATTGAGATGACACAGGCCCCTAATCCCATTTGGCTGAGCATTCCACCAGAAAAGCCACCAAGGTCAGTCTACGCAGACTGGCAGCAGCTCTCAGGCAGATCCCTTTTAGCTGGAGATCCTGGGGATTGATTGATCGATCGATCATATGGCAGAGTTACACACAAGAAGCATCCCCTGTGCAAGCACCGAGTCATGTCTGGCCCTTGGGGTGACGCCCTCCAGCGTTTTCATGGCAGACTCAATACGGGGTGGTTTGCCAGTGCCTTCCCCAGTCATTTGACCGACCTTGGAAGGATGGAAGGCTGAGTCGACCTTGAGCCGGCTGCTGGGATCGAACTCCCAACCTCATGGACCGACAGCTTCAGACAGCATTTCTGCCGCTTACCACTCTGCGCCACAAGAGGCTCTGCTACAGGAAGCATACAATAGTATAAAATACATAACCAGGTTGATACAACGGGCACGCAGACCCATTGGGCAATCCCCCTGAACACAAATATCTCAATTTTCAATGCACTCCGCTTGGGGGGGAGAGTGCAAAGAGCTCTGTCACATCTCCCTTGAAAGCACGATGCTCACATTCCTGGGACAGATGGGGGAAAGTTTGGTGGGCTGCACCACCATCCCATTCCGGACCCGGTGTTTTGCCCCATTTAAACAATGCTCATATCCCCGCGACAGGTGGAAAATCATGTTCGGGACCTGGTCTTTTGTGACGACAGGTATTGTGCAGATCTTATTGCTGGGCGTGGGGACTTTCGTCTGGGTAAGACCACATCCGCCGTGTCTTCGTGGATGGGCAGCTCTCTGTTTTCAGTGATCTTCCTATATTCACAAAGAAGAGCATCTCACTTTCGGAAACACAGGGGAGCAATGGAGCACAATGTGGGTTTAATACATCCGCCGGTGGGTCTCATTGTTGCATTGAGGCTCGAACCTGGGACTTTCTGCATGCCAAGCGGACGCCACAGCCCCTCCCCACCTGATGTCCGGGGGAGCAGCCCTCTTGTCCCAGTGTGAGAACTCCCAGCAGAGACACAAGAAGAAGAAGAGTTGGTTCTTATATGCCGCTTTTCCATACCCGAAAGAGGCTCAAAGAGGCTTACAGTCGCCTTCCCATTCCTCTCCCCACAACGGACACCCTGTGGGGTGGGTGAGGCTGAGAGAGCCCTGATATCACTGCCCGGTCAGAACAGCTCTGTCAGTGCCGTGGCGAGCCCAAGGTCACCCAGCTGGCTGCATGTGGGGGACCGCAGAATCGAACCCGGCATGCCAGATTAGAAGTCCGCACTCCTAACCACCACACCAAACTGGCTCTCAAGAGGACTTGTGCCATAGAAATGTTTGGAAAAAATGTCCAGAACTGATCTGGGCTTCCACGAGCGACCAAAGAGCCAGAGATGTCGCCTGCTGGGTTTGATCCCCGGCCAAACGCGGACCATGTGCCCGGTTAATGCTGCGTTGAGGCCCAAGCAAGCCGTCTCCGTAAGCTTGCCCATTCTGCCTTAGATTAGCGCAGCTATCAGGACAATTTGGAGATGGACGATTTCCTTCACAGTCGCTGGAGCCAAGGGATCGAAATGCGCGGGGTTTGGGGGGGGGGAAGGACCGGAGGAGGGAAGAGCATCTCACTGAGGGATTTTTGCTAATCGGATTCTGCTAACGCCAAGCGAGGGGAGGGAAAGAGGGGGGAGGTCACGTGACTCCTCCAGAGGCATATGGCTCTCGGCGTGGGAACTGTGTGGGAACCAGACGCTGGAAGGAGCTTGTGATGGGAGGGGGGGTGGATAGGGAAAGGGAGGGGGCATTTGTGGGATTCAGTAGCGAAGGAAGGAAGGAAGGAAGGAAGGAAGGAAGGAAGGAAGGAAGGAAGGAAGGAAGGAAGGAAGGAAGGAAGGAAGGAAGGAAGGAAGGAAGGAAGGAAGGAAGGAAGGAAGGAAGGAAGGAAGGAAGGAAGGAAGGCAAGGAGGAAAATGAGGAAGGGAGGGAGGAAGGAATACCTAAGTGTTTTGAAGCAGCCCTTAGGGTTGCCACCTCCAGGACAGGAAATTCCTGGAGAATTGGGGGGCAGAGCTTGAGGCAGGTGGAGTTTGGGGAGGGGAGGACATCCAGAGGGGTGGAATGCCAGAGAGCCCCCCCTCCCAAGTCTCCAATTTCTCCAGGGGAGCTGATCTCTTGTCAGCTGGAGATCAATTGTCATTCCAGGACATCTCCCAAGAGGTCAGCCGCCCTAGCGTGGCTTCTCGCTGTAGCTTGCTGCAAGAGCAAGATGGGTCGGGGTTGCGTGTTCCACCGGCGCATGTTTACACTCCTGGGTGGCAGGTGCAGAGAGGGGTGGGAGGCTGGGGATATGACATTCCCATCATTTTCCTGAGGGAGCCCGAAGGACGCCCAATGAAGGCCTCCTCTGTCCCTCCGACGCTCGCCTGCTTTGTTTCCAGGCCTTGTTAATTGGAGCAGCTGCCGGCAGGGATGGGAGCAGAGGGTCAGGGGACAGCCCCAGACAATAAGCGAGGGGCGGAAATATGCGGGGACAGATTGCGGAGATGCTGCAGCAGCCAAGACATTACCTTCTCAGCACCGCTCCCAGGCCTTCCCTGCCCCGGGTAGCGTGATTGTTCCGTGCATTTCCAAGGTCCCACGAAGGCGACTACAGGGGAGCAAAGGGACACCCTAACAGCCTTTCCATCCGTCCCGCTGCTGCCCCGCCAGGGTATTGAGAGGGCCGAATTCTTTCCGTTTTCGGAGGTTGCTATGTAGGGTTACCAATTTGAGATTGGGGAATTTTTGGGGATTTGGGGGCGGAGCCTGGGGAGGGCAGAGTTTGAGCAGGGGAGGGAGTTCAGTGGGTATCATGGCATATTGATATCAGGGCATTTAGATACAGAAGATGTTGACTTTTTGCTTCAGGTGGCAGCAGGGAATGTTCACAAAGTGTACTATATGGGGCAGGGGGGGACGTGGGACGTGGGGCGGGTGGGAAAGCTTCTCCTGAGCTGAGCCCACCGCCTTCTTTCCCCCTCTCCATCCTTTTAGCATCTGGCCTGTGCAGATTCATTACTGTACGACCAGCTCTTTCCCCCTGAACCTCCTGCTCGCTAGCCTGGGAACCTTCTCCGTCTCTTGCGGAGCAGATGGCTCTGGATTTCTTCCCCGTAGCCTGATAAAGGGGGGCATTGATGCCGCATCGGCTCTTCCCCTGCTCCATGGCTATAGAGCAGTGGAAACAGGATTCGGCGAGAAAAACGCCATTGAGAGTCGACGATAAAACGACAATAGGTAGCTTTTCAGAGCGCGGAGAGATTCTCTGGGCCTTGACGGCTGCCTATAATGCCCTACATTCAACCGTCAGCTATCTGGAGTGTCAGTTCTCAGTGGTTTTTATAACCGCCGCCTTCTCAGACAGACAGTCCCTTATCAACGGTGCCTGTTTCAGCTTTTTCAACGGGCGCGCTATCAGCGATCGCAATTGTTTGGTGGGAGCTCCTCGAAATGTCGCGCCCGCTCTGTTCTGCCCGATGCACAATGCGGTGAAATGCAAGATGCCCCTTGCGCCTGTGGCCCGCACAGCAGGGGTGGATCGGTCAGCATCGCCTGGTTGGTTCACTGCGCTAGAAAACAGGAGCCCCTCCCCCCATCCCACTGAGTAGTGTGTAAAGAAAGCACATGGCTGTGCGCTTGATTGCTCGATCGGAGCGCCCACCAGCTGCTGTGAAAGTGCTACAAGTCTGATCCATGCAGAACGGGGGAATGGGCTAGAATCATACAATCATACAATCATAGAGTTGAAAGGGACCTCTTGGGTCATCTAGTCCAACCCCCTGCACTGTGCAGGACACTCCCAACCCTCTCGCTCATCCACTTTCACCCTTGAGCCTTCACAGAATCAGCCACTGATCTACTGTCCTCCATCTTGTTATGTTATGTTATTATTCTGTTATGTTTCAAGGAGTATTTTAGAGGATTTTATTGTATTTTATTGTTTTTGTAGACCGCTGCGAGGCATTTGAGAGCAGCGGGATATAAATATAAATAAATTAAACAAATAAGTATCCCAGCATCTCTCGGCCACCGGGGTGGGTGGGCTTCCCAACCAGGAATTGGCTGCTATTAGGGTTGCCAACCTCCAGGCATAAAGGAGAAGAAAGCACACACCTCTGAGCTACATCAAGTGTTCATAACACAGTTCCTTCAATGATTGCTTTTCTTTTTCAGTTCCAAGATTCACAAAGTGCACCGGTTGAATGTTTTCTGATTAATTTCGTCAGTGGCAAGGCCATGATGTTTAAATCCTCAAATTCCAAAAGGTAATTTTACACTTTTCCATCCTTGTTTCCTGGGGGAGCTGGTTGACGGGGTGGATTCTGCCTGCATATTACCCTGTCTTCCTCTCAAGACCTCCTAGAATCAATTCTGATTCCTAAGATACATGGCTGCTTCGGAGGGGGGTCTCTACGGCTTCCTCTCCCCCCCCCCCAATGCTCCCCCAGCCTAGGTGCCATCCTGAACCTCCAGGAATTTTGCAACCTGGTGCTGTTGGTCAGAGGTGAAAGTAACTTGAATTCCTGACTCTCTCCAGGCCTTGAAGCAAAAGATGGGATTTTTCTCGTTGGTTTTGGTTCTCTGCACCAGCCCGTGGCAGCTTAATTTCACCCCTTCCCTCGGCCTCCTCAGGAAGCTACAGCTATAACACGAATCCAATTTAATTTAATCCGGATAGCATCTGCCCGTCAAGCTGCTCTTAAGGCCCAGTTTGCTGGGGCCGTGTTCTAGTACAAATTAGAACATGTAATGCAAATTAAAACTTGCTCCTGTGCCCGCAAAAAGTATGTTTTTCCTCCCTCTCTCCAAATACTAGAACTCGGAAGCATCAGGACGAAGAACGGGATGGACAACAGGAAATGTTTCATCGCACAGTGAGTGGTTAAAAGGTGGGATTTGCTGTCAGAGGATGTAGTCATGGCCTCTGGAATTGACAGTTTTATTGAGACAGATTCATGGAGGACAAGCCTGCCAAGGGTTACAAGCCATCGTGTTTGAGGGAAACCTCCACATTCAGAGGCACTAAACCTCTGGATTCCAGAGTCAGGAGACAGCATGAGGGAAAGGCCTCCATGCCCTGTTGTTGGCCCTCAAGAGGAACAGGTTGGTCACTGTGTGAGACAGGATGCTGGACTAGATGGACCACTAGCCTGATCGAGCAGGGCTCATCGGATGTTTTTACCTTGAAGCAACCAGGAGTGTGCTTACAGGGATTGATAGGATCGTATGAGATAACTTTGCACACTTTAAATGTTCACAAAATTAAAACAGGGATGCCAGTCCCCAGGTAGGACCTGGAGATCCCCTGGAATTATAGCTTCTCTCCAGGAGACAAGCAGTTCTCCGGGAGAAAATGGCTTCTTTGGAGGGTGGACCCCATTGAGGCCCATCCCCACCCCAGATCCAGCTCCACCCCCAAAGTCTCAGGTATTTCCCAACTCAGAGGTGGGAGAGGCCAGCATGGTGTAGTGGTTAGCGCCTTTAATCTGGAGCACTGGTTTTGATTCCCCACTCCTCCACATGCAGCCTGATTTGGGCACCTTGGGCCCGTCACAGTTCTCTTTGAGCTGTTCTCGCAGAGCAGTTCTTTCAGTGCTCTCTCAGCCCGCCTCCTTCAGAGATGTCCGTTGCAGGGAGAGGAAGCCAAAGGTGTTCATAAGCCGCTTTAGGACTCCTTCGAGTAGTGAAAAACGGGGCCTGGAAACCCAGCTCTGCTCTTTTCCCTCTTCTCGGTCCTAAATATCATTTCCAATGTCTGTAGCGGAGTCCTTCTTCATTAGTATGTGCCACATGTCCCCCCAACCACTCTCCTGGGTTGGCATCTCCCCCAGTTCCTTTCCGTTATTCGCGTTACCACCCAAGCGGATGTGAACCCCCCATCCTAATTAAGGGGCGGCCATCTCTTTTGTCGTCCCCAGCATTCCAGAATGATGTCCAAGAGCCCCCCCCCCCGTCTCTCTCACAGCCCCGCCCCCCTTCCTTGGCCGAACCCAAAGCTTTCGAACAAAGAAATCTCAGTGTTCGCTTTGTTCAGAAAGTTTCTAGCTCATTAACGGCAACCTGGCGGCATTTTCAAACAGGCTGGCCCTGGAGGGGAGAGGGGAGGATTTGGGAAAAGGCCTAAAGGGCTTTGGAGACGAACACAAAGCACCCTCAAAGCAGGTCTGCTTTCCCAGCTCTTCTGTAAAGGCAATGGGACGACGGAGGGGGAAGAGTCTGGTTTTGTTTTCAAAATCGCTGCACACGGACGCCTCTCCGTGGAAGCAAATTAGGTCATGGAGGGAAATGCCAGGCAACATGGAGGAGACCCAGTGAATCAGATTCAAAAGGCCCTAGCCAGAGGTGTCGTGGGAGCATGTGTTGAGAAAGACTTTTTCTGGTTTTTATAGCCTGCTTTTCACTACCCAAAGGCGTTCCAAAGCGGCTGACAAACACCTCTCCCTTCCTGTCCCCACAACAGATGCCATGTGATGTAGGTAGGTCTGAGAGAGCTCTAAGAGAACAGCCCGAAAAGAACTGTGACTGGCCCAAGGTCATGCAGCTGTCTGAATGTGGAGGAATGGGGGATCGAACCCACTTCTCCAGATTAGAGTCTTAGCCACCACACTGCGCTGGCTCTGGCTGGAGCCAACCAGGTGTTTTAAAAACAGAACTGAATCACAGCAAATTGTCAGTTTGACACATTAAATGCTGCAAAATTACACTGTAGGCTCCAACTTACGGCAGATGATACACTGCAGGACAGACAACAGTCCCTCATAATTTATCTACGCAGCTTTGTGAATCATTTTTGCACAGAGCTACCCTATCATCTGCATAGAAAAGCCCTCTTCAATAATGGCTGGCAACCTGTATGTTGTTCTTCACTGACATTTGCATTATTGGCCTTCGACCGGCCCGAATCTCCCAGCATGGACCTAGGCTCTTCAGAACTTGCAAGCTCAACTGGGTCGACCACTTGAGCCAGCTGGGTGACCTTGGGCCAGTCACAGTTCTCTCGGAGCTCTCTCAGCCACACCTACTCCACAAGGTGCGTGTTGTGAAGAGAGGAAGGGAAGGCGATTGTAAGCTGCTTTCAAGACTCCTCCGGGTAGCAAAAGTGGGGTACAAATACCCAGCTCCTCCTCTTGAGATGAAACCACAACTTGTAGCTCCTGTCCCATTTGACACAGGACGGGGCCCCCAGCCTGGGCACCCCGTAATGCTCTGCAACATTTTAAGGGCCTCAGAACAGCATCCTGACACGGGGTTGCCAACTGATGGGGTGGGGGAAACCCCTTAGCTTGCATTTGTGCCTTGATCTGCAGCTGGGAATGTAGAAAACAGGAGGTGAAGTTTTGCATCGCCCTGGAGATAAACATCCCCACCCACTTTGAAGCGTTTTCTGTCCAGGAAACGGTTCTTCCTCAAATCCCTCCAGTGCCGGTAGACCAAGGTCGCTCACATCTGTTGCTCTGCTCTTCTAATTTCTTGTATCTGCATTTTGGGGGTGGGGGGGGAGGACTAATTTTTTTCCCTGCTGTGTGTTTTGGAGAGGCAGCCTCCCTGTTGACATCCTACTTCGGCCCCTGCCGATCTCCCAAAGGAAAGATGGTCTTAACCCTACCCTTCCCCTGGAAGCTTGTTTATTGGCAAGATGAGTCTTTTTCCAGATGTGCCGGGAGAAGGGGGAGGTGTAGAGCAGCACCCTTAGATTGGACCTCAAGCCATTCAAAACAACCCTGCGGAGACAGCTTTGGCAAATGAGTCCATTTAGCAGCTTGGCCTGGCCCGGGTGAGCTTGGACCGGCTCCCACACCGAATCTTTGTTTTGTCACGGGTTAGACGACACTCGCTTGGTTCTCCAAGGAACACACAGCTGTGAGGGGGAATCCCTTTGGAAGTCCCTCCAGCTGGGAGTTTTGGCTCCCAAGCAGCCAGGGCTGCCGAAAAGGGTGTGTTCGCTTTCCGAACACATTCGCCGTCAAAGCTTGTGGCAGAACCCAGTTGTCCTCCGGGGGTTATAAACGGTCGGGTCAGGGAATTGAATACTCCCACTCCCATAAGGCTGTGCAAGCAACCCGTATGGGCAGAATCCTTGGAAGAACCACACCCGTGTGAAGGAACACCAAATGGGAAGACTTTAGCCTCCAAGACGTGTTTGATTGACAATCGCTGGCAAACCTCACAGGGTTCTTGTGAAGATAGAATGGTGCGGAGGGAGACAAGGTACACAACTTTGGCAGGGCATAAGCATAAGCATCGTAAATAATACATCGTAGTAACCATCCGGAGAAGGGTTTTCGACGCCACTGAGGTTTCTGTGATTCACTGAGTCAAACGGCGATGACGAATCCCCCTGGCTCAAAACAAATGTCCACGGCAGGGTGGAGAAATCGTCCCCAGCCGTTCGCAGGCCCACAATTAGACACCCCGGCCCTGAGAAACCTCACGTCGGCGGTCTCGATTCCCGCCCCCTCCCGGGGGGAAGAAAGGGACTCAACGGCAGCGCCGTGCAAAAAGACGGCAGGTCAAAAGGTGGGAATCCTAAACTGGGCTGCGATTCCAGCCCCGGCAAAGCCCTGTCTATTGAGGGCAAAGAAGAGGTTTTGCGCTTGGCAGGGAAAGAGACGGAGAGAAGCCCTTTCTCCATTGTCCAGCGCATCCAGGCCTTTCCATTCCCACAGCCGCGAGGACAATAGAGACAACCTAATCTGAGAGATACCAAGTCTCTGAAAGGCTCTTCCTCCCCGAAGCGGAGAAAAGCTCACAGTGAAAAGCTTTTTGGGTCCCGACACCCGATCCGCGAGCTTTTTGGGTATTATTCTCCCCAGCATTGTCCGTCTTCTGAATGTGACGCTTGTTCCCCCACGGCTAATGGAAGGCGATTGAGCCGGGAGGGAGCGCCTCGGAGGGGACCGAGGTGTGCTGGGTTTTCCCTCCGCGGCGACGGGTGCCAAGGGGGCTTTGTCCCACCTGAAAATGAGACTCTGAGGCAGAGCGGGAGCCGGGCAAAGAAAGAAAAGAGGAACGCGAGCCCGGAGGGGAGAGGAGGGAGCCCCCGGCCCTTAGGAACCAGCAGGGAGGAAAAGTGGGTCATGGCTATAGAATAACATGCCGGCGGCATTCTTGGGGGTGAAGGCATCCCGAGCGCCCGTAGATGAGGGTGACCTTGATGGGTTGTGAGAAATAGGTCAGTCTAGCCGAGGACAATGCCGGCGCTTGATGATGCATCTTGGGTTTTTTTTAATTTTCAGGGTATTGTAGCCCCCCCGCCCCCCCGCTCTGTAAACCTGCCCGATTCAGGACAGGCAATATGCTGGTTTGTTTTTTAAAATCTGCTTCTCCTTCGTAGCCGCAAAACACACTTTCAATATCACGATCTAGCCCAGTATCCTTGCTAAAAGGACTCTAAAAGGTAATGCTTTTTTACACGGTTAGTGATTCAGAGGTTGGACCCTTCAGAGGAACGGACGAGATTGGATGCTGGAATAGAGAGGCCGCTGGTTTGATCGAGCAGGACTTTTTTTTGATGTTTTTATTACGACAGGAGATATAATGGTCTGTTTCAATGATTTCCATCCTGTCTCCCCACCCTGAAGGCTCACGGGGTAATAAAACGTACAGTATAATTAATCTGCCCTTCCTCAAAGAAAGCCACGGCGTAAAACGAACAAACAAACAACGCAGTTAGAAACACTGGAGCCATGAATGGAGCTACAAAAAGCCCCATTGATTGTCCCCTGAAACTGGGGTTGCCAGCTCTAGGAGTTTGCGGGAGCAGACCCTGAGGAAGGGAGAGTTTGGGGAGGGCAGGGACATCAGTGGGGTGGAATGCCATAGAGGCCACCTTCCAAAGCAGCCAATAACAAGCTCTGTCTTGCAATAATCCCGCCCTCTTTCTGCCAAGCTTTCTGCCAAGGGAAGTACTGGTGGGGGACCACGTCGGGGAACCCTGCTCTAGTTCTTTCAGGGTCTGTTTTGCAGCTTGGTCGTCTTAATTGGACGGCCGCCGAATTCAGGCCTTCCCGACCAACGTATTATTATTATCGATTATTGATTATTACATTTATTCACCGCCACTTCCAAAACCAGTCCAGCTCGTGGCGGTTTACAATAAAAGAATAAAACCATCGTCTTTGGGTGGGTTGACCAAAGATTGGGCCTCTGCAGGGCTCGACAGGTGCCTATTTCTGTCATCCGTATCTGGCACCATCTCTGAAATCCAATCCATGTCTATTTTTGGTTCACTTCACTTCCTGCTCCTTCCGGTTTACCCCCGGGTCCAAAATAGCTTTTATTCCGATTCAACGGCTGGGCTACGCAGGGCACAGATCCACACGCGTGGGCGGGTGTGCGCACGTGTGGGCCGGTCGTTGCCAAGTCCGCACACATCCCCCCCTCGCAACCTTGTCGCCGTCTCTTGTATGCCCTTGCCGGGGTCACGACCGCTTCCTCTCCGGCCCCGGTTCCCCAGCCGTGCATTCATTCAGCTCTCCCCCTTTCTCCCGCCGAGGATCTCTAGGAGCTGCTCTCACGTTTGTTTGTCTTTCAAACAGGAGGCTTTGCAGATATTAAAATATAATCCGGGAAGAATTTGCTTTGCGAAGGATTATTTGGCAGAGGAGGAGGGTCATCGGCGGGCTGAGAGAGGGAGGGGGTTTTAATTTCCCCTTGACGTCCCTTTGGGGTCCGTGTTTATGCTTCCCTAGGAACAATAGCAGCTGGGGTGGGAAGCAAAGTTGGAGACTTTAAAATATTCCAGGCATCACAGGAGGTAGCGATCAAAGCGTTCCGGTAGGGGAACAGTAACACTAGACCGGGCCGCCGTGGGGTTTTTAGGCGAAGGAGAGGACAATGTTTCTCCTTGGTTGTGGGTCTGGGGGGGAATGGGGCATTTTGCACCAGCATAGGGGAGAGAAGAACTCCTGGGCAAAGGAAGACCAGGAAACTCAAACAAGAGAACCAATGGTCCAGCCCAGGCCCATGTCCCATCTCACTTGCTGGCCGGCCCAATAAGGTTGCCAGCTTTGGGTTGTGAAATACCTGGAGATTTTAGGGGTGGAGCCTGAGGAGGGCAGGATTTGGAGTGGGGAGGGGCTTCACCAATGAAGTATAATCCCAGAGTCCACCCTCCGAAGTGGCCATTTTCTCCAGGGGAACCTGTCCTTAGCTGCCTCAAGGTGGAATCAGGGCCCACTGCCAGCCTGGCATGTGCTTCTGAAAGCCTGCAGCCGTTTATAGTGAAAGAGCCAAACAGTGTCAAAATTCAGAGCGAGAGCTCAGCAAGGCCAAGAGAACCCATCTGCATAACTGAAAATACACAGATTCACACAACTGATAATTGACATATGGATTAATAATCCATAAAGTTCCTGCAACCCAAACACTAGTTATTGTGGATCCTTTTTTTAGGTAGGGAGTGGCACATCCCTCCCTCCACCCTTAATGGAGAAGGGTGCCCTGTGTAGGGTAGCCAGCAACTGGCAGGAGGATTGTGGGCAGGACGTATAGGGCAGTGTGCATAGGCTGCTTCCAAGTACTGTGGGAAAATGTCAATGGGTAGCTCTAGGAATTGCTGGAAACTCTATGGTAAAATCATAAAGTTTCCAGCACTTCCTAGAGCTACCCATTGTGATGCATCAGCCCAGAGGCACCAATCTTCAGATAGTTCACATTTGGATGATTGTTCGCCTCGATCTTTCTCCTTTCTGTTAAAGCAACTCTGAGAAGTGCTTTAGTCCTCTAAGAAATCTCTCTGTTCCCTTCCACATGGCGGTTATCCTAGCATGCCGCTTACCCCTCCTGTGGATCTTAAATGAGAAATTTGGCTTTCTTTTTCCTCTAAGACCCATTTTGGTTCTGCTCTGAAGAAAGAGAGCTGTGCTGGACATAGCAATGCACAGACTGCAGAGATCTGATTGTTTCCAAGATAGGAAACTGTCCCTGGTTGTTCTTTTCTTTTCTTTTTTTTTCCGGGGAGGGAAGGAGGGGGGAAGAATTCCCACCTTTCATTTCTTAGAAGTCATTTTTCTAGACGGTCTTTCTCCTTTCCCAATGCCGAGGCTTCAATGTGTATATTTGTATGTGGTTAGGAGATTAAATATCTTTTTCCCCAGGGAACTAGCCGTGAGGGTTAGCTACCCTTGGTTAGCCATGGAGAAAACATTCCAAAGGGCTGACTGATTAGAACGGCGGGGTTTTAAGTCCCTTCTTTCCATACAAAAATAAAACAAAAAAACCAAAAAACCCAGCCTAAATCCTTGAAAAACTGAAAAAGAAAAATACTAATTTTCTCCCCCCCCCCCCCCACTTGATGGTTCAGGAATGGAATCTGATTGCATCTGAAGCCACTGGGACCGTAATGAGTCCCTCATTGAGATTTGTTTTCCCCCTCCAGTCGGTTCACACAGTTGTCCCCTGACGACTGCAGTGGCTCTCAAGCGACGACTGGCACATGTGAAGGAGCTGTGGAGGAGATCCACGGATCTCACCGGGAAGAATATGTCCATTGACCTATATGTGAGAGTACCCCAAAGGACTTGAGAATGGAAACCCATGCATGGCAGATCTGCCACTGGTAGGTTAGAGACCAGGCTAGGAATGCCTTCAGGTGAGGCCTGGAGAGATCCTGGAGTTAGGACTGGTCCCCAGGCAACCGTGAGCAGTTCCCCTGGAGCAAATGGCTCCTTTAGGGGGTGGACTCTACAGCATTATACCCCGCTAATGTAGGGCTGCCAGATCTCTCCTGGCAAGTGGCCAGGATTCGAGAGATTCATAAGCATAGGTCTAGCGTTGGCTACTCACCACTGAAACCACCACTCAGTGGAACATCAACGTTCACAGGCAGCCTATGGCCTTTCTGCCCTGTTATTGGCCGTTCAGAGGAATTAGTTTGGCCATTCAGAGGAATCAGAGGAATGGACCACTGGTCTGAACCAGACTCTTCTGATGTTCTTCTGAAGGCCTCGGCCTCTCTATGCCCTATTGTTGGCCCTCCAGAAGAACTGGTTAGTCACTATATGATGGACCACTGGTCTGATCCAGCCCATCTCGTCCTATGTTCTTTTTTTAAATGCTGCTGTTACACCATTACACCAAGAGCGTTTCAGATGACTAGCCGCGTTGGTCAGTAGTAGAAGATCGTGATCCGAGGCCAGTGGCACCTTGAAGACCAACCAGATGTTTAGGATGCAGTCAAAGGTCTTTGACTCTCAACAGAACTGTGTTGGTCTTTAAGGTGCAACTGGATCCAAAACCCGCACTGTTACCCCAAAATGTCTAGGCCTCATGAACACAAACACGAAGCACTGCCGCTGGTTTGTTGACATATGGCAAACATTGCGCTGCAGATGTCATACGGGTGTCTCCAATGTGCGAACAAGGTTGCATCTCTCAGCCCTGGCAGGACGGCTGTGAAAGACGAACAAGTTAATTAAGCTAAGCCTGAAAGGAGAGAGGAACAATTTCCTCGTTGCCGTCCCCGCTGCTTTTCTGACTTTGTTGCATGTCTTGGCAGGGCCGAGGCCCGTCTGGTTTCTTCGTGAGAAGGTGGAGGTTGGTTGTATCAGCTCTTCTTGCTGCTGTCTGGCTGTTGACGAAAAAGTGGCTTTCCACAAGAGAAACAGTCGGCCAGGTGGGTAGCTGGATGAAAACCCAGCTGTCCAGGCACAGGGACTGTGTTAATCCCCAGGGCAGGGATCCGCTACTGTTTGGAGCCTCTGGGAAGTTTTGGGATTTTCAGAGGGGGGCGGGGGAGCGCCAGATCCAAAATGGATGCCAGAGTGGGAGGAGCCAATCCCAAAATGGGCATTCAAAGGCAGGCGGGCAAAAAATACCAATAGCTGACGGGAAGGGGACAATAAGAAAAGTCTGCTTTTTCCCTTCTTGCTTTTCTGGGGTATTTGGGCAAGCACAGTGGGGAACAAAATACTGGATCAGATGAACCCATTCTGGTGGGGCTCACCTTATGTGCTGGGCCCGTTCCCTTCTCACCTGTACAGTTTGGTTGGCTGTTTATAGCCATGCAGCAGTGGGGCTACACGCAGGTGGGGCGTCCTGACTGCACCCCTTTGACCCCAACCGTTTCCTGTTCATAGAATCATAGAATCATAGAATCATAGAATCATAGAGTTGGAAGGGGCCACACAGGCCATCTAGTCCAACCCCCTGCTGATAGAATTATATAATCATAGAGTTGGAAGGGGCCACACAGGCCATCTAGTCCAACCCCCTGCTGATAGAATCATAGAATCATAGAGTTGGAAGGGGCCACACAGGCCATCTAGTCCAACCCCCTGTTCAACACAGGATCAACTCAAAGCCCTCAATGAGCCAGTTTGCAGACCAGAGCTGATAATGGATAAAATTCCCCACCTCATTTTTTTGAATAGATCTTTGTTGGTCTTAAAGATGCCACCGGGCGCTGCTTTTGCTTTGCTGAGCTGCTTCAGGCCAACACGGCGACCCGCTTGAATCTGTCTCCTTTTTTGTGTCCGTTATAGGGGGCGTGGGCTCCAACAATGTCAAGAGATGTATGAAGGCGCCTTAGAAAATCTCGAGTCAACCATATTGTGGCGGGCGCCGATAATATAGCAGACCATGGAATCTCTATGAAGTTAGCCTCTCGATGAAATCAGACCGGAGAATTCTCGGGTGGAGCAGACTGCTGTGATGCGGCCGATCTGGCAGATTAAGGCAAGTGTAGGCCAGCTCCTCTGGGAAGTGGTGAATACGAGGTAGGCATATCCACATTCTTTTTTGAGCGTTGAAAGGACGGCACATGCTTTGTTTGGGTGTTCTGCGGCCGCCACCGCATTATGTCAAGCCATTGTTATATTCTACTGTTCCCACTTCCCGTCCAATGCAAAAATGCTATAGACATGAATGCTATAGACATGGATGCTATAGACATGGAGCGTTTTAAAAAGGGGTTTGAGCTGGCTTTCTATGGAGGATAGGTCTTATCAGTGACTACTAGCCATGTTCAGAGACTCTAATACTCTGAAGCCAGGGGAAGGCCTCGGCTTCTCTGCCCTGTTGTTGGTCCTTCAGAAGAACTGGTTGGCCCCTGTGTGGGACAGGATGCAGGACTGGATGGACCCTCTCTAGTTTGACCTAGCAGGGCTCTTTGGATGTTCTTATGAAAGCCCTGGCCTCCATGCCCTGTTGCTGGCCCTCTGGAGAAACTGGTTGGCCCCTGTGTGGGACAGGATGCTGGGCTAGATGGACCCTCACCGGTCCGATCCAGCAGGGATCTTCTAGCATTCTTATGAATATGTCGAGATATCCCCAAATCTAGGAGCACTGATGTATGGTCTGGACTTAGAGAAGAAGAGCTGTGTGTGTAGGGGGGGTTATACCCCGCTTTTCACTACCCAGAGGAGTCCCAAAGCAGCTTACAAACATCTTTCCCTTCCTCTCCTCACAACGGACACCCTGCGAGGTCGGCGGGAGCTCTGAGAGAATTGCTCTGTGAGAACAGCTCAACGAGAACTGTGACTGGCCCAAGGTCACCCAGCCGGCTGTATGTGGAGCCAAGGAGAGTCATGAAGAAGCTGGCTCAAAGCAACCTACAGCCACCGGGTCCCTCCTGCCCCCCCCTCGTTTATTTTACCCACCCCCAGGGTGAAAATCAGTCTTTATGAAGTGCATGACAAACCAGCTTTGGTAGCAGGGCTCAGTGCTTTCCCGGTCTCGGTTTGCCCATCTTCCCCATCCCACAATGGCCGCTATGAGCAGGGAGCGAAGGGGTCGCTGGCGTTGCCATAGGGAGGAGAATGTCGATGGGGGCACTAGCAGAGGGGGCGGAGGAGGGGGGGGGAATAGCTTAGCTCTGAAAGAGTCACCGCAAACGTCCATTCAAAGGGCAGAAAAGAAACGCAAATCCTTTTAAAGGGAGACAGCTTTCTTTCACGAAAGCCCTCTCTGCCTTTTTGTCTCCTGGCGTTCCTTTCTTACCACCGGGCTCAAGGAAGCTGCCCCAATACATTAACCAGTTTAAGTTGTCAGGGACCCTCCCTGCCGAGCCCACAATGGGAGCGCCTTTCCCGCTCCCGAGACCCCTTTTTCGTCTTCGCCGTCCCCTGCTGCTCCCTGTCGCTCAAAGGCCTCTCTGTCTCCGGCTGGACTTTTCTCAGGCTTTTCCTTGAGGGCCCAATTCAGTCCGCACACCTTCCTCCCACATTGCCATGGAGAGGTTATTCCCCCGCAAGAATTTCTCCCTTGGCAAGGAAGGGTGTGATAGAATGCTGGTGCCGGGAGGGATGCCAGGCTCCAGGCGGGACCTGGCGATCCCCTGGCTGGAATTATGGCTCATCTCCAGACTAAAGAGATCAGCTCCCCTGGAGAAAAGGGTGAATATTGGAAATATTTCTATTGGAAATATTTGAAAGACTGAATTAGAATTGTCTATGGGTTTACACGGTGTGGTTCACCTTGAGCCTCAGTGCAAAAGGCAGATCCTAAATAAATTAATTACATTCAGCCAGAGAGGGAGAGAACATGCAGCGTTAAGGGAAGGGAGCATTAGATGCGTTTGATATTTTTATCCCCTTTGCAGTCAGCCGTGGGCCTGAGATTTTAAGGTCCCATGTTCGGTGATGTCTGGTCACCCTCTATGTGTCTCTGCAACTATTCTAAATTTGCAAACTAACAGAAGTCCAGCGTTGTAGTACACTTGCCAAGAGAGGAGAGGGAGAACGACGGAGGAAATCCCACCGCAAATGGGTTTGAAAGCCATTGTTCTTTTGTCCTCCTGGCCCCATGCCAAACAATGCTCCTAACACCCACCTGTTCCTTTTTAATCCCACACTTCTAAGGGCAAATCTTTTGAAGTGGGGGGAGGGGGCAAGGGAAGAGCTCTCTTTGTCTCAAGCCCGACAAGCTTCCCACAAAGGGAACAGAGAGTCTCCAGGTGCCGATCCGGACAAACAATCGACCCAAAATAACAACCTGGTGACGACTATATCCAGGAAAGATCATTGGAACAAGGAGCAGAGAAGCAGGTGTCTCCAAATGTGATTTCCCTCCACACCAAGGATTTTGCTAGAGTAGGGGTCTTCAATAATACTGAGCCAGGGGGCATTTTTGGAATCTGTCCAGAGAGCAGTTTTCTCAGAGCTCTCTCAGCCCTACCTACCTCCTCGCCTGTCTGTCATGGGGAGAGGAAGGGAAGGAGTTTGTAAGCTGCTTTGAGCCTTCCCCCGGGGAGTGAAAAGCGGGGTATAAAACCAACTCTTCTTCTTCTAAGTTTGTAGTGCTTGGGAGGGGACAGAGAGACGAGCAGCGCTACTCAAAGGCCGGTAAGAGGTTTCCGGTTCTTAGAAGAGGGAGAGGGCTTTCTGCTGAAGAACGGAGTCCGCTCTGGGTTCAGCAGACAGTCAAATCCTGGGCCTGCCTTTCCAGCGCACGCCAAGAAAACCAGAGCCGACGCCTGGAGGGGAAGTCTGGGCGGGGGACGCGCGGCTGGAGTCCACCGCTTTCTCTGGGGAGCTGCCCTCTGATGAAACAATCCGGAGGGAAAGGAAACGGCTTTTGCCCTGCCAGAGTGGCTGCCGTTGGCATGCGCACCCTCCGTCTCTCGCCTGCAGTCGGGAAAACCCAAGGGAGGGGAGAGCCTTCGGGGGACGTCGGTTTACGCCGGGCCCAGAATAGTGCCTTTGTGTGGCTGACAGTGGCCAGGCTTCGGCCATGTTCCTCTGGACAGTCGGACCATTGTTGTCCGCGCCGCACAGAAAAGCCAAGGGCATGTTGGCCGTGCAGCAGCAGCTGGCATGAACATCTGCCTGACATCTCGCCCGGGCTCTTGGAAGACCAAAGTGGGGAACAAACTGGACCACTGGGCTGGGAGAAGCACTTTGTTCTGTCCCTCTTCCCTTTGAAAAGGATCTTTGATGGGCTGATGCGCGTTCCCGTCCAGCCTCTCTGGCGATATCAGACCTTTTGGTGCGCGTCGGCTCCAGGGATGGCGCCGTCAAACCAGCCTTAAAAAGGAAAACCACGGCCACTGCCTCTCCGCCGCCTTCCCCAATTCGGATTGAACGGAGGGCTCTCTTTCAGGTTAAGGCCTCCGCGAGGAGCGTAGCGCAGATTTTGAAATCCCGCACGACACCATCCTGTAAAAAGAGCCGGGATCGTGAAACCGGCTTATAAAAAGGGCCTTTGGGGTAAAGGGTGGAGAGATCCAAGCAGAGGACAATCCAGGCCCGTGAAACCAAACTGGACACACCCGAACAAGGACACGACCTGCCGGAAGACAAGATTGTCGCAAGAGGCCGCCTTCGACAGGATAGAGGTGTCTTCGTTTCGAAGCTTTTCTTTGGCTCAGCAGTTTATGGGGGCTTCGTGATGGCTCGAAGAGGCATGCTCTGATTAATGTCGCAGGGGTTGGACGGCTGGTAGTTACGAAACCACGCCGCTAATCTATCGGGGGGCTTGAGGAAAGCAGCTGAGAATGGAGCAAAGAACAGAGGTGTCTTTTTGGTTTTTCAGACCTTGCTAAGGGCTGTGGATCCAATTGTTTGTTCTCTGGGCAGGAGGTCCCAGGTCCAGTTCCTGGCATCTCTGGGGAAAAGGACCAGGTGGGTGGAGAGAGAACCCCACCTGAGCTGCCATCAGTCAAAGGAAACAAGATTAACCTTGATAGACCCACATTCACTGCCTTGGGGACTGCCAGGATATGGTTAAAGACTGGGGTTACAGAAGGTGGGACCAGCTGCCTGCCAATCACATCTCCAGTGGCCAATCAGAAGCTGTCCTGGGCAAGAGCCCCATCTAGACCCTGCCTACTTTTTAAGACAGGCACCAGGAAATGAGTCTGGGGGCATCCTTGCACCCCATGTTGCTGACCCCTGCCCTAGGCGACTTTGTCTTTAGGAGGCCGTTCATGTCAAAGGCCTAGAAGGAAGTTGCTCAGCTCGGGACCGCCCTGTAAATTCTCTCCTTTTTTTGCAATCCAACATAAATCGCCCGGATTTGACAGTCTGGGTTTCAGGCCTGTCTACATACAAGCAACCTCACCAGGAAGGGGAAGGTTGCATCTTCTGCACAACAGTTTGTGTTTGTGTATTCCAATCGATATACTTGGTTAGCAAATGGAAGGGCAGAAAAGATTAAGAGCCCGTGGGAGTTTGCTGTCTTCCAGCCACCCCGCGAGAAACCCTTCTCGTCCCTTAGAATTTGCCCCGTATAAAAGTTTACGTGCTTTGTCAGCAAACAGAAACATTATGTGCTCTGAGTCAATATTTAACTGACACCAATTTTGTGTGCGCTAGATATACATTGCTACGCACTGTTAGTGAGAGGGAATATAGCATTAGGTCAGGGTATTTACTGACACCTTTCCAGGTGCCCAATAAGTGTTTTCAGAAAATGGGTGTGGCCAAATGGAAGTTTTGCTCAGCAAGTCTTCTGATTGGTCGCTGGAGATTTGATCAGCTCTGCAGGACCTTAAAGACATTTCTTTGGCAGTGGCTCCCATCACAGCTCAAGGGTCTTTGCCTGTTTGGGCGCTGCACCCACCACATGGTGTCAGGCTTCCAAAGGTGCTCAGCCACGTGAGTTTCATGGCAAAGTCATGGCTAAATTCGGGATGTTAATCCCCGGGTGGGACCGTGGAATTACTGCTCATCTCCAAACTACAGAGATCAGTTCCCCCCGGAGGAAAGGGCAGCCTTGGAGGGGGACTCCACAGCATTCTGCTCCACTGAGGTCCCTTCCCCCAGGACTTTTACAGCGCTGAGAACTGTGTGGCATGTTTCCCGGCACGATATCTTCCATTCCCACCACCGGCGGGCACCCGCGACCTCAGCGCGTCTGAGACTACCGAGAGCTGTCCTTAGAGCAACACAGCAGTTCCCCTGCGACTTCTGAACAGCAGCCTCTCTGAAAGGCACTTGGCACCGGCCGCTTGCCCTCGGTGAGTTATCACCGCAACTTCTCCACCACTCGGAGTAGACATGTAGCCATTTCCAGGAATAGAGTCCGTCCACGCTGGTAACTGGGCTCGCCATCAAAAGCCAACCTCCTGGAGGCTGTTGACCAGCAATGCGCTTTCAGCTAATGGACCGCCTTGCCTTAAAAGGAGTCGTGGAGGAGATAACCCAGACAGATTTCCCTCCCCCCCCCTGGACTGGACACATTTCCTTAAAAAAACAAACAGAACCAGACCATCTCTTGGAGGGTTAGAGAGGCCATCAATCACGATGAGAGCTAAATATTATTTTTAGCAATTACTGCGGTGTCTGTACACCCGATGGCACCTTCCAGTGTATTTCCTGGGGCCCAGTTGTTCCAAAGCAACACATGGATGCTTGAGGCTGCCTGCTGAGTCAGGCCCTTGAGCCATCAAGCTCAGAATTGCCTACTCAGACTGGCAGCAGCTCTCCAGGGGCCTTTCACATCACGCGCGATCCTTTTCACCAGGGATCAAACCAGGGGCTTCCTGCATGCCGAACAGAGTCTCTGCCCCTGAGCTCCTGTCTTCTCCAAAGCTGAGATGCTGACCTTGGCCTTCCTTCTTGTTATTGGAGCAGAAGACCTCCAGGAAAAATCACCTTTCTATCTGCGAGGAACACTCATTTGGCATGGGCTTTCTCCACTTGGGGATAGGTCCAAGCCCCCCCCCCTCCCGGCAGCCATTTTACCGTGGTGGTGGAAGGGGCGTTTTCCTGGTGGTGGTGGAAGAGACGTTCAGAGGCGGACCTGGACTTCCTTGGTGGTTTTCCATCCAAGTATTGACCATGCTTAGCTTCTGAGAGCTGACAAGACGGCTACCTGGGCCATCCAGGTCAGGGCTGGGCGTCTGCCAGCTGTTTCCAAAATTCCAGATGTTCCCACAAGTTCAACAAGGATTGGCAGCCCCCGCACTCTGCCAGCGGACAGAACATTTGGAAAGCCGAATCTCAGGCCCCTGCCTTTGAGAGGCCTACGGCCGACATTAAAAGAAGCCTCCAGTTCCACGGGCACTGTACCTCACGGCTTTGCCTTTAAGCCCTGCCTGCGAGCATCCCACAGACACCTGGCTTGGCAATTATTAGAAAGGGAAAAAAAGTTAGATTTTGATCTGGTTTTTTTTTTTAACCTTCTTAACCACAATGTGCCGCTTCTACCACCTGTCCTGGCCTCAGAGCGGATCTTTTTCGTGAAACGGCACCTGGGCAGGATCGGGTATTCTGTATCACCCCATACATCTTGCTGCGGCTGAACGTATTTTTCTTTCCGACCGTTCATCATCAGATGATTATGTTGCGTTCTCCCTCCCTTCACCCCGTGACAAATGAGCCGCACGCAAATGTTTGGCTTCGGCGTGGGGGGGGGGGGAGAGACAGCTGTTTGCCAGGCCGGCTCATACCAATCGTCCGTTTACATAAGGCCAGCAAACTGGTTTTACTTAAAACAGCGTATTCCAACTCCAAATCCCTCCCCCCCCGGCAGATAAAAGTTCCCCAGCTCTGCAAACGCTCAAGAAACCATTTAAATGAGAGATTCTCGTGTTATCGGAGACCACCCTTGAGCACAGAGATGTAATTTTAAAAGAATTCCCGTACAACTTTTTCCAGTCTCCTCTTTTTCCCCCAAGGAGCTCAGGATCACAAGGCGGCAGCGTGGCGTAGTGGCTAGCGTGGTACAGTGGTTAGTGTGGCAGACTAGGCTCTGGACGGCCCGAGTGCGAATCCCCCGCTCGGACGTGGAAAACACACGCGCATCTTTCCTTGCAGGGCTGTTGTGAGGATTAAAATGGAGGCGAGGAGAACCGTGTAAAAACTGTGT
Source organism: Paroedura picta (assembly GCF_049243985.1). Classification (NCBI taxonomy): domain Eukaryota; kingdom Metazoa; phylum Chordata; class Lepidosauria; order Squamata; family Gekkonidae; genus Paroedura; species Paroedura picta. The sequence continues at coordinate 21,072,635 of NC_135385.1, forward strand.
GAACGGAAGGAAAGAAATAAAATGCACTGATTTAAACCAGATTCCAGTGAGTGGCCGTGTTGGTCTGAAGAAGCACAATAAAATCAGAGTCCAGTAGCAGCTTTAAAACCAACAAAGATTTATTCAAGGCGTGAGCTTTCGAGTGCTTGCTGCTACTGGACTCTGATTTTATTAGTTTAAACCAGTCCTATCCCTCCCCAGTTCCTCCAACTAGGAGTGCAGCCCTTTGCAAAATTGCGCTCCGCAAGGCCGTTCTGGCTGGAGGACAGTCAGTCCAAGGGCGAAGCTGCCCCATCGGGGGCGCAGGCAGGCAGCCGGCCCTTGCCCGAGGGCGGGAGCCGCGTCCACACGTGCCGCCCGTGCGCATCTGGGCAGCTGTGTCGCGCCGGCAGGAGCCGAGGCGCCGAAAGCGGAGGCGGGGAAAGTCCCTCCGCTGACAGCCCCCCGGCCCCGCCTCCTCCCGAGCCCAGCCACGTGGGCGACCCGCCGCCGGATTGTGCCCGGAGGCCCCGCCCAGTCTCCCCCAGGGGGCGTGGCCCGCCTAAGCCGCGCCCCTCCCCGGCCCGCCTGCCCGGTTTAAAAGCGGCGCGGAGGCGAGCGGCGGGGAAAGCGGCTCTTGGCAGGCGGCGAGGCGGGGCGGGCGCCTGGAGAGACACGCGCGTCGCCCGGGCTGCTCGACACGCGTCTGCCGCATGTCTGAATCGCCGGCGATGTTGAAGAGCTGCGGGAAGAAGCTGCTGCTCTCCTTGGTGGGCGCCATGCTCACCTGCCTGCTGATGCTGGTGGGCGACGCGCAGAGGCGGCCCGGGCTGAGCCTGGCGGGCGAGCGGGCCGGCCTTCTGCTGCGGTCTTCCCCCGGCGAGCAGGGCGCAAGCGGCGGCGGCGGCTTCGGCGCCTATTTCAGCCAGCTGAGCCAGAGCAAGCGGGAAGCGCGGCCGGCTGGAGGAGGAGGCGGCGGCGGCCGGGCGGAGGACGGTGCCCGGCGGCGGGTGGAGGAGATCGCGCCCCGGGATGTCTTCATCGCGGTGAAGACCACCAAGAAGTTCCACAAGGCCCGGCTGGAGCTCCTGCTGGACACCTGGATCTCCCGCAACAGGGACATGGTAAGGGGCGAGTCGCCTGCCGGGCAAGCAGTGCCTGTCGCTTCTCAACACGGAAAGCACTCTGCACATGGGCCGGAGCATCTTTCGGAGACGATGGGGGAGTGCATGTAGGTCCAGGCTGCGGCGTCGCAGCTGGAAAAAAAAATGTTCGCTCAGTAACAACCGCTCCAAAGAGTCAGGCTTGCTCTGAGCGTGATCTGGAGCATCTCTTTTCCAAAAGAGCCTTGCAACTGACACTCTGCACGTGTTTTGGGGGGAGTGCTGGGGCCATGGCGCCTAGTTCGCTCCTTGAAACTGACCAGGTTCCGCGGGCTGCAGCCGCTCCGAGGTGCGTGATGGGGGTGGATGGAAGGCACTCTGCACATGCTCGGGTGCGCCTTTTTTGAATGAGGGGGGGCATTGCACATTGTTCGGACATAGTGACTGCAAATGCGCTTTCTCAGCGGCAGTTGCTGCATGACGGACGCGGGTGGCAAGGCGCTCTGCCCATGCTCAGGAGACGTTGCGCGTCGTCCGGCCCTTGTTGTGCAGGGGAATGCGGTGCAGCCCGCCCCCACCCGGGAGGCCTGCGGCGAAGGGGCGTGTGGCGCACGATGCCCGCCCGTGCCAGGGAAGCGCCAGCGAGCGGGCAGGATCGCGGCGGACGAGTGCCGGCAAGCCCTCCGCCTTGATCTGGGGCGGCCCCACCCGTGACCTCCAGGGAGGGAAAGCGAGCCACGTTCCTCCAGCCCCACCCCAGAGGCAGCACAACCGTTCAGTTTTGCATTTTTTGGCTTGAGAAGGTGGTCTGGGGAGGGGATTTCTTTTGGGGAGGAGGTCAGGGACTTGGGTCTGTGCCCCCCCTCCCCATTGCAGGCGAGGCTTGGCCTAAAGGCGTGCGCTTTGGAGGAGGGAAGGGCAATGCGGAGGTCGAAGCCAAAAGAACTCTGTGCATGGGCAGAGGAATGGATTTGTACACCCCCAAGCCAGCTCTGCAGCTCGGATCATTGAATGGAAGTCCCCAAAGGCACCCCCCAAAATGCATTTTAAAGAAAATCTTGAGTTGTAGAACTTCCCCTTGCAAATTTCGACTTGAGCACCGGAGTGAAGCAAGCAAACTCGGTCACAGAAACCTTCCCCCCAGTCCTTACGCCTCCACTTCCTCCCTAGACTCCTTGCTGAAGAAAACTGCTGTCTTCACGCTAAAGCCGGCGCACGCTTGGCAGCAAAGGCCTCTTGCGCAATCCATGCCGCCCTCTCTGGAGACCGGCCTGCTAGTTCCCCTTTGGTGGCTGCCAGCACGGTGCCCAGCTGCCAGAATCGAAGGCCGCCTGTGCTCTCCAGAGCTCTGAGCATCTGGGCTGCGTCTTTCCCCAGACAGCTTGAAAATTTGCTCCAGACGACTGGCAACCAAGAATGGTTTTTCTTGCCCATTTGTGAGGCTGCATACCTCAGAGGGGTTTCTGGGAATCCGTAGTGGGGCAGAAGTCTTCAGAGGGCAGGGCTGCTTGTTGGGCTTGTCTGTGTTTTTTGTGTTTGTGTTTGTTTGTGTTGTTTTAATCTGGGTTATCGCTTTTGTGAGAAGCAGAGGGTTAGCAAGCATGTCATTTCAGTCCTGCAGCATTGGCCCGGTGCCCTGAGAAAGAAATCCCACCGAGAAATCCGCGCAGGGAAGGTTTCCCCCTCAGCAGATCCACTTAACTCTGTAACCAACTCTCTCGCATTCTCGGCCCGACGGGGAAGAATGATCCGTCTCCCCCCTCTCCTGCCCCCACGCCTGTTTATTACTCCCCCCCCCCACCCGCTGCGTTTCGTCCTCTCTTGCTTTCTCAAGAGGCTGGGGGGGGGGGGAACGAAAAGCATGACATGTGATTTGTGCCGGTCGACTGGCCTTGTCAAGACTCAAAGGAGAGAGTGAAGGACGGACCCTTTAGCATAAAGACGAGGGGAGGGGAGGGAGAAAATTCTCAGGCTTGCGGGAGGAACATGTCTAAGCTGTCAAATGCCTTTTATTCCCCCCACCCCACCCCCTTCAATGTCCAGTGGTTCCTCTAAGACGGAAAGAGGGTTGGGAGAATAAAGGAGCGATTCCCTGAGACGCGGGAGGGAAAATGACTTGCTATATATTTTCGTTCATCTTGGAGCTTTATCACTCCTTCCCGGGTTGTCGGACAGAACCCAGGCTGAGTGTGCCCAGTTCTAGACTGCCCTCTGGTTCCCTGTGGCTGGCCTCACAATTTCAGATTCATGGCTCTGATGCTGTGGCTACAGGGAGCATCCTGGCCCTAGATGCCCACTTCCTAGTAACTCTTGGTAGGCACTGTGGCGCCCAGGGGCGTCATGTTGGAGAACCGCACTGAGCACCAGAGAGTAGCCCTGTAAGGCAGCCCCTTGGCCAGATATCTGTACCATCATCCTGCTAACTCACAAGGAGAATTTCTCCCACCTTCTTTCCTGGATGGCTAGCCCTGTACCGAATTGTGGTACCATTGGTCTCCCCTGTGGTAGGTCAGCCAAGCAACCAAGGGGGTTTCATGAATAGTGTAATAAGGCACTTATAAGGATACCAGCAAATGAACCTGGGTCACCTTGCTTGACCCTCTTACAGTTGTGCTGGTTCTCCCAGTCCTGGTACCATTGACTTGTCCCTTGTATAGATTCCAGAAGAGTTATTGCACAGTGACAAAGGATTTCATGGGTACACTTGACAGCTTCAAGTTATCTGTAGCCTGCGGGTTGACCGGCACCTCCAATGGAGACCACAACAAGGAGGAATTTGACCCAGTTCTTGGGGTCTTGGAAGAGATGGGTGTCTTTGGAGCAACCGGGGCATTTCCCCTGTTTCAAACAACTTCGATATAACAGAGATGCTGGTCAATGCCCGTAAATAAATAATAAAATACAGATATAATAGAGGCAGCGATTTCTGCTTGTGCATCGCTGTTTAGTCTTCAGTTCTGTAAGGTCAGGCTTCCCATTTCCCTCCATTGGTTATCATCTTCTGTCCACCCAATGGGGGCCTTTCAGTAATTCCACCCCCACCCTCAAATTAAATAGGAGGTGGATAAGATGCTTAAAAAACGGAGCAAGCTTAAGTGTCGGAGTTCCAGCACGTGTTTTGTGAAGGACCCAGCTGCTCCTGTTGGTTGTTGGAGGAGCCCTTTTGCTACTGATGTCTCGCAGGTCGTCCCGGGGTCTTTGGCGCTTCAGGCGGGGGGCCGCTCCTAATCTCTGCCTGGTGTTTCTGTTTCGGCAGAAAGTTCCGCTTCCTTGCCCTGGCCATCTTTAGCTGGGGAGCTGAAGATGGCACCAGCCCCGTCACCTACAGCAAGCCCTGGGAAAGGCTGCGCCTTCTTTCTCCGGGCTTCTAGCCTTTCTTCTTGGGCGTTTCTTTCTTTTTTTTGTTCCGTCTCGTTTGTCCTTTCGGCTTCTCAGAGCCCCGCGCTCCGGCTCTCACGCTGTCTCCGCGGGCGAGTGAACAAAGCCCCCTTTTCTCCCCGGGCTGAGAAAAGACTTTGCAGTCAGTTGTGTGGTGCTTCTTTGCCGTGGGAACAGTGGCGGGGGGAGCTGAAACCAGCAACGGTCCAGGTCGGGTTGCCTAGGGATGCGGGGCGGGGGGGGGGGAGAGTTCAGGAGCCGGGGGACGGTGGCTGCGTCTTGGAGACATGCCCACATGACAGGCCGTGGCGTGGCACCTTCTCTTGTGACACCCGAGGGACGCAGGCATGCGGAGTTGCGAAGACCCATGGCTGGTCAGGTCCGAAAGGCGAGGGCCGCAGGGATGGAGGGGCAGGGCATGTGTTTCCATGTGGCTGGCCCATTCTGTCTCAAGCACATCATAGCCTGTGGACTGAGGTTCCCCAACGTGGCCGCTGACACCTTTCCTGGCGCCCACCTCGTGTTTTCGGGAAGTGGGTGGAGCTTTTGCCCGGCAGTGCTTCTGATTGGTCATTGGAGAATGGACAGACGTTTCAAAACGTTGTTTTGACAGCAGCTGCCTGCACAACACGAGGATCTTCACGGTGTGCTTGAAGGCAAGCTGCAGAAGCCATCTCATGGCCAGCTCTGCCTTCCACAGGAGCCATTTTTGTGGCTGTGTCCAAATTCAAATAGGTTGGGGAACCTTGCTCTGGACTAAGGAAAAGGCCCCAATATCTTTAGCTCAGCCTAAATCAGTAGTGCATACATAGGCCGAGCTTAAGTGCTGGAGGGGCTCCTGACTCACAGCACTTAAGGTGCTTGTGGAGCCCTGCAGTAAACCAGTTTGGCGGTCTTGCCTTCTTCCCTTGTGAATTAGAGCTCTGGGACAGAAGGGGCAGCTAACGGGGAATGCCTCACAAGCCTTATGGTTAGCCAAGCAGGTGCTTCAGTCTTGGTCACCTGGTGACCTCACAGTCTTTCCCTTACCCCTAGAGTTGCCAACACTGGGTTGGGAAATTTCTGGCGATTTGGGGGCCAGCAGAATACAATACCCCACTGAGATCCCTCCCCAGGCTCCACTCCCCCCCCAAAAAAATTCCCAGGAATTACGCAAACCAAATCTGGCACCCCTGAACACACCAGTGTTAGCAGAACTCTGCTCACGTTTATGCCCATCGTTCCCTTGTTTTTCTTCTAGAGCAGGGGTGGCCAAACTGTGGCTCTCCAGCGGCCCACGGACTACAATGACCATGAGCCCCTGCCAGCAGGGCCGGTCACGCAAAACACCATTGGGCTGCAGGGTCCGATTCTTGCTCATTCGGTCACTGCAGCCATGTCCCTTTTGCGTCTGCACCGGGTCGGCGTGGTCAGACTGCTCGTTTCTGACGACTGCTTCCTTCTCGCCCCTCCTCGCCTGGTTTTGCAAAGGGGGAAATGGCTGCAATTAGTCAGAGCGTGAAAAAGCAGACGGTGCCTGTTGACAAATCAAAGGTGCTCTTCTTCTGTCGCCTTCCCCTTTCTTGCTTCTCTCTGTTCTGTTTTTTTGTTTTTGTTTGGTGGGGGGGGGGAGAGTTTCTGTTCCGCCACAACATTTTGGCTTCCATGCCTTGCAGCCTGGTGGGAAATTCTGTGGGTGTGGCTGCCCGCCCCTCTGCCCTGGCAAATTTGTGTCCCGCGTTCCTAAATCTGTTATTTTATTAAAATGCTTTATACATTGCCTCTTCCACTGGCTGCAGGAAGGCAAGGTGATTTGTTGAGACGTTTTAAGGCCCTCTGTTTCTCTCCAGCAGCTGACCGGACTTGGATGGCCACGGCTGGTTGGTGCTTGGAGGGGAGATCACCAGAGGCAGGCAAACCATCTCTCGTCCCCTTGGCAGGGCAGGGCAGGGACTTAACTTGCGTCTTGTAAGCCGGCACGTGATTCTTACACTGACAGTCTATTGTGCAAATTGTCGTCCCACCTCCTCTGCAGCACAGGGGTCCTCACCCCTTTCTTGAGACTGCAGACACCTTTGGAGAGAAACAGACCTACCCACTGCCAATATGAGAAATATATTCATAAAAGAAAGAAAAAACGTCCTATTTTTGTAGTTTTCCTTGTTTCTTTATTCTTTAGGACTTCTGTCAAAGCGGAATCCAGGTAATCTCCGTTTTCAGTTCTTTCATCAGTGACAAGTCCTTATATATATTCATAGTTTAATACTGGCCACAGGCTCACATAGGTATGGGGATACCAGTCTGTATTGACACGTTCCCTTTGGATTTCTGACAAAATGGCTGCCGCAGAAGGCGGAGCCAACCTCAAAATGTCAGGGAGTGAGATCATGTATCATAAAGGGAACACAGTGCTTTTTGGTATGTTATAGGCATGCCAGCCTTCAAGTGGGATCTGGGGAGCCCCAGGATTTGCACTTCAACTCTATACTACAGAGATCGGTTCCCTTGGCGGGTTTGACTTCGCAGTACTGTGCCTCACTGAGATCCCTGTCCTCACCTGGCTCCATCCCCAAATCTCTGGGCATTTCCTGACCTGGATGTGGCCGTCTTATTCCCCATTAGTGGCCAGAGGGGACCTTGTAACCCTAGGCATATAAGTTCAGTCGTGCAATGAAGTTCCTTGTGTTACGGTTTGCAACGGCTGCTAAAGCAACTTTTGAAGCAATCTCATCTCCGCACAGCCCAGCAGGAGCCCTGCTGGCAGGCCCGTGGCCACGAGGGCTCACAAAGGGGGCAGGCCCCATCAGGCATTTGCCTTGCCTCTCCAGCTAGTGTGAAATCTGTCACAAGTCTTTCAAGTTGGAGCTAAAAAAAAAAGAAACAAGGTGTGAATCCTGCCCTAAACCTTCCAAGTGTGAATTCTCGCTACCCAATTGACTAGAACAGAAGTAGCAGTTAGCAGAGAGGAAGAGTCCTGATGCTTAAAAAAAGGAGACAAAAGTCTGGGAGGGTAGGGTGTGTGTGTGTAAAAGCCCTAGAGGTGAGAGGGGAAAGCTGGAAGTTGCTCTGGGCCTGATCTGAGGTGAAAGCCAGGGCTTAAATGAAATAAATGAGCGTGTGGAAATCGTAGCAGATGAATAGCTAAGCAATGTCCAGGTCTGACGCAGGGGGGTTGAGATTTCCAGGCCGGTCCCCGCCCCGCTTTGCCACAAGTTCATACAAGTTTAAGACGGCATTGTTGTTTATCCTCAAGCACACATAACCCCCAACAGAAAGGGGGAGACTAAGTTGCACATGGGAAACCTGCCTGGAAGATGGTCCAGAAGTGCGAAGCAGGCTAAAACCCTTCCTTGTGCTTAAGAGGTTACGGAAGAACGCGTTCTGGAAGCTTGCCTTTGGTCCCAGGGATGCTCTGACACCAGCAGTTCTAAATTCTGAAACCAAAACGCATTTCCTTCCTGTGGCAGGCGACATGCGCTGCTCCGAGCATGGCTCCCGAAACCTCAGCGCCGCGTTCGGCTCTCTCACATTCGACTAAACTTGGGCTTACTTAGCAGCGTGGCAGAGGACTGCCTTCTCTTGCTCTGCCCTTTGCGCCACACCTGGAGTCCCTAGGGACCTTTAAGCGACAGCTCAGAAATGGGGCTTGACCGCTCCAGTGGTGGGGCTCCCGAATCGGAGACTCTGAAATGGGTGAAGGGTGTCGCGGTTTCCAAGTGAACAGGCCCAGCAATCAGAAAGGGACAGGTTAACGACAATTCTTAGGCATTTCTTTAGCTAGATACCCTGTTTTTCTCCCCAGTGAGGTCCCAAAGAAACTTACATCACACTTCTTTCCTCTGGTTTGTCCCCACAGCAGCCCTGCGGGGTAGGCTAGGCTGAGAGAGTCTGAGTGGCCCCAAGAAGTGTGCATGCACACGCTTTGGTCTTCAAGGTGCAGCCAGACTCGAACTTTGTTCTGCTGCTTTGGACCAGGAGAGCACCCCACCTGAAGTGGGCTACGTTTCCTGTCCCTTCTGCCATCTGCTGCGTTTACACTCCATTGCACCTGATGAAGTGAGCTCTGGGTCACGGAAGCGGCTGTCAAGAATGGATTCTGGGCCGCCTTTCCTTTCCCTGCTTGCTCCCATCTGGAATGATACTTGGGAAGGCTCAGCACTGCAGCTGCTGTTCCCCTGGAGAAAGCAGCGTCTTTGGAGGGTGTTCTCTGTGACATTCTGCCAGGGGTGGCAGGGGCTCAAGGCTATTGTAGACCATGGTCCTCTGGAGAGCCACCGTTCAGTCACCCCTGCATTATACCAAACAAAGGACCCTGCCTTACCCATGGCTCTAGCCCCAAACCTCCAGGGATTTTCCACCCCAGAGCTGGCAACCCAGAGAGGCTAGAATTTCTCAGGCCAATTTGAGCAAAGCAGCCGAGCCAGCCAGCCTTGGGGAGCCACCCACCCCTCCACTAAGCGAGCTCCGGCAGCCTTTCTGGCCAAGGCCGATGACAGCCGGAGAATGGCCAGGAAATGAGAATAATTGGAAAGGTTTGTCCAATCAATCTGGCCTGTTGTAAAACCTTCCTCTCCCTCCCCCCCACCCCTAAACTGGCACAGGGGCCGATTGCAGCACTCCATTATTGGAGTCTGAACAACACCCCCCCCCTCCGATTTCCTGTGTTGTCTCTAAGCTGGGAGACGGAGTGGTGCTGGAACAAGCTGTAAAGCTCTCTTCCTCCTCCCCCCTGCCTTCATTTCCTCCTTTTATCTCTATGGTAATGAGGGCCTTTGTTCTGCCCCCTCCCCCACTATGGAGTCCTGTTCTCACTTCTGGATTCTCTGGTCTTTTCGGGTCTCTCCCCCCCCCCCCACCACCACTCCCCCTTTCCTCCTGCGGCTAATTCAGTTTGGAAACCGGATCAGAATGGAGTGTGTGTGCGGTATACAAAAAGGGATGACTATAATGCCAGAAAGTTTGGGGGCGGGGGGGGGGGAGCGGGAGTACGCAGTCGGATGTGAATGCAAACCCACCAAATTCCTGTTGCGCTGGAGGATTTGCCTTAACAGGACCGTGCAAGAAACAGCTTCCTCTCTTGGCCGTGCCAACTGTGGAAAAAGAGAGCTCTTTAGCACAGCGGGGAAGGCAAGCGGGTGGTCTGGTCCTCCAGCATTTTAGCAGCCAAAGGAAGCTGGCCCGGTGTTGGGTCACCGTGTTGGTCTGCAGCAGCAGAACCAAGTTGGGGTCCAGTGGCACTTTTGAGACCGACAAGAGTTTTATTGGAGGCACACGCTTTCGTGTGCGCCATGCATAGGTGCCTGGCGGAGCCCACCTGCACCCGGAAGCGTCTGTCTGCCTTGAATAAAAGGGACTCCAACTTTTGACAGCGTTCAGACCAAATCTTAGCGTGTGCAAGTTTGCGTAGATCAGGGCCCACTTCCTCAGGTGCCTGTTGAAGGTCCCAGCAAGGCCAGGATGTCTTATGGGGGCTGAAGGTGTGGGGGGAGGAGAAAATAAAGAGCCAAAAGAATGTCAGAGGGAGACTGGCTTGAAACCCGCCAAGTCAGAGAATTTTTCAAGAGGTCTCTCTTCTGTTCTGCCCGCCTCCCAGGGAGCCCCTGGGATTCACTTGACGTGTTAACCCGTTTTGGTTGAAACCGGCTTGAGGGCGTTGTGAATGGGCTTTGTTCTTTTGTGATTGACCTTGGAGTTGTGCACGCTTGCATCTCGCTGCAGGTAGTGAAAAGTGGGGTGCAAAACCCCAACTCTTCTTTGTTCTTAGTTTTAGGCCTCGGTTAAATAATTTGCCTGTGGTGTCTTTTTCTCTCCCCCCACCTCTGTTCAGCTCCGAAAGAATGCATTTGCCTCTGGGACAGCACATTCCTGAGCCACTGCAGTTTCTTGGCTCGCCTCCCTGCCCTGCCGGATAATTGCCCGCTTGGGGTGCATGCTCTGAGCGCACGCCCCATAAACCTGAGTGCACTCCTGTGTACAGAACAAACATGGCCATGTTTACTGTTTATACTCCAAACACAGCTGTGGGCCTTGCCCAACTGGATCTGGTGACCCGGGCTGGGAAAGTTCCCCTGAACCAGTTTGGACCACTTTGCAAGAACTTCTCTTCGCAGGGCGGTGCTCCTGGAAACATGGATTTGGAAACGCACTTGAACCCCGATTGCCCTCGGGAGGAGCCATCCCTAAGTGGATCCTGGGGGACCTAGGGGTGGGGTCCCCAAATTCTGTCCCTCTTTGGCCAGCACACTTCACCTTGGGAGAAGTTGCCCCCCTGTTTTCTCCAGGCCTTTAGGGTGGGTTGTCAAAAACTACCAAATTGCCCATAAGTTGTGAGATCTGGGAAGAAGAAGAGCTTGTTTTCATACCCCACTTTTCACTCCCCTGAGGCGTCTCAAAGCAGCTTACAGCATCCCTGCCCCAGACATAAGAACAGAAGAGAAGCCATGTTGGGGTCAGGCCTGTAGCCCATCCAGTCCAGCCCCTTGTGTCACACAGGGGCCAAAACCCAGGGGCCATCCGGAGGTCCTCCAGCAGGGCCAGGACTTCAGAAGCCCTCCCACTCTTGCCTCCCCCCCCCAGCACCAAAAGACAGAGCATCTGTGCCCCAGATAATGTCCCATCATACCTAATGGATCTAACCATTATCCGGCACCCTGCACTGCCAGCTTCCTTGAGGATCAGCCACCATCTCTCTCTCCGGCAGGCCATCCAAATTCCACCCATTCCTGCAGCCGCCCTGGAGTGTTGGTCCCGCACTGCTGCTTGGCCCACCGACACGCCGCTTGTCTGCGGATTGGGGGCTTTGCTGGGTCGCGGGATGCCCCCTCTGTGCTGCCAGCCTGCCGCCCAACCCCTCGCCAACAGACTTAGCACCAGCTTTGTGCAGGGCCTTGGCGCCTCGGGCCCTGTGGCCTTTCCATGTGGGGCTCGATAATAGGGCTTGAAACCGGAGCCCTGGAGAGGCAGGCGAGGAGCACGCGGTGGGAGGGCTGCGCCAGCACCTAATTGCACAAGATGGTCATTGTCCCCATGGGGGATTTAATAGAAGAGCCTTGAAAATTGCAGAGGGGAGGGCCGGGTAGGGAGAAGGAGAGCAAGGGCTTCTCCAGCTGCTTGGGAAAGCCGCGTAACCGCAGGCTCCACTGGGTGAAAAATTTGGGTTTACATCTCAGGCTCCGGGGGTCTTTGTGCCAGCCAGTCCTTTGAGGGTTTGGCAGGGCCCGAAAGGCATTTTTCTTGTGCATTTGGACAAAGGGGGGGGGGGAATGACTTTTCCAAGAAATGTGTCTGTCCTAGCTGGTGTGTTTGAATAATTTGGGCTGGGCGAAGAGCGTGTGTTTTGGGGGAAAATAGTTTTGGCCAGTGGGGGCCTCTTCTGTAGAGCTCTCTGACTCCTCTCCCCTTTGGCACCAGTGATTCAGCCAGCTGTTAGAGACGCAATGGGAAGGAAACTGGAAAAGATCCCGTCCAAATCGCCTCCGCCCCTCCCAGTGGGAATTCCGAAAGTGCGGACTCTTAAGAGGATCTGCTCCGGGCCACACAGGGCTAGGTCCCACGCCTCCACTCGGGCTGATGCTTTCAAGGAAAATCCACTCGGCCTCTTCCAAGTCCCGCAGAGGTTAATCCACTGGCACCTGAATCATTTAGTGGTTGCAGTGAGGTAGAGGAACCCACCAAGTGGCTGAGCCATGCGATGCCCCCTCTGTGCTGCCAGCCTGGGAAATTCTGAACAGGAAACAGAATGGCTACCACTGACCCCGCATGAAGCTGCCCAATACTGAATAGAGCAGGGGTTGGCTAGATGGCCTGCAGGGCCCCTTCCAGCTCTATCCTACAATGAATCGGGTCAGGTCAGTATTTCCCGCTCTGACCGGCAGCAGCTCTCCAGGGTCCTGTCCCAAGTGGAGGTCTTCCACATCACTGACTGCCCGATCTTTTTAACTGGAGATGCTGGGGACTGAACCGGAGACCTTCTGCCTGTCAAACCAATGTGCCTCCATTGATAGCGGACACACAAACGCACACAGAACTGCCTTGTGCTGAATAAGGCCATGGGTCAATCCAGGAGAAGCTGGTGATCAAACCTTCGGCACGGCAAGGAGATGCCCTCCCACTGAGCCGCCGCCCCACACCAGGGGAGCATCAAGGTCTAGAACTTTGGATAAACGAAAAGGCAGGTCTCAGCCTTTCAGATGTTCAAATGGCAGAAGGGGTGCTTAGGTCATAAGAATTCAGGCGGACTGAGGCGCAATCCTGTTCTGCTTCATTGCAAAAACAGCAGTCACAGCCTGGGCAGAAATGGGGGGGGGGGCAGGGGAGGACTTCCGCGATCTATTTTGACACTGGCCCGCCTGGATTTCAGGCCATCTCCCTGGAAGAGGCGATTCCAGAGGGCTTTGAAATGTGACAGCACAGAGCAGGCAAGGGAGGGTCATTCTCCCCTCCCGGGGTCTGACAGCTCCAAGGTGGGAGGGAGCGGGTGCCTGTGTCAATGACTGCCGGAGATTTCTGCAGCTACTTTTAGCCGGAGCCTCCTTCGATGCCGCCAGGAACGGGAAATGGTTTCGTGACTCATCTAGCCATGGAAATAACCTCGTCCTGTGACAAGGTGGCACGGGTGACTTCTGCCTTCCCCCACGGGCCCATTTCCCGTCTCTTGTCTCCTCCCTGCCCAGGGGTACCTTAAGAAACGAACAGAATTAAATCCAGGAGGAGCCCCGGTGGCCCTTTCCTCGGAAGCATTGGAGTGTTTCAGGCAGCGAGACACCTAAAAATGAACGCTCCAGTGCATCGGATGAAGTCAAAAAGGTCCCGTTCTCCCCCCCCCCTCCGCTAAGTCTTGGGGTGGGCCACAATGGTAGAAGTCAAGCCAAGGGGATCAATCGTTGTGCAATGGGGGGAAGGGGGGAGAACAGTTTGGCCTTAGCCTTAAAGCCACATTATTCTGGCTCTCTCTCCGTGGGTGTCTGCTATTGTTTCCCCGGGCTTTATTTTTTATTTTTTGCATCCTGTGTTTCTTTCAATTGCAGCCTTCGGCAACAATGCCGCTTCCTGAGTTTCCCTGAGTCCGAGGTCCTTACACAATGCAGGCTCTGAGTAAGCAAGCGAGAGAGAAAGAAACCCCTCTCCTTTCTTGTAACCGTCCTTGCTTGGCTTGTGCTGCCAGGGCAAGGTTGATCCCCGGAGGTGCCTACAGGTCACTCAGGTTCCTTGCAGGCCAGCTGAGCTGGTCTCCGCGTGAGGCACTTGGGAGCGTAGCAGCAGACCTCTGATCACATGCAGAGAGCCTGCCAGCACCTCGGAGCAATTGTAGCCTATGCAGTTCAGTTGCATGTTTTATTAAGCAGTGATTCCTTTGTGTGTGGAGGTGGTGCGTGGGGGGGGGATGCAATTGTTTTGCTTTGTAATTGAATTTCCGGACTGGGATCCTGGTTCGAGGCAGGAAGGGGGGGACAGGGTGGGTGGGAGACAGACAGGGGACCTGGCAGGGTGACATTGTGGCTCGGGGACACGCCGTGCCCTTCCTGCCCCAGGGGGACGAGGGACAGGCTGCACCTTCCCAGAGGTCGGCTCTGAAGCCCTGCAGGGTCCTTTCCTGCTAGGCGGCATTTCCCGACTGGTTCCCCTATTGTCTTTCTCCCTGGGAGGTGCAACCAGTGGCGGTTCAAGGCAGATAGCTGGCATCTACCTATCGCTATTTAAAAACACTTTGGCCTGTTTGTAACACTACTCTACGCTAGGAAATCCATTCCCGAAGAGGACAGTGGGGAAATAAGTTATAATCTGTTTTGAACTAAGGAGGATGGAGAGAGAGGCAGGAATCATTCCTGCTCTCAAGGTGCCAAGGTGGAGAAAGCAGTTGTGTGTGTGTGTGTGTGTGTGTGTGTGTGTGGAGGGCGGGGGGATGAGGAAGAAAGGAAATTCCTTGGGAGTATCAATCTGCAGATCAAAGGGACAGCAATAAAGTCAAATCAGGAAGGTTCTTCTTGTCCCCCCGCCTCTCTCTCTCTCTTTCTAACCCTCTGATAGTCCCGTCTGGAATGTAAAGGATATCAGAGATATCGCCAAGTCCTGCTCATTCCAACAGACCTTTGGCTGGCTTTTGCAGGGCATAGATGGCACCGATTGTGTGTTGCTCAACAGTGCAGCGCTTGACCCGGCTTAAGGGGCGGGGGGCTCCGTGTTGACTTCGGCACTGTGCATGTAAATTTGGTTCTGTGAGCGTAAGTGGGTGTGCCTGTCAGGAATGGATTGAGGAGGAAGGGGTGAAGATGAATTCGCAGGGCAGATTATATGCAGGCTGGTGAAGATTATCTGCTAACCAATAGAGGTATTAGAGTCGTGCCCCCCCAAAAAAACTGACACCCCCAGAGGTCCACATGAGGGTATCTTATCAGCGGGGGGGGGGGGGTCCAGGCACTGCCTTCCCGAACAGTCATAATTTGTGGTTCCTCGCTTGGTCAACTGCTAGCCTGCTGCCCCCCTCCCCACCATAAAACTGGAGAGTCCTTAGAGGGCATATGCTGTGAATGAGCTATTTAGGGGGGGGGGTCTTCATGCCTCTAGCCCTCCTCGGCATCCCCCCTCCCTTGTTCTCAAGCCTTGCCCAGGCTTTTCTGGTCAGCAATGCCAATTTTTTCTAAAAGGAACTTTTAACAAACATTGAGAAGACTGTTTTTGAAAATGTTAATGACTGTTTTATGTGGGCCTGTGTTTAATTAAAGCAGCGGTTTGTGAAAACATGTTCTTACAGGGTTTTTAACAGCGTGCTTTTTTTTTGTCAACATGGTAAGCCTTCTTGAGCTCTGTCGGAAGAAAGGCCGCTCAGGAATATTTTGAATAGGTAGAAAGCTGGAATGGGGGGAAAAACAGCCGATTTCTGGGCCAAGAGGATGGAAATTGAGGAACTGGCCACTCTCCTCCCAGAGAATCTCCCAGGCTTCTGCCTCAAAACTCTTGCCCCCTTTTCTTTTCGCCCTTAGCAGAAAAATCTGCTTCCCATTCGTCCGGCTGGGTCCCCTCCATGTTCTCTCCCTTTGTTTTTCAGAGCCCCCCCCCTCCTGATCTTCTCTCCTCCAGTTAACCAGCCCAGCTGTATGCTAATGGAGAGCAAACATGAGAGCAAACTTTAGCCTCCTTGCATTAAGTTGGCTGAAAGAACCTCAGCTATTGTCCTCCCCCCCCCCCACGGCTTTCTTCAAAGGGGGGGGGAAGAGAAGCGACCCAGCGCTGGAGGGATGGGTGGCCACAGACTTCCAGATGCAATCCCCCACTTCCAAGGCCTCCCCCCGTCCTTTCCCCGTCTCTCCCTTTGTCTTTTCTTTCTTCCGCCTTCGCTTTTAATATATTTTTGGCAGCTGGTAGCAGTCCCCCCCCCTTTCCCCATTTTTGGCTGTCTTTGTTTACTACCCTTCTGAGTTGGTCCTTTTTCTCTTCCCACCCCGTCTCTCTCCCTCCCAGCCCAAAACAAACAGCCGGCTCCCCTCCCTGGAGACCGGAGGCAGATGGTCTGGCATTACCTGTGCAAATAAATGAGTGCAGCCAGGCAGGTGGCAGGTAGGGGAGGGCGGGGCAGCGGTGCCTCCCTTGGCCGCCGTTCAGGTGGCAATTGGGCGGTGAATCAGCGCCTGGCAGAGGGCTTTTGTTGCTCTCAAAGTGGGGGGGGGGGACAGGTGTAGAGGAGCATGACATTCAGGTTCGTTTCCAGGTGTTTGAGGGCCCAAGGTCTCCCCTCCCTCCTGTGCCCACAGCCAGGTCCCCACTGGTATCTCCTTGGTCAGTTCAGTGGCCCATCTAGTCCAGCATCCTGTCTCACAGTGGCCAACCAGTTCCCCTGCAGGGCATTGAGGCTGAGACCTTCCTAAGAACGCCAGAAGAGCCCTGCTGGATCAGGCCAGTGGTCCACCCAGTCCAGCCTCCTGTTTCACACAGTAGCCAGCTAACAAGAAGGAAGAGGCTGAGGCTTTCCCTGCTGTTACCTCCTGCCACTGGTGTTCCGAGGTGGTCTGCCTGCTTTTGAAAGCTTCCAGTGGGACGCTGGCTTTTTCTGCTTCCGGCCGCCAGTGGCTTCCTGTGCCTTCTGCCTTGGCTGTTTTGGGCATTCAGGGCTGCTGGGGCAGCCGGGTGGCCCCTGGTAGCTGCAGATGGGGAGACCCCTTTCTGGTACTTTTGGGCAACTTCACACGCATTTTTTTGGGTGGGGGGGAAGGAGAAGCATCAACCTCACGGGTGGGTCGCCGAGCTACCCAAAAAGTGTTTTCAACGTGCAAGACTGGATTTTGGGGAGGAGAAAATCTTTTTTGAAACTGCTAGCAGTGCTCTAATTAAAACTCTCTCTGTCTTTTTAGACCTTCATCTTCACAGATGGGGAAGACGAAGAACTGAAGAAGAGAACCGGTGAGTTGAGCTATCGCATCCCTGACTTCCCCAGAGGGTCCTGACTTCCCCAGATTTTTTTTTTTTTAAGCCCAGTTAACAGCACTTTTCCTCCCTCCTGGGCAGTCTCAGTCCTCCTTTCTGGGTAGTCCTCAGGCAAGGGGAAGGGACACAGCATAGAAATGCTGGGTGTTGGGGATTCTTTGCAAAGCAAAGGGAGAAGAACCTACCCCCTGCCCTGCGTCCCTAAGCAGCTGTTGTTGGACAGCCCAGGCAAGCCCCATCCTGTCAGTTTTGCAAACTAAGCAAGATCAGCTCTGGCTAACCCTTGGAAGGGAGACCCCCCTCCCCAAGGAATACCAGGATTGTAGCAGGGGGGTAGGCAATGGCAAGCCACCTCTGAACGCCTCTTGCCTGGTAGCGTGACCATCTCAGGATCTCTTGGCTACGTTACACCCGCTCCAGCTTGGTGTCGTGGTTAAGAGCAGCGGATTCTAATCTGGAGAGCCAGGTTTGATTCCCCACTCCTTCGTATGCAGCCAGATGGATGACCTTGGGCTAGTCACAGTCCTGTTAGAGCTGTTCTCACAGAGCTTTCTCAGCGTCACACAGTGTCGGGGGAGCTGATTAATAAGCCGCTTTGAGACTCCTTCGGGCAGTGAAAAGCGGGGCATAAAAGCCAACTCTTCTAAAGAAATATGTTATTGCTCTTCCAGAAAGGACAAAGCAAAAGCTCTCAGTCAACTAGGGGAAGACCTATATCTGGATGTCCTCATTTCATCCACTTTTTCTCTTTTTTTTTGCATGGGTTTAAGGCTGTCTCTTCACTGGGCTGCTTTTGCAGGGACACTTCTGGAAGGGCAGATGTCCTCCTGAAATACGGGGAGGGGGGATTAACTAGGTGTCTTTTTCCTCCCTGGAGAATGTGTCGATTAACTTTCTGAATTGGAGAGGGGGAAGGGGGGGGGACGACTTACTCAGCCGAGTGTTTATAGACCAGCCTCCCTCCTCCCCCCTGGGGTCAGGCTCCGCTATTCTTCGGATGCAAATGTCCTCTATTCATGGCCTGAATGGCTTTCCACCCACCCCCACAAAAGGCGGCCAGGCAAGTAACAGGTGGCTGCTGATGGGAAAATGCCACTTGAATGCGATGACAACTTTTTCCTTGGCATCGTGGCGGCCCCCTCCCCTTTCGGAGGCCGCAGCCTGGGTCTCACTTGTAACCCCTCCCCTCTGTCCGGAGTTAACGTTCTTTGGGGAGGGGAGAAAAATCTGACCATAAACTTGGGGGGGGAAAAGAAAGCGGCCTTCTTGTTCAAATGGCTTCGTTCCCGGCGGGACGCAAGAGACAAGCGCACCCCCTCGGGGAAATTTAGGTCCCCTGCGTTCTGAACCACGCTTAGAGCCTTCTAAATCCACTGAAGTCAAGGGACTAACAAGGACTCAGCCGTTTAGGACTGCACCAGAGGGACGCTCCCACGTGCATTGAGCTGTGGTGGCAAAAAAGTAAACCAAAAGGTCCAGGGGCACTCCAAGGACTAGCAGCATGATTTGAGAACCAACTTTGAGTCTTGCAGCAACTTTAAGACCAACTAAGTTTTATTCAAGGGCCTTGGTCAGTTTTCGTGGGCAGGCACGCCTCCTCAGATACACAGCGTGTACGCTCCCATGAAAGATCAAGATATTCTGGGCGCAACGAACTGGCCACTCGAGGTTGCCCCAACCTTTAAAGCAGGAAATTCAAACCCAGGTAGAAGTTTGCAAAGGTGACCCTCCTGTCTGTCCTTTCCCCTTCCTCTAGGCAACGTCATCAACACCAACTGCTCAGCTGCCCACAGCCGCCAGGCCCTGTCCTGCAAGATGGCGGTCGAATACGACAAGTTCATCGAGTCGGGGAGGAAGTAAGTGTGGGGCGGGGGGCTGCGAACTGGCCTGCCGCTCAGCGGCAGAGCATCTGTTTTACTGGCAGGAGGGTCCTGGGTTCAAGTTCTAGCCAAAAGGATCAGTTCTGCAGGATCCTTAAAACTGAGTTGTTCCCCTGAGCTTATGGTTCATGCCTTCAGTTGCTGGCGATCTTCTCCCCCTCAAACAACGTACCCAGGGATGGTCACATTTGTCTTTTAAAATGAAGATGCTGTTAGTTTGTAACAATCTTGTATTCGTATTTATACAGTTGTTTTGTTAGCTGCCCTGAGCCCACATAGGACCGGCCGGCCTATGAATTGCATTTGTGAAGAAATGAATTCTGGCTAGCAACAAGGGCCGTGCAGGATGGAAGGGGCGTTCAATTGTGCCAGGTCTAACCTGCCCTGCCTGCCGTTGCTGTTCCGCTAGGTGGTTTTGCCACGTGGACGACGATAACTACGTGAACGTGCGGACCCTGGTCAAGCTGCTCTCGAGTTACCCGCATACGCAGGACATCTACCTTGGGAAGCCCAGCTTGGACCGGCCCATTCGGGCAAACGAGCGGATCAGCGAGAACAAGATGGTAAGAGAGCCGGCAGCTCCCGAGCACAGGTCATAGAATCAGAGTTGGAAGGGACCTCATGGGTCAAAGGTCGAAGGGCTGAGTCACACAATGGGCACGATTGGCCTCCGGAAGCCTCCCCCCAGATGCGCTCTTTTAGTTGAACATAACAAATTTTCTCGTGATAGCGATTAATCTAGACGGATGCATTGGCTTGGCACGTGGACTGGTCTGAAGATGCCACATCGTCTGCTCTGGCCACCTGTAGCCCATGGGCAGATTTGGGATTCTGACATTATATGATGGGAGCAGCCACAAAACAGTTGTACTTACCCTTATATTAGCTGGGAAATTATGACGTTGGTTCCTTCGTAAAAGCACTTGGAGGGCATCAGAAACGTTCCCAGAGGACCCCACGGGCACCAGGTCGGGGACCCCCGTGCTACGGCCTTAAATATAACATTGGGGAGAAACAGGAAGTGGAAGGAAATGGAGAAGGCCCCAGAGAGCAGAGGACGTCATGCCTCTTGGCGTTATTTAGGAAAGGAAGGGGAATATTACAGATCACTCATATGACTTGCATGTCACAAATGTTTTCTTTATTTGGTAGTCCGCCTTCTCGCTGGGACTCCAGGCAGGTTACACAGTGTGAGCCAAATAAGCAGGACAGCGTGTGGAACGGGGGGTCCCGTACAGAGCCCTGACAGGAAGGGCTGGTGGGGAGAAGGCTGGGCTTTTCAAAGGGCCGTTCCTCAGCAACCGAGCTGGGTCCCTTCTTCCTTGGGCGCAGCGGAGAGGCCATTCTGGGCAGCGGTGGAATGCCTGATGCGGCTGAGATGAGCTTTCATAAACCTGCTCTCTTCTTCCTCCGCAGCAACAGGTCGACTTCTGGTTCGCAACAGGCGGGGCCGGTTTCTGCATTAGCCGTGGGCTGGCGTTGAAGATGAGCCCCTGGGCCAGGTAAGGGGGCCGCAGCTTGGCCTCGGCGACGTTGGGGTGATGGGTGGTGTAGCAGCTAAGTCTAGCTAGGACCCCCTTTGTTATTTCCTCCCTGGCTGAGGCCTTCTTCGCCTCTGTTCTCCTGACAGCGGGGGCCACTTTATGAGCACGGCGGAGAAGATCCGCTTGCCGGACGACTGCACCATTGGGTACATCATTGAATCCATGCTGGGGGTGAAGCTCATCCGGAGCAACCTCTTCCATTCCCACCTGGAGAACCTCCATCAAGTGCCCAAGTCCGAGATTCACAACCAGGTATCTTCCGGGGTTCGCCCTGAGCGCTTGCTTATACCTTAGCGAGCCAGCGGGGTGGAGTGCTTGAACTGTTGGACAGGGGTCATTCTCTTTCGGGGGGAGGAAGGCAGAATAGACCCAAAGCCAATAAATCGACTTCCCCCTCTTTGGCCGTTGTGCAGAGAAGGTGTGGATGCAGCTACACCACCCAGAATTCCCGAGAGACAGTAGCCATGCGCCTCTCGAAAACTTTTCTGATGAAAGCGTACGCCAGCGTGAGATCCATTCTGTTAGTGGCACCTTCATGGCCAGCCAGGTTTTATTCATGATGTGAGATTTTATGCGCAGGCACACTTCCTCCAAGGAAATCTATAAGGAGAGAATAAATCAGCAGCAAATTAGTCAACAGCACTCTAAAGATTCCCGTATTTATGCAGCACAATGAAGACGGTTTTATTCCCCTGATGCTTTTGTGAATGGGGTTGTTGTGTCAGCAAGGCTAACAGTTTGCTGTATAGTTGCTGGATAAATTCACAATGCTGTTTACTGGAGAAGCAGCTGTCAGGCTGGAGAACTCAAAACCTTTTCTGTCGTCGTGCAGGTGACTTTGAGTTACGGGATGTTTGAGAACAAGAGAAATTCCATCCACATGAAAGGCGCTTTTTCTGTGGACGAGGATCCATCCAGGTGAGCTTTTAGCTTCCCGGCAGGCAAAAGGGGACCCAACAGCTTTTCTCTAAGTTGCCATCTGGTTATTTAGGGATTTTGGAAAGCTGCTGACAGCTCCTGGGGTCCTGCTCTAAACAGCAAGTGACAGCAGGGGTCAAACCTTAGAAGTCCTCTCTATGTGGAACATTTTGTCCGTTTGCTTTACTTGCTGTCTGCCTTTCGCGCTGAGGGGCAAGGCAGGTTAGAAAGCTGGAGGGGAAATGCAAGGCAACCTTATATGATAAATGCAGAACGCAAACAGAAATAATAAAACAGGATTAAACAATCAGAAATTAAACAAGGAACATAGGACAATTGGCATTTTAGCTCATCCTAGCCTCCTGTTACCTGGGCATTAATTCTGCTTAGCCAAAGCACTGACCCTAACCAGCTATTTTTCTTTTGCCTTGCAGGTTCCGTTCCGTCCACTGCCTGCTGTACCCGGACACCCCTTGGTGTCCCCTGAATGTCGCTTACTGAAAGACAAGGTGTTCCCCCCCCCCCTTTCTCGAACCTCGTCCCGAGTTCCCCCCGGTATCCGAAGGGCTCGTGGGACCTGTGTGCGCGTGCGCATGTGTG
Source organism: Paroedura picta (assembly GCF_049243985.1). Taxonomy (NCBI): domain Eukaryota; kingdom Metazoa; phylum Chordata; class Lepidosauria; order Squamata; family Gekkonidae; genus Paroedura; species Paroedura picta. The sequence continues at coordinate 21,094,433 of NC_135385.1, forward strand.
TGTTTGTGTGTGTGGGCGGCATGTTCCCTTTTGCTGCAAAGCGATTAGCTGTTAATTACTGTGGTTAATTCACAGTGTGCATATGTTTAAAGGCTGCCGTGCGGCCCCTTCTGACCCCATCTCTCCCGGCTGCCCAACAGGCAAGCCGAGCGAGCGGGTCTCCTTGGTGCCCCTGCCGTTTTTGATAGGGCGGGGGTTAGGTAGGTGGGAAGGAATTGCCCTTCAGCTCCATGAGGTCTTTGGCCAGAGGAGCGAAGCATGTGCTGGATGCTGCAATCCAAAGAGCTGCAGATGCCCCTGTGTAGGACTGCACTGCACATCTCAGAATCAATCAGATGAAAAGGTGCTCGTGACCCTTGGCCCAAACTGGAGGGCCCCAACCTTTTCGCAGTCTGTGGGCACCACTGGAATTTTGAGACGGTGTGGTGGGTGCAGCTGCAGAAATGGCTGCCTCAGAAGCCTCAAAATGGCTGCCCCGGAAGGTGGAGCTAGCCACAAAATGGCTGCCCCCACTTACCTTTAGTCACACAGTGAAGATCACTGTGCCATGGTGTTAAACTGCTCCCACAATCATTTTTCTAAAAATCTGCCTAGCCAATCAAATCCCCTTCCACCTGATTTTTCTTTAATCTGCGTCTCTTCCAGCAGCGCTTTGTGGAGTGCTTTTTTTCTCCTTCCTTCCCACCTGCTAGGCTCCGGCTAAGTTTTCAAATGAAGGTTTACCTGCTAAAAGGTGGTTGTTGTTGTTTCTGATAGTCAACTGTTTTGTATGTTTTTTTAAAGAGGACTTCTTGCCCTGTCCCCTTCTGGAACTTATCTGTTTCTAACTATCCCAAGTCCTGAAGGACTCTGTCTTTTTTAACGATTCAGAAAAGTTGCATTTTGAGCTGGTCTCTGGCACTCCCCGCTCTCTCGGTTGCATTGAAGGGAAACCGATGATGTCGTAGGAAGGCCAGTCGATGGCTCTTCAATGCAAAATCTCTCTGCTCACCTGTTGCTTCTAACAGCCCATTTTTCCCCAGGCTAATAACCTGCGACCCCGGGCCTGGCTTTAAAGGTATTAAAATATCGGTGCAGCCAATACTCAAAAACCCTCAAATACTACCTGATTGCAGGATAAGAGCAGGGCAGTGTTAGCAGGTATTCTTAGCAGGACTCCGGAGAGAAAGGTGAGGCAACCTGCAGAACAGGTGGGCGTTTGTCCATTCTGGCTGCACCTCTCTCCTGGATTGTGGAATCTTAAGCCTCTTTTCTACATTGCTCTGTGGGCAGAGGAGGAGGAGAGAGAGAGAGAGAGAGAGAGAGAGATTGGAAGATTTCCATTCCAAATGCAAAAAAATGGCCCATAATGGGCGGTAGCTGTAAATATCTTTTATTTCAGCAGTATTATTTACTGTGCCTTGTTTAAAATGTTGACTTTTGTGTAGCTTTATAAAAAAACTGTGGATTTTTTTTTAAATTTTACATTTCCCCCCCACTGTGGATCAGAAAGGGGGAAAAATGCCTGCATCTATTAAAAAATATGTTTAAAGTGAAATGCAAAAAAAAGAAAAGAAAACCCTTTCTTTTAAGTGCTACTTATCCTTAATTTATATATCCCAGTATCTGGGATATTGCTCTGTTCTCTCCCCCCACCCCATAAAGTAGTATTGTGTTTTTTAAAAACAAAACAGAAAGAATTAAAAAAAAATAACCATGATAAAATATGTTCTCAGGGAATTAAACCTGGTTGTTACCAAGCCGTCTTTTTCTGGGCTTTCAATAAAGATGCTTGTGGGCTGAACAATGTCACGTGACTGGTCTTTTCATTTTTTGAAGGCCGAGGGCATTACGATGGGCATAAATTTACAACTGGGGGTGTGGGATGGGACAGTATAGCCCAATCTTGTCAGACTGCAGAGCCTAAAGAGGGTTTGGTTCTTGGACGGGAGGCTCTTAAGGGAGGCTGTGCAGAGGGAGGCAGTCAACGGGGAACCACTTTGGCTTCTCCCCTACCTTGGGAGCCTCATCTGGGGCCACTGTCAGTCACTTTCATCTGACTGAACAGACATCTGCATTTGCAGTGAGTGACATTCACCCAGAGCAGCCTGGTAACCAAGGACAACTTTCGTGTGGCTGTCATGCTACCACATGCAGAATCCCTCAGTGTCTCCTCTAGTGGCTGTTTCGTAAAGGTTGCAAAACTAGAACACCACTGCAAGCTCTGACTGCACGGACAGACAAGCCCACCTTCCACATCTGTCCGGGCTCCCTTCTGACTGGGCACGGAGCCTGCGTAGTCTTAAATGGAGAAAAGTTTCTGGCTGCGAAACTTCCTTGCCTTTGGGATGGACATATGGGCATTTCACTTCACAGGGGGATGCTGTCCTCCAGGTGGGACTTGGAAATCCCCGGGCATGGCAGCTCATCCTCAGCAATCAGTTCCCCTGGAGAAAATGGCGGCTTTGAAGGGTGGACCCCATGGCGCTGTACCCTTGCCCTCCCCAACCTACATCCCCAAATCAACAAGGGTTTCCCAACCTGGATCCGGTTATTGGTGGTGGCCAGGGGAGACCTGGGAGCCCCTTTCAGACGCCCCCTCCCCCAGTCTTTTCCAGGCAAATTCAATGACATTAAGTGTCTTGGACTGGTGCAAATAGCCACTCATCGATTCTGAATCTGGATTCGAGGGCCACACTCCACCTCACTCCCAAATATGAATGACAAAAGCAGGGCACCTTTTCTGATCATGTGGTTCTGCTGCTTGCTTGGGGGGGGGGAGGACGGGTTTATTGAAATGCGCCACCATCGAGGAACAAGCCCAAAAGACCCACAACACAACAAGAAATATTGGTTGGAAGTTGAACTGAAACCATTAAGAGTGCGTTTAAACTCTGACAACAATGCGCCCCTTTCAAATTGCCCCGTAAGCTCCCTTCAATAAAGAGCTCTGTTCTACAGCCATGCCACAATGGGCCACCGGTCGGTATACTTCTGAGCCACAGGAGTGGGGCAGTCACTGAAAACCCCCGGGCTGCAAACATATTGGCTCATGCCCTTGAAGGGTGGGCCGCTAGGGGCTCCCCCGGGTCATAAAGGACTCATGTTCCTTCCCTATTCTAGTTATCCAAGCAAGACCTTTTGAAACCAAAAGCCAAGCCAATGGGTGCCACAAAAAGACATTACCTTTCCAGCACAGGTCTTCCAAAGAGGTGATGCCACCCAGGTGGACCATAATGGTGTGAACCTTTCTGGCTCTTCCACAGAGATGGGGACGGCCTCTTCCAAGCCCCCTGGGACCAGGAGTGCACAACAAGGTTTTCACTGCAGGGGAAGAGAAATACCGTATAAAATGGATGCCAGATAGAGGTTTGTTGGCTGGCAGCCCACGGGGAAAGCAAGAGATACCTGGGAATAGGAGCTGGGGTTCTGGGTTGCCAACACTGCATTGGGGAAATCCTCAAGATTTGGGGATGGAGCCTGGGGACTGGCATGGACAGAAGTGACCTTCACAGTTCTATCTGCACGCATGACACAATTTGCCCCTTAGCAAACGCTACGCCAGAGCAGAGACTCATGCAGAGACACAGGGACACAGACTTGGCTTCATAGTTTATCAGGCTTCACAAACGACTTGGATGTCTCCAGGACGACAGGTAATTATTCTCTTGCTGCAAAGAGGCACAGAGGGTGCCTCCTGCCACCCTGCCCGAGTCCCTGGCAGTGGTCGCCTTCAACGGCGAGCGGGGGGATTCAACTCAAGCTCCAGGGCACTTGGCGGAGTCAGTCTCCCTCTCTTCAATTCCTGTTCAGGAACAATGTTTGTGCAAGAGGGACTCATATGGGACATCCTCCCGCCTCTGCAGTTAAACAGGTCAGTGCTCACGTCCTGTTAGTTCAGCTGCACTGCTCAGAAAAAGAGAGTGCGGGAGAGAGAAAGAGAAGGGGGCAGATCTATTCCGATAACAGTGCCTGTTTCACAGAAGGGAGAGGTGAAGAATGAGACCTTCATCCCTCCACTGTCAGATTGCCATCTATAGAAACCGATTCTTCCACCAAGAACCTTTGACTAGAAATAACTCCTATCTCTGGCCCGGTGCTTTCTTGAAAGCTCAGTTACCATTGCGTCTCTCGGGCAGATATCGAGGGATAATGATTACCCCCCACATATTCATCGGCCTCCCATACGTACGTGGCTCCCAGCAGTCCCAAAAAGAACGAGGGCTGCACTTTTAACAAAGAATAAAAGAACTGCAATTCCAGATTTGAGAGTTCAGGACCCGTGGGAGCCTCCAAAAACCGGCTTGAGGGTCACGGGGTCTCCTGAACTCCTCAAATGCAGAAAGGGATATTTAACGCCTCCTGCAATAATAAAATACTTGGATGCTTTGGAGAGGGCTGGGCGAGGCGGAGAGACACTTCTGAGTCACAAAATGTCGGCAAAAGCAAAGCTATTGTTTGGGGGGGCCACACTGGAACCTACACGGCTTGGAGGCTGGGGAAGTCGCTCATCCGAGAGAGAAAAGGTCATGAGTCTGCCAATCTCGGGTTCCCTTCCTTGGCAGGAAGATAAAGTCTGGTAAAACATTTACACAATGACCCCGACAGGAGCCTCATTCACTCGAAGCCAGCCGATACGCTCAGCGGCTTTGCGGCCGTTTCTGCTCACAATTATAAATGCTACCGTCACGGTGCTGGACTAAAATCCGGGTACCAATCTGAGAGACCCAGGTTCATACCCATATTGGCACATAAACCCAGAGGGGACCTAGGGCCAGCCACACTCCTGCAGCCGAACCAACCTCGCAGGGGTGTTCTGAAGATAACGCGAGAGGAGCACACATACTGCCTGGTGCTCTGCAGAGGAACGGCAAGGAAGAAGAGGTGTGTTTAAAGACCCTGTGGCTTACAGACACCTATTTGTAGTAATGACAGGAAGCCTGGATACCCAAATCAAAATCAACGTAACGGCTACCACAAAGCTATCGTCCTAAGCGAGTTCAGATTAAAACCTCCTTTTTACGACTGCAAAATGAACCCCACTTCAGGCTTATTCACAGAAAGGAATAGCCCTGGTTTGTGCTTTCCTGCAAGAACTGCGAGGAGATGCTGGCAGGACAAATTGGGTCGGGGTCTGTGCTCAGCTCTCCAAAGAGAAGTTATGAGGTATGAGAGTCCCGGTTTGCATGAGGTTTTATTTAACAGTTCAAACCAGCAATTTACACTTTGCCTGGAAATAAAAGAAAGCTAATTTGGACATTTCAAAGAATACCAGCAGGCTGAGCTTGAATGGATAAAAGGAAATGCTTCTTTATGCAAAGAGTGCTTAAAACCTGCCTGAGGCTGTAGTGATGGCCACAGGAATAAACAGCTTTGAAGGGGGGTTAGATAGATGTATGGAGGATCCTAGCCTTGGTGACTGAAGGGGAACCTCCACGTTCAGAGGCACTAAACCTCTGGATCCCGGAACCAGGAGGCAACATCAGGGGAAGTTCCCAGCCTCCAAGCCCTGTTGTTGCCCATCCAGAGGAGCTGGCTGGCCACCGTATGAGACAAGATCCTGGACTAAAGGGACCAGCTGGGCTCTTATATTCTTAACATTTGAACTGATGGACTCTCTTCCAGCTCTGACTTTCAGATTGCTGTCAACGGCTCTCCACTGTACCACACTCTGCAGTAATCCAGTCTCAAGATTACAGTGGCGAGGACCAACGTAGCCAGCCAAACAAGGAGTCTTTTTACAAGGCAGATGTCAATGAAAGAAAAGCCGATTTGGCTACACCCGTTTCTTTGCAAACACAGCCCTGGCCCGCATTCTTCACTTCCCCTGCCAAAATTAGGGCTACCTATGGACTGGCAACTTTCATTTCAATGCATCCGAAGAAATGTGCACGCAAAGGAAAGCTGACACCTCGAATACAACTTTGTTGGGCTTAGAGGTGCCCCTGGACTCAAATTTGTTCTGCTGTGTCAGGCCAGCCCAGCAATCTGTACAACTCAAGACCCAGAATATGGGCTGGTGTCGCCCTCTGGTGGCAAAGCTGCAGTATGATCCTTGACGGTCCCCGTTTGCCACAAACCCAAAAGAACTGGCTAAAGGCTCAGTTCTCCCCAACTGCTAATTTGTTGTGACAACTCTAAGTCCAGATGTCAGCAGCGTACAGAAAATAAAATTGCAAGCCTTGGTTTTTCTATTCAAGCTAACTTGAGCCGGGAAAGGACCAAACAAGGCAAATTATTAAACAAAGGAAGGCCAGCTAAGAGCGCCAATTAGTTTGGTCTAGATCGTCTGAATTTATGGCACCCCCAAGTAGCAAATATCTTGGGCAGGTTCTTGGGCAGGTGTAATGTTAAGAGACTCAGGCTCTCTTCTCTCAGTTTTAGCTGCCAACTAGCTCATGGGTCTCTAATGACGACTGTGCTAATCGGGCCTCAGGGTCTCTCAAGAGGCAGGAGTTGGGTGAGTAGGGTGTGGGCAAAATGCGGAGACATCCCAGGCTGGATGTCATCACCTCCTGGAATGGGTGTCTTCCTTCCAGACTTCCCACAACCATTCTCCAAGGAGTTTTCCGCCAGCCTAAAAAGATTTCCGCCACGGAAGAACCACCTATGTTGGAAGAAGGCTTCAAACTTTGCTCGGGAGAACGATAGAACAGAGGTATAAGAAGTTGACTTACTTTTTAATCTCTTGATAATCGTCCTCAGCAGTCCCCGACGCGGTGTCCATGGGCATCCCTTGGTCCATTCATCTTCTCAGATGGGCAGTGTCTCTCTAGGGTCTCCGGCATGCTAAGCAGATGTTCTACCACCAAGTCACGGATGGTCGCCTACAGCTGGCTCTCGAATAGATTCTTGATTTAACCTGCTCCAGACTGGAATCCTGTCGTGGCTCTGATCTTACCTTATCACTTGAGCCTCTAGTGAGCATCAGTGTTGCTGTACATAATTTTGACTTCACCCAAGTCTAGGGTAGGTGCTCCCGGGTCACAAGGAGTAGCGATCGTTGGCCGGTTCTGCTCTTTAGAACAAAAGCTTTCAACAGAACTCCACCTCTTCCCGTAGGCAATATAACAGGGCTGAGGCAGAGACCAAGGAGAAAGAACATAGGCAGGGCCCCGCTTGTGGGGGGGGGGGGGGTGTCCCTTGTTGTCCCCCCCTCCAGGTAGCCCTGTTAAAGGGAGTGCCAGGGAGAGTCATTGCCCAGAGCCAATTATTCTGGAGGCCTCTCAAAAGGTGGGAACACCTGACAATACGTGGGGAAGCATGTGTCCCACACGTGAAGTGCAGGCAATGGTACTTTATACAAAATTCAGCCCCCAAGACAGCCAATGAATCTTAGAAGCTAAAAAGCTTTGCTGAAAATAAACCGGTACATTTTGAACTTATACTGTTATTTTCTCCTGTGTAGGAAACTCTTGAGAAAGGAAGAGGATTCGGCCTCCCTGACAGGGAATGCTTGCCAACTATTCCAATTGTTTCAATGAGAACAGTTGGGTCTCCAGAACGGAGGTGGCCGCTCTGAACCACTATACCACGCTGGTTGTGTAGAACTTCACTTCCTGGTATTTTGTGGTCTCCCTGCAGTGGCCATTTTGTTTGGCTCCACCTTCTGTGGCAGCCATTTTGTGAGGGTGCCCAGTGCCCTGTGTCACAGGTCCGAAGGGACCTGCAGGTTCAAAAAGGTTGGGGGCCCCAGACCTATACCCCCCCCTAAAAAAAACATTGCTGGAATTATGTACACAGGATAGATAAACTGGTTTAAAAACAAACAGGGCTTAACTCTTCTTTTTAGGAGCTGCAGAGGGCAGGAAACCAGCAGATCCTTGCCCTACTCTTTAACTGGAGAAGACTTGAGACTGAATCTGGGGCTCAGGGCTCATTTCTTGCTCTGCCCCACACTCAGTTTTCCATGGGTTGTCTGGATGTATGCTCTCTTCCAAGCAGGGCTGCATATGCACACACCAATGTGATGCAGTCCTGCTCCAATTTAAGTTGGTGGCTTGTAGAATATGTCAGGATATTCTTCAATTAAAAAAAACAAACACCCTTATTACTCCAGTCTTTAATTTTGCAGTTGTTTATTTTAAAACATTAAACCCAAGCTAATTAAAAACCACAGAAATTACATTGAGAATGTTTTTGCTTAGTATTTGCGGAACAAAAAAACCCCAAAAACCAGTAAAAAAAATCAGATACAGTACAATCCATAAATGATATAAAAGAAAAAGATTTTTTTTTAAAAAAAGGCGCACTCTTCTGTTTAATTCCCGCACAATGAGAAAACAAACAAACAAACAAAAACCATTTGGGGAGGTAAGGGCAGACCCCTTGAAAGGACCAAGTTCTGCCTTACGGCTTTTAAAAAATTATATATATATTTATATTATATATGTATATATAAAGTGGTATGATATGCAGCCAAGGTGGTTTGAAATAAGACCAGAATGAACGACGAAGGGGCAAAGGCCAGTTCATTTTCACTGGGAAGTTTTACACACACACACACACATACAAACGCACAAATTTCCTAAGGGGGAAGTAGGATTTCAAAATCCAGAATTAAATCCACAGGAGACCGCTGTGCATACTCTTGCTAATAGAAAGGTGGGCATCGTAACTTTGGCAATGCAATCCTAAACAGTGTTTACCCCCTTCTAAACCCACTAACTTTGGTGGGGTGTCCAAGGGGGTAATTTCTCTTAGGATAGCAACAGAGTCGTCTCTTCTGGCCTACCCTGGGAGGTTTCCAGCATGCCAAATAAACCTGGCCTGCTTTGTGAGTTTCGCCACAGCCTGAATGTGCAGCAAACTGGCTCTTTTTCACTAGATGGGGGATAAAGACCACTTGCCAAAGTCTGCATGCTGTTTTGGGACACAGTGGAGCACAGGCAGGTGGCCAGTCAGCAAAACCTTCAGCACCCGAAAGCGCTCAATGCAAAAGCCTCTGGAGGAGCAGTGCGTGTGCACTGCGTCAACGCTCTTTAGGGACGAAGTTTCTGCAAAAGGTTCCGAACAAGAGTTGTGTGTTTGTGTGTGGAGGCGGGGAAACAGGGAAGATTAACATTGCATAGAGAGGGAAACAGTGGTGTAATCTCAGCTAGGCCCCTACAGCGACCCCTGGCTGTGTTGATTCCTCCCCTCTTCGAGGCGGGGAGGAAGAAATCAGACTCTGCTACTCCCCCATGGCTGCCTGCAATTATGGCCAACTCGGAAACTGGTCCCGGTATTTCCATTTGGTCCGAAGGCTCCCGAGGGGCAAGGGCACCGTTTCAGGGTTATAAATAAATAAGTTACAAAAAGAAGCAAAACAAAGCATGCCACAAAAGCCCTGCAATGCTAGATTCTGGGGAGGACATTTGCCCGTGGAACTGGAGCGTGAGAATTCTAGGAAATTCGGGGCTGTGGCTTTCTGGGGCAGGTGGGGGCCATTCTCGTAGCTGCCCAGTTACTGCTGGAGTTGGCTCTGAATCAGGGAAAGCTCCTAAGGCATTTGGTGCCCACCACCTCGCGGAGAATGGCCAAGGAAATCGAGGGGGGATCGAAAGGTCGTCACGAGCTGCCCCAGAAATAAAGCAATGAGGAATGTGCCAGTGATGAGCTTGATGGGGGCTGCACGAGGGAAACCTCCTCCCCCCAGTAGCCAACATTTCATTCAACACAATTGTCCCCCAGGGGCTGCCACCATAGTCCCAACACACGGACCAGTGTCAAATACACCCCGTTGCTGGATCTTTCCCGGTTGAGAAAACCTGCACTGCACATCGAGGAAGCCTCACATGGGACAGGATAAGGAAGCCCCTCCGTCTCTCCGGGCGATGCCATGTTCCTTCCGGGCACATAGGCTGCAGCCAAAGGGCAGGATCGTGCGCACATCCAAAGCGCACCAAGCACGAGGCGAACGTTTGCTCAAATCATGCTCGGCACAAAACGTCAGTGGGCACACACATCTCGCGATGCACCAAGCCCAGCCTTAGCCGCCGTGTATGGCTGTGTCCGGGCTTTTTTTTCTTTCTTGGCAACTGCGACAAAAAGCCGCATTATCGAGCTTGGGGAGTGACAAGGGGTGCAGCCATGAAATAGCTAGATGCCAGGCCTATCAGCGGAGCAGCAATTGCTAAGAGCGCGAGACAAAGCATTTTCGGAAACTTTTGTCAAGCTCTGAATGCGGATGCACAAAGAGCGTTTCTACACTCCCTTCTGGGCGCATGGGCTATCGAGCTGACTGCCTCACAGTAAAGCATCTTCCAAATGAAACCGCTTTGGAATACAGACTGGGGGAAAATCTAGCTCCTGATTTTCGGGAAGATGGAAGAAACGACGATTCCCTCCCCCCTGCCCCTTTTTCGAAAGAAATCAGCAAGAAGTGAACTCAAAAATGGCATCCGCTAATATTACAGACAGGATACGAACACTACAGTTATATTCCCAAGACGGCACACACACACACACACACAGAGAAAATAAAAATTCACAGCCGAGTCTCGATTCGATTTCCTTTCCTTTTTTTTTTTCCTCCTCCTTTTTTAAACAATTACAATGCAGTCTTGAACACTGGACGCGGAGAGCCCCAGCATGCTATTTACAATTCACATTGTGGAGACGTCTCTGTGTGCTTGACAAGGGCCTTGATTCACATCACAAACTGATAGATTTTCTTAGAAAAGTTGTCGTGACAATGCAGAGAGAGGGGGGAGAGAAGCAAAGGAGATCTTGGCCGTTCGGGGTTACTTGTATTCCAGTCTAAGTCTTCCCATCTGGATTCAGAGAAGACCGGGCTCGTGAGTCCTCCTGAAACGTTAGTCAATAGCACAGCAGTGAGTCTTGGATCGACGGAAGAGATGCCGAGGAGATCAGACAAAGGTCCGCATTCCGAGCAAGATGGCGTCGAGTTGTCATCTCACGTAAAAACTCGTACAAACGAGGAAAAGGGCGTGAGGGGGGAAAGAGAGTTTCTCGCGGGGTTACTCGGTATCCCCAAAGTGGTTCAGAGCCCTGTTGAGCACCAAAGTCCGCTAGAAGACGAACCCCTGCCAGACAAAGATTAGGGGCCGATCTTGTCGGAAGCGCGTTCTGGGAAGCAAAGGGAGCGTGGTGGGTGACGGGTACAGCTCCCGAGAAGCCCCTTCCACTGACAGGCTGCAACCGGGAGGTGCTTTGGGCTGGCCCAAGAGACTGCGCAAAAGTCATGGTGGCAGATGGGCTGGCTGCGGGTGCAGGAGGTCCCCGTGAGCTGCCGATATCACACAAGTGTCCACATTTTCCCCCCCATTATAAAAGGTTCCAAAAAGCCGAGTCTCGTCCATGTTTGTGAAAATATATCAAGGTCCTGATTCGTAGGCGGTAAAAGCCCGAGACCATCTCCAGAAGCTGAGCCTGGAAGTCCCAGATGGACTGTCCCAGATGGACAGCTTGCATTGTAGTAGCATTGTATGGGGAAGGGGGATATCTGACTCCCCTTTTTAGGACCCAGGTCTCTGCACATCTGCAACTTGGGATACGTGAGTAACACCCAGTCAGGACTCCTCTTCACGGCGTAAGTAGTGGCTGTGCCGTGAAGCAAGGTGGAGAAGGTAATTTCTATAGTGGTTACTGGAACATGGTAGGCCCCCTGGTGCTGGTCAAAGCCTGGTCTCCACTGGGACATTCTAAACCTTTCCATTTCCTGCTCCTAGGACTGATTGCGGGGTGCGGGATGGGACGGGAGGGTGACAAGGACATTTGCCTGAAGGGTTTGCTTCCTCCATATCCATGCCTCCAAGAACTGGAGCTATGCTAGCAGAGAGAGCTTTGTATAGCTAGGGCTGCTTCCTCAGTATCTTCTGAAGGTACCCAGTTTGGGACTGTGCATTGCCGACAGATGTGAAGAACAGGGGGTTTGGAAACGCAGGCATCGTGTGGGTGCACTCGGGGAGAGACACGATCTGCCACTACCAGTCGAGGGCATGTTCTGCGCTTAACCTGGGGCTCCTGCTAGCGGTCATAGCTCTCGAGGTGGGACTTGGTCTATTTTTCAAGTACAATTGGCAATACAGTGGGAATTAATCTTCTCTTGTTGGGGATCTGGGGAACGGCCGTGTCTGGCTTTGACTCCTTGGCTACACCTCCTAGCAACACCAGAGGGTACGCTAGCCTCCCTTAGACTGATGTATTTTTGAAGCTTGCTCTCTGGCTGGTAAGCGGGGTGCCCACTAGCATGAAACCACCTGGCAGTCTTGCTCATCTGAGTACCCAAACGGTCACGGGATCGCCACTGTCCCTCCGCCCTGGCAAGCTAAGGGGCAACAGGGACTGGGCCGTGTATGATAACTGAGACTGTTAAGATGGGGAGGAGCCTGTCCTGATATGTATTTAAGCCTTTCCTTTCCTTCTGCGTCTTGTGTCCTGGGATGCTCCCGGAGAAACAGATGCTTCAAGTACATGCCTCAGTAGGCATCAGGGGGCTATCTGAGCAAGGAGGATGGTCTTCGGAGTTTCTGGGGGGGGGAAGCATTCTCTCTTTCTTTGTTCCCTATTAACTCCTGGCACAGGGCTAGTCTTCTACCCTCCCTTCCAAATACTCCATCCTGACGCACGTCCACCCTGCTGACTGTGGTTCCAAAAGGCAATGGCAAAATGGCACGGGCTAGTCTGGTGCCGCTTGGGAGCAGGGACGCATGCGTTTGCACAGGGGTGGGGAGTTGTACTGCCAAAAGCAGCTGTCACAAAAAAAAAACACACACAAAAAAAAACCCTGCCTGCTTTTCGCTCCAAAGTCAGGGCTAGGTACAAAGGAAGGAAGGGACCCCATCTCCGAGAGCCGCAAAGAGAATCAACAGATATTCCGTTTCTTAAAAGAAGAAGAAGAGGAGCAACAATCCCTTCCAAGTAGGAGGCCGTGAAGAAGGGGCAGTTCTTTCTCCACAATAGCACCGAGAAAACAGAAGCAAACAAAAAACACAAAAAAAAGGCCCCCAAAACGGGCAGTCGGGCTTGCAAGGAGCAGGGCAAGAGATGACCTTTATGAGTATGTGCGCATTAAAGACGGCTTCCTTGTCTCAGCACGTTAGAATCCATGGCACTTTTGCAAGACGAAGACACCAACTTTTTTCTTGGGTCGCCCGATGGTCGATTTTCTCTTCCAGGGAGTTGGTAGGGCTGGGGGGAGGAGGAAGAGGAGGAGGACGATGGAAATGACGAGGCCAGCGCTTTGCGAAGTATTTCCTGGCTGGCTGGTGACAACGTTAATCCTGTACACACACGGGGCCGACCCAGATCGGCCGCACACGCGCCATGTGCTCACTCATCACTCCCCTCGCAGGCGACTGAACCCAGCCGCGATCTTCAGCAAGCTCCCCGCCAGGTTTCTTCCAAAAATGAACATGTCCCAGGCAAGAGGATGGGTAGGCAAAGCGGGGAAAAGCCACAGAGCCGGATTCAGGCTGGGAAGAAAGCAGGGCTGCTCCAAGAGGACCGGTCACGGGATGGCAGCGATTGGCACGTTTGATTCCGACTTTTTTTTTCTTTTTTTTAACTACAAAGGTGTTCTAGTTTGTTTTGTTCTTTTTTTAATGCACACCGCCAGAGTCTGGCCGGGGCTGGTTGGTGGCGAGGTATTTGGCTCTCATGCTGGAGGTGTACTGGAAGAAGACAGAGGCAGAGAGAAAGGAAGAAGAATATTAGATACAGGGAGAGCAACGGGAACCTAGAAACGCTGGATCTCGGGAGGCTCCACAAAGGTCCTTCTCTCGGCTAGGACAAACGGCAGAATGTTTCAGCTGTATAAAAGACCCGTCCGAAGCGCTTCCACAAGGTGAATCTCCAGCTCGCTGTTCCTCCGCTACGCTACAGAGCTAGAACCAGGGCTAACACGCATTCCAGCTCCACCCATGTGACCGCCGGCTTCTTGCCGCAATGCGAAGGGGGAGCCTCTGTGGGTGGGCGCGTGGTTGTGAGTTTCCTGCATTGTGCAGGGAGGGGGGTGGACTACATGACCCTGGAGGTCCCTTCTGACTCCGTGATTCTAGGAAGGATTTCTAGCTACGCAGCATGACTTCCTTGCCTTTCTCCTCCTCCTGAAGTCCCCCAAACCCCTAGGAACCAGTAAATCAGTTCAGGATCTGGGCCCTGCTGCTACTCATGAGTCAATGCTGGGCTCAGCGTCACCTGCAGGGGAACTCCCTGTGCAAACCTGGAACCGGTGTGGGATCCACGCGTCTGCAGTTCTGCTGGGCTAACCTGCAGGTGGCTCAACTCGTCTGAGCCTCACGGGCTGAACCTTTGGGCCTACCTGTTGAACCTGGCCTGGCAGGAGACTATGCCTGGGGAACACTGTGGCTTAACCAGGGCCTTGCCATCGGCCAGGTGGATGGGATACATACGGTATACGCACAAATAGGATACACGCGAATGGGATACACGCACACAAATGCATGATATTTTAAAAACTGGAATCTCTTGGCCGTTGGGGCAAGACAGCAGTACGCACCAAAGTCAAAACAATGCATTTCGTAAGCATCGCTAACACCTTTTCCACAGAGGCCACCGAATTTAATTTCCTTTAGGGACAGCAACAGCAGGTTATTCAACTATCTTATCTTATGAAGTCTATAAATCACACAGTCAGGATCACAACGGCTCACGGAGAGAACTGGCTGTTCGCTTTTCATAGCTGGGGCAAATGAATAATAACCTTCACGTTTTCTGCTTTTTATCGCGGAAGAAAATTACAGAACACAAATTGTTGTTCTTGTGGGGGGTCTCTGTCACCCATTCCCTTGAGGGTGGGAAACCAGCTAGACGGGGGGGGGGGGGGAAGTGAACTTGAGTGGACAAAGACTGGCAAGGAAAGAGTCATGCAGCCTTCTGCCCCCACCCGCCTCTGGCTGGCCACTCCAACTTCCTGAGGGTGTTTTATCCCAGGCCGGAAGAAGAATCACAGAGCTACTCGTAAGACAGTTTGACTTTAAAGGAAGAGAAGCCACACCACGGAGCAAATGCAAGCACATGACACCCTGTCCCTTTGAACAAAAAGTATTAAGGCAGCCGTCCCCGACCTTTTTGAGCCTGCAGCCACCTAATTCTATCACTGAACTATTCTTATCCCAAACTCCCTCCCCACCCCCAATATCCGGGTGGTATCTTTCCACTCGCAATTTAAACGTATTATTGCGAATCATGGCAAACGCTTTTCAATCGCTTTTAGTTATCGCGGAGATTCGACCGGGAGGGAGACTAGAGTTGGAACTTAAATCTCCCCAGCAGAGAAAACCCAAATGGTGCCCCTGGTTTTTAAAGCCCCGGAATGCTCCTGAACCATAAAAACTCTGTCCCATTTCATCCCTCTCACCAGAAAATCCTGAAATATAAAATGTGTAATACAGAACATTAACACAACGGAACACGACACTGCAAATGCACGCCGGTGTCGACCCCCCGCAGAAATACAGCAACCCCGCATCAAGACCTGGGCTCCCAGAAATTGCTGGTGCAGGACGGCTTAAGAGAGAGGAAAAATGCAGCGGCATTCTGCAAGGATCAAGCAGCATGCGGTTCACAAGGCACACGGATTCTCCCTCATGCACTTGAGGACTGACTGAGTGCACCAAGACCAGGCTGTTCTTTTTGCCAATCCGGCCCCAGTTCTCCAGAAGGCATCCTCCACAAGCAGCCCGCCCCTCCCGCCCCCAAGCAGAGCAAGACAATGACGGCGAGGCAGGGAGAACATGAACCAGGCAGCGTCACGGAAGAGAGAGAAAGAGAGAGAAAGAGATGGAAGCCAGCGTGGGATGGCAGCACAGAAGCCGGTGGGCAAGGAATGGGTGACGTGGAATGTGGGTGGGCACAAACAGGTCTCCGAGGAACAGGAAGAGCAGGCCGTCGATCAGGGACTGTTCTCTGACCAAGCAGGGCGAGCGGACCTTGCACTGCAGCCGGTGTAGCAAATCCACTTCCAATGGTGCGTCTTTCTTTTAAGGGAGGGGAGAAGCTGCAGGGGGAATCGATAGCTCTGGGACACAACGTGTGTGTGAGCCTCCTCAATGCATCCAAGGTGCTAGATCGCAGATATGGAACAGTATACTAAGATCCTTCCAGCCCAGGGCTGTCTCTGCCACTCCTAGAGGCCTGGGCTGTTCCGGGCTGTGTTCTTCGCAATCCATCTTTTAACTAGCGACGGTGGAGACGGAAATCGTGCTATGGTACGGGAATGAAGCTGCTTCTTGGGGGGGATCCTCACTCCGTAGGAAGAAGGAAAGCCGGGGCTGACAAGATCTGTGATTACTTGTGTGAAGGGCCGAGCTGCTAGACCAGGGGTAGTCAAACTGCGGCCCTCCAGATGTCCATGGACTACAATTCCCAGGAGCCCCTTGCCAGCATTTGCTGGCAGGGGGCTCCTGGGAATTGTAGTCCATGGACATCTGGAGGGCCACAGTTTGACTACCCCTGGTTTAGAGCACCTGTTATGGTTATAGTGCTCTAGCAATATGTTGCTTTCTTTAGAAAAAAACTAAACCGCTTGCCCCAGGGATGTCAGGGGAGAGGGAGAAGTTAGACTGCGACAGTCCAATTGTCAAAAAGAGAGCTGGTGGTGGGTGGAGGTGGGCGGGGCAAAGGAAACCGAACACTGACAGGCAAATCAAAACTGGCTGCCAGGAAAAGATCGGAGTAAAAACGGTTTCAAAAAACCCAGGGGGAAACCTGGGGGGACGGGACGGACGCAAATATAGGGAAGTGAAAATCAAAGACACTAAAATGCATGTGGAAATTAGGATTGAGTGCCGCAATTTGGGGCTGGATCCGACCACAAAACTTTTGCAGAAAAGCCCGCTGTCAGGAAAAGGCATTATTTAAGGTTTGAGCCTTGCTCCGAGAAGTCTTGCCTTTACAGAGAGGCAACAATCTCAGCCCCCATCAGCACTCACAGCTGTTTGACAGCACAGGCTGGGACAAAAGCAGATGAGCCTGACCAAGGATTCGTGGGAGGGCAAAGTCCGCTCGGCAACCCGCCGATCAGCTAGACACGCGTTGAGAAAAAAAAAACTGGCGTCTGTCCTGTTGTGCTGCGGATGTCTCAGTAGCGTCCAAGTGGGAGGCTGTCCTTAAGTGAAGGAGAGGAGGCCCCTCTCTGCTGCAGCCCCACCGCAGATGGCCACAGGAAGCACTGCCAAGGAAAAGATGCTGACGGTTGCTCCGTTGCTAAGTGCCAGGGCAAGCCAGGATAGCCAGCATCAGCCCTGGGCGGGAAGGGGGTGGAGGTTGGAGAGTGCAGGGAGAAAGGACGTGAAGATTTTGGGGACTGGCCTAGGGAAGAAGTGCGTGCAGGAATGGCAGAGGGCGGTGAGGCTGGGAGGGGTTCAGCAAGAAGGACCTGGATTTCAGTACCTGTTTTGGTTCTGCGGGCGGCGTTACCAGTACGTCCGAGCACTGTCCGAGGGCTTAAACTGCCAGCTCGTATGGCTGCTACTGTCCATGGCAGCCAAATACAGCTGTGATGAGGCAGGAAAAGAGAGAAAGAAAGAGAGAGAGAGAGAGGGAGAGGGAAAAAAAGAGACAGTGCAGCCTCAACGTGCATGAAAAACACACAGTGCAAGCAAGTGACAACGCTGCGGCGCGTATGTTGATGACGGGGAAGGCTCTGCCGTCCTAAAGGAATGCAGCTTGGGAGCAAAGAGACGGAGATGAGGGGAGGGAATGGCCGGGATGGGGTGGGGGACAAAAAGAAAGACACGGAAAACGAAGCAGACGACTCCGGGTCGAATTGTGCCTTGGCTCCCACAGCCCAAAGGGACAAGACTGGACTACTCGGACTGAAACTTCCCTCCCGGTGGATGGCTGCTTCCTGTTTGGTCCTTTTTTTTCACATCTCAAGGAAAGTACTCCATTTCTAACAGGAAGAGGAGTGGCGACGGAGAGGCCGAAGCCTTGGTGCACCGGAGTCAAGTCTGAGCCAGACAGGACCTTTGGGCTACATGACTCGGAACAAGGAATTTTGCTGCATGATTTTTTGCTTCTCTGGCATTTGCATATCACAGACAGCTGCTTCCTACACGGTTCAACTCTAAAAGGCCGAAACGTCTCCAGAGCCACCTCCTCCACAAAGCATAGCTGGATTTCCAGCCCGATCAGGTTATTATCCCTTTCTTTAGTTTCATAAGATGGCCTTACCCTCCATTTATCCAGAGAGAGAGAGATCCTGATTTTTACCCCCAACTGGGACCCAAAGTCTTTCCCCCCTCATCCATTTTGTGTCTGCATGTGATTTATAGTCCATCCTATCTTTGGGAGCTCATGAGCATCACCCCTGGGAAGGAGGTTAGGCTGAGAGAGAGGGACTGCCCCCAAGGTCGCCCAGCAAGCTTCCGTGGTGAAACGAGGATTTGAACTCGCGTCTCTCAAATCCTAGTGTAGCACAACACCACCCTGGCTACAAAACCTCTCTATGGGTCTTTCGCGTGCCTGAGTGTGTCCCCCGGAGGGCGTGTCACGCATCGACTGCAAATGGTCTGATATTTCCTGGCCTCAAAGAAGTCAGACTGGTCTTGATCAGGGCCAAGGCTTTTCCTGTCTTGTCTCCTGCCTGGTGGAATGGGCTCTCGGAGAACTTCAGGGCCCTAACGGAACTAGCACAGTTCTGCAGGGCCTGCAAGGAGCCCTGCGTGCCACTCCGCCTTGCCCTCCATCAAATGACAAGGATAACACACACTCAGAACTAACTCTCCAGTTTTGGTCCCACTAACAATAACGTATTCTTGATTTTTAACTGTTTTGAATTGTATCTTGTGAAGGGGCAATCTGGAAATGTAAATAAAGATAATTTCTATGGCAGACCATGCACCCTGTCCATCCCATGCCTTTCCCTACGATACAAGATTCATGTCACTGATTTCCATTTCTCTACTTCCCTCTCTCCAAACCCAGATGCAGAACTGGGACCACCAACTTTCTCCCTCAACTTTTGGAGAACAAAGATCCCCTTTACAGAAACCAACTTGCCAGAAGGGCGCTGCTACGATGCAGGATTCGGGGGTATTGTGCTGAGCTAAAAGGGGAAAGCAACCTCACCCACCCATCCCATCGTCAAAATCAGAACAGCGGTGGTTCGGACACTCTGCCCAAGAATGTAGCTGCATTTTCTCTCTGGGAAGCCGACACTGCAACTGAGGAAGCCCGCTAAAATTAAAAGCAAAAAAGGAAAAGGAAAAAAAAACAGGGCCAAGTCGATAGCAAAAAAACAATAATCTGAAATTAGAACCGGCAGTGAAAAGTTATCACATGTTTGCTTATCTTTCTTGAAGGGTGAGGAGGGCATTGCCAGGAAACCAGTCCAGGGTTAGGGATTGCCAGCTCTGGGTTGGAGAATACCTGGAGGTTACGGGGGTGGAGCATGGGGAAGGCAGAGTTTCAGAAGGGGAGGGACCTCAGAGGTCATGGACTCCACCCTCCACAAGGTCATGGACTCCACCCTCTGAAGTAGCCGTTTTCTCCAGGAGAACTGATCTCTATGGTCTGGAGGTCTCCAGGCCCTGCCTTGAGGCTGGCAACCGTATCCCAGGACCTTAAGAGTGCCTCTTTTTTATATATTGAAAATGTACAAAATTATTCTATGGTCAGGGTGGCTTTCAACAGTTTGCCAGCTGGGTACTAAAACTGCAGAGTCCTTGTTGAAATCAATCGGCTCAGAAGGGGGTTTAGAATGGGCTGCCAAGGACGATCTGCTTACTGCCAAGGAGGGTCACCTATGGCAAGGTCTTGTTTGCGAAAGATCGCAACCAAAGAGTCTAGCAGTAAACGAAACCAAACCTGAGCCTGAAGCAGTTTGTGGGCCTATCGAAACCTTCCACGAAAGGAATTTTCTACTAGACAAAAAGGGGGGGGGGGACACCTCAAGACATTCAAAGTAATATCAAAACACAAGGACTCCCCCCCCTAAAAGAATATGACCACAAGGAAGACGTCAGAGAAGGGTTTAGCATTTGTGTTCAGAGCACGCTCTGCAACCTAAGGATGTGGGTCTTGCGGACTTACACAGAGGCTGACGGTGTGAGCGTCATTTGCAGAAATCTGCTAATGGATGGAAGGTACAGAGATACAAAATAATATGCATTTGCTTTCCTTCTTGAAAGAGCACCCTGGAGATGCATGTGAAGTCCATCCTGCCTTTGGCTGACTAGGAGCTGACTGTACATTTCTGCAAATATCCGCCTTACCCTTCCAAAAACAGTTAATATAGACTCACAGAGGGAGGTGGGGACTCTCGGCCAATCAGCGGGGTGTTCTCACAGCGAGGATTCTGGAAATTTGCATTTTGGCTCCTGGAGGGGGGAGAGGAGAAAAGAATCTAGTGTGAAAACAAACTTCTTTTTTTTTGTAAAAACAGCTACGGCTTTGGAAGAATCACCGAACTGTTAACATGCATTCATGGTCAAAATGGCAACGGTCTTGGGATTTTACTGATAAGGATGCCCAGCACAGGGAATTCTGTACTGCCCCTACCACACAGTGTGTTGAAAGAGAACTTGTTTCTCCTTTTCCTGCCCTGATGCCAGAGAACCTTTCCATCAGGGATGCCAGGGGATGAAAAACCCGTGCCCTCAAAGCATGCGCTCTGAAGCCCATGCGCCGTCTACTCACATGTACTCCGTGACGGGAGCGTTGCTAACCGTGTGCGCTGCTGCCGGGATGCTGGTCTCGCTGCCGTAGCTGCTCCCGCAGCTGTACAGGCTGGGCATGTGCACCCGGTACAGGTTGTCGTGGGTCTGCCGGTTCCCTTGAGCCGTGGATTCATCCTCCCCGTCGTCCTCTGAACCCCTGCAAGGGAAAGGGGGTGTGTGTGTGTGTGAATCAAAAGCTTCTCTCTCTCTCTCTCTCTCGAGACCTTGCAAGGGCTGCCCTGAAGATGAGAAAGCTGAGCATGTGGGCTTTCCTCTCTGCTCTGCCTCCTCCGCAGACATGCAGCTGAATAATCGCACGTCCTGCAGAGAGGCTGACTCTTCCCGGTACGCCGGGTGACTCAGCCCTCCCACAAACACCATCTGGGCTCCTGAGCCTGGCCGCGTTTCCCCGTTGCTGTGCTTCCCACAGAGCTTGCCAGAATGACACACAGCTAACACTGGCCGGGCCCGTGGTGAAACAGCTTGATTCAAGAGCCCCTGAAAACATAACCGAACCTATGCACAACCTGGGTTCTCTGGCTGGCCGTCATGAAATGGCGCTTTTCTGGAAGCAAGTGCTTTCTGTGCTTTCTTGCTGGCTTCCAGAGATCGGCTAGATATGCTGCGAGGCTGATTCCACCAGATTTGGCACAAAACACACCGCCCCGTGATTTTGGAAGGCATCTTTCATATGCGTTCATGTGCCAGGGAAGAAGAGAGACGGAGCATCTCAAGCCTCCGACTGCTCACCAAGTACCACAAATGTGTAAATGCTTCCAGCGAACTCAATGGAACGGAAAACTACACCTCCCACTATACGGGCCTACACAGCTATGGGGCCGCTTAGGCTACTACGCAGTTCGTGGAGCGTGCCACAAGAGGGTGCTAAGCCTTTCAACAGGAGGGATGGATCAGCAAAGCAGCACTTCTCAAAGAAAGCCCAAGGGGTGAATTACTCTCCAGGTGTCCATGGACTACAATCCCCATGAGCCCTGGCAGGACGTCTGGAGAGCCGCAGTTTGGCCACCCGTGAACTAGCAGCATTGTGGCTGCGCAAAACATCTCTCCAAGTGGATCTTCTTCCTGTCCGATCCAAGAGCTCTCCCTGACAGCCCGCTGCTATGGGCAAAACAGAGGGGGTGGGGTTTGAGCCTTGCAGTTGGGTGAGAAGTCCCAGGCAGTAGTGGTTGTGTGGAATGAGTGGGCAAGGCAGGTGTTCAGAGCTGGCTGGCCACTGCCTGACTCGGCATCACAACCCTGGGGTTCCCACCCAAATACGGACAAGGGCTGACCCTGCTTCCAAGATCTGGGCTAGCCTGATGACCCCCCCCCCTCGTTTCTATTTTTTAAAATTCTCCACAGCATCAACACTTCCAGACCTTTGGCGGTCCACACACTGCAGGATCTCTGCCTTCCCGGCCATACCTCTTCTGCTGCCACGTGTGCGGGACGCTGCACACTATGGAGCTGAACATCAGGGCCGTGACAAAGGAAAAGAGCACCAGGTAGATCAGCCCTTCCACGCCGTCGTAGCAGAAGCCTGTCAGCGCCTGGATGTAATCCTAAGGAGAGAGGTCACAGCAGGGGTTTGAATCGGGGCCTACCAGGTCCTAGGCCAGCGCTTTTAACTGCTACGCTGTGCTGGCTCTCGGGGATGAAGCATCAGTCCCTACGAAGCAGACCTCAAGGCCAAAACACCAGGAAGGATGGACGTTTGGCCGCCACTCTGATGTCAAAGGGACAAAGGCCCTCAAGTTCATGTGATGCTACAGAGCATGCAGGGCATTTAAACGCCTTCACATTTTGTACAAGCTGCCCACTTCCTTTGAGCGAGAGGGCTGTGAGTGTCCTGCATAGTGCCGGGGGTTGGACTAGATGACCCAGGAGGTCCCTTCCAACTCTTAAGATTCTAGGATTCTTTGCACTGCTTGGCAAACCCAAGCCTGAACTGAATCCCCGCTCAGAGCTGCATTTCCAAGAGGAGGAGGAAGAGAAAGAGAATAAGAAAAACAGGTTTTTTTATACCGCACTTTTCACTACCCATAGAAGTCCCAAAGCAACTTACAATCGCCTACCCTTCCTCTCCCCACAGCAGACACCCTGTGTGGTAGCCGGGGCTGAGAGAGCTCTGTCAGAACTGCTCTGTGAAAGCAGATCTAACAGGACTGTGACCGGCCCAAGGCCACCCAGCTGGCTGCATGTGGAGGCGTGGGGAATCAAACCTGGCATTCCAGATTAGAGGATGCCGCTCTTCGCCACGACACCACGCAAAGTCTCTCTGGGCTGGACACTGGATATCGCAACCCTCTCCCAGTCACACCAATGCAACCACCAGGGCTCCAACGCATCTGACAAAGGGAGCCTCGACTCTTGGAAGCTCAAATTCTGAGAATTTTGCTGGTCTCTGCGGGGCTACTGGCCTCGGATCTTGCTGATCAGTGCATCTGTGGCACTCACCAGATGCAGGCTCCGGCAGTCCACCAGGGCGGTCAAGTGCTGCAGGTTGATTTCCGTGGAGTTCAGAACTTCCTGGACCCGGTTAAGGAACTCCTGCAGGCAAAGATGTTGGAAGGGGGGGGGGGGTTGAGAACATGGCCGCTGAGAACATAGCTAGCATTATTTATTGATTCCCCGGCAAGAGTTACACACAGGAGTTACACACTCACTCGTCCAGATTTACCTTGGAGGTGGGGTACTCCCTGACGGCCGACCTCATCAGCTCCAGGACGTCGTCTTGCATTTCCACCAGGGCTTTGTGGCTTCCTGACAGCTTCTGCTCGGAACACAAAACACGGCAGCTCAGGCCTCGGGGGGCCGAGGGAAGCCGGCCCGTCTCTGCCACAACGGAACTGTGAGTGGCAGAGCGGCCCTGAATTATTGAGGGACCGTCTGTCCAGGCACAAACAAGCAACTGTGCGTGCCCCGTTTCCTTCCAAGCACGAGGTCCCTGTGCTACTGCTAGCTGAGGTTAAAGCAATACAGTCCAGTCGCCCCCAAATAAAACGCGGATGGCACCCCTTTTTTAGTGAGAGAGCAATTCGCTCGAAGACCCGAATGTCTCTTCCAAGCACTGTTGTGGGACAGAACTACACAGAGCGGTAGTGGGCCAATATCTTCAAATGCACATTCCTGGCAAAGGCGTACAAAGCAGGGCAGGGTGGTGACTTGTACCAGAAACGAGAAGGATAAAAAAGTTTCTCCCACTCTCCTCTGCTTACTGCTTTTCCCCATAAGCAGATTTCTTAATGATCAGTCCTCCTTGTTTCTACCCATCCCGGACACCAATCGATCTTGATTAACGTTGGTCTTGAAAGACGATGAGGTCATCGTCTGAGTCTGCCCAGCGGCCCGTCCTCCATCTATCACCCATTTTTTAAAGCCTGCATCCTTTCTTTGTTAGAAGACTGAACATCCGAATGCTAAAAATACTCCCGATGTTTAGAAGCCACGCTTATTACTAGCTGCCGAGACCCCCAGTCACGCTGAAAAATAGCTTAATGAAAGGGAGGTGTGCATGGGGGTCGGGGGGGAGAATATCTCTCACCTGCTGGAAGGGGTTTGGGTAGCCGGCGTTGCAGACAAGGTAATAGTTCAGAGTATCTGCCAAAAGCAAAGACAAAAGATACAGCCATCAAAAGTTCATTTCCGGCTTTGGTTACACTGTTTTATTCCTAGAATAATATAAGCAGGTCTTCCTTACGAGTAGGTACAAAAGAGACCGAAAGAGGCATCTAGTTGCAGCTCACTTACAGAACCTCACTCCCTAGGGCTTTCAAGGCAAGGGACTAACAGAGGTTTGTCATGGTCATAGAAGTGTGGACTTCTAATCTGGCAAGCCAGGTTCAATTCTGCACTCCCCCAC
The DNA here is from genome assembly GCF_049243985.1 of Paroedura picta. NCBI lineage: Eukaryota > Metazoa > Chordata > Lepidosauria > Squamata > Gekkonidae > Paroedura > Paroedura picta. Next base: position 21,118,901 of record NC_135385.1, read on the forward strand.
ATGCAGCCAGCTTGGTGACCTTGGGCTCGCTACGGCACTGATAAAACTGTTCTGACTGAGCAATGATATCAGGGCTCTCTCAGCCTCACCCACCCCACAGGGTGTCTGTTGTGGGGAGAGGAATGGGAAGGCGACTGTAAGCCGCTTTGAGCCTCCTTCGGGTAGGGAAAAGCGGCATATAAGAACCAACTCTTCTTCTTCTTCTTCATTACCGCCTCTGAGGTGACCTGAGACTTCCTTGGTGATTCCCCAGATGAACACTAACCAGGGCCAGCCCTGCTTAACTTTTGAGATCCGATGAAACTGTGCAAGCCTATATAGGGAAAAACTTCTGGGGAGGGAACCCTTTGGGGTAGTTCATAAGCCACCATCGCAATTGTTTCTACCTGGTGTCCCTTGCGTGGTCACCTGTATCGCCACACATGGAACTGTGCATGTGCAGGTCAGCCATGGAGAGGAGTTCAAGGCACTGTTCTCCCTTCCTAATAGTGATGCAAGAGGTTGTGGGGAAACTGTAAGGAGGGAAGGGCATACCCAAGCCCCTTAGTCTTGCTGTGAAAAATCCCCATACCGTGCTAGGAGGCTTCACAGTGGGGTGGAAAGGGCACAGGTAATTGCTTGAGCTGTTAAGGGGGATGAATGGCATCGTCTCCTATTTCTTCTATTTCTTCAGGGATTGATGCCTGCTGCAGAAGAACCTGATACATGGCAAGACGCGAGACCCAATTACAGCTTTTGCAGATGTTGTCTATGGGGCTGCCAAAGCCCTGATGAAGTGAGCACAAACATTTCAGACTCCGCAATGTAAATTTACGAGGAAGACAGTCCCAACGGGCTACGGCAGCATTTCGGCTTCCGTTCCTCCGTGACAAATGAGAAAACGAGCCTCTTTTCTGAACGCTTTCGATCGTTGTCAATAAATATCGCCTCGTGCCCGAAGAGCAATCAGTAAGATGAGGAAAGAAGATCGGTAACGCCACGTCCTGGTTAGCGCGGAATTGATTGAGTGTGTTAAGAATTCCACGCTGGGAGTTTAGACCAACTCGCTATTAGGTAATCTCAAGAAGAAAACGAAAAAAAAAAAAGGTGGGTCGTGTGTTAATGAATGTTAATGCACTAATTCGACAGGCAAAGGTAATTGCAATTTAGAACTATGCCTTCCTGTAAGCAACTGAGATGGCACAAACACAGGAAGCAGCCACACACTGATTTAGACCGTGGGTCTATCAAGGTCAGTCTTGCCTTCCGGCAGGGATTCAGGTGGGGTCTTGCACATTACCGGCCACCTGGGCCTTTTAACTGGAGATAGAGTGATTTAAGGACACGCTCGAGCACTATATTGTCAAGTCTGCTCTGTCTTGGGGGAGAGATTCTCTTTTGCTCTCAGAATGGAAATTTAGCTCCGCGTTTGGCGTGGATCTGGCTTTGTTTGCTGGGGTTTTCAAACGGCTTCCCGAACAGGCAAAAAGTCTTCTCCCGGGAGAAAAGGCACGGAGCATCTTTCAGTTCCCAAGCACACCATGATGGGGAAAGGCCCGTGGGTCAGGGTTCAAGCAGCCCAGGCTCCCCGTTTGGCTGCATGCCCCATGAATATTTCAGGCACCTTTTCTTCCCAGAAGGCAGCATGCATGCGCTGGCCAGGCCGGATGGCGAGATGGAGCCTGCTTGCTTCTGCCTGCTCGGAAGGGAACCCAATGGCTGCTATTTATAATTCATCAACAGCCTGCTTTGGGGCCGCTGCTGGCAGCTGCTCCAGCTCTTCCTGCTGAATCGCTCTCTCTCTCTCTCTCTCTTTCTCTCGTGTGCTGGGATGACTTATACCTGCCGCTCGTCCAGACTGTCAAGTGGAGATGGCTAAGAAACGGGGCAAGAGGCAGGTGTGTGCTCGTGTCGCCAAAAGGACTTGGATGTGCCCAGCTCTCCCTCGCAGCCGCTGTCCTCTCACAAGAACCTGCTTGCCACCATCTCCACTGGAGGCTCTGCTTCTTTGCAGGGGGTTAAGCAGGCATCCAACGGAGAGCAAGTCTTCTTGCTGTGGGGAACCCCACCCCCTCCCCAACCCTACAGGAGCAGCAGTCCTTCCACGGGGGTATTATTTGCCCTGACTTTAGTTCCAGAAAAGCCCTCGTCTGAACCAAGTTTTGAAAGAACGCTGGCTGGAAACCCCTGTTTTAAGAGGAAATGCTGGCTTGGCTTTGAACCCCTGGAATTTGGAGACCAGGTGATTGGCGCTGCAACACAAGGGCTGGGTCCAATCACAAAACACCAGGAAGTTCCAATTCAGGCATTCTCCTACGATGGAGACAGACATTTCCCAATGGGTGTCCCCATGACAGACATGAGGGCACTGCTGGCTCATCTGAAGCACTCAATGGAGTAAAGCAATGATATTTCTTTGTAGACTCACCGTAGAATTGTTCTGAGAGTTACACAAGGACAAGGGGAAGTGTGATGGGCACCAGACACACATCCGTCTTGCGTCAAAGGAGACATATTTTAATGGCGCACATCTTAGCCACTTGAGAACAGCGGCTGGCCCTGCCCGCACTACCTCGCCTACTCAGGTTTCAAAAGAGGACGGCCCAAATTAAGCCACGATCGATCGGCAGTCGTTTGAGAGAAGTGTCTCCCGCTTCATCGGCCAAACGGGCCGTTCCTCGACAGGCTCTAGAAGAGCTAGAAAAATCAATAATTCGATGCAACCACTAAATGCACTCAGAAGCTACGCTGTGTGCGCCTCTCAGGGGTCTGTGTGGGAGCAGGAGGAAACGCCACCCGCCAAGGGCTCTGGGTGCTGAAATCGCCTTTGCAGAGCATGCAGGGCACAAGGGGCGATGGGGGTGACACTGCCCACCCCAACACGCCTCCGTCAACCCCTGGAGAACGCCCACCCACCCGCGAGCATTTCAATCTGTACGGCTCGTCTTGTGCTAAACCCTCAACGGTATTGGAGAGCTAGCGAGCTCTGAAGCATCGCCACGTAGCTGGACTCAGGAGGGGACTGCAATCTCGTGAGATCTCAGAAGCTAAGCAGGGTTGGGCCAGGCCAGCATTTGGATGGGAGAATGTGATGAAGAGCCAGGTAAACTACCTCCAAGCGTCTCTGGCTGGGAAAGCCATGTGGGTTGGCTGCGACTTGAATCCGCGTGAGCGAAACCATCTTTCCGCGTTGCTCAGTCGTTCGGTAATAAATCATAATCAGCGCGAAATAAAGAGGCCCAACCGCCAGGCTAGGTAAATGGCCTCCTGCCTCGACAGCAAACATCTTGAACGCGCTTGGGCCTCTCCCAGCAGCGGGAGACGATTATCCCATCAGCGTTCGGCTCTATTTGGCCTCATCTCACTTAATGAATTCTGGACGAGCCGGGCATATAAATACCACGCTCTCCCCACACACCAAAGGCTTTAATTTCCCTCCTCTGCGCCAGTATTTCTCTCTTCCCCCCCCCCCGCCTCAAACTGAGAAATAAAAGATGCTCATCTCGAAACTGACAGTTAAGAAGATGATCTTATGTGCTGTTTTGTTCTGCGGAGGCTATGAAAGATGCCAGTGCAACGGCCTGTGTGCTACGTGCTGCCCAGTCCCTTCTGCCTTAGGGCGGCCTGATGAATAAAATAACCTCCCCAAATGTCCTGTCGTCACTCAGGCCTTGCAAACCGGAGGCGGCGGCTTCCTTTAACCCAGTTACTTGGGGGAAACAGGTATTCCCTTTTGACTCCTCCACACCGTACCGACATGCTCACGATGCCAGGAAGAGGTCCCCCTTGCTTTAGCTTAGCTGAGAATTGATGGAGACAAACAGAGAGGAAAATGCAGCCCCTTGGGTTTTGTTAAAAGAAATTCATTTGTTAAAAATCTAGAAGTCACATTGGAAAAGTCACATATTTAAGATTTTCTAGCACGTGCTTTCCCGCTGAGCCACTTTCCTAACTGTGCTGCACGAAGAGGCCCACAGAGGACCTTCTCGAAATAAATCCAATACACTCATGTAAGGGTCCTCAACGTGGTGCCCCAGGGCTGGGGGGCCTTGCCCCGGTGCTTTAAAACTGTATTCTGGGAAGGGGAAGAATCACTGGTTACTGAAAAACGCTGCCTTCCATGCATCTGATAAACCAGCGCTGGAGTTTCAAGCCTGCTAAAACATTGACAAGAGTAAGGAAGAAGCCCTTCAGGGCCCTATTAGAAGCCCACACAGCTCTTTTCCGGCATACTTAAGGAGCACCACATCCATCTATTTCCTACTAGCACCACCACACAAACACACAAACGCTCACACAGAGTCTTATGGAAACACAGTTTTGACACACGAACTGTTCCCCACCGAGACCCAAACTGAAGGCATCATTTATCCCCTCCCTCTCACAGTCTAGATTCGGCAAAAGGAATCCAGAGAGGACACGTGTTTCTTGGGCAAGGTGTTCCACTGCTCCTTTATCCTGGATGTGTCAAGACCCTCGGCTGCTAAGCAAAATCAATTAGTGGGAAGGCTTCGGAGGGCGAGATGCCGCAGAAAAGCTCGGTCTGTATAAAAACCCTGAGGTGGGGAACCCTCCAATTCAGCACCTGATGGAGAAGGTCGAGGGACATCTGCAGAGTTTATCGCAGGAAAGGGCAAAATGTTTCCCCATGCATTTTTGCACGCCTGTGAGAGAACCCCGGGGAGCCCTGATATTACTGCTCGCTCAGAACAGAGAGACTTAATTTCGGGGGAGCGGGGAGACCCTCTGGAGCTAGAGAGCTAGCTCTAAAATGTTCCTAAAAAGAACTGATCTTCTGCACAGACACAAAGCGCATTGAACCGAAATGCAGAGACCGCAAAGTAGTAACAATTAATAATGCGAGAGACGAATTACCAGGAGCGTTCAGCGATTGGGGTTTGGGCACAAAATACTCGACCGACAGGGGCATGCTAAGCAAAGTTATGCCTCTTCTAAATCCCCCCAAGTCAATGGACTTAGAAGGGTGTGATTCCGCTTACGACCACACTGTGAGTGTATCATGGTGTGATCCAGCAATGCAGCTGTATTCTTGAGCAGAACTGCAGAGTTAGGTTAATCAGAAGTTAAATGCTGGGGATTTTAGGCAGGCACTCCTATGAATTCTACTTTTTTAAGTACTTCATGGAGGACAGGACTTACTTAATTCCCACACTGTCCCACTGTTTGAAACTATTGTATTCCAGGCTTTTTCCCCCCCTTTCTAATCCTCACTCAAGTTTTTGGATAACATTAAAATAATGGATCACTTGGCACAGCAGAGCCACTGAAGAAGAAAAACGGCTGTGCTCCAGAGGTCATCTCTGTATTTCAGAGTCAGAGCTGTGCTTTCAAGGCTGGGTGGAGAGATTTAATTTTTCTCTATCTTATTGTTCCGGTCCACCCGACTTCCAAATTTCAGACAATGGTACAGTGCGTGTGCGTGTGCGCATGCGTGTGGTTTGAGACAGAAAAGCTAGAGTCCCTGTTTTAAAAAGGAAGAAACGGTTCTTGGATTCCCAGGACTATGAAAAGTCAAGATCGATTAGCAGAGATATACATCATAGTTCTCCCTGCATGAGAGGGTTTCTCTCCTTTATCTTGTCCTCATGCGAGGCCCACTTTGATCCATCACGTGAGGTCACTGGCACAGCTTTCTCCCACCAATTAGAGCCCCTCCTTCATGCATAAGAACTTCCTGTGTCATAAAGCGAGTGCAGCAACATGGCAAATCTCATCAAGAACATCTGACCCTCATTCTGATTGCCAGACACAAGACGCCTCTCAGCAGGCGACCTTCCACTTCCCCCCCCCCCCGATCTGTTTTTATGTTCCACAGGGTTCCCCTCCCTACAGCTCAGTGCTTCCCTCTTGCATTCCCTGGCTTCTGGAAATCACCAGTCATGGTGAGAATTGAAGAGGACAGAACTAGAAGGGCCATTCTGAGCCAAGTTAGGCCCCTTGAAGCACCACTGAAGTCAACAGACCGAGAAGGACATAAAACTTTTCTTGGGATGGCTCCAGGAAAGTACGATGTGAAATAAATTATATACATAGGGGTATAAAGAACAAATACGTCGGGAAATATATAAAAATAACATATATATATTATATAATACAGTACAGTTAAAAGTGTACAAAATGCAGCAAGTTAACAATTGAGGCCTTTCCCCTGCCCGTTTTAGGTCTCTAGTTTATTTCTTTACTGGATACTCTGCTTTCCCTTCCAACGGGTGGCCCAAAACGGCTGACATTGTTCTCCCCTGCTCTATTTTATCCTCACAACAACCCTGTGAGGTAGGAGGAGGGTGTGTTAACTGGTCACCCAGCAAACCTCAGTGGCAGAGCAGGGATTTGAACCAGGAACCATGAATCTACACTGGCTCCCGTGTTCTCATGCTCGCAAATAATCCGCTCCAAGCCATGTGGCCGAAACTATGAGGAAACCAGATTTTCTTCTTCATAGTTTCTGGAGGGGGGGAGGTCTTGGCTCCCCTTCTCTGTCCTTCTTCTCCCGCAGGTACAGCCCCCCCTCCCCGTTTCCCTTCTCTGCCTCCCCCTCAGTTGTCAGAATCCAATTTCCTACCAAGCGTCTTGGGGGGGAAGAAGAATTGCATAAACATACAATGCGTGCTGTATAAATATACATGATTCTTTTGCGCAAATCATTTTGGTTTTCCTTGGGAGAGGAACTTGGACGCCGTTTGACAACTCGGACCCTTGGCAGAGCACGTGCAACCCAACACTTCTGCATTTTTCAGAGATTTCTCCCACCACTGCATCAATGGGAGGGATGAGCTATATGCAAGCACAGCCACAAAAAGCCATATCAATCCATCTGTGACCTAAACCTTCATTTTGGAGAAACTCTCTCTCAATAAAAGCGTGCATGGCGGTGGGAACCTTTACAGAATTTCCACATCCCTTACAGGCTGAAGCTTCCATTTCTTATTTCCCCACCCCCATTATTTAAGCTTCATTAAGATCACATATGTCGCCCCATTTCAGACAGTCCCTCCTAAACCTTACCAGTCGTGAGAACTGCATGATCCTCTACCACCCTGGAGATGTAGGCGTCAGGACTGACACAGAAATCACTGGAAGCCTGAGAATGAGAAGATAAGCAAGGAATTAAAGGGGAGAATTAAAGGTTTATGACCCCCACCCCCAGTCCTCCTCCCTCACTTTGGGACATCTTGCCGTGTTACTCTAATTTCGGTTTCAATCACAGCTTAAGAAGTAAGTTTGTTTTACCTATTTAAGAACTGGGCGGGGGGGGGGGGAGACACTCCTGTAGAAGGTTCTCTAGCAAGTCAACAAATGTATCTGGATGGGATGGAAAACGTGTGTTCTGTCCCTACTTTCCAACCTACATCTTAAAGCCAGTGGATACATGCAACGGAACATAGTGGCCCAGCTCTTCCCGGACTGTACCACTTCAGGCAGAACGTGGGAGGGTATAGGCATGCATGTTCCCCTTCACTGGACAGCAAAATCAGCATCTCAGGAAGAAGAGATCCAACTATTCCAGCCAAACTAATTTCCTACAGTTTTATTTGGGGCGGGGAGCGGGTGAGGGGAAGCATCCCAACCTATATCATCCCCCTATACACACAGAGCTCCAATCTGGAGCTTTACCACTCCATTTTGCAAAATTAATTCCCTGCCCCTTCCCAAACAAGGAAACACACGTAGAAGGTCTCTAGCTTCCTTGATAACTAACTTGCACAGAAATCAATTCTCATCCTCCTCCCCCTAGGACAGTTTTTTTTTTCTTTCTTTCCAATGTTGCCCTCTCCTCAAAGTGCCGGGAACGGCTTCCTTGCCCGAATGCAGGCACGGCATTTGAAAACCGCAGTCCCGCAAGGCAGCTGCTGTATAAAACAGAGACAAAACCCACTCATACCCCAAGCAATGCCGTCACACGTGGAAGATTCACAGATGATTCAATAGTGCTGCCCCCGTCCCACATCGATGGGGGTGGGTTTATGTCCCACCCACCCCATTCCTCCTGAACATGCTGTTTTGTCACCTAGGGTGTGGGAATTCTCTGTGCAAGGGATGCATGCATTGTAAGTATGTGCACTTTACACAATTCCTGGTTTCAGCAATGTCGGCTTGCCCGTCTGGTTAAACTACAGAGAAAAGGGCGTGCGCTTCTGCGTCAGAGTCACTCACCACAGCCACAGCTAGCTCCAGACCCAGCGATCCCCAGCTCACAATGAGGGCAAGAACCCCGAGAAGGCAGACCCTGCGAGGAGGAAGAAAGGCATGGCTGGCAGACAGATCGTCTCCGCTTCTAATACCTTAATCTTCACCAAACGGTGGTGATTCAGAGCGCCAAGCAACAGATGCCAATCAATCAGGATTTCGGCAACTAGCAATTTGGGGGAGGAGGGGGGACGGCTGCCGAAGTCGTTGGCCTCGTCTGTGAAATTCAGATCGGTGCCATGTAAAAAGCTCCGGGCAGGAAACTTAAAACCAGGCTAGCTATTAACAAAAGCGGTTGTTGGGCAGGCAAAGCTGAGTGCCGCAGTTTATTATCTTTGGGTGTCTGTTGTGGGGAGAGGAAAGATGCTTGTGAGCTGCTTTGAGGCACGTGCAGCCAGCCGGGTGACCTTGGGCCCGCCACACCACTGATAAAGCTGTTCTGATTGAGCAGTAATATCAGAGCTCTTTCAGCCTCACCCACCTCACAGGGTGTCTGTTGTGGGGAGAGGAAAGGAAGGCGATTGTAAGCCACTCTGAGACTCCTTCAAGTAGTGAAAAGCAAGGTATCAAAACCAACTCTTCTTCTTCTCCCCCAGGACAGACTGCAAAATACCACTGGCCACTGGACATCCCTTCACATGGGCAAGTCATGTGTTTCGTTTCCACGCAGTGGCTGGTTGGTGCATGGATGAGATGAGGGCGACCCAGTGGGACTCTTTCCCTGTGGGCACAAGGGAGCAGTTGACAGGACTGCCTCTTGGGAGGTTAAATGAAGCCCAAAACCTTCCAGCTTCAAAGCCCTTCTCTCTCTTGACAAATTCATGCGAAGCAAGGCTGCTTGCATGGAAATTCAGCTGCTTGCCTATTGTTATCTGTACCTCTCTATCTTTAGTTTTAAGGCAAGCGAAGAGGGCAAGGATTGCAGGACTTCGCCCTTAGGTTACCCGAGGCGGGCAACAATGAGGCTCTACCAGCAAGCGTTGCAGATCGCCGAATGTCAGGTTCTAGCCCTTTCTCGTGATTTTTCAAGTAGTAACAAAAAACCAGCACGTGTAATTGCGCGGAAGATTTCAGCTTGTCAAAACAAGGATTTAAATTAGGATAACAACGTGTGTCGTCTGCTTAGTGAAACGGAAGCCACGGACCCAGCAGAGTTTCTACGGAGCAACACTGATGGTTTGCAGCTGGCCTACACACAGCACAATAGTTTGGTACTGGAACTTCTGGGGGCTCTTTTCCCTAAAAGCAAAGATCCGGTTCTGACTGGCGCGGGCCTGAAGGTTAAAACCAGCTTGTTTTGTTCACTTCCAAGTGCTGTTCTCACCGTCGGGACTTACCCCATGAGGATGGCCTTTGAGTTTCTAATCAGCCCAAACAACACCAGCAAACAGATCAGGACGTGGAACATGAGCAGGCCCAGGTATCCCAGCCACCTGTGGCAAAATAAATAAAAAAAAATCAAAACACTCGTGATCAAAGAGAACTGGTGCAGGGCGAAAAGGTTAGGCCTTCAATCCCTGGCATCGTTATCCCCAAATCAACAAATTGTATAAACGCTCATCGGATCTCAAAAGCTAAGCAAGTTCAGCCCTGGTTAGTTACTTGGTGGGAAGACGACTGAGGGAGTCCAGGGTTCATTTGCAGAGGCAAACCACTTCTGAAAGCTGGATTTTAAGGAATTAATAGCATTGTGCTGGTGAAGGGGCTCAGTGCTGTTCTGGCTTGAAACCACAAGCCTTCCTATAACTAAGGCAAATGGTACTTGACCGATCTTGTCAGACCTCGGGAACTAAGTAGGGCTGACCCTGGATTGTCCTTGGCGGGGAGATCTCCAAGGAAGTCCAGGGCTGGCTGCGGAGAGGCAAGGCAATGGCAAAACGCCTCTGAACAGCTCTTGCCATGAAAACCTTACAAGGCTTCTATTAATCAGCGGTGACTTGATGGCATTTTCTACCAGCACCGGACTTGAGCTTCAATGCTTGATAAACCTTTTGGGTTCGAGAAAGGCAGAAAGGATCCCAGGGCTTTAAGTCAGATGCAAGAAGGAAGCCAAAACTCAACTAGCATTTGCGTGTGGCCCAAATGAATGCCCCAACATCAAAAGCCCTGAGCCACCAGAACTGCCACGCTGCCCACCTGTACCAGTCATACAGATCGATCCGGACGGCCAGCTCTTCCAGAGAGACGTCCTCGTTCTTCCAGAAAGGGATCTCCGTCGCCTGCCTCACCAGATCATCCAGGAGCCCTTGGAGTTTTTGGACAACGTTCAGGTAATCTGTCTGCTTGGCAAATATTTCTTCCAGGACCACTAAGTTTGGTTCCGCTGTTTGGTTCAGAGCAACTGCTGTGTCAAACACCTGCAGGGGGAAGGAAGGAAAGAAGAAAGGGCTCAGCTTTGGCACGGAACCTCTACGTGAGCACAGAGACACAAGGAAGTAGGGCCAAGGGGACAGGGGATCCAAGGGCCAGTGTCGAAATGGATGACCCAAGGCAGCGGTTCAATATTTTGGACTCTGATAGCTAATAGCCCAGCTGGGTGCGACACCAGACTTGACCTGACAAGGCAGTCTTTCTTCTGCAGAATCAGAAACCCATGCATAAATATTAATAACTTCTCCCATTCAGTAGTGGCAGACCATGGCAGTTTCTGAAGGCAGCTGGGTTGGCCTGCAGAAAAGCTAAATTCGAATCCAGTACCACCTTAGAAACCAGCAAGGATTTTGGCGTAAAAGCTTTTAAGAGGCAAAGCTCCCTTCATCGGGTGGGTGGACCAGAAGAAATGGCAGAACTGCAAATTAACATTTTTAACCCCTACCCTCGTGAGCAGTGACAGTCCAAAATCCATCTGACTGTCTGTCTATCCTGTCTGCTTGCCTATTGTGTGTTTGTGTGCAGCTTCTTAGACCATACACAATCATGAAAAAACATTATTTATCCCAGGAAGTCGACGCTGTTATTTTTAGAAAAGGATAACGACAGAACAGAATCGCATTTCTCTCTATTCACAGGAAGCCAACCAAGCCTTGCAGGGAGGCAGGTGAGAACAGAGAAGACCCACAGGTGGACAAAACGCCTCAGGATAGGATTTCTCCCACCTCCTGCCAATATGGACTCTCCTACTCACCCGGTCTTGGACCCCAGAAACTGTGCGATTGGCATGTCGTAGGGAGTACGTCACCCGATGAATACCGTCACTGGTCTCCCCATTTCCATAGAAGCCGACAGCTATACCAGCGCTATGTGGAAAAAGATACAAACAATGAATGGATGGATGGATGGATGGATGGATGGATGGATGGATGGAATGAAACAAGGCAGTGCATTTTAATCGGCTCCTGACTTGGAAGAAGCTGGCCTCCCTCTCATTCGAGGGTCTCAACAGGGAAAGAGCAAGCCGTCTCCAGGCTCCAAAGCAAGAGTTTTCAGTACAAAAGTTTCAGTGCTTGGTCATATTGGTCTGCAGTAGAAGAGCCGGATTTGAGTCCAGCAGTACCGGAGAGACTAATGCGAGTTTCGGGGTATGAACGTTTGAGAGTCAAGAATCATTTAAGAAGAGAGCTTTGATTTGTGAAAGTCACCCCCTGAAAATGGTTTTGGTCTTTTTGGTGCGACTGGATTCAAATATAACATCCCACCCCCAAATATATCCCACTGGGTGCTTCTAGGGACAAGATTACTGTCCACCTCCAAGAACTCTACTGCAGGCAAACTCTTCCAGCTCCAGAAAAGTTACAAAGGGTATCAATAAAGCCTGGCCATATAACCCACAGGAGCCAAAGGGCAGAATTTACAGGGAACTGGGGAACAATAGCCTCTCCCACACGTGAGAAGGAGATCAGATGTTGCAAACAGAACTAGCTATATATGAGCCTGTCACAGTCCTGTGCCTTTTCACATCTTCCATGGCCAGCATGAATTATGAAGGGCATTTTGCCCCCTAAACACGCTCGTCAAAAGAATTCTCCACCGAGGGAGTCGATGACCTACATTTGGCAGCTCGGCAAAGATAAAATTTGAAAAACCCCCAAAAAACCCACACTGTCTGCAGAAAAGGAAGATGATTCAAATCCTCCACTGTCGCCCCCCCCCCCCAATTCTTACTTTCATCACTCAAAAAGAAAATTCCCTGCAATTTCCATAATTAGCCATCATTAAGGGCAGCCAAGTCTTATGGGGACCCCTGTTGGGGTTTTCCAAGGGAAGGTTTGACATCACTGACTTATGCACAGCAGTCCATCTTCCTCGGGGGTCTCCCATCCAAATACTGACTGGGCCTAAAAAGCTCTAATGTCTCTCCGCATGTCCTGGCCACATAAGTCATGTCGTTTCCATAGGAATACCAAGGTAAGGAAGAGGCCTACACCGTACAAGGAATGCAGCCGTAAAACCTGCGGAGTGATCCACCAGACCTCAAGGCCCCAGCGTGACAGAGAAAAGAGAGAACCTGGTTCTCATTGTGACTGTTTTGAAATCGGGAGGAAGTGCACATTTTTCCACAGACTTGCATTTTTGCGTCCCCAGAAAGGCCAGCCCGGGCTCACTTGGTACAGGAAACACTGTTCTTAAAATAGAAGGGAGAAGCGGTTTCCAGCCAGAGGAACTGAGGAAGAAGAATGACCCCAGGTAGGAGCGGCAGCAGATGCTTTATAATTTCGAGAGCGAGAGAGGCAGCACAGAGCGTGCACTTTTCCAAGCCGTGCTTCACAGGTGAGAGCTACTGCAAACACATTAGTGGTGCAATGAGTCACTTTCTTTCAAGTCCACCTGTCTACACCTTCTGATTTTAAGTGCCTTTCCCCTCGACTACGAATAATTACTTGTCTAAGCCGCTAACCGGCTTCCCCCTCTTAATACACCCTCCCAGGCTGGGGAGGAAATGTGGTGGTCTTGACAGGATCTTTTCAAGCCCCTTAAGGACAGGAGGAGCATGGCCCTGGCTCTCCTTCCATGCAGAAATGTCGTTTAACGAGAGAAATGCTGTGCAATTTAACTCAGAGGGAATAGAGAATCTCGGAAGGACTGGAGACATAACGAGATGAGATAGGCTCACTGGCTTTTCCGCTGCAGGACCGCAATATGATTAGTGATATTTAATAACGGTCACATGCTATTAACGTAAACAATACAAACGATACAATGCTGCCAAAGAAAACAAAGTATTGGGGGGATAGGTAGGTGATAAATCATAAAAATCAACAAATCTTTAGGGATTCAGCTACAAAAACTGAAATTCCACAAGCAAATTGACCAAAACACACACATTCTCTCTCTCTCTGTCTCTCTCTCTGTCTCTCTCTCTGTCTCTCTGCTGCCCTACATGTCTTGAGTGGTATCAATCAACCCCAGTTAGAAATAAATGTAAGAAAGGAAGAATTCAAGCCAGAGAGGACAGAAGATTAGAGAAGTCTTGTCACAAACTGCCTGAACTCTCATGGCCTGAATAAGGAACTTAGCAGAGAGAGGCAGAGAATTTTCTGGCCTAGAATCCATTAAACATTTAGTACTTAAAATATCCAGGGGAAGCTCGGTTTGCTGGCACATAAGTGGCCTAATCCATTCTCTGTAACATCTTTATATCATGGACATTCAAAACCAAACATGCTTTAAACTGCTTTTGCAAATAAATCAATGAATACAATGATGTTCAGAATTCAGGCAACCATCCACAGACTTTAGTAGGAATCTGGTGGACCCACAAAGACACTTGGTGGCCTTATGACATGATCAGACAACTGGTCCACCTGGGTCAGCCTTGCCTACTCCGTCTGACATCTCCACTTCAAAAGGGCCAGGCAGGAGAAAAAAGAGAGGTGAGTTAGCAGATCCGTGTGGGGACAAGCAGGCTTGGTGCGCAGAAATCTAAAAAGAGAGATAAGGGATCCCCAAGAAACTAGCCGAGAGTCCTTTCCCCTTATCCTGGATCCAGCAGGAAACCCATCCATAAAAATCTCACATGAAGAATGGTCTACTGCTTGCAAGACACCTTTAATTACAGGAATTTTACAAGCTGAACTCCTAAAAAAAAAACCCATACAAAAAAACCCTAACGTTACTCCCGGGGACGAGTTAATTTGCCCATCTAATTACCACCTTATTCTTCAACATCAGGGGGAAGTGCTATTTCTGGGACAGCTGCAAAAAAAACCCATCTTTCAACATCTGTTAGCGTCTTATGTCTGAAAGAGAAGCAGGCATTTGAGACTGTCCGAGCAGCCAAGCAGATGGTACGCAATTGGGAATATTCCTGCTGCCTCCCCCCCCCCTCCAACGCCTCTCCTTGCTCCTCCAACATTTCCCCGTGGTTCTTGACAATACAAAACAGACGCCTCCTAAAACTGACAGAGAATCCCGTGCCACTGAAAAGCCAGTTGTTTTCCTTCTTACTGGGCCTAGGAGCAGAGACTTGCAAACTGGTATTAAGCAGAGAACAGGAGAAGGACTGCAAGGTTCCCCCAGCCACCAGAGGGGATGGTGGAGATGGTTGACATATTCAGGTTGGGTAACTCCTGGAGAGGAGAATAGCAAGCTTAGGGGGGAGGGGGGGAGAATCCCACAGAGTCCACCCTCCAAAGCAGCCAAAAAAGAGGGGAAGCAATAATTGCCATCTGGAGGTGAGCTGTAATTCTGGGGGATCCCAGACACCAGTGACCACAGGTATGCCCTATGTCGGTCGGGGAAGCAAATTAGTGCCTCTGCCACAGCATGCAAAAATTACCAGAGGTTGCACTTGAGAAATGCTGGATGAGGGCCAGAGGTAAAATTAGATCCACAAGGCCGCCTCTCTGGAACGCTTCACAAAATGTGACACAAATCAGGACTGAGAAATCTTGCAATTTCCTTAAACTGCACAACAAAGAACACAGGGTGTGCGTGTTCCACTCAAGAGGTATAATGGATTCGTGTCCCAGTGTTTGCTCTGTTTCTTTTTGGGACCAGGGAACAAAGATGGTTGGATAGCCCCAGTTTCAGAGAGGGAGGAATATTTCCTGTACTTTCTTCTCCTTTTCAGGCTCATGTCTATTTACTGTCTCCCAAAATCAAATCACCTTTATAGGGAGGGAGGGGGAGAGAGAGAGAGAATGTGGATTCACTTTTTAAAAAGCAATCTGATAAAATGAGCCTTCAGGGCAGGATATTCCTGAAGCGAACAATCAGGTTAAGCATTACCAGCCTGGCACTGCACGCTTCTTTCTAATCACAGGACACCATGACCCTGAGTGGGAGGTTACCATAACATGCCACTCTTGCAGGGTCTTGATCACTGGGGGGGGGGCCTCTCCCAAGTTTTCAGTGTGCTTGTTTTGCAAGCTGTGGGAGAAGACGGCCCAGAAGAGACCCCGACTCACCTGCAGACTAGCGTCGCAATGATGACGCACCAGGCCGTACAACAGCAATCTGCGTTCAGGTGCTCCTCACTCTTTCGGTGGCGGCAACACAGCCAGAAGGAGTAGAAGAGGAGGAAGAGGAGATCCAGGGCGAGGCAAGACACGGCCACCCCGCCCAGCAGCAACAGGGCCTGCAGGAGGCAAAGGAAATCCCGTTAAATGACGGAACGCTTGCTAAAACAGCATCCAATGCCTTTGTGAGCTTATCTCCGTAGGTGCTCAAACCGTGTACAGCTGGGACTAGGGACAACCAGTGCGCGGGCTGTGGAAACTCTGTGGAGTGTTAAACTATATGTCCACTATCATTAATGTTAAGTTGTGCACTTCTTGTAATGCAAAGGTGCTTCCCTCGGCTGGCTCTTCTCTGGCTCTGAATTCCGATGCCGTTTGCAGACCCTGCTGCAGGAAGACTCCCAGGGTAGAATGCCAAAAGGTGACATCATCCCTTTCTCCTGCCTCCCTCAATTTCTCCGAAACGGTGACGGGAAGGAAGTCATTAACGACTCCCCTCTCGACCGGACTTGATGAGCAAAAGACGACAAGACCTTCCGGGGGGGTCTACAGAGAGGCCTGAACCTTTGCCGACTTATTGAAGAGGGATTTTATGTTGTGGGAGGATGTGCCAAAGCTTTTGCGCACAAACCACTGCTGATATTAGCCACTCTAGGACATGGGAGCTGGCGGGGAAATCAGGCTTCTGCAACATCAGTCAGCCACTAGGAGTTATTTACCTTTGGTCCTTAGATGATGGCTTCTTCCCTAGCTAAGATGGCTGGGAACAAGCCAAGAGGGCTCAGGGAGGGGAATCTCTGGTGTGACAAGGGGGAAGCTGCAGGATTTTAGCCCAGAGCAAAGCAAAACAGATGGGAACCCCCTCTTTATGATGTGGTTTTTCCTAGGGTGATTGCTCTTCACTACAGCTGCTGTGCTCCTTGCAAAAAAGACCCTGGGCAATCACGTTAGAGACGGAGAATCTCTCACTCTCCAACTGCAGTTGGCACTGACCCCCCCCCCCCCACCAAGCCACTGGTTATTAAATGAAGTTGGGATCAAATCTGGCAGGCTGTCAGCCGAGCCTGGTTAGCTGAAAAGATGGATACCCTCACAATGGATGCTTGGCATTTCCTGCTCTTCCAGTTAGCGTTGGAGGTGTGTGTGTGTAAATTAAGAGCAGCACAGAGAGGAATATTATTAGCCTGGATGCAGCAAAATGAAAAAGATGCATCAACAACAGGAGATCTTGGCCTCTGTGCCCTGTTGTTGGCTGTCCAGAGGAACAGGTTGGCCATTGTTTGAGAAAGGATGTAGACTAGAGTCTAATTCAGCAGGGCTCTTATTCGCCTAAGCACCGAACAAGATAAGCAAGAACTGTTGCTAAATGTACAGCTTTTATCCACCACCCACCCCGTTTTCTTTGGGGGTTCCCCTGATTTCAGGGGTCTGTGTTGCAGTCTGCAACCAGTGCTACTTCATCTGCCTTTAAAGTAAAATAGATTTACGGACAATCTCCCAGCTCTAACGACCGAGTCTCCCTTCCCACCCTCCCAAAAATAAAATACCCAGGAACAGCAACTCTGAAATTGCGTTTTTCAAAAGATAAATACAGGCAATGTTGCCTGAAATAAAGGCAGATGTCTCGTTTGGCTTTCTGGATCCCTGTTTCACAGTGAAGGAAGCCTTCAAAAACATTTCTCAGGGAACAAACATCGGCACTTCAAGTCCGTAACATGCAGGAAACAGATCCTCGGCCAGCTGAGGACCCACCACAGACAGCCGTTTCTGAATCCTTGACAAGACTCCGAGCCTCATTAACCACATTCCGGTACTCCAGGCCCTGCCAAGGGCAACTAATTGACTTTTAAAAAGGCCGTCTGTGGGAACCTCAGAGATCTCGACATGGATTAGATCTTTCTGGCTGACTGTGCAGTGGGCCTGGATTTTCTTTCTCCTTCAAGCATCCACCTAGCACCATGAAAGTGAGACCGTTATGTCCAGCCAGGACACAGATTCTTTCTTAGGAATGGGGTTCTGGAATGAACCATAAACACTTAAAAGTTATGGTTTCTAAATGCAGAGCGACAGGGGAAAGGCACACTTAGGTTCCGCCCAACTGCAGAACTGCTGTTTGACACCCAAAGAGGGGCTTGTGGATTTGTGGCAGAGTGTCTGCTTGGCATGCAGAAGGTCCCAGGTTCAATCCTCATCAAAGGGGCCAAGCAGAATGTGATGTGAAAGTTCTCTAGCTGAGATCTTGGAGAGTCGCTTACCAGCCTGACGGGCAATGCTGACCCTGGCAGACCAAATTCAGCACATGGCAGATTCACATCCGTAGTCACAACAAAAGGCACATACTGCGTGGGCCTCTAAGAAAAAAAAATATTCTGAATAAACTGTGAAAGCATGAGGAAGAGAGAGTCTCACCCAGGGAGCGCTTGAACAGTCTAAAGCAAGCCAGAACATCTGCAGGAGTTACTTCCTTTTTGAAAAAACCATATTATTTTCTAAGAATAGCTACTAACAGATGGATATTTTTCTCATCTAAGAGAATACCAAACCTGCTTTTTATTTGGCACAGCGCAAAACAGCAGGGGCAACCAAGACTGGCCTTCTAAATTATAAACAGTGTAGCATTTGTGTTTTGCTTCCCTGCCCAAACATCAGGATTCCAGGTGCTCTAAGGAGCCCCAAGTGCATAACTGAAATGGTAGGCCTAGTGGCTAGCTTCAATTCACAGTCCATCCCACGACCAGTCCCTAGGCTGTGGAAGGCCCCTGGTGAGCTTCGGGGTAGCGTGTGTGTGTGTGGCAGAAGTAAATAACATCGAAAAACTCCCTTGAATTTTTAAAAACCTGTCTTGGGAGGCAGGGAAGATGCTGTACATTACCGAAAGAAAACGCATCTGTTTCCCATTATAATACCCTAAACACCAAGAGTGGGAAGCAGCAACAATTAGCTCAATCCCATATCTTGAGCAGACAGCTGAGATGAATGCTTCGTTGTTTAGTTCAGTCAAGGTTTGCCATTCGGTATACTGCACATGTAAATAAAGCTCTCTTCTGGTGACATGTAACTTCCAGGGAGGGGAGGGAGGCGTGGCCAGCTGGCATCACTTCCGGGGTGCCTCCACGGACAGAAGGTTGAAAAAGGCTGCTTTAGATTCTAAAGCAGGGGTAGGCAAACGCTGCCAGGGGCTCATGGGAATTGTAGTCCATGGACATCTGGAGGACCACAGGTTGACTACCCCTGGTCTAAAGGACTTTCCCCTACAAGCATCAGGGCTAGAAGGTCTTCTCCACTCCCCCCCCCCACCGTTTTTTTAAAAAGAACATACATTACGTACCAGACCCTTTGCTTGCACGCATAAACAGAACACGCCCCCAGCCCTAAAGCACATCTGGGCAATGGCGAACAGTTGGCTGCATTCCCTATGGTTGTCAGAGAGAGAGTTCTTCCCTTGCGCCGAGAAAGAGGAAAACGCAGCAGCGAGCAGATGCTGCACAACGCATGAAACACATGGCTCTCCGTGCTATGTGCCTAATTATAAAATAAGATTTCACCCACACTGTGGAGCAGTGGAAAATCTTACTGGTATTTGTTACCGAAGCTGCAAGTGTGGTTTTAACCTAAAGGGGATTCCAGAAAGAAAGCATAGGTGAGCATGAGCCGAATGGGGTGCAGGGAACTATAACCATGAATCATTTTTAAATTGCCAGGCAGCACAGGGTGCTAAAGGCTCATTAACAACTCACCCTTTGCAGCACCAAGCACCTAGGCCATGCAGCCCTCCTCGCCCACAGGCACCTAGCATGGAGAGCCATGTGTCTCATGCATTGTACAGCATCTGCTTGGTTCTGTCTCTGCAGGAGAGAAGAACTCACTCTCTGACAACTTGGAGGTAGAAGATGCAGGGTTTCTTAATTAATCCATTGGCAGTACAAAATGAAACAGAATGCTACCGTTAAGCATCGCCTTTTAAATGTAAACCTGGCTGAATCAACTATGGGGAAATACGACAGAGGGAAAGGCCTCTTCACATGACGGGTCAGAATCTTGCATGGCGACAGGCTGACCTCCCCATAGTACACACGCAACTTCCTCCACATACCCTTAAGAGAAGAGAGCTGGGCACGCCAGCATCTAGAAGTGCTTCTTCCAATGCAGGAGGTATTTTTAGGAACACAGCTCATGCCTCTCAAAATACCTCATGCTAGCACCGCTAGAATAATTAGCAGGTTGGTGCAGGCATGAGGTAAGATGGGGCTGGGACACAAAAATCCTTCCGCTGAAGATTTCATGTTGGTTCTTCTTAAAGTAGTATGAGATGTGCCCAGATCCCGGCCCAGAGGAGTTCCCTCCTCTCTGCATAGGTCTCTGCTCAGGGTCAGTGGCAATCCACGCTGGATTTCATCGGGAGCAAGATTCCATCCGGAAAAGTCATTGAGCCCTTTTATACAGGTAACAGTTTTTCAGCATAGTATGTTTGCACGATAGTATGTTTCCTGTACATGTTTGGGACGCTCTGTTATTCTCCTGCAAAGCTTCCCTAGTCTTGAGAAGTTATTCTTTATCAGAACAGATCAGAAATCTGTACAGGTTAAGCAGAAGAACCCTGTGGGGTCAGACCAGTGGCGCATCTAGTCTAGCTTCCTATCTCACACAGAGGCCAAACAGTTCCTCTGGATGGCCAAAAACAGAGGCTGAGGATGTCCCCTGATGTTGCCTCCTGGCTCTGGGATTTAGAGGCTTCCCTCCATGAATCTATCTTAGATCGCTACATCCTCCAGCAGCAAATTCGACAAGTAGGTTCACCTTAATCGTCTTAGATTTGTACTCTAACACAGGGGTAGTCAACCTGTGGTCCTCCAGGTGTCCATGGACTACAATTCCCACAAGCCCCTGCCAGCGTTTGCTGGCAGGGGCTTGTGGGAATTGTAGTTCATGAACATGTGGAGGACCACAGGTTGACTACCCCTACTCTAACACATGAGGGGCACCATTTGATGTGGAGAAGGCAGTGAGCACAAACTCAAATTTACATCCACGCTACTTTGCCCTGGCTGCCAATACATTTCATGTAATCCCAGATTCCTATCCCGCAATGGTATAAAAAAGGCCCCAACAGCCAAACCACTAATTGCTGGGTTGTCGGAAGGAAAACACACTCATCGTAGATGCACAAATCTGAGATGTGCTTTCCAGGCAAACGCAACCAGCTTCTCTGCATTCATTCTAAGATTTCAGCCAAGGCCCAGGTATATTCACTTTTCTCATTGATACTTGCTAAGTTTAGGGGCTTGTCTATTTTATTAATGTATTATTATTATTATAATAATTTGATTTATATGCCACTCCCTCTTGGACTCGTTGTCTCAGGGAGGCGAACAGTAAAGTTCTACAGTCACTGCCATTCAACAGTAAAACGATATAGCTAAAACCGTGTAAGATGAGGTCAATTTAAGAGACCGTGCATGTTTGCGTCCAATATCAGGATAGGTAAAGTCAATCCAAGTGGCAGCTTGGGACCAGTCACTCTCCCAAAGGCTGACCTATCAATGACAACCATTGTGAGGATAAAATAAGAAAGGACGTCATAGATACCCCTCTGAGCCCTTTGAAGGAACAGCAGGATTAAAACAGACTTAGACAAACCCTGATTCTCTTACCATAGAAAAGAACCTGATTTTAAGAGAGCCTGCACACCTGTTTAAGAACAGAGCATGCACCTTGCTGGATGCATTGAACCCAGAATTTTGTGCAAGAACCTCAGCAAATAACAGGCACCAGGCGGTCCAGCGATGAACTTTTGGTGCACTTTTGATCCACCACTGATGTAGACCGTAATGCTGACATCAACAACCACGCCTGGAGTTCGTGTTGTGAAACAGCACAAGCATAATGATACTTTTCACTTCCCCACTGTACCATTTCCTTTTTCTGACATTTACTGTAATGGAAGGTGAAGCCAGCTTCTTTAGAGTCCTCCCTCCAAGAGTCTGCACAAGATCATTCCCCGCTTCACTGTTTGATTCGAGAACTCTTAGTAGGCACTAGGAAAAAAAGGCTATTTTTGGGGTCTTCCTAATCTTTAGCTGTGGTGAAGCAGCCATACCCAAACTAGCTTTAAAAAGAGGAGGGGGGGGGAGAGTGTGACATAGCTGCACTGCAGAACCAGAGTTCATTAAAAAGAGAAAGTACATCTCCAGGGGGAGATCTTTGTCACACAAGAACCTGTTTTATTAAATCCTTGACTATCCACCGTGTTCAATTTCATATTGGCTAATGGAAGCTGTACACGTCTCCTCTCTGACGACTTTATGCTCTTCGCTATAATTCTAGCCGAACTGCAACGGCAGCCCGTTGCTTTAGGATGCTTAGGGCTGATAGTGCGTTGAGCAGGGGGTTGGACTAGATGGCCTCTATGGCCCTTCCAACTCTATGATTCTAGGATTCTATGATTCTAACCCCAAACCCGGTTAATATTTTCAATTGTTTCATGTCCTTCCGGTGACGGTCACTTAATTGAAACCGCCATTCAAAGTGATGGAAACACACCACAGATCTCCCTCCAAGCTTCCGTTCGGGTCCTGGCCTACAGCTTTGGCAGCCTACGAGAAGTAAGAAAGATCAGGTATCAGCTCCTCTGTTCCCACTGCTTGCCTGTGCACAGGCTGGAATTGGCTGTGCCCAGTTCCATATCCTTCGCTCTCCTAATGCCTGTCAAATTCTCTGAAATCATATACCTGTTAAGTACATATTTGCATAACAGTCTGCAAGAGCTTACGTTGCATAACTTATTCTGGCCACCGGATATTCCTCTGCATAGAATTTGGAGGGGAGGATGCCAAAATACACAGAAAGGTGCAAGAAAGCTTGCCTTCATCTACCTCTCCTACTTCAGGGTTGCAAATAATCCACAGGCCTTTATTCCACAGTTTGGCCCAAAAGGGCCTTGGTGAATAAAGGGAAATTCCATATATTGAGGCCAATTGATGAGTACGGGTGCTAGGGGGCAATATCAGGGTTAAGGCCTTGGCCACTATGCCCTGTTAATTTGGCCTTCTAAGACAACTGGTGAGCTTCTTGGTGAAACTGGACTAAATAGATGCTGGTCCAACTCCACCAGACTCTTCTTATGTTCTTAATGAGTTCTCACAGGCTTAGAGAAGTGACTCTGATTTTTCAATGGACTGTCTCTGGGTACCTCACAGATACTAAATCCAACTAACAATTCAGGGTGTTTTACGGAAAACGCACATTCCATCATGCATCCAGTATTTTCCTTGGATCACAGCCAGCTCAGAGCTTTCACTTGACTTCTCCTAAACACAGAACAGTTTGAACGGGAGGGGGAACGTTTCACTGAACCCAAAAGTCCCTGTTTCCCCTCCCCCACAGGAAAATCCCATTCTTCCCACTCACTGGTTTGATGAAGTCCAGTTTTTCTGGTGATGAAACCCAAAAGGTAATGGGAACAGAGCAAACCAAGACTGGCAGGTATCTGAAATTATATCCCAACCACCTGTTTTTCGTCCAGGTTCGATCCCCACCGACTTTGAAGATTAAAATTAAAAAATGTATTAAAAGACTTCAGAAACAAGCCAAGGCAGACTCTATCGCATTCCGACATGTCACAGGCGCTGTCCTCTAACAAGTGACAGCTGGATCAAACCCGGTCACTGCATGTCAGACAGCTGGACACAAAAGCCTTCTGATGCTGTCATAAGGACCCCTTTGAATACAGAGCAGTCAGATAAAAGATTCCATAATGTGCTGACTTGGTGCTTTTACAGACTCAGAATCCCCGCTCCACAACCCCCACCCCACGGCTTAACAATCAGAGTTCAGTTTTTGAGTATCCGAGAGGCCAGGCAAAAATTGAAAACAGATTCCTACCAAAGCACAGCTTGTATTTCATAAATTCCGTCACTCTCGACTTTCTTAGCCCTTCTAGAAACTGTGTGTGTGTGTGTGTGTGTGTGTGTTTGGGAGAATGGAAGGGGGGAGAATGAACAGCACTATGCCCTTTTTCTGCTCCTGCAAACAAGTAAAGTTAAACCACTTTGGCAGCTTTCTTGCTCCGCCATATTTCCCCCCCCCAAGTGAAATATAAGAAAGATTCTCCAATTTGGTATGAACTTAAAGAGTCCAAATTGAATCTTAATGGGGGGGGCAACTTGAAAAGTACAAACGTACAAAAGTACAGATCAAAACAAGGACCTTGCGTGTAGGAAGCACACACAGGCCTGTGGCCTGCAAATACTTCTGCAGGTGGAAACCCAGCATAACAAAGGTTTAAATATAAATAAATGTGGGCTGCAGTTTGCAAAATGCCAGGTCTCCTGGAATGAGACCACCAAAGAGTTAAATTTCCAGGTACCAACTGCACCTCACCCTTGCTTTTAAAGTACCTATTTATATTGCCAATTGCAGTTTTAAAAACAGACAAGACGCATGCAGACGACTCCTTTTCTCATTAGCTCACCCTGAACTGCAATCTTAAGCTTCCCACAGCTCTCAAGAGATTATTCCAGTGCATAGAAGTGCAGTGTCTCTTGAAGCAGGTGAAACGGTACCATGTTTCATTAATTTATCGGTGCCCCCACTTCCTTCGATCTATGCTCCATAAGTGCTTGCAGAAGGCTAACGGTGCCATTCTGTGCAGAATTAAACCCCGTCTCCTTAAACTAACAGGCTCCAACAGCATTGGAGCCTTCGGGGAGGGCGGTATATAAATCTAAATAAATAAATAAATAAATTTGATTCTGCATAGGATGGCTCTTATAGATATTCCAAGCTAGTATCTGCCCGAACTTGAATGAGTTTCCCAAAGTTTTTCTTCTTCTTCTTTCCAACGCGGTCCATTTCTAGCAACAGGCTTCATTCCTGCCACTTTCCCAAGAATAAGATGACGTGTATCAGGCCCCAACATTTGTTGACAAAGGCGGAACGTCATTTCCTGCTGGAAAATTGGGTAGAAAAGCAACGTGAGCAGGAAACACCAGTAAAGTGTAAACCAGAGGCTAGAAATTCACATTCCAACAGTCATAACTTTCCATAAATGATCTCCTCGCAAATGTGAAACCAGGCAACTATCAGAAATGAAGATTCATTGATGCCTTTGCAATCCCTCCCTTCCTCCCTCCAAAGTCTGATACAATTTGTACCATACCCTTATATCCTGCCTTCCCCTCACAGGGACCCAAAGCAGCTTACAGCATTCTCCTGCACTCTGTTTTATCCAAACAACAACCCTGTGAGGCAGGTTAATCTGAGAAGATGCGATGGTCACTGTAAAGAGTGTGTCAGCTGTCATCTACAAAATAAAGGATAAGTCACCATGTCCAGAATGAAGGGGGGATGTTAGAAATCTTTCTAGCTGTTTGACTACACTAGGAAACAACCAATCATAGTTTATCAGCTACTGTAAATGGAAAAGACATCCATGAGGCCACCTACAGGTTTGAAAAAGCTTTGTTTTGAACTAGGCCCATTCTAGAACTAATCAGGTATAGCTGTGCAATGAACAGAATTTTATAGTGGTGGACAGGCCTTCCTTCCTCAAATTCAGGGCCAACTGATGCTCTCTCTGATCCCAAGAAACAAAAGGCTGTTTACACAAAAAGGCCCTGCTGAACCGAAAAGAGTAGAATGGCCTGCTCCCCCCCCCCCCCAATTAGCTTTACGGATTTATAAGACACCAACTATCCGAGCAGCACCGGGGCCGAAGATAAAACACACCATTAGAATGAAATATGGAAACAGCCACTTGCTAGGACTTCTGTTTTTCACTGCTGCTAGGAAAAGGAACACTTGGTCGCAAGCAACAATCACTCCTAAATTATGACACTAGCAAAGGCCATCATCCCCTGTAGGTTTCTTTGCTTGCTTGCTTGGTTTTCCGGGCTGAAAATGTCTACCAGAGAACAATTCTGCCTGAAGGGAGCCTCGGAACAGCTCTACAAGTCAGCTGGGAGCAATTCACCGCAGCTAATAAAAGTCTCCACATTTTGGTCCAGATTTCGTTGTGGGCGCCACCCTCACTGCCACCCCGTTGAGTTCTGACATCCTGTGCTGGGGGCTTGTGGGATGGGATCCATGTGGCTGCCCTCCTACAGATTTTTTTTGTGTTGGCCCCAGATTGTCAAACGCTGGCTACGTGCCCTCTTCGATTCCTTTGCTTCAGGTTTATGATTCACTCTTAAAGCAAGAAGCTGTACAAGGATGACTCAGAGACACCGCTGGGAAAGAGCTGTTATCACTCGAGATAAACCCTTCCCTACTCACATGATTCACGCCAAAGTGGAAAAGAGGCAGAGGCTGTGGAAAAGAAGGCTTGTCTGATAAAATATTCTGCAGAATACGAGAATATGAAGCTGCTATTGGTTGGGAAAAACCATTGGCCCATCTGGCTCTATAAACTTGTCCGCGTTGACATTTCAGGCAAGTTTTTCCGGCACTTCTTCCTCAATGCTTTCTTACAGCTCAGCTAGCCTGCAAGAACTCCACCACCTCCCCTTGACACAGCCACCAGGATCTATGCCATGGTAACATTGGGACTGGACTACTGTAATGCACTCTGCATAGATCTCTGCTTGAAGACTGTTCAGAGACTCCAAATGGCAGAGAACGCCTCAGCTTGGCTATTATCAGCAGCTAAATGGAGCATGCATATTACTCCCACGCCGCAGTCACTTCACTGGGTGCCCATCAATCATCAGATTTAGTTCTATGGATTGGCTCAGAATTTCAGAGCCCTTGATGGGCTTGGTCCATCAAATCTTCAGGACCACCTTTTCCCCCTATACTCTGCCATGACCCCTTAGCTTGTTCGAGTGGGGCCTTCTGCAGGCATTACCCTAGAGAGGGACGAAATCAACCCATTCATGTGACTTTCTCTGCTGAGGCATGGTCACAGTGCCTGTGATGCAGGGGCACTGCACTAGAAAGGCAGCAACCTAACTGCAAAGCTTAGGAAAAAGCCAGCTGGGCCTGCAACGATTGCCTTCCCTTCCTCTCCCCACAACAGACACCCTGTCAGGTAGGTGAGGCTGAGAAAGCTCTGACAGAACTGTGAGAACAGCTCTACCAGGACTGTGACTAGCCCAAGGACACTCAGCTGGCTGCGTGTGGAGGAGCAGGGAATCAAACCTGGCTCTTTAGATTAGAAACCCAAGCTGGCTCTTGGGCTTTACTGTAATGAAACGGTTCAGAAAATTGGTCCAGACTGTAAATTATAATACTGTTTGGCATCTGTTGTTGCATGTATGCTTCTACTATGTAATTTCTGCACCATTTGTCATGTTTAAATGCTTATGCTTGTTTTCCGATTTCTGCAATCCAAACTCTATCGCACTGTCAGACTAGATGCCCCAAGCTATTGACTGTATTTGACTTTTACAATGTAATACACTCCCAGGACTATTAATTTAGATGGCCATGGTGGGCACTGAACCTGGACCATAAGCATGACAAGTATATTCTATCTAACTCTGACTTGCCAGTATAAAGATCTTTGTATAAGCTATCCAAAGCGTTCTTATGTACACTGTAGCCATATACAATGTCTTCTAAATTATATTAAGTTTGGCTGACTTTGTCAGTACGCAGTAGGCTACAATTCCAGATGGGTTAGTCTGGAGCAGCAAAATAAAACAGGAGTCCGGTGACACCTTAAGGGAAAACAAAGCTTATTCCAGAAAGAAGTTGTTGTGAGTCAGAGCTTCTTTCAGCAGAAAAACTCTGGGAAATCAAGATGAACTTTATAACACTGAAAAACAACACGCAGTTAATCTCAGCGCAATTTTAAGAGATGGCTTCTACCCAAACAATACATGTTCGTTTGTTTTAAGCAGTTTTTTTGGTTTCCACTGTCAACATTTGTTCCTAGCTTCTCAGGTGGCAAAGCCAAGATATATATGCTAAGGCAACAAAGCGCATGGCAGTGGGGTATGCTTGATCCAGCCATGGGAAAGCAAAGAGAAAGGAATCGTATCAGGCTCACCCTAAGAGTCTCCAAAAAGTCAGCTGTGTATCCTATACTGACCCCCATCCCAGAAGACAGAGGAAAGTATATTTGGTTCTGAGTCCATCAGAGCAGACAGAATGCTTAACTGAGGTCAGGAGGAGGCAGCCATGGACCATGTGCTCACCTAGGCAGGTGAAGGGAGCATGAAAGTAATCGGAAATCTGCAGAGATGTATAACTTCCTAAGCTAAAGAAACTGTTGTACTTTTAACATCCCACATATAGGGAGAGGGACAGAGGGATTCTTGTTTTACTCATTTCTTGTTAATCCCTTGCTCAATCTGGTGTTGTGCTAAAACATTTTCCTTTGAATAAATACTTAGCATCATAGAATCATAGAGTTGGAAGGGACCTCCTGGGTCATCTAGTCCAACCCCCTGCACTATGCAGGACACTCACATCCCAATTGCTCATCCACTGTCACCTGCCACCTCCTTAAGCTTTCTTTATAACTTTATAACTTTTGATGCTGGTCGTAGTTCTCTGTACCACACAGACCTCCACTATCTCGGACAGGCTATTGTATAAGGAACACCAGGGGAAAGGCCAGTAATTGTCAAGCAGCTATTCTTCCAGGGATGCACAAGTCAGTAAACTGTACCCGTGGTGACTAGACACTGGGCAGTGGGCGACAGAGAGGCAAGCCCTCAGATCTGAGAAGGGAAGTTCAGTCCTGACCTTCCTTTGTAATTCCTTAAAAAGTCAGGTGGTGGCAGTGGGTTACCCAGGAAATAAAAGCTGCTTCAGGTGTTAGGAAAACCTTGGAGGGCAGGGTGGGACAGGGCCCGCTGGCCAGAGTAGACCCATTCCTCCTCAGGAAGCAATACTAAACCGCACGCGCTACACGCCGACTTCTGAAGACACCCATCAGCTGTGGTTTTCCACTACAATTATATCCACCACTGTAGACACTCAAGCTAGCACTGCCTTTAACAAAACTACATTGCATGTGACAACTGCTGCCAAGCTGCAGTCAACAGTGACCCAACAAAGCAAGCAGGAAGCAGGGGGGTTCTCTTACTAAGGCAACAGCCTGCAACAGCCAACCTCAAATAAAGTCCAGCTCAGCTACCATGTCTCTCTATAGCAGAAACCTTATTAGAAATGTTTAGTGCGCCTGGGTTGCATTGCATTCGCCACTACCTTAGCAACTGAGCCTCAAGACCAGGACGCTGGCAGAGGCCATCTGCTCCTGTTGCCATAACCTGCCCCTCTCTTCCCTTGACTTATCACGCTTGCTACCCCTACAAAAATACCCCGTGTCTCTGTCAGGAATAATTCTCTTCAAACCAGACCAAGTCAAGGATGCAAGGCGCCAAGAAAAGAACGGGCCGAAGCCTGGGTTTTCATTCACCACAGGGGAAGCACGTAGAAAGGAATTGTCAAGCGAGCGATTTCATCATGCACGGTTTGAGAAAGCCACGGCATCTTTGATGGCTGCATCCCCTACTTTACAGACGCAGCATATTTAATCTCCCCTTGATTCTTCAGACCTTGATCTTTGAAAGTCTCCTATTGTTCGTCAGCCTGCTGCTAGGTGTGCATCTACAAACACTCCTGAGTTGACAAACATCACAAAGAGACCTTGCACAACCAAAACAGAAGAACCAGGGCTGGTTTTATCAAGCACACTCCTTAGGGATGCTGGCGATTCTTACGTAAGAAGAGGCAAGATAAACAAGAGAACCTCCAGGCCCACACCAGCTCTCACAACTGAGATCATTGTGTAACATGCAACATTTTGCAACAAAGGGATTCGTTTAAGAAAGGAAAGCCACCAGCAGCTTGGATCTGAGAAGCATATAGATTTCTTCATGGGCCGAAAGGAGATGTGTTTTAAGGAGTGCTTCTTTTACAGGAAAGAAAATTTAGGACAGCAGCATGGAGACACCGGATACTGCTGCTGCATCCTGTCTAAACAAGTGTTCCGAGAGATGCAAAATGTTATTTTTCAAGATTTGGGGAAAACAAGGCAATCATTAGCCCAGATGCACTAAACAAAGATATCTGGAAATGCCACTCACTGGCGTTTTCATAAAAAACCAAGAGCAGGCTTAGACATGGAGGAGCCCTTCCGTTAGTGCCTTTAAGGCCCGTTAGCGCTGCAAATTCAACCTCAATATAGCTGTAAGGCATTAAGTCATCCATTTTCATAATAGCAGAATGCAGCTCTCTCCCTCTCAAAAGTGAGCATGGACATGGGGGGGGGTCACCCATTGATGAAAGGATCCCCCCAAACAAAGTGAACTTAATCGCTACCCAAGATTGACATCAAGCACTTCAAAAGCTTGGGGGGGGGGGAGATCAAGGGAAAGGAGAAATAAATATGGAAGGGTTTCCTCTCCATTCTACTTCTCATCTGAGGCATTTAGGATGCCTCAATACAACACTGACTTGCCTTCATCCTGAGCTGGGGGAAGGGGGGGGGCTATCAAAGTCCTAACCCACCTCCATATTCAAATTCCTCCTCTGCCACCCTCTTACCTCCAAAAACCTTGCAAAGATGGAATGGGGAATGGAAACTTCTCTGCAAATCGCCCCCAACCTCCATCTGGAGAGGTGGGAAACCACGAGGGGGTGCATTCCCACAACCTCCCTAAATTATTTTCTGTGGACGTGATTAAATGGGGGCAGGGGTTGCTCATCTTCCTCCCCTTTTGGTTCTCAGCAGTAACTTTCCCAGCAAGAGACTTCTCTGGAAGAGGAGAAGGGAATAGATCTCACGGCCCAGAAGCCTGCCTGCATGAACAACCAAGCAAAGGAATAAATAAATGCTCTGTTCCTTCTCCCCACCTTCAAATCTGGAGATGAGGGGGGAGAAGATGGGGGGGGGAGAAGATATCAAGAAGGCAAACAAAGTGTCTCTTTAACCTAAATGGGTGGGTAGGAGAAAGATAATTATAAATTAAGTAAAAATATGTGGTTACTACAAAACACGTGAGAAGTTAATGTGTAAAAACAGTTCATTGCAATCTCTCCTAAACCACTTGTCAAATGGCAAAAACATTTCCTGACTGCATGGCTGGGGGGGGGGGGAGAAATACCCTGGGAACCTCCTCCACAAAAGAGGACCCCTTTACACAGAGGATCAGCATATCAGGAAGAAATGTCCAGCTTAGACCTTTCCCCAGTACGCTAGTTTCCTCCCTAATATTCAAGGCAGCCTTTGTTCCTGGACAGCATTCAGCCACACAAACCCTCCACCCGCAGCCGGAAGTGGCGCAGTCCAGGAAAGGCTGCACCACTGGACTTTGAATGGATGGACTGGGCCTCGCACAGGGAGAGAACCATCTTTAAAAGGGGATGAAATTGTCATTTCAGATTAGAGATTTCAGAAAGAGCGGGAGAGGGTCAGGGAGCACTGGGGCATGTGCAGAAAAACACACAGTGTTTTGGGGGAGCTGGGGGGGGGAATGGGGAAACCATGATATGATTCTCCCCTTATTCTGAAGTGCTCTTAGGAATCGAGGTTGTTTGGGGCTGTTAGGTTCATATTGGGGGCAATGTGGGGAAGGCAAGAGGAGGAATAGCCCAGCCAAAGACCCTTTTAACAATCAATATGGGAAAAATATGGGATAAAGAGGAGGAAGAGATGGTCCAGTGTATGTTAGACAGGGGGGAGAACTGGGACATGCAAGGAAGCCCATGGGGGCAGAAAAGATGCATGGGGCTGCACTAGACTTCCCCTTCTGCCGGAATTACAAAAGAACAATAATATCTACCTATGCATATCGGCGAGCAGGGGGGCGATGAAGCAGGGGGCTGCACCCCGACAGCCCCAATTATGAACCCCGATTGATATTTACATGTGCCTTTTTGGGCTGTTGTGCAGGGTGGCGGAGGCGGGGCAACTGCGAAGGCACAAGAAGCCAACCACCACCCAGCCCGGCGCGATGGCTATTCAGACGTGCCTTGGGAGACCCGTGTCCAGATCGTGTCCAGATCGAGGGGCAGTTTGGAGGGAGGGGAGGCTGCCACTGACCCGAGCCCCGGAGGGGACGGGAGGGAGGCCGGCTGCTCACCTGCTGGTATTCGGCGTCCTCCGGTCGGAAGTCGTCGCCGGTGGCCTCCCAGCGGAGGCTGTAGTGGGGCAGGCGGTGCAGGAGGCTCACCCACCAGGGCGGGGAGTAGCTCACGCCCGCCGCCATGGCCTCCCTCCCTCCCTCGCCGGCTCCCCTCACAGGCGCCCCGACGCCGACGCCGCCGCCGCCGCCATCATGAGCGCCTCCGTCTCCCTCGACTCAAGCCGCCCGCCGCGCTCCCGTCGCCTCAGCGCCGCCGCCGCCACCGCGACTCCCCGGCGGAGCCTGGCCGCCCCACATGGCCGCCGCCGCCTCAGCTCTCCTCCTCCTGCCGCCGCCGCCGCTCTTTGTTCGCCCACAGCCTCGCCTCCTCCTCCTCCTCCTCCGCCGCCGCCGCCGCCTCCTGCTCCTGTGCCTGCCTAGCGCCGCCCACCGCGGCCGGCCCTGCTCCAGGGAGGGAGAAGCGGCGCTCGGCTGAGGTGAGCCGCGGGGAAAGGCAGGCCGGCCGGCCAGGGGGCCTGTGGCTCCCCCCTCTCCCGCCGCCCCACGCAGGCCTGGTCGGGCCCAGCAGGGATAAGCACCCCACTGACCCCCGTGGACACACCGCTGCCCCCAAACTGAGGAGCACCTACATTGCCCTCCATAGACACCCCAGGGCACCCCACCGGGAACTATAAGCCCACTGGCACCCATATATACACCATGGTCCCCCACCCCCCCAAAAAAGAGGAAGACATACATTGACCGCCATATGCACCCCTGGGCACCCCACCGAGAACTATACACCCACTGGCACCCATATATACACCATAGTCCGTCCGTCTCCCAAAAAGAGGAAGACATACATTGACCGCCATATGCACCCCAGGGCACCCCACCGAGAACTATACACCCACTGGCACCCATATATACACCATAGTCTGTCCGTCTCCCAAAAAGAAAGAAGACATACATTGACCGCCATATACACCCCAGGGCACCCCACCGAGAACTATACACTCACTGGCCCCCGTATATACACCGTTGCCCCCCAAAAAGAGGCACAGTACATTGACCGCCATATATACACACTGTTGCCCCCCACTGAGGAATATATGTCCCGCTGACTCCTCGCTGAGGAACCAGCACCACACTGACCCCTGTCTATACGCCATTGCCCCCCCCCATGGAGGAACATCTCCATTGACCTCCATATACACACTGTTGCTGCTCATACAGCCCATTGACCCCCATATATGCACCATTGCCCCTCTACCAGTCCCCTCACCGAGGAACATACATCCTATTGGCCCACACAGACACTATTTTCTCCCACCGAGAAATGTACACCCTAATGCCTTTGTCCAGCGTTGCGGCACTACCCCAATGCAGCGGCATCATAATTACTTTGGCAACTATTGCGATCATCCCTGCATTGCAACCCTGCTGATTCTCTCTGCCCGCCAAACCCCATCTTCATCGGGACCCTGTGAAGGAAGCTGAGACTGGGACTGGCTCAAGGTCTCCCATTGAGCCCCATGGCCAAGTAGGTAATGGAACCATCTTGGACTGACATTTAACCCCTGCACTGCGGCGTCTCTCCCTGACGGTGCGCTGTCAACAACCCATTTATATAACCGCCACCCGATCAAACCTTTCCTCTTACCCCTTGGCTCTGATACCATAGCACACATTTTGGTACAACCCCATTGCAGTAGCTGCATTGTCAGTCGCCTTCTTTGTGATTTCAGATGCTGGGACTCCTAAGAAGAAATGCACACATATGGAGCTGCCTTACCTGGAATCGGCCCATCAGTAAGCCAAGGTCAGTATTGTCTGCACAGACTGGCTCTCTAGGGTCTCTTACTGCCCAGTCATTTTAACTGGAGATGCCAGGGATTGAACCAGGGCCCTTCTGCAGGCAAAGCAGAAGCTCTTCCACTGAGCCACAGTCTACCTGCTATGCAGAAAAGAAGTAAAACAATATTGTACAAAAGTTGCCAGCCCTGCAGAGAGAGAAGAAAAAGCTAGAGCTTTTTTCATTTAATTAATTTAAGGACTATGTGCATGCTTGCTGAAAGCAAATTCCCAAACTAGAGCGGTTGTACATACATCATCCCTTGCCAAAACACTCAGATGCCGGTGTATGGAAAACTAGAGAACAAGATTTGGAGCACCCTGAAATTCTTGTTGATCTCTTAAGATACTACCAGGTTCAAATCTAGTTATTCTATTGCGGATAGTTTCTCCTCTGGAATGAAGTGTGGGAATGGTCCTAATTTTCTTGAGATAAGCAGATCCTGGATGGAGACTTCTCTGGGACCATATGTCCCACTTTGTGGGAACAAAAGTGGGGGTGTAAATGAAGTAAGTCAGTACATAAACAAAACACATGTTTGAGTTCTGTGATGGAAGAAGGGCAGGATGCATCCAGTGAAGGATTCGGTCTTGGCATTGTTTCAGGAATATGTCCTGAAACTTGTCTTTGGAGCGAGGCCCCAGGTAGCCAGGCTGAAATGTATGTGCTTTATCCTGTAATCCCCAAATCACAACTATAGCATAAAACTGGAACTCGTCCAGAACCATACTGGAATAACCCTCAGCCAAGCCTGTGTGAAATTAACCTTTGTTTCAGAACATAAGGAAAACATATCCTCTTAGGAGTCAAAATAGGTTTGCTCCGATTTAGCTTCAAGATGGCGTAAAGAAAGAGAACATGATAACAAACAGGCATTGTTTTCGCAAAGCCCAAATTTACTGCCAACCCTAATGCAAAGATTAGTGGGGTCGGGGGGGGGGGGAGGTAGTGATGAAGGGGGTTGTTCCTTAGGGTTGCCAACCTCCCAGGAGGCCAACCTGGAGGCATCCTACTATTACAGCTGCTCTCCAGGCAAGAAATGACTTCACCTGGAGAAAATACCTGCTGTAAAAGGTGGACTCTGTACCATTATACCCCATCAAAGTCATCCTCCTCCATGCAATTCTTTGCTTAACACAAAAGCCCCATCTCTTTGTCTGCAGCTGCCTGATATCCCAGGGTTAATAACCAACAACTGAGGGGGAAAAAAGCAATTTTAGCTGCATTTAGAACAATGTAGCCGGGGGTGGAGGTGGGGGGATAGTAACGAAGCCAGCGCTTCAAGATTAGCCAATTTTGCATAGACCACCATCAAACCATCTAGACCAAAGTGGGGGAAAGTTTTAAATCTAATTAAACTGTTTTAGGGAATGGCAGCCAGCCAAGCCACATGACTGCTCTGCGTCTCTGTGTCCCCATTTGGAACCCCCTTTCTAGAACCGTCTTTCACACCAACTTTTGCACAGCTTTAAGACGTCTTCCATATAAGTTTGCGCTGGCTAAGTGTGCCGAGATTATTTAAACAGATGCAAACGTTTAGAATGGAAACTGGGAAACTTTTTTCTTTCCCAATCTCAAAATCCCTAAGAAAGAAGCTTCTCAACAGATGTTTTCTGTTGCAGACATCATGCGATGATAGATATTCATCTTCCATGGTCCTTTTCAGAGTTAAAATGTTGTAGTTTGTATTTCATCCATCCCAGCCCCGTAAGCGGCAACCTGCTTGGCCCCCAAGGCAAGCAAGAATCGCCTCCAGGCAGCGAGGGAAGCTTTAGAAAGGGTTTTTTTTTTTTGTCTCCCTTTTTTTTCTTTTCAGGCAATCTTTATGCCACAAAATGAGTAATAAATGCCAAGGCTGAGCAGGCTAATCAGAGCCGGGGGGATACATTGTGTAAATGTATTTGCAGTTGTAATCTATGCTTAGCGATCACCTCAGAGTTTAAGATGGACTGCGAAATAGTCCGATCTCACCGGAGTTTAGAAGTTAAATTGAGTCAGCCATGATTACTACCCCGAGGAAATCCAGCATTGCTAGGCAGGCAGCAGTAAACCGCCTCTGAATTCCCTTGAAAAACCTATGGTAGTCGCTTTCAACCAGGGCTACTAGTATCCCCAGGATTACTGGAGAGCCCCAGAGGGGTTACTCCAGTTGGGTTTGAAGACTGAGTGGAGAAAACCACTCAATTAATGTTATGCTCCCCCCAGGATGTGAACTCAGGATCGTTGGGTCTTCTTCCAGCACTCGGCCCACTGTACTTGTCCATGATTTCAGAGCATTTACATCCTTCATTAGAAGCTCCACGAGGCAAGAAGAGCCAATCTCTTCTTGGACAAAGCATTCATTCAAACTCACCTGTCACAGAATCGCTTTAACTTAGACGGTGATCCCGCTGTGATGGATCGATGAAATCCCTATATATAATTTAAGAATGATCACAGGCGTGCGCAAAACAAGCAGCTGGTTGACGCGGCTTTAAATTGCCAGCTGTGGCAAGAGATTAATGTGATGCTGGATGCAAAACAGAAGCCCACAAAATGGATTTCCCCCCCCCTCTGTGCTGCCACTGTGTTTTTGAGGGGTGGTATAAAGAGAAAGCAGATCACAGCACTTCTAAGAGCCTGTTGTGTGGGAGGATACAGGGGGACATCAACCACTGGGCGTGGCGTGCCTCATTAGTACCTTTGGCCCCTTCGTGCAGAAGAGGAGTAACAGTGGATACGTTGCCTGGAAGTACCACTAGAAGTACCACTGGAAAGCCTTAAAGGCAGGGAAATGATAACCCCAAGTGTTTTATTCAGGACAGAGCCCCCCTCCACCGAGGCCATGGGAAAGAAACTTTAACAACTGCCTTCTTCCACATGCACGCACAGAGCTCACGCCTTGAAAAGTTATCTTAAGACTTTAAAACTAGAGGGATATTTTAAAATTGGGTGCTTGCCTTGTGTTTTAAATCCCGTGTTGTTGTTTTTTTACAGTTTTAAATGAATGCTTTCCTGTTTATATTTCTCCCTTGGTGAGCCATCTCGAGCTTTTTGTGAAACAGGAAGGTGGTGTATCTCGGTGGCCTAAATAAGTAAACACATTCCCCCTTGGTGGTGGGCATTTGCTAAAATTGAATTAATAACAGGAACGGTCATCACTGGCTGGCAGGAAGTGGAGATTCCAATAATGAGGGGAGGGGAGGAATCTAATCTCTTGGATCCCCTTGATCCTATTTAGGAAACTTTGCTCACATGAAAACAGATGGCCAACAATCCCTCACCAATTATGTCCAGATTATCTCTTCTGTGGTCTATCATTTTAAAGGCGCTTCCCTCCCCCCAAACCAGCCCCACCTTCTTTAGATCAATTTACATTAGCGTGGGTCTATCCCCCAGTTAGTCTTGTGGATTTTTTTTTAAGTCCATCTGAAAATAAATTTACTTAGAATGTGCTTATCTGTGCACAATTGGGGGAGGAGAGGAATGGAAGTTCACGGACTCCATTTTAAATATTTATCTCCCCAATTAGGAAGCAGAGGCCTGCAGGGAGAAGCACGGAGAAAATTAATCTAATGAGATGTTTCTCCTAAATGTCTCTCAGAGCCTCTGCAAGCCAGTTCTGGTCCATCCAGCTGGCCTACCCTGAAGAATGGCCATGATTCAAAGTGTTGCCAGTAAGATGTTTGCAAATCAAGCGGACCTTGCTGCTTGAGTTTCCAGTTCTGGATGGGGAAACACCTGGATATTTTGGGGTTGGCCTGGTGAAGGTGGGATTTAGGGAGGGTAGGGGGTATGATGCCATGATGCCACCCTCTTTGGAACATGAAACAGGTGAGGAGGCACGTTACGGAACTCAGCCTGCACTGAGGGACTGCAGAAGGCCCAGGAAGTCAATTTTTGCAAGGCTCTGCAAGAGTCACATTGCTGATTGCAACCTGTTGACTTGATTAACAATAATGAGGAGATTATTTGGTGCTATCTGGCAACAATTGAGCCTGCTTCTTCTGACAGAGGCCATAGCTCAGTTGCTCTTTCTCTGCCACACCTGAGAACAAAGCAGAGATTACCGATTTCCAGGTTTAACGGGACAGACGTCCATACCCTTGGCAAGAGAGCCAATGAGAGAGCATTTCCCACCGGCACCACCTGGAATAAAACCAGCCCTCTGCCCTAGAGGCCCTGCAAGGAGCCAGCAGGTTCGCTGACCGCTTTGCTCCATCCTGTGAAGAGAGGTCTGCAGCGACTCTCATGGGACGATCCGGCTGCCAAACAGAAAGGCAACACCAGCCTCTCTTCCTTTCATCTGACTCCTAACACTTTGCTAATGGACTCTCTATTAGCACTTGCTACTGTAAGGAAGAAGATCTGGTTCCATCACATACTTCCCTCTAGCAGCTCCCCAGGGACCAAAGGCTGGGGAAACGCTCTGCTCCTCTCTCGGTCCTCACAGTGGGGCTCTGAGCTGTGGAACGCCTGCAGGCCCATCTTTCTCTGCACGGACACCTTGGACAGAATTACGGCTCAGGGCAGGCGAATCCTACAAGGATTTGGATTTTAAAAAATGCCCAAGTGCTCTCTCTCCCCAACCACCAGTCTGTGACTGGAGCAGCAACTGGATTAAGCAAATGGTGGATTCAGGATGGGGTCAACCTCACCCTGGGCAGCTCCCACAAGCCACCTCTGCAAACCCTCGTGACTGGAAGAAACAGCAGAAAGGACTGTGATTGGGGGGGAGATCTTTATCCCAGATGTTATTCTTCCAGTCTCACCCTTGCCTTCCACCTCCTGGTGGCTTCAACAGCTGGAACCTTGGATGACACTGGCCAGGGGAAAGGACTTCCCTCCCACTGGGTTTCAACGGAGACATGGCAAAGCTGCTCCATTCGCCACCCACACAAAGGCGTCCTTTCTAGCTTGCACATTTCCAGAGTTGTGCAATGTGATTTCACGCTCTCTCCCTGGCTTGAGAAAAATGGGGCTTAGCTTGACTCATGTCTGCATCCTTTGTTGGACCTCCGTTTCGAGAACCCAGGACGCCGCTGGCGTCTTCCTGGCTTTGCTCTCTCGCTGGGGAGCGGCACGACGACAATCAATCGGCGATCAATGAGGAGAGAGCAGGCCCTCTGCCTTCGGTTCCATCAGGTCAGGAGAGAAGATGAGTGATTGAAGGGGCTGTTTCACACCTTGGTCAGGATGAGCTGTCAAGACACCAATAATGACGGAGGGGAAAGCGACATATCCTTCCTGTGCAGACTGCAGCCGATTCCCAAGTACATTCTCAGAGGCAGAAGAGAAGGAGAGATCCATGCCAACTTCCAAAGTGAATACTTTGAGGCATGCACATAATCGGTTCAGGCTAAAAGTGAGCACAATATTGTATTTTTATTTAAAAGTTTTTTAAAAATTGCTCGGTGCCCATTATTAAATATCATAACCCACCACAAGAGTTTGAGACAAAGATGTGTCTCCAGCAAAAGAGGGAGTCTGATGAGGGGGGCAGGAGCTAAAGGACTCAGAAACCTCGGTCTGTTCTGTAGCAAAAGCCAGACACAGCTGTTAATTCCATTATATTCTGCCTTTCCTCACGAAATGCCTTCTCCTCCCCCCCCCCTTTGCTGGAAATCTGCTTTTCCGACTCTGTGAAAGGTTTAGTTGTTCAGCATCTGTAGTGTGAGAGTCCCAGGGAAGTTCAGGCATCGATGACGTTTTTGCATTTTCAAGACCATGTTCGTTCCGTTTTAGGGTGCAAAACAACTTTTCCCAGCAGCTCTTTTCGGGAGCCCCCTTTGTCCTAACAAGGGTGGAAGGGATACCTTAAGAGAAACAGACGGGACTCTGTCAGTGTCACAAACTGCACAACCTGTGCTGGTCTTGTAGTTCCTCCGCAAAGGACTGAAAGAATTCTGGCCATTGTATTTGAGACGTGGGGAAATACGTTACAATGGAGGGGCCGTGGCTCAATGGGAGGGTCTCTGCTTGGCACGCAGGAGTCTCAGGTTCCATCCCTGGCATCTCCAATTAAAAGGCTCAGGACCTCTACCTGAGAGCACCTGCTAATCAGAGAAGACAAACTGAGGGTCTAACTTGGTGTAAGGTTACGTGTTTTGGAATAGCTAGGCCCTCCAGCATAATAATGACATCAGAGCCCTGCTGGATCAGACCAGTGGTCCATCTAGCCCAGCCACCCATTTCAGATGGTGGCCAACCCATTCTAGAGATCCAACAACAGGGCACTGAGGCTGCTTCCTTGCTCTGGGATTCGGAAAATTAGTCCCTCTGAACATGGAGATTCCCTTTAGTCACAGTGGCTAGTGGCCACTGAGGTACCTATCTGCCCATTAATCTGTTTAATCTCCCTTTTAGAGCCATCTGTGCTTTTGGGCACCACTACATCCTCTGGCAGCAAATCCTACATTTTAATCACGTGTTGTGTAAAGTAGAATTTCCTGAATGCCCTCGAGTTCTAGTATTTTGCCCTCTCCACCCAGGGCATAACTTTATAAAGCTCTATCATGTTCCCTCTTAGTTTTCCAAGACGGTATCCTTCAAAACCACACTGCCAAACAAGGCCTTAAACATCTATTGTCCTTCTTCCGATCTCAGCCCTGCCATTTTCCTGGAAAAAAATAGTTTGGCCAAGCTAAAAATAACTCTACAAGAGGAGGAAGATGGTAGAATCCTGAGGGAGTGGAGCTTCCTTATATGCCCAATTGCCACTTTGGGGTCAGAAATGAATTTTCCTCCAGGCCCCATTGGTCAGGGATCTTGGAGGCTTTTTGCTTTCCTCTGAGCATAATCACTGGGGGAATGGGGATGGGTGCGAGATTGTGCAGGGGGATGGACTAGATGACCCTGGAGGTCCTTTCCAGTTCTGCTTCTACTGGCAAGGAACTGTGGCTGAAACAGAGCGTTCCAAAATGCGATCCCCCCTCTGGAGTCTGGAAGTGGTACAGTCAATTCGAACCCTTTGTCCTGCAGCACATGTAGACCAAGGGCTAGGAGCGCAAGAGAGAACCCGAGGGAGAGCTGCCGAAATCCAAGGGCCCCATTTTCTTTCCCGGCGAGGGAGACACGGTGATGATGTCATCAGAGTCATCCGAATGAGCCTCATCCTCCAGCAGCACAGGAGAGGGCTGCAGGCGACCCGGGGAGGACGTGGCTGAAAGGAAAACAAAGAAAAAGTCACAAATGCTTCTGGGAAGGAAAGATGATACTCTCTGGGTCATTAAGTTTCCGGAATGGCGAGCAGTCGGGAATAATTCGCATTCACTCTTTGGGCTTGGCCACCAGGGGCTCTTTTTGCCTTCTGTGTGCAGGCCCAGCAACCACTGCCTGGGTAAAGTCCTTTTCCTGCTCCTGCTGAGTATTATGAAGCCGTCACAAAGAGTCGCATGCCAGAATGCAACAGCCGCTGAGGAACTCCGCTGCAGCACAAGTAACTTACCAGGACCAATGCAAACATTGATCAGTGTGCAACCTCCTGTAACCCTGCACAGTTCCCTGCAAACTGTAGCCCGGCCACCTCCTCGGCACTGCAAGTTACTCCCCTTTTCAGTCTGCAAGGTGGGCTCCTGGTAGCCCCGTAGAAGTCTTTTATCGTTTCCAGCTGCTGCTCTAACCTGACTCTGTTGGTGTCAATTTAAGCCTGCAAAGCAGCATGCCGAGGACAGCGTTCAAAAATCACATCCAAAGTTAACATTCTCGCTTGACTATTGTTTAAGGGGGAAGGGAGGACGCTTCTTACAAAAGCGACAACCCACAGGCCACTCCTGGCAGCGTGTTCCTCGTGAATGTCTGATTCCTGAGAAAGAGAGAGACCTTCGGAGCATGATTTATTAACACTGCCCTGCCATGGAAAAAAAGGCAAACAAAGGAGGCTTCCCCCTGGCAGACAGAATAATTAAGAGGTCCGGCTCCCTAAACAAATTGCTTTGATCTAACAAGGTCAGTCTCCCTGTCTGGAAGGAGTCCTGGCCTATTACTCGCTCAATCACTTTGCTCGGCTTTTGTGCTTTCTGCAAATGTCTCCCCGCCTCCACCTCTCCA
The DNA here is from genome assembly GCF_049243985.1 of Paroedura picta. Taxonomy (NCBI): domain Eukaryota; kingdom Metazoa; phylum Chordata; class Lepidosauria; order Squamata; family Gekkonidae; genus Paroedura; species Paroedura picta. The sequence goes on from NC_135385.1 coordinate 21,160,384, forward strand.
GTTTCAGGACCTTCTGCGAGATGGCGACCGGTTTTGGTGGAGAGCACCACCACCATCTTATCTTATCTGGGTATATTTCGATGGCTGCGCAAAAGTTAAGGCCCAGTTACAGCCAGAGCGGCTGTATTTTTTAAACCTTATTTAGGTGAAATTTCTATTCATGGTATCACAGTTCACAACCTCTCTGCGTGTTTTTTTCTGTGAACACCCAGAACAGAGAGCACCTCTTCTAAGCGGTAGTGGTGGGGAACTGAAACCCACTGGGATTCTCATGCCATTCAACCGTTCTTTAAAAAGGACATAATTTGTCAATATCTGAAACGCCATAATTTACTGAAGACCTTTGGGTAGCTCCCAAGACTGACCAGTAAATGCCCGAAACGGCCGCTCATTTGATCCACTGGCCTCGCAAAACATTGCAAGCGGACAACAACATACACGCTCGTTCTCTCTTCCGGGTTTATGACAGGATAGGAGCTTGCTCAGAGCATGAATGGAAAGGAGCAGCTGATGGATTTTGTGAGGCAGACGAACTTCTCTATTTCCCCTCCCCCAAAGGGCTGACCCTTGATGCTTGAGTGGCATCTTGGACCGATAGCCTCTGGTGGAGCAGTTAAATGATGATAGCTATTAGCCTTCGCAGCAGCCCCTGTGAAGGACACAGCAATTGACACCTGCTCTGTGGCCCGCCGCACGAAAATCAATGCAATGGAGTGGCCACCGACACAGGAGAGCGATAACCATTGGGAATCGATGATGCAGCTGCTCCCCTGGAAGAAAAAGGGCCGAGAGAAGCTGATGGAGTGGTGGGATCGACCATGAAGCTAAATGAGACTTACCAGAACTCGTGGCGGTGAAAACTAAAGGCGAACGCTTGAACGCTGACCAGACCGGCTTTCTCTCCCCAGGCTGGGCATCCGGGCGTACCTCCTCCTCGCTCACTGGGCCGGACGCTGGGTGACTGCAAAAGGCAAAGAACAATAAATGGCTGGGGCCACAAAGCAACCAACCGCGGAGACCAAAGTCAGAGACACACAGAATATGATCTACGGCTCCGGAGGTCAGAGACTCTAAATCAAGGACAAGCCCATTGGGATCGAAAGCTGTTGGGGGGTTATATTATAAGGGACAGGGGATTAGAACTGAAATGTTTTCTGTTGCCCACAGATTCTGGAGAGGAAAAGCTTTGGGTAGGACCACAAGCTTGCGGGCTCAGTCGTAGATGGTGCCTCGTGGATGAAGAAGAATTGGTTCTTATATGCCATGGGTGGATGCACAAGGCCCCGGGTTCAAATCTCTTTGTCTCCAGAGGAAAGGATCGTGTCGGGTGAATACAACCTGTCCCAAACGTACCTTCCCTCCAGCTGTGTCCGTGCACTGTGAGCCCTGAAAGCAGACTGGATGAGCCTCAGGTCCTCTGGATCTGTTTTGCCGCCTGCTGCTGATCTTGAAGAGAGGGGCCCGCCCAACAAGCTGGAGTCCTGGGATGAGAAACACAGCAAGGAGGCCTTGGCTTTTGACGCAGCTGTTGGCACCTGACAGGGTCCTGGTGACCATTTCCATCCTCCACTCAAAGCATGCCCACCCCAGTGACAGGACGCAGCAGTGTGCTTTTGAGCTGGAGCCTCTGAGGATGCGACCAGAGTCCCGTGAGGACCAGGGCTCAGTGGAAGAGCCTCTGCCTGGAATGCAGAAGGTCCCAGGTTCAATCCCTGACATCTCCAGCTGAAAAGGGTGGGGCAGCAGGTTATGTGAAAGGCCTCGGCTTGAGACCCTGGAGAGCGGCTGCCAGTCTGGGTAGACAATATTGACCTTGGTGGATCGAGAGTCTGATTCAGAAGGCAGCTTCATGGATTCATCTTGCTACATGAATGAATGTGGTACTTACTAGAGTGTATGTATTTATTTACTTATATCATTTGTAACCTGCCTTTCCCCCCAATGGGGACCCAAAAAAGTTTGCACCATTCCCTTCTTCTTCATTCTACCCTCACAACCATCCTGCAAGGTATGTTAGACCGAGACTGGCCCAAGGTCACCCAGCTAGCGGCCACGGCAGAGTAAGAATTCCACTGATCACATTTAAAAACTGTTCCAGACACAGGAAAGGGAAGGATCAGGGTGAAAATATTCAGCCTAAGTCCTGTTCCTGATTAAAGAAAAGTTTAGGAGGAATAAACAGACTTGAGTTCCAATAAATAAAGTGCGTTGAGTAAATCCACGTATGCCTGAACGGGGGTTTTGCAGAAAGAAAGTACAGTTTGCTGTTTTTAGATGTATCCTGCATGGGATGTGGCCATCTTGGAAGAGGCAAGGTCTGGTAGGAGATGCCTCTTATAAGATTATAAGCCTTTCAGAAGATACGGCTCAGAAGAGCCTAGTTAAAGTACCAACAGGGGCCAGGGAAAAGCTCCGACTTAATGCTAGCTTGTCCTACAATGAAGACAGCTGGTCATTGGTCACACATACCTTGTTCCCAGCGCTGGGAGAATTCCAACCTTGTACATTGCCGGCTAATAGTTTCTGCCGAACTGAGTGTGCCCTGAAAGCGGATTGGAGTGCCACAGCCACCTAACAGAAGGCAAACGGGGGTTAGCGCCTTTGAAAGATGATGGCTGCAAATTAAAGGAGAGGAGAGGAACAGACCCCAACACAGAGTGATTCTCCCTGGTCCAAGAAAACCTCTCCCTGCCAATTGAGTGGTCAGGATAATGGCTGATTTTCGGGGCTTGGAATTAGTAAGAGATCTGCTAACTTTTGACCCCCACACAGTAGAAATGGAACAGGGAATGGATAGCTGCAGTCAAACCAATACAACTGAATATGATGCAGCTATGGCAAGGATCTACCCAACAGGCATTGCCAGGTGTGATTTGAGAGATGTCGGAGGGTAGATTCAGTCATAAGGAAGCCTCTGGATCTTGGCTGGATAGCTCTTGTGCTCCTCTCCGTGATGAGAGAGACCACATTTTGCCAGAATAGAACTAGAACACTATGCAAAAAGAAATCTGGCGTCTTTCCTCTTCAACCTGGATGCAGAGACTCCAGACCCCTAAAATGTCACCAGCTGGGCAATGAAGTGCAAAAGAAGCTAATAATACATGTCCAGAGAATCCAGTTTCAGACAGGGCCCAAATTCAGCCATCACCTGCGATTCTGTGGCCCTTGATGATTAAAGAAGATTGCCTGGCTTACAAACAGACATACTGTCCTCAAAGATCACCCCGTTCGCTGTGCACCCAAGTTCGACATACTCACCTTTTCCAGCTCAATCTCTTCCATCTGAAAGAGAGAAACGGCAAATTAAAATAAAGGCTTCTGCCTTTTGAACAGACCCAGCTCATCTTCCTTCTTTCTCATTGCCAGTTCTTAGAATCCCAAAGGTGCTCACAGGCTCGAAAAGGTTGGGGAACCCTGTTCTGCAGCCTTTCTTCCACAGGCTGCATTCACAGTTCTAACTGCACAACCCAATTTTCCATTACATACAGTGTGCTTTGAAGGTTCACATGCATTTTCTCAGTAATCCTTGCAACACCCCTGTAAGGTAGGCAATGACAGTAGTCCTTGCAGTGCCAACGGGAAGCAAAGAATGAGAGAAAAAGAATGGTTTGCTCATGGCCACCTAAGGTTTGAAGAGTTTGTTTATACCAGATTCACGTGAGGCTGGGGGAATTCAGCCATTCTACAACCGCACAAAACATATGTAAAAATATGTATTGGATGCTTCTTAAAAAAAAAAAAAAAGGTTTATAGTCCTTATGATTGTGAAGTCTGGCTTGAAAGTGTGTGTGTGTGTGGTGGGGGGGTGGGGGGGATTCCCCAAATGCTGCTGTGAAAGGGAATTTCACTCCCTTTCTCCTCGCAAGACCTGTGATCCGCACCAGCCTCTCCCAACTCCCAAAGCAAGTCCCCACATGTTGAAAGAGCACCACCTTGGCTCGGTATGCCTTCCACCGCCTTTGGATGACTCGAGCTGCTTGCTCTTTCCTGTGGAGCGTGGGAGAATGTGGTGTTGAGTGCCTCGAGTGCGAACTCCTTGACTGTGGCACACCGGATGGGTGGGATTGGTGCCTGCTGGTGGGTGATTCCGGTGGGCTCTTAAAAACAGAAATAGGAAATAGGAAATAGGAAACAAAACCAAAATATGAAACCTGCCACCCAGCAATTAAAGATGGAAGAAACTGTCACCTCCTTGCGCAAAGGCAGGTTAGGAATAGAGAACACCGGCTACGACAAGAGCACACTGGTGCCAACATGGTTATTCCAGACTATAAAAACTAATTTCTGTCGATACAGAGGGACTTTCTGGCACTGTCTCTTCTCACTGCAGCTCAAAATATCCTTCTCATGCCGCTCCTGAAGAGCCTATTGCTAGCAATCTGAGCCCTGTACCTGAGTGGGAGGCCGGATGGTATCGAGCCCGTCTCGTCCAAAGGTCGCTCTTTGCTTTGCCTCCAGTTCACTCATCTTCTCTTTCAGCTTCTGGATTTCTTCCCTGCCAAAGACAACAAAATGCATCAGTTGCCTTGAGACTTTTCTTGCGGGAACCCCAAAGCCTTCAGGACAGTCTCTCAGGGTTGGCCCCACAGCCATAGCTTGAGGGAGACAAATGTTTCCTTCAGCACCAATTTTTTAAAATATTTCTTTAGATCCCAGCTTTCAGCAAGTGACGCAAATTTGAATGATTCGAGAGGACTTTTCTACGCAGGCAACAAACACAACCTGTACTCAGTGATCCACAACGTTACTCTGATAAATTCTTTGGGACTGTTTTTTTTGTGATTGGGTTCAGCTTGCTGAGACTCAGGTCTGACTGGGATTTTACATCGTTTGATGTGTCATGTTAATGCACAGCCCTGTTTTCAGGCTTCTGGTGGGTTCTACAACCCTAATCCTACAAAATGGCCTATGGAACATCCCATCCTAGTTTCATTTTTAAAGTTAAAGAAACCCTTGGAATTTTTAAAGTTAAAGAAACCCTTCCCCTGCTTTGCAACTATGCTAAAGGATTTTGAGATTGCCCCTCTACTGCCAGGTTGCAGGAGAGAGGGCGGGCTTCTTTGTTCAGGTGGCCCCTGGACTTAACTCTTTAGCCGCCAGCTGATTCCGGAGGACGACCCGCTGGCCTTGCAGCTTCTTCGCCAGCCTGCAGGTGTGGCTGCACTCGCCCAGGGGGTCCGGCTCCTTAGCAACCAGCTGATCCAAGTGGGTAGGAGTGGGTGAGGCGAAAGACAGCACCGTGCTGGTCTCTGAGAGCTGCATCTGAATGTTCTCCATCTCGGCTACTCTCTACAAGCCGGAAGGGAAAGAGAGAACGTTCCTCCTCTCCGTTCTTCTCCTGTGAACCAGATGACCTGCCGGCTCCCGTGACTTACTTTTTCCAGCTTTGAAATCTGCCGCACCAGCCTCTGCTTGCTCCACTCGGCGTAATCTAAGGGAAAGCCGACAAAACCCCCAAATTCCAAAAAATCCCTGAAAGAAAATATTCACTGTCTAGCAAGCACCTGCAGTCCCGCCAGCCCTCCTCTCCGAGCCCCGACCCAGGGAGATGGCAGGACTTTCTCGGTGGTAGCCCCCACCTTTATGATGCCCTCTGCTTGGCCAGGGGTGCTTCAGATGGTTTTATCACACACGGTTCCACCCACGTACGGAAGCCAAGACTTCCTGAGGATCCAGACTTACTCTTTGATTTATTGGAGGCCGGGGAGCTTCTCAGCACCTGCTGCAAGTCCACTTTGAGGCTCCGGTTCTCCTCTTGCAGTTCTTTGACACTCCTGGATAACTGCAGGACAGCAGCGCTGAGCACCTTCTGGTGTCTGCTCTCGGGAGGAGACCTGCGCTTGGGAAATGGTGGGGGGAAACAGTGAGGTGAGGTGGGGGGAAACAGCGGCAGCCAAGACTGAAAATGGTAACCCAGGATGGGGGAGGCCTAGCCGTGACTCTCCAGATGTCCATGGACTACAATCACTATGAGCCCCTGCCAGCACATTTGGAATACTGCTAAAATGGGTTAACGTACAGTCCTCAACCTGCTTGCCCCAGAAAAGCAAGGAAAGATGGGAATGTACGGAAGAAATGCCTTGGAAACCATCTGGCATGAAAGCTGGCAAAGGAGACACAGCTCTGGGGCAAGGCAGAAAGCCTAGTCATGACTGCACCTGACAACACGTCCACACCCCCCAAAGGGGCAGACAACTGTGCTCGGGATCGCAGCCTCATTGAGCCCCACTGGAAGGGCAGAGGCCTGCACGTTGCCTCTCTAGGACCTGGGCGTTAGCTTTGTGATTTGCAGCCCAGAACGCCCCATCCTGAGATGTGTATGGCTGACTCACTATTTGCAGGTTGCAAGAATGAGGAAGCTGAGTTGACCTTGCTTGCCATGTAAAGAACACTACCTTCAGCTCCAGAGTTCGCCAGCCTTCCTCTCACAGCGCATTCCCCCCCATCTTCTTCCTGAGCGCTTCCGAGGCTCTCTTCCTTCTCTGACTCTGCCACCTGATCTCTAGCTGAGCAACTTGGAGAGTTAAGCCTTCCCCCGTCCCCCCAAAGCAGCAAGCTTGACTACAAGTCATTCCCCACCTGGACGGCTCTCCCCAACCCCTCACCACACCGCCAGCCGAGTTCCCATGCTACAAAAACAGTGCCACTAAGCAGCCGCTGAAGTATTAGAGGAGGAGGGAGGGAATTCCACTTTCAAAACAGATTCTGGCTGTAGAGACGTATCTGCATTAAGCAGCCCTTCTCAGGGCTGTGTTCTTTTCTTAGGAAATTAATTCGTTACATGTGGGACTGCAGCGCTGACCTGGACAGGCCAGGCTAGCCTGCTCTCATCAGCTAAGCAGGGTCACCCTTGGCTACCAGTATTTGGACGAGAGACCTGCAAGGAATACCAGGGTTGTGCTGTGGAGCCAGGCAATAGCCAAGGTGTGACTTGACGGAACCTCCTGCCACCAACCTCTGAAACGGCAGACTCTGCTCTTCCTCGTCAACCAGAAACTACTAGGCTCCTTCACCCGTGCATGCCAGTGTGGCTGAACATGACCTCCCTGGAGCCCTTCCCACCCCAGGGCCATCCTATAGGCCACCTTCCCTTTTCTGTCTGGCTATGGCAAATACAGTGAACCGTGCAGGCAGGCCTGCTCTGGCCGCAGTTCTGGAGAAATGTGGGGTGTGGGTGACGTGAAGGCAGAAGCACACATGTCTGGACTGCAACGAGGGCGAGAGCAGAGAAGAAGTCGGGTGCGTACTGCATTTGAGCTTTGCCAAGCAGACTGGAGACTGAGGTTTTATATGGGGGGGGAGGCACAGCCTTTCAGAAAGCACTGCCATTCCACAGTCTAGATGCTCTCCGGGGATCCCCAAGCAGCAGTAGCCTTTAGCAGGTTCTTTCCAGAGAACCCTTCCTCTATGGGAGTTTCCCGATAAGGAGAGGCAACTCCTCCTCCTACCTCTGAGTCTCCTCCGCAACAACAATAAATAAATCCCCAACACTTCCAAAGGAACGCCATTTTTATACTCTTAAAAACCGTCTGGCTAATGAAGTGCATATAGGAGACCCCAAAAACTTAGACACGTGCACACGGCCATGAGGAAATACACGTACTTCCGTTCCGTGGACTTCGCTTTCGCCAGCAGGGCCTGCAGTCGCTGGATCTGTAAAGGACACGAAGGCAGGAGGTGGGAGAGGAAAGACCAAGGGACGATCTAGGGAACTGGCACTAACAAATGGGACCTAGGGAAGGAGAGCCAGGATGGTGGAGTGGATAGAGTGGCAGGCTTAGGATCCTGGGTACCATGGAAGCTCACCGGATGACCTGGGGCCCGGCAAAAACTCTCGGCCTGGCCTCCCTCTATAAATTCAGCTCCCAGCTCCGATGGCCTGGATGGTGAGCGCGAAAGCATGCTGGCAATGCTCAATAACATTTCCAAAGCCAGAGAGAGAAAGCTTGAGCGCTAGATGTCGGTACGCGGCCTGGCTCGCTGCCCCTTCCTCGCATCATGGAAGAGCAGAATAAATTATGCAAAGTAACCGCATGTGTCGGTCTGAGAGAGCTGGGACTAATTTATAGATGGATTCTGTTTCCGAGACACTGTCCTAGTTGGATCCGAGCAATTCCTGTTGAATGGAGCCAGGGGCTTTCTAGGCATAGATTGGACCCGCCATCCCCTAAAGGAGAAAGCTCGTGGTTTATACTCCAGCGCGCCCAAGTGAACTCCAGAAATCTTAAGTCGTTCCAGACTTCTCTCGACATTAAAAAAAAAGAAAGAAATAGCTACATCCTTCCCATTTCAGCACGAACCATGACGTACTTCATCATAGCAGGTCTCCAGAGAAATCCGCATCTCTTCCGCGTTTGTGGTCCTGATATCCGTCTGGAGTTTGCTTTGCAACAAAAAAGAAGGTAAAACAAACACAATAAACCTGGTAACGACCCAGACATTAGACACAAACATGGATCAAAATCAAGACTGGATTATTTTCCCCTTCCTCTACCGCCTCGTCTCACAACAGTAAGGCCATGAGCAGTGTGGGGGCTTTTGCTCATAACACAAATAGTTATAGCACTATTATGCAGAAACGTCAACTGGGGACATGCAGTTCGGTGTGGCAAACTCTCTGTGTTCTTTAGAGCCTGCTTGGTGGAATGGTTAATAGCAGCAGCCTCTAATCTGGTCAGCCGGGTTCGATTCCCCACTCCTCCCCCACAAGCCGCTGGTGGGGTGACCTTGGGCTAGTCGCAGTTCTCTTAGAGCTCTATTTGCCTTACCTACCCCACAGGGCGTCTGTCGTGGGAAGAGGAAAGGTATTTGAAAGCTGCTTTGAGACTCTTTTGGGGAGTGAAAAAGCAGGGTATAAAACCAACACCACTTCTTCCATGCTGAATTCTTTGGAGCCAGTCTGTGGATCCCTGAGGAGTGTGTATGTGTGGGTGGAGACAGGGATCTGGGATCTCCTCCTCCCTTGTCCCAGCAATGCAGCCTTACTTGATGGTGTTGTCTTTCTCCTTGCATTGCTGCTCCAGCTTGAGAACCTTCTGCTTCAAGCTGTTGATCACCTAAGCCAGAGAAAGGAACACAGTTTGCCTCTCCCACATACAAGCCTTCTCTTGGGGACATGAGGCTGGTGGTGGCCCCCGGGCCTCCCTATATGGGCCGTTACCATCTGTGGCCTCCTGGTTTTTCAAAAACATTTAAGCTTTCCTTATTCTACGGGGCCCAAGGGAAATACGATCTGGACCTTCTGCTGTGTGTGTGTGTGTGTGTCTGAATGTGTGTGTATACATATATTTTTACACACTGATGTATATGTTTTATCTGAAATTGGAGCTCTGATTATCAAGAAGAACATGGTGGCAAACACGGCCACAATAAAGTGTGAACACTGGGCAATTGGCGAATAGCTCCTTATTAGTCTTTTCTCGCTGTGTCTTATCTCTGGGGTTTGCAGACGCGGTCAACCCTATGAATCGACCGTGGTCTGATCCCGCCACAAAACGGAAGCCACCAAGAAAGAGTGAAAAGGCGCTATTTACCCAGCCGCCGTCGCTTCTCGGGTCTGTCCGTACCCCGACAAACTCAGAGCCCTGTTAAAGTAAGGCAAAAGTGACTGATATTTACCATTTATGAAGTACTTCCTGGAAAAGAAATGCCAACAAGGACCCTAGTCAGTAGCTTACAGCAGAGTTTAATTTTGGGTATAAGCTTTTGATTGCAGGCATGCATCTTGATACACCCTCTCTACTCATATGCAAGGCTTGAGGAGGCGTGTTTTAATGTCTTTTAAGAACAAAGTCTTATACCCAGAATTAAACTTGGTTTGTCTAAAAGGAGTCACCAGACTCAAACTTTGTCCTGCTGCTTCCGATCAACACTGCGACCCACCTAAGATAAGAAGTGTGCTTCTTACTGGATTGCAGCAATGGTTACTGGTTTTTTAAAAAACGCCTCCTTGGATGGGAAACCAGTAAGGAAGTCCTGGGCAGAGGCAAGCAACGTATCTTGCCATGGAAACCCTTCAGGCGTGATGCTAGTTGGCAGCAACTTGATGGAACTTCCCACCAACCCGTCTTTGTGGTCTGGAGCGGATTTTGTGGTCAGAGGCACGAAGCATGCAGTCCTGCACCTGCGCTGACTCAGGTGATTAATGATCCTTGCTGGGCAACCCCTCTCCCTCGCAGAAAACTGGAGACTGAATACTTCCTGCCTCCTGGTCTGCCTACCAAAACGATGCCCGGGTTTCAAAGCCAGTATGCTACCCTGCAAGCCCTTCCTGAGTGGAACGAGGAGTAGCTGGAAGACTGGATTCGAACGCAGCTCTCTTGGCTCTGCCGCCGACTGCAGAACTCACCCGGGAGGGATCCAGCAGCTGCTCCAGCTGTCTGTCTTTCCGGTTATTCTCCTCTTCCAATCGCCGCAGCTTCGTCTTCATGCGATCCGCTTCGCATTTCTGAGCCTGTATTTCCTACGGAAAGAAAGGAAGAGCGGTTAGCCGGAAGCCTATCCGCAGAAAGCGCCAAACGCTCACGGACCTTTCCCTAGTCATCCCACACAAACAAACAGCCATGTAGGATGGGGGGGGTCAAGGTAATGGAGGAGGGCGATAAGATTCCCCTTCCTCATCACACGAGCACATTTGTGTGTTCGTTTCTCACGGTGAAGCACAACGGTTCAATGGACCCTCCAGAGCTGTTTGCACGAACTCCGTGAATGCAATTCTGCACACAGCAAACTGGATCCCACGTACCTTCTTTAAATGAATTATCTCATCATACATATCTTCCTTCTCTTTGTAACTTGGAGTGCCTGGAATGTAGCCTGGAAAAGACAAGACACAGCAAGGGACGTGTTGCAAAAGGCAGCTACCAAAATCACAGAGCTGTGAACGCAGTCTCAAGAGGACACCAAGGAGAGGAGTCTGCTTGATGCACCGCTGAAGAGATTAAAATAATACATGGGTTTCTGATAGCCATTATTTATCATATATGGCAGAGTTATGCACAGGAAGCATCTAATAATATAAAATACGTAACCCAGTTTACGTAACAGGCATGCAGACAGACTGGGCAACCCCTCCAAATACCAATGTCTACATTTTCAATCCACTCCATCCCAGCTTGGGGAGGGGGGGGGGAGAGTTTGAAGAGCTCAGTCGCATCTCCCCGGAAAGCATGGTGCTCGTGTTCCTGTGACAAACGGAAAACAATTTGGCAGGCTGGACCACAATCGCTGCTGCCGGACTCACCATTGGTGGCAAAACGAGCGTGTTTTGGCTTCTTCATGCCCAGAGCTTCCTTCAGATATTCCGGCGTACCATCGGAGAGAGTGGACCACGCAAGGCCCACGTCGAGGTCTGACTTTGCCTGGCCGACCCACGCATCTATTAAAATTGGGGGAGGGGGGGAGAGCCACTGTTGAAAAAGGGGGCAAGACTAACAGAAGGAACTGAACAAAGATGACTAGAGAAGATCAGGGCCGTGAGGATGGGGCCGTGATGCTTATCCTGCTCGAATCCGTGCTCCGGCCACTGTAAGATGCTGTGTGTGCCACATGGATCAGGTCCTCTCATGCTCCCTGCATTGAGCAGGAAGTCCCTTTCCCACACAGGGGGCTAGGCCTTTGCAAGAGGAAGTGGTTTGATGGATGGGTACCTTGTCTGAAAGACGCTCGCCACAGCTGCCTCGACGCTTTCCCCGAGGAGATGTCGAAACGCTTGCCGTCCGCCCCCTTGAGGGATCTCAAGAACGACGGCTTTTTAGGGTGGAGAATGTTGCTAGAGGAGTAAGGAGATTCTAGGGCAGGGAAAGAAAATGGCACGTGGTTTTTATTTTTAAAAGAAAAAAAGAAACGGGCTTCCAGCGCTCTGCCTGGGTCACGCCTCTTTCCCTGCTGTTCTTGGAAAAGCAAAGAGATTGCTCCCAAAAATGTATGCTAAGTGACAACCTGCCGAGCATACAAGAGGCTGAAAACTGTTGCCATGTCGCCAAGACAAGCTCCTTTCAAAATATTGACGCTCAGAATAAAAACAGAGATTTGTATTTATCTATCTCAGGTAAGCAAACAAGCAATATGGGGCCTCAGCCAATGTTGGTAATGCTACCAACATGCGTCAATATTGGGGCAGAAATTGGACACACTGTTTGGGGGTTCTTTTAGAGCTCCCCCCTTCCAATTCACCTGTCAGGGCTGCTGACGCACGGAAGAGAACAATCCCATCTGAGAAAAGCCACCCTGTTTATGGGCCACAGGCACCCCGACATGGGCTCTTGTGACCCTACATGGTAAAGGCCCCACCCCCATTCCACTGGGGCTTACTTGGGGATTTCGGAGGCTTGCGAGAAGCTTTCCTCTTGGGCTTCTGAAAAGAAAAGGCATTTGGGTATTGAAATCTGCCAAGACAGGTTTGGGACCATTTTCACTCCATAGCTAGCAAGCAGGATTCGCTTTTCTAACTATGCTTTGTGGCAGTCACATTTATGTCGGTGGAGCTCTAATTATTTTCTCAGTAGGTGTAAGGAAGACACCACATTCTTAGAGGCAAAAAGACCTGGTCTAAACCAAGTAAATAAATACATGCAATTCAAGCCCAGACTACTGGCCTAACTCACCGTTTCGGGATCTGATTCACAGGTGATTGCGGAAAGGCTGTCTTCTACCTGTGGAATAAACATGAGCGCAGTGTCGTTAAGTACCCAAACGCTCCAGTCCACAACAAATTTAGGAAGATGGTCAGAGCCAAGCTCAGCAGTCAGGCTGCAACAGAGGCAAGGTGAAAAGGTTTCAGGAAGGTTTCAGCAGGCTGTTTGGGGAAGGTGTGAGCTAGGTGCACAAAGCATTGTCAGTTGTGTTTGCCCCTGGAAGATGAATGGATATATTGGGGCAGGAGCTATTTGGTTAAACATGAACTCTGTTCCTGGGAATTCTTGGGGCTCTCCAATGAAGCCAACAGCAAAGGGAGGGTTGGACTCAGGGCAGGTCAGCAGGAAAACTCCATTCCACCAATGGAAAATGCACTCTGGATTCAACCCTGTTTTGCTCTCCGATACGCCGTCCCAAGAACCAGTTCACAGCGCTCTACCACTGAGCCACGGCCCTGGCCCCAAAGGAAAACTTTAAATACCCCTGCCAGAGTTAACAGACCCCATTGTGACCCTCTAATTTATCTAGCCACATTCTGCTGGCCATACACAAATATCAGCACACACATTTCTAGACTTTTCTTGGAAATCCGGAGAGCAACGAACTTAAAAAAAATACAGCTGCCAAGACTTTCGGAGAGGGCCAGATCCAGAAGGATCAGCAGACTCACGGAACATAGTTCCCCAAACTGAAATGCCGCACCGTGATGTAAGAGATGTGTGTGAGTGAGGTAGACAACTCCCCCCCCCCACCTGATACTGGCAAGAAAGAACATTGGGAGGACTTTAATTTCCTTTTTAAAAGATAGTGGCTTGAAGATGCTTTTATTGTTTTGCAGATTAGTTACCCTTGAAAGAAGGGCCCCCGCTGCTCATTTCCGCAGCTGCCTTCGCACTCCTTAGGAGCACCAGCCCTGCCCTTCAGTTAGATCTAGATCTTGCTCAGTGGGAAAGGCAGGATGACGGAGAAAATGGCGGGGGGGGGGGGGAGCATGATGAAAGCACATGTCTCGTTCGGCTCAGTGCATCTGGGCACCTCTGTCCCTCATGACCCTCCGCAGCGCTTTTAATTTCCTGAAGCCACATTTACTTTGCAGCATACTGACAGAGTTATTTATATCTTTTTTGGCTATCTTTTTAGAATCTGATCTCCGACCACATCGTCCCCGTCCAATTTGCCCTCCTGCGCTGATGAACAGACTGCAAAGCATGGAAGACCCCGTAGCTGGTAAGCAGATATATTAATACAGAAGGTAAATCAGTGGATATGTGAATTTCCAATAGGCAGACTCTCCCAGGTATCCCCCCTCCTCTATTGTGGCCAACTTAAATGAAATAGAAACCATGGCCACCAGTGTGTCACAAGCAGGCCTGCTCGTGCCACAATTTTGGATCGAGGTTTCCATTTACAGAAGTCTTCTGTAGGCCCCCTAAGGCCTTGCATAGCTTGGTTCAGCCAAGCCCATTTTGGATCTGGGAACTGGAAAGTCGGTCCAGAGGATTTGAGTTGGTATCCCTGGGCTCATGGAGGATACAGCTTGTATTAAGTCTTAAGCCTTTTAAATGGATGTAGTTTTATAAAGCATTGGCTAGTATATTCCACGGTACCTCTTCCTTATAGATTAAGTCATCAGATGTCCTTTCAGTGTCGTAAAGGCATGCATATTTTTAGTATGCAGTAATGGTTTATTCACATGATGGCTGCTCACTCACATTATAGCAATATTAGAGCAGAACTTTCCACTGAGTTTCAGGTAGTGGGAAGGATGGATAACCAGGGGGTTAAATGTAAACATGCTTGATTTGGAGGAACAGTTCATGAATGGGTTCAGGGTTCTTTGACAATTTGAAAGGCTGTCACTTGGAGGAGGGCAGGATCCTGGTAGCAGCAGAGCACAGGACCCACAGCAATGCATTTAAACTATGTGCAGAACAGATATCAGGAAAAAAAATTCACAGCCAGAGAATCTTACCCCCCCCCCATAAAACAAGACCCCAAGATAAGATCCCCTCTCTCGTTTGCAGCCCTCCTTCCTGCAAGGCACTCAAAAGGGAAGAGTTGGCCGAAACACCTCCTTCTATCCTCTCCATAACCCTGCAAAGTAGGCCAGGCGGGAAGGTAACATTCGAGCCAGAGGGCTTTGCAGACTGAATAGCAGCTGGAGCCTCCTCCCACACACACCTTGGGCTAGGGAGACACAGCAGCTGCGGCAGCCTGGCCTGCCTACCTCGCAGGGCTGTTGTGCGGACAGAACAGGCGAGGGAGGCCCACGAAACGGGCCCAGGAAGGTGGGAGACAGGCGGCCCTCCCCGCCCCAACCCCGGCCGGCCCTCACCAGCTCCACCTCCCGCTCGTCCTCGCCGGGCCCCCGAGACATGGCCGCACGCTCCACTCCGCCAGCCAGGCCGGGGGACGCGCCACCATCTCCGCCCGCGCAGCCCAGGCGAGGTAGGCCGCGCTCCGCCCCAGGCCGCCTCTCTCCGCGGCGCCGCTTCCGCGTCTGGGATCCCATGGCAACCGGCTCGCGGTAACAAGGCGCCGAGGGCCCGGATGGACGCGCAGGGGCGCGGCTATCTCGGCCGAAGCCACAACTTCCGGGAGCTAACAGGGCGGAAGTGACGCCCAAGGAGAACGCCGCCTTGCCAGGACTTGCGGGCGCGCCTCGATCTGCGCATGCCCGGAAGTTGCCGCGGGACAGGTTTGTGTTCCAGAATGACGTTTCGCCTTTTATGTTGCTAAAGTCATCTTCCTCATGGAAAGATTAGGAGAAAATCAGACTAATGCGGCTTAAGTAATTTTAGACGTATATAATAATGAATAATGATATTTGGGGGTATGACTATTTTTTCAGTGTATCAGTTTTCTATTCTGTGACTTTTATATAGAAACAAAAAAAGTAATATCTGGATGCGTGCAGCGGCCATGTAGGATATTGCTCCTCTTATTCAGTTACAGTGACTGGATTTGTACGGGATTATTTTCTATGTGAGCGCATTTAATTTAATCTGGAAAAAGAACCGTACCTTTCAAATCCAATGCCTTAGATCCAGTTTACTTTTTTCTTTAAGGATTCTGTACCTCAGATCTTTCTAATTTGTCCTTTCATTGTAGGAGCTGAGCTCTGACCAC
Source organism: Paroedura picta (assembly GCF_049243985.1). Taxonomy (NCBI): domain Eukaryota; kingdom Metazoa; phylum Chordata; class Lepidosauria; order Squamata; family Gekkonidae; genus Paroedura; species Paroedura picta. The sequence goes on from NC_135385.1 coordinate 21,176,149, forward strand.
CCTGCTGGTGCAGGTAGGAACAGCCCCTCTGTGTCTTGGGAAGGCATACAACAATTTGCGTAGTCCTACGTGGAGTGAGAAGAGGCATAACCTGACTAGTATTGGAGGACCTGGAACTCACATTCTGGAACGTGCCAAGGATACTGCCCCGTGATCGGTTAAGAATGCCAGGAGGTGAAGGCCTGCAGTTTTCTATGAGCAAGGTTAGAGAGAAGCACTCTTACCTTCCCATTTACCATTTCCTCCATCCTCCATGTCAGAAGCTATTTTTATCATCCTCTGAATCTCTATGCTCTTAAGAACCAACTGCATTAGGGCTTGGCGGTAGAGAGCCTGCTTGGCATGCAGGAAGTCCCAGGTTCAATCCCTGGCATCTCCAGTTCAAAAGGCTAAGCTGTAGGGGATGGGGGAAATCTCTGCCTGAGCCTCAGGAGGGATGCCGCCAGCCTAAGCAGAGAATGCAGACTTTGAGGGACTCAGTATAAAGCTGTTTCAAGATAGCAAGTCAGTTCCGTTAATTTGTTTTTGGCATCTGTGCTTATGATTCAGTTGGCATGAATAAAGAATCTAAGGAAATACCCATAGGTCTGATCTCTTCTTCAATGCATCTCAGCCATTTAGGCATACAATAATCCATGAGCATTGAGGACACAAAAGTGTTAGATTACATTTTATTTATGTATCATGAATTCATTCATGCTTTTCTTTTACAAAAACCAAAGCCTTTACTGGCATATGTATAAAAGAGGTACAGTAAGGAAACCATATACAGAAGGTCCTGCTGCGATATAAACAAAGTATACCAGAGAACATATTGTACTTTACACAGGGTACCTGCACGCTCACAATACCTTACTGCAAGTTGTAAAAATTTTGCAACGGAGTTAATTAATTCTGGTATGTTGAGAAAAAAAACACTACCTTAACTACGTCAGATTGCTGTTCTCCTTTACAAAGCAGTGGGTTTAGAAATTTAGCTCTGCTAGTGAAATAAAAACAAATAGTCAAGTACGTCTAGTCAAGGCTATGGTATTCCCAGTTGCAATGTATGGCTGTGAAAGTTGGACCATAAGGAAGGCCGAGCGTCAAAGAATTGAGGCTTTTGAACTCTGGTGCTGGAGAAGACTCTTGCGAGTCCCTTGGACTGCAAGGCAAACAAACCGGTCAGTCCTAGAGGACAGTGGTCCCCAACCTTTTTATCACCAGGGACCACTCAACGCTTGACAATTTTACTGAGTCCCGGGGGGGGGGGGGAGTAGTTTACTCCTCTACTTTCAACCACTGCCCTAACGCTCTGTGATTGCTATGGTAATGTTTAAACATCCCTTCAAAATAAGATACAGACACGCCACAACAATGAACATAAGGAACATTTTATTTTCATGGAAATTTTAACTCATGACAATGACCAATCAATGGGAACCCTGAGCTTGTTTCTCTGCAACGAGATAGTCCCATCTGGGAGTGATGGGAGACAATGACACCCAAAGTGCGTTGTAAAGGGCCGGCGGGGGGGGGCGGGGAGAAGGCGTCCTTCGCGGCCCACCTCCAATTAGTCGACGGACCACATGTGGTCTGCGGCCTACAGGTTGGGGATCGCTACTAGAGGAGATCAGCCCTGACTGCCCCTTAGAAGGCCAGATCCTGAAGATTAAGCTCAAATACTTTGGCCATCTCATGAGAAGGAAGGACTCCCTGGAGAAGAGCCTAATGCTGGGAGGGCAAAAGAAGAAGGGGGCGACAGAGAATGAGGTAGCTGGATGGAGTCACTGAAGCAGTCGGTGCGAACTTAAATGGGCTCCGGGGAATGGTGGAGGACAGGAAGGCCTGGAGGATCATTGTCCATGGGGTCGTGATGGGTCGGACACGACTTTGCAACTAACAACAAAAACAACCACCCATTCCTAAAACTGGAATACTCTTTCCACACTCCTGAGCAGTGTTCTGTTTTCTCAGATGTATGGTCTCTTTGATGGGAAATGGGGGAGGTATTCTCCTTGAAACTTCTCCTCCCGTCTGAGCACTTAAATTTTCTCTCTTCTATGGATTCTTCTATGAGTACTGAGGGTGCTGGTCTTCCGGAAGCTCTTCCCACACTCTGAGCACTGATATGGTTTCTCTCCAGTATGGATTCTTTGGTGTGAATTGAAGACACCGCGTTCACGGAAACCCTTTCCGCACTCTGAGCACTTATAAGGCTTCTCTCCTGTATGGATTCTCCGATGGGAAATAAGGTCACTATTCTTTGACTGCTGTCAACAGGATTCTAGTTAGCTGCGATGCTGCTACCCCTGAAGCCTCAAATTGTAACACATTCAAGAATAGTTTAAATAAAGTATGTCTGCAGACAAAATCTTATAGCCAGAATGTGATGAGTTTGGTTTTAAAGGTGCCACTGGACTCGTACTTGGTTAGTTATTGATCATTTCCCCCCTCATTTTTGTTATTTGCCTTCAGACTTGATAACAATTGCTGAGTATTACAAAAAGGGGGTAATAGAAAATAATCAATTGCTTTCTTCCTTTACCTCTAGATGTGCTGCCTGATGTATCTCTGTATGACTCTCTTTGGGGCTTCCTCAGATCTACCATTTCTGTAGCAATTTTCTGATTAGAGCCACACTTTTCTTGCTGATCAGACATGCTTTCAGGTAGTCAAAGGGGTCCCCCATGAAGCATCTAAGCATATACCTGTTGACTGAAGGTTTTGTGAAGAGCTCTGGAGAAGGCCTTCTTCCCTCAGCCAGGAGATGATAGCAGGTGTGAAACCCCAGCATCCTGCAGGAAAGAAAAAGAGACAAGCCAAGTGCCTAGTCAAACCACTGACCCAGCACTGAGTACTCCTACTGCCTCTGTCTTTCCACGATCTCGGGCAAGAGGGCTATTTTGAAGCCTCCTTAGCTAAAGATGTTGAAGGTGGAAATGAGAACCTGCTGCAAAAGAGGTGCTCTACCCCAAAGATGTGGCCCTTTCTCAAAACCACCACATTCCTTAGAGTCTGGATTAGAAAATGATTCGGGGAATCCAAATCTTCTCACCCACAACAAGATCTAGGCATCATCACCATGAACTGGCAAATATCACAAGAGATTCCAGTCTCTTAACCAGAGTAATAAAGAATCAACAAGCATCACAGAGCTGTCTTTTTAACATCTCACCTGGGTCTGACAAGGAACCACAGACCACGACTCTCCTTTCTGGAAGGTGACCTCAGAAAATGACTTGCCAGAAAAATAGAGGAGGGTCACCCAGGGCATTACCCCCACTAACCATTTCCTGCTTCATTTACAAGCAACTGTAACAGGAGAGATCTGTCCCTTGAGTGGGTACTAAAGGGATTCTTACCCAGAGCGATCACCAGCCCATAATTCTCCAGCATGACTTCCCGGTACAGGGATCTCTGGCATGGATCCAGCAAGGCCCATTCCTCCAGGGTCAAGTCCACGGCCACCTCCTCAAAAGACACCGGCCCCTGCAATCAGAAAACCATTTCCTTCCTAGTGAATCAGGATCGATGGGCTCTGGGTGAGCGTGTGGCCAGGATCTCTGCACTAAGACCCCCCCACACACACTGATTTGCACGGACATTCAGCATCTCAGATGGGTGCTTTTCTCAAAGGCTGAGTCTTTGACAGACAGGAGGGAGGATAAGGATTTGCATCACTTCCTTGCTGTACATATGTTGCACTTGACAAATGGTCCATATTGCTGCTACTACTCTTGAAGGGGCTAAGCAGAAGTTCTGCTAACTTCGGCAGACTCCTAGAAGTCTTGCCTTGTTGGTTTTACTCCAAGAGAACTCATCCAGGCCAGGAAAGGAGGCACCTGATGATACCCTCTACAGACGGAGACAGCCAGAACGCCACCTGATCCAAAATCACAACCCAAACGTCCCCCTGCAGCTCTCTTGTGACAATCCTGCAAGGCTGATTGACAGCAGGGGATCCCAAATCATCCAGCAAGAAGCCTAACCCCCCTGCTCCACTCAACAAGGGTGCAAGGGTCTGGGGAGGAGGGCTGTGACACTTGGCATCTCCCACTTTCCCAAATAACTTGAGGGGGGGGCTAAGAAAGGTGCTGGCAGGAGCCATGGTGCCCGTGGGCACTAGTTGGGGACCTGTGGTTAAAAGGCAATAGTCCCATTTATCAGCTCTCTTGGCAAACCTCTAACGCATTTCATGTAGGCCAGATCCCCACCTCCCCTCAGTAGAACAGATCTCCGAAAGCTCCCCGCCCGGACTCACCAGCTCCGCCTGGCCCCGGCCGGACCCCCGAGACACGGCCGCCGGGAGCCCGACGACGCCAGCCAGGCCGGAGGAGGCGCCCCCAAATCCGCCCGCGCACCCCAGGCGAGGCAGGCCGCGATCCGCCCCAGGCCGCTGTTCTCCGCGGAGCTCCCGCGCCTGGGAGGCCATGGCAGCCGCCGGGCCAGGCACGACCAAAAGCCCGCGGCGATGTCCCACTTCGCCGGAAGTGCCATTGCAAACCCCTGCATGACTTTTCTCTACCTCTTTGCCTTAGGAGCCCGGTGCTCACTTGTTAGAGGTCCGTAACGAGGCCCTTTCGCAGGATGGTCTCGCAAAGGCCGCCTCGGGCATGCATGCCTTCGCTTGGGCGTTGTTTCAGAAAGCGGCCACGAGATGGCAGCAGATCTTTCCCTGGTCTTTATCATGGGCGCTTAGGCGGGAGCCTTTGCCCGCATTCAGCCCCGTCGCTTCCCAGAGTGGCCGCCAGACGGCAGCACCGATCCATATTTAAAAATGGGAAAAATCACAAGGGCACGGAAAGGCTGCCCTCTGGCAGCCAACATAGGTAACTGCATGGCTAAATGGGCGTAAAGGCTCCAACCCAATTAATTTGAATACTGAATGACAATGATTGGGGAAAAAGTATTTAATGGGGGCGAGGTTTTAATTTGCTTTAATCATAAAGTTTGAAGGATCATCTAATCCGCCCTAACACACATCTGGAGCGTTAATGTTGCGTGGACTCAGAAAGCCCACAGCGACGTCCTTCCCGGACCGGAAGTGGACGGGCCACTATGTGCGCTGCATAAGTGGTCCGGCTCTGAGACGCTCCGACATCGACCGGAAGTGTATACTACAGGCCTATGGATGACCTTAATCTACCTCTTTCCCTTAGAGATCCGGTGCTCAGTTATTAGTGGTCCGTGCGGAAACTCGTGCATCGACGTAACTAAACGGCTGAGTTAAAAACTTGCTCATTGAAATATCAAGCGGGGGAGAATGTGGTTTTATTTTATAAAAGGCCCAGGATTAAGTGGTTCGTGAGGAAACCTTCTTCTCGGTTTTTCCGACTCTCACACAGTCTGACCGGAAGTGTACATTACAAATCCCACTCCGCCGTACAAACCCGGTGCTCATGCATTGGAGGTCCGTGCGGAAACTCGTCCTTTGGGAAGTGCCAATTGCCATTTCCAGTTTGACCTTCACCTACGCCGTTGCTTAGGAACCCGGTGCTCACTTGTTAGAGGTCCGTGTGGAAACGCGTGCTGCAACTTCGCTCGTTCCATACAATTCTGGATGGAAAGATCCCCTTTCGGGGGTGTGAAAAACACTATGGGGATGCGGAATACTTTCAGCATAAACCCCGAGAGGCCCTTTCTCCGCTCTCCTCCTCCTAGGAGACGACACGGACGGAGAAAGCCCCGTGCGACTCTCCCGATTCGGCCGGAAGTGTATACTACAGGTCTACGGATGACCTTTGCCCTCTTTGCCTTAGGGACCCGGTGCTCAGTTATTAGTGGTCCGTGCGGAAACTCGTGCTTTGTCCTCCGCCTTCCTATTTTCAGGCGGCAAAGAACTCGAAGTCGATGGAGAAAGCCCTGATCGTGGCCCCGCTGGGACAGCGAGATTAGGAGAGGATATGCTGCCAGCCCAATGAAGGCATTTGCCCAATTTCAACCGTGTACGTCCTCAGGATGGCCGCCAGGCGGCAGCACCTCCTATCTATCTCAATGGTAAATCGAAAAGTGTGTGATAAAGACCAGATGCTGTGGTCCACATATTAGGTGGAGGAGAAAGCTAGACATAAATACCAGTGGAAGGTGAGAGGCAATCAAATCGAGTAAGTATATCACTTAAAATATATTGGTATGAATTTTAGCTATAACAATAAGTGGACCTACCATATAGAGAAATTTGTCAAATCCTCTAAGGTAGCGATCCCCAACCTGTGGGCCGCAGACCACCTGTGATCCTTCGACTAATTGGAGGTGGGCCCTGAAGGATGCCTTCTCCACCCCCCCCCCCCCGGCCCTTTACAACACACTTTGGGTGTCATTGTCTCCCATCACTCCCAGATGGGACTATCTCGTTGCAGAGAAACAAGCTCAGGTTTCCCATTGATTTGTGTAGTCCTGGTTTTGACCAGGCCGGGAGGCTGGCAAACCACTCCCCTTAATGGCCGAACCTCGGATTGCTCTCCAAGTTAATTAGGTTTTGGCTTTATGCCATATAAGGTCATGGAATGTCCGCTGATCTCTTGCTAGGGGTTTCGTATGACCTGACCAATTGGGTTCACACACGCTCCTCAGGAATGTTCTTTGTCTACCTCTGTATAAATAAAGCTGAGCCATGTGCTCAGGGGGGCCTTTTTACTGCAACTGCCTGCTTCGTGTGTTCTCTCTGGCCATCAGCCTGCGGGCGGTCCATTAAGGGCCCAATAGATTTGTCATTGTCATGAGTTAAAATTTCCATGAAAATAAAATGTTCCTTATGTTCATTGTTGTGGCATGTCTGTATCTTATTTTGAAGGGGTGTTTAAACATTACCATAGTGATCAGAGAGCGTTAGGGCAGTGGTTGAGAGTAGAGGAGTAAACTACCCCCCCCCCCACCGGGCCTCAGTAAAAGGCATTGAGTGGTCCCCGGTGAGTGGTCCCTGGCGTTGAGTGGTCCCCGGTGATAAAAAGGTTGGGGACCACTGCTCTAAGGGGCAACTGGCTATACTGGCAAAATTTTTCCACCAGACGTGTAATAGGAATTTCTCGGCCGCAATGAAAAATCTATGCAGCTAAAATAATCCCCCAACTGCTTTTTGGAAGCCCAATTTGGATCGGTGCATTCAGCAACAAAGTTGACATGTCAATCTACCTCTTTTAGGCAATTGTTGGATGTACCAAATTGTGTGGCAAACCATACCCTCTTAGCGGAGCTTGGTCAACAGACACTAGAAACCAGAGCCTGGCTTTGTACATTCAAATACTGGTTAAAAATCCACTTCCATTCATTTCCACTATCTCTTCTTTCTAACACTTTAGGAGATCCCTATTTTACTAAGGGCTTTAACGAAGTAATTTTTCATAAACATCGTTGCTTAGGATTAGATCTATCTACTCTAGTTAATTATGATGAGAGCACAGTCCTGAAACTGATCACTATAAGACTAGACGACCAGGATATTCAGATAATAGGCACATCAACCCACAAGATCTGTTCACCAGGCCATTGGGACATCTCCTGGTCTTATAAATCAATGCACCTATATCTGCAAGTGTTTCTCCTTGCACGCCTAAACATCTTCCCTTCAAACCTACCAAGAGGATGCTTCCTTCAAATCCCTCAAAAAGAGAGAAGCTGTCTTCACGGGTGCAATGTACCAGATTCCCTTGGCCACCTATTATTCAACTGCCCCAGATTTTAGGTGTTCCATCATTATCTGGGGGGCTTTATGGGAAAACTGAAGTATCTGTGCAGCGATGAGAAACATTTAGTGAAGATGTTGCTGAGTGTAAAGGAGTCTTCACAGTGGACCTCGCAAAAATCCTGTCAACTATCTCGAGAACGAATCTATCTGTGCTGCAGATGGGCTATATGGCATAAGGCCTTATTACTGTCCATGTGTATGTTTCTGTTTTAAATTTTGTTTTAAGTATATCAAATCTTATGCCAATAAAAGTATCTGAATCTGATAGTCAATTGAAAAGTGTGTGACAAAGACCAGGGGATGCTGTAGTCGGCTGTTAACACCGATAACTGAACGGCTGAGCTAATATCTGCTCAGACGCATATTAGGTGGAGGAGAATTTCTTTTTAAAGGCCCAGGTTTTTATTTTGGTCTTTAACATAAGCACCTGGGGTTGAATATGCCAACCATGGATTGAGGTATTGGCTGTCAACTATATTATTAGCTGGGTCCTGCTGGTCTCATCCTAGGACGACTATGGTTTCCCGCCGCCTAATAATAATTCAAAAAGCCAAACTTGTATTCTTCTAGCTAGCATCGCCATCCAACCATCCACTCAGGCCGACGAGATGGCTGCAGGGGCATGTGCTTCCTAAAATTGGCGCATGGCAAAGGCTCTTATCCCCAATCTCACCTCATTACAGGGTTTCCTAGAGAAAGAGCAGATGCCATGTGACTAAAAGGAATAGTGTTGCAAAGGTTCTTCATGAGGGTCACTGTGATATATGAATCAAGAGAGTAGGTCTTGATTCTGAAAAAAGACTCCAGTGGCAACTTTAAGAGCAGCACATTTTTATTCAAGATATGAGCTTGCGTGTGCACACATGATTCCTCAGATACAATGTGATGAAATGGAAGAAACCAGTTCATGTATATAGGTGTGTGAGGATAAATCAACATCTAGCATAATTAATATCATTGTTGTTAGGTGTGAAGTCGTGTCTGACCCATCGCGACCCCATGGACAATAATCCTCCAGGCCTTCCTGTCCTCTACCATTCCCCGGAGTCCATTTAAGTTCACACCCACTGCTTCAGTGACTCCATCCAGCGACCTCATTCTCTGTCGTCCCCTTCTTCTTTTGCCCTAGATCGTTCATATTCATATTAATGAATATCGTTAACAGACACCAAAGATAAAGGGGAAGAAAGTGGATTTGTTTGTGTTGATTTGAGATTGAGTTAATGAATATGTATGTATGTATGTATGTATGTATGTATGTATGTATGTATGTATGTATGTATGTATGTATGTATGTATGTATACAAACACACACACACCATGATCCCCATGAAGCACCTTGGCCTCCGTCTTTCCTTCAGCTGCATAGCGTCTGCTATTCTTCCTCTAGAGTCCTGTAAAATGTTGGGGACCTTACTTTGGATTGGAACAGCATGCCCCTACCAGACCTGGGACATCCCTTAGAGAGGGGCCTCGGCCCCCAATCCCAGAAGGACTCCGGGGTTTGGTCGGCTGGAGGGAGAAGAAGGCACAGCTGGTGCTTGCTTTTCTGTTTGGGGAGGGGGGAGGCAGGAGAAGAATAGCCCCGAAGGAGACCAGCAGGGCCCACCTAATGCCGCAGTGGTCAGCCAAGACCTGACTGAAGTGTGGGCCTTTTCCACACCAGGGGCTTATTTTAGAGGGGCAAAATCAAAACCTGGGTCTTTATTTACAAATCCTCTGGCTGCTGGGTCTGAGCATGAGGGGGTGCCCGAGCAATGCACCATGTGGCACAGAAATTCAACTCCTTGGGGTCCGATTCTCCCCAGCCCCCGACCTTTATCTCCCCTGAGAAGTATGCAAACGGCCGCTCCTAGAGCACTTTACAATTTCAGCTACTGGACTCTGATTTTATTAATTTCAGCCATGTAATTCCTGAGGGTGGCCACCAGTCGGCAGCACCTCCTATGCATGTCTCAGCTTGACCGCGCAGTCTTTTTTGTGGCCACAGGAGGGCAGCAAATCTCCTTTTCCCGGTCTTTGCCCTGCAGGAGGGGACGGAGTTCTCGCCCGTTCCCGCTTCCCTTAGCAGAGGCTCCCCGCAAGCAGAAACCTAGCAGCACCGTGGCGGGGGTGAGAGATTTGCCGGGTTGGCTTTCGAGGGCGGCTTTTCTAATTACAGGGCGCCCTTTGCACGCAGGGAGACCCCGCGCCTCCTCCCTCCCTCCCCTTCTGGAAGGTTGTAAAAGTCAAGGGGGGGGGAGAGTCAAGATGCACCGTCGCCGCCGCTCTTCCCTCCCACGCAATGCAGAGCTGGAGCGTCAAGGCTGCGTGGAACCCCTCAGCGGGGTCCATCACGCACCGGAAATGTCGAGGAGTGTACTACTTTCCTGCCTCTTAGGGCATAATGCATCGGAAATGTAGTGGCGGGGAGCCGTACTGTTTTCCTACCTCTTAGGGCACGGTACCCTGGATAAGAGACTCGGTCGGAAACTAGGACCGTATTTCCAGTCGTTCCGAGAAGCGGTTAGTTGCCGGACTATCCAACATAACCAAATCCGGGGCGACACGGATGCAGAAAAACCCCAACGCCATTCAGAAGAGAATGCCGGGAATTGGAGTCCTTTCCTCACCCGCGGACACAGGCGAGCATGCGCACTACGCAGGGCAGCAGGGAATGCCGGGAATAGTAGTCCTTTCCCCACCCGCGGACACAGGTGAGCATGCGCATGACGCGAGGCAGCAGGGAGTGCCGGGAATAGTAGTCCTTTCCCCACCCGCGGACACAAGCGAGCATGCGCATTACGCAGGGCAGCAGGGAATGCCGGGAATAGTAGTTCTTTCCCCAACCGCGGACACAAAAGAGCATGCGCACTACGCGAGGCAGCAAGGAATGCCGGGAAAAGTAGTTCTTTCCCCACCCGCGGACACAGGCGAGCATGCGCAATACGCAGGGCAGCAGGGATTGCCGGGAATAGTAGTCCTTTCCCCACCCGCGGACACAGGCGAGCATGCGCATTACGCAGGGCAGCAGGGAATGCCGGGAATAGTAGTTCTTTCCCCAACCGCGGACACAAAAGAGCATGCGCACTACGCGAGGCAGCAAGGAATGCCGGGAAAAGTAGTTCTTTCCCCAGGCGCGGACACTGGCGAGCATGCGCAATACGCAGGGCAGCAGGGATTGCCGGGAATAGTAGTCCTTTCCCCACCCGCGGACACAGGCGATCATGCGCACTACGCCCGGCAGCAGGGAATGCCGGGAATAGTAGTCCCCATACGCGGAGACTAGCGGCCTTTATCCGCGTATTTTCCGAACTTGGCCGCCAGACGGCAGCACCTGCTATGCAACTCCATTGACGAACAGATTATGGATGGATATGAATAGGAATATACTCTTCCGAGTTGAGAAAAAGCACGGCTAAAGGAGAGGAGACGACCAGCGTATACAAGGGATAGAAAGTGCTGCCGTCTGGCGGCCTAATTGGGAAAATACGCCGTTAAGAGGGGAGGCAGCCGCCTCTTTTCCCACTAAGTCCCCAGTCATGCGCACTACGCAGGCCAGCAGGGAATGCCGGGAATTGTAGTCCCGAACGGAGACGCGCGGCCCGCTCTCAGTTGCAGTATATCCTTTATGGACTTTTATTTAATATTTATTTATTTAGATTTATTTGTTATGCAAAGGGGAGCACCACCTGTCCATTTTGAGCTGAGCCGCTGAGGGGCAGCCCATCTCCCCTTCCTCATCTTGGTCCTGCAGTTCTCAATCTAGCCATTTGGTGGGAGCCGCGGACCCCTTTTATCCGCGTATTTTCCCAGTGTGTCCGCCAGAGGGCAGCACCTGCTATGTATCTCCATTGACGGCCAGAATATATGGGGGACGAGACGACTGGGCTATGTGAGGGATAGGAAGTGCTGCCGTCTTGCGGCCAAATTGGGAAAATACGCAGTTAATAATGGAGGCGGCCTGTTCATTTCCCACTAAGTCCTCAGCCATGCGCACTACGCGGAAAGCAGAGATTGCCGGGAAATGTAGTCCTTTCTTCATCCGTAGACACACGCGAGCATGCGCACTACATTTGTGGGTGGGAATGCCGGGAACCGTAGTCCTCTTCCCGACAGAAGATACAAGGGAACATGCGCACTACTAATGGCTGCTTTGCATGCCGGGAATTGTAGTCCATTCCTCTCCCTCGGAGTCTAGCGGTCGGCAGTCCGTCTCCAGTCAGAGACTACACTACCCAAAAGCCCTCGCTTCGCCCAGTCGACAAAGGTCGTTCCTCTCCCCGTCGCTCTTCCTCAGGCGTCAATCAAAGTTGAAGGAGGGGAGTCGGAAGAGTCCGGCCAATCGGAAGAGAGTCTGTGGCGTCGTTCGAGGCGATTGGGTAAGGCGCGCCTCGCGATTGGCTGAGGCGGCGGGGGGCGGGGCCGTATGAAAGGGGCCTCGCTTCCGGTCGCGGCCTCTGTTCCTCGGCGTGGCGCTTCCGGGAGGTAGGTCATGCTTGCCGCCCCGTCCGCCTCTCCTCCTCCTCGCCCTTCCGGGGTCCCTTTCGCCCCCCAAGACGCGCCCGGGAGGCCCCCCGTCAAGGGCCGCGGGGGGAGGCCGGGGGGGGGCCTTTGGTGGGAAGCGAGGCCCCGGGCAGGGCTGGCGGGCGGGGACGGGCCCTCCCTGCAGGGCTGTTGTGTGGGGCGGGGCGTTGGCAGGCCACCCGGGGGCCGCCAGGGCAGGGCAGAGGGGGAGCCCCCAAAGGGGAGGACGGAGGGACGCTGCTTTTCGTGCTCGGCCCACAGCAGGGATGGAGCCTCTCTGCTTGCTGGGGTGCCAGCCTCCTGGCGGGGGGCTCCAGGGCAGGCCCAGATCTCCCGGGGAGGACTTGGCAACCTGAACGTTTGGGCAGAGGGGGAAGGGGACACTGGGGCTGACAGGTCTGCAATTCCCACCGATCCCCAGGGGGAAAGAGCCGCCCTGGAAGGCAGACTCCATGGCCTTGTGCCCTGCTGAGCTTTGGCCGCTCCCCATAATCCCACCCAGGACTGGCACCGAGACCAGGAGGGCAGGAACTTCCCTGGGCCTGTGCGACTGCCAACGCCAGGCCGTGAGGAGTGCTTGAGCATTTCGGACGTGTCGTCTGAGAACAGCAGTCACAGTTCTGGATTCCCCGACATCTGGGGCTGGGGAGTTGGCCAGAGAGGCTGCTGTAGCCAGGCCCCCTTTGCCAGGATCCATTACTGTTCCCGCATAGTGTTGTGGATAAGAGTGGCAGGGTTTGATCTCCCACTCCTCCACATGCAGGTCTTGGGCCTGTCTGAACCCTGACAGAGCTGTTCTCAGCCTCACTCTACTAGATTCTGTTTGGAAGGGTGACATTACTAATGATGATGCCTTTCTGTTCTTTATCAAGCCGAAGCCTACAGAGGAGTGAACAGGAGACAGAAGCTGCTAGCGTGCCTGAGGGGTGAGTGGTTCCCTGCATTCACATTATTTATACATCTGTCTTTCTCACTGACACTAGAGGCCCACTGGACCAGGGAAGCCGATCCCCTCCGTGAGATAGAAGCCCAGTCATCTGCACAAGAGAGAGAGCGAGCAATATTTATTCTTACACTGTACCTGCTTGGTGTAGTGGTTAGGAGTGCGGACTTCTAATCTGGCGAACTGGGTTCAATTCTGCACTCCCCCACATGCAACTAGCTGGGTGACCTTTGGCTAGCCACAGCACTGATGAGGCTGTTCTGACTGAACAGGCATATCAGGGCTGTCTGAGCGTCACAGGGTTGTGGGGAGAGGAAAGGGAAGGCGACTGTAAGCTGCTTTGAGACCCCTTCAGGTAGAGAAAAGCGGCATAGAAGAACCAGCTCATCTTCTACCATTCAACATGTGCAAGGACACCAGAATGCTTCTCCCAAGGCTGGGCTACTTTGTGTAGCACAGCTCTTGGCGGGACAGCCAATACTTGAGGGAAAACAGGCACACTAATAGCTTTGGCAGTGAAAGAGAGTTTACAGAACTGTCACAGGAAACCAAGTCAGATTAGTTTGTGGAAATGTACCCTCCTGTCTGTTTGTTCAGTGTAAACAAATCGGCTCCTCTCTTTTGGCAGGCGCGCAGAGATCCTCGCTGTTCTCGACACAGCCTTGGACAGCCGGCTGTGCGGATTCCCAGCACCGGAAGGACAGAAGTCCCGAACAGGCCGTGTCTGGGGAGAACAGCAAGTGTGCCAGATGTTTGTTTTTTTCTTTGCAGCATTGCCGGATTTGTTTGGCAGCAAGAGACTGCCTGTGAGGGCAGAAGTGTGGCTTCTGACTATAGGTGGCAGAAATAAAATTTGTGTCCTTTGTGTGTAGTTTTTTTTTTTTTTTTGTGTCTCGTCATGTGCAATACGGGTGGGTGGGTGGGCAAATTGGGGGGGGGTGTACACCTGGGTCTGAAATGCGCAGTTTCTGAATCTGACAATGACTGTACAACAGGGTGTGCAACATCAGTTTGGTTTTTAACACCTTGCAGGCATCCAGATGTTAAACACACAGGTGGTTTTAAGTGAGCACATGTAGTGTCTAGAGTGTACTAATTGTTTGTACATTACTGGACATGCGCAATGAATGGGACCAAAATTTCTGTGCCATCTGTGCAAATCCAGGCGTTAACAGGCGAATGCGCCGTTTCATATCATGGCAAAATAATGGGGGCAGAATCTGTCTAAGTCCAGTGTCCAGTCTTATTAGTGTGTAAGAGAGAGGAAGATGGTGCAGAGGGGCCCTCAGGTTACCATTGTCCAGCACTGGACATTGTACATGTACAAAGTGCTAGACAATGGTAACCTGAGGGCCCCTCTGCACCATCTTCCTCTCTCTTACACACTAATAAGACTGGACACTGGACTTAGACAGATTCTGCCCCCACTACTATGTCTGCCATGATACAAAACAGTGCATTTGCTTGTTAAATACCTGGATTTGCACAGATGGCACAGGGAACTTTCTTGCAAACATCCAAGTGGGAGGACTGTTCAAAAAGGACTGAACAGTAGCTGTGGTATACCTGTCAGAAAAGACACAATGCATGTATACGCAACATTTGTTTTTAAACAAAGAGACTCAATACATCAGTTAATAGACAAACACATCATCACTCAATATACAGAAAATATACAGAAAACTCATGAGAACATATGGACAGCAGAGGAACAGAGGCAGAATCTGGCTAAGTCCACTCTTACTCGTGTGTAGGAGAGAAAATGGTGTTTGTGTCCTACACACGAGTAAGAGTGGACTTAGCCAGCAACACAGCAGAGGAACAGAGGCAGAATGCTGGCTAAGTCTGATCTTACTCGTGTGTAGGGAAGAAAAAGAACAAGATGGTGTTTCTCCTACACACGAGTAAGAGCAGACTTAGCCAGATTCTGCCTCCATTCCTTCCTCTGCCATTGTGTTGCAAAACACTGCATTTGTGGATCTGCACAGATGGCTCACGGACTCTTCAGTACCTACAGAATGTAGAACACAACCCTAGCTGTGCTAAACCTATTAGAAAAAACACACAACACATCTCTACCCACCATTTGTTTTTAAACAAACACCCCAAGACATCAGTCAATATACAGAAAGCACATTCATCAAACTGAAGTCCTGTTCAGTTGGACAATGCCACCTGAGGGCTCCCCTGCACCATCTTCCTCTCTCCCACACACTACTAAGACTGGACAGTGGACTTAGCCAGATCCTGCCCCCATTCCGTCCTCTGCCATGATACAAAACAGTGCATTTGCCTGTTAATACCTGGATGTGCACAGTTGGCACAGGGAGCCTTGCTTCCAAACTTCTACCTGTCAGAAAAAAACACCCGCCATTTGTTTTTAAAGAAAGACACCCAATACATCATTTAATACACAGAAACATCAATATACAGAAAGGTAATTCGTCAGACTGAACCAAGTCTTGTGTGTTGTTCCGTTGCACGTAGTCCTGTTCAATGCTGCTGGACAGAAAGAAAGGCAGACACTCAGCATCACACTTATGTCAAATTCCTCTAATTTGGTTGGGAAATGCATTTGCTCATGAGAAGACACAGCACTGTTTTGCAACACAGCACAGGAAGAGAGGCAGAATCTGGCTAAGTCCACTCTTACTCGTGTGTAGGAGACAAACACCATTTTCTCTCCTACACACGAGGAAGAGTGGACTTAGCCAGATTCTGCCTCTCTTCCTCTGCTGTGTTGCTGGCTAAGTCTGGTCTTACTCGTGTGTAGGGGAGAAAAAGAACAAGATGGTGTTTCTCTCTTACACACGAGTAAGAGCAGACTTAGCCACATTCTGCCTCCATTCCTTCCTCTGCATTTGTGGATCTGCACAGATGGCTCACGGACTCTTCAGTAGCTTCCAAGTCGGACAAGTCTTCAAAAGGACCTAACGGTAGCTACACAGTGCAGAAGAGAACCCTAGCTGTGCTAAACCTGTTAGAAAAAACACACAACACAAACACACCCAAGACATCACTTAATATACAAAAAGCACATTCATCAAACTGAAGTCCTGCTCGGTTGCCACTCGGAGATCTTCCTCACACACCCCTGGTCGACACAGCTGTGCCAGCAGCCCCCTCTAGGAGCCAACCAAGTCTTGTGTGTTGTTCCGTTGCACGGAGTCCCCTTCAATGCTGCTGGAAAGAAAGCAACAAAGGCATAAACTCAGCATTACAGTTCACTGGTCTTCGAGGGGGTTTCATTGACTCTTGTAGGTTGCTGATGTTGGGAGGGGGTGTAAGGAGTCCATTTTAACACAATTGTACAACAAAACACTGGTGCCCAAAGTATTCTCTCAATGATTGGGAAATGCATGTGCTCATGAGAAGATACAGCACTGTTACAGCAGAGGGACAGAGGCAGAATCTGGCTAAACCTGGTCATACTCGTGTGTAGGAGAGAAGAAGATGCTGTCCCTCTGCACCATCTTCTCTCCTACACATGAGTAAGACCAGACTTAGCCAGATTCTGCCTCCGTTCCTTCCTCTGCCGTGTTGCAAAACCGTACATTCGCTTGTTAATACCTCGATCTGCACAGATCTGTACAGAGCAGGTTAAAGTCAGCACCTTGTTGTATGGTACCGCCTAGAACAAATATGGTTCCAGAAATGAACAATGGCCTTTTGGGAACCCCTTGGGGCTTACCTGTGCATTCCAACATATTCAAGCACTCTTCCTGGGCTGGTGTTGGGACCCACACGGGCCCAGGGGATCCCTCGAGCCCGCCAGGAGGGTGGCATCCCAGCAAGCAGGGAGGCTCACATTGCAATCCCTGCCTGGAAACCAGGTGTGCGGTGGTGGATTTCGGGAGGAGAATACGAACTGGGCATGAGGCGGAAGGAGACCACCCCCCCACAGCTGCTCTAGAGCAGAAAACAAAAATAAAGCCGTTTCCCCCCCTCTGCTGGGACCTGCAGCTATTATGGTGGCTCAACAAAAATGGAGTCCAAAAGCACCTTTAAGTCCAACAGAGACTTCTGCAAGGCCTGAGCTTTGGTGGGCAGCCACCCGTCCTCCGACAAGGTGGAGCGGGGATCAGGAGAGTGCAGGTACAGAGAAAAGGACAAATCGGTGGCAATGTGGTAAACTGTGTCATCATATCCAAATCAAGCCATATGGTAATTCTGTGCTAAAACAACGAATCAGTCCTTTTGAGTTCTGGTGTAGCCCAAAAAAACATTGGAGAGATAAAACTGTCCCTGTTAGGACGTCATGGCAGACGCTGTCCCAGTTGCGAAAAGAACGAGCAGAGACTGGGTGCTGGCCCCCTCCGTCTCCCCCCAAGCGTGGGAGCTCCCCTGCAAGCGACAAGCCACCCTGGCCAGTTATCCTGTCCTGAGACCAGAGAGTTGAATTCAGAATTACACTACATATCACCAGCATCACATTGCAGTCACATTGTCCCAAATAAAATAAAAAGAAGAGGGGATTGTACGGAATGTGGCTATAAGAATTGAATGAGCTTATCGTGCATAGTGAGATAAAAATGCATGTCCTTGTTGAGTCCTGTCTACACCATTGTTTTGAATGTTGTAATAAACTTGCCTTTCTGCACATTCCCTGTCTGGTCTGTTCTTGAAGTTCCTTTGCAATAAAACTGCCCCTGGGAGGTCCCTTAGTGAACGTCCTGGAAGGCTGAATATTCCCCTCCAGGTTTCTCAGGCCTGTGATGTTTGATGTCCGACTCGTGCCCGTTAATGCTTGGGTGGAGGGTTTGACCCCTTTGCCCTGCCTGGTGAACTCAGGGGCACGGTTGGCATTTAAGAGCATAGACATTATAACAAGAGGTGTGTGTGTGCGTAGCCTTCAATGGGGTAAGTGACAACGGGTCCACAGATTGTGTCATTGGCTTGTGTGTAGCAACAAAGTAGGCATCTAAGTTCATTGCAAGGTACCAGTGGCCAGGTTCACATTTAGACATCTCACTGTTGTGGGCAAGGGGTCATTTGGGACAGGGAGGGGTGTCTGTGTGCAAGAAAAGGTTTGCCCCCCAGGACGTGGCAAAGAGAACTGTCCTTGTCCGGCAGAGGTAAGTCCTTGATGACGCACCAAACTGTGTGGAGTTGGACTGCATATAACCACCGGGGTTTTTCTATTATTGTCTCTTTTGTGCCTGTTTTCCAACAAGATGGCTCATGGTATTATTGATCTGTTTCTCAACCTCATTGTTTGGGTACCCCATTTCCGAGAAGGTTTGTTGCAGATCCTTCCAACGGCAATGTTCACCTAGGGGATCGGAGCAGATGCGGTTGTAACGTAGAGCCTGCCTGTATGCTATGGATTGTTCGGTAGGTTTGCGGTGGTGGCCAGAGGCCCGCAGGTACGTTTGCCGGTCGGTAGGCTTTCGGTATAAGGTGGTCTCTAGGCATCCATGGTTTATTTTTGCAATAGGGTCCAAAAAATGTATTTCCTGCGTAGATCGCTTCATGGTCACGTTGACAGTGGGGTGGAAGGCATCGTATGCCTGGGGAAAGGGGTCCAGGGCTTCTCGGCCATGTGTCCATACGATACAATTGTCATCCATGATTCACAGGTGTAAGAGAGGTGTGAGCATTTGGGCTTTTAGGAAGCGATGCTCCAGGTCTGACATGCAGATGTTGGCCTACTGAGGGACCCTGTCGGTGCCCACGACCATACCACTGATCCAGAGGAACAAGTTGCCACCACGTCTGAAGTGTTACAGGCGAGAACAAAAGGGCAGCATTTGCTGGCCGAGTCAGCTGTGGTCTTGTTAGAAATCGTATTCCTAATGGCTTGTAATTCCACCTCCATGGGGGCGAAAACAATATTCTCAGGAAGGTTGTTCAAAGATTGTCTTGTCCTTAGAAAGTCTGTGGTGTCGCAAACATAACTAGAAGTGTTGGTGGCAGAGGGTCTTAGAACAGGGTCCATGCAGCCAGATCCCCCCCTGGTGGGAGCGTGTATGCCTGAGAGGACAGGGTGTCCTGGGGTGCCAGATTTTGGCCCCACGATTCAAGATTCCTGCTCAAAGTCCTTTTGGTGTGCCTGAAAGGAGCTCTTTTTGAATGTGTGTGGGGAATTCCTTGATACTTTTGTGTAGTTCTTTTTCGTATTCCTGAGTCGAGCATGAATCAGGTTGTTTGTACAAGGTGGCACTTGAGAGCTCTCTTTAAGCCTCTGGGTGTTGTCCAATCTGTTCATGCTGACAGCAGCTCCTACTCTGTCTGCCTCAGTAGTTTTTATATCCAGATTGTGCCTAAGTCCTTCATGGCCTTCCTTTCAGCATAGCTGCTATTCCCTTGTGTGCTGTGTTTTTGGGCGATCACGTCGGTTTGGACCCTGTGGCGGAAGCAGGCTATGGAGAGGTCCGGTGAGGCTTGGGACCCCCTGGGGGGAGGCTCTCCCTTTGTGTTGTTTCATTGGTATGTGGAGGTCAGAATCCCCTCCTTCGGTGGATCGGAGGGACAGTAGATGCTGTGATGGAGTGGTTTGCAGATGTTGCCCGTTCCTGCTTGTCCTGTTCACGTGTATGTCGAAAGATGTCCTTTAGGTGTAAACATTGCAAGAATGTCTCCAAGTCCTCATGGAATGAAACCATCTCTGTGGCTTTGCCAGGGCAGAAGGACAGACCACGTGAGAGAACCGAATGCTCTGAAGGACGGAGGCCGACAATAGTGCTGGAGGAACTCTTCTTTTCAGTATTATCTGCCTTTGGGTTGCATAGTTGTTTAAAGCTCCGGCTGTTTCGGTAAGTCAAACCGAGAATTGACGATAGCTGATCTTTTTTCGTGGAAGTCCTGCCAAGGGGGTCGATTCCTTGTAGAACTGTCCAGTTCAGAAAGTTTCCCCTTGAGCAGCTTCTCTTTGTAGTACAGGCCATGGATTGGATGCTCCAGTCGTTTCTTGGATGATGTGATGCAAAATCTTTATGCAGAGTCCGTAGGGTCAGTAGATTGCGGCAGATTCTGAATCCACACTCCTTTTAAGTATCATGTCCAGGCGTTTGCATTTGGTAAGAAAGGAAATATCCGCCTGTACCTGTGGAAGTTTCTTTATCAGGCAGAGGGAGTTCCATTCCAAGCAACTAAAGGTGATGCCTTCCTTAAAGAGAGATTCAAGTGGGCAGCCTTGCTGGTTTCAAACCTCCACTGATTTCACTCTTATATATATATATCAGTACTCTTATGAGTCTTGTTCCATTTTATCTGCACACAAAAGCTCACACCTTGAATACATCTTTCTTGGGCTTTAAGGTGCTGCTGGACTCTGTTTCTTGTGCTACTTCAGAGCAACACAACAAAAATTGAGTCCAGCAGCCCCTTAAAGCCCGAGAAAGAAGTATTCAAGGTGTGAGCTTTTGTGTACATGCACACTTCTGCACACAGAATGGAACAAGAGGCATAAGAGTACAGATATATAGGAGTGAAATCAGTGGAGCTTTGAAACCAGCAAGGCTGCCCACTTGAATCTCTCTTTATGGAAGGCAGCACGTGTAGCGGCTGGGAATGGAACTCCCTCTGCCTGACAAAGAAACTTCCACAGGTACAGGCGGATATTTCCTTTCTTACCAAATGCAAATGCCTGGACATGATACCTAAAAGACTGCGGATTCAGAATCCGCCGAAGTCCACTTACCCTAAGGACTCTGCAGAAAAACTCTGTGTCACATTCTCCAAGAAACTACCGGAGCATCCGATCCGTGGCCCCTACTACGAAGAGAAGCTGCTCAAGGAGAAACTTTTTGAAGTGGACAGTTCTACAAGGAATCGACCCCCTTGGCAGGACTTCCACGAAAAAAGACCAGCTATCGATAATTCTCGGTTTGACTTACTGAAACAGCATGATATGCAACCTGAAGGCGGATGATGCCGGAAACAAGAACTCCCCCAGGACTTCTGTCAATCTGTCACAGCACAGCCACTGTCCTGCAGAGCATTTGGTTCTCTCACGTGGTCTGTCCTTCTGCCCCGGCGAAGCCACAGAGATGGTCCCATTCCGTGGGGACTTGGAGGCATTCTTGCGACGTTTACGCCTAAAGGACATCTTTCGACATACACGTGAACAGGACAAGCAGGAACAGGCAACATCTGCACACCACTGCATCACAGCACCTACTGGAGAACACCCGCTGTCCCTCTGGTCCACCGAAGGAGGGGATGCTGACCACCACATACCAACGAAACAACACAAGGGAAGAGCCTCCCCCCAGGGGGTCCCAAGCCTCACCGGAGCTCTCCATAGCCTGCTTCCGCCACAGGGTCCAAACCGATGTGATCGCCCACAAACACAGTACACAAGGGAATAGCAGCTATGCTGAAAGGAAGGCCATGGAAGGCCTTAGGCACAATCTGGATATAATAATTACTGAGGCAGACAGAGTAGGAGCTGCTGTCAGCATGAACAGATTGGACAACACCCAGGAGGCTTAAAGAGAGCTCTCAAGTGTCACCTTGTACAAACAACCCGACTCAGGCTCGACTCAGGAATACGAAAAAGAACTACACAAAAGTATCAAGGAATTCCCCACACACATTCAAAAAGAGCTCCTTTCAGGCACACCAAAAGGACTTTGAGCAGGAATCTTGAATCGTGTGGCCAAAATCTGGCACCCCAGGACACCCCGTCCTCTCAGGCATACACGCTTCCACCAGGGGGGGATCTGGCTGCATGGACCCTGTTCTAAGACCCTCTGCCACCAACGCTTCTAGTTATGTTTGCGACACCACAGACTTTCTAAGGACAAGACAATCTTTGAACAACCTTCCTGAGAATATTGTTTTCGCCCCCATGGAGGTGGAATTACAAGCCATTAGGAATACGATTTCTAACAAGACCACAGCTGACTCGGCCAGCAAATGCTGCCCTTTTGTTCTCGCCTGTAACACTTCAGACGTGGTGACAACTTGTTCCTCTGGATCAGTGGTATGGTCGTGGGCACCGACAGGGTCCCTCAGTAGGCCAACATCTGCATGTCAGACCTGGAGCATCGCTTCCTAAAAGCCCAAATGCTCACACCTCTCTTACACCTGCGATTCATGGATGACAATTGTATTGTATGGACACATGGCCGAGAAGGCCTGGATACCTTCCCCCAGGCATACGACGACTTCCACCCCACTGTCAACCTGACCATGAAGCGATCTACGCAGGAAATACATTTTTGGACCCTATTGCAAAAATAAACCATGGATGCCTAGAGACCACCTTATACCGAAAGCCTACCGACCGGCAAACGTACCTGCGGGCTTCTGGCCACCATCGCAAACCTACCAAACAATCCATAGCATACAGGCAGGCTCTACGTTACAACCGCATCTGCTCCGATCCCACAGGTGGACATTGCCGTTGGGAGGATCTGCAACAAACCTTCTCGGAAATGGGGTACCCAAACAATGAGGTTGAGAAACAGATCAATAAAACCAAGAGGCATCTTGTTGGAAAACAGGCACAAAAGAGACAATAATAGAAAAACCCCGGTGGTTATATGCAGTCCAACTCCACACAGTTTGGTGCGTCATCAAGGACTTACCTCTGCCGGACAAGGACAGTTCTCTTTGCCACGTTCTGGGGGGCAAACCTTTACTTGCACACAGACACCCCTCCCAATCCCAAATGACCCCTTGCCCACAACAGTGAGATGTCTAAATGAGAACCTGGCCACTGGTACCTTGCAATGAACTTAGATGCCTACTTTGTTGCTACACACAAGCCAATGACACAATCTGTGGACCCGTTGTCACTTACCCCATTGAAGGCTATGCACACACACACCTCTTGTTATAATGTCTATGCTCTTAAATGCCAACCGTGCCCCTGAGTTCACTAGGCAGGGCAAAGGGGTCAAACCCTCCACCCAAGAATTAACGGACACGAGTCGGACATCAAACATCACAGGCCTGAGAAACCTGGAGGGGAATATTCAGCCTTCCGGGACATTCACTAAGAGACCTCACAGGGGCTGTTTTATTGCAAAGGAACTTCAAGAACAGACCAGACAGGGAATGTGCAGAAAGGCAAGTTTATTACAACATTCAAAACAATGGTGTAGACAGGACTCAACAAGGACATGCATTTTTTATCTCACTATGCACGATAAGCTCATTCAATTCTTATAGCCACGTTCCCTACAATCCCCTCTTCTTTTTATTTTATTTGGGACAATGTGACGCTGGTGATATGTAGTGTCATTCTGAATTCAACTCTCTGGTCTCAGGACAGGATAACTGTCCAGGGTGGCTTGTCGCTTGCAGGGGTGGTCTCACGCTTGGGGGGAGACGGAGGGGGCCAGCACCCAGTCTCTGCTCGTTCTTTTCGCAACTGGGACAGCGTCTGCCATTGCGTCCTAACAGGGACAGTTTTATCTCTCCAATGTTTTTTTGGGCTACACCAGAACTCAAAAGGACTGATTCGTTGTTTTAGCACAGAATTACCATATGGTTTGATTTGGATATGATGACACAGTTTACCATTTTGCCACCGATTTGTCCTTTTCTCTGTCCGTGCACTCTCCTGATCCCCACTCCACGTGGTCGGAGGACGAGTGCCTGCCCAGGAAAGCTCAGGCCTTGCAGAAGTCTCTGCTGGACTTAAAGGTGCTTTTGGACTCCATTTTTGTTGAGCCACCATAATAGCTGCAGGTCCCAGCAAGGGGGGGCAAATGGCTTTATTTTTGTTTTCTGCTCCAGTGCAGCTGTGGAGGGGGGGGTCTCTTTCCGCCTCATGCCCAGTTCGTATTCTCCTCCCGAAATCCCCCCCCGCACACCCGGGTTCCAGGCAGGGATTGCAACGGGAGCCCCCCTGCTTGCTGGGGTGCCAGCCTCCCGGCGGGACCGGGAAATCCCGTCAGTCCAGCTCAGTCCCGGGCGGGAGGAAGGGCGGCTTGGAGGGGGCGCCCCAGGCCTCCCGGGGAGGACTTGGCAACCGAAGCCTGTGGCCAGAGGGGGGCGGAAAGATCCTGCGTGTCGCACTGCGGTTGCCACCCTCCCGGCCGGGGCTGGAGCCCCCATTCCCGCTGACCGGAGGAACCAGGAGGGGGGAGGGGCCGCTCTGGGGGGCCACTTCAGGCCGACGCGGGACCCCCCCGGGCCTACCCTGACTGCGCCGCCCCCGCCCGTAGCCCCCGGAGAGAAGAAGGCCGAAGAAAGAGCGAAAAGAACGAAAAAAGGACGCGGAACGCGCAAGGCCTACCTGCCGGAAGTCGCACGCGGAGGAACAGACGCCGAGACCGGAAACGCAGACGTTTTCATATGGCCCCGCCTTCGCCGTCATAGCCAATCACGAAGCACGGCTTAGCCTGGCGCCTCGCATGGCGCCGCAGCCTCACTTCCGATTGGTCAATCTTCTCTGTCACTCCATCTTCTCGTTTTCGTCCCGTCCCCGTTGCCTCAGCCAGTCGTATGGGGCACGTTGGCCAATCGCCTCGCACGGCGCCGCACACTCCTTTCCGATTGGTCGTCTTCTTCGATAGCCCCACTTTCCCCTTTGATTGGATGCTGCAGGAAGATAGGTGGGGAAAGTGACGTCATTCGTCGACGGGGCGAAGCGTTGCATTTCGGGGAATGTAGTGTATTATGGTAGACGGAGAGCCGGCCATTTGTCTCCCCGGGTGGGTATGAAACTACAACTCCCGGCATGCTCAGATGCTCGGCGTAGTGCGCATGACTGCATGTGTCCTTGGATTGGCAAGGACTACAATTCCCGGCATGCATAGTTGCTTGGCGTAGTGCGCATGACCGCCTGTGTCCGCTAATGGGGATAGTACTACAATTCCCGGCATTCGCAGCTGCCGGCGTAGTGCGCATGCCCACTTGTGTCCTTGGATGGGGAACGGACTACAGTTCCCGGCATGCCTATCTGCCTAGCGTAGTGCGCATGCTCACCTGTGTCCGCGTGTGGGGAAAGGACTACTATTCCCGGCATTCCCTGCTGCCCTGCGTAGTGCGCATGCTCGCCTTTGTCCGCGGGTGAGGCGTAGTGCGCATGACCGCCTGTGTCCGCTAATGGGGCAAGTAGGGGACTACAATTCCCGGCATTCTCAGCTGCCCGGCCTAGTGCGCATGACTGGGGACTTGAAAAGCGGCGGCTGCCTCCCTTCTTAACCGCGTTATTTCTCACTTTGTCCGCCAGACGGCAGCACTTCCTATCCCTCGTGTAGCCCAGTCGTCTACCCCTTCCCCACGTGCTTTTTCTCAACTGGGCAGAGCATATTCATATTCAGATCCATCCATATTCTGGCCGTCAATGGAGATGCATAGCAGGTGCTGCCGTCTGGCGGCCACATTGGGAAAATATGCGGATAAAACTCGTCCGCGACTCCCACCACGTGGCCATTTTAAGAAGTTCAGGACCAAGACCAGGAGGGGGAGATGGGCTGCCCCTCAACGGCTCAGCTCAAAATGGACAGGCGTGTTAATTAATCTCAATGGACAAATAAATAAGAAATAAATAAATAAAAGTCCAGACTGGATATAGTGCCCCAGGGAGCGGGCCGCGCGTCTACACCGGTGGGGACTACAATTCCCAGCACTCATTCCCATCCTCTCCCTCCGGAGTCCAATGAAAAGAGAGGGCGGGGTGCCATAAAAGAATGGCCACACCCCCCCACTGAGACAACCAATCGGATGGCGCCTTCTAGCTTATCGCCGCATACCCGCTTTCGATTGGGTGGCCTCTTTGTCACTCCACCTTCCTCTTTGGATCCCGCCCTCGCTCCCTCACCTAGTCGCCTGGCGCGCCTCAGCCAATCGACTCGCAGGACGCACGGACTCTGTTCCTATTGGTCGACGATTTTTTACGACCCACCTTTCCGTTGTATTGGCCTTCGGTGTACGAGGGGTGGGAAAAGGAACGTCAATCTTCTGCGGTGTAAAGCATTGCATTATGGGGAATGTAGTGTCTGAAGAGAGTCAGAGAGCCGGCCGCCTGTCTCCGTGGGTGGGCAAAGGACTATAATTCCCGGCACCTCCAGCTTCTCGGTTTAGTGCGCATGACCGCCGGTATCCGCGGACGCGGAGTAGACTACAGTACCCGGCATACCAAGCTGTTTTTCGTAGTGCGCATGCTCGCCTGTGTCCGCGGATTGCGTGGACTACAATTCCCGGCATTCCCAGCTTTTTAAAAGTGCGCATGTCCACCTGTGTACGCGAATCGGAGTGGACTCCAGTTCCCGGCATTCCTAACTGCCCGGCGTAGTGCGCATGCCTTTCCGTGTCCGCCGATGTGGTGTGGACTACAATTCCCGGCATGTCCAGGTGTCCGGCATTGTGCGCATGACTGGGGACTTTGCGAGAAAAGATGCGGCTGCCTGTTTTCTTAACCGCGTAATTACTCATATAGGCCGCCAGAGGGTAGCATTTCTCGTCCCTTGCAGAGCCCAGTCGTCTCCCCCCCCCCTTCACCGCGCTTCTTCCCAACTGGCCGTCTGCAGGACAAATAAATCTAAATTTATAAATAATAAATAAATTAACGTCTAGAAAGGATGTCCTGCCCCAGCGAGCGGGCGGCTCGTCTCCCCTCCATGTCTTGGTCGTGCAGTTTGCAGGCTTTGCCTTGGCCACTTGGCGGGAGCCGAGGACCAATTCTAACCATGTACTTTGCCAGGTTGTCCGCCAGACGGCAGCACCTCCTATCTCTCGCAATGGTGAAATTGAAAAGTGCGTGACAAAGACCAGGGGATGCTGTGGTCAGCTGTTAACACCGATAACTGAACGGCTGAGCTAATAAATGCTCAGACACATATTAGGTGGAGAATTTGTTTTTAAAAGCCCAGGTATTCTGGTCTTTAACATAAGCACCTGGTGTTGAATATGCAAACCATTCATTCAGGTATTGCCTGTCAACTATATTATTTGCTGGGTCCTCCTGATCCTAGGATTACTATGGTTTTCCGCCACCTAATAATAATTAAAAAAAGCCAAATGTGTATTCTTCTAGCTTGCATCGCGGTCCAACCATCCACTCACCCAACGGGTCCCCGGGCCTTGAAAGAGGGAGGGAATTCCTCCAGGACCAGGAACCATTTTCCTCAGGATTTCCAACTTCTAACTCCACTGCAGTCAACAATACCAATGTTCTGCTGAGTTTGAGGGCCAAGGGAAAGACCCAGGCCGACCAGATGGGTGCAGGGGCATGTGCTTCCTAAAACTAGGGCATAGCAGGGGCTCTCATCCCCAATCTCACCTTACAGGGTTTCCTAGAGAAAGAGCAGATCCCATTCAGCTAAAAGGAATACTGTAGCAAAGGTTCATGAGGGTCACTGTGATATATATAGAGTCAAGAGAGTAGGTCTGTTGTTCTGAAAAGAGAGTCCAGTGGCACCTTTAAGAGCAGCACATTTTTATTCAAGATATGAGCTTGCGTGTGCACACATGCTTCCTCAGATACAATGTGATGAAATGGAAGAAAACAGTTCATTCATATAGGCAAGAGTGAGAATAAATCAACATCTAGCATAAGGAATATCGTTAACAGACACCAAAGATAAAGGGAAAGAAACTGGATTTATGTTGATTTGAATTAATGTATATATATATATATGTATATATATACATATACATACACATACATACATACATACATACATACATACATATATATATATACATATATATATATATATATATATATATATATATATATATATATATATATATATGTAATAAATGTAATAAATGAATATATATATGTTCAAATTAATATATATATATTCATTTATTACATTTAAGGTGCATTGACATGGAACAACACGGACAATTTATACTACGGGGAAGGGATGGCTACGCCCTTCTGGTCCCTGCTGCCTCTAGCAGGTTCAGATCCAAACCCTGCCACCCTAGACTCCTCCTTTGACAGGCTCTAAAAGAATGGAATGGGTGCCTTTTGTAGGACATATCAAAGGTGATTCTTGAGAGAAAGCCTTCAAGTGGGTTCTACTGAGCTCACCTCTTCTATAGAAATAACATACAGTTATTTATTTATTACCCTTTAAGATAATCAACATGCAACAACACAGACAATTCATCTACGCATGGCTGTCCACATAGAATGCATTCCTGACAGATACCAGGTTTGGCCAGCAAAGGACAAGGCCTAGTGTTATCATGGAGAAATATCTAGAATAAAGACGACAGGCATCCCATAAGAGAACAGAGGCCATTTAGTTAGTGGGTCCCAGGCATTTCCATTGATGACAATTCTCACCATTCCATGCATGAAGGCAATGACAGTGTGGCCAAGCGAAGATTGGAGCCTGGGTCTTCCAGACTCTGGTCTTGGCCTTCCAGCATGTATGTTCTGAGGATTTCCTTACGGAAATTTAGTTGGTGCTTCATCAAGGATTTGAGCATCAGAAACAAAACAGACAATATCATATTTCACTTGGGGGTTCATTGAAAGATGCCTTCCTATTTCGGCTGTGGGTCAGGGAGACTAAGAAATGTATGTGGACCACAGGACCATCGGCCACAGCTCTCATGCCACAGAGCTTATGTGGCAACTTGAAGAAGGGGAGTTTTTTAATGAAAGGGTCTGTCTTTGGCCAGAATTGTTCCAGCAAGCATTGGTGAATCTCAAGACAAACGGGCCTGCCAGAGAGGAAAGATGGCTTGCAAATAAAGAAATAGATAGATAGGTAGGTAGATAAATAGATAGGTAGGTAGATAGACAGACAGTTCAGAGATGCCAACCTTCAGGGGTGACCTGGCAAAATGCCAGAAGTACAGCTTTCCTCCAGAAATTAGGGACGGAGTTCTCATTTCTCTATTTATAATGTTCTCCTTGTCCTTTCTCCGTCTGCACAGCCCAGGCAAGGCAGGCCGCGCTCCGCCCCAGGCTGTTTTTCTCCGCGGAACTCCTGCGTCTGGCAGCCCATGGCAACCGCCGGTCCCGGCACGACAAAAAGACTGCAGCGATGTCCACTTCACAGGAAGTGCTCATTGCAAATCCCTTGTTCCAGCAAGCAGCAGTGAATCTCAAGACAAACGGGCCTGCCAGAGAGGAAAGATGGTTTGGAAATAAATAAATAAATAACCAAATAGGTAGATAAATAAATAAATGGAGTCCAGAGATGCCAACATTCAGGGGTGTCCTGGCAAAATCCCAGCATTACAGCTTTCCTCCAGAAAACAGGGATTAGTTCCCTGGGATGGAGTTCTCATTATTTATAGTGCTTTCCTTTTCCTTTCCAGGTGTAGAATCTCCCCTAAAGCAGAAAAGTAGCAGTGGAGGGAAGGGGGGAACCGAGAAAAGGCATAATTTGATCGGTTGGCTTTCTAGAGATGCTTTTTTCATTGCAAGGAACTCGTTGCACACTAGGAGATCTTCCCACTCACCCTGTACATTACTAGGCACAGACAAAGGTCCCCTTCCAGAGCAAAACTCTTGTGTTTTCCACTGCCTGATCCCCACGCCTTCAAAAAGGAAAAACAGGGACCTCAAAGCTACAGAGAAGACAGGGAGAGGGAAGGCAAGATTCTCCCATTGACCTTGCAGTCCCTCTACTTTCCCTTCCCATGAAGCAGCAAAGAATGCAAAGCAGATGCAGAAAGCCCTGAGCAAGGCCTCACTGAGACCGAGAGACCATGAAAGGATAGGCTGCCTTGTGCCCGCTGGCGTCTAATATTAACCATGTCGATTCCCAGGTTGGCCGCCAGACGGCAGCACCTGCTATTCTTAGGTAAGTCGAGTGGTCAAATTGCAAAGTGCCTATGGAAGAGCAGGAGGTGCTGCCGCCTGGCGGCCACACTGATAATTGAACGGCTAAGCTAAAAAATGGATAGGAGGTGCTGCCATCCCGTGGCCAAACCGCGGAATTACCCCTCGTTGATTGTAGCGGGGAGAAAATCAGTGATTGGGGTTGTGGGGACCCATGTCCCATCCTCAAGAAGTTAACTTTCTGTGTCTGCATTCCACCATGCTCAGGCACATATCAGCTGGAGGAGCATTTGTTTTTAAAGGCCCAGGTTTTTCTTTGTCATCTATAAATAAACTCATGATCTAAAAACCTGAGGTTGAAAATGCGAAAAAATAAATCATATATTCACCGTCTCTATTTTAATAGCTGGGTCCTGCTGGCCTCATCCTGGGATTATCCTGGTCACTCACCTCCCCTAAAAGAAAGAAATGTCAAACATGCGTTCTTCTAACTTGCATCTCCATCCAACCTCCCAGTCACCCAAGGGTTCTCCAGGGCTTCTAACTCGAAGGGAATTCCTCCAGGGCCATGAACCATTTTCCTCAGGACTCCCAACTTCTGTCCCCACTGCAGTAACCATACCAATGCCCTGCTGAGATTGGGGGCCGAAGCATCCCCAAGGGAAAGACCCAGGCCAGCCAGGTGGGTGCAGGGACACGTAGTTCCTAAAACTGTGGCGTTTTTAGTCCCTAAAACTGTCTCACCTCATTACAGGGTTTCTTCAATAAGGAGGAGATGCCATGGAGCGAAAAGGAAAACAGTGGCAAAGGTTCCTCATGGGGAGCACTGTGATATGTATAGATTCAAGTGGGTACCTGTGTTGGTCTGAAGCAGCACAAGAAATCCGGTGTCCTTTAAGATCAACAAACTGTTATTCAAGGTATGAGCTTTTGTGTGCACATGCAATATGAAATTGAAGTAACCAGTTCACACTTATAGGAAAGTGTGAGGGTAGATTGGCATACAGTATAATGAAAATGGTTAACGATACCAAAGAAAAAGGGAGGTGGTGGTGATTTCTTTCTGTTCACTTGAGATTGAATATTATTTATTATTTATTACATTTTAGGTGCATTGACATGGAACAACATAGACAATTCATCTATGCCTGGCTGTCCATATAGAATGAATTTCTACCAGACACCTGATCTCGTTAGCAAAGGAGAAGGCCTAGTTTTTATCAGAGATATGTCTAGAATAAAGAGTCCAGACTTCAAATAATAAATGGCTTATAATCAGTTTTCTTGCATTTTTCTCTTTTTATTGAAGAGTAATTTTGTATAAGGGTCAAGCCAAAACGGTTTCTAGATAGTCTTTGCCGTTTTCAAGGATCAAACTTTTCCTTGGTGGCTTCTCTAAAAAGTTTCCCCCCCCTGATATTGTCTCATAACATGTATGGTTCCATGTATAGTTTCAGTTATATGTAAACCACCCTGAGCCTTTGGGGAGGACGGTATATAAATATGAATGAATAAATAAATAAAACATGTCGTGTTTGGTATTGTATTGGCATTCAGGAATCTAAATCAATATTGTATTTAGGAAAGGTCAATCACTGGTTCCTAATAAAATCAGAGTCCAGTAGCACTATTAAGACCAACAAAGATTTATTTAAGGTGTGAGCTTTCGAGTGCAAGCACTCTTCCTCAGCTTGCACTCGAAAGCTCACGCCTTAAATAAATCTTTGTTGGTCTTAAAAGGTGCTCCCGGACTGATTTTATTGTGCTTCTTCAGACCAACATGGCTACTCATTTGAATGGTTCCTAATAAGCATTTTTAGATTGATGTTACATATTCCAAACTCTAAATCAATGTTGTATCCAGTATAATTCAGCCACTGGCTCCTAAAGGTACCAGGGATCCTGGCCAATGTTGTAATGATCCCGCAGTTAGGCCAACCTTTCTCTGTGGAGCAATGGTGAAGCTTGGCATGGCTGACTGACCTCCTGAACTCAGCATCCCTGCATCTGTGGGGAAACAAAGTGCAGGCAACTTCTAAGTGCATCCTCCTTCCTGACTGCCCACCCCACCCCACTAAATGGCAGATCTCAGAAGTGTTTTCTTTGAATCCCCTTCTGATCCATTTAAACACCATAATGCCAAGAATTTCATGTCTCTCTCTATAAAAACAGATCTCAAGTTTCCCAGATCATTATCATTTTGATTCTGGATCAATCAACCTTTTGGGTAACCACATCAAAGGGAGACATCTTCACCCTTTGTCCAAAGCCCAGTTTTGCCTACCGGACTTTTATCACGTATCTGGCTAAGGAAAGTGTTTAAAAACCCTTTCCTTGAGCTCCTAGTGTGTGCGTTCTCTTTATTCCCTGGGGCAGTTCTCATTTCTCTACTTGTCGTGTTCTCCCTTTCCTCTTCCCTAGTGTAGAAACTCCCCGCAAGCAGAACAGTAGCAGCGAGGGGAGGGGATGGAGAAAAGGCATAACTTGGTCAGTTGGCTTTCGAGGGCTGCTTTTCTCCTTGCAAGGACCCCTTTGCACACCAGGACTCCCACAGCACCTGCAAGCCAGAACCGAAGGCCTCCTTGTAGAGCAAAACTCTGGTGCCTTCCATCGCCCGATCCCTATGCCAGGGGTAGTCAAACTGCGCCCCTCCAGATGTCCATGGACTACAATTCCCATGAGCCCCTGCCAATCTCATCGGAATTGTAGTCCATGGACATCTGGAGGGCCGCAGTTTGACGACCTCTGCCCTATGCCGTCAAAAAGGAAAAACTCCACTTTCCCTTCTCACGCAGGATTTGCAGCGTCAACCCAGAGTAAACTCGGAAAGCTCAAAGCGACGTCCCTCACTGACCGGAAGTGTGGCCAGATCATTTTCCGGTTAGGGACATGGTGCATGACATAAGTGGCCCGTACGGAAACAAGGACCCTCTTCCCAGTCTTTTCGCTCAGCGCTTTCTTGGAGGCCCCGATGCAGCCGCGGAGAGGCAGCCGCGGATGTCCCCATGCCGGACCTTCGTCCCTCTCCTCCTCCGAGACGACATGGGCCCAGAAAGCCCGCAGCGATGGTCCCACGTCGACCGGAAGTGTAGATTACCTGGATCACCGTTATCTACCTCTTTGCCGTACAAACCCGGTGCTCATTTATTAGAGGTCCGTGCGGAAACGTTTCCTTCTGCGTCGACCGCCCCATTCAAATCAAAGTTGGCAGCCCGCGCGGAAAGGAAGACTTTGGCCCGATCGTCCTCCCTTTTCCCCTATCAAGAGCGAAATGGCGGGTCGCTCTATTCCTTTTCTGGCTCTTGAAGAAGAGACTCGGTGCGCAGCATTAGTGGTCCGGGCGGAAACGCATCCGGTCTCCCTCTTCGACCGGAAGTGTTTATTACACGTCCCTGGATCACCATTATTGACCTCTTTGTCGTAGAAACCCGGTGCTCATTTATTAGAGGTCCGTGCGGAAACGTTTCCTTTTACGTCGACCGCCCCGTTCAAATCATAATTGGCACCCCGGGCGGAAAGGAAGACTTTGGCCCGATCATGCTCTCTTTTCCCCTATCAAGAGCGAAGTGGCGGGTCGCTCTATTCCTTTTCTGGCTCTTGAACAACAGACTCGGTGCGCAGCATTAGTGGTCCGGGCGGAAACGCAGCCTCTCTCTTAAAAACCCGGTGCTCATTTATTAGAGGTCCGTACGGAAACTCCGCCACCCTCCCTCATCGTACGGAAGTGTCTATTACACTACCTGGATTACCTTTATCTACCTCTTTGCCTTAGAATTCCGGCGCTCTGCTTTTTGCGGTCCGTGCGGAAACTCGGGCTGATGCTGCGACCGTTCCAGTCGCATATTTGTCAGCAGCCCGCGTGGAAACGGTGACTTTGTCTTGATCATCCTCCCCTTTCCCCTGTCGAGGCAACGAAGAACACAAAGGAGATGCACAAAGCCCTGAGCGAGGCCTCACTTAGACAGCGAGACCCGGAAAGGATGGGTTTCCTATGCCCGCCTCTGTCCAATTTTATTTTAACCACAGATCCAAATGAGTAGCCGTGTTGGTGTAAAGTAGCACAATAAAATTCCAGTAGCCCCTTTAAGGCCAACAAAGATTTATTCAAGGTGTGAGCATTCGAGTGCAAGCACTCTTCGTCAGACTAAGAACTGACCATCATAACAGTAAGATTATAAAATAAATTATAGCCATGTCATATACCAGTTTGGCCGCCAGGTGGCAGACTTTTCTGTCCTTAGCTCAGTCGAGCGGTCACAATGCACAGTGCCTATGGAAAGAGCAGGAGGTGCTGCCGTCTGGCGGCCACACTGATAATTAATCGGCCAAGCTAAAACATGGATAGGAGGTGCTGCCATCCCGTGGCCAAAAAGATGAATTACCCCTCGTTGATTTTAAGCGGGGAGAAAATCAATGATGGGGGTTGTGGGGACCCATGATCTATCCTCAAGAAGTTCACTTTCTGTGTGTGCATTGCACCATGTTCAGGCACATGTCAGCTGGAGGAGAATTTGTTTTTAAGGACCCAGTTTTTTCTTTGTCATCTTTAAACGACGAGCCTGATGTTGAGAATGCCAGCAATTGAGTCATGCTGAAGATGAACCATTGAAAATGCAAACAATTCAGTCTTTCCCCTGTGAGTGCCTCGGTTCCCAACCTCGGCAGGATTTTGGAATTGGTGGTTGCAGTGGGGATGGAAGTCAGGAGTCCTTTTAATCCATTCAGAAAAGGAACCTCCCGCCAAATGAGGGCAAAACGAAGGGCGCAGGGCTTCAGCGGCGGCTACTGAGCATGCTCGCGGCTCAAGTTGTACTGCGCATGCTCGGTAATCCCTCGCTGCCCAACGGGGGAGGTCGAACGGGCTTCCCGAAGTGATCCTGGGTGGGTCTACTTATAAGTAAGGCCCACTGAGGTCCAAAGAATTTACTTCTAGGTAAGTGCGCGCGAGATCAATGGGTGCAGTTCTGCAGAGCGCGCAGAGAGCCGCGGGATGCCAACTTCCAGGAAGGGCTCAGAGATCTCCCAGAATCACAACTGATCACCAGATATAAGTTTCCCTGGAGGAAAAGGGCTGCCTTGGAGAGTGGACTCTGCAGCATTATGCTCTCTCTCCCACCCCCCCAGCTCCATTCCCCCAAATCGTCAGGAACTTGAAGTTGGCAACCCTAAAGGGAACGTAGTTCAGTGTTAATCATTGGCAGGATTGCCATCTGATCGTTTTAAATCGGAGGGAAGTGACACTGTGATTAATGGGGTGACCGCAGAATATGCAAGGAGTGGACATGCCCACTATGTCTTGCTTCCTCTTCCTTGCAGGGTCTTCGTGGGGAGAATCACAAGCCCCCCATGGACTCCAGGTGTTCCCAGCTCCTGCCTTCTGTCTGTGCTGTTCTGGCAGACTCACGGCAACCGGTTTCCGATGACACCTGCCTAGAGAAGCTGCTGGACTGGTTTAAGACTTTAGCCAACAGTGGTAAGTCCAGTTTTAGCAAATGGTCACTTCTAGTCCAGTCTCCTGTCTCACCCAGAGGCCAACCAGCTCCTCTGGACAGCTAACTACAGGACAGAGAGGCTGAGGCCTTCCCCTGGTGTTCCCCTTTGGCTCTGGGATTCAGAGGATTTGTGCCAATTAATGAGGTTTGTTTGGTGGGTAAATGAGACAGAGGCTTTTAAGTGTCAGCCCCACAGTTATAGCACAACCTGCCCCAGGAGTGCACTGGCCCCCTCACCTTTGAACTTCAGGAGGAAGCTGGATATGGTTTTCTTTAGACCTGTTTGAGTAATATAGTTTGTATTTATCAGCAGGCCTAATTGAGACTTTAAGTTGTCTTCTTTTATGAGTTTTATGAAAGTGTTGTTTTATTTATATTATATTATGAGCCGCTTTGATTAACTTGAGAAAGTCAGCTAATAAATGTTTTAAGTGAAGAAATAGAGTCTCCCCCAAAATTGATATGAGATGAAGTGTCTTCCCACTTCCTCATGTCTTAATTAGGCCTCAATTTCTGTATCTTTCTCCTCCCTACAGAATCCTATTCAAGCTTGTTACTGCTAGAAGAAAACCCATGCCTGACAGAGCTGATCCTCACTGTGCTGAGACAGGAAGAACCAGACCCCACCATCCTTTCCTTCGTCCTGAGGCTGACTGGGTTATTGGCTGCCTCAGAAAGATGTTTTCAACACCTCCAGGTGAGCATCAGAACATAAGAATGGAAGAAAATCCCTACTGAATCAGAGTAGGGGCCCATCTTATCCAGCCTCCTGTCTCACACAGTGGCCAACCTGTTCCTCTTGGGGGTCAACCGCAGGGCAGAGAGGCTGAGTCCTTCATAAGAACATCAGAAGAGCCCTGCTGGATCAGACCAGGGGTCCATCTAGTCCAGCATCCTGTCTCACACTATGGTCAACCAGTTCCTCTGGAAGGCCAACAGTAAGGCATAGAGGCCAAGGCCTTCCCCTGATGTTGCCTCCAGGCATTGGCGTTTTGTGGTTGACTGCCTCTGAACATGGAGGTTCCCTTTAGTCCCCATTGCTAGCAGCCACTAATAGACCTAACCTACTGACCTCCTAAGAAGAGCCCTGCAGGATCAGACCAGGGGTCCATCTAGCCCAGATGTGGGTGTCTTTTCTGTTCTCGAGGGCAGCAGTGGAAAGCTGTGCGCATGGCCTTTGGAGAAGCGGGACCGCCCAGCAGCGCCTTGTGGGAAGACACCTCCGTGCGCAGCGGCTGGGTGCAGGGCACTCACAACATGCTGAGGCACCCCAGTGCCTTCCAGTTCCTATGTGACTCCGGTGAGTGCCATTGGGCGGTGCTGTTCTTGTACAATGACATTTTTCAGTTCAATTTAATATCTGACAATCAATCTTTAAATCTTAATTTTTTAATGTTTTTGGCATATATCCATTCCATATACCTAAACTTTCTTATCTTTTAGACATCTAGTTTCAAAAGAATACATAAACATGAACAGTAGGTTTTTTCGTTACCGTTATCAGTACGCGTTCCAAGATACGCATTTATAAACAATTCATGGTCTACTTCCTACTGTATAATTTTGGAAGACGCAATAAAATGCTAAATATTACAATCTGATAAAATATCATTCCCCTTTATCTCACAGTATTGTCAGCTGCCTGATGAAGAAAGCTTTGACTCTCAAGTAGTAAATAAATAATACATATATTTCCACCAGATCTCCAGTTCATATAGTGGTTTGAGTTTCTTACCGGAATTTCTGAGAGGCTAGGGTTCAAATTCCCCCCAATCGCATCCCAAGCCCTGGGTATAAGTCAGGGGTAGTCAACCTGTGGTCCCCCAGATGTCCATGGACTACAATTCCCATGAGCTTCTGCCAACATTTGCATTTGCTGGCAGGGGCTCATGGGAATTGTAGTCCATGGACATCTGGAGGACCACAGGTTGACTACCCCTGGTATAAGTGACGTAGAGGAATACATTTCTTCTTCTTCATTTATGGGTTCTGCTCAGTGTCTTATCCCACAATTGTCCCCCTCCTTGTCATCTGCCCAGGCGCCCTGGAGACGATCTTCACCTTGCAGGGAGACCGCAGCTTATTCGTCGCCTCGGCAGCCAGTCGGCTCCTTGCGTGCATGCTGGGATTTTCTGTGCGGTCGGAACGTTCCCGTCCACTTGGCACGGACGACTGCGAGTGGCCGGCCTGCGCTCGAAGGATAGTGTCTTACTTAGAGGCATCCCTCCATTCGGGCTCCGCCTTCCGTGCCAACCACGGCTTGAAGATGCTGGCGATGGTATTTGAGCAGAACCAGGAGGCGTGGACTGAAGTCCTTTGGTCCCGGATGGCGGGAACAATCAAGTCCCTTCTGGAGGAGGAGCCGGCCCAGGTGGGACACTCGATGGCGGACCTCTTTCTGAGCGCGGCAAGGTGAGTGGGGGTTCAGTCACTAGTGATTTAGCTGGCCAGAGCCAGTCTTTGAGAGCCAGCTTGGCAAAGACTGGATGTGGCAGGGGAGGCTCATAAAAGAGGAAGCAGTCTAGTCCCAGGTAAAAATGTAGCGCTGTGGCTCGGGAGCAGAGATGAGGGGGATTGTGTTGCTGACATATGGCTTGTACAAAGCCAGCTGCTAGCTTTGGAGAGAACTGCTACTGAAAAGTGGTCTTTGGGAAGTTTTACATCAGCAGATGCATCAGGAGACAAAATAAAGATGCTTTTTTGGGGGGCCTGCTTTTTACTACCTGAAGGAGTCTCAAAGTGGCTAACGATTGCCTTCCCTTCCCTCTCTTCACAACAGTCACCCTGTGAAGTAGGTGGGGCTGAGAGAGCTCTGAGAGAACTGTGACAAGCCCAAGGTCACTTAGCTGGCTGCATGTGGAGGAGGGGGGAATCAGGAAGGGGATGAAAGACAGACTTCCTAGGTGTACCTTTCACACATGAACTTGAGTTCTTCTTTCTCTCTCTCCCGTAGATCTCCCGTGTTCAGCTGTCACGAAGGCAGTCTCTGGCAATTGGTTGCACTGGCCCTGAAGTGCTTACCCCCAACTCAAGCTGGCCTCCTGGCGCAGGGACTCCTGAAACTTGAGGCAAGGTAAGAACAAACATCTTTGGGTTTAGAAGCCTGGTGGCATGGTGCAGTGGTTAGAGCATCAGGCCAGGGATGGGGAGACCCAAGCTTTATGCTATTTCCAAGGTCCAAGATCACCCAGCTGGCTGCATGTACAAGGAAGCAAACCTGGCTGTCCAGATTAGACTCTGCTGTTCTTTAACCACTGCACCATGCTGGCTAGATGGTAGCCGTGGGAAGCCGTGTTGGTTTGTCTGAAGCAGCACAACAAAACCAGAGTCCAGTGGCACCTTTAAGACCAACGAAGATTTATTCCAGGCAGGAGCTTTCAAATGCAAGCACTCTTCCTCAGTGCTTGCACTCGAAATCTCATGCCTGGAATAAATCTTTGTTGGTCTTAAAGGTGCCACTGGACTCTGGTTTTGTTGTGCTGACCATGCTGGCTGTTGACCACTCGATATCTAATTGAGGTTCAACATCTAACCGATGAGAGGGTGGGGCCACCTGTCAAGTATACCCAAGTGGAGTATTCTCTTAACCTTTGCCCTCCCAGATCCTCTTGCATGCAAAATGACAATATCCAGCATTTTCTTCTTCAGCCCCGAGGCCCTTAAGACTCAAGCTCTACGTGTCCTGCTCCAGTCCGTGGCCTGCGTCACAAGAGCCTTCTCTCAGACCTCGGAGCTCTCAGGTATGATGCTCCTTGGGACTGTGACTTCATTATCTGTACCCAGCCAGCCTTCCCCCGGGTGTCTTCCCTTGACCTCTGAATACCTGACATCCAGGTGCAGGCTGGGTCCAAACCAAAACAATGTCTCACGGTTGGAGAGCAGCTTCTGGAAGAAGCAACGGGGTCGTCATGTCCTTTCTCTCCCCCGTCACTCCAGGTTGGCTGGACCAGCCCTCTGCTGCAGCGGTCTCTGTGGAATCTCTTCTGTCCTCGCGGTCTTCGTGCATCAGCCTCCTGTGCCAGTCCCTGGCTCATCTTGAGGAGATCCAGCACTGGGTACGGTATAGAGAAAGACGGCAGTCAAGGAAGGGAAGTTTCCCATTGCTTTGTGTGGTGTACTGAGGACTATCTATTGCATTTACTCACATGCCAAGCCAGGCCAAAGCACACCATCTGACACACACTACATAATTCAGCCCGTCTTGGCTTATAACATACCATTTGCACCTTGTATTTTTCTGTGCAGTTACCCTTGATCTTTATTCTATATTGATTCCAGTGCTTATTCCCCAAAAGCTCAAGGGCATCTTATTTATTTATTCCCTTTATTGATGTCTTTCACCCCAGTGGGGACCCAGAGATGCTTACAGCATTTCCCTCTCCTACCCTTTATCTTCACAACAACCCTGTGAGGTAGGTTAGGCTGAGAGAGTCTGCGACTGCTTCAGGGTCATCCAGTGAGCTTTCATGGCATGAGCAGGGACTTGAACTTGGATTTCCCAGAGCATAACCACAACCCCACTCTGGTTTGCATAACTGGCCCCATGGCTTCTAGTTACACAGAAGAGGACACCAAAGGGAGACCGACCACCTGCTAGAATTATGGCATGTGTGTAGTATAACCAGGAGATCTGAGGCTTGCATGGACTATCCTGTTCCGGGCATTACCACGGAACAGGTTCCATAGACGCTTCAGCACCCGGGAGAGCTCCCAGGGGGAAGGCAGGAATCAGAGATCCAAGTCTATTGGCAGGGAGGTCTAAGGGGCAAGTTTGTCATTCCTAGAGAAGAATGTCCATGACTGCTGGCATAGTGTCGCAGATTGATTGTTGGGCTCGGATCTGGGACCCCCGGGTTTGAATCTGCCATGGAAGCTGGCTGGGTGACCTTTGTCCAGTTAACACCTCTCAGCTTGACCTACCTCACAACGTTGTTGTGATAAAATGGAGGAGAGGAGAATAGCATAAGCCAATTTGAGGCCCCACAGAGAAGAAAGACAGGGTCGAGATGAAATAACTTCATCAACTGGTGCTTTTGGTCTTCTTTGAATGTCCTTGGGGAGGGGCTCTGCTCAGACTCTGAGATGCTTATTTTGCCTCTTCTGGATTCAGAGCAGGGGGTTCATTTGCCACAGCTTAGTACAAATCCACCCCAGGTTCCTGGTCCAAAATTCTTCTGTTTTTCTGGGATCCATCTCTCAACAGGCCTGCCCACCCGCAGATTTCCCCCACAATCCCTTGCTGCGTGCTACGGTGGCCGTGTTACAGGTCTGCGCTGGCCTTGCTGTGGCTGCCACCTCCCTAGGAGTGACTATCAGCAGGACCCTCATCGGCTGCTCCCGAATTCAACGGGCTGCGCTCCACCTCCTCGGGGCCCTCTCTTGGCGGGCAGGTGAGCAGCTTTCCCTTCCGTTTTCATATTCTCTTGCAATGCTAGAATGGCTTCCATGGTGCACAGAACGCTGGGAATTAGTTTGAAGGAAGACAGCCCACACCGCCCGGCTTCAGGGAGAAAGGTGAATTATATACTATCAAATGAAGCATCCAGAGGTCTTACAGAAATTCATATACTTATTTAAGAATTGATATCCCACATATTCACCCAAAGTTCACAGGGTGGCCCACAGCTATAGACAATAAAATAATCAAAAATACATTTAAAACATAACCCCCTCCTCTTCCCCTCCTCCCTCCCTGGCAGGCCAACACCCCGAGGAAACATCTGGAGGTTGACTGTAATTGTGAGAGACCTCCAGGTGCCACCTGGAGAGTGGCAACCCCACTTACAACTGGCCTGTCGCTCCAGGCGTTCAGGTGATGCGTGACGGAATTCCATTCCGAAGAGGGTCTCTTGGGTGTGCTTTGTTGCCCCTTGCAGGTTGCGAAGTACCCCTGGAAGAAGTTTTCGACATCCTCCTCTTCTACCTGCGGAGCCCAGACACCAGCCCTG
The DNA here is from genome assembly GCF_049243985.1 of Paroedura picta. Classification (NCBI taxonomy): domain Eukaryota; kingdom Metazoa; phylum Chordata; class Lepidosauria; order Squamata; family Gekkonidae; genus Paroedura; species Paroedura picta. The sequence goes on from NC_135385.1 coordinate 21,217,361, forward strand.
CTGTAAGTGGCCAGTCCCCAGCGCTCCGTTCTTAAACCAATCCCGGGGGTAGAATATGCCATCGAGCCACAGCTGACATATAGCTGCTCTGTAGGGCTTTCCAGGCAAGAGAAGAACAGAAGAACGGCTCGCCAGATGTCTGTGGACGACAGTTGAAATAAACCACTGCCAGTTGTAGCCCACGGACATCTGGGGAGCCACAGTTTGGCTACCCCTGCTTCAGACCAACACAGCTGCTGGCTTGAATGGGTTTCCCCAGTTGCTCTTCTCCCCATTAACCGAATCAGAGTCGCTTGCTTCCGCGAACTTGCAAAACTCCGCATTTCTGCCCCTTTCCAGGTTCTGAAAGCGGCATTCCAAGCGACGCTGAAATGGTGCCTGAGCTTCTCGGAAAACGCTGGCTCTGCTGATGGCTTCCCGTGGTATAAACAGTTCCTCAAAGGTAAAGGAGAAGCGTGGGGTGGAAAATGTTCTATATCCCTTGGAGATAACATCCCTTGCTCTTCCTGAAGAAAGTTCAGAGCCATTTTAGATAGGGGTGTGTGTTCCTTACATTCTCTTGGGTACCGATAGCCACATCACGTTCCAAGTTCGAGTCCAGTGGCACCTTTAAAACCAAGCAGGGATAAAAGGTTACCGCACGTTTGGGTTAAAATCCAGGTGGGGAAACATAGTAAAGGAAATAAACATGTCAAGACGGGAGATTAACAGGCAGATGGGCCCTTACTTGACGTTCTGTACTCCAGAGCTAGTCCTGTCTTCTCCCTCGCTTTTTGCAGAGCTGATGCCGCTATTGCAGAAGCGCCTCTGCAGCCCCAAGTGGGAGGTCCGGGACTCCACCCTGGAGTTCCTCACCCTGGCGACGAAGCGCTTACAAGGTAAGTCGGGAAGCGGCGGCTGTTCTAGGCCTGGAGTACAAGATCGTCACGGGGGAGAGCCCCAAGCAGCAGCTGCCTGCTGCGACAGAAGCACAGGCCAAGAAGTCGGAGGATGGATTTTTTTTTGGGGGGGGGTGGGGGGAATAAAACTCCCCATCCTGTTCTTTTAGGGACGTTAAAATTGTGAAAGAACAAGGGTGCGTTCAGAGCATTGCTCATGCCAGCTTTTGGTGCTTTGTAATGAATGCATGTCTGTACATATGTGCCATCAAGTCACAACTGACTTACAGCGATCCCAGCAGAGAGAGGCAGCCTCCCTCCGAGTGGGCCAGCTGTTTGGCGCTTGGCCACGCCCTTTGGCACAGCTGTTCTGTCCCCACAGGGCACGAGTGTTTTTGGCAAGCGCTGTCCTCTTCAGAAGTGCCGGCACTCACCGAAGGCCTCCTGGATGACCCAGAGAGCTACGTGCGAGCCAGTGCCGTGAAAGCCTCGGGCCAGTTTTCCTTGATTGTCAGTGCCAGGTCAAAGGTGCCGGGCTTCGACCAGAACGGGAACTCGGATGAGGTACGGTGTTTTTGCAGCCGGGGGAACTTTTTCACATCCTGCCCGCTCCACCGCATGGTGATAAAATAACCGTGGCTTCATCGCAAGGCACGTGGGAAGCTTGGCTGCCCGGCCCTGCTGCCAGATCGGGCATTTTGGCAAACGGTCACTTCTTCACTCCCCTGAGACGAACCTCAGAAGAGCCCTGCTGGGCCAGACCAGGGGTCCACCTAGTCCAGCTTCCTGTCTCCCACAGTGGCCAGCCAGTTCCTCTGGAGGGCCAAAAACAGGGCAGAGGCCTCCCCCTGAGGTTGCCTCCTGGCTCGGGGGTTCAGGGTTTGACTGCTTCTGCAGCGGGTTCTTCTTAGGTTCTTATGAAGGCCTCAACCTCTCCCTTGACCCTCCAAGGATGAGACGGGAAGGCCACGTCTGACCGCATTCTACTCTTCTCATTGTTCCAAAGGACAACGTCGCCGCTCGCTTGCTGGGAATCTTGTCCTCAGACTCCGAGGGCTTCCCGCGCAGAGCTGTGGTCGGAGTCTTCATCGACTGGCTCCAGGAGGGGCACCCGGCTGCCCGCCACGACCCTGAGCAGTTTGTTTCCCGAGTGATCCAAGCTATCAAGGGAGACTTGGACTGGAAAGTCAAGGTCAGTGGCTTGGAGCTGGCGGGCGCTTTTGCAGCCCAGCGCTTTCTCCACTATGGCTTTTCCGAGTGCCCATACGCCGCCGCCGCCAGCGTCTCTTCCGCCAGCGAGCCCGCCCGTCTCCCTGAGCTGCTGGAGGCCTTCTCTCGAGTGGGACTTTTTGACTTCCTCTTCGGAGCGCTGGGTGACTGCGACAGGCCGGTGGCACGGAAAGCCTGCGAGATCCTAGCGGATGTGAAGCGGAAGATCGGCCCAGGCTGCAGCCGGAACCGAGGGCAGAGGTTGGAACTGCAAGGGAATGCGCTGCTGGGGGAGGCCTGGAGGGCCGTCGTGCCCCGTGCAGCTGGGCTCGCGGGGGGAGATGGTTCCGAAATGGTTTCCCAAGAACCGGAGCACGCGCTGCTGATTTTAGAGGCGGTTGACCTGGAGGAGTTAGAGAGGGCTCTGGGACAAAGCAGTGACCACTTGGAGAAAAGCCCCTGGTCCCTTTTGCAGGATATTCTCTCCGCAGGTGGGGCACCGGAAGAGAATGAAGCCGACTGTTACTGAAAAAGGAGGGGCGGTTTTCCCCGAACTCCCTGGCTGATCACAGTGAAAGCACAGGGTGGGAGGGGGAGGAAAAACACCCGAGGGCCCAGGATGTCCGAGAGAGGCCCAAAGCTGTAGGGCAAGATATTCCTTCAGAAGAGATCTCCCGGGCGAGTTACTCCTTTCTAAGTTGGCTGGACTCAGTGGGATTAGGGGGGGCATCAGGCCTGCACTGAATGAGACGCAGAATCAAAGTCAGTTATAGATCAAAGGGCAGGCGTTTCTGAAAAATACTCCAGGTGAAGCGAGGAGGTGCTGCCCTTGAAATCCGCTACCTTCTGCCTGTTCAGGAAATCCTTGGGAAAGCCAGCCTCCCGAGGCCTTGAAAGGGATGTAGGCAACCCTGAAATACCCATCAGTAATTTGGCATTAGATTTTGTCACTCTACACAAGAATGGGTCTGTGTGTGCGGTTTTGGCTGGGTGTAGCCCCAGTTGCACACAGATGGGGAAGCTGTGCATTGAGCGACAATCGACACAGGGCCTGCCTATGAAAATCCCTCCAGGAAGGTCTTTCTGGCCTTGAGTTTTGCTACCTACAAAACGGCTCCTTGGTTTCTGGAATAACCTTGCAAATGCATCATGGACAGGATTGGCCAGGGAGCGTTTAAGGCCAGTTGGCCATGATCCACGGACAGGGAAGGACCAGGGAACTTTTGCCATATTGGGAATTTCTTTTGTGGCTAATAAAAAACTTATTTTAATACAGTTTGGTTTCGCTCACTCACGGATCATCTTCACATGGCCCAAAACACAGGGCACAAGAAATGATGGTAAATGGGCAGAGGCTCATGGTAACTGTAGTCTATTATTATTAAAGATTCTGAAGACAAGAACCTTTACTTCTTGGTCGGCGGAGTGTTGGTTGACCTCCAGCTTAAACAGACAAATTCTCCTGAAATGTACAGGACATACTGAGCCACACTCCCCCCCCCCCCAATTGCACATAACCTCCAGTGTGAATTTTTAATTTGCTATCCTGATGGCCTACTTCCAGTAACACGGGGAAGATGCTGGTGCTATGGTGGCAGCTGCTGCTGAAGTTACATTTTTAAAAAATCTGCCCAGCCCAACAAATCTCCATTGGCCAATCAGAAACCTTACAGGATAAAATCCCTACCTGACCCCATCCACTTTCTAAAAAACATACGTCAGGTGCCAGGAAAGGTATCAAGCAGACACCGCGCTGGAGATCCCTGATACTTTCGCTCATGTTTGCCGTGAGCAGTTATTCAGGGGCGTGTGCCCCGCATAGATGTTAAAGGACACCAATTTGTATCTTATTTTCTGGGTCAGACTTGCTTTGCATGGGTGGCGCCTTTATTCGTGCACCCACGCAATCAATGGGAACAATAAGCAGGCATAGTCTCAGCCTTGGCCCTTCTATGCCCAAAGGCAGAGAGATGTCCCCAGAGAGGAGAGCATAACAGGAAGAGGCCAAGTGGAACACAGAGGGCACGGTTACATAACGGCGAAAGCAGAGCCACTTTGACAGCAGGAGAGATCTGAGCTTCGCTGATCCCACGCACACCCTCCGCCTCTCCGGTCAGCGAGGCAGCACAGGGAAATCTCCACCCCCGCCACCAGGCGGACAAGAAGATCGGAAACGGAGTTTCCCAGCCCGAGTCAGCGCCAGCCTCCCGCTCACAGCAGAACAAGGGAAGACGGAAATAGCAGATTTCTCTGTTGGGTGTGCAGCTGTCCATAGGCGGAGATGTCACACGGGCGTTTCGGGAGACTCAGTTTTCACAGGGAGGGAAAAGATTCTTTCTGGCTAGCGAGAGAGTGACATTGGCTGCATTCTCAAAAGCTGAAGAGGATGGCGCAAGGCATTTCCAGCTTAGAACAGGCAAGGAGGAGGAGAATAGGGTTTCAGCAGCTTGCATTGTTTCGTGCCTCGATAAATACAGTCTGTGTACAAGATGCAAAAACTGCACGCCAAACTTCACCTTGCAGGTCCTGGCTAGGTGACCCCCAAGGAACACCAGGGCCGTGGCGTGGGGGGCAAGCAGTGGCAAACCTCCGAAAATCCCTCGCCTGGCAGCCAGACAATTTGGGGGTCTCCGGGCTACATAACACACATGCCATACGATAAATAAGCCAGGCGGAGGTCAGCACAGGCCCACCTCGCAGGGTGATCCCTGCAGTGATAAAATAGACGGAGTTTCAAAGATCCATGACCTGTACTGACTGATGAAGCATTCGTTCAGGGCTGGAAGAGAAGAATCTGTCAAACGAGTTTGAAAAAAACTGAATTCCTATGTGTGTGTGGATGTGTGGGGGGGGGGAGAAGCAGGCGGACTGGTTCGCCCCCCCCACCCGCATGAGACCTACATTTCAAAACGCCGTGTCCTCAAAACATCAGCCGAGCCAGAAAGATCAAGCGCTTAAAGTGACTGTAGAGAATCTCAATCCACACGTGCGCTCCTCCCCTCTGTACACCACTAGCGCACTGAAGAACGCTCTGGCGGCTCAGAATGAGGCTGGAGGCAAATCGTGGCCCCATCTCCAGGCGGCCGGATTCTGATCCCCATCTGCAGGCTGGGGGCCTTTTGCCGCCAACGTCCAGAAGAGCAGGATCCGGCTCCTAATGATCCATGTAATTCATACATATAATCACATTAAGAGATCCTGGAGCGGAAAATGATACAGTGCGCGTTCCTGGCAGCCAGAATTCCCCAGGCACTGCCATAAGCTGCCGGGCCTGAATTAAAAGTGAGCAAGCGGAGCCTCGCCGTGTCGTATGGCTTAATTATGGAAAGGGCAAACGCAAAACCCCATAAGGAGCGGCCAGAGCAAGTGGGGACGGCCCAGGTTCTTCAGTCACTGCAGAGAGGAGAGATTTCTTTTTGGAAACAGGATTGTCTACAAAGCACGCTCTAATCCGGCTCAGCGGCTAAGGCTTGACGGTCGTTACAAATGGGCCGCCGCCGCCTCCTGCAGCGAGAATCGGATCCTGCCACCTGTTTTGCTCGTTCTCACATTGCCTCCTGGCGCTAGTCTTCAGCGGTTGACTGCCTCTGAATGTGGAGGTTCCCTTAACCCTTATTCTAACCCTCCGCTCCCAAGAACTCATCCGTGGCCTTTGCAAAAGAGCACAGGGCTGGCTCAACAAGATCCTTTGTCCTCTCCTTCGATTGGCGTCTAAAGGAGCTACGCTGAATTAATCCTTTCCTTTTTGGGAGGGGGGAGAGAAAGAAGAGAAAGGGGCGCTTGGATCGCCTCAGACACAACCTTCTAGGGAGGGGGAAGCCGGACCTCACTTAATAAGCTCCTTTCAAACGCTGGAATAAAGCTGAGCTCCAGCCCAAGGCCAACCAGCCCAAGGCCAAGTCCCACGAGAACAGAAGCCCTGGATTGTTGGGCTGGACAAAAGCACACACAAAACCATCTAATCCCGCATCCTGTTTCCAACAGAGGCTATTCAGATGGCCCCAAGCAGAGGACGCAGGCGACAGGCTTCTCCTATCGCTTCCCCCAAATCCGGTTCACTAACCAACGGAGACCTGTTTCTCCTTTCAAACGCTGGAATAAAGCTGAGCTCCAGCCCAAGGCCAACCAGCCCAAGGCCAAGTCCCACGAGAACAGAAGCCCTGGATTGTTGGGCTGGACAAAAGCACACACAAAACCATCTAATCCCGCATCCTGTTTCCAACAGAGGCTATTCAGATGGCCCCAAGCAGAGGACGCAGGCGACAGGCTTCTCCTATCGCTTCCCCCAAATCCGGTTCACTAACCAACGGAGACCTGTTTCTCTCCCCACAACAGATGGCCAGTGAGGGAAGTGGGGCTGAGAGAGCTCTGAGAGAACTACTCTGTGCAAACAGCCCTAAGAGAGCTGTGACTAGGCCGAGGCCACCCAGCTGGCTGCATGTGGAGGAGTGGGGAATCAACCCCCATTCTCCAGGTTCAAGGCTGTTGCTCTTTAACTATTATCCCACGAAGCTGCCTTCTACTGGATCAGAGCCTTGATCCATCAAAGTCAGCCTCGTCTACACAGAAAGATCTCCTAGGTCTCAGATGAGAAGGATCAACAAGGACACAAATCGGACAGACGGCCAAATGTTCTGGCGAGCGCAAGGTTCTAAGGAAATGGACGTATTGAGGTCAGAAGAGATTTCTTTACTGCGTTTGCTTCACCACAAATTCTTTGTACCCCGAGGACCGAATGCCATAGAGCACGTGCAGAGTTGCATCTCTCCCAAAGGCGCTGTCTGTTTGTTTCAAGGGGCTTGGACAACTTGCACCTGCACAACAGCGTGCGATCGGTATCTGTGGCCGCACAACACACCCCTGCATGTTACCCTTGTAGGCGTCCAGGGAGTGTGTGTGTGTGTGGGGGGGAAGTCTCTGACTCAGTGACTGGATGCTAAGAGAGAGAGAGAGAGAGAGAGAGAGAGAGAGAGAGAGAGAGAGAGAGAGAGAGAGAGTTGTTATGTCTGAACAGCTCCTGTTCTTGTTTTGCATCTGGTTGCGCATCTGTATGAAAACAGCTCTGCAGGCATCTAACAGAAGACATCCCCCCCAAGCCTTGAATTCACATTTAATATATATATTGAGCGGGGGGGGGGGGGGAGTAGCCTGGAGGATCCCCCCTTCCCATCGCCTGGGGAAGTCCCTGCAATTTGTTTTTTGCTGGCTGGCTGGCTGGCTGGCAACCCCCCCCCCCCCCCGCTGCCGCTTGGCATCCCTGGGTGCTCCTCCCTCTTTTCCTTCCCAAATCAGCTCCCCCCCCTCCCGAATGCATGCCACTAACGTCACGGCTTGGGAAGCTTCCACGGTTCCATCTCTCTCCCGCTCACACAGCCCCCTCCGCGTTGCCCGGGCTCTGCAGACGGAGAGACCGACCCCCGGCTGCATTTGGAGAGGGTAAGGCGCACGAGGGCAAGGTTCGCCCGAGCGCCCTTGCAAGTGGGGAGCTGGTGTGTGTGTGCACATGTGTGCATGTGTGTACGGGGGGGGGGACGGATGCCTAATTTTGCAAAGATGGGAGGGGGGATTGCCTCGATCCTTGGGAAGGGAGAAGCCAGTGCTTCGTGACTCGGAGACACAACTGGAATAACTGGGAAGATTCCATTGCGCCGGGGTCAAGTTCGCAACGCCACCCAGTGCCCGCCTGGGGTTTGCGAGGCTTGGAGAGGGAGGCTCGGTGCCAGCCAGATGCAGGGGGGGTGTCTCCTCTGGGGGTCTTGGCTCGATCTGCGAGGTGCATGGCACCCAGGCTGGGGGTTGCCCCTTGGGGAAGGAGGAGGAAGGGTCTGGTGACGGGCAACTTTCCGTCCAGCGAGGCTGCCCTTGGAAGCGACCCCGCTCGGGAGACGCTGCAGTTGGGTGGACGTGTGTGCGTGTGCTCGTGGGAACGCAGAGGCGGGCTGGAGTCAGGTTAATGGAGCGTGGTGGGCTGACGCCTGGGGGTTTTTCACGGGGAAACCTATTCAGACAGATTTAAGAGGAGGAGAGATGTCTTTCACTGCCTGGGGGGGGGGGGTGAGGAGGGAGAGCGTCTGTTGGATACGGTTGCCAACCTCCAGTTGGGGGCTGGCGATCTCCCGGAATTACAATTGATCCCCAGGCGATAGAGATCTGTTTCCCTGGAGGAAATGGCAGCCTTGAAGGCAGACTCCGTGGCATTATACCTATCGCAGACTTCCCCAAACCCCACCCTCTTCAGGCTCCTTTGAATCTCCAGCCCAGAGCTGGCAACCCTGCCCTCAAACTTCCCATCTCAGCCCAAATTGATTGATGCGGGCTTCCGAGGGGACTGGAGGAGCTGAAAGCTAATTTCCCTTGCAAGGGAAACCAGGCGGCAGTCCAGCGCCAAAACAAAAATTGATTCCACAAAACTGGGTTTCCCTGAAACTCAGCTTGCCACCTTTGGGTTGAGAAATCCCTGGATATTTGAGGGGTGCAGCCTGGGGAGGGGAGGGATTTCCGTGGGGGATAACGCCATACAGCCCCCCCCCCCAAGCAGCCATTTTCTTCAAGGGATCTCTGTCACCTGGAGATCAGTCGGAATGCTGGGAGACTGCCAGGTCCCCCCTGGAGGTTGGCAACCCTATTTCAGATGCAGGGCATGCGTCTGGACTAGATATATTGTTTCCTTTCTCTGGGGGGTGGGCTTCAGCAGGGCGGAGAGACTGTGAAACGCAAGAGTAAAAAAAAAATGCAATCCTGTCACTCATAGCGACTGCGTGGCTCATGGATGGAGTGCCGTGGAGGCCTGAAGCCAGTTCTCTAGCGAGAAGCAAAATTAACCGGGGGAACCGGGGTCGGTCCTTCTCTCTTGAGCCTGAACCTCCCTCGCAGGGCTGTCATGGGGAATAACCAGAGAAGGAAGGGGAGGAGGGGGGAAAGGCACTCAATCAATCCATCAAATGTGAATTTGAACCGGAAACAGCGAAATACCGTGTTTCACTGATGCTGTGCCTAGAATGGGCGCAGAGTCTCAGGTTTTGAAGGACCGGGAAGGGTACCGTAAATCTTGCCGGAAGTCTTGTTCCGGGGCAACTGGGGACTTGGAGATCTGCAACGGAATGTCCTCCCGCTGATGCAACGTTAATGGCATTCCAATTTTTCATATTAATAGGAAGAACGCTGCCGGAGGAGACAGTGCCGAGACGGCGTTTCCGTTCCGTCCTCCTTGGCACGGTTCAAGTGTGTCCGCTTTGTACTCTAGGGGCACCACTGTTTGTCACTGAATGATCCCTGCTTGGGTGAGGGGGGGGGAGGGTGCTGGCATTCAAGCATTTAAGCCGCTTTCTCATGTGACTTTGCGGGGGCCGGAGAGCAGTAGCAGCAGCTGCATGGATTCTTCCCACCTGTAGAAAGCCACGTCCGTCGTGCCAGGGCCTGAACCCTCCTTGGGCCCAAGCTATGGCCTGCTTTCCCTGAAAGGTGGTGCTTCCGCCTGTTCACGGGAGCTGGAGAGCTCCGTCTGCATAATGCGCAGCTAGGCTCCTGTCCCCTCACATCGCTGGCCCCGGAGCAAATTGCTGACCAAAGTGGACTCCTTGCACATTCATCTGTGATGTGATATGACATGTGAAGTGTCACATTTTAGAGAGGGAATGGTCTGTCAAGTTCAACCTTTAAAATACGTCCTCGGGCGGATGCTGTGAGGTTCTCTGGCCCTTTACTAACATCTTCTCTCTCTTTCTCTCTTTTGCTATCAAGTTGCAACCAACTTACAATGTCCTTGTAGGCCAGGGTTTGCAAGGGAAGAAATATTCAGGGTGGTTTGCCATTACCTGCCTCTGTGTTGGATTGTAGCAACAACAACACAAAGTTGTGCGGCCACATTGGTCTGGGCAAAATCCAAAATCAAGAATGAAACAATACTTTTGATCAGGACCAATTCAATGGACACCAAACACGGGGCAAGCTTTTGAACTCCAGAAGCCCTCTCATTGTTGCCCCCCAAGCACCAAGAATTACTGTCCCAGGCAAAGAGTTCCATCTAGACCTTGGGGCTAAGAGCCACTGAGGGACCTCCGCTCCAGATGTTTCTCCAACCCCCTCTTGAAGCTGTCCGTTCTGGCAGCTGCTACCACTTCCTGCGGCAGGGAATTCCACGGGTGAATGACTTTTTGGGTGAAGGACCTCCTTTTATCTGCTAGCTGGTTTCCAAAGGCAATTGCACGGCTATCTCTAAAAGAGAAGCAAGGCATAAGATGCACTTCAGCGGATGAGAAATGAGATATCATTTTTAGTGATGTTTGCTGCATGGGAGTGATTCATCTGTGCAGGGTTACGATCCCTTCGGAGGTAACAAATACGAATAACCAGCTCTACCTGTCAGATCAAGATGGGTAGTCTGTCGGCGAGCTGGGACTCACAAAGGTAACTCCCCTGCCACCAATTTTGTTAGTCTTTCAGGTGCTACTGGATTCTTGCTCGACTGCCAGAGGTAGAATTGATTTCTCCGCTCTCATGCCTGTATCCTTAGGGTGGCCACTGATGTAACATATCACAGTGTGGTTAAACAACTTCCGAAGAGACAAATAGCTCTCCAGTAATCTGGACAGGAGACAAATTCAATGAAATCTCAAGTCACGTACCAAGCTAACATACAAAACCACAGCTGTCATGGTTTCTCCTGCAGCGCCAGCTCATTGGCCATGTAACACACAAACAAACAAAACAACAACAACAACAATTATGATTGAGGTCTGCTGGTCTCAAGATACGTTTTTAAAGTCATTGATTTTTTAAAAATCTAAGGCAGCAAAATCTGTTTTTAGGAGAGTTGCAAGGACTGACCTGGGGGACGGACGGGAGGTGTGTTCATGATGGCACCGGCGCACGCCAGTCAGCTCTGAGCACAGCAAGCTTGTGGAACCAGTTGGACCAGAACTTCCGACACTCAGAACACGGTGAGTGCACTTCGATGGTGCTCAGTTTGCATAATGCCTGTTTAAAACACCTCATCTCATAACGGCAGGGTGCAACTAAGGTTGCAGAGTAAAACCCAGAGAATACAATACACTGCTTTTCACTAGAGCTTCCAGGAGGCGAGAGACCTGTGGAAATTCCCTCCTACGCATTCGCCTGTCCTGTTGCCCTCCTATGTATTCATCGCAGTGGCTGGCAGGGAAAAGGGTAGGAGAGGCCTTGTGTATTACAGTACTGGAGAATTTAGATACGAAAAATGTCGTAACGCCTCTGAAGATTTTATGCTTCGTTTGCACAGTTATTTTTTTCTGTTAACGCCAAAAGAAGTTCTCTGCAGCTGCTGCCAAGCGTAATTCTGCTTGTACTTACTGCACAATCGCAAGCCCTTTATGCAGCAAGCAAGCAATAATGGAAATAGATCAGGCAGGAGAAATTACAAATGGCTGACAAAGCTGGTGTCAAAACGAGACAAGAAAGAGCAGAAGTTTTCTGGGATGTTTCAAACCTTCTTCCCCAAGAACAGCAGCCGTCTGCAAAAACTTGCTAATGAACGTTTCCCCGAACCTCCCGTGTGCGCAGTTGGGCTGTCTTTTGCCGCCCCGCAAAACGTCTGTTATGCCTGCTCCGGGACAGGCCTGCCTACAGGGAGCAAAGCGAAGAACCAGCAGCCCGGAGCTGAGCAGGCAAAGGGAATTATTCATGGGCCTTTGCCGCTCTAGAGGAAGTGCTGCATGGCACGGAATTACAGAGGGAATAATTGATGACAGGGGGCGGCTGGAAGGGATTCAACTGCGGGAGGAAACGTTTGGGGGGGTTTGTCACGAGAACGGCGCACGTTCAGACAGGGCGGGCCGGAACGGTCGTTTTGCCCTCGTAGGTTGGGAATAAGGTCGCCCACTGCTGGGGAAATGGCTCATGGGAATTGAAGGCCATGGAGATTTGGAGAGCCACAGTTTGGCCACCTCTGGCATGGACGGTGACCGCTATGTCCTTCTCCCCCTAGAAGACGGCTTCTCCGGAAGCCAGCTCTGTGGTCAGCGATGTTGCAGTGCAGACACGCCCAGGAGTTCAGCTTCGGGCCCCGGGCGCTGAAAGACGCGCTCATCTCCACCAACCCGGCGCTGCAAGAGCTCTACGCCAAGACCTTCACCCACGCCGAGAAGTTCTTCCTGTCAGAGGCCTACAACCCCCGCCGGATGCTCTTCTGCAGCTTGTTCATCCGGACGGCCTTCGACTGGCTCCTCAGCCACCCCGACGCGCCCGAGGACTTCGAGACCTTCTACTGTGCCCTGCTCAGGAGGAAGCCACGCTTCTACCGCAAGCACATCTACCTGCAGCCCATAGGTAACCACGCAAGACCAGCAGCAGGGGCAGGGGGGAGGGAGAAAGATGGGGCAAAGGAGGGAACAGAGCTGGTGTTCCCTGTTGGCGACCTCCTTCAGCCTTTTACGTGGATGATGATTTTATATCCTTTATATTATTTGTGCCCCCCTTTTCTCACCGGGTGGCCAAGGCGGCTTGCCCAGAGCGAGCCAGTGCAACCAACAGGTTGACCTGTTCCAGAGGGCTTTTCTGCGCAGATCATAGGGCTGCACTGACACAGCTGCTTTTGCAAATCTGCTTGGATAGACCAAGAAGGACCGTGCTGGTCTCGCGTATCACGAGGGTTGTGGTGGTGGAAAGTGTTGTTGGGTCCCCAACTTATGGAGTCCCCCATAGGGAAGTGACAGGGCAAGGGACGTTCAGGGGTGGTCTGCCGTGGCCTGCCTCTGCATCACAAGCCTGGCATTCCTTGGCGGTGTAGTTGAGAGCCAGCGTGGTGTCGTGGTTAATGAAAAGCTGCTTCTAATCTGGGGAATCGGGTTTGATTCCCCACTTCTCCTCCACATGCAGCCAGCTGAGTGACCTGGGGCCAGTTCTCCCTGAGCTCTCTCAGCCCCACCAACCTCACTGTGTGTCTGTTGTGGGGAGAGGAAGCTAGAGGCGTTTGTCAGCCGTTCTGGGGCTCCTTTGGGTTGTGAAAAGCGGGGTGTGAAAAACAGCTTTTCTACATGCAAGTACTAACCAGAGTCCTGACAGAGAGACACGCCATGGCGAACCACCTCCAAGTGCCCCTTGCCCGGCTGCCAGACGATCCTCAGATCCTTCTGGCTCCACAACACGCACTGTCCGAGGAATAAAATAAACACTTCAGAGTATTATCCCTTGACATGAGCACACGACCAACTTTGTGCAAATAACAAGACAGGGGGGGGCTCTCCCCTTGCTCCTTTCTTACATTACTGCATGGGGCATGTCTTTTTTTGTGCTCATGGGAAAACTGACCTGGGGGTTGCCTCTGCTTGTAGACCTGAGTGAAGGTCCCGCTGGGGTCTCTCTGCTGGACTCCCTCCGGAGCTGCGTCGAATCTTTCTTCCTGGGCCTCCGCGTCAAGTGCCTTCCGTCCGTCCCGGTGTCCTCCATCCACTGCTGTTACCGCAACAAGGAGGATTCAGACCGAGTTCAGCTCCACACAGGTAAGGAGACAAAGCAGGGGTGCAGTGCTGGCTTATCGCTCGGAATTACGACTGAGGTTTGGAGATCTGGAGAAAATGGCTGCTTTGGAGGGTGGGCTCAAGGGCGTCATGTGTTTTCTAAGCTCCTCCCCAGACTCCGCCCCCTGGAATCTCCCAAGCTGGAGTCGGCAGTTTTGGCAATGAGAGAGGTTCTGGGATGATAGAGAGGGCGTTGTAGCTCACCTACGCCTCCCTCTCCCCTTTAGAGAACCTATGGAATATTGTCCCAGCAGGGGAGGAAGGAATGAGGCAGGAAAAATCCAGTTTCCATGGAAGAGAGTTACACACCCAAGCATAAAAAACAAAGCCAGGTGGACAATGATGGTTATATTTTCCTTTCAGGGTTTGGCTGTTTTTGCTCTTTTGTTTTCAGGGTAAAAGGTACTAACCCAGGCCGGAAGGGTGTGTGTGGAAAAGACCCTCGATTAAACTGACATTTTCCGGGTGGGCTTTGTTTGCTCTATTCATCCTGTGTATCTTAGTGGCCTTTGGAAGCTTATGGCAATATTTGCCACAGAGCACAGAATTAAACTCTGAAAACATAGCAAGGATATTGACCCACTCCAGACCTAAGTAGATGAGTTGTCTTTCAGTGACTGATTACTATTTTGAGTTTTGCCACAACCCCAATAAGTAGGGATGCCAGCCTCCAGGTGGGACCAGAATTGTACCTCATCTCTTGAGTACTGAGATGTATATTCCTGCCCCTCCCAGGAATAAAAGAGCCCAAGCAGATGCTTCAACCCGAGCCAGCTGAAAAGTCCCAGCAGGGCTTCTGATTGGCCAACGGGAGATCCAATTGACTATGCAGATTAAAATAATGTTTCGGTGGCAACGATCATTCTCTCTCGCTCCTTTTTCCCAGAATATTTTTTAAATGATCCCTCTTCACCCCCACATTTGGGTTTCCACTGTGTGCTTGGCTCCGCCCCCCCCCCATGGCAGTCATTTTGGGGTTATGCCTGCTGCCCGGGGTCAGAATTCCAAAGGTGCCCGCATGCTTGGTCTATCATTTCTCCTCTGAGCTTGCTTCCAAATGCTAAGGTTTCCACATGCTCTGTCACTTCCCTCACGCAGATGGGATCCTGACCTTTCTGAAGAACAACAAGCCAATGGACGCCCTCTGTGTCTTGGGACTCACGCTGGCCGACCTTTACTCCTGTGAGACATGGAGCTTCACTTTTGGCAAATTCCTGCCAGGCCAAGGTACAATTCACGGGCTCATCCTCTTCCTATGACAGAGCAATAAACTCCTGCTCAACTGGGGCAATGAGTCACAGGCGTGCTTGGGACAGAAACCAGGTGGGGAATGAGGGATTTGGGGAGTCTGTACCTGGATCACGCTGCGGTTTAGAACCCTGGCTTGTGTGGAGCAAACGTGCTCAGATTCGCCCCGGCGTCTGCTTTTCTACATCATGGAGAGGTGCAAATCCTTAATAGCCCACTGTGAGAGATGGGATGGAGAGGAGACGGGCATGCACACGAGTCTTTGAGCATCTCTAGGTTTAATGCTTTTCAGTGCAGGTTTAGTGCCTGTAACTGCAGAATGCCTCCTGTTGTTGCAGCAGCCTCCTCCTTCCTTCCCTGGATGGTCCTATAAATCATCTCAGAAAAAAATAAAATATGACATTTTAGGCACGCAGTGTGCTGTACGATTGGTGACGTGAAAGACCTCTGCTTGAAACCTGCAGAGCAGCTGCCGTTCAGAGTAGACAATACTGACCTTGAGGGACCAAAGGTGTGATAAGGGAGCTCCATGCATTCCCTTCTCTTCCCACAGAAGTGGGCGTCTGCAGTTTTGCCAGGTTGTCCGGAGACTTCTCCCAGGCAGGCTGCACCACGCTGAACCCAACCTCACGCACGCAAGAGGGGCACCACGAAGCTGCAGAGCAGGCCACAAACCAAACGCTGCTGTTCAACATGCTGGAGATGCTGCAATGCTGCAAGGTGAGAGGTGCATGGCCCACCAAGAAAGGATGAGAGAAGGTGCATTACTAAAAGCCTCCTGTGTGAACTGTGCCCATGAGACAGTCCACTTTTAAGCCACTGGGACTCAACAATGTCTGGATTGTCCGAATAAGCCACACACAGCTGAAATCCCTCTGAAATGGACCTGGGTGCTCCAATCTGAAAGGCAACAGGCATTGGGTAGAAAGCCACTGCTTGAGTTTAGGGAAGAAAATTCTCCAAGCACAAAGCACATGGCGTGGGAGTGAAAACGTTAGGTTCCAATGCACGCTCTTCCCTTGGGAGCTTGTTAACCTTGGGCCAGCTGCACACTCTCCACCTAACCCCACCTCGCAGGGCTGTTGTTGTGAGGATAAAAATGGGAGGAGAAGAATGCCGTAAGCCACTTTGGGTCTCCAAAGTTATCAGAAAAAAGCTCTACTTTGATGGCTCTCAGGGTTCTTCCCCCCCCCCCTCGTTTACAGGTCACGTGCCACGAAATCTGCCACCTGATTGGCCTGGGCAACTGTCGCTGGCTCCAGTGCATCATGCAGGGAGCCCTGAGCTTAGATGAGGTGCTGCTGCGGCCGCTGGAGCCCTGCCCGATTTGCCTCCGGAAGCTGCAGTACGTGGTGGGCTTCAAGCTTATCGAGCGCTACAGGGTAAGAGAATCCGAGCGACGAACGCATGCATGTACCCTCTTTCTGTCGGGAGGGATTATTCCAATTGCCTCCTCTATCCACATCCACTTATCCATCCCAAATGGGGCAGAGTATCAGAAATAGGGAGCAGGGGCTATGCCGGGCAAAAAAAGTCAACTCAAGCAAGTGAGCCAAGCTGCATGGTCTTCCTGGAGTTGCCCCCCAAGTGGACCTAGCGCAACTTTTCTGCTTGGCCCGTAAAAAATGGCCATCAACCTGCACACTCCCTTCCGTGCCAGATCTGTTAACAGGTAACCTAATCACTTGACCCCTCCTTGGTCACTATTCAGTAGGTGAGCTGTTTTTTGTATCCTGATTTTTACTACCCGAAAGAGTCTCAAATCACCTCTCCCTGCAACAGACAGCCTATGAGGTAGGTGAGGCTGAGAGAGGCACTGAGAGAACTGTGACTGACCCAAGGTCATCCAGCTGGCTGCAAGTGGAGAAGTGGGCAATCAAACCCAGTTCTCCAGAGTAGAGGCTGCCACTCATAAACACTGGTTCTCAGCTGAAGACAGTTTTATTTGCAAATGCAGTTTGTTTTGTCTTGGTTATTATTGACAGCCCGACTTGGGAGTTTTTAAATGGTGACTTTTAACTGGAAAGGCTAAAATAATGGTGTCAAACAACAAAAGTATCAGATTCTAAGGATGATTATTCCCCGCATTTCTGATCCAGGGCAGGAGACATGGCCAACCCCGATGAATAATGCAGCCTGAGAATTTGAGTCACAATCTCATTTTCCTCCTGTTTGGTGCAGAAACTCTACGCCTGGACCCAAACCATCCTGGCAACCTGGCCCAGCCAAGCAGAGGCAGACCTGTCCGTAACCGATTATGCCATGCCTTCCAGTGCGGACTCCGGGATGGGCTGCGAGACCACCTCGGAGGCCGTGACGTCCCTCTCAGAGCCCCTGACTCCCGATACCTGTAGTCAGGCCGTGTCCACCCTACAGGATCTGGACCTCGACGAAGAGTCATGCGCGCTGACCGACGCTCCCAGCGAGGAGCAGCTGGGGGGCGCCCCCAAGCCCCTGGACATTATTAAGGAATATATCCTGTGGCTAGAGATGTGCATTGCTGCTCTGGAGAAAGATGTGTCCGAGGAAGAGCTCTTGCAAGTAGACAGGGCCGTGGATGCCCTGGCGCGCTGGGAAATGTTCACAGGGCAGCTGCCGTCCGTCCGGAGAGACTTGCCTTTACCCAGTGACAGTCCGGGCCTGAGAAAGGTCCTTGGAGACAAATTCTCCTCCTTGAGGAGGAAACTGAGTTCCAGAAAAATGGCTCGGACCGAGTCATCTCCTCGTCATTGGAGATGGGAGGACAGCTAGCGCCCTGGGGGCTCCGGGCCTGTGGGGAGGGGGCGGGTACGCGGGTGTGTTCAGTGTGGGTTTTGTTAGTCGCACTTCTTGTTACGCAGCTCGTCCTTCTTGCGACAAGTTCTCATTGTTTTTCCACCTGAGAAAAGGACCAAGAATCCAAACTGCAATAAAAGGCATTTTGATCTATTGCTTCTCCTGTCCTACCTGAGGCCCAATCCTACCTGAACGGAGAGAAATTATTATTAGGATGCTTCCTGGACTGCTGGAGAAAGGGGACCCCTCTCCCAAGGACAGGAGAGAAGCTTCAGGTTCTTTTACTCTTAGTCGGGGGGGCCTGACATTTTTGAGCTGGGCTACTGGCAACATGGGGCTTTGATTCGATCTACAAAACCAAAATTAAATCAGACGGGGAAAAGCCCATGCTAATCCATCGATGGCAAAAGCCAAGGACCCCAAGGGGATTTGGCTGATCCTGTTCAGGTGAGAAGTCCACAGATCTTCTCACACTTTGTCAAGTTTGTGTCTCCAGAACTGGAACTGCTGCGAGGCATTTGGGGGGGGGGGGGAAGGAAGCAGCCAGCATTTGAGAAACTATATAATACTTTTTCACCACCAGTTGCCTCTGGGAGGGAGGAGTTTCAGCTATCCTATGAGGAAGGGTGTGTGAGCTTTAGCTTCCCTGAAAGGCCATGAGCATAGGAAAAGGGGAAAGGTTTCAAACACCCCTCCATGTGCAGCGTTGGAGAGAATGGGAGGAACGCCACGGCCTCGGTCAGCGCTTGCCCCAAATGACAGAAGACAGTGGGAGGGATTGTCTCCACGTCCCGTATGCTGACCTTAAATGTGTGGAGAGCATGGGAAAAGGGGCACCGAATGTAGGTCATGTTGCTATTTCTGGCTTTTATGCAGCTCAGGGGAAAGCACTTAGCAGGTGCCGTCAACTGAAACCAACTGGAGTCCCACAGTCAGGGCAAAGCATGAAACACCCCCAAACAAGGGTTTCTTGCCACAGGTCACCCAGTTTAATGTCTGCACCAAATACCAAAAGGCTGGAAGACTTCCCAGGAGTTTTAAAGCTTAAACAGCCCAGGACTTTCAGTTCTCCTTTGCTGGCTTCCTCCCATTCCAGCGTTGAGTGGTGAGCGACAGAGACCAGTGTCTCCCCTCTTTCTCAAAACCATTGCCTGACAAATCTTTGTTTGGCACCCCAGGTCTCAACTCCCATCTCTTCCCTCCCCACTGCCCAGGCACGGCAGAGTTTAGGCTGATGTAACCAGTGTCTGATGAATTCGCCTTGCATACTCTAGAAAGCACAGTAACAAGTCAGGTTTTAATAAACTTACAAAATTCATATATACAAAAGCAGTTCCAGAGTTATAAAGTACATTTCTTTACACCACAATATATATATATGTTGAGAAAATCTGATACACTTCATAAAACCGAGGACTATCACCGCAAAACAGGATGCAAAGTATTCCAGATGCTCTTTTGGTGCTTACGAGACGGCCAATTTAGAGTTCCAAGAACTCCACAAAGCCCCAACTGCCGTAGGTGGCTTCCATCTCGTCACACGCAAATTTGCACCGTCCTTTCGCCCTCTCCAAACAGTTAAGAAAGCAAAGCGAAGAACAAGCCTTTCCTTGTCAGAGTTTTTGAAAGCCCTTAAGCGCTTGCGTTGAATGCAGCTCCGGATTGCAGTGTAGAACGGGGGCTGAACAGAAAGTCCTTGGCCCAAATCTCCTGCAGGACACAATCCCACTGGAGGCCTTGCTGAAGCCCGGCAGTCTTTTTTTTTTTGGCAGTGTAATTACAGAAGCTGATGTGACAAGGCTATGGAGAGAAGGCAGGCAAAGCACTGTGAATACTTGAAATGCACTACAAAGGCAACTCGGGAGAGATTCTGCTGGGCAGCTTTCCTCTTACAGGCTCAGGCTGGTCTTTGAGAGGCTCTCTGGCTCGATCAGGGGCCCCCAAATGGGAAAGCAGTGCCTCCCCACCCCCATATGATGCAGCAACCCCTAACGAGTGCCACTCCATGCGTCCTTGCAGTTTGAACTTAGTGTGCCGCTGGTAACAGACAGTGCTGGACTTAGATCTTAAAGGACGTGACGGTTCCCAAGGCATTAGTGGCTCCCTGTGCATTTGTTTTTGTTTTTTTTAAGGAGGCACTTGCTGGGTTTGGGGAGGCATCAGTCTTATCTGGGCAGCAAAAACACAACACTGGAGGAAGCCTGAATTTGCATGCAGACAACTTGGCAAGCTGGGGGTGGGGGGGAGAGGAGAGATTTGTAATGTGCACGCCAATAGCTGACGGGGGTGCCAATGCGTTGTTTTAATCAGCTGCCAAAAGCTGCTTCTTCGTCATCGCAACGCACAGACTCTTCATTGATGGCATTTTGTTTCAAAACACACAGACTGTCAAGTGTTTAAACAGCAGCCCCCGAAAGCCTGTTTAGAGAAACTAGAGCCTTCCCTGGCCCAGGCCTCCCCCGCCCGACAATAGACTTTGGCTCCCCACCAGGAAACCAAACACAGAAGTCCCAAAGGCCCTTTCCCTTGGCCTGCAGCAACGGGCAAGCTGGTTACAGTATGCGAACTATGGGAACCCTGCCAAGCCCTAGTAGACCAGTGCCAGAGGAACGAGCTAAGTCTCCGGGAACGGCCGATGCTATGAACAAGAACAAAGGATTTCAAACAGAATGCAAATGCAAACTGCATGCGGCAGTTTTTTGCAGGATGTTCTCTTATTGTGGACCAACAGGGCTGTGAAACCTTCAAGAGGGGAAATCTGGTTTCCAACAGAAACTTTCCCTCACTGTACATGGGGCAACTTGAGAAAATTTACAGTCTCGCTGCCCTTTGGCAAAACCAGGTGCTCCAGTAATGAAAATCAGAAAAGCATGGCGCCCCCTTGGTCCAGAGGGTTCCTTAACTCACGGAAAATAAACGATGGGCAGGAGTAACCAAGTCTGCTCACATGAGCAGTTCTGGGAACTGTCTCAGAGGGAGGAGCAAGGAATTTTGGTTAAGGCCTCAAAGTTAGTAAGATAAGGCCTTCTCAGGCTGCCTGAACTTCAGGAGATGTGCTCAGCCTTTCCTCTCTTCCCTTCCAGCCATGCAGCAGCTGAAACGTTTGCTGAAAAATATGCGATTTGGGCAGCTTTAGCAGACAAAACCAACTAGGATACAGCAACGCTGGCAACTTCGGAACTTGTTCCAACCTTTTATTCCTGGCTGGATTCACGTCAGGCCTCTCAGATGAATTGGCCATGAACAGCATAAGTTGAGAGCTATGAATGCTCAAACTTTTTGTTCTTCCACAGAAGGGCAGCTGCACGTTTCCTAAGACTTCTTCCTGAAGCGTATATACAAGCAAAACCATCACAGCAGAAAGGAACACCCCCCCCACACACACACACATTTATTTTAACACACTGAGCAGCCTTTCGAGGAACCTTTGCTGACAAACGAGAAACACTGCCGATATCCAAAGACTATTTATTTCGAACAAAGCATGTGAAGCCCAAGGCCTGTACTAGATTGTCCTGCATATGACCCACTTCCACACGATTCAAAACCCAGCCCGAATCTTAAAACGGAATACTGACAAATAGCACCAAAAGCACTGCAAGTTGAGATGCTCAAAACTGTTTTAGCACAACTGTTAGTAACGACGACTCATGCCAGATTTGTGTTGGGAATCTTGATTGTTAAAAATCAGACTCGCCTCCGATTCCGTGCTCAAGCAGGCACGCTTGTGTGACCGCAACAGTTTAGATAGCATGCGTCAACTGCAGCGATCATCAACACAAGGACCGCAGCTCTGATAGTAAAGAATAAAGGTAAAGGTAAAGGTATGCTCTGTGCAAGCACCGAGTCATGTCTGACCCTTGGGGTGACACCCTCCAGCATTTTCATGGCAGACTCAATACGGGGTGGTTTGCCAGTGCCTTCCCCAGTCATTAGCGTTTACCCCCCCAGCAAGCTGGGTACTCATTTTACCGACCTCGGAAGGATGGAAGGCTGAGTCGACCTTGAGCCGGCTGCTGGGATTGATCTCCCAGCCTCATGGGCAGAGCTTTCAGACTGCATGTCTGCTGCCTTACCACTCTGCGCCACAAGAGGCTCCTAAAGTAAAGAATAAAGATGGTCAAAGGGAAAATGATTGACTTGAAAGCAGTGACAGGCTGGCCATCGGCTTTAGTTTGGCTACCAAAACCTGATGTCATACAGTATATTAATTTCAGCAAGGAGCAGAGAACTCAGCAAATGAAGGCTGGCCCATCCAGCAAGTGCGTGGCCTAGTAGTCATACTTCTGAACACCTGTAGTCAGAAAAAGAACGAGGAGGGCAGCAGATGAGTTCTTAAAATACAAAAGGGCAGCATCATCCAGGTGTTAAAGGCCTGTTGCAAAAGTGTGTGCTATTGTATGGCACTTCAGGGCAGGCCAAGGTCTACGGATACAAAAACTGGGGCACCTCGGGGAAGCCTGAAAGACAACTTCTGTGATTGGGATTGTGAATTACTGCTGAGAAGTCTTTTTTTTAATGAAGCTACCAGACTCCAGGAGGGCTAGTTCAGGCATTCATCTGAGCATGCCCAGTAGGAACGATTGCCTGTTTTAAAAGCAGAGGCATGTGCCATAGCACACACCAAAAGATGCTGTGCAAAGATCACCAATGAAGAGCATGAACACCAATGGACAACAATAAGGGAGATTCATACCTGCAGTCTCTTGAGCCACCAGGATGGCCCAGGCTAACCCTAATGCCCTGGCCTAGGTGGCCCAAGGCTAGGCTGATCTTGGAAGCTAGGTAGGATCAGCCCTCGCTAGTACTTGGCTGGGAGACCACTCGGGAAGTCCAGGGTCACGACAGAGAGGCAGGCAATGGCAAACCCCTTCTGAATGTCTCTTGCCTTGGAAACCCTACGGGGTCCCTGGAAGTCACCTGTGACTCGGTGGCAATCTCCGCCGCCCCCAAGTTGCTTCCACACCGTAGCCTATGCTGAAACAGGAAAACAATTGGTCCTAGAAAGACACGTGACAGTAAGCAATAAGCCAAACGTTAGGGAACCTCTGGAAGGCTAGAGGTCTGATCCCCACTGGCCCTTTACTACAGTTTAATTTTACATGAAACAAGGAGACAGACTTGTTCCCAGTTCCCATAATTCAGTTGGACTGGCGCACAAAACATCACTACAAGCACAGAGAATTTCTGGTTGAGCAAGTCTGGTATATACCCCCCCCACACACACACACATACGTTTATATATATATTTGAGCAATCCACAACGGAACCGAGATTTTCTTTTGCTTTAAAGGCTGGTGCTACTTGTGCTGTTAGTTCCTGGAGTGCCCACCTCCCGTTCAAGGCTAGAGGCATCGCTACAGAATTCTGATAATGTGAAACAGGAAGGACTAGCCCTTTAGGTATTATTGTGACATGTACAGTACCAACAGCATAGTGATATTAAAGCGAGATCCCTGACACTTATGCCACTGAAAAGGCAGGTTAATACAGACCTCAAAGCAGGGAGTGTGAAAGAGCTGTACACACAGAAAAAAGGCACCCATATTTAAACTACGCATTTCATGGTTAAGAACAATTCACTTCAAACGCTGATAGACTTCTGTCAATTCACATATACTCTGTAGGAGCCTAAAAGTGACATCTTGGAGGCCTGGCAGTTTATTGTCGTTTAAACTGTGTATTGTTCAGGCTCATAAACCCTCCCCACAAAGACACATCACTGATTAATTAAAGAGCACGGTCCAGATTCAGTGCAGCTGTCCAGCGGGGAATTCTCAAGATGGTCTGGCTTTAGTGTTACTGACCTGCTACTGCCTGCCAAATATAGGGGCAGGAATAGCATCGGCTTCCGATCAATGATACAAAGCCACTGTCCAACCGAGGGGGAGGAGGAGGAGGAGAAAGTCTTTCTAGTTTCAACTCCAGGCGCAGGAGGATATATCTCTGGAGGATCCACCTTGTGCTGAGGTGTTTCGAGCGCTGGCCCAGTGCTGTAGCACTGTAGAAGTCTCCTCTCGTCTGTGATGCAACGAACGCGATACATGTAGTGCAAAACACAGCTTCGTGTTATGTCAGCCCAAGCCTTCAATTTGCGCACCTCAAGGTCAGAGAAAGCCCATTTGCAATCCTGAATTTCCAGGCAAAGAAAGCCAGAGAGGGATTTTTGGATTGGCAGCAGGATGGCCGCTTTTCTAAGCCCTGGTTCAGCCCAAACTATTCCGCAGCCGCCCAATCCGAATATGCTCGTGAGCTCCTTGCCATCGGATTCTTTCTTGAAAGACTGCCAGGGAAGAGCGTGGAATATATTACTCCATTCGTTAGGTTAGCACCCCCGAAGAAACAAGGCTTTGTGGTCGGCAAGTTCTGGTTGGGTTGCAGAATGCTATTCATTAAAACAAGCGAAAAATGCTTTTCCGTGGTTTTCAACAGTTAAGGGTTCTCTTTTTCGTGAAAGGCAGAAGGCGGTAGTGTTCCAAAGAAGGCACTGCACTTTAAAATAGCCACTTTCTTTCCAGTAGTGTTTTCAGTTAAAAAATTCAGCAGCTGATCCCAGTAGTTCTGCCCATTGCTCTTGTGCTCAGACTGTGCAGCTTTCCTTGAGCGCAGCAAGAGAGATCTTGTTTGCTTCCGGAACCCATTCCAAGAACCACGCACGTGTCGGATTTTGGGGCCTACCGCTGGAGTAGATCCGAGTGAAAGGGGGGAGGCAGTTTCCCTTCACTGCAACATAATATCCTTAAGGTTCTCCTGGAGGATCATGTCCTTCACGGCGTGGAATACAAAGCGGATGTTCTCAGTGTCTATGGCTGTGGTGAAGTGGTGGAAGAGGGGCTTGCTGCGATTCCGCCTCTTCCGGTCAAAGCACTGCACCAAGTAACGCTGAACGTCTTCCAGCCGATGGGGGTCGCCTCTGAAGTCGGAGAAGTACTTCTTGATGCTGACGCTCCTCACTTTCTCCACAAGGAGGTCCATTTTATTCAGGAACAGGATGATGGACACGTTAAAAAAGAGCTTGTTATTGACAATGGTCTCGAAGATGTTCATGGATTCCACCAGCCTGTTTGTGCGCCGGTCTTCCATGAGGACCTGGTCGTATTCGCTGGAGGAGACCATGAACAATATAGAGGTGATCCCGTCAAAGCACTGGAACCACTTTTGGCGCTGAGATCGCTGTCCACCCACATCCACCATTTTGAAAGGGATCTTCTTGATGATGAAGTCATGCTCCACTATGCCCTTGGTAGCTTTTCTAGCCAGCAAAATGTCTTGCTTGCTGGGATAATAGTTCTGTGGGAAGAGACAGATATGAGGAAAAAGATAATGTGTCAGGCAGAGGCACAACTGGAGCTAGAGATAGGAGGATGAGAGTGGGAGAGAAGATAAGCTAAAGGCCAACCTCAAAAGACTCGGTCGGCTACAAAAACGTGAGCCGAGTTGAATTTCATTCATTTTTAAAGGATAACACGGACACTTTACCGCACAGACTGCTCTCAGTCACTCAAAAGGATTTCCGCTGCATTCCTTGGGATGTATAAACTGGCCCACAGAAAATCCAGTCAAAGAACAAACACGTCTAAATTTATAAGTCATATCCTTTCAAGTAGCCACCAGTAATCTTGCAATGTCTGCAATAAAGACCTGGGGTTTCTGATAAGCCAAATCCTGCAAAAGTTTCAGTGCTGTGGCTACAGGCCAAGTCTCACTGCTGCTATTGTATACAAAATGAACAGATCAGGGGTGCATCAAAAAGGTGGAGTGATCAGTTTGCAAGAGCAACAGTTCCTGTTTTTCTTTTTCACCTGTGTTCTGACAAAAGAAACAGGAGTAATAACCACTCTGCATACTGCCAAACAAGGATATCCACTGTGCTCCTGCTACACTGTAAGAGCTGATTCAGATGTCTTATTTCTGCAGGCGCAGGCCATGTTCCATGCTTCTAGGTGCTACCTGTGCAGTCCTCCCTGTGAAATACAAGTCTGACTTGCTGACAACTCCATGCAATGGTGTGTCTTATGTGCTATGTGGGGGGCCCTCTGTGGCTCATGGGAAAGCCAGGTTCTGAATTGCTATCCATCATATTTATTTCCATCCCTGGCATGAGGTTCACACCCCAGGGAGGCTTACAGCTTGGCTATTGCTCCCAGCAGTGGCTGGTTCAAGGCCACAAACCATCTGCCAAGCACAAGTCTCAGTCAGACCCACTTCCCTGAACCATGAGGAAGGTGCCACACGGAAGAAGAGTCATCAGAAGAGCCAAAAGTGGAGCTGTGCCAGTCTGCATCCATATTTCCTACCCTGTCTCACAAAAACACCTTTGAACCTAATGATTTCAGTGTGATTATGGATCCAATTTAAAGTACCGAAGTTTGAAATACGTACTTTTCTACTTAAAACTGTTTTGCTCCGCTGATTAGAAAGAGCTAGAAACAGTTTTTTAAAAGACTGTTGGGATTCAGCAGAGCACAGTGGCTTTTTTGTAAGTTTGTAAATAGTTTACTAACAAAACACGAGGTAAATTACACTTGGATAGAACACATGCGAAACGCCTTTTCTTGAGTAGACTAATTGGCATCTTCTCTCACAGACAAGCACAAACTTCTTATAGAAGAAGTGCACACTGAGAAAAAGAAATTGCCTACTTTGTTATTTTTTTTTCAGGCTCTCTCTCTCACTCCACAGCATCCTGGCTAATTTATACAAACTAACAAACAGTAATTCAGTGGCTAGAAGGGATGCATATTCCAATACCATTTCTCATTTGTCAGGCACCGAATTCCAGGAGTTTCTGTCCTCTTCTAAGGTTCTCAAATCTCCCTCTTGCTAATGGTTTGGATGTCCAATAGGACAAAACGGGATCTCAATAAGCGCTTGTCATTGCATTTCTCTTATGGAAGCGCCTCTGATCGCAATATGTTTACTCCTTGCCTTTATGCTTTCATTTTGAGCAAGCGCCATGCATGTTTATCTTCAGATAAGACTCTTGGTTTGGGTTCCTCAACACCAAAGTCCTTTAATAAATACATAATCCATTCCAATGCACTGCATGCATTTGAAGCTGATATATATTCTGTTTCCACTGTGCATTTTGAAACTACCAACTGCTTTTGACTTGTCCAACTAATGAGACTGTCCCCATAAAAGAACATATCTGTTTTGTTGATTTGTAATTAGTCTCATCTTCTCCCCAATTAGCATCCATATAACCTACCAATCGTGCTTTGTTACTGGCCGATATTTTGAACTTTACGTCTACTGATCCTTCCAGGTATCTTGCTAGTTTTTTCACGGCTTTCATGTCATGATGATTAGGTGTATTGGCTTTCCTACTTAGAATCCTGACAGCAGCAGACATATCTGGTCTGTAAACTGTACATATATAAAAGAGTTTTCCAATGCCTTCTCTACAATCTTCATTAGAGCTGGAAACCGTTTTTAAAAAGACAGTAGATTAAATGTGATAAGCATTCAACCCTGCTTGGAAGTTCTGTAATTCTGAATCGTCTGTATTTGTAGGAAGATTACATCTTATGAACTTTTCCCATCACTTATTTATTTCACACACAAGACCTGGAGGTCTTAATGATCTGAGGATATAGTCAAAGCAAACAATATACTACATTAAGATGCAGAGTGGTAGGCAAATCTTACCAGTTGACCAATCCGTTCCAGATTATCCAGGAAATATTTTATCGATTCACCCTGTTGAGAGCAAGAGGAAGACATTTGTGGGTTAGAGTCACAAAGCTCAAACAAGGGTTTAGAATAAGCTATTTGTTTAGCTACATATGCCAGCCCTCCATTGCCAAAATAACCAACTGTAAATTAACCTAGAACACAGGAAAAAATGATACTATTCTGTAGTAAGTTACAAAGTTTATTTCTAATGGCGCTGAAAACCTTTAAAACCTCTAATACAGGATAAATACTAGAGGATACCATGTTTGAACACCACAGAACTTCAAGACTCGTACCAGCTAACATGTGTAAGTCCTGTGGCCATCGCTGCACAACTCTGGCCAGAACAATGCCCCTGATCCGTACATAAAGACTGGGCAGACAGACTCTTTATGGGGCAGAAGCTGCAACCATCTTGCAACAGCCCCATCTTCCAATGACATAATAGAGTGAAAAGGGCAACACAAAACCAGGAAACTGGCCATGATATGCTGGTACTGAGGAATACGTATATTGTTTGAAGATCACTCACTTGCATATATAGCACTTAAAAAGAAGCCATATTGCTGCAGTACATTCCACGCTCAAACACCTATGCAATTTGTTCACCATCTCTTAGAGTTATATTTCGCTGGTTTCTCACTTCAAACTAACAGCAGCAAGGAAGAACCTAACCAGGAAGAAACTCAAATGGCTGCTGAATCAAGACAGCCCTTAAAGTCCCCTTAGGAATACCTTTTATCATTCTCTCTTAAACAACTAATGAGTACCCCAGTTGCCAGTTTGCTCTGCTGTACAGCCGACCACATTCTCATTAATATCCTGTTTCTCTTGGCCAACAGAGACCCTTGGATGACTCATCGTAACATTGTAGATCTTCTCCTCTCCAAGGCCATGTGTTCTGAGTCAGTTCTGTCACAACTGGAACCAAATAGGAGGTTCAGTTCCCATTGTCGAGCAGCAATGAGTCACTGTAGATCAGGGAATTGGAAAGTATGGATGGGCACAAACTGCATGACACTTGTAAAGTTTAGGAAAACTATTAATTTTTTTTGGCGGGGGGGAGGAGGTTTAGGATGGAGTCCCCCCCCCCCCCGCCGAAGTAGCTGTTAAAAAAGCTTTGTTCTTAAATATGATCTAAAACTAGATCACCATCTATATTTGCCATTCTCTGTTATCCCAGGACCTTCTGACACAGATTTAATTTAGTCTTCCTGATCATGCTCCTGTGAAGCTCTGTGGCTAAATTTAGAACAGACGATTTAAGGTTGAAAAGCCAGGATGATACTTGCACAAACCCAGCAAGATGAGAAAAGCTCATATATATTTACCATGTTCACAGCCCGTTTTATCAGGCAGCTAGGCACAATCAAATCAAACCTTTCCTGATGTTCTTGAAAAGCTAATTTAATTATGCATCCATTGAAAATTAACAATATTCCGGGGGGGGGGGACCCAAAGAGTTTTCACAAAGCCTTTGTGGGAAATGCTATTAAAACACACAGAAGTTGACAGGCTAGTTCTGCTGGCAATTTTCGTAAGTTATCTATTGACCATCAAGGCGTATAAAGGTCAGGTTATTTTTTTATGAGGAAACCTACTGTGGGACTGCTGCTAACAAAAATGCAACCCAGCCCTGTTTATTTGCATTTCCCAATGGGGGTGACATGAGATGGAAGCACCTTCATAGTTCCTCTTGCAACGTTCCATTTCTGCAGTTCATGGTCCCCAATCAGTCTTGGGAGGGGGGGGGGGATTCACACTGTTGACATCACAGCAAACTGGATCTTGGCTAAAGGCTTGGAAGCCTTCCACGTACAAAGGTTGGGGGAAGAGCAACGAAGGGGCTGCAAAGACATCTGAACACAGCAACACTGTGATTGTTACTTTCGAAATCTCGACTGAAGTTTGCTATCTAGCAATACTACACTAAAATAGGGCTCTACCTGTCTGCTTTTTACACTGTGAATGATTTCTGGGAGGTCTTCTGAGGAACAGGACCTTTAACTGCGGTGCAGCCAAGGAGAACTGCATACCCCAGTGCTGGGACGATACGGGATCTTGAGTCCTCAAGGACGAGCCACTAATATGAAACACAAGTTCAGTCCTGTCCTGTCTTCTCAAACAATGAATCCCTCCCAGTCTGTAACATGGTTAAGTTTCCTTGTTGAGACCAAGAGGGCTGGAAATAATTACTGTTTACCACTTCAACTGTTCCTCAACAATTCCTGCTAAACCTGTTCATGGGCATTTCTCTAGACTCTGCTTCAGAAAGTGCACACCACACATTTATATGCGCTACGAAAAACACTTATGTTTGGAACTCAAGCATCTCAAGCCCATCAGCTAGTGAAGAGAAGGGTTTTAATGGGTGCAATCACAGCATTAGCTTCATGCGTTTGCCTCATTTAAGATTGCTAATGCTCATGTTCAAAAACAAGCTGTTAACACATTATCAAAGTATATTTAGCAAGTGTTACATGGCTCCTGCACGGTGTCACCTTCTGGGTGTGTTTGTTAAAATGATGATTGCAGCTATTAATTCAAAGAAAAGGATGCACTTGAGAATTTCTCCACGTGATCATCACCTTCAACAGCAAGAAATATGCATCGAAATCTTTGTACACTCTATAAAAATTGT
The DNA here is from genome assembly GCF_049243985.1 of Paroedura picta. Lineage (NCBI taxonomy): Eukaryota > Metazoa > Chordata > Lepidosauria > Squamata > Gekkonidae > Paroedura > Paroedura picta. The sequence continues at coordinate 21,247,282 of NC_135385.1, forward strand.
TTTGCACTTGCAAATATTTAATTAATCTAGCCTGAAACCTTAAAGCCCGCTTGGTGTAGTGGTTAACAGCGGCAGCTTCTAATCTGGTAAGCCAGGTTTGATTCTCCACTCCTTCACATGTAGCCAAGCTGGGTGACCTTGGCCTGATAGAGCTGTTTTTACAGAGCAGTAATATCAGGGCTCTCTCAGTCTTACCTACCTGCAGGGTATCTGTTTCGGGGAGAGGAAGGGAAGGTGCTTTGACACTCCTTCGAGTAGTGAAAAACATCTCTTCTTCTAAAGAGTACAAAGAAAGGCAAACGTTTTGCTCCCATCGATCAAAAAGATGTTAATGTACATAGGTAAACTTATTATTCGATGATGGACGTTTTAGGGGTGTGAGCTTGTTTATCAAACTGTATCCACGATGAACCCAGAGTCTAAACACTGGCAAACGGTTACTGTGAGAGCCACTTTGAAACCGACAAGCAAGATGAAGTGAACACCCAGCAAACAAATTGCTCTAGAGCCACATACACTAGATAATCCAAAGCAGAATAATTGACTTTCAAAATGCTGCATACTTCACAGTTGAGTCGCATGAGTCAGACAGGTCACTAGCATTCCCATACTGACAACGACCCGGTAATGATTTAGACCAGGGTGATCCTTCCAACATTATGAAGTCTCTGTCTGCTTTCATCTAGATTCTTGCATTACAGCTTTCCTGAAGCGCTCAGACTACCTAATCTGTCCAAATTCTGGTTCTGTTCTGCAGAATTATTGCCACTTAAGCGATCAAACCACAATTCTTACGCCTTTGCCCAAGTGCACTTGATCCAGAAGCGAAGCTTAGAAAAGGGAAAGCAAAGCCAAAGTACTGCTGTTGCTATGGAAACAGAACTCGTCTTCACCTCAAGATGAAAGCCTTTATTTTAGGATTTCGTAATTTGATAACATTTAAAGCTGCTGGTATTTTGCGGCATGATGAGATACAGAGTGAGAATATTCACCCACCCTTCAGACTGCAGCCTGTCAGAAAACAGCACAAACAAAATAATTTGGATTTGTATCGCAATTCTCTTTTTAACAGCAAACTGGTTTCGTAGTATAAAAAGTCTGCAGCTTTCGTTCCACTTTGCAAACAGAAGAGAGGTCCACAACGTTCAAGCCCAAAAACCAAAAACCACTCTTTAAGGATGATTAGATGTCATTTAGCACTTCCAAGCTCAGTTTCCAGACATAAAAATGAATAACTGGAGCTCAGTTCAGCAGCTCCTTCTGGTGATGCAGGAGAGCAAGCTGCCCTTCTCAGGACACATACCTGAAGTTTGCTCAGGAGCAGAGCCAAGTGAAGCACAAATCAGCCACAGTCTCAACTGCAGAAAATGAATGGCGCTCACAGAGAAGACATCTGCCAGTAAATGACTCCTCAGATTAACACTTTCCACTTTCTGAAAGAGAAAGGATGTTTCCAGAAGATTCTCCCCGTCCCCAAAGCAACTTTAAGTAAGCTGTCGAGTCAGCAACGACAGTCCCTTCGCAGCCGCTTTTCTTCAAACGTAGCTGGAAATTGGTGGGAAGGTAATATCTGGAGATATCTAAGGGCTTTATCACCATTAAGTTTACCTTTAAGGATGAAGCCCCCTCCCTTTTAATGAAAGGGCTTTTACACAGTTCAATATTTTAAACAGTAAACAGGCTGAGCAGGGTGCAACTCTGCTTAGGACGGCATGTAAGCTCCACACACAATGTTATCTTTCCTAGCAGGCTGTCCTAAAGGACTGGCGTGACAACCACAATTGAGCTGCAGCTCATTCAATACACTTAAGCGAAGTTCCCAGTTAAACATCAGCAATTTAAAAGTACGATGAACGGGCCGACCCATTCCGCAGTTTACAGCTTTGACAGAGTCCACTGTTTGCTCCAATAGGTCTCATCTTTACTGCCAGCGTTGACACACTGTCTATTCCACAATCTTTGCTTAGCCTCCCGTACTTCTTAGGCGATTCAATATTTGTTGAAGTCCGCCGACTAGATCCCTGGCTAGTTATGTATAAACTGTTTCATCAGAAGCCAAGGTCTGCCCACTAGGACTGAACTTTAGCTGTACACACCAGAGCTTGCTGCTGCACGGTGGGAAAATTGCAGGCTGTGCTACTAAGCCAGCCAATGAAACGGCAGGAATTTGATACGCAGCTCCCTCCATCATTTCACACAATGCATGCTGGCAATTCCTGATGGGAATGGAGAAGCTGCTCATTACCCCTTCTCTGAGTCGTAAAAGCTATGCTGGACATGCATTATTTATCCACAAGGTTGGGGGAGGATTAGGACTAAGGAGAGTAAAACAATCTTGTTGAAAGCAAACAGGTTTCTGAACACACATGTGAAACCGTTCTTGGTATCAAGAGAACATTCAAAACAAAATTCTGGTCATAGCCACCCAAATTCTTCTGAGACCAAAGGGAGGCATGGAAAAAATAAATGCATTTTAGAACTGCTTCTGAAAATGAACGATATGGTATCAGTGTCCCAGATTTTGACGTAATATGTTCTTACTAGTATCAAAGCCCATTTTAAAAAACTGATGATATTCAGAACTCAACAACATGTTAGCTGCCTCTTATTCATGGCTTTAAGGAATAAGCAAATATTTAAGAGCCTGCAGTATATTGAACATATCGATGCGTACCAATCATTTAAGGTTTCTTTGTTTCTGGAGTTCCACATGCTAGATATAAATCAAGGTTTATATTTTAACACATATAAGCTACGTTAGAAAAGTGGCCCAATGCGTTTTTATGGTATAGGTTGTCTCTGCATGTTTAAAAATAGTGTTATCTTCAAGGCACATCAGGCCATACAAGAATGGACTTCAAACTGCTGACATTATCCAAGATCAGGGGCCCCTCCCCATCTCAAGCACACTGCAGACCCAAGTACATCGTGAAGTACTAAGCCAGACAAATATTGTGCAGTCGCCTCCTGTAGAAAGCAAGAATTGGCATGTTTAGGATTCTGCAACAAATGTTTGCTTGGCCCCACCTGTTTTGTTTTAAAACTTTAAGAAAGGGCCTTGTAGAACAAGCTACATCTTTTAGTCTATTTCATCAATGGCAGATTCACATTCATGTAACTTTCAATTCCATCAGAACTGCCAGAGAGAGAGAGAGAGAGAGAGCAAAGTTGAAGTTGTGAAGCAAACGGTATTTATCATTTACTGCTTTGTTTTACTATGGTTACCAATTTAAACAACTTTTTGACATTTAGATTCGCAGCCAAACGGCACAGTTGATACGTGTTTCATAAAGCACGGACAAAGGTATACCTAGAGATGGGAGGGCCTGGAAAATACTCAAAGTGTTAGGGATTGTAAACAAAACTCCTGTATGGTGTTTTTTACAATCTTCCCAATGGAATAACTGGGAAAAATCGGGAGACCAGTGAAAAAACCTTATATGATTTTTGAAGTGAGAAAACTGTCTTTACAAATCCCATTCTAAAAATACATCATGAGAAGCCTAAGGACTTCCTCAATCTTCCCAGAAGAAATATTGCAGGAGCTGAGCAATCACTGTAAAGAACTCTTATACAGTAGACAATATACAATATTTTCAATTGTTTTTGTTTAAATATAAATAATTTGGGCAGCTATGCTATAATGTTTTAAGGAGTTCTATGTTTTTAAGGAGTTTTATGTTTTCAATGCTAGGAAGTTCGCTGCATATATTTCAATTTCCCCCCAAATTTGCACCCCCCAGGTTATATTTAAATAAATTGCTTTCAAAGCCACAGGCTGAATATAAGGCAGCTAAGGAACAGAGCTATATGCTTATTTCAAAAGAATGTTTATTATGCTCATCCCCCCCCTCAAAAAAAAAGAGAGAGGACAGAAACTTGACAATATAGCAGACATACAATGAAGCTTCTGTCACTCACAGACTTGCCTGTGTAGGAGAGACAGTGCGACAGTCAGGAGACACAGATGGGGGAGAGGAAGGCACAGAAAATACTGCTATTGTAGAATCTACCCACACAGTGCTGTTAGTCTCAAGGTCCCAGACAAGGATTCACAGCCAGAACTTTGATGAATTAGGCGCTAAGCAGAATGTCAACAACAAATGCTTACATACAGCCCCTGTCCATTTTCCCAATTAACGCAAGCACCATGCTCCGAAGGAATTACATCACTATCTTTACACTTACCAAGCAGAACATTCACATGTCATCAACTCTCCGCTTTAGACAGTTAAACAGAAAGGGTGCTTTGAGACAGATTCATCGCTCTGGCAGATGACTGCCCCATAAATTTTAGTTTGGTGGATAAAGCTCTATTAAGCTGAAAGATATACAAGTACACCTCATTCTGCAGCTCCACCCACTCATCCCAAATCATGGCCATTCTGCATAGCCCAATTGCACCTCTAACTGCTGTCATGTTGGCCTTAGCTTACAGCAAATGCTAAGCATGACACAGTCTGGCTCATGATCATCACAAACCACCAGCAAGCTTGTGTCAGACTTGGGAGAGGCTCAATGAGGGCAGCTATGCAACCTGAGCCCGAAGATTTAACTATTTATTGAAAATCTAGGTTTGCTAACACTGGGCTGATTTCCGGCTGCTCTGAAGCATCCTGGACTTATGTAAGAAAGTTTCCTGCCAAAGTTTAGCTCTCATTTTCAGTGACAACTGTCTCATCACGTACAAAGCTCAGCAAAGATGCTCTTGAGGAGGTCTTAGAGCAACAAAAATTTTATCTGTTCATCATACCTGCATTGGAAGGATGGCCAGGGGTCCAGTCCCAAGAAGCACAGAGGAAAATTCATGCATGCAACTTGCTTCTAAAGATACTATAAAGCAGCAATCCCCCCCCCCCATTCTATTGAAACTCCTGAATACCAAATGCTGGTTCAAGAGTTCAGAACCCAAGCAAGATTACATATGCATGTTAAGGGGCCAGCAGGGTTCGGACGCAATACTTCAACAAGGAATGACCTAGTAACAACTCCTAGGTGTGGCTGATGGTTCACAGCTGGGTTAAACCAGCAGATTTTAATGAGCTGCCTGCTACATTTTTCGGCAAATTCTGCAGAAGACCGAGTTGGTTCAGGCAAAACTGAAAAACAGCTTCCTCTTACAACTTACCTCTGTTAACCTTCATGGATTCTTTTAGTCTACTTACTAATATATGTATTCTACTTTTCCCATTTGCCATAGCAGCTGACTGCTTAGTACATGTTTTTCATCCTTGTTTCAAGTCCCTGTCTAACATAGTAAGAAACAGGAAAAGTCCAGCAACCCCTTAAAAACTAACAACATTTGTGGCAGGATACTAACTTTTGTAAGCCATTGCTCACTTCTTATACTGCTACAGACAGGCTAACATAGCAACTCAGATTGCCTATTACAGTGTATTTATAGTACTGTGATAGTGTGCTGAGAGGATGACCATTTTTTCAACGAGAGTACTCTGGTAACTGCTTTTTATTCAGCACAGCTTGATGCACTCACCAGCTGGTATTCACTGCGACGGCTAAAAGCCTCCTTAATCCCGGAATCCTTCCACAGGCCACTCAGGGCAGGTACGTACAACTGGAACGTGCAAGGTTCAATGGGCATGCCAGCTTTACTTTCGAAGGCCATTAGAAACATCCCATGCTTCTCATTCTCCGAATACTCCCAAGGGATCCCTAGCTTGTCCCGGGCATCAACCAGGACTCTGCCGCCCTAAAGGACAAAACAGAAACACACAGGATTAGTGGTTCATGAAATAAAACTAGTAGATTTCATTCGAGAAAGAGCGTCATCAAATTCTGAGCGGGGATCTTGGTCGGTTTTCCAGGCAAGTGTAGAAATCAAGAGACACTCTTACATTTTGCAGCAACATAGGATCCACCTAGTAGCACTGACAGGACCCATCTCCCCAATCTGGTTAGAAGCTCCATTTAGAGATAAATCCCCCTGCTCTAAGAACTTCCCCTGCAACATTTGCCATACCCCCTTCCAAATTCATCCACATGGGCTAGTGTCACCAACTAATTTAATTCCCCACTTCTGAAGAACTGTAATACAAGCTCAGACATACAAAACTCTTGTCCCTTTGCAACCCCTCTACAGAAGGAAAGATGCAAACACATGGCAGCCCCTTATCTTCAACCTCAGGTTTACTTCACACCCACCAAGCAGCAAGACCAAAGTTGAGCTTAACAACCCGTTACAAGCAAGCAGGATAAAAAAATCATAATGAAAAGCAAGGTTTTAATGTACACGCTAGGAAGAAAAGACCAGAGGGGACTTTAAGGCTGCCAACTTGAGCCAAGTGAGAACTGCAGCCGCTGTTATTCCAACTCAAGGGCAGTTAATGGTAACTTGGAGACATTTTTAATTATCAGGTTGCGCTCCTTTTAATGTAGTGTCTCAAATATGAACACTGATCCGTCTTGAATACCTATTACTTCATTTCTGCATAATGTAATCCTCCACGTATGCTGTTCAAAGGGCAAGCCTTTGCTTCAAAGCACAAAATATAGTTATTATAAAGCCCTATGAAAGGAGGCTAAAAACCAGGATATGGCGTGAAGATTTGGTTTCACTGGATGATGACTACAAGTTGAAACCCCCGCTCTCATTCCCAGGCACTGATTGTTTCCCCACCTCCTTCACCGAAGCCAGTGCTTGTTCTAAGAATTCTCGCGTAAATAAAAGACCAATGGAGAATTTTAACACATTTATTTAAAATTACGACTGTGTCTAAGTAACCTTTTACAAGTTCAAGATGCAGTCTGATTGAACTCCCTCTTCTTCCTAAAGAGGGTGGACTAAACCGTATTTAACTGGAGGAATCGCTGCTGTTTTCCAAAGAAACAACCCCTACTGTAGCCACATTGTATCAGCAGGGGTCATTGCCACCTTCCACGCCTCTTAAAGCTGGCCTGCCAATATTCGAGTCCTGGTCCAGCATACACAAGCCAGAGCTCTGACCTTTCACCTGCTTAGGCTCCACAGCTCTCAAGTCCTTTAACTCATCCGGTTCAGCCTTATTTCACTTAGGGCGCTTTCAAGCACTGTTCAGCCTAGCCATCATGCAGCTGCAGCCCTGCCTGGAAGATTCCCCACACTGGGGGATGAGATCATAATAGCTGCTTATCACAACCCTGGAACTACACAATCCAAGTTCTCTTCATTTATTGTACTTCCCACACAGCAGCTGCCTTTTTCATCCACTGCCCCCCCCCCCCCCCACGAAAAACTATTTCCAAGCAGGGATGTTTCTTGAGATGCAAAACTGGCAGGTGATGTTTCTCCCTTTGAACGGAACAGGGAATTACAGTAACACTGGGCCACGCTCCCTGGAGCAGCCTTTCTGAGGGATGTGATATTTTATAAAGACTTGATTTTACAGAGTCAGAACTTCAGCAATTAACCCATGGCACTTCTATCAATAATTCCTGAAGTTCCCACTGAAACCAACTGGGAATGAGCCCACGCATTTTCATGATCTGGCTGCTGGCCGACTTGTTCCTCTTGAAAAAACCTACTCGGCCGTCTCTGTAGAGAGAACAGAAGACAACAGTAACCGATTCAGCACAAAACCCTACAACGGCAAGTTGCTCTAAACTGTTATTGAGAAGTAAGCTGGAAAACAGAGCAGGTCGCCCATTTTACTAAAGCTCCCCCTCACTGGCAGTCTTCAAGCAAAGGTTGGATACACACTTTTCTTGGATGCTTTAGGATGCGTAGAGCAGGGGGTTGGACTAGATGGCCTGTATGGCCCCTTCCAACTCTAGGATTCTATGATTCTAAGATCCTACTCCCAGGGATCCAGATGGCTTAGGCTAACATGGAACAGGCTGAGGGAGCATCCAATATGTATGTACTCAGAGGAACAATGACATTCTAAAAATAGCATGGTATAATGTCAGGCTCGCTTGCTTATGCTATAACTGCACCATCAAGTCCCTCAAAGTAAGCAACCCCTACTGTTTTCAGACTTTTGTTTACTTAGACATTTTATAGCCTTCCTTTCAACAGAACTATTTTCAAGGCAGGGAGTCAGCATCAAACCAATATACAATTAAAACATCAATAAAAACCTGCAGGAGGCAATAAGCAGAACAGAACAAACACGCTTCTTATAAAAGCAGAGAGGCACATTAACCATAATAGCCCTTCCTATGGTCTTCAACTCTCACCAGTGTGCAGAAGGGAGCATAGTTTGCTATTCACATTTTGCAGGCAGGGAGGAGTGTCCCAAAGCAATCTCAGATGCAGAAATGCTTAGATTTCCTAAGATATCCTTTGTTTACTGCGCATAAAAGCTAACAGCTATTGGCATACGTCTCTTCCTCACCCTTCCCCAACTTACAAGACAATGCAGTTTACAAAGAAGTCCAATGCATTCTCAACGTTGGCCCCCAAGTAAAGTATGGTGCAAGAATACTCACCCTCTAATCATTTTCTAAAAGGCAGCCAAAAGAATGCAGTCGAAGACTGGTACTAAGGATGAAATGTTAATACTCACAAATGACATAGCGACAGCACTGGGGTTGGATGACCTTTATCCAAGAATTTTTTTTTAAAGGAAACTTAAACACTGCATTTTCATGTCGCAATCCGCACCAGCCTCATTTCCCGAAGACCGTTTTGCAAGAAGGGTGACTTCTACGATATCGTGACTGCTCAGAGACGTGTGGGAAGCACGCAGTTGCTTTTATTATGAAGCAGCCATAGTGCTCCATGGGGAGGGTCATCAGCTGAGCACCCTCCTCCGCAATCCAACATTAAATGGAAAGAGCAGCAGAACTAGACCACCTACATGGAAATGGAAAATTGCACAGCCGTTCCTGAGGTATTAAATCTCAAAGATCCTGTACTCATAACAAACCAGAAGTGCATGCCTTTGATGCAAAAGCAAATTAAGCAAGATTTTGAACCCCCCCCCAAAGAGATACTGTTTCCGACCAGCTTATTTACAAAAGCTGCTGTCGTAAAAATATACTAAAGCAGTGTTTCCAGGCCTACCCTGGAATCTCATGCCAGATCGCCAAATGCTTTGTAGATTCCTACATGTTTCAGAAGAACACCGTGTTTCTGTTCACAAAAAACAAAAAGCAAAGTCCTGTTGAGTGTGCAGAAGAAGTTGTATGCTTCTTTGGATTGTGGCCTTCCTGACTTTATTTTCTTCGACTGGAAGTGTGATCACCCCAGAGATGTTCTTTTCCAAGAATAACATGACGGACCAACCTATCAAGAAAGCGCTCAGAATCCACAGCTTTTTAATAATTATGACCGTGTGAACACTATCAAGCTGGCCTCAACGGCTTGTTGACATAGCCAAGGCCCAAATGGATGCTTCTGCAGTCCGCTGCACAGGTAGCCCAGGCAGAAAAATAAAGTACAATTTTAAAACCCAGCTGCACTAGGGACTTACCACACTGCCCTGGTGCATTGCATGCAGCTAAGTTGCAAGTCTGCATAGACACAACATCCTCTTTTCCATTAAGCCACATTAAGCTTTCCAAGAACACGAAGAATGCCTATGCCAACTCTTGTTTGAAGCCTCTTAACTTCCCAGATTCTAAAATAACTGAAAAAGCTCACTGGCTGACAACAGATGAAGACTTCCTGATTTTTTTTTAGCGCTCAAAATGCTTCAGCCAAACACCAGCTTTGTGTTAGTAATTTATTTAGAATATATATATTCTAAAGTACTAGTAAAAGAAGGTAAATAGATCATGTCTGAGCTTTCTAGTCTACATTTACAATATCCAGCAGTTCAACAGTCTTGACAGACATCCATCCATCCGAAAATATAGCGTCAGTGCCCCAGATGACTAGTACTGCGGGATGGTTTTCTCCCGACTTGCAAACAGCAAAATTCACTTCCTGTGAGTGTGTAGCAATTGGTATACTGGGAGAGGAAAAACAAACTAGAAATTAGTTTGGAAGTATAACTTTCTACAGATAATAGTACTGATGAAGCAGAAAGTTGCCTATAAAAGGGCTCCAAGGGTGAGCTACAAACAAACTGCTTGAAAAAGATTATTACTCAACTTGACAAAAAAAAAATACTATTTCCATGCTCATACTGTGAGTTCTGCCTTGCAATACACAGGACCAAGGACAAGAAGAATCAAGAATTTCCCAGCTTTCCAAGGTAAGAGTTAACTTTGAAGCTTCTAACCCTGTATCCAACACGATCCCCTGCTCTTCCAACGCCAAGCCTTCTGTGGAATGCTTCAGCCAAGATGAGTGAAACTGGTGCACAGATATATATGAGAAGTTGCCATTCAATGCATGTAAAATGATGTACTCACATAGAAGATAATGTGAGTGAGCACACAAGATTCAGGGTTCTGCAACACTTCCTCAAGGCATCCTCCAACCTCATGCTAAGACTCCCTGGGGACATTGCCCTCTTTTACATACGCATGCTGATGGCACAGACTGTCACTTTTCCTTGTCTCAAAATTTCCAACTGAAGATACCACGGGCACTCCCAGCTGGATCACTGGCCTCCAGACTACGTCAGTTATTGATACACCGCAGTGCCCAGTTGTTCCTTTTCTCCTAGAGAATATTTAGACAGAGCTGGCTTGAATGAAGGGCCAATTCAATACACCCATGTTAAGCAGATTCTCATGGGAAAAGTCTTGTGAGGCAAAATTCCTTCTGCTACCCAATACTTTGACATTGCGTCCATGGTGGTACAAGCACAATCCCTCAAATTCTCAGTGTCCGCCATGAATATCAATCAAACCTGCCCAACCGGTGACACATAAGCCTAAGGCTAGCACAGCCTTCCAGGTGCATGTTTCAGCCTGCCAGGTCACTGCCTTGCGCAGCCCAGCATCATGCGATGGATGTGGAGCAAGGGTTGTTGACAGGTGCAGCTCCTGCTTGCAGGCCAACTGCCAGATGGACTCAGGTCTTGGTTGCTGGCCCCACAGCTTTACAAACAGCCTCACTAACTAAAATGGCTGCTGGCTAGGTTATAGCAATTACAAACTGGAAGTCTGCTTCTCACGCAACTCAAAATGCCTGTTTGGCCTCCTTAAAAAGGAAGACCACGCAGAAGGAATAGATAAGTTACTGCCCAAACCAGTGCTACTGAACCTGCAGTACAAACAGTAACTATCTGATCTGCCCCTCCCATATATCCCCATTTAAATGCCACTGGGGTGGTAACGAAGAACTGGCTCTGAATGATGGGTCAGGTATGAACTCAGCTGCGCATTCAGCTAGGTGCCTCTAGGCAAGTAATACAGACCAAGACAGCAGAGCAGACACGGGAAATTGTGGCAAAGGAAGTATTAGCATAACTTACAGGATGGTTGAAAAAATTACTATGACTCATCAATGCTAGCTTGACCTTTAAAGAATTACTATTTCAGTCACTGTTTATTATTTTTTCTAAGTGATGAAAGTGCAACTATTCTGTTAGATGGTAGATTTGGTCTGCATCTCCAGCTCTGATCTCTCCCTACTTTTTATTTACTCCCTACTTCTTATCTTGTGCCTTAAACGGGCTGCTGTACAAATCCTGCTTAACCCATAGGACCTCTCTCTTTCGCCCTCCATATCCTGCCCGTCTTCCAAGGCCCTCATCCAAAGTGATTTCCCATTTTATAGTCCCAACAACCCTGTGGAGTAGTTTCAGTGGAGACTGTCACTCAGTCAGTTTCAAAGGCAGCGGGACTGTATGAGGCTTGAAGAAGGGACAAGAAAGGGCATGAAGTTTAAACACACACGGGATGCAAACATTAAACATTTAAATGTTTTCCAAAACTCAGAAAACAAGTAAAGGTTTACCTGCGCATTCCAGACAATCTGTGTCTCCAGAATCTATGTTGCCTAATGCTGATTTGAATCCTTTGTAAAGACTGACAAAAAAAGCACAATGCTCGTTTTTCTTTTTACACACATACATTAGAGGTTTTTGAAACAGAAACAAAAGAAAACTGCCAAACATGATTACAGAATGACAGTCTGTCTCACAGCATCACTCCCACTCTCTCCTCCGTCCTACCTCACAGGGCTGTGCAATGCCACACTGTGACTGTTTCATAAGGATAAAACAGGAGAAGGGAGGCCCATGAGCCTCAACAGGGATCCAACGGAGAGCCATCCCTCTTTTTCCTCCTTGCACCTACCTTGCAGGGCAGCTGTGCACCACCCCGGCCCATCTACATGACCATCCGTAAGGTCAAAACAAGAGAAGTAAAGCACCATGAACTCAACAGGGAGCCGTGGCTAGCCTTCCTCTTGGTGCCTCCCTGGCAGGGCTGTCTTGCTGCACCCCACCCCTGCGCCCTGGTGCCTGCCTCGCAGGGCTGTTGCCCCCCATCCCACCCACACGCCTCTCTTCCCTTCTCCTTCCCCTGGTGCCTGCCTTGCAGGACTGTTGCACCCCACCTACAAGACTCTCTCCCTTCCTGGCAGGGCTGTTGCCCCCCATCCCACCCACATGCCTCTCTTCTCCCCCCCCCCCAGGTGCCTTCCTGGCAGGGCCGTCGTGGCGCGCCTTGCCCCGCCCACCTTGAGGATGTTCTCGTAGATGGTGGCGCGGAAGTCGAGCAGGGCCTTCTGGTCGAACTCGCGCCCGTGGATGATGCGCATCTGCTTGAGGAAGGTGGACTTGCCGCTCTCGCCGGCGCCCAGCAGCAGGATCTTGACCAGGCGCCGCACCGAGCGCCGCTCGCGGGCCAGCATGGCGTCGATCTCCCGGCTCCGCCGCCGCGCCTCGCGCTCGCTGTCCCGCCGCCGCTCCTTGCCCTCCGCCCGCTCCGCCCCGCCGCCCGCCGCCTCGCCCGACAGCAGGCAGCGGCTCAGCGTCCGCACCACCCCGGACATGGCGGCCGACAGCAGCGGAGGCGGCGAGGGGCGCTCCTCCTCCTCCTCCTCCTCCTTCCCCCCCGGCATCGGCCGCCGCCTCAGGGGAACCGCCGGCGACCCCTCCCCGCGCGACACGGCGGTTCAACCGCCGCTTTTCGGCCGTTGGGGGGGGGAGGGAGGGGGCGCCGACTCGCTCTCGCCAACACTCTCTCGGTCGCCCTCCGCTCTCACGCCCGCCCCCTCGAATGCTATTGGGCAGGGCGTCGTCCGTCCAAGGCCGTCCCGCTCGCCCATTGGGTGAGCGTGGAACAAGAGGCTTCCTATTGGGCGAGGACGGCGAAAGGGAGGGACAGGAGGCTTTTCATTGGCTGAGGGGCGGGGAGAAGGTGCCAGGGGCGGAGCAAAGGCGCCCCGACCCCAATCAGAGCGGGCTGAAGGGAAAGGGGCGGTGGCTTCTGGGAGGAGGGGGGAAAGGTGGCTGGGGAGCGGAGGATGCGTGGGAAGGGGAGGAGCTTAACGCATCCTCCGAACGGAGAAGCGCAGAGTCCCTCGCTCATTGGTCGGGGAGTTCAGTGATGTCACGCTTCAAGGAATTTATGAATGGGAGGGGGAGAAAGTGGGGAGAAGGGCGTCTACCTGCCTGTCACAACAACCCTGCGTGGTAGGCCAAGATGAGACAGAATCAGTGGCTGTTAAAGCAGCCAAGAAATCTCTTGGGAAATGGACAATTGAACCCGGGTCATCCTAACTTCAACACAGTCACTCCATGCAAATGCATACATCAATATGACACAAGAAGGACAAAACTGTGTCACATCCACCCACAGTTCCTTCGTCTCCATAACTGAGGAGGCACCGGGGGCTCAGGGACAGAGCATCTGCTTGCCAGGTGGAAAGTCCCAGGTTCAATCCCTGGCTTTCCAGATGGGAGAGCCCTTGACAGTCGAGGCTGACCTTGATGGGCCTTTTAAGGCACAGGCATCAGGATGGCCAGACTAGCCCAGGCTGGCCTGATCTTATCAGATCTCGGAGGCAAAGCAGGGTTGGGCCCTGCCAGGAAATAGCTGGGTCACAACCACCTCTGTTAGCCTCTTGGGACTTGATGGTGCTTTGAACACAAACACATCACTTGCTATGCAACATGGATTTTTTGTGCAGTCAAAAGGACACTGGATAGCTGCAAGGGGGGGGATCACTGTTGCCATCTCTCCCTCCTCACCGCCCTGCCTAGTAAATTTCATCCTTCTTATCCACTGGGTGTCGCTGTTGCTTCAGAAAGCAAAATTAATCCTGCTGGATTTTGCCATCTCTCAGTCCAGAGGAGGGGAAACAATAGAAGAGTCCCAACTAGCCTACTTGATTCTCTTTGCCCACGCTTTATGCCCACGACAACCCTGGAAAGTAGCATAGGCCAAGCATGCGTGACCGGCCCAAAGTTATTCTAGCAAGCCTGCATGGCAGAATTGGGATTCAAAGCGTGGCCTCCCAGCTTCTAGCCTGACATTCTAGCCAGTACCTCTTTTGGTGCTGCACACAACCCTGGCATCCTCTATGGCTTTCCTGCAGGGGCTCAGCCACTGGACGGCAGCCCTGCCCAAACACCAAAGGAGAGGAAGGGCAAGCATGCTTGGACAGAAGGCTTAGCAAACTGTCCCACCAGCTCCCAAAAGCTAAACAGGGTTGGTCCCGGTTAGCTTAGCACTTAGATGGGATCCCACCACGGAAGGCCAGGGTTGCTACGCAAAGACAGGCCAAGGCAAACCATTGAACATCTATTGCCTTTAAAAGTCTATTGGGTTGGCATAAATCAGCTGCAATTCAAAGTGTAGCCACTAGGGTGCACTGCCAGCCTGTTAGTTTTTTAAAAACCACTTCCTGCATCGTTTGGGTGTAAGCCAAAATTTGCATGGCACAATTCTTTTTGGCTGGCATGGGGGGCTTGTAATAGCTGTGGGACAGGGCAAATGCACTAGGGTGTTAATACTGCAGAGTTTTGCCCAGTTATAGAAGCATGAGACGGGGTGCAGGAAATAAATCTCCCAAGAGGTATTTTGCCATTCAAGGAGCTCCAGTTCCCATTCAGGTTGCAGTTGAAAGGAGAGAGAGATGCCTACTGTAAAGAGTATTTCCCTCTTCGCAAATGGCCAGTTTGCCCAGCTTGGAAGGCCATGTGGAGATAGTGAGAGGACAAAGGGAGAGAAGGGGCAGCTGTGAGAGGTAGCCCAGGTTAAGATAAAGAGAGGCACCCCATCCACTGTGCCAAACCATCCACAAAATGACTTGGCTAAATCGAAGTGTGGTCCATGTTAGTGCGTATAGTTTGCTATGTACTTTTTGCATCCTTTAACATTATTTGTTTATCACACAGCATGTGTGTCGCGTAGCCAGAAGATCCGAGGATTGTTAGTCAGCCAGGCAAGGGAAGATGCTTTACCGTTGCCTCCCTCGGTGCCATAACCCCTAGTGCTCCTGGGGGGAACTATCACCCCAATCCTTGGAGGTCTGCCATCCAAATACCAGCCCTGCTTCTTTCACGTGTCTTGTCAACTCTTAACACTTGACTTCAGTTCTGTTTTCAACTGGCCAATAGTTTCTGCAGCACACATCCGAAGGTCCCTCCCTGCCCCCAGTCCCACCCATTCCTAGGTCGGCCCCCAAAGTCTCCAAGCATCTCCGAACTCAGAGTTGGCAGTTCTAGCCCAGCCTGATAGGCCACCCATGGCAAACACGTTTTCAGCTTGTAATCCGCCAAGAAGAAATTCTCCAGGCTCGAAGCCCACGATCCGGGGTTCACCCCCTGCAAAATGTCCAACAGAGAGGACAAAAAATCTCAGTTCCATAGCTAAGAGAAGGCAGAAATCCAGCAGGGGGGGGGGGAGGGGGGGGATGGGAGACGGGACCCGTCTGAAACAATGGCATTCTTCCACCCACCCCACTAGCTGTTGTTCTCATTTGTTTCCATTAAGCGAACAAGCAGAGCAAATGGGGGTTTCATTTTAGTTTATTGATTCATTAAGTTTGGAAATGAACTTTCCTTCCTTCGGAGAGCGGAACGCTTGCTCGGCCTCGCTCGGTGTAATTAAAACAATGCGATTAGGGGAGCGGGATTGCACGGGCCCTCCGAAGCGCCCCTCGTCCTGCCCCTGCCGACACCTGGAGGTCCATAATTCATCAGGTTAAAAAGATGTCAAACCATACTTGGCGGCATCCCACCAGCCCTCCAGCGCACCCTGGCCGACGTGCCACTCAGCATTACGGAAACCTCGGCCTGGCCAGCAGAGGGTCAGAGCCAGTCTATTTGCATTATTAATTTGCGTCAGGTGTGCCAGAGTTAATTTGCGTTTCCCCTCACATCTCCCTCTCGCCGTCCCCACGGGGGATAAAATATAAATTCTAAAATATGTGTGTCACGGCTCCTTTGTCAAATAATCTTCACTCGTTCCATAATTCTTGGAGGAAAGCCCGTCTCACCTTCATTAGGATTCTCAAGCCGGCACTGCCAAATGAATTAGTTTACTTTCATAACACGAAAGCATCCTCCTACTCTGCGAGTTATTAATTCCTGTGAGAGGCCGGGCTTTCTTTTGGGGGGGGAATCTGAAGTACAACTCTTCCCATATTCATGTTCTTCTACAAGGTGTTTACTGGGGAGTGTATGGGGGATGTGGGGGCACGGGAAACGGCCGGGGAGCAGGGCTACAAATTTACATAGCCAAAGTAGTGCTGGAGGTTACAGAACTTGGGTAAGAAATTAATAAAGTTGGCTTCAAGAGGGAATACCGCGGAGTAAACATCAGCTGTTTTCAACCTGCGTTCCAGAAAAATGGGTTTTCTTTGGAAGTTTGTCGTGTTTTTAACCTTATGCTTCCTCACTCTCGGCTGTGTAGCTGTCCCCCCTCCCCAGTTGTACCCTGTGAGGTACATTACACTGAGAGGGAGAAAGTGGCTGGTCCAAAATCTGAAAAAAGAGGTCTGTAAGGTCAGACCTAAAATCACGGCCAGAGAATTCTGCCTGCTGTATCTGTTAGCAGCAGAAGATGGATCCTGCAGTAATAAGTTTAAACTATGTGTAGAACAATATTGGCTAGATATTAGTGTTTGTGTGTGTGTGTGGGAATTTTCACAGAGTAGTTCAGCAGTGGAATTAGCTGCCTAAGGAGGTGGGGAGCTCCCCTTCACTGGCGGTCTTCAAGTAGCAGCTGGACAGATGCTTATCCTGGATGCTTTAGGCTGATCCTGCATTGAGCAGGGGGTTGGATTAGATGGCCTGCATGGCCCCTTCCCAATCTAGGAGTCTATCTTCTAAAATTTTTTGTAACCTCCAGCTTGAGGAAGAGTTCGTCAAAAGCTTGTCCAGTATTTTGGGCTAATTTGGTTGGCCCTAATCAAAGACATCACAGAGATTTTGTTCTCATTTTGGGGTATTGTGGGGACCAGTATGGTGGTACAACTTGGTAGAGGGAGCCTAACTGAAAAACAGTCAGGTCTCCAAAGGTTGGACATCTGTACAATATAATTGACGAAATTATATAGACATTTCTTGTGCGCCACTTATAAAATCATGACCTTAAAAACATACACAAAGCCCAGAGACTATACTTAGGAAATCATAATATGCACTATACCGTAGTAAGCTTTAGACCGAATGTGTTTCGACCCAAATTTGGTCTTCTTAAGAGGCCCGATTAGGGACACACAATAATTCAGTGGAAAGCACATAAAGCAGCCAGTATAATCCACAAAATTTCAAAACCTGTAAAAGAAAAGAAAATGAAATACTGTTATATACTATACAAATAAGTCTGAAGCATTCTACTAGATAATACAAGAGACTAAACAATAATAGGACTTACTTATTTTTTAGGGTAACAAAATCAATGCAGACGGAGCGTGCACACACATACAAAACCCACCGCTCTTCCAAAGGAACAAAAGACATGCAAATTCTCCTTATGTGCAGAGTTTATCTTCAGATGTGCAGTTTATGTATATTTCCTGGGAGCAGAACAGGGGGGTGGTTTTGGGTGGCGGCTTGCAAATCCTGGAGGGGAGGACGGGGATATATCGGGATAGCTGGCTCGTCCTGTTTGACTCAAAGGAGCAAGCCTTAATGATTTCGGGACAACCCCCTTGAGATCACCACTACAAAGTATCGTCCCCACAAAGGGCTTTCCAACACTTAGCATCAATAAGAACAGCGGCAGATAATAATTCAAAAACAGAGCTGCTGTCAGTTTGTCTGTCAACCCACAGGCTCAGCCTGCTGTTTTTGTATACAGAAATACAGGCTGGTGCCGATAATGTATAGATTCTGTCTGAGGGGAACCACCTGAAGGGGAAACAGATGTTTGCTATAGCTGGAGACTTCAGTTCCAAGCAAACGGTCTGTTGATTCCGCCAGCTTGCTGGAACGCAGATGTTCTCAAAGCCAGGCAATGTCTATATTTTCAAGGCCACCCTCTTTTCCGTACGCTGGTTCAAGGGAATGCAGGCGTATTTTGCCACTCTAGATCCTTCCCTCCCTTCTCTCTAAAGTGCTGAGTGGCAGCCAAAGCCTGCACGGTGTCGTGGTTAAGAGCAGCGGCCTCTAATCTGGAGACCTGGCTTGGATTCCCCGCTCCTCCTCCGCATGCAGTCAGCAGAGTGAACTTGGACCCGTCCCAGTTCTCTCAGAGCTCCCTCAGCCTCACCTACCTCACAGGATGCCTGTTGTGGGGAGAGGAAGGGAAAACGATTGTAATCCGCTTTGAGGCCCTTTCTTGCATGCCCAGAGAAATGCTGATCACCACTTTGGGGTCAGGAGGCAAATTTTCTCCAGGCAACACTGGGCATATGGGCATAGAATTGGGGTCAGTGTGGGCAAGCAGGTCGTGGTGAAATTCCTGCATTCTACAGGGGGTTGGTCTAGATGATCCTTGAGGCCCCTTCCAATTCTACGATTCTATGATTCTGCAAATGCCAGGTAGGCACGCCGAAACCAGAGCAGGTGAGCAAAGTCTATTGTGACTGGAACAGGGGAATGATTCATGCACTGCCTTTAATACAACAGAACAAACCGAACAATGGCAGCAGCGGGAGAACGGCGGGAGAACGAGCGAACAAGCCAGAATAGCGAGCACCGGTTTAAAGTGGCGTGGCATGAAAACGTTGACGGCCCACAAGGAGGCCTCTGCAGGTTGGAAAGCAGCAGAGAGCTGGCAGTGGGCTGGCCGGATGAGCGATGGGCGTTTCACAGAGACGCCTTGTTGAGAGTCGGCGCGCTGCAGATGAATTGTCCCATCTCTCCGAGTGGAGAAAGGCAGAAATAAATCAGGCTTTAGGAACAACAACACCCAGAGAACGAGGTGGCAGGGAGTTAATTAGGAAAGGGGGAAAAAATACATTTCAGTTCGCAGGAAACGAAAGGTGTAAATGAAGGGATTGGGAGGGGTGGATGCACCTGGGCATAGTAATCGGAATTTGGCAAACTTCTTGAGCTACTGGAGAACAGGCATCTGGCACTCCCAGCAGGCCTGCTTACGGGGAGACACAGGGGTTGCCTTGTGCCGTCAGCCGGATTCCTTCCAAGCTGGTCCCCTGTCTTGGGTTTCTTCCGTCTACTGTAACAAGGACATGGTAACTGTTCCATGGTGCTGCCAGCTTAAGCCTTTCTGATGCAACAAGGGATGGGGGGGGGGCAGCTCAGAAGGAGGTGTGCCCCCACCTGCTCGGCTGGCTTTGTTGGAAATATGCAGGACCTTCAGTGTGCATGACTGAGCAGCATATGAAGAGTGTCCTGCAGGAGGCGCTGGAGGAGAAGTACATTTTGCATAGTTAGAGCAGGAATTTCCTGATATTTTAAAAATTATCTTCTCCAGCATCCTAATTGGCTCAGCGGGAGACTTCCTGTCCCTTTGAGCACAATTCCTCGCTGCTGGGGAGAAAGCTTGGGTAACCAAATCAAACCAGAATTTGCCGGAGATCGGCCAAGAACTCACCCCACCCCACCCTGGAAGTTCTTTTAGCCAGGCCATTGGATCAGGAGGACCTGCTGGTTACCAAATAAGCCACGTGGTTGGCCAAACTACAATTCTCCAGATGTACCCCGCTTTTTACTACCTGGAGGAGTCTCAAAGCAGCTTACAATCTCCTCTCCCTACAAGGTAGGTGGGGCTGAGAGAGCTCTGAGAGAACTGTGACTGGCCCAAGGTCACTTAGCTGGCTGCAGAGGATGGACGGGTGGGGATTGACCAAACTCTCTTCTCCAGATCAGAGGTCACTGCTCTGAACCACCACACCAAGCCGGCTCTCAATAACAAAGCCCTCCTACACAATTTTCTGAAGGCGCATAACTGTGAGTCACGCAGTGCTTGCTAGAGGTAGTTGCCCATTGCTGGGCTAACCCCCTTGGATCCCCCGTTATGTAGAGCTTTTATTTATCGCCCCCGTGATCTGGCTCTTTACGGGTAACGCCGCACTGACAGCTCCCTGATTCCCACAGGCTTTTCAGCAGCTGACGGAAAAGCTGGGTGAACACAATGCGCAGCCAGGCCTGCGTTCCAGACAGGTGGCCTCCCCGCCCCTGGGCTGCCGGGAAAAATGCCGGGATTAGATGCAGAATAATGCAGCCTCCCCCGCATCCAACCCAAAGCTGTAACTCAGCCTGGGGATGCTCCCGGCACAATAAATTTGGGCCAAATGTGCAACTCCAGCAGTTTGTGAACAAGAGGCGGGCAGGTTTGATGGAATTACGGCCCCGGGAGGCAGACGGGATGTACCCGCACAGGATTGTTTGTTGCTAGGGCTAGGGAAAGACTGCTTGTGATTTTAATGAGTCTGGCTTTAAATGGACAACCTGGGGGGGAAGGTAGAAAAAGACGAAGACAGGTAGAAGGGAAAGCGGGCGCTGGGGCTCAGGCAACTCCAGGGAGGGGTCATCTTATGGCCAGGTTGGAAACGCCCTCTCCCCTAGATGAGGGACTTGGGGTTGAGAAAGCAGCTGGGAGGAAGGGCTGCGGGATGCAGGGCTTTTGGTAGCATCAGGACAGGCCGGCAAAGGACTGACAGGCAGAACTGGCTGGGCGAAGGGTTGAGTCGAAAGGATTTTCCGTTTTGCACGGACGTTTCCGACCTAATTGGAAGCCATCTTGATTTCCAGTGATTACATCAGTCCTTTAGCAAAAGATGGTCTTCAGCGGTTGGTTCCCATTATTCTTTGCTCTCCTTCTCCACGGTCCTGTCTCCACGGCTGGGACTTCTGCTGGGCTGAGAGGACGAATCCGGGAAACTGATTCCCCTTGCCTTTGCTTGCCCAAAGTGATGTAATCGGTCCACTAAAACTGCAGTATGCGATCCCTGAAGTGAGAGCTTTCCCCAAATTCTCAACACCCTCGGGAGAGGAAATTGTTTTGGTATCTTACAACAGCCCTCCGAGGTGGGCCAGTAATCTCCCCCTGCTTTGCGGCACATGTCGGGGAGGGAGACCCAAAAGGCCACACGGCTCGCTAGTGTCCAAGCTGAGATTTGAATCCGCAACAGCCTTGCAGCTCCTGCCCTAATAGCAGAATACTTATTCCATGTGAGGAAACCAGGTGAAACATTCCTTCACACTCCCTGAGCCCGTTCCGTAATCATTCCATCTGTTTTTCCTCCAGCCAGTAAATATCTATTTCACGTCCAATCTTGAAAGCTCCCGGATAAAATATGAGATAGCATTCAATGATCTAATCATAATATGTCAGTATTTTTTGGTGCATAAAATTGAGCTGATTGGATACCAAAAATGATGGAGTGCAATAATACTGGAATTCTTTCCCATCTCCTCCCTCCATTCACACATACTGTGTCTTCGGAGAAGTGCCGTAGGCCTTTAGATCTCTTTGGGTGTTGCTCACACCATCAATATTAAGGTTATGAACCTGCAACCGGGGGCATGACAGGGCAGAATTTGACCCAGAGTCACCTTGAGGTCACGTTGCCTCTGACCCCAAGAACTGATGGATATTGAAGAAGAAGGAGTTGGTTCTTATATGCCGTTTTTCTCTCCCTAAGGAGTGCTGGGACCCATGGGACCCTAGACAGGAAAGATAAGAAGAGAGTCCCTAGCTGGATGGAGAGAGATCCAAGAGGCATCTCTCCACCCACCACACTGCAGGCAGGCAGGAGGGAAGATGGGGAGACGTCTCTGAAGAAGCAGCAGGAAACAGGAAGTTGTCCTTAGAGGCAAGAATGTCAGACTAGGATCTGAAAGACCCAGGTTCAACACCCCCACTCTACCCCTGAGCCTTCAGGGAGGGCAGTACATAAAGGTGAATAAATAAACAAATAATACTACACAAGGTGACCTTTTGCTGGCCGTGCACTCTGAGCCTAACCTACCGCACAGGGCTGTTGTGATGATAAAACGGAAGAACAACGTTGGGTCCTTCTAGGAGAGACCAAAGAGGCAGAAATGAAATCAATAAATTAACGTGGAGAGTTGCCAACTAAGCTGTAACCATCAATAGGGGCTGTGGCTTAGTGGCAGAGCCTCTGCTTGGCATGCAGAAGGTCCCCGGTTCAATCCCCAGCATCTCCAATTAAAAAAAAATCGGAGCAGGAGGTAGTGTGAGAGATCTTGACTTGAGACCCTCGAGAGCCGCTGGCCTGGGTCGATCTAAGGTGGCTTCATGTGTTCATGTGCCTAAAAAGTTGACCAGTTTGAGATGTTAGCTCTGGGCTGGGGGGAAACTGGAGACTTTGGGGGTAGAGTGGGGAGTGGGTGGGATTTGGGAGAAGGGGGGGGGACCTCAGTGGAACTATGGAGTCCAAAGCTGCCATTTTCTCCAGGGGAACTGACCTCTTTAGTCTGGAGATGAGCTGCCATTCCAGGAGACCACCAAGTCCCACCTAGGGATTAGCATCCCTACCACCAGTTCACCACGCCCCACATCCCTGACCTCCTCCCTCCTGTTTTTGGTGGACCCTTGGCTGCAGACAGCTCTGTTCCGCCAACCAGTTTTTTATGTCTCCCCAAATGTCGGCAGCTGTAACGTAGACGTTGGACCCAAGTCAACTAGAGGCTGCTAAACTGTAGACTTTGCATTTCCTTCCCTGCGCTGGGATCGATGTCAGCTTCACTTGAGTGTGTTTTGTCTCATCCGGTGGTTGCGTTGCAAGGGCAAGGAGGTCTCAGGCATGCCTCCCTCGGAATTGAAAACAGCTTCATCCAAAGGGGAGGCCAGGATGGGGGGTCTCCCCCCCGCCTCCCTTATAAAACCGTGCCGCGCTTCCATTATTTGCTGTCACAAGCTGCAGGGTCTCGACCTCCCGTTTTAGCCTGTGTCTCCAGGTTTAGCGAAGAGACAAATCACCCTGGGTGGAAAATAACAGCATACAACTCAAAGTGGGTCTCCTTGGAGCAGCAGGAGGGGGGAAGGATGCTTTTAAGTGAGGCATAATAATGGAATGAGTGAGAATCACAAACAGGGTCTTTTTTTTAACGTGGGAGAATATTGAGAGGGTGGGATTGGCTAGGGAAGCTCAGAGGCAAGAGTGCTATATTCCTTGCTTGTTCTGGAGTCTCTTTCTGTGCTACATTGAAGTCCTTTTGGGACCTGCCTTAGTGAACCGGGTTTCCCCAACGCAGGGCCTGAGGGCTCTGTGGCAAACTCCAATTAGGGTTGCCAGCTCCGGGCTGGGGAAAAAACCTCAAGATTTTGGGAATGGAGCCTGCAGAGGTTGGGGTTTGGGGAGGGCAGGGACTCCACTGGGGCAGAATGCATATAGTTTACCTAAGCACTCCTTTCCTCCAGAAGAATTGATTTCTTTTGCCATGAGATGTGCTGTAATTCCAGGGGATCCCCGGGTCCTGCCTGGAGGCTGGCATCCTTATCACCAGCACCTTTTCTGGTGACGCCCAAATTGTTTAAGAAAATGGGCAGGGCCAGGTGGGGCGCTTGCCTAATAAGACTTCTGATTGGTCTTTGGAAATGTGATTGGCTGGGAAGATTTTTTTAAAAATTACAATGGGGGCAGCTGCCACAGCTTCTGCGTGTAGCTGAAGGTAAGTGCATACCTTGTACTTGGCCTCTTGGATGTTTAGAGCTCATGTCTCCATGTCTTTTACATTTTGCTGCTTGAGAATGACTTCCATAATGGATTTCCGTCGCATGTCCCGCTGCCGATCTTGAAGATTTTCCCTATGGCTGCCGCGTAAGATGCTTCCACATCAAAAACGGAACCGATGCAATCAAAGCAGGACTGTTAACATGACACATTCAATGACACAAGACTACACAACCCACCATCACCCTCATAATTTGTCCATGTAACTTTGCGGATCGTTTTGTACAGCACTACCATGTTGACTACGGAGAAGCACATTGAGTGCTTCATGACTTTTATTGTTTTATTATTTTATATATTATTTTATTGTTTTACATATCAATGACACCCTGACCTGGATCAGGGTAGTCAACCTGTGGTCCTCCAGATGTTCATGGACTACAATTACCATGAGCCCCTGCCAGCGTTTGCTGGCAGGGGCACATGGGAATTATAGTCCATGAACATCTGGAGGACCACAGGTTGACTACCCCATGCTTAGACAAGCCTGATCTTGTCAGATCTCAGAATTTAAGCAGCATCAGCCCTGGTCATGACGTGAATGGGAGACCTGCACGGAAGATGATATGGAGGCAATCAAGGTCAACCCCATGCTGAATGTTTTACTTCTCAACTTTTCTTGCCTTGAAAGTCAGCCATGACTTGAGAATTAAAACAAACAAACAACTCCCCCCCAAAACCTCTGATAATTCTAGTGAGGTAGCCAGGTTAAGTTTCTTGCAGCAAAACTTCTGATTATTTTATTTTCCCCATGTGGGGGACAGGCCCAAACCTCTTACTTCTCTCATGATCCATTAAGCTGCCCGCGAGGTCCAAGTTCATACCCAGAGAATCTCACCAGATTGATGGTTTTCATTTCCTGCTCAGCTCCTCCCTCTCTGTAAAAACGAGGTAAATCAGTTTCTTTCTTCCCTTTGCTTCTGAAGAAGTAAACAAAAGCTAAACAAAACGCCAGCATTCTTCAAGGTACACGTTTTCATGTGCAAGCACAGTCCTTTGCATCTGGGGAAGCGTGCATGCACGCTTATACCCTGAAGAAAACTTAGTTGGCCTTAAAGGTGCCACTGGACTCAAATTTTGTTCTGCTGATTCAGCCCAACACACCTGACTCTATCTGTATGCCTCCGCCTTTTAGCAGTAGAGGGAGCTCAAACTCTTTCAAAAGAAAGGAGTCGGGAGTGGGGGGGGGGGGGAGAAACCAACCTTTTGTTGTGGCCATAAATGCCAAAAAAGCAAAGAGCATGAGGTGAAAATCATGAGCGGGGGGGGGGGGGGGAGAACAACACGAGAACCCCCCCAGTTGACTGTATTCCAGAGCCGACTGCGATACATTATGGGCCCTAATGTAACAACAATAATAAAACATGAATGAAGCTGCTGCCAGGTTAACAAAGATATTTAATGTTTCCAGCCTTTGGTCGATGCTACCGTTGAGTCAAATGTCACCCAGCTTTCTGAACTAGGTTGTGGTTCAATCTATCACTGTTGTCAGGGTGTGTGTGTGTGTGTATGTGTGTGTATGTGAGAGAGAGAGAGAGAGAGAGCACGCTCCTGACCCTTTCTTTCAATCAGTCACAAAGTCCAGGGCTTGCAAAAATACATTTATGATACATTGGGCCTCCGACGGAGATTTCCCAGCCAGCCTTCCAGCTAACGGTGACCCCAAAATCGGCCCCTGTGATGGGATCAACTTTGCTTTCACTTAACCCCGGCTGGCCCAGCGCACTGGCTCACATTTCCTCAATTATGCTCCCTGCTGCTGCAGATGGGAAAAAAACACACGGACATAAAACCACGCTGGTGATTTGGTCCAGCCCAGGGATGAAGCTCTGGCCGAGATCAGAGGCACGGGACTCACCCGTATCGGCTGCAAACGTCCCCCAGCGTGATATGGTGGTTAAGAGGTGGTGGCTTCTAATTTGGAGAACTGAGTTTGATCCCCCACTCCTCCATGTGCAGCCAGCTGGGTGCCCTTGTCCCTGCTACTCCTAGAGCTGTTCTGGCAGAGCAGTTCTCTTAGAGTTCTCCCAGCCCCTCCTGACGGCTTCCAATTAACAGCGGCTCACTAACGTGGCAACGGCAGGCTTCCCAGCATGAGAAGATCACAACACCAACCGGTTGCTCTTATCACAGGGAATCTGTGAGCAATCAGGCATTTAGCAGAGGAATTCAGAAGCATGCCCCGCCACGCCACGCAGCTTATTTTGGGAGGCCTGCAAAGTAAATACTCATAATAAACAGAGATGGGGAAATCAATGGGGACAAATGAAGCGTCCGTCGCACTGGATTTCGGCTTCCTCTCTCTTGTTGCCGTGCTGATTCATAACCCACCATCGGATAACAAGCGATCACCCCCCAATCGCTCTGAGGGGGGCAGGGAATGTGTGGCAAAAGACAGCAGGCAGCTGCTGGGTGCTGTCCAGAGGCTGACTCAGCAAGGATTTGCCAAGGTCATCCCAAAAAGCTGCCAGGAAGCTAGTTGCAGCTGGGTTTGGAGGGGTGGGATTTGTTTATTGAATTTGATTTTGGAAGTTAATCAGGGTCAGCCCTGGTTAGTCCTTGGATGGACGGCCACCAAGCAGGGCCAAGGTTGCTTTACAGAGGCAGGAGTGGCAAACCACCTTTGTTTGTCTCTCCCCTGTCCTGGCTGGCCCAAGCTAGCTGGATCCCATCCCTTCTCGGAACTTAGGCCGGGTGGGCGATGCTCAGTACTTGGATGGGAGACCACAAAGGAAGATCACGTCTGCATCATGAAGGCAGCCAAGGGCAACTCTCCTCTGAACATCTGTCACCTCGAAATCCCCAGGGGCTGTGACTCGATAGCAAAGAACAACCCCTAAACCTCCTAGGTATTTCTTCAACCTTGGCGAAACCTTATTCATTGACCAGGGGCCTTCTGGATAACAGCCTTGAGCCCAATAAAATCAGAGTCCGGTAGCACCTTTAAGACCAACAAAGATTTATTCAGGAACTCCCGAATAAATCTTTGTTGGTTTTAAAGGTGCTACTGGACTCTGATTTTATTGTGCGACTTCAGACCAACACGGCTACTCATTTGAATCTAGCCTTGATCCCAGTTCAGGTTTGATGGTTTTAACACACCCCAGTCCGCCCATGACAGATAGCTGTCATTTCGTGCTAACAAGGCTGCACATCCGTTTTCCAGCTTCAGTGCAAATGCATTCTAAAAATTACCGGGGTTCTGATCCCGGGCAGCAAAGCAGGAAAAGATACGTTACCCTTTTCACACCTCACGGCAGCTGTGCACTCGGAGAAGACTGTGCCTAGGATAATTTCCTATTACTCGTGGCTTCCTGCTTCAGGCCAGCGCTGAGAAAATGCACATGCACACAACGTTGTCTCCTTTCTGTCTGGCTGCGAGTGCAAAGTTTGGAACAAAATCAGCACAGCAGTTTGTTTTAGGTTCTCTGAGAATAGCTGATGAAAAGCCATCCATAGGGTAGGTAGATACTTCCACTCGGATGGTTCTTCTTTCATCTGGTTTTAAAAGGGTACTTTTTTTTATTTTAACCCTCTCAGTGTCGGGTTTAGCCCCACCAAGCCGGCTTGTGCAGTCGGAACGTTAAGACGGTTTCTGCGAATGGAAGAAGAGAAAAACAAAATGTATGATCAATCAACGTGACCTCATTGATGAGAATTCAGAAGAAAAGTTGGTTCTTATATGATGCTTTTCTCTACTCAAAGGCTCAAAGTGGCTTAAATTCACCTTTCCTCTCCTCTCCCCACAACAGGCACCCTGTGGGGTGGGTGAGGCTGAGAGAGCCCTGATATTCCTGCTCAGTCAGAACAGTTTTATCAGTGCCGTGGCCAGCCCAAGGTCACCCAGCTGGCTGCATGTGGGGGAGCGCAGAATCGAACCTGGCATGACAGATTAGAAGTCCGCACTCCTAACCACTACACCAAACTGGCTCTCTGTGCTCAGTCTTTCTAAACTGGATTCAGAGCCTGGGTTCTAAACATTTAAAACAGGATGTAGATTGGGGCCCTTCAAGACAGCCTTTTCTGAAGTATGGTACCTACTGGTAAGTGCTCATTGTCCTCACCAAAGCCAGCCATGCACTCCCCCATGGCCTAGTTTTAAAATATTCCCTTAAAACACACAAAAACTCCCCCCTAAAACAATGGCTACCTATTAACTTAGGACTCCTGTTCATGAGAAGACTTACTGGAAAAGACATGGGCGACAGGAAAAGTGTAGGTGAGAGCTGATAGTGTTTTTAAAAAAGGTTACAGGCAGACTTATCTTGTTGAATGCGCCAGAATTTATGATTCATCCTCCCAAGCTAGATTCTCCGGATTAATGGACAAGGACTTGCATATCTCCTTCCAGGAGGATCTGGACAGTCATCCTGGGAGATTGATTAAAATGCAAATGTTACATACATCTAAGGAACCATTCCCTGCAGCGATTAAGCTTTCAGGATGCGGGTTTTAATAAACTTTGAACGGGAGGCTGCTATGCTCTTATTCACCCTCCCATAATGAACGAGCATGGTCCAACCTGAACAGGAAAGACGTGTGAGTAATGACTTTTACTCCTCATCTCCATCTTTTCAGGTTTGTCAGGGAGGCAGCTAAGTCCACGTGAACTGGAAACACTGACTGCAGGGGAGATTGTAAAGAGGAAACAGGAGCCTTGAAGATCCTCTCTCTTTCCAGCGTTTCTGTTCAGATGGGGGAGAAGAAAACAGCAAAACGGACGTTGCGACACTTTCCTTGTGAAGGCGTAGGGGGAAATGGTTCTTTGTGGCAAAGCATGCGGACACAACTCAGCCTTCAGAATGAGCCCCAAGATCTATTTCCGCATGTCCTGGAGAGTCAATAAGTGCTTTTGTTAGGAAGGACTTGGTTTTCCGAACAGCAAATCTCCACGTCCGAGAAGGAATGCAAAGCTGGTGTAAATTTTAATCTACCCCGGCCCTGAAGCTGCATAAATACGGGGACTCCAAGCAGCCCTTAAAACAACACTGATGTGCCGGTCATTAAGGATTTTCTCCCAGGGCCGCCCATCCAATTAAAGGATTTAGTGGCTTGATTAGGCTTTAAGCGTTTTGACTTTAACAACTGATCGACTTAACTTACCTAGCAAGATCAAAGTTGTAGAAAGCCGCCTCGAGGCTGTTGCAAAATCATCTGTTCCTGTAGCAAAGTCCCCTTTAAGCACGACTCTCTTGGGCACATCGATTCACCCGACTGGGTAGGGGGTTTCCTTGTGGGCGCTGAATGTTCTTTCGGGTATCTCATGGCTAGCATAAAAATCTTCCATGTGATCTGGACTACCCATCTGGCAAGCCGAACCAGACATGACAGTGGTCTGGGGTGAGCTGGGGAGGCATTAAGACTGGCAAAGGCCCAACAAGTCCGAAAAACCACCAATGTTAGGAGCAGTCAAGAAAATCAGAGGAAGAAGCCTTAATAGTTGCACGATAACCTTTAACTGGGGATTTCAGGAGGAATAGGATGTATGCAACTACGTGGTAAACATAGGACATAGGCGAGTTATTTCCAGTCTTGCACTAGCTACTTAAATTTTTTTTTTAGAAATCGCTAGAATCATCAGTCCTATTCACAGCAATTCCACCTTGAATACTGGGAGAGTGCGCTACTTGAAACATACAGTTGCTGTAAACACGACACAGAAAGCTACTGGCACAATCCTTTTCGGTGGCAAAACTGATATACTTTTTTGGTTGGCCAACGTGCCTGTCACTTACATTATTTATTGAAACATCCCCTTCCCCTTCTGCTGCCCTTGAACTGACACAGTAGCTGGGAGATGATGGAAAACCAAAGCGAAGACACCTTCCCTGAACATTTTAGATGATTAATTTTTCAAATTCGATTTGGTGTCATAATTATGTTAAAGAACGGCATATATTTGCTTTTGTGTCTGACTAATTACTATCTGGCTGTACATCCCTAGTCACAAACTGCTCACTGCTTTGTCTGCGATGAGTCAGACAGTCCTTTGGGGGGAAAGATTGCAAAAACGGATTTGTTTTCCTCGTAACCGAGACATGAACTCCAGAGGTGCGCAGAAGCAGGTGGGGGACAGTCAATTCCACGGACTTATTTACAAGGTTTTGGCACGGAGCGATAATCCTTTGCGCCAGTGGGGACAAAGAGTGGAGAATGAATGCACTTTTCAGAAAGAGCCCCTCAAGAGACCGACCAACAGCGTGCTTCCAGAATGTTTGCGAGATAGCAAGGCAATAATATTTATACAAGGCACATGGCAAAGCTCACTGATTTGTTACAAAATTTCGGGCATTATTTTTGAATCAACGAAAATTCAGCGGCTGGGGTGCCAATGCAGATTCGGGGACTGATCGAGCTATGTACCAGATTAGCTTCAGATCGCTCTGAGCCCATAATGCCATTACTTGGACTTTTCTGAACTCTACTGTCTTCAGGCAACACCCCCAGATCTACAGGTATTTCTCTTCCCTGCCAATAGGTACAATGGCCTAATTTGATCCTGAGATTCTTGGCTGCTAAATCTGAAGCCGGAACAGAATGGGCTAAGAGAATTATCTAACGAGGTACATTCATTATTCCCGTAAGCCAATCTCCATTTAACGTTGCAGGGAAAGACACCTTCCCTCCTGCTTTCTCCAGACCACTCTGTCTGCCACAGCAAAATGACTGACAGCTTACCCTGCAGTTTGCACGCCGGCCCCCCAAAAGAAACTCAAATACTATGAAATAAAGTCAGTCGGAGATCCTTGCCTGCAACACATCCCCGATGTGAAGAGCCACACACGGCTGGCCTTGTATAATGCAAAAATCATTTGATTGACTGGGCAGAACAGACCAGACCAGAAAAGCAGTCTAATTTTTTCTTTAACGTGCAGATCTGGAATCTCAAGTGGCAACTAGTAAATTATGAATTTCCCTTTCCTTAATATATATAGAATAACCTCCCAATCCTCTTCCAAACACCGTCTTTCCTGAAAGTGCTTCTGACTTTGGACCTTCCTTTCAAATATACCACATTTTGGGGGAGGGAAGTGTGGAGGGAGATTTCCAAACAGTGCAAAAAAAAATTTTTTTTAATGGGGGAGCAAAACCAAAACAAAACGCAAGAGCCTCTTATTTTCTATGCACTCATAAACATTTTTATAGGAGAAAATAAAGCCAAATGACAAGGCAGAAAATAAAGCCAAATGACAAGGCAGGGTTTTCGTGGGTCACGGAGGTCGGGTCACTTAATTAAAGATTTGAAAAACAGCGAGGACTTCCTCTGGCCACCAGCACTAAAGGATCTGGAATGTGTATTCTTCAACAAGCCTGGATGGAAAGTGGCGTACACCCATTGTGGACTGAGGATGCTGGCTGTGCTGCCTTGATATAATTTCTCCCCATGCTCATCTCTGGCACGGAGGAAGGATGAGGCCTCGGTGCACGGTGATCTTTCTCTGCAAAGCTGCTGTGTATATGCCGCAAGACTAAGATTGCAGAAAAGAGCAAAGAGTCCAGTTGCCCCTTCAAGATTAGTAAAATTAGTGTCAGGGTATGAAGTTTCCTGAGTCAGGTATCCGAAGAAGTGAGCCGTGACTCATGGCAGCTCCTCCCCTGCCACAAATTTTGCTGGTCTTTAAGGTCCTGCTGGGCTCTGGCTCTTTTCTACCGCAACAGCAGCATGTATTGGAATGACAGATCGGGCCTCAAGACAATGCACTCCCATGCAGAGTTGCTCCAATCAAAGCCCATTGATTTCTGCTGGCTCAGACTGGTGTAAGTCTGTATCGGGAGGCACTGCTCTTTTCTGCTGCTGCAGACAGACTGACAGGGCTCAGTCTGGGGAACGTGTCAATACAGACTCGTGTCCCCATACCTATGTGAGCCTGTGGTCACTATTAAACTATTAATATATATATAAGGATTTGTCACTGATGAAAGAACTGAAAACGGAGATCACCTGGATTCCGTTTTGACAGAAGTCCTAAAGAATAAAGAAACAAGGAAAACCACAAAAAATAGGACATTTTTCTTTATTTATCATATTGCCAGTGGATAGGTCTGTTTCTCTCTGTTTGCTTTAATTATTAGACCGTCATTCTTATACTTATGTATGAAGACTGACAGGGCTCCCCGTCTTGATCTATCTTCAGGCAGTGATCCTCAAAACGCTTTCCTGGAGGGAAGCCCCATTGGCTAAACCGGGGCTTACTTCTGAGAGGACCCACTGAGTTTTTCCCCCCTTCATCGCCTTCAGCAGAAGAATATGGGAGAAATTATGAGTGTCCCCCTATGCTTGTGAACCCTGCCAGGAGTGCAGAAAAGTATCTGCACCTTTTGGGCAGCTTTGGGGAGAAATCTACACCAGTCTCACCCTCGGGTGAGGTCATCCCACAGCCAGAAATGATTGACTGGACACGGCTATGACATCACAACTGAGCGATATCCGATTGGGTAGAATCAGCCAGGTCACTAAATCAAGGAGCAATGATTTGGGGGGGGGGGATGCCAGCAGGAAGCAAGAGACAGAAAATATCCTTTAAGTATTTTAGGACGGGGGATGTCAGCCTCCAGGTGGGACTTGGAGATCTCCTGGAATTACAGCACATCTCAGGCAACAGAGATCAGTTCCCATGGAGAAAATGTCCGCATAGAAGTTCATCCCCAAACCCTGCAATCTGCAGTCTCCACCCCCAAAGTCTCCAAGTTCTTCCCAACCCAAGAGTTGGCACCCCTAAATGTCTACCTTTCTGAAGTTGCTAGTTGCTACCAGCAAAACTGTAGTTGCAGAATGTTCTTGGCTCAAACCATCTTTCCCTCTCCTAAAAGAGCTTGGTGAATTTTATCTTTTGGATACAGAAAATATTAATCACTTCCTCAAAACTACAATGCCCAGGGTTCACTGGAGGGAAGCACATCATCCAAACTGGTATAAGAACAACACACGCATGTAGTGAAGATATATTCCGAGAGCAGCAAACTGGGACCTCAGTTGTGGAACACATTCTTTTGCGTCCAGAGTCATGTGGACTTCCGGGTCCCTTTCTGCTAACGGGTGGCTGAGTTGTCCCCTTGTGCAGTCCAAGCTCCTGTTCTGATTTTAAGTTCCTAGGTGAAGATGCCCATTTGATATCACCAACCTGCATCAGCTGCTACCCTGAAAGGAAGGATGCTTGTCGTGCAGGACAAAAGACCCATAGCAGAACCTGGGTCAGGATGCCAAGGTAGCATCTGGGGATGCCCTTTGCCAAAGACGCGTTGTTTTTATCCTTCTCTGACATGCAACATTTTGCTCCTTGTTGAGCGCACCTGGTGGGGAAAGATGGAACAGGCCCAGCAGGTCTACCACAGAGTTTTTCTCCAAGTATCTGGTGGCCCTTCTGTTCCATCGTCACGAAGACTTGTTTTTCGCCAGCCGGGTCTCTGCTTCACAGCTGCTCCTCGTCAATCCAGACGGTTTTGCGTTGCTCTTCTGAAACCTTTTCCTTGATGATCCGGACCAGGTCCTCAACGCTGCTCCACATATCAGCTTCCAGAGGGGCATAGAGGCATGGCAAGGCCTCCAGTTCCTTTTCGTTCTGACGGCACATCCGTAAAAGTTCCTCCTCCACCTCTGGCTTTGGGAGCAGCTTCCTGAGACATATTAAAAAAAACACACACACAAGCTAAACTTGATGCTTATGACATGCATGCTTTCCCCTCACCTTTCAACCAGTCTCTGTGGTCACCTTTTGTGCATCTGAGCAGGAAATGTTACTGAAGGAGATACCAGTGGTCAGCCCATGATAGCACGGTTGGGTTTTATCCTGGTGCTTTGCTCAGATGTTCCTTTGGCTGCTTCCAAATAGAGGATTTGCTCTTGCCTGCTTCTCTAGCTGGCAGAGAGCATCTCTACCACACCCTCCTCCAACTGGCCTCCTTCTGTTGTCTCCCTTGGTTTGCTCTGACGCTTCCCAAGTTGGCTTAGCTTGAATGTTCTCAGAAAGACAGGAGCTGAAGCAAGATTGCCTGCAGTGTGGAGGGGAAGCTACCACTTTCAGAACTTCTCTGACTACGTCTGGTTCTCCTCTCCTCTCCCCTGCCGTGATCCTTGTCCAAGCAGATAAGGGAAGCCTCTTTTGCAACAGGCAGAGAAGGTCATACAAAAGAAGAAAACTTTAAAATAAAGAGTGTGTTTGTCTGGAGAAAGGGGTGAAGATAACGGAGATAACTGCGAGGGAAATAAAGCCCAAGTGCACCATTCTTATGGTCCCAGTGGCTAATAGTTCTGAGTTGAGAAGGATAGCTGAGATAGAACAAACAGTATGTCTCCATCCCACTCACTGACAAAAAGGCCGATAATGCTGGACAACAAATATACAGGAATACAATCCACATACCTGAACCTCCTGATATTTTTTTCCGAGACCTTAATAAAGAGAACAATGGGGTAGATCTTGGCTCTGATTAAATCTTTCGTGCAGCCAATCCCAGCTTCAAGCAGGCAATACTTGTTCTGTAAACAGGAAGTCGGGGAAAGGCCTGCGTGAGTACGTTTTGGGGCTTGCAGGCGCGCAATCTCAAAGGGGGATCAAGCTAACCGTGTTCCATTGATCACCGTCCAGATAAAGCGGACTTCTACTGAAAAGTACGTCACGTTTTGATGGTTTCCCGGGCCCTGGATTCTTGCTCCTGTTTCTCAACATCTACCTTCTCCCCTGCAGTTCAGGAACGCTTGGCCAACCTTGTTTCTTAATCGTCTCCCTCCCTGAACACTTGCGTTGTGCTACCGACTCCTCGTTCAACCTCCGGTTTACTTGCTAATCATGTTATCCCATGATCCCCAACAGGGAGCCCCATGTGTTTCCCCGGCACCTGCTTACTTCTTGAGAGTAAACTCTGAAGAAAAGAGTCATTCTATGCACAGAGTGCAGGGGGTTGGACTAGATGACCCAAGAGGTCCCTTCCAAGTCTATGATTCTACATGGAAGGTCCGAAAGGCCCAGGGGAATTGTGGGGATGAAAAGAATAAGGGAACTTAAGAGCGAAAGGTCACTTGGCTGGATAAATGAGCTCACATGGAAAGGGAATGAGGACTAAATAGGGGGAAAGGTGAAGTTTTTAAAAAAGAAAAAGAAAGAAGGAAGGAGAGAGGGCAAGAAAGAAAGAGGGAAGAAAGGAGGGAAGGAAAGAAAGAAAGAGAGGAAGAGGGAGAGATAGAAGGACGAAGGGAGGGAGAGAGATAGTAAGAGAAAGAAAAGAAAAAGAGTGAGGAAAGAAAGAACAAAAGAAAGAAAAAGAAAGAAGCAAGTGTTATGAAGAAAGGTCATATTTTTAGAAAGGATGACTGGAGATAAAGAGAGAGAAAAAAGAATAAAACCCTAATCTTTCCTTAGGAATGCAGCTACCTTGTGCTTGGAAACAAACAATTCTGACTTTAAAAAAAGTCAATTCAAATCATAATTGTACACAGAAAAAGCTGAATTCTCCTGCTGTTATTATGGAGTTGAACAATTCTGGAGCCACATGCTGTGGGAAACAGATTAATTTAAGGCTTGTTTGTGCCCAAAATATCCCCCCTCAGACAAGGCTGCCAGCAGTGTCTCTGTACGATTCACTGCTCTGGACTTGCCTCCTCTTTCTCCTCTGCCCTGGGTCTGATTGCAGCATACGGTCCTGCCCAGGATAGAGAAACATGTAAAATGTTCCCACCTGCCCAAAACAGACACTCAAAAAGGAGGCCCACTGCATGTCTCTGCACGATGCAGTGTTCCGTCCTTTTCAATTCTCTACACATTCAATCACTAGCAATAGAGGCGCTGTACTGCCCTCAGAAGAGCCTGCCTGTTGCTTCCCTGGGCTGTTCTCCTTCCAATCAACGACGCAGGCAGAATAAAGAGATTAAGTCTCCGAGGCCGGATAATTCTTGCTCCGTTGTGTTGCAAAAAGAAAACCTTTTTGGATGCAAGAATAAACGTGTACCTTGGGTTTTAATTCAGAAGAAAGCACATCTTGGCTATCAAACGCACAGGAAAGCCCTTATGCATAATTGGCTTGTTTTGCAGGGATTGTTCAGCTGCTACAAGGAATGGAGAGAAGGAAAGAGAACAGCGTGTATTCTTTTCTCCTTTGCGCTGCCAGAATGTGCAGACAAGACGGATGAAGCCTTCAAGGAAAGGAGTCGCTTTGAAGGCAGAATCCAGAGAGCTGGAGCGATTTGCTAGAAGCAGGTTTCACACGCTGCATAATGACCGAGCGCAAATCCAATTACCTTGGTCACCACAGCCTCGATGTTCGCGGGGAAAATACACTCGTAGGTGTGCGGATTCCTTTCTCGGGAGTAGATTATTGTTTCGGATTGGCTTCTCCTCAAGAACTCTTTTTTGGTTATGATCTCTGGAGGAAAGAAAGGAAGGCAGGGGGGAAAATGGCCTTCGTACCCCTGTGCCTTTTCATTTAACCCCGCAAAGGTCTGAAAGACCTCGTGAGGAACATCCACCAATCAGGA
Source organism: Paroedura picta (assembly GCF_049243985.1). NCBI lineage: Eukaryota > Metazoa > Chordata > Lepidosauria > Squamata > Gekkonidae > Paroedura > Paroedura picta. The sequence goes on from NC_135385.1 coordinate 21,283,653, forward strand.
GTGACTCTAGAACGTCAGGATTTGGGGAACGGCGGGTGGATGACAACACGTAATGGCTGTCATGGGGAAGGGCAGATAACAAAATGGCGGCCGTGGAGGACGATCCCATCTAGGGGTCCCCCCAGTTTTACAGTTCATCTCCAGGCAACGGAGATGAGTTCTCCTAGATAAAATGGCTGCTTCGGCTCCATGTCATCATAATACTCCACTGAGGACCCTCCCTGCCCCAAATCCTGCCCACTCCCACCTCCACCTCCAAAATCTCCAGGTTTTCCCCAACCCAAAGCCCATCGCAAAATGGAAGGTTCCAAACCAAGAGTCCTACTTCAATGGAGGCAACTATGGGAGTTCGGGCCCAAAACAAAATGGCTGCTGTGCGGAAGGAACCAATCGCAAGACAGAAGGTTCCCGTTCCAATGTCCTCCCCCATTTTTGAATGAGCGATGCCTTCTGGGTTCTCCTGAAGGGTCACTGAGGCAGAGAAAATCCACGGCCGGCTTTTTGCTTTGAGTACAAGATGCCTCGTCAACGGAACAAGTGGAAACCAGCTACCCACTGGCAGGATCTGGGAAGCACACTGGCAGACAGGCTTTGAAGGTTATTTAAGAGCGACAGGTTCTAATCTGGCAAACCGGGTTTGATTCCCTGTGCCTCCACATGCAGCCAGCTGGGTGACCCTGGGATAATCACAGTCCTGATACAGCAGAGCTTTCTCAGCCTCACCTACCTCTCAGGGTGTCAGTTGTGAGGAGAGGAGGAGAAGGCGATTGGAAGCTACTTTGGGGCCCCTAATGTGGAGCATAAAAAAAACAACTCCTTCTTCTGGCTTGCCATTGCCTGCCTCCATGTCATGCCCAAATTCTTGGAACTAACCAGGGTCGGCTCTGCTTAGCTTCCAGATCAAGTCTCCCTCACCATTACCACAATGCTGATCTATATCCAGCCTGGTCACGGCTACTTTTTGCAACTACAGTCCATGTCTAAGGATCCAGCCACGGATTCCTGGGATCTTGTATCCTTCAGCCCTGAGGTACCTTTGCAACCCAACCTGATTCTGGGTTGTGCTTCAGAAACCCGAAAGCATCAAGGGCGTGCATATCACCGGGAGGAACAGAATACAGGACATAAAAAGTGCGGAAGGCTGATTATTACAGTTATCATCCTCAGATTTACAACTCGCCCCCCCTCCCCGGCTTTGGCTGGCAAGCGAGGGTTATTGGCGGCATGTTTATCTCCGAGCTAGTTAAATCTGGCGAACTTGAGCATGACCTATTTCAAGAAACAGCACACAAAGTGCCAGGATAGGAGAATAACTTGACGTCTGTGTAATTGCAAGCCCGTGTTACAGTGTCAAGCTTCTGTTTGAAGATTGCATTTTCAACAATGAAGCCTGCGGACGGGATACAATGACTGGAGGTACAGGACAAGACCGAAGCACACAATCTGCCTCGCCACTGGCTCAGGCAGAGGGTCCCGGGTTTATTTGTTCTCGGATGTAGTGCCGGGAAAAAGCCTCCTATCAGATTTTGCGTCTGAATGCTGCCGAACGTGTCCAATTGCAATAATCCCCCAATGCAGGGCCCATGACACCTGCCAACACCTTTTTGGGGTCCCTGCCCAGTGTTTTTAAAATCTGGGCAGAGCCAAGCAGGGCTTTCCCCCCCAATAAAGATTCTGACTAGCCACTGACGATTCGATCGGCAGTGCAGATATTTGAAAAGCTGCCACCACAACCCTCAAATCTTCGTTGTGTGGCTAAAAGTAAGCTACGGCAGCCATTTTGTGGCTGCCTCCGCATCCCGTGGCGGCCATTTTACCGCTGCTATGTAGCGACGGTGATATTGGACACACAAAAAAATTTGGTATCCTGAAAAATCCCAATTCCATGCCAGTTTTGGGATCCGGGCTATTTCGTAATTGTTGGACGTACGTAAATAACCAGCCTGAAAATTAGAATTAGAAAATAAACTGCACAACCCTACCACATTCTCTGGCAGTGAATTCTACGTTTTAGTGATGGGGACTCCTGAACAATGGCATCCCCATGCGTATAACAGACTTAAAGGAATCATAATAAATTTCAGGAGCTATTAAGAGTTACACTGGACTGGCTGAGCGTGAAAACGTCCGTGTCTTTCAGCTGACCATGGGCAGGATTAATCGGTCTATAACAGCATATCATATCCTTGTTATTTTTATCATAGGGATGACGTGCTTCTTTCGTGTTGGTCCGTTCTGCTCTGTAAGGGTTTCCATAAGCTTCAAACCCACAAAGGGGCCTCTCTTTGACCCTTGACGGTGGAAAAGTGGCATTACTGCCAATGATATTAAAATGATATTAAATGCCATTTAACGCCTCCCGAGTCAACGTTAAAAGAACACACGTTGTCCCTTCTCTCTGACAGCCGGTGATCCGTGTTTATTTGCCATTTCCAAGCGGGTTTCGGCGTGTTCCCTCTGAAGGTTTCAACCGATCTTGTTCTCACTGGAGGAGTTTGATAGATCAGCCAAAGCGATTCTCATTCTGTTCTTCCTGACCACACTTGGCCAAAACACTTCTCAGTCTCTCTCATCTTAATGACTCACAGGAAGTCAATAGCCCCCCGCAACTCTGTCTGAGCTTTTCAAAGCCTCCATATCCTTCATGGCTTTGTCCTGGATCCGAAGAAACGCGGTTGTGAGCACACAGGAATGTACAAAGCTGCCTTCTTCTGAATCAGACCCTTGTCCAAGACTCCAAGTCAGTGTTGTCTACTCAGACTATCAGCAAATCTCCAGGGTCTCAGGTGGAGAAAGGTCTTTCATCTCATGGATGCTTTAGGATGCTTAGGGCTGATCCTGCGTTGAGCAGGGGGTTGGACTAGATGGCCTGTATGGCCCCTTCCAACTCTATGATTCTATGGTCCTGCGTTGAGCAGGGGGTTGGACTAGATGGCTTGTATGGCCCCTTCCAACTCTATGATTCTATGGTCCTGTGTTGAGCAGGGGGTTGGACTAGATGGCCTGTATGGCCCCTTCCAACTCTATGATTCTAGGATTCTATGATTCATCCACCGACAGAGCCTTTAACTGGAGATGCTGGGGATGGAACCTGGGACCTTCTGCATGCCAAGCAGATGCTCCACCAATGACAAATGGATCACGCAAACATGCATGAAGCTGCCTGCTGGTCTATCAAAGTCAGTCTTGTCTGCTCTGACTGGCAGGGGCTCTCCAGGGTCTCAGTATGAGGTCTTTCCTATCACCCTCCTAACTGATCCTTTCAACTGGAAATGGTGGGGATTAGGGATGCCAAATCCCTGCTGGGGCTGGGGGAGCCTCCACTTTGGCATTGCTCTTTTTGCTTTGGGGGTTTCAGAAAATAGGGGGCAATCCTCTCTCCCCTGGTCTGAGGAACGGAAGAGTAAAATACCATAGAGTCCAAAGCAGCCATTTTTCTCTAGGTAAACTAATATTTGATGCCTTGGGAACTAGATCTCCAGTCACCACCTGCAGGTTGGCAACCCTGCTCAGGACCTTCTACAATAGTACACTTGAATACACAAATCTGCCTTGCGTAAAGTCCGACCACTGATCTGTTAAGATCAATATTGTTCCTCTCCAGGACCTTTAAGCAGAGGTCTTTCATGTCACTTAAGATGGGGTCCTTTAAACTGGATATGCCGAGGATTGAACCTGGGACCTTCTGCGTGCAAAGCAGAGACTCTACCCTTGAGCTATAGCCCTCTGTGGATTGTACAGGAGGCTGCCACAGTGTCTTAACACCAAGCAGGGTTACCTGGCTTGCACAAATTGAATTCCAAGGCCCCGCCGGAGTTCAGCAACTTTTGGATCAAGGTCTTCGAGAGCATCGTGGGAGTGAATAGGACCGGGCGCCGGTTGACACAGTGGGTGGGCCTCACCGAACTGTATGGGACCAGGCTTAAGCTCCTGTTGATTTCACTCACCGAGTCGAAATCTGAGGGGGGGAAGAAGAGGAAACGGGTTGGATGAACAAACGAAGACCGGCTTGGAAGTCAGCATGACACAGGGAGATGTCTGCCCACCAGGGTGGCCGTGGAGCGGCTTTGTCGGAATCTCCATCAATTGGAAAGAAAAGGTCGGTTGGATTGGAACGTTGTTTTGAACCATGATTGTCCGAAAGTAACCAATGGTAGACTTCCTGACTCTGTTTGAAGGACGAGGTGTCACCCACCATAAGAAAACAGGAAGAGCCCTGCTGGAGAGCCAACAGACAGAGCACAGAGGTCTAGCTTAACTGTTCGCCCCAACTCATTTTGGTCTGTGTGAGCTGCTTTACATGAATCAGACTGCTGGTGCTTGGGGGTCACAGTGGGAGGGCTTCTAGAGTTCTGGCCCCGCTGGTGGACCTCCTGATGGCCCCTGGATTTTGGCCACTGTGTGACACATAGCGTTGGACCAGATGGCTCAATGACCTGATTCAACATGACTCCCCTCCTGTTATTAAGATCAGCATTGTCAACCTGGAAATGGCTCCTCAAGGTCTCATGCAGAGGTTGTTTACATCCCCTTCTGCCTGATCTTTTTAAGTAGAAACGCCCAGGATTGAACCTGTGACCTCCTGCACGTTTAGCAGATGCTCTACCACTGAGCCACCTCCCCTTTCCTGCCTTCCCAGAAGGCTCCCACCCTTTGTACCTTCAAATCGATCGAGCAGCGCCTTTGTCACCGATTGTGCCTCTGGCCTGACCCGGGTCTCCTTTGAAGTGACAATGCGGACTCTCTCGTTGCTGTTCATGCGCTTGAATTTGTTTTCCGACCTGCTGACAAACTGGGAACAGACGTCCAGCGGTGATGCAATACGAAAGAGTCCGCCATTCCCTCCAGGGGGATGTTGCTCCGTAGCTTGGAGTTCCGTGGTAAATTCGGGGACACCTCCAGGCCTTACCTGGAGAGTGGCGACCCTCACCCACAAACCGAGAGCGCAAGCCTTTTACCTGCAAGATCTGGCCCAAAAGGAAACTGGCTCGGGAGAGACGAGGGCTAGATTTGGGGTCGGTCGGCGGTGTGTGCTCTTCGGGCTGCAGCGTGTTCTGGTAAGGAGTAGACCGGGAGAGGGAGAGGGAGAGGGAAGGGAGATTTATTTCAGAAATATGAAGCCAGTCTGGAGTACACAGGCCGCAAAAGGTCTAAGAAAAAAGCTGTCCGGCTCATGAGCGATCCGGGCAGCATGCTGATGAGGAATGAATAAAGATCAGGCCAAGAAGGACAGCTGACGAAGAAGGTTAATAAAGCTGCATTGCAGGCGGCTCTCCAAAGCCCTTGGGTGGCGGGAAATGCCGCCAGACACAGCTGACTTATGGGCACCTGGTAGGGTTGTCAAGGCAAGACTTTCAGAGGTGGCTTGCCACTGCCGGCCTCCGCAGAGCAACCCTGCTGGACTTCCTCCGCGGTCTCCCAACTATGTATTAAACAGCACCAACCCTGCTTGAGCTTCTGAAAGCTGATGTGATGAAGCCAGTCGGGCGATCCCAAGCACCAGTTTTTCTCCAATTGAAAAAGGGATCTTTATCGTGGGTGTGGAAGGAATGTTGCCATCCGGGGACAGAGCTTAGCGCCGCTTTCAAATTGGCGTGGGGCAGCTCTCTGCTAAGCACCGTTTCCCCCGCCCCTTCGTATCCCCTTCGAGCTTTCCCCCTTGCCCTGCTGATCCACACTGTAGCATTCCTGCCCCCTTGTGTGGGAGCAGCCCCAGTTGAAAGGAGAAGGTGGGTAAGTCCCACCATGATCTCTTTTGCCTCCCACATCATGGCCCTTTCCAGATCCAAACACCAGTATCCCCCCACTCCCCCATGGCTTTCTGTTGGTCTCTGCCAATATGCATGTTTTTAAGTGTCTCCCTGTTACTGCATTACTATCTTTTACGGCCTTACATTTTTAATAACTTTGAGGACATTTAACATCTCTTCCATTGTCTTAATATTTTAACACCTTTTATTGCCGCGCTGGCTTGTTAAACTATTTTTTCTTTCTGTAATTGCTGGCGGCTTGGTTTTATTTGCGGATTCTATTCCCGATGCTCCTTGAGTCATTTTTGCGGGGCTTTCTCCCTCCTGTCTCCGGGCCTGACGGATTATCCTTTTAAAGAGTGGCTGGGGTTTTATTTTTTAAATGGTGCTTCTGCTTTTCGACGGAGATATGTAGGCCCATGCAGGGAGGATAATTGAGAGTCTGGAGAAATAAATACTTAAAAATAAATATTTTCTCCAGGCAGGCTGAACGGATAACTTAAGACCCGTCCGGTCGTTAGGAGGTTAATGCTTTTACCAGAGGCTGTTCCATATTCTCGTTTTATTCAGGGTCCCCCTCCCCCATTTCCCCTAGTGGTCGAGTCGATATCCAACAGCTTTATACACTGCAGGGAGATAAGCTGGAAATAAAGCAACGCAATATCAAATCAACCACTAGAGGGGGCAAAGAACACATGGAACAGGAAACTACCTCCCCTCCCAGTAGAAACAGGAACTTAACAGAGAGTAAAATGAGAATGTGGAAAAGCCCCATATATACTGGGGATGAACAGTGTGTGTGGCCCTCTTAATGCATGCTGTTTTGTGTGAGTGGAGCAAAATGCTCCCCATTTTGGTCCATGAAGCGAAAAAACTAGATACTTGAGTGTATGCATTGCTATGTATCAAAGCTGGAAGATTTGCGTGTCAAAATGAAAATGGTGTGTATTGAGAGGATCACAGATAACACCCTCTCTGGGTACTTATTTATTTATTTACTTTATTTGTCATCTACCTGGATTCACTGTGGTACAAGTGGGAAGGGAATGATGGGACAGAACATGCAAGGCACCAGAGAAAAGGAAAAGGGCAGCAGAATGATTGCTGTGAATACATACCCGGCCAGCTCGCAGTGTCCCATACGAATTGTCCGTCTCGTCCCGGCTGCCTCTGTTCATGAGCCGCTGCAGCTTGACTAAGAGGAGCTGTTGGGCTCTGCAAACAACGGGAAGTGGGCATAATGCTCAGGGCACCGGGGACACCAAGAAAACACAGGGGAGACTGAGCAGCAGGAAAGAAAGTCGTAACTTGTGCTGCCTTTGACTGAGATAAATGCAGCAGGAACAGACAAACTGGGTCCAATGTCAACATCATACGTGTCCAATTTTCTACATATGGAAAGGGAGGCTTGCAGCTGAAGGCCACAGCTTGTGCCAGGCTCACCTTGGGTTTGCCAAGCGTCCTGCTAGTTACACCTCCATTGCCCACTGCTCAAAGCAGCAGTTCTAACAGGACTGTGACTAGTCCAAGGTCACCCAACTGGCTGCGTGTGGAGGAGTGGGCTCTCCAGATTAGAAGCCACAGCTCTTAACCTCTGCACCAAGCTGGCTGGAAACAACAGTGATCACGCTGATGGGGTAAGCTCCAGGAACTGCTGGAAACTCTATGGTAAAACCATAGAGTTTCCGGCAATTCCTAGAGCTACCCTATGTCACTTCCGGACTTCACCTATGGGGCACACTCCCTTCCTGAGTCCCTACTCTGCAGTTCTCCCACAAGGCCATCCCTAGCTCACCTGCTACAGTTGGGGATGGTTCCAGTTTCCAGGTCCCGGTCAGTGAAGGGGTCCACTCTGGCACAAAGCCACTCACACTTGCCCTGGTACATGGTGTCCCGGACATGCAGGATCTCATCACATTTCACGGAGAGGGAGCAGCAGTCCATCTGGCTGGAGATGCTCAGGTTTAGGCGGATATAGAAGGAGTCCCCGGAGGTGACCAGGCCTTCTTCGATTTCAGACATCAGCTTCCTGTGGCCTGCAACGGGAACGATCCGGTTGCAATTAACTGGCAGAAAACTGGAAGAGAAGGTTCAGAGCCCTCCCAACCAAGGGTGATGGCTTCAATTGGCCACATCCCATTTTAAGGTTGTGAGTCCACTCAAGCTGCCAGTGAGGGATGGAGAGGGTGATTCCCAGGAACTTTCTGACATGCCAACGTCAACCAGAAGTGATGGCATGCTGGAGATGTTGGGGGTGATGGTGATGCTCTTGCTTTTGGGAAAAAAACTATGGTAGAATTTGCTTCATCGTTTTGCCCTCTCCCATCCTGTTCCCTACTAAGCCAGCCTCCTGTTCCAGAATCCTACCTGCACCTAGCCATGCACTGTCAATTCGCAGTTGACACACCGTGACCCCAACAAGGGGTTTCCAATGCAACTGAGAAGAAGAAGAAGTGGTTTACCAATGCCTTCCTCTGCAGAATTTCCCCTGGTGTCTCCGAGGACTGGCCTTGCTTCACTTCTGAGAGGCAATTGGGCTATACCAGGCAGCCTCCCTTCCCCTCCTCTCCGTTGGTCCCTCCCGTATTCACGTCCTAGTCCCTACCCACAGGCATGGCTCGACTAAACAAATGGTTTTTGCGTCTGCAGGGAAGTGGGAAGAAGAGTAACGAGGTCATTTCGGTCCCAGCGCCTCACCGTAATGCAAAAGGACAACCCGAACTTCCAAGATGGCTTTCCTTTCTAACAACCGGTGGCAGGCCGGGTTTATTAAATTCCAAACCGTCTCGCCGTTCCGTTAATGTCTCAACGAGGCGTTGGTTTCGAGGTTTTGATAATAAGAAACATAGATTTATGACTTATCAATTAACGATTGGAGAGGCTGGTTCAGGCATCCCATTTATCCACTTTTAATCAGCGAACAATTCGTCAGCTTCTGGGTGTTGCGGGCCGTTGAGCGAAGCACCCAAAGAAAAGTGTCCATTCATCTGAAAAAGGCCTTTGCATATCTCCGGACCCTCTGCTGGATGAGTCTCACGGGTTGGGTTGCCAACCTCCAGGTGGCACCTGGAGCTCCCCCAATGTTTGGCCAAGAAAATGGCTTCTTTTGAGGGCAGACTCTATGACAAGCCCCAAACCCGGCCCTACTCAGGCTGCACCCCCTAATTACCACCCCAGAGCTGGTAGCCCTAACCATGGGTAGCTAGCTTTCTGGCTGCAGCAGCAGCAGCAGAAGAGTTGGTTCTTATACCCGCTTTTCACCACCCAAAGGAGTCTCAAAGCGACTTACGATCACTTTCCCTTCCTCTCCCTGCAACAGACACCCTATGAGGTAGGTGGGAAAATATTTAGCTGAGGAGATTGCCTGTAAGAAGGTTGGATCTCCACCTGCTCAAGACGTTTGAGTCAGAAGAATGGTCAGATAAGTAAGTACGTAAGTAGTACTTTCTCTGATGCTCAGAGTAGAGTGGACGGCGTGGAAGTGAAGGACCCAATCCTATTCTTTAGATCCTCGCAAGTCCTGCGACCCCCCTTGAACTCACCTCAAGTAAGCCTTGGTTTAAACCATGCATGATACAATTAGAAGAAGGCAACAACCTCTGAGATTTGCGCTTAATATCTGGAAGCAACAATCACTTTTGTAGCTTCCAATCTGCCCCCAACTCCTTCATGCTTAAAACATTTTGACGTCAAGTCACGGTTGACTGGGGTGCCCTGGTGAGGTTTTGAAGGCAAGGGGCATTGAGGGTTGATTTGCCATTGCATGACTCCTTGGTGGTCTCTCTTCCAAACGCCAACCACGGCTGACCCTGCTTAACTTCTAAGATCGGACAAGATCGGGTTAGCTGAGCCCAGCCAGGTCAAGTCATTTCTTCATTAAACTACTGTGTGGAGAAACTAGTTCCCCAAATATCAGGTGCTTAGAAAGTGCAGCGTTTGCTAAAATGAGGAAAAGCAACCCTGTTTTTTGGTAGCTCCAATAACCGACACAGAAAGACCTGGTTAAAAACAAAATTAAGCTCTCTATCCTTTCGAGTGCCTTTTTATTTTTGCTTCATACGAGAACGTTGAATGATTTCCTAATTAACTCTAATTGGCATCTGTACAGAGCCTTTTGTTTCCTCCCGAGTACCGCTTGCGCTTTTCATGTTGGGAAACATGAAAGGGAAACATTCAAAAAAGAAAAGAAAAAGAAAACTTGCAGCGAGAAATCTAACGTGCTCAATTTGTGACCTTTGGGTCAGACAAGGGGAGTGCCTCTTCATCCGACAGGGCTCAGAAATATCTCTAATAAAAAGGATTTCGGATAATCTGCCAGCTGGTACAATGTTCAGATGGTCCGGGTGCTTGAGAGGGGTGTGTATGCGTCTGACGGTATTTCTGTATACATAAACCAGTTGGTTCTTATACATAATTCCTGATGCTCTTATATCTATTGCCTCCTTCAACATATACACAAATAAAAAGAGGGGGGGAAAGAAAGAGAAGTATTTTGATGTGCATCTATCGAATCCAGCTCTACGTTCATCTTTGTTTGCAAACGTTTAATTTCCACCTGCGAATCCATTCTTCAACAAAAGAATCTAACAGCACGCTTCCATTCCTCAAGATACCCATTAAAAAAAAAAACCCTTCAGATGGGAAAGTCCTAAATTATTTCCGTTCTAAAACAAATGCCTGCACTGCAGTACAATCCTTCGCCAAGCAGCTCCCATCAAAGGGCGCTAATTTTGACGGGTTTTTCGGCTGGGACGACTCCGTGCAGGACCGCACCGCCAGCCTCTGGGTTGTATTTATTTTAGAATTCATTTACTGCACTGATGGCTTTTAATCTATCGCCTTTTAATCAGAGCGCAGAAGGCAATTTACAGTTCAGAAGAACACGCAGGCACAATCTGCGCTACAATTAGACGTCGATATGGTGAAAAATAACATCGACAGAACGCCATGACAGCAGTAAATAGAAGGGAAGTCCCCTCGGAGGAAAGGAATTGTTATCAAATGAGGTTTTGGATGAAGTTTGAAGGCTCGTTCAGGGCTCTGTAGCTTAATCTACCGGATGGAGTAGCACTCTACTCATGGGGGAAAGCGTCCTATAAACTTGGGGTCACTACTGATAAGGCCCTGTCTCTTAGTAGTCACCAACCGTACCTCTGCAAGCAAGGTATTCTCAGTCCGTCCCAGGTTCACAGGGTGCATTTCCTACAGAACTCCGAATTCCTCCATCCATCCCCTCCCTTTCCATCCATATGGATTTCCCCATGACAATAAGCATTGTGTAGTTCTTACCACAGGGCCCCCGACCTTTGAAATCCTATGAGCAACTTTGAGATTTTGACAGAGGGTAGGAGGCCCTGCCACAAAATGCTAGGGAGTAAAAGGGAATGGTACAAAAAAAAAAAAAAAAAAAGCCCAAAGCAATTCTTCAGTTGGTGATTTATTGCTCTTTTGGGCATAAGTCTTCCCTGATTGCCTCCAGACGGTGAACGTTTAGTCAGTTTAACAAGTTTAGAGTCCAGTGGCACTTTTAAGACCAGCAATTTTTATTCAAGGCATGGCAACCCGCTTGAAGTTAGTAAATTTGACTCCTCTATCATTTACTCTCTCCTCCTAATAAAACAATTTCATTCTTTGAGCAGCCGATGCTCTGCTCCACCTCTGCTCCTCCTGCCAACACCTCAGAGGGGAGGAGAGTGGGGCACACATGTCCAAATGGGTCGGCAGTTGGTATGATGCCATGATTCAGCATGCCCGCCTCACAGAAAACTCCTTTAAACCTGGCCTCTCAATGGACAAAACTCTTCTTTGACCCCAAAGAGCTCCTTCTCGTGAAAATATCAACCAGAGAAACCTTGCAAAGGATGGCATAGGTGGTGTGGGTAAGTGGGAAGGTATGAATATTTTTCTGGGTGCTCTTGAGTTCTAATATTCTGGGAGAGGGAGAAAGTTATCTTCGTCAACTCTTTACACTCTATAAACCATCATGTCCGCCTCCCTTACTTGACTTTTTTCTTCAGCCTTTCCACAGAGGGAAGGTGCTCCAACCCCCGTCCCCTCCCCATCGTCTGGGTTGTCCTCTGTATTTTCCAAATCAGCACAGTCCTTTTTGGAGATACTGGGACCACAACTGTACCCAGTCTTCCAAACGAGGCCACCCCATTGATCGTCATCTGCCCACGTCTGAAACTCTTTAACCAGCTCGGAAGACTCTAAATACGCCAAAACACACTGGTCACCGAAACGGATATTTTCCGGTGTAACCGCACGGTTTTCCTGTCTTCTCGGCTGCCCTCTGTATTTTCTTTTTTTTTATGTTATTCCTTAACATATTTTAATGTTCTTGCTCATTTTAAATGTTTTGCAATCCCACCAACCACCCACAATTTGCTTTGCCGTTAACTCGTGTTAAGCCCGTTTCCCCTCGATTTATTTACGCGTGCCCATAATCTAGAACCTATAAATATTCTTAAGTGGCAATCTATGCCTCTCTTTAAAATTCATATAAGTTACAAAGCCCTCCATTGATCACGGAGGCAATTTGTTGATTGAAAAACGGCACATTAATCACGCGGCAATTTAATGATCCCCAGAGCTGGCAAATTGCTGGCTGTATCAAACTACCCACCAATGAACTGCAGGGGGAAATAAAAGAAGCAAACTTCACTGAAAGGCGAATTTAATTCACGGACCTCTCACCCAAATAGTTTTTACTTTCAAGTGGGCTCTGGGGGGTGTGCAAATTTGACCATGGTGTCGAGGAGGGAGGATTAAACTCATCCACAGGGTCAGTTTCTTGATCTAAATCCCATTTATTGGGGAAAACTTTCTCCCAACACTGCCATGGCAATCAAAATTCAGATCCTCCTGTACCTAATTTAGAGTAGAGAGATCCAGCCCTATTTCAGAAAGCTTCCCACCTTTCCATCGTTTCCCCGAATATCTAAAATCAAATTATCTGGGGGAGGGCGAATTTTCATAAAGGGATGTGGAAAAACGGAATTCTAACGGAAGACCACTTTCTGAAAGGTTCTAATTTTAATTGCCTGTCAAAATTTTAGGCAGTTTTCTTTCTCTCTCCCCTGGATATATTATACTACCTGCCTCTCACCGTCCTTTAATTGTAAAATCTGGATTTACAGCTTTGTTTGTTGTTTCGTGCAGGTCTCAGTTGCATAATTTTTATAACTCTGTAATCCACCCACAAGAGAAGCTGACAATAAATTGAGTAAATAAAAGCATCCAAAGAAAATATTAAGATATATTTTTTTTTTCTTTGCCTAGATCTGGATGGCCCAGGATAGACCGATCTTGACACATCTAGGAAGCTAAGCAGGGTCGGCTCTGGTTGGTATATGGATGGGAGACCACCAAGGAAGTCCTCAGGGTTGCTATGCAGAGGAAGGCAACCATCTCTGTTTATGTCTCCCAAAACCTGCATGGTCTTGGTTAGCCTCCAATCTCAGGAGCTAAGCAAGGTTGGCCCAGGTAAGAACTTGGATGGGAGACCACCAAAGAATTCATGTCTTGCCTTAAAAACCCTCCGAGCTGGCTGTGACTTGACAAACTTTCCACACACCTACTGTTTCTTTTTAAAATTTGCACATCATTTCTCTAAGGAAACTGCTCACGCATGAATCTCGGCCACAAATCTGGGCCCTCATTTCTCTGGCATCTCTCTTGTGCCTGTATAAGGATGCCCCTTGATACGTTCCTTAGAAGCTCCCCTTCAGCCCGTACTCTCTGCCCACATGAGCACCAACAAAGAAGTGAGTCTAGAAAAGCCACACAGCAATTTCCACATGGCCCTTCTCTTTGGTTGGCATTCCTGGGGGAGCGAGTGTTGGCTGATCCTACAGCTTCCAGATTCTGAGGGCCATTAGGCCGTCTCTTCACTGCTTCCCTTGAACGAGTCCTATGCACGACTTCTAAATGGATGCCCCCGGTGAAGAATCTGGGGCGCATCCAAGGTTGCTGCTTACCTTCGTGATTCAACCTGCAGTGCAGCGTCACAGGTCCGCTGCATCGCTGAATTATCCAGTGAACTTCTTCCTTTGTGCAGGTATCCAAGGGAATGCTCGCATTTTCCCCTTTGATGCAGCCTTCCATCTAGAGACAAGTGAGAGGCATTATTCTCTCCTCCGAGTAAATTATTCCGTCTATTTACGCAGCCTGCATGAACAACTCTTACAGACAAACAAGATGCCTTACTCTTTTCCAGCAGGCTTAATCGTGTTACTTCAACTCCCCCACCCAGCCCATTCCTCTCTCCTCTCCTGTTCCGACTCCCTTACTGTAAACAAAAACCAGCAATGGATGGATTGATAACTCTCTGGTTGATTATGTGTGTCTCTCCTGTCTTAAGACAATTTCCGAAGGTGGCTGTGTCAATCTGCAGGAGAACAGCTAGATTCGAGTTCAGCAGCCCCTTAGAGATCAGGAAAATTTCAATTTGAGTCCAGCAGCACATTAGAAATGAGGGATGGGCATGAACCGGTTCACCAGCCAGAATTCATCATGAATTTGTCCCAGTTCGGTGCTGTGGGGAAGCGCGGAATCTAACGCGGCTCGCCAGATTAGAAGTCCGCACTCCTAACCACTACACCAAGCTGAGTTGGTTCAATCTTCATTGACAAGAATCCCATTAGTGTGTATGTGTGCAGAGAAGGAGACGCAATGTGCCTCCTTCCACAGATCATCAGTCGACCTACCAGGCACCTTAGCAGTAGATAGGCCCTCTATCCGCATGCTCAGCCTCCTGTCCTAACAACAGCTTTCTTGCTCCTAACCAGTAAGGCCTGCTAATAGCTGTGTTACTATGAAAGGCAATGGAACACACCAGCAGCAATTAGACGCAAGCCTACAGTGACACACCAGCAACAATTAGATGCAAGGCATAAGGGTCTTTAACTGCAGCGGCGGATGGATAACTAGCAGCAGCTCATTATGTGTTCAGAAGAAGCAAAGGTGAGGGGGGTTTGAAAGTACCAATGAGCAAACTGACAATCTCTGACAGCCGAGGTCTCACCAAGAGCAGCTGGTGCCCCTCCCGGAGGCCTGCTTTCTCTGCTGAGGATCCCAGTTTGACAGAGTTGACGAAGCTGCCCTTCACGTTGCCCCCCAGCAGGGAGATCTCCGAACTCAGGCTGTCCCCATTCAGAATGACGCGCTGGACGGCATGGCACGTGCTCCGGAGACGGCTGGTGTTCGTCACCGAGGGACGGAATGGCCTGTGTTGACGGAAGGGATCACAAGGCTTAGAAAGAAGGGGTGCAGCAGGCCGGGATAATGAAGGAGAAGGCTGCTTTCGTACTCAGTGCCCCCGCTTATCTGCCTGAAGTGGTCCAGTCGAAGGCAAGGTGTCCCCCACCCACCATGTTAAAGTCAGGTCCCAAGATCACACCCCACCCAGCGCCCCAACTCCCATAAAATACCTCTCCAGGGAGAATTTTCTGAAAATGGAGTTGACTTGCTCCAGATCTAGGCCCTCCGACTGGTGGGATGACGTGGAAGACGGCAGGGAGGCGGGTCCGTATGAGCACCTGTCGTGAAAGTCATCTGGGAAAAGAGGCCCAGAAGGAAAGGTGTCTCTGTTTTTTGTGTTCTCTGCAAGGCTTCCCAGTAGAAAGCGCCCAAGCAAGAAGAAAAACTAAAATGGCTCATGGTATTGGTATACCGGATCATTCCTAGTATTCTGAGTCCACTGTGAGGATCCCTGTGAGCATTTTAGGCATTCTGAAAAGAGGTAGCAGGCACAGTGTGCTGTCGGCCAGAGGGTGCGAGCAACCACAAAATAGCTGCCACTGGGGATGTGGCATTTGTGAAACGTTGCTAAGTTTCTAATCCAAACATCCTCCTAAGATGTTTCTGAATGGCCACTCCCTGCTGACCCAAATATGGCGCCTACCTTGGATCTTCTGAAGCATCACTGGCTCCAATGAACCAGTCTAATTTACAGTCTAAATTGCTCTATATGCCCTGCATACATTCTCTCAGCAGCTGTTCCGACAGCCCGTAGAACTGAATGATCATTTTCGTGTTTCTGACGGGGGTGGTGGGGAAGATTTGGCCAAGAGTTATTCATTCTTGGTGGGGGGAAGTCTCTAACCTTGGACATCTCAACGACCTTGTGTTCTCCAAGCCTTCCATTTCCTGCCAGGACATCTCAGCAGCAGGAAGTGCAGACAAGACCCAACTGCAAGAGCCCCACAGAGTCAACATCTCCATCCCTTGGACAGTGGTGTGTACAGTGGCTTTCCCCCCTCCGCGCCCTTACCTTCCACCTCCGACATGTCGCAGATGAAACTGTCGTTGTCTTCTTCAATCAGGCTGAAATGAAGGAAAGGAAGCCTGTTTCTCCTCCCTCTTGCATCCCAGCCTTCAGCAGCTGGTAGACACAGTGGCAGAGCAAACCGGCGGGTGAAACGGCAGGATGGGGTTGCCAGTCCAAGCCGCCAGAGCGAGGCGCAGGATTGAAGAAGATTTGCCGACAGGCCAGAGAAGGAACGTCCAGAGAGAGAGGCAAAAGAAGGAATGGCAGATCGATGGGAGGTTTCTAAAGAAAGAAGCCTTAGAAAGAGATGTCAGGAGAGTCTCCACAGGAGGTCTCCCTTGGCTGCCCTGAACAAGTTCACATTCTGCCCTTGTTTCTTCCATCGCTTAAATCTGCAGCACTTCGGCAAGCTGCCCATGGGAGGCCCCGTGTATTTCCAGGAGCGCTTTCTAGCCTGCCATGCCTGCAAAATGTCACAGGGTCACTCTTGGTGAGACTCCTGTCTCAGGGAAGTGTCTCCGACACTGCGCCAGCAGAAGAACGGAGGGACCCTGGTCACCTTGTCCAATGCCGTGGAAAAATATGTCCTGACAATTTGATACAGGTTTCTCCCCCAGGAGGGTCTTTTACCGCCACCGCACCTAGAAACTGTATAATAATTTCATGGCAGGGGAGAAGTTAAGACAAGCACTGAATAATGTCCAGTTCCCTTTTCCAACTCATGTAGGACCAAACTGGATGGTGTGCGATTACCCTTTTGGCTCAACGAGACACCCTCCGCCATGTTGGATGTGGCCGACTGCGTCTCTCGGTTCCTTCCATCTTGTCCTTCGCTCTTTTCCTGTTTGACTTTTGCCCGTGTCAACAGGAGCCATTTACTCTCCCATCCCTATCTCTGCTTTAGTCATATTGAGCAGAACTGTGGGGTACCAAGGCATGGAAGGCTACTTTTTAAGGATTCCACAAGCACTCAGACCTGGGGTAATTTTGAGATATGGGGAAAAGAGGAAATGATGGAGGACACATAACAGGTGCAAGGTTCTCGTGTGTAGGATGAAAGGCTGAAAGCAAAGATTGGCACAGGTAAGAGAAGCCGTGAAAAACCTATGCAGAAACAAAATCCACGACAGACTTGAATGAGCATACAACTTATCCCTGCCTCTGCAGAACATCCGGGATTCATCCGGTTACCCCTACCTGCTAGGGGGAGCATCTTCTTTGGATCGGCGGACTATCGAATCATTTCCCGGCGGCTCAGGAGTGGTGGACATAATACTGCTGCGATTCCGAAGCGTTTGCTTTATTCCAAAAGACGTCAAGAAGAAAGGAAGAAAGACTGTCAAATCCAGTGGTGCTACGTGTCAAGATGGATATATTCCAAGACTGCCAGAGCATACAGGAAAGGGCAGATTAACCAGATTGGTGTCGTGGTTAGGAGTGTGGACTTCTAATCTGGCATGCCGGGTTCGATTTCCTACTCCTCCACATGCAGCCAGCTGCGTGACCTTGGGCTCACCACGGCACTGATAAAGCTGTTCTGACCGAGCAGTGATATCAGGGCTCTCTCAGCCTCACCCACCCCACAGGGTGTCTGTTGTGGGGAGAGGAAAGGGAAGGCGACTGGAAGCCGCTTTGAGCCTCCTTCGGGTAGAGAAAAGCGGCATATAAGAACCAACTCTTCTTCTTCTTAGAAGTAGCACCCCCCCCAAACCCCCTCCCCCCCCAAATCACCACAAATTCTGCATTTCAGCAGCCTGGAATTCATGCCTATAGCAGGAGTCTCTCCCCCTACCACCCTGGCTACTGAAAGGAAACATTTCTTACAGTCCTCCTGCAATGCATTTCTATTCCTACGCAGGCCTTTTATTCACACTCCACCGGATCATCCTCACTCTGTCTAGCTGCACCTGCTGTGCCAGGGATCACACTGAATATAACAGGATGCCTGCTCTTGGGGGATTATTAGAACGCAGCTGGGTAGGGGGGGAAATGAATTGGCTGGCATGCACCAGACCTCATGGCTGCCGGCAGCCCCTCTCCCTGGCCTCAATTGTTGCTCGTGGCTACAGAGGGCAAGAGAACCCCGCAGGGATCTGAAATGCCCCGCTAGAAGATAATCAATTGCAATCCGGCAACGTGAGCCTCAACCCCTGGTCTAACGGCGAGAACGAGGGGCGTTTGTGGAAGCCCTGTTGGAAGATCTTGAAAATAAATGTGACTCAGCACGAGGCTACTTCCCTTGCTTAAAAAAGTAGAAGGTTAGGAACACTCAAATAAAAAAGACATTGCAAGGATTAAGTTCGGCACTGAAAACAATTGGGATCGCCGGAGGGTAAAACTATCCTGCACGAGGGCAGGGAATGCCTCGTGGGCTTCTTACGATTTTGCCGACTTCGCAGCTGCCCGCTGAGTTGGTGATGGAAACGGGATTAGAGGAGCTGGTCTCCGTGTGGCAGCTGCTGGCTTCGCCCCGGTCGTCCTCGTAGCCCCGCGCTGCTGGACTCATGGATGAAAGAAACAGGTCAGCTCAGACGAGAGACACACGAGGTATTGGCATTATGGTTTGCTCGGACGGAAATCCTTTGGTGCAAACAAGATTTCTAACATGTGTGATTATTGCTCGATGTCGGCTGACCTTCCACACGGACGCCAGGTGTTGCCTGTATTTTTTCCTACTCAGCGACCGAAGGAAGACTTTTTTTCTTCCACTTGCTGATCTTATCGCAAGCTATCCTCTTTATGAAACCCCCCAGGGTGGGCAAGCTGCTGAAGACTTTACTCCTCAGGATGATCATCTCATTCAAATCCCCTCTTACCAACCCCAAACCATCAAACATGCGCCCGTAAACTTTTTTTTAAAAAATGCAGACAAATCCTTAAAATATGCAAAATAACAAAGTTGGGTAACGTGAGGCCAACCTCCCCCTCCATGATGAGTGACTTTTCTTTATGCAAGATGCGTAGTTCTTTTATTAAATATCAACTAGTGTTACGATTCGGATGAGGAGGTATCCGACTAATTTATTTTTTAAATTATATTAGACAGTGTATACAGTCCTTAATCTGATAAGCACCTCTCTTTTCTTTTTCTTTTCTGTATGTCTATTTCTTTTCTTTTTTTTTAATAAGAAAAATATATTTATATTTATAAAGATGCAGAGTTTTCTGACCTTGAAAGTCTGACGCCTTGTGGACGGGGGATTTCAGCCAGGGTAGCTAGAGGGGGGAAAAAGACCGAAATCAAACTCAATTTTGGATGGGGGTCCACGTCAAAGATAGCAAATGGCTGCCATGTGTATCCTGCCTGTAGGAAACACTATTCAGCGCCTCAATCAACTGTGACCCACCCGAGATTGTGACACATTTATCTAACATCTTTGACACTCAGGTGTGACTTGGACATCTCCAAACAGGGCAGTGAGACCATGAACCTTGGGCCTTCCAGATGGAGCTTGCATGGAGCTCTCTAGACTGAGATTCATGGCATCATCAAAGTACGAATGCAATCTTGGACTACCCCTTGGTCAATTCTGACTCAGGTTTGAATCTGCTACTGAAATCCTGGATTTTGGTGGTACCTAGACCTATAGGTGTAGTTTTTTTTTTATTCTGGTGCAAAGGAGGGTACAGACCGTAGAGGGTAATCTTATACAGACAGGAAGAAACCCACAATTCTTCCATTATAGCTGAATTGCTGTAAGGGAAACTTCTGTAGAGTTTTGCCAGCTTGGCAACAGAACCAGTTACTCATTTAATCAAGTGGAATCAAAGGCGTCAAGTACGTTTCCCCCCTTCCACTTGAATGGTTAAGACATAACTTAATTTAACTCTGAATTAGGCAGCTAATTTTCCTCTGGGTTTTTTCCTCTCTCCTTTGCTGCCTTCTTCCTATCATTCCTTCCAGCCACAGGAAAAAGTTTTCCATCAACTGTCCGTCAGCTTTTAAAGAGTTTACCCTGGCCTCAGGGATATTGCTCCAATTCTCTGACATGGGGGTGGAGGGTGGGGAGGGAAGGTTCACGGTATTAAGGAGGTGAAGAGATGTTTTATTCTCAGCAAAGCAAGGAGCAAAATGGCTTTTGGCACAAATTTAAGGGCAGTAATGGGAAGGCATCTGGAATTCTGGCCCCACTGGAGGACTTCTTGATGGCACCTAGATTTTGGCCATTGAGTGTTGGATCAGATGGGCCACTGGCCTGGTCCAACATGGCTTCTCTAATGTTTTTATTCGTGGACACTCACTGATATTAGTGAGCAGAAGGCCTAGAACGGATAAAAGGAAGCACTTCTTCACCCAAAGAGTCATTAACATGTGGAATTCACTGCCTTGGGAAGTTGTGTGGCTACAAACATAGTTTCAAGAAGAAAATGGATAAATATATAAAGCAGAGGACCATCAATGGATCTTAGCCACAGGGTAGAGATGGTGGACTCTGTCTGTGGCTGTGATGCTCTGTCCTCTTGGTGCTTGGGGAGCTCTAGGTTGTTGGATGTCAGAAAAAAAAATCAAATTCTAACTACATATCTGCATGTCAAATTCCTGCCCCCCAGACCCCGCCCCATATTAAACGCCTAACCCTTGTCCACCAGCCATTCCGCTATACCTGGATTGCCTTCAGGTTCATCCTTCTTTTCAGCCGAGGCTGATCTAAGGGGAAGAATTTGCTGTCTTCCGGAGACTCCTCAGAGGTCGAGGAGTCATCAGCTTCCTGGCCATTTATTTTCGGGCAGCGCGAGTCTAGAGTCTGAGAAATTATGGTGAGGGGCAAATTCCTCGGTAAGCTCTTGAAATTAAAAAAAAAGAGAGAGGGGGAAAAATGTTTTATGAGCGACAAACACAATGTTCCGTTTCCAACAGTTCGTCCAGCACATCAGCCACTTACAGGCTGTGTCCTTCCAAGACAGATCTAGAGTCAAGTCCAGATTGAGGACCATTTGGGTCGTTGACCAAAGCTCCATAGCGATCAAGAGGCCCTAAGTGAGAAAGAAGATTCTCCCAGTGGTGGCCATTTGGTGAGAACATGAGTGAACCTTGGCAGAGATGTAGTCTGTGAGCTGCCACCCATCTCTGGCCAAAAGAAAACCCTTGCCACGCAATCAGAAAGCCCAGCACCACCAATCAGGTTGCCCAAGGGCAACACAACCAATCAGGAAGCCCATGGCAGCAACCTGGACTGGGCTGAGTGATATATTGCATCCTCTATGAAGGCTTCTAGGTCACATTTGCTCAAATATACCAAATCCAGTTTTTCCCAGGCCTGCACTGATATGTCAACACTAATGTTGAGAAACAGAGCAAACAGAAAATGGATGTCTCCCACCTTCCTCTGAATTATGCTACGCTTAAAGCACAGAAGGTCATTTCACAAATGACACAGTGGTAAACTGGAGTTTGCCACCCTGGATGTACTTAAGAAGGAACAGGATCCAGTTCCATGTCACCCATGGGCACCACGATGGGGGGTCCCTGCTCTACCTGATCGTAGCCGCTGTCCTTCGAGAGACGCCGGAGTTTGCTTTCTAGGTTAATGATGCACGCCTCTTTCCGAACCATGTCGATCCGGAGTTCATCATTCTTCTCCTCCAGCTCCCGGATCTGCTTCCGATACTTGTCTTTCTCGATCAAGCACTGCGAATATTGCGTTTGGGCCTCATCGCGAGAATGGAATGCCTGCGAAAGGCGAAGCAAATCAGATACCTCGTTTGCATTCAGCGACTGCCTATCTTCAGTGTCACTTTAGCTGCTTTCCGTCCTGTCCCCTCTTCCTCCCTGCTTTTATGATTTTTTGGATACCTGGTCTCTTTCTTTCTCCACTTCCTCCAGCTGAATCATCACCGTCATCATCCGGTGCTTGTACATTTCACAGTCTTTCCCCAGCGTGGAGCATTTTAGCTCCAGTTCTTGTTTCTCTTCAAGGTACTGCAAATGAGAAAGGGGGGGGGGAATCGATCAATATGACCGGTGCATCAAAGTGATCAATAAGGTCTAGCCTGCTCTGAAGAAGAACACCCAGCTATCTATCTCCCAGTGTCAGAGGTTTTGGCCCAGCTTTCAGGAAGAGAGGAGCATTTTAGCTGCTGAGTCATCTCAGGAGGCCATGGGACAATGGCCAACCTGCTCAACAGATGTGCAGCGCCAAAGAGGAGAGTTCTTTCTGCCTCTCCAGTTCCCAGCTCACCTTATCTCTCAGGTCTTCTGCGTGGCGGATCTCTTCCTGGAGATTGAAGATCTTGTTGACCAAGTCTTGGCGGTCCTCTAGGGCCTCTTTGCGGTCATGCTCCAAGATGTCCAAGATGGCTTTATCGGAATCTGGCAGACCAGGTTTCCCAGCCTGAGATGTGGAAAAGAAGTTTGAAGGTAGGGAAAGAGAGAGAGACCAGGGGAAGAAAGAAGAAACGGGACGGTTTTGCCAAGATTTTTGGGTTCTTCTGGGAAAACGCAGATTAAAAGATACCTTGCCTCTTTCTCAGCATTTCTCATAAGAACAGAAGCCATGATGGGTCAGGCCCATGGCCTATCCAGTTCAACCCTCTGTGTCACACAGTGGGCAAAACCCAGGGGACATCAGGAGGTCCACCAGTGGGGCAAGAACTCCAGAAGCCCTCCCATTGTTGCCCCCCCAAGCACCAAGAATAGAGAGCATCACTGCTCCAGAAATAAGACCATAAGAGAAGCCATGTTGGGTCAGGCCAATGGCCCGTCCAGTCCAACACTTCGTATCACAAAGTGGCTAAAATCCAGGAGCTTCCAGGAGGTCCACCAGCAGGGCCAGAACTCCATAAGTCCTCCCACTGTTGCCCCCCAAGCACCAAGAAGACAGAGCATCATGAACCCAAAGTGTCCCATCTAGACATTGTGGGTATCCAGTCCTCCTTTGAAGCTATCTTTGCTTATTTGTATGAATTCTACCCCTTAATTGCTCTATGGGTGAAGAAGAACTTCTTTTGCAGTTCTGTTCCAAGCGACTCCTCATTCATTTCACAGAATGCCCATGTATTGAAGGAAGGGAGAAAAGTTCTTCTCTCTCTCCTTTCTCCATCTCATGCATCATTTTGCAAACCTCTGCCCACTGACTGGTCAAGCGGCATTTCTCCAACCTAAAGAGCCCTAGCCCCTTTAACCATTCCTCAGCCACAATTTGGTTTCGCCATCTGGGAAGAGAGCAAAGCAGAGTCTGGAGTTCAGTCTCCAACTCCAATCTCTTTCCTCCAGAGCCGGCTTTCAAGCAACGTCTTGGTGACAGGTTTCCGTCAAACTCATTTGCTGGAGAACGGGGCTCTGGAATACCAGCAGAGAAGCTTTCCGAAAGGAGGAGAAGACGTTGCAGGGTAACAAAAGCTGGCTAATGGAAAAATCCGCGCCCGGATTCCCCCTCTGTCGCTCACGAGAGCTAACACTGCAGCCTTGCCTGCTCTCCCTTCCCCTCCTGCCTTTAAGTAATTTGCTGTCCAAAAATAAATCGGAAAAAGCTCGGTGTCAGAAAAGATACGAGCGGGCAAGGAGAAAAACTTGCCGGGGAAAAAAGATATCAGTTTTATGAGATCTCTGGTCCCCAAACCTACTGATATACTGATCAATGACATGTTTTCTGGGACTTAATTCCTTTCAAGTTCGATGCTCAGTCCTACCTAAGGACGCGAGGGAATGTAACCGCAGGCACCTCTCTTGCCTGGGGACGAACCAATATGTCTGGCTCCGATTAATTACAGCTCTATTTTCCGCTGTTTGATTTCAGACTGCCGATTAAGCTCAAGTTACTCACGCTGATTAATTGATTGATGCTTTTGCCCCAATTATGATTTGCTGTGCCTCTCCCCTCCCCCTACAAAGACGGCGGCTGGCATCAGGGAATCGGAGATACCACCAGGGTCCATTGAGCTTTGGTCAATGCGCTCAGATCACAGCTGCCACAAAAGGGCTAGCGCATTGCATGCAGCGACGGAAGGGGCTGTGTGGATCAGGATGGGAATTCTGACCCTCTGGGTTCACCTGGATGATGGATTGCAGCTCTTGAATCTTCGTCTTCAGCATCTCGTTCTCCCGCTCCAGTTCTAGGACCTGTTCCTTCTTTGGGCGGTTCTCGATGTCGTTCTTGAGCTTTAGAGACTGGTTCCTCTCCAGCTTGCACTCCTCCTCTACTTTATTCAGCCGGTGTTTCAGCTGGTCAATCTAGTAAGCCCCATTTATCACGCCGGGAAAGGGAGAGGAAGAAGGGAAGATCAATAGGAACACAACAAACATCTAGTAAACACAGTTCCCTGGAATGAATCTCCAGAACTCTGAACAGTCAGCTTGCAAACCACTCATATTTCACATCATCAGGGGACAGTCCTCTCCCGTATCCCAACAGGGACAGGGCCCTGTTAAGGTGGTATGATAGAATCTCTGGTTAAATTCCCATAGAATGATTGCCCAAACAAAGACAGTTCACACTTTGAAGTAGTGAATCAGCTAATCCAAGGGTCCCTCAACTTATAGGTACCTTCGGAATTCTGACACACCTATAGGATTGCCAGCTCTGGATTGGACAACAGCTGGAGGGTTTGAGGGTCAACTTTGTGGAGGGGATAGATAGACTTCATTGGGGTACAACGTGGATGTTTTCTCCAGAGAAGGTGATCTCTGTCACCTGGAGATACATTGTAATAGTGGGGGAATTTCTAACTACCACCTGGGGATTCTAAGCAGGAAAATCGTGAAAGGCAAATGTAGTTTGCCACGTTTATTTTGTTGTCGTAAGAACGTCAGTAAGGGCTCCTTTTTTTTTTTTACGCTTATCAAGAACTCCCATCTAGAATTGCAACGCCCTGCATGTGGTTGGCACGGTCACAAAATGGCTGCCTCAGGAGGTGGAGCCAGCCACAAAATGGCCACCATGGCTTACCTTCAGTCACACAGTAAAGATCCTTGTGTTGTGGTGGCAGCTGCTGCCAAGGCAAATATATTTAAAAATCTCTAGAGCCAATCAAATCTCCATTGCTCAGTCAGAAGCCTTACTCAGTATAAGCCCAGCCTGCCCTACCCACCATGTTGGGGACCTCTGAGCTAATCCAAAAATTCTTCAAGAGACGATGAAGACTCCCTTGGACAGTTTTATATATGGCAAACAAGCAGAGACAGGTTGCGTGCTAAGGACCAGGAGACTTATCAGTCATATCTGAGGACATTGTCTGAACTGGCTACGCACTCTACACACACTGGTTTTATATCACTGGAACTGTCACAGTTCCCCCCCCCCCCCCAAAAAAAAAAGGATTTTGGGAATGACAAGTCAAAGAAAATAACATAGGAGTCCAGTGGCAGCTCAAAGAATAGCAAAATTTATTCCAGCATAAGCTTTCATGTGTCAAAGCTCATTTCATCTGATGCACTGGAGCGTAAATCCATTAGATCAATGTTTTCTAATATTCACAACATTAAGTGTGTGTGTGTGTGTGTGTGTTACAAAGTGAGGTGAGTTTAAAACAAGATCTTACAGAAAAGAATAATCAGTATACAGTGGGTGCCAGCGAACAACTGTTGTTAAATAGGCACAGTGAGATTCTTAAGATCTAGAGCAAGATAAGTAACACAAAAGGAAGGTACAGAGGGATATATGAGATAAGGGCACCTATAGGAAATAAAGAATACCAGGTCTCTGTTAAGGCCATGGGGTAAATATCTGAACTTGTTAATTAGTTCTAATGTAGTAATTTCCTTTTGGATTCTCCCTTTGAATTTTCCTTGTCTGAGAATAGTGTCACTTGCATCACAGTTACATTCGGGGCCAAAAAAGACCAACATTTACAGTGGCCGCAGACTTCATGTTCCTTTCCCACAATGCACCTCTCACCTCTAGCTGAAGGTCTCGGCTTCTCATCACCGCCATATTCTTTTCTTCACTCAGCTGGGCGTACCTCATCGCCAGATTGTAGTTCTCGTCCTTCACTTTGACCAGCTCGTCATTGTAGTTGTTCCGCTCTTCTTTCATTTTGTGGTACCTCTCCTGGAAGGTAAGTAGCTCTATCTTGTTGAGCTTCATTTGCTTTGTCTCATCCTCCATCTGACGGGATTTGGCCAGGAGTTCACACCTTTGGGCATCCTTGGTCTTGATCTGCTGCTGCAGTTTAATTATCTCATTCATCAAGAAGTGGGTAAGCCCTTCATGGCCTTCCTCTACTAAAATAAACAGACAATGGTTGGTATTTCACTGCTCCTTTCTGCTTGAGATAACAAAAAAGTTACCAGGCTATACAATCCATGGCACCAAAGAAAACATGGCTTAAGCAGATCATGGAAGACCTTAGAAACCAGCAATTGACTATCTATATTTCCAGAACCACTGCCACCAATCTCCAAGAGTGGAAACATATTATAAACAAGGCAAAAAATCCAATACCTACAACAGAGTATTGACTGAGAGGACAACCTGCTCCACCAATCACCAGCCAAAGAATAAAAAGAAGAGTAAGAGAAAACAAGTATTTAAAATAGGGTTGCCAGCCCCAGGTTGGGAAATACTTGATTTTGGGGGTAGAGCCTCAAGAGAGTTGGGGTTTGGAGAAAGGAGAGACCTCGGCAGGTTATAATACCATAGAGTTTACCCTCCAAAGCAGCCATTTTCTCCAGGGGCATGATCTGAGCTGCTGATCTCCAAGCCTCACCCTGAGGTTGGCAAACCTAATCAAGACAGGAATTCAAGGAGAAGGAGCCAATATCAGTAGACTAGCCTGGTTGACCAGAGGTTCAGCAGATTGTTCTGGGTCCACCAAGTAATCCCTGACTGCTAGCTCTAGTCACAGTGAGGGGTGGTATAAAAATTAAATGAATGAATAAATAAGTAAACAATATAACATGTCTTTTACATCCGATGGAAGTCTACCAGGATTAGGACAATAATATGTTAGACACTTCTGGTCCCTCTCTCTCTAAGACTTGTCCTTTCACAGCAAGCACCTGGAAAATCCTGTGAGAACATTTCAGTCTGTGTTTTCCTCATCATCGTCAATTATGTATATCCAACTTACCAGTCAAACTTCATTGCATGAGGCTGTAGGCCATTGCTAGATCAGACAATACAGTGGATTGATCCAACTTACCAACGATGGTGGAAAACCGGCGTGTCGGCTCCTTCCCAGTCACCAGTTTGTAGAGGTCGGGGTAGGAGAATTCCAAGCTTTCCAAGAAAACTACGTAACCCCTTTCTCCTTTCGTATGAAGGATGTCCAGCAGCCGGCCTGGAGACAACCCAAACACGTAACATCTTGAGAAGGCTACCAGAGACTCTTGAAAACACAGAACCAAGTGCTGCTGTTCCACAGCCAGCCTCAGTCTTGGTTTGACCCTATCACAGATCTCTCCTACAACGTTCCACCAGAAATAACCACTCCATCTCAATGCCTGGGTCTCCACGGTTGTAACCAGCTATGAAACGCCACCTAGTCATACCTGCTCGGTTAATTTTGGAGAGCAGCATCGGCGAGTTGAGCACCTCATCTTCATCCTGTTCATCGATGACCTTACACTGACGCAGGTATGGGGTCAGCTTGGCGGGGTTGATGTACCGGGTCAACATGTGCCGATTGCATTCCACGTTCTCCCATAGGGCATCATCTTCATCCATCAGGGTCTCTATGCAGTCCTCCATCTCTGGCTTTCCTCCCTAGAAGAAGCAGAAGACGGGATGGGCAGGGCTGGGAAGAAGATCAGTAGATCAATGGTTTGGAACCCCATCTACAGACAAATGATGCATACAAACTCCCTTTTGCTTGCTGGGATAAGTTACACTCAGCAACTATATCAGGGGAAGTGACTTCTATTTCTGTATGAATTTCATTTCCCCTTGCTAAGACCATTGCGTGCTGTGAAGTTTACTGGTACGCTCTCTTTCTGGAAACAGAGTTCATGATCTGCCTCCCCTGCAGACACCACTCCCGCTTTGGATGGTTTTGTGACACCACCCCTCAAGAAAGTTGGCACCCCGAATTGCCACATGGCCACTGGAGACCAGCAGCACCCAGACGTCTTGGTTCCTGGGTCTAGCCCTGAGAGCCCCAACCGTTCTAGTGATGCTGCCAACCTAGGGATGCCAACCTCCAGGTGGGACCTGGGGATATCCTGAAATTACAGTTCATCTCGAGGCCACAGAGATCAGCTCCCCTGGATAAAATGGATGCTTTGGAAGGTGGACATAATGGCCGGTGGCCAAGGAACACTTGGAAATGACCACTTCTGGAATTACCACTGGTCTCCAGAGATCTGTTCTTCTGGGAACATGGCTTTTTTGGGACACTGGACTCTATTGCATTACACCCCGCTGAACTCCCTTCTTTCCACAAACCGTGCCTAGCCCAATGCCCCCTGCTTTCCCCAGGTGCTGCTCCCCAAATGTTCAGGAATCACCCAACTCCGATTCAGCAACACAGTTTTTCAGGCTTTGCATCGAACATCCTGACTGCTCATTAACAGCAGTTTTCTCTCTGTAATCCAGTGAATTCATTTCCCGAATGTCGGCAAGGTGGTGGCGCTTTGAAATAAACCGGGAGGGGGAGGAGAGGGATGGAGAAACTTTGCAGAGCTCAGCAAACACGAGGCCATCTCTGAGCATTTCGCTTCCTCCAGATTTATCTTGGCTTTGCAAACAATAATGGCTCTGCTCTTTCTTCCTTCTTCTTTTTTAGTGCATTTGTGGGACTCTCATGTGTATGCAAATTGGAATGGAAATGCAACAGCTCCGGAGTCTTGAGGCTCAGCCTGCCTGCATTCATCGTTGCAAGGAGATTGGAAGGACATGTAAGGGTAGAGGGGAATGCACTCGCCTCCTTGACAGCCAGCTCTGGGTTAGAAAATACTGGGAGACTTGGGGGTGGAGCTGGGAGTGGGCAGGATTTGGGGCTGGGAGGGACCTTGGTGGGATACAATGCTACAGAGTCCACCTTCCAAAGCATCCATTTTGTCCCAGCCCCTGGAGTTGACCTATAACGACAGGGGAACCCCTGGTTCCACTTGGGGACTGGCATCGCTACTGGGACTGTCTCAGATGAGAAAGATCAATCACAGGTCAGGTGACGATAAGTTGAGAAAACCCAGTGTGAAGCGAGAAAACAAAGATGCCTCCCAAGAATTTTTAAACTGTGTCTTGCTGCACATAAAAAAAACAGGGATGGGTCACAACAACAAGGGCTCTCCTGGTTAGAGGTGGAGGAACACCTGTAAACTCAAAAATAGGTGTGGGCAGTCTCTGCGTGTCAACTTGTTCCGCTCTGCCTTCCTCTCCTCAGCTAAATATGAGTTGGAAAGTCCCAGGTCAGATCTGGACCCAGTCATGAACATTTGACGTGCCCTTGAGGAAGCTACAATGGCTGAACCTCAGCCAGTGATGGAATAGTAACCTGAGTCTACAAAGGCATCTTGTTTTTCCCTGGATGGCCCAGGGGAGCCTTATCTTGCCAAATCTCAGAAGCTAAGCAGGATTGGTCCTGGTTAGAACTTACATGGGAGGCCATCAAGGAAAACAAGGGCTACTCTGTAGAGGAAAGCAATGGCAAGCCCACCTTCATTTGCCTCTTGCCTTGGAAACCCCATGAGATGCATCACCATAGATTGGCCAATTGCTCGCTTTGTTCTCAATTTTTGCCTGACATGGATGATGCAGGCTAGCTGGAGCAAGTCAGATCTCAGAAGCCAGGGAGGGTAGTCCCTGGTTAGTCCTCAGATGGGAGACCACTGAGAAAGTCCAGGGTCACTATGCAGAGGCAGGCAATGTCCAACCACCTCCACTCAATTCTTGCCTTGAAAGCCCTATGGGGTGCCATGATCTGACGGAGACTCTGCTATCTACATGCAAGGCATTTGCCGGCATGCTTATTCCACCAGAATCTACCCACAAAAACAGCTATTTTCTTCAGGGGAACTGTTCTCTGTAGTCTGGAGATGAGCTAGAATCCCAGGGGATCCCCAGGTCCCACTTGGAGGCTGGCATCCCTGTTCCCCCCACCACTGAGATAACGTACAGGAAGCACTTTGAAACTTTGGTGCCAGTACATAAATGTCAGGGATTATTATTGCCGCAACTGCGATCGCTCTTAATCAGGCCTGACTACTTGTTCGGTGGCAGGCTCTCTCGCATTCCTTCTCCTCCCCGTCCTCTCCCCTCCCTCCTGGAACCTGTCTTTGCTTTCAGCAAAGCACATCAACAGATGCAAATGGCTGCAACTTGCATTGGGCTGAGGATATCCCCCCCCCTTCTTTCAAGAAATCACATCTGCTCCCTTGTGGTCTGTTCCACGGCCTCTGATTCGAGCGGCACTCATTATCCCGAATGGCACCTCGCAAAGGCTGCCAGGGTGCCATGGAAACCGTGTTGGCGTCAGTCACAATTCGCAGGTGCAGAGTCACCAACGTGGACAGACTGAAAAGAAACAGGTTTGGGGCTTCCTCTTAGAAAAAAGAGTTGTTTTTTTATACCCCGCTTGGTTTACTACACGGAGGAGCCTCAATGCGGCTTATAAACACCTTTCCCTTCCTCTCCCCACGACTGACACTGGGGAGGTTGGTGGGACTGAGAGAGCTCTGTGAGAACTCCTCTGTGAAAACAGCTGTCAGAGAACTGGGACTGGCCCAAGGTCACCCAGCTGACTTCATATTGAGAAGTGGGGAATTGAAACTGGTTCTCCAGAATAGAATCTGCCACTCTCCATTCTGAACGTCGCAAGTTCAAACATTCAAATTACACCTGTCTAAAAAAGAGAGAAGCTTTTAAAAGAGCAGTCACACCTTGCTTTCTACCACAGACACATCCTGTGAGGGAGATGGGCCTGGGAGAGCTCTGAGAGAGCTGCTCTACACCAAATTGACTCTCACGCCGAGCTGGCTCTCGTAGGGATGAGGACAGCCCTGGCAGCGCGGGATGTGCAGGACACAGGCCCTGATTCCAGCCGATCTGCAAGGCCTGTATTGCACAGAAACAAAATGGGGGGTCCTTTTCTTCTTCAAACAGCAGTCTCTTTCCTCCCCCTCCTCTCCCTACCCTGCCTTGGCTCCCACCAGGACTAGCCACTGCCTGCTTCCCTGATATGCTGCTTCTGATTGAGCCCAGCTACTTGGCAGCTCTACTCCTGCTCCGTTCTTTGCATCTCCCGGTGTGCCATGCTGTTCTGATAGAAGGGGCACGGGTGGGGGGGGGGGAGGGGGGGAAGAAGCCCTTCAGACGGGGAAATCAGCACGATGCAATCCGGGGTCAGAACTGAAACTTCACTTGGAGACAGATGAAGCAATCAGGGGCGATTATTATTCTGAAAAGCATTCCTTAGAGAAGATTCCTGGCAGAGCGAGCTTTGAAACCTGACGTCTTGCAGCCAGGAGGGAACCGAACAGGAGACCTGAGAAATTAGG
The DNA here is from genome assembly GCF_049243985.1 of Paroedura picta. Taxonomy (NCBI): domain Eukaryota; kingdom Metazoa; phylum Chordata; class Lepidosauria; order Squamata; family Gekkonidae; genus Paroedura; species Paroedura picta. The sequence goes on from NC_135385.1 coordinate 21,315,046, forward strand.
CTCTACAAGAAGCAGGGAACCCATATTAAGAACATTTAGAAGAGCCCTGCTGGATCTGAGCAGTGAGGGTCCATCCAGTCCAGCCTCCTGTTCTCACACAGTGGCCAACCAGTTCCTCTGGGATGGTCAACAACAGGGCATCATAAGAACATCAGAAGAGCTCTGCTGGATCTGACCAGTGAGGTTCCATCTAGTCCAGCATCCTGTCTCAACACAGTGGCCAACCAGTTCCTCTGGGATGGTCAACAACTGGGCATCATAAGAACATCAGAAGAGCTCTGCTGGATCTGACCTGTGAGGGTCCATCTAGTCCAGCCTCCTGTTCTCACACAGTGGCCAACCAGTTCCTCTGGGATGGTCAACAACAGGGCATCATAAGAACATCAGAAGAGCTCTGCTGGACCTGACCAGTGAGGGTCCATCTAGTCCAGCATCCTGTCTCAACACAGTGGCCAACCAGTTCCTCTGGGATGGTCAACAACTGGGCATCATAAGAACATCAGAAGAGCTCTGCTGGATCTGACCAGTGAGGGTCCATCTAGTCCAGCCTCCTGTCTCAACACAGTGGCCAACCAGTTCCTCTGGTCAACAAGAAGACTGAGAGGCTGGGGCATTCAAGAGAACATCAGAAGAGCCCTGCAGGATCAGACCGGTGGTCCATCTAGTCCAGCATCCCATATCACACAGTGGCCAACCAGTTCCTCTGTAGGGTCAACAACAGGGCATAGAAACCAAAGCCTTCATAAGAACATCAGAAGGGCTCTGCTGGAACAGAGCCCATTGGAGACTCACAACAGCAACATGACAACCACACAAACTGCATCTACACACTACTGGATATTGCACCACAGCCAAAGAAGTGCAGCTGGACAGGTCTTATGCATGCCAGAAAGTCCAACTGTGCAAAGTACTGGATGCTGAACCATGCTGTTGCGACACGGAATGATGTGCAGATGCAAGGATGGCCAAGAAAACAAGATGGCAGCCAGAGTTGGGTCAAAAGCAATTTCCTTTCATCTTCCTTCATCTTGAAATACACCTCCTTTTCCATGCATTATTTGGCAGCTTCTTTCAGGTTCCCCCCCCCCCCCCACAAGGCCGATACAAAGACTCTCTCGGGGGATTGGTGCAAAATCTGCATGAGAACATCCAAGAAGCTCCCCTTGGTGTGGCTTCGCTGTTTGCCTTGTTCGGCACACTGTGGCGTGTGTCATCTTTTAAAAACAATATTAATGCTGAGAATAATAATAATAATCACGGCAGGTTTCATCAGATCTCTTTGGGACCTCCTGCTTGAAGGAAAGACCCCGTTGCAATCGTCCCTCAGTCCCCCCCTCCATCCAATTCACTGAACAGCAAAATTAGAACGGAGGGAGCCGTGGGGTTGGATGGAAGAGACAGCATCAAACAACCTCGGTGGCCACAGAGAGTGCTCCACGGTGGCTCGTGGCCGCGGTTTAACAAGCAGAAAGCCAAACTGGAGACGTTCCCGCATAGATCTTGGCGTGGAATTTTATTCTATTGACTACACACATAATAAATATGAATGCTTTATATCATTAGCCGGGAGGACTGTCCAAAAACATATACCTAAGAGAGGCCGGTGAGAATACGCTCTCAGCCTCATTAACGAGGCCCACAAAGTATTTCATAACCATCTCTCTATAATTCAGAGCCCTACAATGCACAGGAAACCGCCTCTTGTGGTGAGGCGCTAATGAAGCAGAGGCACCAAGAAAGAAAGATGGCAGGAAACGACAGGGCGAGCTAATTCCTCGCACACAAATGGGGTTTGTTTTGTTTATTTCAGAAAATAAAGGAGAGCAGGAGGGCTTTGAGCGAGGAGCCACACGGATGCTGTGAGCCCACATGGAGATCTGCTGGAACATTCTCCGCCAATAGCATGTATCTAGGAGGCCCTGGTCACTGTACTTAATGGGACTCCGTCAAGGACCTGCAGGCGGTGGGAGCTGTGCACCTCCAAAAGCCCAGCCGTAACAGCCATCAGTCTCCTGTCCCACCTGACAGGAGGGGCTCACGGCCTGGAGTGGCCAGTCCCTCCTCCACTGCCCTCGGTGGAGGTGGTGGGACTTCAGGCGCCAGGGTGGGCTGGCTCCTCTGCCGACACCCTTGGTGGGGGTGTCAGGACACTGGGCACCTGGGTGGGCCTAGTTTGTAGGTGGGTGTTTCTCTGTGAAGGCCCCACTCCCCACCTCACCAAGTCCTTCCCAATGTATCTAAGGTGGCCCACCTGCAAGTGATGGTTGGAGATCTCCTGGAATTACAACTGATGTCCAGCCAAAATTGCTAGACAACACCTAGAGGTTGGCCATCCTACTATGAAAGGGTGACTTCCTCCTTGGAAGTGTCGTTTGGTGCAGGGCTCCTAGGCATCCCCTAACTCCACTGAGTTTGAGGAAAGGAGAGTGACCACTGAACACAGTTACTGCTGTGGATCAGAAGAGAGGACAGTGGAATGAAGGTTCTCCGGCTCTTGATGGTCTTCCATCTGAGCCTCAGGAAGAAAACAAATGAGGCAAAGAATTGAGGCCATGATCCCATCTACACTTCTTTGAAGGAACCCTTAGGGACGCCACTTCTACCTGGAGATCCCCTGCAATCCCCAGCTCATCTCCAGGTGACAGAGATCAGTTCCCCTGGAGAAAATGGCTACTTTGGAGGGTAGACTCCATCGCATTGTCCTCCACCGAGGATCCTCCCTGCCCCCCAATCCCCCCCCCACTCCCAGCTCCGCCCCCTAAGTCTCCAGGTATTTCCCAACCCAAAGCTGGCAACCCTACCCTTGTAGCATGAGTGTTCGTTCCAAGTAAACATCTTCTGGATCATTAGCTACACTGTTATCTCTAACCACGCACTCCAGAACATTTCTAGTTTCTGCCTGTTGGGCCGTAGTAACTCAGCATAGGATTAAGCTGCCGACGTGAGAATTTAAGCACGCTTCCTGCAGCTAATGTATTTTTAAATCTCTCCCGCTGCTGTTTATAATGTCTTTGGTAGTTGCTCCTCACACTTCTCCTTGGCTCGCCTTCCTACATCTTGACATTTTATTTGCGGCAGCAAATTGTAGTAGCAATTACTCGCCGAGCGCTAGCTATGTTTTCACGTCCTTCCCCGGGAATTATACCCTTCTTTCAGCACAAGTTCCTGTTTGCCATCCAGAAAGACGCTCAAACCAACCAGGGCAGCCACCAAGGACAGGAGGAAAGAGACTGACCCTGCAACGGAAGGCGTGAATGGATGAACCTGCTTTAGACCAAATCAGATCGCTGGTTAGTGAACAAATCATCTACTCAGACTGGCAGCTGCTTTGTGGGGTCTCTGGCGGAGGACATTTGCATCACCTCCTACCTGATCTTTTGCATCGGAGACGAGAGAGACTGAGCCTAGATCTTCTGTGTGCAAAGCCCTGCTCTACCACTGAACATTGGCTCTCCCCCTGGTGCTGAGTTCCTAAAATTATTTATAGGACAGTCAGAACTACCGTGGCCTTCATGCAAATAGCAAAGACACCCTTCCTACCCATCGTGGCTCTTAAGAGAGAGGTTCTGACGGGGTCCATATTGTGGAAATAGGCAAGATCTGTAATGGGCATGACTCAAGAGAGTATGAGGAATATTCTCCAGGGGACAATGGGGGGGGGGGGAGATGTGTAATTAGCATACTTACATTAGGAACTTGCTGGATTTTGTTTCCCAAATCATGTTCTCCTCTGTCCTGCCCACAGAAGCAACTGAGCCAACCCAGCTTACCTGGGAGTGGGTGAGGCCCCTGCCACCTGCATCTTTGATTCTCCAAAGCGTATGAAGAAGCAAGAAAGCATCTGAAGTAGAAAAGTTATGGCTCTGCTGGTTCACACCTTGTGTCACCAGTACGGTTTTGACTGTCCAACACATGGACTCCCTGCCCACCATCTAGAAATGCTTCCTCACCCTCCTGATCCTTCTGGTGTGGGGCTGCAGGAGAGGGCTAAAGGAGGAGCCTTTTAATTCAGAAACCCTTCAAGAGTCCTCCCCATGGGGTGGCCTTCTGGATCATTCCCCATGGGGTGGCCTTCTGGATACAAAATCAGGTGGGTTCCAAAGAGCAAGCAACCCCCCCCCCCAGCAGCCTCCAATGCGTTGATAACTCTTCAGAATTACATCTAGTCAATTTGCAGACAGTTCCGTAGCGAAGAATGCGAGCGGCATATGGAACGTTAACACCCCTGACCCTTGTAAAAAACTTGATAAGTACCTGAAATAAGTACCCCCCCTTCCCTCCACCGAGGACATCTCCACTCACAGCTGGTGTCTGACACTGGTGCAAATGAAGCGATCATGGTTTGCCAGGCTTGCCTCCCCTTGCGTGGGTTTCTACATGGCAAAACTTCCAGCAAAAGGGAAAGAGAGAAGAAAAGCGATGCTTGAAAAGGGGTTCCCTTTGAAGGCGTCTCAAAAGGTTTCGGCTTGTTCCTCTGGTCTTGCAGCAGAAGAATATGATGGAGAAGAAGTGGGCTTTTTTTGTACCCTGCTTTTTACTTCCCAAAGGAGCCTCAAAGTGGCCAGCCCTCCCTCTCCCCAAAAGAGGAGGCAGGTGAGGCTGAGAGAGCTCTGAGGGAACTGCTCTGCAAGAACAGCTCTAAGAGAACAGTGACAGGCCCAAGGTCACCCGGCTGGCTGCATGCGGAGGAGTAGGGAATCAAACACGGTTCTCCAGATTAGAGGCTGTCGCTCTTAACCGCTACACCACTAGGAGAAGACACCAACATTGTTTTGGGTGTACTAGGAATGCTTCCAATTTCTATTGACTTTACTATAGAGATTGGGGGAAAGATTCCTAGAGCGGCATCTGATGCAGTGACCTCAGTGCTATCAACGTGTCCTTCCCCTTCACCAAGGCCTGCTCCCAAACACTCCTGGGATTGTCAGACACAGGTCTGATGACCCTGCTCCATAGGACAGAAAACCTAGTGGCAAGTTTCCGGTCGGAGGTCAACCGAACTAGTGGTCCATCTAGTCCAGCATCCTGTTTCACACAATGGAAAACCAGTTGGAGAGGAATGGGAAGGCGACTGTAAGCCGCTTTGAGCCTCCTTTGGGTAGGGAAAAGCGGCATATAAGAACCAACTCTTCTTCTTCTTCTTCTTCTTCTAAAGGGCTAAACAAACTGGGCACGATGGCTAGCAGCCTTTGATGGACTTCTTCTCTTCCATCAACCTGTCAACCCTTCCTTTGTCCTCATGGCCATCCCTACTTCCATTGCTTGTGATTCTCACAATGACCAAGAGCCGGGGGCCACCAGGAGGTCCACCAGTGGGGCCAGAACTTCAGAATCTCTCCGACTGGTACCCCCCAAGCACCAGCAATCATAGCTCCAGACCTCCTGGTGGCACCTGGATTTTGGCCACTGTGTGACACAGAGTGCTGGACTGGATGGGAGCTTTGGCCTGATCCAACATGTCTCCTCTAAGGTTCTTGTGTCCAGGGCAGTACGCGGCACGACTGGGGTTTCCTGCAGCCATCAGGGAATGTTTGGAAAGATACTTGTCAGAACGTGCAAGTCATGAGCGAGGGGTGGGGAGAGGGGGAAGCGTAAGGGGCAATACTGCGGGGATGGGGCGGGAGTGCGACAAACAGTCCTCAGAGAGAAAACGTAAACAGTGAAAAGCCAGAGCAGAAAATAAAAGAGAACGAGACCCCGAGACAGATTTCGGCACCCTCAAGATTAGTGCCGCGCTCAAAAGCATGCAAATCAAGCTAATAGCACAATCATTTTAATAATTTACCGCAGGAATTTAGTGCATCTATTTAAAGGGATTTCAGAAATCACAGGCCGGGAGATGAAAGCTTGGCATTTAATAAAGGCTGTAATCTACACACCCTCCGTGCTGCCACGCATAACGATGAGGAAGCAGATGAACAGGCGGCACAAATCTTCCAGAGTTGTCGGACTTTTTTGTGGCTCGAACACTGCTTTCGCCCCCAGCCACTCCGTTTGCCGCAATGAGATCAGCTTGGGAAGTACCCGAGCCGGCTGTCCCTTCTAGGGATGCCAGCCTCCAGGTGGGGCCTGGAGATCCCCTGGAATTATAGCTCATTTCCAGACTGCAGAGACCAGTCCCCCTGGAGAAAATGGCTGCTTTGAGGGGCAGACTCCTTCCACTGAGGTCCTCTCCCCTGCCCCAAATCTTACCCACTCCTGGCTCCACCCCCAAAGTGTCCAGGTGTTTCCCAATCCAGAGCTGATTTCCCAATCGCACGCTGATGTCTATGCCCAAATGTTTCTTTTTTTAACCCTTGCTTTGCCCTGAAAGGCCTAACACTGTTTTTTGCCATCTGTTTCTAGTCTGCAGGATGTTTTATGGATACCCTTTTAGGAGGCCCCATTGGGTTTTAGGCCCTGGCTTGTTTATTATTGCTTTGCTTGTGTGCTGTTGGGTTTTGTTGCACTGTTGTCATTTATGAGCTGCCTTTAGCCTGTCTCTGACCAGGTGGCATATAAATTGACTCAAGGAAGAAATAACAAAAATGGACATTGGTGTTGACAACAAATGAAGCCAAATGCATTTGATGCCACTTTCCAAGCTCAGAAGCTTGTTTGTGCAAGAACACCTTGATCAGCCTCTTGAGCAGAAGGAAAGAAGAGCCCTGTTGGAGCTCAAGGGAGATGGAGTTCAAAACATCTGGAGTCACCACAGAGAAGTCCGTACTACAGCTGATCGGCTGTATGCATACTGGAGCATGCAGGAGATCAATTCTACTGATCTACCTTTAATCTCCATCCTTCGGCCGAAGGCATATTGCAGGCTGTGTGGTCTCGATTTGCCTTGGAAGCAAGAGGAAATTTGACCCTTCAAGCTCCCTCCTGAGTTTGATAAAGCTGGTCCCCACACTCTGCTATTCGCATTTTAAATGGCGGGGGAGACTTACGCTTCGGAATGTGCATTTTCGCCTGTTGAAATTTTAATAAGGAAGCAGGGGAGCCCAGTTTGGATCTCCAAAGCTCAGCAGGGTTGGCCCAGATTAATATTTGGATGGGAGACCATCAAGGGAGGAGAGGGTTGCTGCGGAGAGACAGGCAATAGCAAACCACCTTCTGAATGCATCTTGCTTTGGAAGCCCTGCAGGGTCACCATAAGCCAGCTTAGACTTGACAGAACTTGACACACGCACTGGAAGCCAGTGCAGGATGCCAATAAGAAAGTGGTCCTTCCCATCTTCTCCTCTAGGTCGAACCCGGGACTGTCCAACTCGCCGTTTTTGATGCCCCCCACTGCACTGGCTCTCTGCGGCAGCTCTCTGCCAGTGGAAAAGAGCAGAACCTCGGTCGCTCCATGAAAGCCGTTGCGGAGCTGAGTTCGACTTTTTTGACCTACCTTCAGGCGTGAAGGAGGACGGAGGTTTGCAGGAGGCCAAACGCAGCAGCTCGGGAGCAAAGCTTCACTTTGAAAGCCCTTCAAGGCACCGGCCGGGCACAGCTTCTTCCCCCCATCTTAGCCTTGCTGGCCTGCTCCCCCCCCCCACGCCGTGCTCTGCGGGTGCCCCTTGCAAGGCTGCTGCTTCCGCCACGGCGGAATGATGAAACACGTTTCCGGAAGGGCACCCCCCCCCCCACACACACACACTTCTTAGTCTCCTTTGCAAATGCAGCCCCTATATTTAGCAGCTAGAGGAATCTGGGCCCAGCCTTCCTTCCCCTTCTCTTCTCAGCAGCTTTGCTTCGGTTCCTCTTTGAGACGGAAGGACAGAAAGAAAGGCTGCTTTCCCCGCGAGGGGGGGGGGAAGAGAAGGGGAGCTGAGAGGGACCTCAGTGCAATGGGGAGCCCCGGACAGGCCAATCCCTAGCAGTGGGAACACGTGAAGGTAGCCTTAGAACTGGCATGGTGTGGTGGTTAAAAGCATCAGGCTGTAATCTGGGGAACCGGCTTTGATTCTCCCACTGCTCCTCCACATGCAGCCAGCTGGGTGACCTTGGGCCAGTCCCAGTTCTCTCAGAGCTGTTCTCACGTAGCAGTTCTCTCAGAGCTCTCTCAGCCCAGGCTGTTGCGGGGAGAGGGAGGGAAAGTGTTCCATTGGGTAATGAAAAGCAGGGTATATAAAAAACAAAACACCTCTTCTTAATTCACCAGGAGATCTGGAGCTGTCTTCTTGGCGGGCTAGAGTGGGAGGGCTTTTGGAGTTCTGGCCCTGCTGGTGGACCTCCTGGTGGCCCCCGGGTTTTGGCCCCTGGATCCAACAGAGCTTCTCTTCTGCTCTTACATTTGGGGTGCTGATTTTCTGTCTGGACTAGAAGTCCAGGCCTGGGCAGATGCCCCGTCTCAGAGTATGTTGATGGAGATTCTCGATTCCAATTCCTTCAGCAGTGCCCCCTCCGAAGCGGTTTTCCTTGTCTGAAAGATGAGCACAGTGTAAAAAACACAACAGCAGTGCGGGGCGTCTTCCCCACGATCGGTCGTTCCTGCCATTTGTCTTCCTCTCAGAAGCCTGGAAGTTTTGAGATTTGCTCATCCCCGACCGCTGACTCAGCTGCCGGAGCTCGAAGCCGTAAAAAGGAAAAGAAAAAAAAGCCACCCCTATTCTAAAAGGGCCCGACAATTTTATTTTCCAGTCATAAATATGGAATTTAATTAGCAGCTCGCTGCTAATGAAGTCGCGGCGGACGCCGAGCCAGGGCTGGGGCACGGAGCTCCGCGCATAAAACCCAAATAAAAAATGTGGGAAAAAAGAGGCCGTCATTTTGTGGCGGCTGGATTGATGCCTCGGCTGCGGACGCCTGCTCATTTCCTGCCATCAAATCGTCGTCGCCTTCTGTGACATTTCCCCACTTTCCTTCCCGTGCTTGTGGCAAGCTGAGAGCCTTCCAAAGGAGGCCCGATAGGCTGCAGTCACCCAAAACGCTTGGTCTATGCACCTTTGGATGGCACGGGATGGCTCCATGGTACCACACCTCCTTTGCACCCAGAGGGCCCGTAATTCAATCCTTGGCAAGACATTTGAGCGCAGCGGTATATAAATATAAAAATAAATAAATCTCCAGATCAAGAATCTTAGGGCCTAACTATGCAGGGCCCTCTTCACATATCTCCTAACTGGAATGTGGACCCTATTAACACTATACCAGGCGAGCCAGACTGTGGCTTTCCAGTTTCCATAGAGTACAATTACCACGAGCTCCTGAGTCGTTTGCAGGAAGGCGGTATACAAATGTAAATAACAACAACTAGGGAATGCTGCGAATTTCACCGTGCGTGCGTCCGACAGTCCAATCCACCTTGTTCAAACTCTCATAGTCACACGTGAGCCGGTCCCCACGCCTGTTTGGTTCACGTCGAACGACTCAAACACCTGCCTAACGGGTTTGCGTGGATGCAGTTTTAAAGGCGCATGTGCGGAATTTGACAGCGCTCTGCACTGTGTTGACCAACACCGCAGGGTAGGAGTTCTTTCAAAAATCCCTGCAGCATTTACGTACGACGGATGGATAGGATCGGTGACGGATTGATCTGTCTGCTGGGACAATTTCCTACCTGCTGGAGCAGCGCCGCAGCCAGGGGGGAGGGAAGCGGAAATCAATGCGGTTGCGTGAGAACAAACCTTCGCCGAAATACCTGACGGAGCCGTGCTGCTCTGTAAGGAAGGAATATGGCGAGACGGCAGTCGTGCAGGAAGGACTAAACTAGATGCATCTAAACCAGATTCCACAAGTGGAGGCCGAGGGTGGCCAAACTCTGTCTCTCCAGATGTCCATGCACTGAGGTTCCTCTCCACCCTACACCCGACTTCCTCAGGCTCCCCCTCAAAAAAAAAACCTCTCCACCTCTTTCCCAACCCAGAGCTGGCAATCATGTGCAAAAGGCAATTTTATGGCCTGCCGGCTGTCAGCTTAGCTTTGCAATAGAGTCCCTTTGTTTGCTGTGATTATTTATAGCTGGCCTGACCGATATGAATCCCTGCTGCTGCTTTCATATTTATCTGTTGCTTATTAGGAGGTTACAGCATCCTCCGCGTTGCTGATTTAGTGTTTCGCTTTCTTTGTTTACTTCACTCCTACTCCAGGTTTCTCCTACGTGGAGGGGGGACTGAAGCAGCTTCCGGCATTTTCTCCTCCATTTTATCGTCACCCTGTGGCAGAGTGGGGATTCGAACTCGGGTTTCCCAGGTCACAGCCCTGATGGGCTAACGACGGTGCCACCCTTGCAGTTCTTGCCCCCTGCTGGCCTTTCTATCAGGCTGGGTGCAGTGAGCCATCAAGGAATAAAGTTGCACCAAGGCATGGGGTGGGTGGGTAGAAAAAGAAGGAAATGGCAGAATCCTTCCCTCCATTTTGTGTGGCCTCTTGCTTCATTTGCAGGAAGGCTCATGCAAACAGAGTGGGCTATTTCTGCTGAATACTCCCAATGTTGCCCCCTAGTATCCTAATCCCTGCTCAACCATTTAGCTAACTAGACAATCCTGGGATGGTTACACTTCTTCATCACAGGGTGGCTTTGAAGATAAAACGGGGCACGTGCGGTGCTCTGAGCATCAGGGAAGAAGGATGGGACTGAAAAACAAAATCAAATAGTACTCCTGGCCTGCTGCCCGTACTAAGCCTCTCAGAAGGCCACTGGTTTTTTTGAAAATATCTATCATCTTGAGAACATGCTGCATTATTCCATAAAAACACTTTTTTTTTTGGTAAAGCAATCTATTACATTGCCTTTAAAGCTTATTTTGCTGCACTCACATGGGAAGCCCCCTAATTTCTTTTCCCTCCAATGACACTACTGAGGAAAAGGGCATTCCTGTGGGCATGCTCAGTTCATTCCCGTGGCTTTGGGCAAATTGTGTCCACATGTGGATATCTCCTTTGCTCTCTGTTAGCCCCGGGTAACCAGCTGGCTTTAATACCTATTTATTTTCCACCCTTCCAGCCATTTGGATTTTGATTCTCTCGCGCTGTTTCAATCACAACGGGTTTTTCTAGCTGGGACAGCTTATTAGATTCCTCACCGAGGAACACACAGTGGTACAGGCAATAGTAATGAAAAACATGACACATGAGGGGGGAGGGCCTGAAGTGCCGATCATTGCTAGATTTCAGGAAGGCTTGACAGAAAGATTTCAGACCGGCAGGAGAGATGAAGGAAGGGAGACCAAAAAGGCTGGAACTTTTCCAAGTGGACGGTTCAGCTTGGACTGCCCATTCCCAAAGAGAACAATTACCTCAATGAATGAGGCACAGCAACAAATCAAAATATCACACCTAGGATTTAGACCAGGGCCCACCACAGAGATTATATTATGGCAGGAGAAAACCCAGTGGAAACCCATCGGAAGGCAAGGGTCTTTGTCCATTTATAGGAGTTGGCTGATGCATTTGGTATGCTGAGATGATACCTTGCTACCTCAAGAAGTCTACACTGGTTCCACAACAGCGTACTGGTGGAAAACGGCAGCTTCTGCTCTGGGGAACTGGGTTTGATTCCCTACTTCTCCAAGTGCAGCCAGACTGCCTCTGAACATGGAGGTTCTCTTTAGTCACCATGGCGAGCAGCCACTGACAGATCACTCCTCCACGAATCCCCTTTGGAAGCGGTCTATGCCTCTGGCCATCACTGCATCCTCTCACGGCTAATTCCACATTTTAATCACCGAATTTCCTTTTGGCTGCCTTTAGTCTAGTGCAGGTTTTCTAAGCCAGGGTTTCGTATAACCTGGGGTTTCTTGACAGCACAATGGTGCCACTTCTGGGGTCTCTCAAAGCCTAAAGAATGCTTCAGGGGTTTCTCAATGGTAAAAAAAGTTGAGAAAGACCGCTCTAGTACTGATCAGCTTCACTGGATACCTCCGACCTGTAGAATTTTGGCAGAGAAATGTCTTTTTATCCACTCTCTCCACCCCACGCATGATTTTATACACCTCTATTATGTTCCCCCTTAGTGTTGTCTTTTCAAAATTGAAAAGCCCAGACTCTTTGGCTTCTCCTTCCAGGAATGGTGCTCCAGCCCGCTCATCGTCTTAGCTGCCCTGTTCTGTCCTTTTTTAACGCTCCCTTCCGCTCGCCATTTGAAGTGGAAAAGCTTAAAATATATCCCATCCCGCAGCCACACGGTGGGCTGGAATTCACGGACTTCACGTCGCTTTTTGCCTTCCACTTGAAGTGGGGATTATTACTGCCTTTGATTTCGGGCCTGATTTTAATACCCGGCTCCTCAGAGCCAAAAAAGATCTCGCGTTCCTAATCCTGTTTAATCGTCTCGCCCCAAATTAATTTGAAATGTCACCCCCTGTTTTGTGCGCGCGTTCTCGACAAATAGCAAATTGCTGTGTGTCAACGGAGAGCCGTCCTCTCGGTAGGTTTTGGGGATGAGCATCCCCGCAACTGCCAATACAACAGGTCCTCCTAAAAAGCAACATTTTGGTATGTTTGACCTTTCGCAACGAAACACATGAAAGAATCTGGGCCGGGCATCTCAGTGTGGCCGGCTCAGGAAGGTGTTCTAAGGAAGCTAGCAGAATAATCGCTGAGTAATTGGCTCGAGGATTTCCTCCTGGGATCAACATTTTTATGACCTTCTGGGAACATTTCACGCTGTCTTCTTCCGCATCAAGTCGACAGGCAGATTCGTCGCGGCAGGCGGAGAAGGGCAGCCAATTTGATCATAATTTCTTGTTGGCCTTGAAGATGCTATTGGACGCACATCGGTCCTTACCAACTGGTGGTGGTGGGGGGGGAGGCAAATATCACTAGGGCCTGCTTTTCTACCTTTAAAAGAACCTCCCAGCTGTGTAAGCAAGTCACGACCAACTGAACGTGACAGCCAGCAAGGGGCTTTCAAGGCAGAGGGGGTTAAGCCTTTGCTTTCCACTGCAGAGTCTTCCTTGGTGGTGTGTCAAAGTAGACAGTTCTGCCTTTGATGGGCCAAGGGTCTGATCCAATATAAATGAAATGCTTTTATTTACCTCCCTTATTAAACCTCCATTTACTTATTAAACTTCCATTTAAGAAACAGGATGTTTTCCTCCAGGCCTGTTGGCCCTCCTGCCTGCAAGAAAAAGAACAGTGCCTCTGATCATACGCAGAGAACTTTCCCCACACTCACTCATATACAGAAGGGGGGAGGGAAGAGGGAGGAAGAGAAGGGAGAGGGACTAAAGGGTAGGTGCGGGAAAGGAAACGTGTGGAGTTCAAGAGGGGTTTGAGGGGGAGGAACCAGCAGCCCGAGGCCAAGTGGATGAGTCCCTTTTAAGAAGACCTCAACTCTGCAGGAGAAGAGAGGAAATCGGAGTGTGTGGGAGGCTAGAAGAAGAAGACCGTGAATGAGTAAGTTAGAAATAAAAGAAGATATTTATAGGTCATGTGCTAAATCACACATTTTTTCCCCCTCCAGAGGCATGTGCACTGATGTCAGAAATTTATCAGGCGAGCCCTGTGAAGCTGGAATATGACACATAACACCGACGAGCGCAATGTTTATCTAACTTTTTGTTTTTAAGTTTCTGTTTCAACTCTTGGAGCTCCAGCGGAGGCCACTGAGGCAGCTTCCAGTAAGTCGGCATGAAAACAAACTGTCAGAAAGCCTTAATGCCAGGCTGCAAGATCGGCTCTAAGTCGGGGGAAGGGTCGGTAGGCCTGGGTTTGAAAAGCCCTGGAGATTGAGGGTGGAGACCTCAGTGGGGTATAATGCCCTAGGGCAGGGGTAGTCAACCTGTGGCCCTCCAGATGTTCATGGACTACAATACCCATGAGCCCCTGCCAGCATTGGCTGGCAGGGGCTGATGGGAGTTGTAGTCCATGAATATCTGGAGGACCACAGGTTGACTACCCCTGCCCTAGAGTCCTCCCTCCAAAGCAGCCCTTTTCTCCAGGACAGCTGATCTTGATCATCCGAAAATCAACCAAAACAGCGGGAAGGCTCCAGGTGCCACCTGGAGGTTGGCAACCACTAGGCAGTGGCTGTGACCCTCACCTGAGAGGTGGTGAGCCCTGATACTGGGCTTAGCTAATAAGCTAATAAGCATATACTATGCCTCCTGCCAGCGTGGTGTTGTGGTTAAGAGTGGCAGATTCTAATCTGGAGAGCCAGGTTGGATTCCCCAGTCCAGGGGTAGTCAAACTGCGGCCCTCCAGATGTCCATGGAGTACAATTCCCAGGAGCCCCTGCCAGCATTCGCTGGCAGGGGGCTCCTGGGAATTGTAGTCCATGGACATCTGGAGGGCCGCAGTTTGACTACCCCTGCCCCAGTCCTTCTCCACATGCAGCAAGCTGGGTGACCTTGGGCTAGTCACAGTCACAGTTCTCTTCAAACTGTTCTCACAGAGCAGTTCTCTTAAGAGCTCTCTCGGTTGCCTGTTGTGGGGAGAGGAAGAGAAAGGGGATTGTAAGCCACTTTGGGACTCCTTTGGGAAGTGAAAAGCGGGGCATCAAAAACCAGCCCTTCTTCTCTTATTTGTGTGCATAGCCAGGAGAAAAGCCGAGGGGCAAAACAGGACGCTCCCCCTAAGAGCAGGCCTCCGGAATGACACGTACAACATCCAGAAACCTCCACAACACGAAGTGGGGAATCAAAACAGATTAGAGTCCACTGTTCCTAACCACACCATGCTGGCTCTCAATATAGGGATGAAATTAGCATCTGCTAGCTCTGCAAGAATTCTAACAATTCCATGTTATCCTGTGGGTTTTTTTGTTGTTGTTTTTGCATCAGTTTCTCACCTCAGTTTTAAACTTTTAAAGCTTTTCCCCGTTATGTAAAAACGTTTTAACTCTTCTGTTGTGGCACACTGTCACACATTGGTGCGTACGCCGGGTTGTTATGGCCTACGGCTACAACAATAACAAATTGAAGGGAACCAGATTAGGTCAGTGGAACAACTTTGTTGCCTGCGTAGAAAAGTCCTTTTGAATTGCTCAATTTTGCGCCCTGTGGAAAGCCAGGAGAGCGAAAGTAGGGTTCCCAACTCTGGGTCGGGATAAACCTGGAGACATTGAGGGTGGTGCCTGCAGAGAGGGAGGCTTGGGGAAGGAAGGGATTTCAACGGGGCATAACACCATACAGTCCACCCTCTAAGTGGCCCTTTTCTCCTTGGGAACTGATCTCTGTGGCCTGGAGATGAGCTGTAATTCCAGGAGATCCCCAGATCCCACCTGGAGGCTGGCATGCCTACGTCCTGTAGACCAAGAGTGTTCAGTCTGTGGGTTCAAGTGGGCCCAGGCAACTAGAAGTGCTGATTCCTGAATCCTACAGATCCCCCTCCAGCTTAGCCCCCAACAACCACCCTGTGAGGTAGGTGAGGCCAGGAGAGCATCCATGAACTGCAGTCACCCAGCGAGCTTCCATGGTGGAGCTGGGATTTGATTACATGGGCTGGGACGTCCTAAGCTGTCACGCCCGTGGATTTCAGCAGGCTAATTGTGCCCGCAGTTAAGTCCATGGCCTTGCTACCATAAGTACATTTTCTTGGAATCACAGAGTAGCGTGACCCAGGCAATTTGAGGGTGAGAGGATGTGAAGACTCTGAAACTTTTAGTTTAGAAAAGAGAAAAGGAAGAGGAGACACGAGAGACGTTTGTAAAAAATTATGCATGGGATGGAGAGAGTTGGCAAAGAGAAATTTTTGTCCCTCTCCCAAAATACGAGAAATCAAGGGCATCCAAGGAAGCTGGTGGGCCCCAGGAAAAAAAAAACAGCCTGAAAAGGAGATTAGGTTGAACTGGGGAGGGTAAGTCTACTAGTAGCTACTAGCTGTGGTGGCTGAGCTGAGCTTCCACATTCGGAAGCACTAAATCTGAATCCTAGAGCTAGGAGGCAACATCAGGAGAAGGTCTCTCGACATTTATGCCCTGTTTTTGGCCCTCCAGAAGGACTGGTTGGCCCCTGTGTGAGACAGGATGCTGGACTGGATGGACCCCAGGTCTCATCCAGCCTGGCTCTTCTGATGTTCTTAGGAAGCTTCTAACAATAGCCAGAGATGATGGAACTGCTCAAAGCCATGTGTAACATACCTGCTCCAGCCCATGCCTGGCTACAGGTTTACTCGCAAGTAAGCCAGCACCTCTTCCCCGATCTTAACCATAAACAGGCTTGCTAATTTCCAGCTGGGGGAAAATCTCCCCAGAAATATGTTCCCCTGGAGCAAACCGCTGTTTGGGCAAGGGGGGAAACTTTACAGAGTTGTCGCAGACTCCCAAACAACGTCTTCCGCAGGCTCCACTCCCAAATCTCCCGGCATTGTCCCATCGGGAGCTGGCAACACCCCCATCGAGGCTTCCAAGTCAGTTGCCGCGTCCGAGAGAGAGAGAGAGAAAGAAAGAAAAGCAAAAGGCGGCCTTACCTTCGGGGGCGCCGCGCCCTGGTCAATATCCCCCCGTCGCCAACCTCCCTGCAAGGACGGCCGCTTGGCGGGGCATCTTCCGCACCTGCCGCTGGTCTCCGGCGGGCCAGCGAGCTCCGGAAGCCGAGCGCCCCAGTGCGAAGCCGGCGGCCCGGGCGGGGCTGGGAAGGGAAGGGAAGAGGCGGCAGGAAGCCCGGGGCGGGGGAGGGTTGAAGGTGGAGGTTGCACCGCAGACAAGCCAAGCCCCAAAGGGACGTGGGGAGGTCTCATGGGTGCTGCCAGGGCGCAGAGGAGCCAACGATTTGCAGGGGCTCCCCTTGGGCGTCTCTCCTGCCCCCCCCCCCAGGCAGGGAGGAGAGCAGGGGAGGGTGGCCAGCTGTCGGTGGGGGTACCTGGAGATTTGGGGGGGGGAGGTGACCTCAGTGGGGGATGATACCCTCCAAAGCAGCCCTCTTCTCTGACCTTTGTCTCTTGGAGATGGGCTGCAGTTCCGGGGGATCTCCAGGTCCTCCCTGGAGGCTGGCATCCATGCCCGGGAAGGGCAAAGTTTATGGAGGGATCTCAGCAGGGTGCAAAAGTCTGTTATGTTAGCCAGGTCTCCCAATGCTTATTGGATCATGGAGAGAAGGGAGGTATTTCTCTGGAGGGTCCATTTTTGGAGCTCTGGATTTCCGCCTGGCCTTTGCCTAGCTCATTTTGGCATACAGTTCCCCAAAGGCCCTCAGACTTCTCCTCTGCATCATTTTTTATTTTTTGCACACAGGAAATTCTTGAAACGGGAAGTGCCGTTCCATGTGCCTCTCCTACCTGCCACAAACGAGCTACCATCAAAATGTTATTTGCAGGCAAAGCAAGTCAGAACAGCCCTTATCTGTCTTGGATCGAGAACCCAGTTGAATTGCTAAGGCCGGGGACAGGGTTGCCAGTTCTGGGCTGGGAAGTAGGATAGGGTAGGATTTGGGGTTGGGACTTGGCAGGGCCCTAGTGGGATATAATGCTATGACATTCGCCCTCAAAAGTGGCTGTTTTCTCCAGGGGAACTGATCTCTGTTGTCTGGAGATGAGCTATAATTCCAGGGGATCCCCAGGTCCCACCTGGGAACGACAAAAAATAAACAGAGCCACAGAATTTGGATAAAAAGATACTAAGGCTCTTGACCGGCTCTAAAACTTAATCTGACCCAATCTGGTTCTGAGTGCATTCTGTTGCTTCTCTACCACCAATTTGGTCGCCTTATTGAGTTCTGGAGCCATTCAGGAGCCTTGGCAGCCCTTTGGGGCTCTGGCCGCCTTGATTTCTGCTAATGACTATCAGAAAGCCTGAACCACAAGACAGAATAAATTCCATTTTGGAGAGTCCAGGGCCTGTTTATCCTGAGAATGGGTGGCCTCATTTCGTTCCCCATCTAGCATTTCTGCTCCTTTGAGTTCTTCTCCCCAGAGAGCAGTCCCAAACCCCCTTAATGGCTGCCCTCTTTCCCCAAACGCCACTCTCTATCAGTGCATTGGTCCCCAAAGTCCCTCGAGAGCAGAAACACATTAAAAATATGATGGATCTGGGAATGAATTGTTTACATGCCTCCCGCATGTCTCACTCCTCTCTCTTGGCCTGGCAGAAACTATTCCCATCGCCTGACATATTTTAGAACAAATGAACGCCACTGCTAAGGACCGTCCTCATGTTTTATATATTTGGTGATTTCTCCGGGATCGTTAGTTTTAATTATTGGAATTGCCCGCACTTTGTTATTTCCCGTTCTAAGAACATATCCCCCCCCCCCCGCCAGTATAGGCCCATTTTCCCCGTTCAACTGACCACCTGTGGCTAAATGTCAGAACATCTGCCGTCCACATGTGGAAGATATTGCTTGGTCTCAGAAAGGGGCACATAACGAGGTGGAAAGCCATAATATCTTGGAGGGTAACGGTGAAAAAGTCAGTGTTTGTGTATGTTTGTGTGTTGGGGGGGGGGGTCTCTTCATACCAGTGGGTTTATTAAAGAGAGTCCTGCAGCTCTTGAGCTGCCTAGAATGCTAGACAAATCTGGGTACTGTATATGTTTATCTTCGTCATTATTCTGACGAAGAGGGCTTGCACTCGAAAGCTCACTCCCTGAATAAATCTTTGTTGGTCTTAAAGGTGCGACTGGACTCTGATTTTATAAGTCTAAAATTGTGAGTGATTTTTTTTTTACGTGTGCAATGTAACAGTGCCCCCCCCCCCCCGTTTTCACAGAGGGCAGAAATGCCATTTTGGCATGCAGAAGAAGAAGAAGAGTTGGTTCTTATATGCTGCTTTTCCCTACCCGAAGGAGGCACAAAGCGGCTTACAGTCGCCTTCCCATTCCTCTCCCCACAACAGACACCCTGTGGGGTGTGTGAGGCTGAGAGAGCCCTGATATCACTGCTTGGTCAGAACAGCTTTATCAGTGCCGTGGCGAGCCCAAGGTCACCCAGCTGGCTGCATGTGGGGGAGCGCAGAATCGAACCTGGCATGCCAGATTAGAAGTCCACACTCCTAACCACTACACCAAACTGGCAGGTTTGTGCGTGTCAGAGTCCCCGTTCCCTTTGAAAAAACCCCCGAACATTCCAAGTAAATTGTATTCTGCCTTTCACACCCACCAATGTTTCTTCTTTATTAGCAATCTGCTTACGTTTTAATGGGAACAAATTAAAAATACCTGCACAAACCAGAGTGCCTCCTTGGAGTTCTTTCCTCTCCTCTGATTTAGACAAAGGCCAAAGCAAAGAAAGGTCAACGGAGAAGGGAATCTTGTCTGAAGTGCTATAAGATGGGATCGGCAACGAGACAGGAAGAGCAATTATTGTTCGCATAATTAACATATGGCAATGTGTTTACAGAGAGATTAAAGCAACTGTTCCTTTGAGGAGAGACAAGGGAAGAAAAGTTGCTTCTCTGGATTTGCACCTTCTAGGTCAGGGATTCCCAACCAGGCCTCCCTGAGAGCTACCCAGGAGCTCCCTGGCCTCCCCCCTATTATCCTGTCTTAATGGTCTCAGCCACAAGCTGTTCCTGGCATTGCCATGAAAGCAGGGAACTGGTTGCTTCCATTGACCATCCTCGCAGGGTTACCGCCCCTGAGTGTCTTTGGCGAGCAGAAGAAGGGAAGGGGACTGTAAGCTGCTTTGAGACTCCTTCAGGTATACTTGGATAACTAGTTGGGGTTTTACTGGGTTTTAAAAATTGAACTATGTCTTATTGTAAGCTGCCACGGGCCCCTGGAGAAGGGGTGGGATATAAATCTACAAACAAACAAACAAACAAATAAAATCTTGCATATTCTAACAAAGGCAGTTACAGCTCATCTCCAGGCTACAGAGATCAGTTACCCTGGAGAAAAGAAGAGGCTTTGGAGGGGGGACGCTATGGCCTTTTATCCCACGGAGATTCCCATCCTCCCCAGGCTCCATTCCCAACTGAGGATGGCTTTTTTCCCCTGAGTACAGCCATCTCCAACACCCCTTTCTGCAGAATAGAGGTTAAAAGCCGTACTTTCAAACTCTTTGAAAAGGTGATGTTCTTGGCCACACTCCCCTCCCCCCCCCCCCCCGACTGTCCAAAATGCAGGAAATAAACAGGCCCTCTCCTGAAATCCCCCTGACTTGTTTTGCCCCCACAAACATTTCACAGATGACGGTGGGGAAAGGCTTGTCACACGGTCTCCCCCCCCCCCCCAGGTTCTCATGCTCAGGATCATTCTCTGAAGTCTTTCTTTCACACACCCGTCGTGACATATTGCTAAAGGCTGTTCTCCATCTGGTGCGTGTTACATCACTCCGCTCCGAGACAGCTTCCCTTCCATTAATTAAAAAAGCCAAGAGAGCTTGGGGTTCTTTTAGGGTGAGAAAAGACATTCAGAATGTTCTTTTGGCGAGCGGCATGTTCAAAACAACAGCAAAACTCACGGCGTCCTGAAATATGTTCTCTGGCAGGGCCTCCTCGTGTGCAATGGCATGTGGCTTGTTGCTCAAGGCAAACTCCATGGTGCCCCTGGGCACCACGTTGGGGGTCATATTTAGAGATCACAGTTTTGCTGTCTGTATATTTGGATGCTTCACACATTCTATAAACGATTCTTCTATTATTAGTGTTATATTTTCACTCCTTCCTTCCTTCCTTCCTTCCTTCCTTCCTTCCTTCCTTCCTTCCTTCCTTCCTTCCTTCCTTCCTTCCTTCCGAGGACTGGTCAGTTTCCTTCCTTCCTTCCTTCCTTCCTTCCTTCCTTCCTTCCTTCCTTCCTTCCTTCCTTCCTTCCTTCCTTCCTTCCTTCCTTCCTTCCTTGCATCCCATCCCATCCCATCCCATCCCATCCCATCCCATCCCATCCCATTTCCAATCTCCTTCCTTCCGCAAGCATCCCTACAGAATGCTTCTCAGGATGCTTATAAATAGTGCTCGTATTTCACTGATAATTACCCCGATGTGGGAAGAAACCTGGCTGCAAAATTCTATGGCTGCTATTTATTAACCCATAAACGTCAACACGAGTGTTGCATTGTTTTAAACCACTCTTGCCGGAGCAAAGGGTAAGGAAGGCGGGGAAAAATCTGTCTGTGCCAGTTTGGGGCCACGGAACAAAACTATGTTTTGATATGAACGGTGTTTGATGAGTTTACAGACTGGTTCTTAGTGATCTCGATTACAAAAACAGGCATCCTAGTACTTGGAACAGGATAATTGGAAGGCCCCAGGAGAACTTATGGAGCAGGAGAAGTTATGGCCAGGTAGAGAATGGATAAGCAGATCAGATGTGATGTTGGGGTGGTGGAAAGGGGTGCCCAGTCACAGCTGCATTATAGTGACCAGCCCTTCCAAACATTAATCAGGGCCAACTCTGCTTAGCTTCTGAGATCTGATGGCACCAGGCTAGCTAGTTCAGGGATTAAGACTTCTGGGAGCAAGCCTTAGCAGGTCTACTCAGAAGAAAGTCCCAGGTCATTCAGCACGGTTGCGCTCTGAAAGTTTCTTTAGGATGGCAACCTTAAAAGACTTGTCTTTTCCACCTATGTTGATCAATTCTGCAAGTGCTGAGGAAATGTGGAGAGCCAGGGGGTTTCATGGTTAAGAGCAGACTCTAATCTGGAGAACCGGGTTTGATTCCCCACTCCTCCTCCGCATGCAGCCAGCTGGGTGACCTTGGGGGATAATCCACAGTTCTCTTAGAGGTGTTCTTCAAGAGAAGTTCTTTTTGAGCTCTCTCAGCCTCACCTGCCTCACAGGGTGCCTGTAGTGGGGAAAGGAAGGGAAAGGGATTTCTCAGCCACTTTGAGACTCCCATCTCTTTTCAAAAGAAAATGAAATCCCTAAGTTTCCGGAGTAACCGGTATGTGAAGGAAACAACAGGCAAAATCTTGTTTTTTTTTTTTTTAAAAAATGGGACTGCTAAGAAACACTTTGCAGTAAGGGAAAGCAGTGAATGGTTGCCATGCAGGAACTATGCACAGATTTATGACAGCGCAATAAAACAGTCGCACAGGGTGTTCCTACTTCAATTAGTGATTTATTGCTAAAACTTGGGAATGTTACTTCCGACTAAAGAGTCACAGTTCAGGGGGAGGAGCCTTAGCTCAGCGACAGACTGCTTGGCATGCAAAAGGTCCCAGGTTCAATCCCTGGCATCCTCAGTTAAAAGGACCAGGCAGGAGGGGATGGGAAAGATCTCTGTCTGATAGGCTGTACAGCTGCTGCCTTGATGGACCAATCGTTGGACTGAGTATAAGGCAAGTTCTTATGTCCTTATCAGGGGAAGTCCTAAGGAGAACCATTGATCCCTTGAAACTGAAGCCGAACAAAAGAAGATTAAACATTTGGGTGTAGAATTTAGAAGAGTTCTTGTGCTTATTTCATAAGTTCATCAGCAGTGTTGCACACGACCACATGGAATTTGCCAAAATGAGGTCTCGGGTTCAAGCCCTGTTTTCAATACAGAAACCTTTCTCAGTGGCTTACTCCCTACAATAATAATAGTATACAATTATAATGACTGCACAGTAACAATAAAGCATAAATCAAAATGTGTCCCCATTAGCCTACCTCTGCATAAGTATTATCTATCCCAGCTTATCCAAATTGAAACCAAATCTGAAACAGAATATTCATAATAATTATATACGTGTTGTAAAAAAAAAAGAACATACATTAACATGGGAAATATATCAGGGGACGGCCTGGACCTCTATGCCCTGGAAAGGGGCATAGGTTGTCCCCTCTTTGTGATGGGATGCTGGACTGGATGGACCATTGATCTGATCCAACAGGGCTCTTCTGAAGTTTTTAAATAATAAATAAGTTGTCTCAGGAGATCTCCAGCTTCCACCTGGAGGCTGGCAACCCAAGGACTGTTAGAGGCAGGTCAGTTGCCTGGGAAAACACTCGGCCTTACCCTGTGGACTGTATCATGTACTTATGAAGACTTCTTTCTTTGGTTCAAAGGATTAAAAGGGGATTATCAGAGGAGATCCAGGAAGGCCAAGTTTCCCAACACGAAACAGAGTCATCTTCTTTTGTTCCACGGAAGATGAGCCGCTGTGAAAGATTGGAGGGAGGATTTATTTACCGAGAACTTTTTTGCAAAAAGCCTGTCCCCTTAGGAGGCCGGGAACAATTAGGCCGATGCCTTTATCGGCCCTGGCAGCCAGAGGCGCGATTATACAGATGGCTGAAGCATCGGCGGCTTCTGAAGCCCCCCAAATCCAGTAAAGCGGTGAACAGATGTCCCCTCTGGAGACCCCTAAACACATACAGTAGTTTTTCAGAGTCCGGCCAAACGCTTCCGAACAGCTTTGTCATCTGTGTGATTGGGTTTATGGGACATTGTTTGCTTGGTCCAGATTTTTGCCCAGAGGGCTTGTCTCTCGCAGCCAAACGGCGGCAAGCCGGAACGAAGCCGAAGCAGGACGGAGAACGCTTTCCATTCTAGCTGCCCTGGCAGCATCGGGCTGGAGAACCAGTAGCCGAACCGGAAACACGTGAGATTCTGTTCTGTTTTCTGGGAACGGGTTGACCGCCCAGCTCCGAATGTTTTTACCAGGTCTGAATCCTGGAGCGGATGCCAACCACCCACCAATCAAAGATTTCCCCTGGGACTTGGCCTAGTCAGATATAATTGTTTGAGAGTCTGCTATCAATGTTTGGTGTCCTTTGGGGACTCTTGTTTGAAGATGCTAGATCTGCAGTGTGCATGGCCAAACAGACTACAAGGCGTATCTTGCAAGGGGCACAGGCGGAGATGTTAATTTAGCCTACTTAGATAAGTAACTTCCTGGTATTTTTCAAATAATCTCCTCCTGTTTCCTGATTGGCCCATTTGGAGACTTCCTGCTCCTCTGAGCACACTTCCTCCCTGCTTGCCTCCAAAACTGCCAGAACAGACTGATGGAAGACGAAGCGCTGGTTTTATAGCCCGCTTTTCTCTACCTGAAGGAGTCTCAATGCGGCTTCCAATCTCCTTCCCTTCTTCTGTGCAGAACAACAGCTAGTCCGTTAGTTAGTCCTCTCTCTCTCCTCTTTCTAGGCAAAGTTTGTTTCCTTAATAAAACTATTTTATTCTTTAAGCAGTCCGGTGCTTTGCCTTTTTTCATGGATTTAAACCCTGCCAAGGATCACAATGGATTTGAAGAACAGCTCTTCTGTCCAGTGGAGACAGCTGTTTGACAGTAACCAGTGGGGCAAACTTTGGTTCATGACTGCACCAGTATTACAAATCCATAAGCGATACTATTTCCAGCTTTGAGACATCGGAGAATCCGTCAAGACACCGACGAGCTCGCTGGTACCTCCACAGGGAATAATAGAACCTCATTTTGTTTCTCTTTATTCGGATCCTTAACGGTTCCCCAGAACATTCCAAAACCCACAAAGGCATGCGCTCAAATATCGCCCCTCTAAATTAAGGACAGTGGCTTTTAGAAAGTGCTGATTTAAACCTATCGTAAAAATCCAGGGCGCCAAGGACTATAAGGAGCCTTCCCAGAGTTAGGGCGATGGAGAAGTCTCCGTTTAAATGCCCAATAACTCACTTTGCAAAATTGTACATGAACTCGTGCTGCGTTCCCCGGTTTCTGCTACAACCCATATTTCTGTTCCATCAAAGGAGTCCTTTGGAACAGGCTCCCATAAGCATCTCCTGGATGCTCCAGCGCCGAGCAGAATCTGAAAGCTTTCTGTTCGCAGCTAGTATCAGAAGGCACTGATCCAGATTTCGGGGTTAGCTGAGGCCTAGGCAGCCGATTAGAAAAACAAAAAACTTTGTGGAAGGGATAGAAGTCAAGCATCCCCTCTCACGTTGCCAGGGAGTAGATGAGGCAGGAAAGTTCCTCAGGTTATTAAAAAAGGAATCTTTCCATGTCTTCCTTTGGGCTGTCACCAAAGAAGCCCCCATGGCCATTGTGAGGTGTCTTTGCAAACTGGAACCTCCATGTCCAGAGACAGTGTACCTTGGCTGAGGGCAAACGAAGCCCCCTGCCTCTGTACCCAGCTCGGACTTTCCCTGACTATTGTGGAGAAAGGAATAAGAGAAGGGCTTTCGGTATAAGCGGCTGGCTTCACCCATTCTCCTTCAAGAATTCCCCTGCGGGTGCTTCATAGCCCACTAGGGGGCAGTGGCCTACAGCTTGTGAACGGACTAAGCGTTGCTGAAGTGCCCTCTTTTCGCTTCTGACCCATGGTGACCCTATGAATTAATGACCTCCAAAAATGTCCCGACATTGGCATCCTTGCTCAGGTCCAGCCAACAGAGTTCCGTCGCTTTCCTTGATTGAGCCCATCCATCTCCTGTTCAGTCTTCCTCTTTTCCTGTTGCCTTCCGTTTTGCCTGGCATTACAAGTCTTTTCCATTGACTTTTGCCTTCTCTAAATGTGGTCAATGCATGATAGTCTCCGTTTAGTTCATTTTAGAGAGAACGCAGGCTTCATTTGATCTAGAACCTCCTTATTAGTTATGTTAGAAGAAGAAGAAGAGTTGGTTCTTATATGCCACTTTTCCCTTCCCGAAGGAGGCTCAAAGCAGCTTACATTCGCCTTCCCTTTCCTCTCCCCACAACAGACACCCTGTGGGGTGGGTGAGGCTGAGAGAGCGCTGATATCACTGCCCGGTCTGAACAGTTTTATCAGTGCCGTGGCGAGCCCAAGGTCACCCAGCTGGCTGCATGTGGGGGAGTGCAGAATCGAACCCGGCATGCCAGATTAGAAGTCCGCACTCCTAACCACTACACCAAACTGGCTCTCTTTGTTGTACCAGTACCCTAATCCAGGGGTAGTCAACCTGTGGTCCTCCAGATGTTCATGGACTACAATTCCTATGAGCCCCTGTCAGCATTTGCAGCATTTGCAGCATCTACCAGACCAGGATAGCACAAGCTAAGGGTGTCCTTCTAGGAATACCGGGGTTGTGACATGGGGGAAGGCTATGGAAAACCATCTCCGAACATCCCTTGCTTGGCAGCTGGACAATCTCCTGGGTACAGGTGCCATATGATAATAAATAATTATAATATCCTAATATGACCCTGCGATAAAGTTGCCAGCTCTGGTTTGGGAAGCACCTGGAGATATTGGAAGTGGAATTTGGGGAGGGCGAGATACAGGGAGTGGAGGGACCTCAGCTCTGCTATGGGGTGGCCGAACTGTCGCTCTGTATGAGTCCACGGACCACAATTCCCATGAGCCCCCCCTGCTCTACTATACAGACATTTTTAGCAACAGTAATTCGGCCCATCGTTGTCTCCTGTGTGATGGACAAAAACCTTGGTGTACAAGTGCGACCGCACGAAGCCTCCCGTTACCCGGACGCCGTTACTTTCCCAAAGTATGCTGCGGCATAGTTTGTTAGTTCCCTGCGAAGCCCGATGAATAATTAAAGCAAACCCCCGACTTGTCAGAAATAAATGAACAAATCCCATTTTGGCAATGCAGCATCCTTGATTTATTTTTTATTGTCCTCCCTTGGAATGCTCTCTAATTCACAGCGAAGAGCGTCTTGTATCGGATGCTGAGTCGCTGAACAAAAAACAGGGGAAGGCCCGAAATCTACCCTGACGTCTTTTCTGTTAAAAAAAAACCCCAACGAACCGGGAGAGCTCAGTTACTGAAGGAAAACTGAAGAAGCTTATATTTGGAAATCGACCCTGAGAAGTAGAACTCCCATATGGCCAAAGATCAAGCACATGAACCTGGGAGGGGGGGGGGGGTAATTATTCCTTTTATGTAATAAGGGCTTACATGCCTTATGCCTGTCTGGCAGGTTGCTGTCTAGTATTATGACTTCAACCATCGGAATCACATACTAATCTCAAGGAGGTTTAAATCCTTCTATTGCTCTTGTGGCATTCTCAGGACTTGGTTTAAAAGTGGCAGCTTCTAATCTGGTGAGCTGGGTTTCATTCCCTGCTCCCCCACATGCAGCCAGCTGGGTGACCTTGGGCTTGTCACAGCCCTGATCGGGATGTTCTGACCGAGCAGTGATATCAGGGCTCTCTCAGCTCCATCCACCTCACACGGTGTCTGTTGTGGGGTGAGGAAAGGGAAGGCGATTGGAAGCCGCTTTGAGACTCCTGGTAGGAAAAAAGTGGCATATAAAAACCAACTCTTCTTTTTCTTAAAAAAAAACCCCACACGCACAAGGTAGCCATGTTGGTGTGCAGTAGAACAGCTCAATTCAATTCAAGTCCAGTAGCATCTTTGGGACCAACAAAATTTTGGAGGTATAAACTTTGGAGAGTCAATGCTTCCTTCATCCAAGAAAGGAACTTTGAATCTCAACAGCTGTTGCCCCGAAAATCTTGTTGGCTTCTAAGATCTGATTCAGGCCATTTATCAAAGTCGGACTGGCAGTGCCCCTCCAGGGTCTCAGCTGAAATCTTCCCCATCATCTACAGCCAGATCCTTTTAAGGGGAGATTCCAGGGATTGAACCGGGGACCTTCCGCATACAAAGCAGAGGCTCTTCCACTGAGCCTGTCTGGCTGGCTCAAGGTCATCCAGCAAGCCTCCAAGACACAGCAGGGATTCGAACTCGGGTTTCCACGATCCTAGTCTGGCGCTCAAACCCACCATGCTACTCAGCATCCATCGCTGTGGTGTCTAAAAGGCTTTCAACACTTGAAATGTCACCCCAAATGCTAAGCATTTCCTGCTGACTTTGGCTTCTGTGTGCAAAGTTTTGAATAATTGGATGGACACGGTTTCTTTTTCAGCATTTGTCTCCCAGAGGTTTATTTGCATGTATTTGTGCTTTGGGGCCTCCGTCTTCGTGTGTTCCGCAGCTACATTTTGCGAAGGCAGCTGTGCTGTGCCCTGAGAGAACATAAATATGCATATCATTCTACTTGGTATTGCCAGAGACGTTAAAACATGTTGTCAGGGAGGAGGAAAAAAAATACAAACAGTTTCTCTTTGGTCTTTATTGTTTGCTCGATGGCACAGGCACAGTGCTTGGACACCGAGACCATCCTGGAGCGAAATTCTCCTTTGCCTTACCGGCTTGTTTCACATTATTTGGAAGGGGAACTGGTGGATTACCGTTATGGAATCCCTGAATGCAGCTGCTGACTAATATGGAATCAGGCCCTAGGTCTATCAAGGTTGGTATTGTTTGCTCTGACTTGCAGCCAGTTTGGTGTCGTGGTTAGGAGTGCGGACTTCTAATCTGGCATGCCGGGTTCGATTCTGCACTCCCCAAGGGTGACCTTGGGCTCACCACGGAACTGATAAAAACTGTTCTGACCGAGCAGTGATATCAGGGCTCTCTCAGCCTCACCCACCTCACAGGGTGTCTGTGGTGGGGAGAGGAGAGGGAAGGCGATTGTAAGCCGCTTTGAGCCTTCTTCAGGTAGAGAAAAGTGGCATATAAGAACCAACTTTCCTTCTTCTTCTTCTAAATAATTGATTGATTGGCTGGCTCCTGCATCTGATGTCTGCACCCATCTCTCTGAAGGGACATGGCACCACTTCCGAGGTTCCTCGAAGCCTGAAAGATATTTCAGCTCTTCAAAATCTCAGCTCTGACTGGATCCTTTTAACTGGAGATGCCAGGGGTTGAACTGGGGACCTTCTGCCTGCCAAGAAGATACTCTGCCACGGAGTCGCAGCCCAACACCATGTATTTATTAGGGATGTGCACCAAATTTGGTACTTTTCAGATTTGGCCTCAATTGATTTTGCCTAACTCAAATCACCCAAATCCCTATTCTTGTCTTCTCCGTCCACCTGGTCCAAACGTTTTGACTTTTTGAATAGAGCGGCCGAATTGCCGAATTGCATCCAAATTGCCGAACTGCAGTTCGGATAAGGCTGATTCGAACTGTTCGAAGTGCACGGATGGGCGATTCGGCTTGGATACAGGCAAAAAGTCCACGAATGAGCATTGATTTGGGTATTTCTTGGCTTCATCAAGCCCAATTGCCCATCCCTGGTGCTTATGCAGATATGAAAGTTATCAACTGAATTGTTTTAGACCGGCCTGGGATGCTGTTTGATTTTGCAGATTGATTTCTGAAAATCGAATAAAGAGCCCTAGATGCGAGACAGCTGGGTGTGCTCTACTTTTTACCCTCCAGTTTTACAGTTCAGCTTCTTGCAGTCAATAGGATAAAGGACAGACACTTTGATTCCCAATAATCAATGAACATTTCCTTAATCCAAAGGTATTAATTACAAAGTGGCATGAATCTAATTAGGCTTTGAGCAGGGAGGCATAGAAGCAGGTGGTGGACGCAAAGAAGATTACCCATTACCGATCTAAACCGGATGTTATTCATTGTTAGCCTAATTTCGAGTAAGGCAATACAAGGGTGGGGGTTTCATAAAGTGAAGTTCCTTCCATTCATGAGCTGTCCCTGATACACTATGTCCATTTTAAGCCCACACATGAAGAAGAAGAAGAAGAAGAAGAAGAAGAAGAAGAAGAAGAAGAAGAAGAAGAAGAAGAAGAAGAGTTGGTTCTTATATGCCACTTTTCTCTACCCAAAGAAGTCTCAAAGCGGCTTACAGTCACCTTCCCTTTCCTCTCCCCACAACAGACACCCTGTGAGGTGGGTGAGGCTGAAAGAGCCCTGATATCACTGCTTGGTCAGAACAGTTTTATTAATGCTGTGGCGAGCCCAAGGTCACCCAGCTGGTTGCATGTGGGGGAAGAGCATGGAATCAAGCCCGGCTCACCAGGTTAGAAGTCCGCACTCCTAACCATGACAACAAACTGGTGCACATTAGAAGTCAATTTTCCTGATTTGCACAGGGAAATCCAGCTGCAAAAGGACAGCGGAAGAGCATTATCCAATGTATGCAGAATGGGCCCACTCAAAGTATCTCCAGGGTGCTTAGCACTAAACTTAAATTCTTTTTTTTAAGTCTGCAGAAGATCGTGCAGCAAAATGAGGTGAGGGGGGAGCATCATTGCAGGAAGTGCTGCGGAAATTTTAAGCAGAACGCCACCCCGATTCAGAAGCGCAACCCAAAGGGTAGAAAAGGGAAGAAAGCCAATTCCCTCCAAAGCGCTCAACCCGATGCAAGTGAGTTTGTATGAGCAGGTAAATAAATTCCGCTAGCAGCTAGTTACTCAAATGAGTCTGTCTGAAACGACGGAAAAAATCCATTAGCGAGCCGTCACTCCGACGGAATACAAAGGCAGTTTGGAAGCAGCCAGAGATGAGAGTGATGCGGAATAAAAGGCCTGTGTTTTAAGTCTTGCTTTCGTTATCAAAGTCAAGATTCCTCTGAGCGCCCATATTTTGATTCTTAAAAGAAACACAGTAAGATTCTTTGGCCAAGTGGCTGAAATTATAAAACAGGAAGATTTCAGGACGAGGGGCAGTCTTTTCCTCCTCACTGGAAACATGGTGCTGGAGAAGGGTCGGACAGAGACTGTGGGTTGCCAAAGTGGGTTCTAGATCAAATTGAGCCTGAGCGCTCGTGAATCTAATCAACCGATAGACAAAAACGAGGTGATCGTGTTTCGGCCACATAACGAGAAGGCAGGAGTCTCTGGACATTTCAATAATTCTAGGAAAAACTGAAGGCAGCAAGAAAAAGGGGGAGAGCCAATATGAAACAGAGTGACTCTGTGAAGGAAGCCACGGTGAAATCTGAGGCTGTGAACTATAGATTAATCAGTAGGGTTGCCCTAGGGAGCCTCTGGACAGCACTACACACAGTCACACACACACACACACACACACACACACAGGATCGCTGCCACAAGGAATCAAGATTCCAGATCCTCAGATACTTAATCTGATAAGAGACACTTGCCTTTTTTGAGCAGGAAGAAAAAAATAACACATTTCCAAAGGCTATGTCTAGGCAAGAAAATATTTTAAAACAATATGCTCATTTTAAACAGCATCCTGTCAAACACTGAAATGCTGGAGCGTTACTATTAGAGATACGCACGACCTCACTCCCCAGCAGTTATAGTTGGCTCCGCCTCCTGCAGCCGCCATTTTGCTATTGGTTCCACCTCCAGCGGCATCCATTTTGTGCCTGGGCCCACCATTCCCAAAGGGGCTTGCAGCCTCCAAAAGCTTTGGGATACCTGATCTATCCAACCCCTTGGCCCTGCTCCAACGGAGACTGTGATCTGTTCCCCCACCTTGAGATGGGGCAGGGCTTGACCTCTGTTGCCCATTGGCTCACGGGGGAGTTCTTCAGCTGCCATTCCCCCCGATGCCCTTTAGATGGCGGTAGCAGATCGCAGATGCCCCATTAATGTCAGCAGAAAGATTTGTGGCAGGGATCTGTGCTAAAATAGATTTAATCTAAATAAGGGGTGTGCTCAGTGGGACCTTTAAGACCAGCAAATTTTTATTGAAGATATAACCTTTTGTAGGCAAGCACACTTCTTCAGATAGCACATATGCTTGCACATGAAAGCTTATACCTTAAATAAAACATTCTTGGCCTTAATGGTGCTCTGGGACGCCAAAGTCATTCTGCTGCTTCAAACCAACATGGCGGCTCACCGGCATCTAAATTTAACCTAGTAGCTCTTTACTCTTTGTGAAGCAATGACATATGGTCTTGAATAAAGCCCAGTGGTGCCTTTAAGACCAACCAGGTGTTATTCAAGGCGCAAGCTTTCACGGCTACCCATTCGATACAGACTGGGTGTTCAGAAGGGTTTAAAAACCTGCACATCTAAAACGATGCGGCTGATTGCGTTTGAAAAGACTTCATGTGACAGTCGATACTAGAAATAGATGAAGGAGAAGTTAGCTCTTAGTGGCATTGTTCCAGCTGCTCCAGAGGAAAGCTCAACAGACAAAAGGACCGTTCCTAGTATATTGTTAAGGAAATGGATCCATAAGTACAGGTGCGTTGGAGAGGGAAAAAAGAAGAAAATATACGGGAAGCGACTGGTTCATTGTTAAGGAGATGGCTAGGTAGCCGAGAGAAAGCGTGGCTATGAGGAGAAGAACAGAACCCCTCCCCACAATCTTTTCTCCCACAACGGATGGGACTCTGTGTCTCACCCCCATTCAGTCTTGGCAACAATTCTGTGCAACCATCGAGAGCCAGGGGGGTGGTCATGGTTAAGAGCAGGGATTTCTAATCTGGAGAACCGGGTTTGATTCCCCACTCCTCCTCCACAGGCAGCCAGCTGAGTGACCTCAAGCTAGTCATTGTTCTCTCGGAGCCATTCTCCCAGAGCTCTCTCGGGCCCCATCTGCCTCACAGGGTGTCTGCTGTGGGGAAAGAGATTTGTAAGCCGCTTTGGGGCTCCTCCAAGTAGAGGGGAGCGGGGTATGAAAGACCTGCACAGATTCTTCTGTGCAGTGGATTGGATGAAGATTCTTCTGTGCAGTGGATTGGGTGAAGAATAAGTAGGGATGCCAGCCTCCAGGCGAGGCCCAGCATTACAGCTCCTCTCCAAACAGAGATCAGTCCCCCTGGAGAATATGGTTGCTTAGAATGGGGACTGTATGATTTTCTCCACCACTGAAGTCCCTCCCCTTCCCAAGCCCCGCCCCCTGCAGGCTCCTCCCCCAAAGTCTCCAGTCTTCATATTAGAGTCCACCACTCTTAGCGACTACACCACGCCGGTGGGCACCAGGAAAGGCATTGGCAGGCCCCATTTTGAAAACCCTTGTGATACTACATCATGACCGCCCACTTGTCGGGTGGCGGGGCCCGTTTGGTACGCAACCGAGCACCGAAGCTGTGTTATTATGCCTCCCGGAAACATATTTCCAAAGTCTCCGGTTTCATCACTCTGCGGCTTGTTTTCGAAATTTGTGTTATTGAGTTTTAAGCCCCTATAAATAATGCAAGGCAAACATTTAGCCAGGACGCAGCTGTAAACACACATCCACAATGATTTTTAAAACTGAGCAAGCTCATTAAGGCTGGGAGCGCTCATACGACCTCCAGCGATCAAAGCGACTCCTTGCGACTTGGGGGGCATACGTCAACGTGACGCTGCCAGCCGTGCGAGGGCCAACCATCCTCCCCTCGCTGTCCTTGGAACAATCGCTTGGGTGTAATGCCGACTCCCCACGCAGCCACACACGAGCACTGCAATCTCTTTGAGTCCTTTCGAGCCGTGACGTTTTGTCAATGGGTTAGATGAATCCGTGGTTATCGATCCGTTAATTCCGTTTAGATTTCATCAACCAAAAACGCCCTCCCCCTCCAGCTTTTCCTTCCCCGTCGGCTTTGAAACAGCAGTCTAAGTTGTGTCCCATCCTGCACTGCATGGCTGGTGTGTCTGTGTGTACATGTAGCCACTTAGGCGTTTGCAACAACTTTGGAGTCTAAGCTCTGATTTGTCTGCGGCTCCGTTTTCTTCTGCTAGTCAGAGCTCTTTGCCTGTTGAACATCTGGCTGGGCGAAGCTCTCATCCAGCTGAGGCTTGGATGAAGCCGGGAGCTCCTGGCAGGGCTCTTCCTCTGAGGAGTCCTCACTAACAGGACCTGGGCTCACAACAGAGGTCCAGGCTACGCAGATTGCTTCTCATCTTTGAAGCTAAGCAAAGTCAGTGTTAGGATGGGAGACCACCAAGGAAGTCCAGAATGACTACACAGAGGCAGCAGCACCCTTGAGCATCACAGGCCTTAAAAACCCCAAGGGATTGTCATAAATCAGCAATGACGACTCCATTTTCCATCGCCACCCATGTGCGAAAGAGATCTCTGGCTGAGATTGGACGGCTTAGTCAGCTCCTGCCGGCCCTGGCTGGCATTTGAGTTGCATGCATTCCAATTCTGTTGCTTCTTTCTCCTGCGTCGCACACTCTCCCCCTTTTAAAAGATCCTTTAAAATCAAGCCTGCCTCAATCAAGTCCTGAAGGTCACATACCAAGTCTTGGCTACTCGAAGAAGGTCTGTTTAGCTGGAAAAGTGCTTTTAAATGTCAGGGGGGTCGGGATTGGCCTCAAAAACAAAACAGATGTCTTTTTTGGGGGGAGAGGGGAGGGACATCAACTAGGGGTGTGTGAGAGAACCCGGTCCATCAGCTTTCCCCCCTTGGAGCGGTAAGAAATACCAATTAATCAAGTCTTCCACAGACAGAAACCGATTCCTTTCCTGGGGGACATCGAGCTGGTGCTTCTGCAGATAGAAAGTCTTTCATAACTGGCAGCTGCCGGGTGTAATTTATCTTGTTTTTAATTTATTAGAAACCGTCTCCCGTTATCGCCCGTTCTCGTTGGAACAAAGAGGTTTTTAAACAAATAAAAACCAAATGTGGATTTAATTTATTTTTGCCCTTCCACGAAGAGGGAGAAGAAGAAGGGGAAAAAAAAAATCAATTCTCATTTACTAGGGGGGGATCCTGGCAGGCTGGAAACCACATTACCGCATTATAGGGCTTTTTTACATCCAGGTTTATGTGACATATGGCTTCATTTTGCCTCCATGATTCTATTACTCCCAGAAATCTGTGCTTAAAGAGTATTAAAGGTCTCACTTAAACTGACGGAAGTCAGGAAATTCGAAGTTGAGACTGACAGGCTGTTTAACGTCCCTTATTGGTGAAGGGGAGCCCCCCCCCCTGTTTTTTGCAAAACTGCTACAGTAAAGAGCGGCGTGCCGGTAATAAGATTGCAATTGTCTGAGGTTGACCCATGCAAGGATTTCCTGTTCCTTCCCTGACATACACGCGTTCTGTGCCGGGAGGATCTGGTAGGGTTTGCTGTCTTACTGGATTTGAACTTTCTCGGCCTGCACGCCTACACCCAAATGAGATTGTCAGCCCAATTTTGCTGACCCCTTTCTATGGACCATCTTTAATTTTCAAAATCTTTTGAAACTCATTTCTAGCAAGCTGTCAAACTCCGTTCTGTTCTCCTCTTAGGGGTAGTGAGGCATCCATCAGATAAGATTGAAGGGTTGCTCAGAAATGGGGGCTTTTTTTTTTTGTGTTGGCAGAGTTTAAATTTGCAGGCTGCTTAACAGAACAAAACAGTTTTATGAAGGAAAGAGGGGAGAGGGGCGAGATCTAACTGTCTGTCTAACTGTTGTCTGCAGACATCTGATCTATTCGACGGCTGTTCAAGAAGCAGGCTGGGAGGAAATGTGCTCCAAGGAGCAGGAAGTTTCTAAAGCACCTATGAGGAACTGGGAGGAGACTATTGGAAAAAATTCCTGGAAGTTCCTATTCTAACTATGTTAAATACACATTTCCTCCAATGCCCCCTGCAGGATATTCTTTTTATGCTGTTGAATCATGCACACTGCAGATCTTGCATATTAGGGATGCTGTCCCTCAGGTGGGACCTGGGGTCCTGCAGAATTATGACTCGTCTCCAGACTGAAGAGATCAGTTCCCCTGGAGAAAAGGGCTGCTTTGGAGGGTGGACACCATAGCATTACACTCCACTGTGATCCCTCCATGTCCCAAATGCTGCCCATCCCCAGCTCCACCCCCAAAATCTCCAGGTCTTTCCCAACTCAGAACTGGCAACTTATGCACATTTCAACACCTTGATGGTTCGGTTGGGGGCTGGAGGCTTTCTCTGGGGCTTTGTTGCTGTTGCGTTAACCCCTTTCTCCCCTAGGCAAGCTGCAGCCACCTGATAGGACACATTCATACCTCGCAGCATCTCTTTGTCACCTTTCAGAGTACTGTGGGTCCCACCCAGGCTTGCCAGTTTCCTACGGAGGGTGGAAAAATCTACGCCCCAGCCTCCTGTTTCTCACTGCTGTTCTTGTAGCTGGCAGGAGAAGAACAATGTTAAGAAATTGCCAATGGGCAACGGGGTGATGTCACTTCCAGGGAAAACCTGGAAATGACATCACTGCACTCTTGGAATTTCTGGAAACTCTATGGCTTTTAGGATTGAACCTGGGACCTTCTGCATGCCAAGCAGACGCTCTACCACTGGGCCACAATCCCTCCCCAGTGAACGAACGGGGGAAACAGCGAGCTGTTTCCACCATTTGGGGAAACTGAAGCAGGCCTTCACTTTTTTCGCACCCTGGCATTCAAACCTCCCCGCCCCACCTTTTGTTTTCAATTTGGGACTTGGCTTGATCGGTACTTCCCTGGCTCTGAAAAACTCATTTCGAAACACTATTAGCTCTGCATCTTTGCGTGGCTTTTCCTTTGGCAGTGTTTCTGTAAATCCGATGTCTCAGCGTGCTAGAGCTCCGCAGAAAGCTTTTAAATGTTTCCTGAGTAACAATGTACAACTGATTGGAGAATAAAACCACGCATGGCAAGCGACTGTCTCCGATTTTGCCATTTATGCAACGCTTTGTCGAAACACAGCCAGCACGGGACAACAAAAAAAGAGGAGAAGAGTGAGGTTGAGGCTTGTTATTCAAAACGAAATGTATATTCATCTAATAAATAACAAACAGCAATGATTTAAGGGGCTGGGATCCCACCTGCAGGATTCTCGCAACCTCACAAACCACGAGGGGTACAGCTCAAAGTGGATTTAGATCATAGGCGGACCCAAGGGCAGAAATCATAGCCTACTTCCTGTATCCATTTCAGAACATCTAATTCTGAAAAGCATCGGGAGGCGGGAGAAAACAGAAAGTGTATATTGCTGGAGCTGCGTGCACACTGCCACACACAGTTGCCGATAGAGAGCTGTATGATGGCTGAAGCTCCGTGGGGAGCGGGGCTTGTTTGGTGAGGGACTTGAAGCAAGGTAATCGAATCCGCTGGTTCCTTCTTCTCTCAGAACTTTAGAGGTTTTATATTCCAGGACGTCTTTCCAACTTTCTAAAGGAAGTTGTAGTACTTTGAAGGAGGATCATAGGCACACAGAAGGCCAGGCAGCTTCCATTGTTTCGTAGAGTTTACTATCAGAGTACAACACGCAGGCAGATTTTTTTAAACAGTCTAATCTCCTGTGAGCATGTTGCACATGTTCAGAATGGTTGGAGTGGAGTTCTGAAAGGGGGGAGGACAAACTGAGAACTCACTAGGTCAAATTCACCAGCAATATGCCACAAATGAAGCAATATGTCACAAGCAACTGGAGAATTTCATGTGGGAAGGGTAAAGGTAAAGGTAAAGGTATCCCCTGTGCAAGCACCGAGTCACGTCTGACCCTTGGGGTGACGCCCTCTAGCGTTTTCATGGCAGACTCAATACGGGGTGGTTTGCCAGTGCCTTCCCCAGTCATGACTGGGGCGCATCATTTAGACCAGCTCTAATGAGAAAGGCTGCAATATGCTAGCTAAGTACCTCCCTCCAATGCCCCCTGTAGAATATTCATCCAAGGGGCTGTTGAATCATGCCCACTACCAGTAAGAAAAACTTGACATTGAGAACGAACAGGTGGACAATGAATGAACGGAAGGTTTCCCAGTTTATGGCCAAGCCTCGCTCTTGAGTGGGTAAACAATTGTGATCCAGTTTCCTTCCCCCCCCAGGGTGAAATAAGTCTTGTAGGATACGGCAATGAAAAACACACATCGACCAGCTCCTCTTCCTTTCTCGGGCTAATCTCAGAGGGAGAAGATTGGACGCTGAAAACAGTGAAGGTTACCGAAGTACTTAGAGAACAAGAAGACAGCAGTTCTTTATATGAGCACCAATCCGACTGCCAAGCCGAGATGGATAAATATTAGTTGCGTGATCGGGAAGAAAAGGGCCTCTAGCATAAGGGGGATGACAAGGAACAGCTGATAACAGACAGGTCAAGATCAATTCCTATTTACATTCAAATTAGGAAATGTTCCCCTCCGCCCCCGTGTACCGTGGGAGGATATAAGAAGACAGTCTCTATTATCTGGGCTCTTCAAAGTCTTTTCATTCCCCTCAGCCCCCAGTTTTTTAGGCCGAGACTGTGTTCTCATAAAACTCCGTGAGTCTATCTGGAAGAATTCAAAATCGATCCCCCTCCGGATGCATTCAGGTTGGAGTCGCTGAAGTAAATTAATGCACCTGGCCAGGGCTATAAAGGTGAAAGTGATGGCTGCAGTTTGGAGATCACTGATACTTAGGGCTGATCCTGCATTGAACAGGGGGCTGGACTAGATGGCCTGTATGGCCCCTTCCAACTCTATGATTCTATGATACATCTGGGAGATATTGGAATTGGCCACTGTTCAAAGCAGCACAAATTATTTCCTCATCCTGCATTCCAGGGGTAGTCAAACTGCGGCCCTCCAGATGTCCATGGACTACAATTCCCAGGAGCCCCTGCCAGCATTTGCTGGCAGGGGCTCCTGGGAATT
Source organism: Paroedura picta (assembly GCF_049243985.1). Lineage (NCBI taxonomy): Eukaryota > Metazoa > Chordata > Lepidosauria > Squamata > Gekkonidae > Paroedura > Paroedura picta. The sequence goes on from NC_135385.1 coordinate 21,353,015, forward strand.
GTAGTCCATGGACATCTGGAGGGCCGCAGTTTGACTACCCCTGCTCCATTCCATCCAACTCAACTGAGGCCCCTCCTCACCCCAAATCCTGCCCACTCGTGGCTCCACCTCCAAAGTCTCCAGATATCGCCCAACCCAGAGCTGGCAACCCTAGTTGTGCAGGGGGCTGGACTAGATGACCCTTGAGGTCCCTTCCAGCTCTCTGTTTCCAAGTTTTGTCCAAAGTCTTTCTAGAACATGTGCTATACCCTGTTCCAGAACCTGTATGGAATCGGCTGTGTTACACACTGGTGTGACCCAGCTCACCCCTTACTCATGTTTCTAAGTACTTTCTCGTTTCTCTGACATTTTCTCCCCTTTTAACAGCTGGGGCTCCCCACAGTAAAGGAAGTGGTGCGAGGAAACAGCTAGATGCAAAACTCCTGAAATCCTCTGACAGCTCCTTGGTGGGTATTGATCCCACCGCTTTTCCGCCTTCCCCTGGCTCAACTGGTAGTTTCTACTTCCTCTCAGTACAACAGATTGATAAACCTAGGAGTGGGGGCGGGGAAAAATAATGGTCCAGCATCCGAACAGGTCTGCTGAGGGCCAAGTCATCGCCAAGACTAGTGGCGAGCAAACTCCCACTCCCAGATTGATTTTTGTAAAAGGTATTTTAATATTTCAAAGAGTGCCTCCTAAATGTTTTAAGAGCTTTAAATTAGAAGCAGTAACCAGACAATAAATAAAAATGGGCTCTTACCAATTTGGCGGCGGGGGGGGGGGGGGAAGAAACCCATGCAAAGTTATTTGTATGTTTACCATCCATTTCCACTTTCTCCGCTGTGATAGTCTCCGGGGATAACGTTTCTGATTTCCAAGTGAATCCCGAAGAGAAGAAAGAGGCTTCCTTGCTAAATAATATTCCGGAACATCTGCAGGATGCTGGGTTATTTCTTCCCGGTGCAGGAACGTCTGTCTGGAGAACATGAAACTTTAAATATCAATAAATATTCCCGGGTCCACCCGTGGCATGGCTATTTCCCACATCAGGACAGGTTTTGTTGGGAAGGATAGAATGTCTGGATGGGTCGGTTGGTAGAGGGAGCCTGAAACTAGATTTCCCAGAGGAAATGAAAATTTCAGACAAGAAACTCGAGTAGAATATAAGAACAATTCCTCATCTGGATATCTCTCCAGCAGAGCTGGTACAGTTCTGCAGAGTTTGTAAGAGGGAGCTCTTCCACCAAGATTTCGGTTGGGGCCAGTGATCCTATAATATCGAACAGGCCTCCCTTAAAAAAACAACAACAACACTCTCTTGTCTACAAATCAACCTGGTAAGAGACCGATTCAAAGGGACGGCCCTAGAAATACTCGCCGTCGTTGATGTTGCTGTAGTGAAATATGATTTTAACTAACGGATTTAATAGATATCGTTTTAATTATATTATTGTTTGGGGAATGGCTATGGCTAAGAGGCAGGATTTCTCCTTTACCCGCAGATGGTCTCAGGTCCAATCCCAATTCAAGGATAGTCAGTGGGGTGAAAGTACGTTACCTTTGACTTCGCAGAGCGGCTGCCGGCCAGAGTTGGCAATACCAAACTCGAGAGGTGAACAATTTAACTCCAGAGAAGCTAACTTCATGCTGCCGGGGATGGTGTTTATGGATCTTCACGCCTCTCCCGCAACAAACAGAACAGTCCTCTCATCTCAGAACCCGCGGGATTCAACCGAGCCCATCCACGTTTCCAAAAGCCGGTCACGCAGCACGATAAAGCCGAGTGGGAAACGGGGAGTCTCTGAGTTACGCTCCACGCATTACGTAGTCGAGTAAATCAAAGCATGACTCACCGCTTGGTCTCCACCGTGGGGGAATCCGTTACGAGGCTGCAATCCTCTTAGAATTACTGGAGATGCATAAACACAAATGGTTCCACGAGGGCCGTTAGGAAGCTGTCCTTGCTGGCGGGAACGCTCCAAAATATTCCCACTGCTGATGTCGCAGCATCTTTCTTGTCATTGTTTATTTAACAGGTTCGGCGCTGCCTTCCCGATCACCATAAAACGCCGTGATACCTCTTCTGTTTCGGAAATCGCTTCCGTGACCCCCTTGTCCATTGGAAAGCCAGTAGCCAAGAGTAGCATCTGCTGGGATCAGGGTGAGTCTTGTGGATCTGTCTGCATAGAAGGCTTAGCTGTATGGTTGGATTTTTTTTTTTTTTGGGTGCAGATGGGAAATCTGTCCATGTTCGGTTTGCTGCTTCATTAGTCAGCTCTGGAAGTCTGGGGTGGACCAATTCCGCTGCACAAACAAGGCACGTCTCAACCAATGATGAGGCGAGAGCTTAAAGATTTACAAACGGGCTGCCCCAAATCTTTTGATGCCCTTGTTGCTTTGGTTATCTTCCAGCTGAAGGGTTGTGATCCTGGCTGGGCTTTGCCTTGAGTGGCCCTTCCCGCTGCGTTTAATCACTACGATTTCTTTTTATATTTGTTACACAATTCTTGGCACGGGGTGACTCCATTTAGCTGATATCATCCAGTTAGCAATGCGGCCTTCCTTCTTGAGATTGGGACAGGTCTTTTGAAGGCACCTCAGCAACAGATGCACACGGCATAATATTAGAGGTGGTGACATAACAGAGAGGCAAGCGCAAGAAGGAATAATTAGATTATCAAAGGGGGAAGACCAAAAAATCCCGGTCCACTTGGAAGATTCTAATGCACTTGGCGTCTGGACAAAGGGATTCTTCAAACCCAGATGGCTGCATGTGGAGGAGCAGGGGATCAAACCTGGCTCTCCAAATTAGAAGCTACCACTCTTAACCGTAACACCAAGCTGGCTCTGGATGCCAGGAGATGTCCAGATCCCACCCAGAAGATAGCAACCTTAATGCAGCTGCCTTAAACAGAGTCATACTACAGACTACATACAATTTCCTTCTTGGTTCGGCAGCAACTCTATGGGGGGCTCAGACAGAGTAATGGCTCCCCCCACACCTTCTGTCTACTTCAGGTCCTCAAAATGGACTTGGGGCTATCTGCATGCCTTCCCCCTGAGCCCCAGCCCCAGCCCCTCTTGTCCAGCCTGAGAGCCTGTTATTATAACAGTCGCGTCAAGCTGGTCAGCGATTCCCCCCAGGAGGGCCCGAAGAATTCGGACGACGGCCAAACAAGGAGAGAAGCACAGGCCCTGCAAATCACCGCTTATATTTATGTTTGTAGCAGCCTTATTACCAAGTGGCCGCCGAGCCACCATCCGGTACATTAAGATGGAAAGCAACCGCGTCGCGGAGAGTTATTTTGACCTTTTGTCTGCTAGAAACGAGAGGGGAAACCACCCAGCGCCGGCCCGGTCCCTTCTTCTGCAGTGTGAGAGGTGGAAAAGATGTGGGGTTTTGAAATTATTTCCCCCTGACAGTCGCAAAATCTCAGGCCTTACATCTCGAATGACAGTAAAGTAAATAAATAAAGGGTCTATTGCTTGGTGTGGTGCCTTTTTTTCCCCGGGAAAAGTGATTTCCGCTGCAGGTGTCGGTAATTAACTGGGAATGAGTCAGTCCAATGCTTTCTCCGGTTAGTTATTTGCTCGATATCAATATGCAAAAAAACGGACCCTTTGCCAGTGTGGATCTTGGCACTGCTGTTCGACATAAATATTTAACACGGATCAATAAGTGGTTTCTTCCGGGGATGGAGGAACGGAACACCAAGTTTCCGAGGGGGAGAGAGGAATGCCCCGCTCTTCCAGAGGAATTTGTTGAAAACTGTATAACGGGGTGTGTGGATTTTTCATGTATTTCCAGTTCCCCCCTTCAAATATCCCTATTTTCTGTGTCTCTGATAAATAATTCACCTCTGCTTCACCAGCATCGAGGAGATCTGAATGAACGGATGGCAGGTTTGATGGTATCTGCCCACTTTGCAAATGGCATTTAATAAAACTAATAAAAGAAAAAATTCTGCCTAGCCATGGGTTTGCCTGCTAGCTCCAGATGCTACGGCAGGAATAAGGGAAGAGGGTGAGATAGCTCTGTGCTCCGGCGAAGGAGATGCGGTTTCCTTATCGCTCTCGGTAGGGTTGCCGGTGCAAAGGGGAGCATTAGTAACTGAGCACTCATATTTTTAAGATTATACGGAAGCGCCGAGATCCACGACGATGAATCTCAATTCGAGCCGCAAATAAGTTGCTGGCAGGAAGAGCAGAGGCTACTGGGAAGGAAGAGGCATGTGCGTTCAGTGGCTAGCTTCTTCCAGCGAAGTTGGGGATTGGGTTTTGGATTGGCTTTGGTGTGGCCAACTTTGGGCTCCTCTAAGATCCTGGTTCCCCTGAGTTGGCCATTTTGTTGGCCCTATGTAGGCGTATTAGTTCTGGGGCAGTAGGAATGGACCACACAGGAAGGTGCAGTCGACAACTGTGACATTATCTGGAGGCCAGGTCGGCTTTTTCCTTTTCCCTTCCTAGTACGGTGCAGATGGAAGGAACCAGCAGGGCACTGAAGCCACAGAGTTCAGGTGAATGATGCTGAATGTCTGAATCCCAGAGCCAGGAGGAAACATCAAGGGAAGGCTTTGGCCTCTCTGCCCTGTTGTTGGCCCTCCGGAGGAGCCGGTTGGCGACTCTGTGAGACAGGAGGCTGGACTGGATGGACCACCAGTCTGATCCAGTGCCTGAGGTGGTTTGCCATTTTGGAACTCCTCAAAGCCTGAAAAATAGTTCAGAGGCTCGGCCACAGGCAAAAGTTTGAAAAAGGCTTGTTCAGAGGCTTCGGCCTTCCTTGGGGGGTCTCCCACCCAGCTTAGTTCCCGAGTCCCGATGAGCTCAGAATGACATCATCCACGTCTTAACCCAAACATCGTATCCAAACAAACGACTTCATTTGCCCAGCTCTGTGGGGTCCCAAAAGTAAAGCTGAAAATCCAACGTTTCATATGGTTTCTCCACAAAGCTCAAAACCCTGAAGCGTTTTTGGGCAAAGATTCCTCCCCTCCCCTTAGAGGAAAACTAGGGGAAGTTTGCATAAGTTTAGCAGAGAGAATAAAAACTTTGCTTCTTTGAAATGCCCCTTCTTCCTTTAGTTCCAGGTCTGTTGGCAAACCCTTTGGGACGCTGGGATCTGTGCATGCCTCTGGAGACCCTTCCCTCTTCTCCCTCCTGGACCTTCCAGCAACTGAATTCCATTGGTCGATTGCCAGATTTCCTTGCAATAGATAATAAGAAATTATATATATATCTTTTCCTAGCCTGGCTTCTCCTTCAGTCTGCTGTGCTTTCATACCCTATGAATATACGATCAATCCCTTTTACTCCAGTGATGGAGTCTCTATACCTTGCAGGGGGATTTACCTTGAGAGAGGAGAAGATGAAAGCCTTCGCCTCCAGCGCCATGCAGGGATTAAAATCTTGCTTTGAATAGCAAGTGTTTTTCTTGAAAACAAACGCCAAGGCAATACCTTTTATGGGCACTGATTTTTTAAAAAAAGGACAACGGTTTCAAGTTCTCAAGAGCCATTCGTTAGGCTTCATGTTAAAGAGGTGGGGCGGGATCGGGACCCGATCTTAAGACAATGGGGTTGCCATCTCTGTATGGGGGAACACCTGGAGAATTTGGGGGTGGAGCCTGCAGAAGGCGGGATTTGGGGAGGGGCTTCAATAGGGTGTAATACCGTACAGCCCACCTTCTAAGCGGCCATTTTCTCCAGGGGGCATTGTTGCCTAGTGAGCCTTTGGAATTCTGGGAAATCTCTAGGCTCTATCTAGCGGTTGGCCACCCTTGTCAGATAGAAACTTCCTTTATTTTGGTCCAAGAGAGGATAAGTAAACAGTTTTCTAGATTGGGTTTGGCCGAGATTCTGCAGTTCCTTAGCCCAGTGGTCCAACCATTGTGAGGAATAAAGTGATGGCGTTAAGGATGCCAGCCTCCAGGTGGGGCCTGGGGATCCCTTTGTTCTACAGCTCATCTCCAGGCGACAGAGATCAGTTCCCCGGGAGAAAATGGCTGCTTCGGAGGGTGGATTCCGTAGCATTATATTCCACTGAGTGCCCTCCCCACCCCAAATTTCACCCCTCTAGGCTCCGCACCCAAAGCCTCCAGATATTTCCCAATCCCAGATGGTGTCCTGTAGATGAATGTGAGATGATGCCTGAAAGGCTGTTCTAGGTGGAGCAACTTTAGAGGCTCCCAAGTCCTTGGCGTTCGGAAAGGGGTTTCTCTTTGGGGGGCTTTTGTGATGTTCTTATCAGCTGGTTTGGTTGGAATATGCAAGATCTGCAGTCGGCGTGATGGAGCAGAACAGAGTGTCCCGCAGGGGGCGTCTGAGGCGATGTGTATTTAGCATAGTTAGATCAGGGATTTCCTGATACTTTTCAAATTTTCCCCTCCAAGATCCTGATTGGCTCAATGGGAGATTGGCTTGCTTTTGAGCACCCGTGCTCCCTGCTTGCCCCCTCTACAGACAGAAGGACTGCAGACAACGTCTGTACAGATTGTTAGGGCTCTCTTATGTTTCCCTTCTTAATAAAACCATTGTATTCTCTTGAGCTACCCACAGAAGGCAAATATTTAGCAGGGAAGGCAACACACGTCTCCCTCTCCCACAAGTGCGCCTAATCCTTAGTTCCCCTCTTCCTGCTTGCATTTCATCTCGCCTACCGGAAAAGGTCCCCGGAGCCGCCGTATCTTGTTATCTGCTTCGTAATCCCCTTTGGTTTGGGAAAATTGCATCCTTACCCTCGCAAGATGCTTCGCTAAACTACCCGTGCCGCTGAGACGCCTGCCGTTTGTCGCCCGCCCTCGGCCGTCGCTTCCGAGAGAAAGAAAACCAGCGGCCTAGGCAAAGTGATGCTTCAGCAGGCCGTGCCACTGTAGCAGCAGTTCTTGCGGCAGCAATTATGGATGTCCCTGGGACTTAACCCGAATATTACAGCTGGGTGGACAGGAAGCCGCTTTCCCAAAGATGAGCTGCCTTTTGAGAACTCTGCTTAGGCCATGTATTGAAAGTAGCCCAGCAACCATTGGGAGCGTTGGAGGAGGGGAAATGGGGAGGGCGTGACGTTTGATACATTGCAACCTCACTTCTGCGGAAGCCTGGGACAGACATTGGGTAGCTCTAGGAATCACAAAAAAAACCCCTCTATGGTAAAACCACAGAGTTCCCAGCTATTCCTAGAGTGACCCTATGTCATTTCCAGGTTTTTCAGGGAAGCGATGTGATGGCACAGCTGACATCCTGCCGCAGATCAGAGCGCAAGTGGGCAGCTAGGACTGCCAATGGGTGGCTTCCTATCACAGTGGGAGGCCCAGGACCCCTAATCAGAAGGCGGGGCTATCTGACTGCCGGAACAGGGCGATGACTGGTTTTCCGGGTCATATTCACCCCTGATGGTGGGATCTGGCCGTCTGTCTTTCCATTTCACCAATGCAATCATTGCAAGGCACAAAGACTGTTTTCCTCATTCTGATCCAGAAGCCATGCTTGGGACGGGGGTCGAGGGAAGGGAGGGAGGAAGAGTCCCCCCCTCTCAGTTCTCTCCCTTCTGCTGTTTTCAAGAGGGGAGGGTTGTTTCAGAAAGGGAGGGGCTCTGGTTTAGCAGTAGAGCCTCCATTTTGCATCCGGTTCAATTTCTGGCATTTGAAGAGGTTCAAAGGTGCTGTGAAAGGCACCGGAACATCGGAAGAGCGGTCCATCTAGCATCCTGTCTCCTGCAATAGCCAACCAGTTCCTCCAGAGGCCCAACCACAGGGCATGGAGGTGCTGGGATTCAGAGGTCAACTGCCTCTGAATGTGGAGGTTCCACACAGTCATCCACTGATAGACCTTCTCCTCCATGAATCTGTCTCATCCCCTTTGAAAGCAGTGGCAAGCTCCCTTCTGCACGGGGGCCTGCTTGCAAACAGAATGTTTAGGGGTGTGCTTTATATAGCCCAGTACATTTTTGCATACAATCCCAAAAGGACTGGGGTGAAGATCTTGCAGCCTTCACTCACCTCCTTATATATCAAGCAGAACTGGGGTGGTTTTTCTTCTTCTTTTTGGATCACAATACAGGTAACCTAATCTTCCGGTACCAGTTTTCCTCTCCCGTCGAACATGGTTTCAGATTGCCGGTGCGGGAAAAGCATGCCATTCTCTCCTGTTTCAGTCCAGGGTAAACTCTCTTTGAGCAATAAGCTGTAGCAAGCGTTGCCCAGAAATGTCAGGCTCTCACGGTCCTCGAGGTAGTCGCCAGGTGCGCCTCTGGCCCATTCGGGATGGAAACGCGCCATCTGGAATGGACTGCATTCCGTTCCGCTAAATTATGTAACCGTCATAGGATGACCACCTCGGACGGCCGGGTGCCTGGCTCCGATTTACCGCATGCGTCGCTCTCAGCAGCCCCGGCAAAAACACACCCCCTAATCTTATTACGATACTCTTGGTGGCGATTGCGTTATATTAAAACTCTCCACATGGTTAGCTTTTGTGCAGCAAAGCCGGTCTTTTGTGGGAAATGGGGCAAAGGCGAGGTTATCGAGTGAGCGGTACCTCCCCACTGTCAGGAGGGAGAGGGGGGAAAAGAGTTTGTCATCCTGAACGGCAAACCTGAGCGATATTTTACGGGTTGTGTTGGCCTCCATGGCCCAACCCAAGGGCAGGAAACTAGTCAACCACTTGGTGTAATGGTTAAGAGCAGCAGCGGCCTCTTATCTGGAAAGCAGGATTTTGTATTCCCTGCTCCTTCACATGCAGCCAGCTGGGCTAGTCACAGTCCTGTTAGAGCTGTTCTCGATGAGCAGTTCTTTTAGAGCTCTCTCAGCCCCACTGACATACCAGAGTGTCTGTTGCGGGTAGAGGACCGTCTAAATTGCCTCTCCTCTTAAGGACAGAAGAACAGGAGAGAAGCCATGCTGGATCAGGCCAATGGCCCATCCAGGCCGACACTCTGTGTCACTGGTCTCTTTCTTTCTGTGTAAAGTGCCATCAAATCACAGCCAACTGATGGAGACCCCAGCAAGGTGCCTTTCAAAGGAAGGGAGAAGCAGAGGTGGTTGGCGATGGCCTTCCTCTGCAGAGCCTTCCTTGGTGGTCTCCCATCCCTTCTGAGGAACCCAGCAAGGGGCTTTCAAGGAAGGGAGACGCCGAGGTTTGCTATACCTTTCCTCTGCCGAATTGCATTGCTGTTCCAGCCATAAATATTTAGCCTATCGGCCGCCTCTTCCCCCTCCCCTCTGGTCGGGCGCACGTCGTCATCTGTTGGAAAAGCTGGAATTCCTGCGGAACAAACAAAATGTGGATAAAGATTTCTGCCCCTCCTTTCAGCCCCCCCTCCTCCCACTCAAACTTTAAGTGCTGCGATTACTTTAAATTTTGTGAAAGAAAACAAAAAGGGGGGGGAATGGAGCTCCTCACAACAGAGAGCAGCTGCTGTTTTGTCAAGCCAGCGATACGCTGCGGATGGGGTGGGAGTCTGTCACTCTTTAGCAACACTTAATGACAGAGCGGCGTGTGGAAAATGGCAGCCACAGCTATTAGCCTGATCTGTTTCTTATAGGATAATGAAAGAGGGAGATTCCTTGATTTGAGTTAAATGTTCATGGGGTTTCGGAGACGGAGATGTTGCCGGTAAAGTTAATTGCAGGTCACTTTCCCCTCTGTTCTTTTGGTTCTCGCCCGCTGCATTTGCTCGGCCTTCAAGAAGGGCTGGGTGACTGTAAAGCCGCTCAGGTGCCCGCGGCTGGGAGGTGCATTCCGGTCGCTGATCCTGAGCCAGGGAGGCAATTTTTGGTCAGGCTGCTCAGCCATTTGGAAGCGGTTCGAGCCCATTCGCCGGGTTAGTTTTTGCCCGTTGAAACAATGTACAGAGATTCTCCAGGGGAGACTTCCTGCTACTTTCAGCACAAGTCCTCCCTGCTTGCCTCCAGAACAGAATGAAGACAAAAGAACAGTTAGACAGTTCGGTCTCTCCCCCTCTCTCTCCTCTTTCTATACAAAGTTTGTTACTCTTTTAAATAAAACTGTTTTATTCTTTTAAGCAACTCGGTGCTTTGCCCCTCTTTGCATATTTAAACTCTGCCAGTGGGTTAGGCTTAGAGAGAGAGTGATCAGCCCAAGATTAACCAGTGCAAGATTTGAACCTGGGTCTTCCTAACTGGAGGATAACAGAAGGGAACAGTTCACCACCCTTTCCTAACCTCCCCTGTGTGCGAGGGGCAACGTTCATTTCTTAAAAGCTTGCTGATCGAGGACAACAACACGCTCCCCCAGCAAGGTTGTCCCACTTCCCACGTTGTCAGCTGCAGCGGTTCTCATCCTCGCCACCCCCCCCCTGTAATAAAACCTCTGTCAGAATTTCCATCATAAACTTGGTGAAATTAGAATGCTTAAAAGGATGTTGCTCTGAGCTGAGATTTGTAATATAAATTCAAACCTTGGGAGCAATTTTCTTCAAAAAAAAAAAACCAAACAAACCCAAGACACAACAACAAACCTGTGCACGTGGTGAACATGAATTTGGCAGTGTTTCAGCTAGCTCCGAGCTGCATAAACCTCCCTGAAATTTCTCTGGATGGCATTTTTGATAGCCAGGGGGGGAGTCTATTTGCATGCCCTGATGATCCAATAACCCCATCCAATCACTTGCCCTGCATATCCAGGACAACTTAACGCGTTTTGCTTGTTAGAAAAACACACGCACCCCCTTTTCTTTGAACCTCAGCAGAGTCGGCAGAGCCCGAAAATATGCTCTGCTGTATAAATATGTGACAGGGGGGTATTGTGCTGGATACCGGTTTGCAAAAATCCCATTACTGCCAAGCTGGCTCGAAGTGCTGATGCGGATGGCAGATATAATGCCATACGCAAAGAATAAATTCCCAAGTTACCAGGCACACTGTCTCCTTTAGGTATATCAGGGAATATGGGGAAAGTTTGGAACATTCCCCCCACCCCCGTCCCAAGAAGACCAACGCAAAGCAAGTGATGCTATCCAATTGCAAAGATGCACATATCCCCTCCCCCCCACCCAGAGGTTGGCATGGCTGTCTGTTGTTCAATCCGGGGTTGTTTTATTCTTGCAAGCACTCTGGTGCTTTACTCCTCTCTTGCATAATTAAACTCGGTAGACACGGATCGCGGGGACATGAACTGGCGGAAAGCAGAGAAGGCAGAACAAAGTGTGCTACTTTCGGCAGCAGGTGAGGGGTGACATTTTTGAAGTTCCCCGCCATTAATAATTCCACGTGAGTCAAAGCCTAGCATGCAAAGAGCCCTTCACTCCGATGGGCTAATTTTTCACTTGCAGGCATGTAAAAAAAATGCGCTTGATTAGCAGCTCTTTTCCCCTCATCCAATCCTGTAAAATATTACAAGCACCACCGCTTTAACTCACTCACAACTTCCGGGTTATCTTATTTATCGATTAATTAAAATGTTTACATTTGACCTTTCCTGTGGGCTCAAGGCGCCTTAACGGGTTTCCCTGAGCTGCAGTCAAGATCTTTCTCTTCATCGGGACATTCAGAAGTGGCTGAAGGGCAGGGGCGTATTTCACCCGGCTGCTCTTAAAGTGGTTACCATTATGACATTGTTGCCTGTTTTCACTCGGGTGTTCCACTGTTTTCAATGTCAAAGTGTCGCTTTAATGCGCTGTTTATCTTATAGCTGCAGCGCGAGCTGACTAGGGGGACCTGATAGGGCGGGAAGGTGATATATCCATGAATATATAAGCAGAAATGTCAAAATTCTCCTTCCCGAGCAACTCTTTCTCTCTCTCCGAATTCTAAAGACTGTCACCTTGGCCCCCCAGGGCCTGTCTTGAAACATAACAGCTCCACAAGCTGAGGAAAAGTCGGAGCCATAATATTTAACTCAATAACTGCACGTTGAGTTTTGTTTATATAGAAATGCACATGACCACCCATAGGATCTGGGCCCTTACTTTGTGATATTTATTTGGTGAGGAAAAAACAGCACAGTACCTTGGAATGCCAGAAAGACATATTGTGGCAGAGAGATTCAGGTGGTTAGCCGGACTGGTCTGAAGAAGCTGTAGAACAAAGTTTGAGTCCAGTGGCACCTGTAAGACCATCCAAGTTTCATTCAAGGTAAAACCTTTTGTGTGCACACAGACTTCCTCAGAGACAATGGGACGGGAGCTAGTTGCCCATACTTTTTGGTCAAGCGTGAGCAGTAAATTAAGATACGGCGGTATGAAAATATTTAACAGATTCCAGAATCAAAGAGGGATGATAAGCTGAGTTTATAAGGTTGCCGCTTGTTTGGGGTTCAGTTCCTGGGGAAAAATAAGGGAAATAAACCTGGTCAAGGAAATAAATGGGGGCTGTCCTGCATAGTGCAGGGGGGTTGGACTAGATTACCGAGGAGGTCCCTTCCGACTCTATGATTCTAGGGCAAAATTGGATGAGTGATGGGCAGATGCAGCTTCAACTTTGGAATGTCAAGAGCAAGTATCTCTGTCCTTACGCTCCTCTCAAGCATCCTGTAACTTCCTAAACTTGGTTTGTTATCCCTGCTGAAGACTCTCCCCTCCCCAAAGTCTGAGGGTTTGAGGAAGGCAGACTGCAGCCCCCGTATCTCCCAGGTTTTCCAATCTGGGCCTGGCATCCTTAGACAAAGATGAAATGAGTAACACCAGCACAATTACTGGGCTGTTGTAAGCAATGCCGTGCAGAGCACTGAATTTTCGAAATCTGTCATACGAAGAAATACTGAACATTCTTAGTGGTATGCGAACAACCAGGTCCGTAGATTGAGCGCTTCCCCTCTGTCCATCCTGTCCATAACCGAAGAGCAAACTATTGGGCATTGCTTTAAATTGGTTATGACGCCATCCGCAACAAGATCGTTCTGCAGGGGGACCGCCGTCGTTAGCATCTGATTAAAAACCCATTTGCAATCTGGGATGAATGAGAGGTTTCTAATTGATCGAATCAGCCCAATTGGTCTATTGCAGCCCTAAAAGAAAGAACGGCGGATGAGGGGGGTTAGACGTCGACATCTGAAATTGCGATACTTCAAGCCATCAAAGCCACAAAAACATTGGAAGCTGAGAGATCTGCAGTGTGCATAATTGAGCAGAATATCAAGGGTGTCCTGCAGGGGGCATCAGAGGATATGTACATTTAGCATAGATTGGATAGCAACCTCCTCGTGATTTTCAAATTATCTCATCCAATGTCCTGGTTGGCTCAGAGGGAGACTTCCTGCTCCTTTGAGCATACTTCCTCTCTGCTTGCCTCCTGAACAGCAGTTGGTCAGAAGATGGGCCGCAGACAACAGCTAGCTGGATAGTTAGGTCTCTCTCCTCTCTCTTTCTATGCATAGTTGTTTCTCTTCATAAATAAAACCATTTTATTCTTCAGGCAGGCCGGCGCTCCACCCTCTCTGCATATGCCGTTCCTCATGCTCTCCATCAGGAGGCGGCTAACCCTTAGAAAGTTTTGGTGCTGAAATCGTAGCCGAAATCTTACCCACATTCAACCCCTCTTCCCCAAGCCAAGTTTATGGGAATAGTTTGTAAATTAGGAGCCGAAAGGATGTGAGTGGACCTTAAAAAGGTCACGTTGTCCTTTAGATGACCTACCGGATGTGCTTTTTCAAAGGAACTATGCGCAGCTGCCTTTTATGTTTTGATCATCAGAATGTCAGCTCCCCCCCCACCCCAGCTCCCATCCGTCTTCTTGCCCTCTCTCGTCTTTTCTCTCTCCTATCTCCCCTTCATCTGTGGGCCTAAGACCTCCCATCTCCTCTTTTAAAATAACTTGTCCATGAATATCGCTTGCAGCCTTTCACAGAGTTCTTTCCCATTTAGGGGGCTCTCTAGTAACCCAGAGGCAAGTTTGCTGCCGAGCATCAATAATGGCGCAGAGAAAACGGTCCCCCGCGTCAGGAGTGTCGAGACCAGGGTGCGCAGCTGTCAGTGCAAAGGCACAACCCTGGATCCTCTTGAGATATGGCCAAGCAGCCAAACCATGGCCAAATGGGAAACCAGCAGGTCTCCGAACATCTGTAACGCTGAGGGACTTCAGTGGCACAATGCCATGGAGATGCAATCTCAGCAAGCTCCAGCCATCACCTGGAGGGTGGCAGCCCCGGTCCTGAGCTAGCCAACCCCATCCATCGGGGAAGGTTAGCAAAGTTGGCCCCAGGATAGTATTGGGATGGGGAACATCAGGGTCCAGAAACGGCAAGCTACCTCGGAACGTGTCTTGCTCTGAAAACCCTAGGAGGCCACCGTAGGTTTGATGACAGCCAACAAAATAAAAAATTATGTGTCTGTTTCTCTGCCAAGTGAGATGGGAGCTGAGCTTGGCCAGAGCAGCACTTTAGTGTAATGGATCTCTCTCTCCTCTCTCTTTCTCAGCAGCTGAAAAATTCCGTCAGTGGTGGCAAGGGAGGAAGAAGCAGGAGAGAAAAGAAAACAGAGAATAAACCTCTTTCTCTGGAGATGTTTTCATCTATAGATTGGCCTTTAAGCCTCTTGAGAAGACCGTGTTTACCTTTCCGGAAGGGCTTTGGTGGAGAATTTTCCTTCCAAAGCTGTTAACACCCCTTTTGTTGACAATAATGTGGCTAATTTCATGTCTGCCGAATAGGTCTTTTTGGATTTGTGGGGGTGTGTGTGTGTGTGATTCCATTTTGAAACAGAATGGCATAGCAGTTCGCAGATATGCCTTCCAGGGAGATCTAAGAGGACGTGTAGGGCAAAGGAAGTTATGGGGCCATTCCTCCAGCTAAGCAGAGAGGAGAAAGGAGGTGTCTAGAAGCAGATGCGACTTCTTGTGTATAGCAGTGGGCCTCATTTGGACCAACCATACCTATTCCCCTCCAGAGATGAACTCTAAAAAGGTTAGATTCACCCTGACCTCTCATTCCGCGCAGGTTGGACGATGCTCTTTAAGTCCGGGTTCGCCACAGAGAGGCAGGCAATGGCCAATCGTCTCTATACATCACTGGCCTTGAATACCCTACAGGGTCCTCATGGGTTGGCTGTGACTCAGCAGCATTTTAAACACAGAGATGCATGCACACACGATTTGCCATTTCTCCTCTCTGGGGAAGATGAACCATCGGAGAGTTTTTAATGGAATTCCTTGCCCCCGCTGTTCTGACTCCCCCATTCCCCTTGGGTGACTTGGCTTCTCCCTTGCGCAAACGGAAACCAGTGGCGCCATGTTCTCACAACTGCTCTCACGCACCAATTGCTCTCCCCTGCCCCCATCGAATATATGCTGTTGAACACTATTGATGTGATGCTAAATGAAAATGTTATGTATAAAACGCGAAATGTGCCACCAAAATGAAACAGGGAAAGCCAGTGGGGAAAAGCAAGGACCCGAGGCAGTTCCGTGGGGGACCGAAACCGTTGCAAAACGGGCATTTGGGGGGAGCGCTGAATTGCTCAGTGGCTGAGCACCTGCTTGGGTTTAAGCATCTCCAGTAAGGATCTGGTCATCGGTGATGGGTCATCGGTGATGGGAAAGGCTGAGATGGCTGGAAAGCCACTGCTAGTCTGAGCTTGAGGGACCACTGGTCTGATTCGGTTTATGTCAGCATCGTGTGAGTTAAAAAAGAAAACATGGAACATTTGTTCATCTCCTCTTCCTCCCTGTGCTTGTGACTAGGCTCCCTCTGCCCAGGTGTTTACTATGGAGCCCCGTGCTTTCGAGAGCAGCCGTACTGCAATAAATCAAGACTTTATGATTCCATTTATCATGCATGTCACCGCCAAATTATCTTCCTCTGCGAAGGCACATAGTTTAGCAGGAGCCCTCCCAACAGGCCTGGCTTGTTTCTTCTTCTTCTTTTTTTAAAAAAATGGAAGCCAATAATTGCCAGATCTGAGATTCATTCCTGTAACAACGTTCTACACTTTCTCGGCGCCTTTGCGAAGGGAGGTACATGCCATCCTGAACAGAAGTGCGGGGCATGAGGTCAAAGGAGAGAAGAGAAACCTCCCTCCGCATGATATAAGAGACTGATCAATCTATCAGATGTCACAGCTTTCGGACTCAGTGCTCTTGGAGAAGATGGCTGCTTTGGAGGGCGGAGCTATGGCGTTCTCCTGTGCTGTGGCCCCACCCCTCCACTGGAGGTGGTTAGTTGAGAAAATATATCAGGAAGTTCCTAATCTGACTATGTTCCCTTCCTTCTCCTTTGAACACAATTCCTCCCTGCTTTACTCCAAATGAAGAACAACAGTTAGCCAGTTAGGTCTCTCTCTCTCTCCCCCCCTCTTTCTTTGCATACTTATTTCTCTTCCCAATAAAGCTATTGTTCTTTAAGCAGCCAGCGCTTCCACCCCTTTGCGTATTTAAACTCTGCCGACAGCGCCCGCCCTCCCAAGCTGCCCCTTTCTCCAGGGGGGCTGGCCTCTGTGGACAATTCCAACTCTAGGAGCACTCCAGCCCCATTGGAGGTTGCTGACCCCAACTGGAAGACACAGCCCAGCACAGTGTGGCTCCTTGGCCAAAACCCCAGAGATCAGAAAGCCGAGGGGAAGGGACGGGGGGGGGGGGGGGGGAGAATTCAGCAAAAATCGAAGAGATGCAATCTCAGGGTCGAAGGGTAAAGTCATTGGAGAATGCCAGAAGGCCGTCAGCAGCTCACTTAAGAAGCTTTAAGCTTTCCTTGTTGTACCAAACAAAAGGTCAGGTTGCCGAATAACCCTCTGAAAGGTTTCCAGAGAGGCAAGCATCTGTGCTTTCCCCATCTCGTTTTCTCAGTTGGTAAATGGACACCCGTTAGATTGGCACTTCTGAGGAGAAGAAGTCGCCTGGCTTTTGTTGCACAGCAGCGGAGAGACACTTCGTGGAATCTTAGGATCATAGAAGAGATGGAAGGGACCTCCTGGGTCATCTAGTCCAACCCCCTGCACTATTTTTTTGGGTGGGAGTGTCTGGCTTCAGAGCCCCACTCAGCAAGGATCCCATAATGTTCCCATGGCATAGCCTACCTCACAGGGGGGTTGTGATGGGCGTAAAGAGAGAGACCTAGACCCTGCCGGTCATCTTGAGAGGGAAAGTGGTGTCAACACGACAAGGATGTTCCTGGCAGCTCTCTGCCTTCTGTGGCACGTTCATAAGACCTGGCACCAAAAGACTCTGGATAGGAGAGGTGTTTATTATTTATTTATTTGTTTATTTGCTTATTTATTTATTTATTTACTCTCCAAAGCAGCAGTTTTCTGCAGAACAGCTCTAATTCTGTAAGATCTCAAGGTAAACAAAACCCCAGGGCAGTGGAAGCAAAATTTTGATCTGATCTAGCAAAGCGATTTTTATACGCAGGCCGGAAGAGGCTCAGAAGAAACCGTCCTGAGCCCCTGTCAGTCTGGCCTGAGCCAAGCTTTGCCTGGTTGCCTCCCCTCTCCCCTAACGCCAAATAAGCAACCCCGCCTGTGTGAAAACACGTCACAATTGCCTTCCTCGCACTACATAACACGACGCCACAACCCCCACTGCAAAATGGAAATGTGTCTCTGGATGGAGAATTGGCGACGAAGTCAAACGCACGAGAACAAATCTGGAAGCGATGAAGGATGAAAACAACACCGACGGGCCCAAACGGCAGAATTTCCCTCCTGCTACTCTCTTTTCCGAGGATTATTTCTTAGACTGGCCGATTGTTCTGTGTCGGTAGCGGGCCTGTCTTTCAGCAGCTCCGGCGCAAATCACCGCCTTGATTTATCCTTGGCAGTCATCTCAGTGCGGCGTGCGTAATGTATTAGGAATGCAGAATATTATAAGGGAGAGAGAGAGAGAGAGGGAACGAGGCAAAGGCAGACATTGATCTGCAGATCTCGGAAGGGTGAATCACGGTATTTAATATTGGGAGCATTTAGCACTTGCAGAAAGGCCCTGCCTCCCGAAGAGGGGTGCAAACATTAACTAATTAATCCGTATGAATTATGTATCGCGAGGGGGGGGGGGAGAAAAGCCACCGAAATAGCAACTCTTGACATCTTGCGGCACGTCGGTGATTTGGTTCTCATTATTCAGGTCTGCCAAGGTGTATGTCCGCCCCCAGCCCCCAAGCAAAACTCCCAGTGTTTTCCAATTGGACTCAAAGGCTAGGTAAGTGGGTTGTGCGTCAGCGGTCCCCTGACCTTTCCTTTGCTCCTGTTGAGGCACCCAGCTGCTTCATTGTGATGAGGATAGAGAAAGAGAGAGAGAGTCCTGGCTAACTGTTCTGTCTGTTCATTCTGTACGTTCCGGACGCAAGCAGAGAGGAAATGGGCTCAAAGGAGCACGACATCTCCAACAAGCGAATCAGGACACTGGAAGAAAGTATTAGAAAACTTCCAGGAAGTTCCTGATCTAACCATGCGAAATACAGATCTCCTCTGATGCCCCCTGCAGGACACTCTTCATATTCTGTCCCATCATGCACACTGCAGAACTTGCATATTCCAGCACCCAGGCCCCGCCTGCAGGCTGGCATCCGTGTTTACGACAGACCCAGAGACATTCCCTCTCCTGGTGACACTTTTCTCCTCTTCGGGATTTCTTGTCTACAACCCCATGCCTCTCCCTCGCTCATGGGGCTGCGCAGAGTTTTAACCCCAGCCGAATTGACAACTCTTCCTTCCCTCACAGGCCCGGACTGCTGCCAGCTTTAGCTGCCCTCTGCATCCGAAGCATGCCGTGCCTCCTGACCAGCTCGGCCAATTACTGCCCGAGGCCTCACCCCTGCAAGCCCAAAACAATACAGACGAGAGACCCGTCTAAGTAAGCCCCCCCCCCCACACACAGATAAGGCACTCTTCGTTTTGGGATTTCCGCAGCGGCCTCCCTTCCGCACGCACAGTCACCGCCGGAACTGGGTTAGAGCCAGGCCATTGTGTGTCCGCTGCATCCAAAGCCGCGTAATTGCCGTCGTGTTTGGATAAACCAGGCTGTGACTTTTTTCACGGGCATCTGCAGCCGTTCGTAAAGCGCGGGTGCTCGAATGACATCAGCCCAAAGCCTTCCTTTCAGAGCCAGGTTGCTATTCAGCAATAAAACCCATGTATTATTCTAAACATATAAAAGGCAGCAGGGCTGTAGCTACATGGATATTAACCCCCAAAGAGGAGTCCCCCCCCCTTCTTCTTTTTCTTCTTTCCCTCTGGTGAGAATTACCAGTCCTATTCAGTGGGGATGAGTTGTGTGTGTGTGTGTGTTTTTTTAGGGGAACATAAAAGGTGGTTCTGCCTTTTACTTCGAGGCGGAAAAAGCATTAGAGGAGCTGGATGATGCTGGCTGGAGATCAAAGGGCACCTTTCATTCATTGGTTTTGAAAGATCTTTGTGGCTCGGTTTTGGGGGGGGGGAGCGGGAGGGTGTTTGGTTACTACTGCATGTGGCCTGTTATGGGAGACGGCCCTTCCTGGAGATCGGGAGCTGATGCCTTTTTAAAAAGAGAGAGATTTTCATTTTCCTACAAAGCATACATTCATATTTCCCCTTCTTCCCCCCCCCCCTAAAAAAGATAGAAAAAGAACCATGCAAGTTTACGGGAAGTGTTGTAAGGTCTGGGTAGGGAAGTTTCGGGGGACCTTGGGAGTGGAGGATGCAGAGGGCGGGGTTTCTGGACAGCAGTGAGTAATATCTTAAGAACAGGAGTGGCCAAACTGTGTCTCTCCAGATGTCCATGGACTACAATTACCATGAATCCCTGCCAGCAGGGGCTTTGTCCTTCCCAGGATGGCCATGCCCCCACCGTGCCCAGAGTCCCTGCCCCTTGATCAGCTGAATGTTGGCAAGTGAGTGCTGGAATTAGGGGGAGGTCTCCCTCCACAAGTGGGCAAATGAGAACACTATTTGGGGGAGAGTGGAGGCTGGCTGAAATATACCTTTGCAGTATATCTTGTGTGTAAGATGGGATATGGGGAAATTGATTTAGAACAAGGACTGTTGACAGGCAAGTCTCCTTAGGTTGCCAGACAAGATGGGATAGAATCATTCATTCATTCATTCATTCATTCATTCATTCATTCATTCATTCATTCATTCATTCATTCATTCATTCTTCAATTTATTGACTGCCGTTCCTGGACTATGCCAGCTTGTGGCAGTTAACAAAAAGACAATAAAACAAGGACAAAACACATATCCCCAGTGACCTAAAACCAGATACTCTCCCCAATTTCTCAACCAGTCCCAGTATGCACTGCCCACCAACCTCGGGAGGTTGCCCAAGATGGATGGACATTTAGGGCCATAGAGGCCATTAGGAGCCATTCTTTACTTATATAAATAAACGCTCACAATAGGGTTCCCAGACTCCACGTGGAGCCTGGAGATCTCCAGACAAGGGGGAAATGGCCGTTTTAGAGGGTAAACTCTATGGTACTAAATCCTTCTGGCTCCACCCCCTCCCCAAATCTCCAGGAATTTCCGAACCAGGCTTGGTAACCCCAACTCACAATGACTTCCTTTGTTTCTGGTGGCACAAACATACTTGCTTGAGCAGGTTCCAACCCTCTGGACAGGTCTAGTCAAGGGTAACACTACACAAGTCTGCCACGAGGACCCCCTTGATGCCCACCAACGCCTCTCCAGCACTCGCCAAGAATTTGCACTGTCTTGCTGGCAACTACCCCGTTTCATGGTGGAAAGGGCCATTGAGAAACCACTCGCTGTTCCCATGGAAACAAACACTGTAAGCCTGCACGGCAGTCCCTTGGATGCGTGGCGAGTCGGGTCGGGAGGAGCAGACACCGAGGAAACTCTCTTCCTTTATTGTTAATAATATTATTATTTTGCATGTTAGCAACAGCGTGCTTGACAGAGGCTGCCGCATCTGAAGAGCCCTTGTTGGAAAGACAGTATTTTTTTTTCCGAGGGGAACTTGAAGACGAGAGCGGACTTTTGAGGTTCGGCGCGGTTTTCTGGTCACACACGTCTAGGAAGACGTCGTTCAGTCATTCGACTTGTGCCGCTCTTCAGAAACGAGATGATCTCTTAAAACTGCTCGAGGGGGTACCTCTTGATAGATTTCAAGTGCTTCGCGTTTTCCACCTTGGAAAGTCAACATCAGCATTCCTCTTTGTCTGCGGAGGCTTATTTGTCTAATGACCCTAACCGTGTGTGTTTGCAGAGAAAATCAATACCACGATAATCTCTCTAATCTGAGGACCGGTGTAAACAAGGGAAGGAGGCTATTTTGCTATGCACTGATAGAGCGCTCTTGGCAAGTGCTCCGTGCATTTCGGCTAAGGTGAGACTCGGTGGTTTGAAAGACTTGTGCTGTTTCCAAGAGATGGGGAGCATTAAGGGTTGGGGAATTCTCAGAAGTTTGGGGGTGGATTTCAGGAAGGGCACAGTATTCATGCCATAGAGGCCGCTCTCTGATAAGTGGACATTTTCTGCTGGGGAACTGATTTCCGTCCTCTGGAGATCAGCTGGAATTCTGGGAGATCTCCAGGCCCCACCTGGAGCTTGGCATCGTAAGATCAAGAGCCCTGCTGGCTCAGACCAACAATCCAGCTAGTCTAGCATGTGGTCTCACAAAGCGGCTGGTCAGTTCCTCTGGAGCGCCAACCGCAGGGCGTGGAAGGGCCTCAGTGAAGTATAATGTTATGGAGTCCACCAAAGTCACCATTTCCTCCAGGGGAACTGATCTCTTTAGTCTGGAAATGAACTATGATTCCAGGGGATCCCCAGGTCTCACCAGGGGACTGGCAACCCTAGTTTGATGGCATGAGGCCGTTTTGGACACCGGCCTGACTCCTGGGTGGCTTATCAGGGAAGAATCCTGGATCAGATGAGGACTGAACTCTTCCCATCTCAACGCAATAACTACAGAATGGTGTGTGCATGCCTGCACTATAAAGATAATATTTTTTTTAAATCAGTGGGAGGTGCTTCTTGGTTTGGAGATAAAGGATCTCATTTCCTGACTCGTCCGGCATAGGTAACGCTCTCGGAATTAGCTTCCCTTTCCCCTTCCCTTTCTCGGCTCCCGTCTGTTGGCCAGCTCTCCTCTCTGGTTTTATCACAGTTTGCAGAGAGAGTGATTTGAAATTTGGCACCATCTGCTGCAGGACCCCGTCTCAATACATTGCCGAGATCCTCACGTAACGCCGGCTGATTTCCCCCAGGAGCCGGGAGCCAGGATCCTTTTTCCAGTGGGTTGCAGGCACCGAGGTCACACAAGCTGAAATCCCTGTGCACACTGCAAAGTAATGCCATCAATGCATAATCGAAGTCCTGGGTAATTGCATGACCGTTTCTCTTTCTTGGCTTCACTTTAACTCACAATTAATGACCGGTGGCCTGATCTTAGTTCCCGCAGAAGTTCACGTGCCAAGAGGGCAGAGCGAGAGTTGCCAACTCCAGCTGAGAAACGCCTGGAGATCTGGGGGTGCAGACTGGGGAGTGACCTCAGTGGGGCGGCCATGCCCCCCCCCCTATGGTTGCCAGCCTCCAGGTGGGAGCTGGGGATTCCCTAGAATTACAGTTTATATTCAGACTACAGATAGGGTTTCCAGGCGCCATCAGTTTGTCAGCGGGGAGGAGGGGTGCTCTCCAAACCCAGAAGAACATCCAGCATGCTGACATCACCCAGAAGTGATGGTGACTTTTAGGAACACTCTATGGTAAAATATTGGCCTCAAACCATAGAGTTTTGCCCAAAACCTAGAGTGTCACCCATCATCAACCCTGGGATTGCTGCATGCAAAGTATTGATCCCCCTCCTCTCCACATGGCCTTCCTTCCATGGAGACACACATCTCTGCAGGTCTCTCCTGTGGAGACAACGTCCTCATGCTTCCACATACATGACGCTGGACAAGCTTTCCAACTGGAACAAGAAAAATCCACTTTAGATTTGGCTTCTCTCTTGCCTTTCGACTGCATCCTGAATGTGATCTACTTGAATAAAAGTACGTTTTCCTTTATTCGCAGTATACTTCTGGGGAGATTCCGTTCCTGTACTCAGCCTCACACGTCTATGACCGAGCAAACTGCTGCCTGATCAACCAAATCTCGCAATAGTAAAGGAGGCACTTATGCGTATGCGCATGGCGCACCTCCAGCACATAAAGAACATGGATTCATCAGCCTATGCCTGTCTCAGAAAGGCAGATTTAACTAGCCTCTTCTGCAGTTGCAAGGAGCTGGTCTCATTCTTCCCTCTTTTTCCAGGAGTGGACGGAGGAAAACGTATATGTACCTTGGCAATGTGCCTGTGATTTTAATCCAGGAAAAACAACACGGCGTTTCTGATAGTGATACTGTGGGGACCAGAGATGGAAATGGGTCATGCCGGTATCTCTAGGGCTGTGTCCCAAAGCCACGGCCCTCCGATAACGGTCTCCTCCTGTTCTGGTGGCCGTCAAAACGAAAGTGAGTAAAGATATGCGGCATGTATCACTTATGCGCCAGCGTAAGAAGAGGCATTGTTTTCTCGTTCCGAGAGAGAGAGCCAAACCAAATGAGATATCCTGGGGCTTCCTTCTCTGGGAAGGGCGCCAGGCGACTTAGAGGCCCCTTCGGGGCAGAAGGAAACGGGAGGTGATCCGTGGCTGTCGTTTCTTTCTCTTCAGGGTGTCTGCGCTCTCCGCCCAGGCTGGGATCCACACCGGGTCGCCAATCTCCAGGTGGCGGCTGGAGATTCCCCCACTATTACAGCTCATCTCTAGGCAACAGAGATCGGTTCCCTGGAGACGATGGCTGCTTTGTTCCTCTCGAAGGTGCTAGTTTTCTCTGCTTGAAGGTGTGACAGCTGGTCCCTCGCTATTCTCTGCTGCTACAGACAGCCTCCCAGGGTGCCAACCGGCACCCATCTAGGTGCCAACCGGCTGTGAAGGCCCATGGAGGAAGAGACCCCAGGAGCTCCCGGGGGCAGAGGGAAGTCCTGAGAGCCTCAAAACCTGAGCTGGCTTTCTGCCCTTCCAGTCTGGCTCGGGATTCCATGGCCACGTGGCAGAAGCCCTACCAGGGGGACTGAAGCCCAGAGCTCCGACAGAAGTGCAGAGAGAGCCCTTACTAGTTTGCCTTGTGAATGCAAGACTCCGTAGGAAGTTTGGCAGCTGCCTTCATCGCTGCATCAGCGTTGGACGCCCCTCTTTGGTTCTCAAGCCCCCGATGGACGGGTTCCACGAAGCACCAGATGACTTCATCGCTGGGCCGAGGAAGGAGGAGCGAAGTCCTCCAGGAGAGGGCCGGAACAAGAAAGGACCTCTCAAGTGCTGCCAAGTGGAAAAGTTCACCGAAGGGTCCCAGGGAAGGGAGAGGCCGCATCGCACCTGGGATCCTGTAGCCGACACGGGGAGAATTAATTTCGCAAAAACGACTTCTCTCGCGGGTTAATTTATTTTGGCTGACAGTCACATACATTAGGCGGCATGCTAATGCCTCCGCCGCTGAGCCGCGATGTATTTGGATGAGTTTATTTATATCTTTGGGTGATTTCATTGCAAAGGGGTTGGTGGAAATTTGCCAGAGGTGAATGCCGGCATCCTGCATTTAGTTGTTTAGATGCTAGGCTTAAAAAAAAAAAAAAAAAAAACCCAAAACCATGTACATTTTCTCACTGAACTTCAGGAAGGTTTACCACAAATACAAGAGTTTGGTCATTGGTTCACTGTCAACTAGAATCACAGAATCATAGAGTTGGAAGGGACCTCCTGGGTCATCTAGTCCAACCCCCTGCACTATGCAGGACACTCACAACCCTCTCGCTCACCCACTGTCACCTGCCACCCCCTTGAACTGTTCTATTCTGCATTCAGTTTGCTCTGTTCCAGAGGAAAGTAGGAGGACGTGTGCTCAAAGAGCAGAACATAGAAAGAAAGGATTTGGAAAATATCAGGCAGTTCCTAATCTAACTATGCTAAATACACATCTCCACTGCTGGACACTCTTCATATTCCGTTCAATCATGCACACTGTAGATCTTGCATATTCCAACAATGCTTGGGGGAGGGGGGATGGTTGGATTCTGTACTTGCGGTGGCAAATTCAGACAGCACAATAAAAAGTCTGTTTCTTTGTTCCAGCAAAAAACCATTTTTTTTCCCACCCGAAATGTGCATGTCTCTGTTTTCTTCTTGAGATCGAACATTTAAAGAGTTGCTCCGGGGCACGACCCCTGATGCAATCAACCTGTCAGGATGCACACTTCCCCACAACAGGGGGCAAGGAAAAATATCTGTAATATAGAGATGAAGAATGGTTACTAGAGGGTTAGAGGGTTATCTGCTCTTTTTCAGACACGTTCAGGGTTTTGAAAAAGGTCATTGGTGGGGCGATTTGTTTCGAGACACTAGGAAGGTGACGTTAGTTACCAGAAGCATAAAGAGCCATGTTCTCAAACCCAAACTGGCCATGCTTCAGCAGTCCGGAAAAACAGGAGACACAAAATCTTTTGAAAGGCTTCTGGGACTGTGAGCATTGCTAAGAAGAACTTTTCCTCCTAGGTTTCCCCTTCCGCTAAGCTAGACTGTAGGATACATCAGAACAGAAGAGAAGCCATGTTGGGTCAGACCAGTGGCCCATCCAGCCCAACACTGTGCCACACAGTGGACAAAACCCAGGGGCCATCAAGGAGGTCCACCGGTGGGGCCAGAACTTTACAAGCCCTCTCTCTGTTGCCCCCTTCCCCAAGCCTTCATGTAGTGGTGGTACACCCCCTTGGTTGGAGAGTTTACGTAACTTGAGCGACAACTGCTAAAGCTCTGTTGGGTATTGGTATCGTTCACCAGCAGATTCCAGTTTCCTGTTTTGCACTCTTCGGAAGAGATTAGGCCTACAAAGTAATGATACGGGCAATCAAGTAAGGAAACAGCCTTTAAAAAATAAACACAAACTGTATTGAGTTATCAGTGACAAAAAACAGTCAGGATGGTCAAACCGGTCTGTATATAAAGTACAATTGAGCTATGGCTGGCTTATGGTGACCCCAGCAAGGGGCTTTCAAAAGGTGGTTGGCCTTAGCTTTCCTCTGCAGAGTTTCCTTGGGGGTCTCCACTCCAGATATCGACCCAGCTTAGCTTTCCAGCACTGATCAGTTTGGGGTCTGCCCCATCACCAAGAAGCCAGTACGGAACGACACACTGGAAACTGTCGATGAACCGATTAGGCCTGTTTCAGAAACATAAACAAAACAATTGTTCTTGAATAGATGTGGGAGATATTATAAGAAGTTATTCACATGAATATGTATGCACCATGATACCAAAAAAAAAAACATACCAACATTATAAACAAAATCAATAATCCTTTGAAACAGCATTCATCTTTTCACTCAGATATTGATGTTCTGTTTATACCCTTTTATACTTTTTCTGCTTTGTATTTTATACGTATGGCGCTTGAAACTGCTGCCCAGTCACACCAAGGCTCTCTGGTCAAAAGACATTCAGGGGTGGTTTGCTCTCTCCTGTCTCTGCACAGCGACCCTGAAATTCCTTGGTGGCCTTCTCATCCAAGGAGTAACACCGGCCGGCCATGCTAAGCTTTGGAGATCTGACAACAGAGGGCCGTTGAAAAATTCATGAATATAAGGTGGATTTCAAGTGTAGGTAAAATATGGATCTCACCTGGACAATGTGATGTGATCAGGCAGGGTATTGAGGAGGAGGAGGAGGTTCCTATATGCTGCTTTTCCCTACCAAAAGGAGTCTCAAAGCGGCTTACAATCTCCTTCCCTTTCCTCTCCCCACAACAGACACCCTGTGAGGTAGGGGAGGCTGAGAGAGCCGTGATATCACTGCTTGGTCCGAACAGCTCTATCAGATCTGCGGCCAGCCCAAGGTCACCCAGCTGGCTGCATGGGGAGGAGGAACGGGGAATCAAACCCGGCTTGCCAGATGAGAAGTCCGTACTCCTAACCACTACACCAAACTGGCCATTCAAAAAAGCTATTTCCTCCAGAGGATCTGACCTCCGTGGCTTGGGGATCAGTGGGGATTCCAGTAGAGATCTCCAGGTCCTCCCCAGGAAGTGGCACCTCTTAAGCAATGATGAGCTTCAATATTGTCAAGTGTATGACTGGAAGCCAGAGGGACTGCAATCATGACAGTAATTAGCTGTGAGTTTCACTGTGCAGGGAGGCACCTTGGAGCACCTGTCTTTCCCCCGAAACGCAAGCAAGACACGGGCCTCTAAATGCTGCCTCTGCGCCCTGTTTGGCGGAGCGAAGATGGCCCTTTTGACAAAGCTCCCTGTCATTTAAATGTTGTTATGGGAACCGCCAATTTCGAGACAGATTGGAGACAGCATTATTTAAGCATGTTATTTTCGCCTTCCCTCCCTCCAAACTCATTCCAGGTTGATCGAACATCCTATCCCTTGCAATAAAAGCCAACAGGTAGGCGAGCCGTTTGGGCCGTTTTCAGGGGCCAACAGAAAGATTTTTCATAATATAATATATTTACAGAAGCGGCTTCAAAGGGGATGTGCATTTTTGATCTAAGCAATCTTTGGGAAAATATTGTAATTCATTCGGCTCCATTCACATATTCTGCCTTTGCTTCGGCTCATTAATCAACGTGGGCAGCTGGTGTCCAAACTGTAAAGTTTCCTGATTTAGTGGGAGAGGGAGAGAGAAAGAAACTGAAATCTTTATTCTACTGTGATATTTTATGCTTGGAAAAACGTTTAACTATTCTCCGAGGATCTGCTCATTATTTAGAATGGGGAAAAGACGGGCCATTAGGATGAGAACCGGCCCTGGAGTGACGGTGCCAAACATTTCTGCACAATTGGGCTTGCCACCCACTGCAAATTTGTGAACGACGATGCCCCACTTACAGTGGTTTGGAGAGCAATCGCTGCCTCCCCATATTTCAGACCACACTGACCAAAAGAAAGGCTCTTTCATATGCCTGTCACCCTCCCTTCTTTCATCCTGAATATTTACAAAATAAGCCCTTGGGTTTGCTGAGGTTTGCAAATCCCCCCCCCCCTGGAACCATGGCATGGTGCCCTTGCCCAGATATTAGCTGCTTGGTTAAATTTCAGAAAAGGAATATTTGTATTTGGAGACACTATTGGGGCCTTGCAAGAATTGCAGGAGTGTATGTGTGTGAGGATGTACCTTCCCCAGCCTGT
Organism: Paroedura picta; assembly: GCF_049243985.1. Taxonomy (NCBI): domain Eukaryota; kingdom Metazoa; phylum Chordata; class Lepidosauria; order Squamata; family Gekkonidae; genus Paroedura; species Paroedura picta. Next base: position 21,381,041 of record NC_135385.1, read on the forward strand.
TTGGCTGCTGTTTAGTACCAGCAGTGTGGTGATGGACCCAGCCTCTCTCTCCCTACTTTCCTCACAGGATGTCTATTGTGGGGAGAGGAAAGGAAGGTGATTGTAAGCCACTTTGAGACTCCCTTGGGTAGTAAAAAGTGTCTGGCAACAAACCAGCTCTTCTTCTTCTTGGAATTATCCAAACTATTTTTTACAGACATTTTTAACATCCCAAGACGGAAGTCCATATATTTTTATGAAACCAATTCTTCCTAACCCATCACAGTTCATACCTTGCATGTAGTGATTACTCCAGAAACGGATGCTTATTTATCTAATGTATCCCCCTTCCACTTTTCTCTCCCTGCCCCACTCTTCTGAAGGGATGCGTTTTACAGGCTCATGATTTTAAATGGCCTGAACGTAATGGGGTTAACATTGCCAAGTGTCAATACATAATAACCTTTCAACGGAGACATGCATAATGAAAAAAAAGGCAGCTGGATAATCAAAAAGAGGGAGGGGAACACTCTCTACTTTGGTGAAGGAATTCTTATTGACGGACAAGCCCTGATCCAAATTATACCCTGGCATCACGCAAACAGGAAAATTTAGGGGAGGAGAGGGTTGATAGAGAATGGAACGTAAAGTTCATCATTCAGCTATCTCAGGGCCGGCGGAGTATTTACTAGTCACTGCATTATTTAAGGTCTATAAATACAGAACAAATCTTGGAGTTCAGTGGCACATGTAAGATATCTGAAGAGGGGTGCTTGCACACGAATGGTAGTATCTTGAATGAAACTTCATTGGTCTTAAAGGAGCCATGGGGATTTTGTTCTGTGGCTTCAGACCATTTTGACAACCCACCTGAATCTAGAAGTATAGGGAGTATCTTTCCATGTTGCTTTCTTGTATAAATGAGCCAATATATATGCTATCTATGTCATTTCCCCCCCCCCCAACAAATCAGAAGGACAGGTGGGTGGACATATTGTTTTTCCATCATGTATGGAGCCTAGCACAGCAGGATAAATAATGCCATAGCTGCAAGTGGTAGCCTTTGCCTCCTGTCTTTTGTTTCAAGATTGGATTGGCAGTGCAGATTTTTGAAAAATGTTGCTTTGGCAGCAGCTGACTCCACAGAACAAGAATCTTCACTGTCACTGATGATAAAGCTATGTCAGCCATTTTGTGGCTGGCTCTGCCTCCTGTGGCAGCCATTTTGTGGCTGAGCCCGCCACACTATCTCAGAATTCCCAAGGTGCTTCTGCAGGCTCGAAAAGGTTGGGGATCCCTGAGCTGGAAGATGTTTCTTCAATGAGCAGTGATGTCTCATGGCGTTTAGCTATTGGCTGCTTGGTTGGGGCCTGACAATGCAATCCTAAATGGAGTTATGGCTTTCTAAGTTATGTCACAAATGTTCTACATAAATAAATAAGCCCTCTGGCTTCTACTTAGGAGCACAGTCTGAGTTTTTCTCAGGTTAATATATGATCAGTAGGGTAGCCAACCCTGAGCTGAAAAATTCCTGGAGATTTGGAGGTGGTGCCAAGGGAAAGAGGAGTTTGGGGTAGGGAAGGACCTTAAGGAGGGTCACAGACCATAGAGTCCATCCTTCAAAACAGCCATTTTCTTCAATCTCTGTTGCTTGTAGATCAATTCTCTAGCTCCACAGACCCATGTCAAAGCTTTCCTTATGGCTTTCTTTGATTAATGCAAACCACCCATAAAGATGTCTTGTAACTCTTGTGTAGGTGGATAATCTGCTCAACATAGTATCATGCAAATAAAGGATGAGTAATCTGCCTTGGACACATCAGATGGCCCTGCTAAGAGCCAATCAGGTTCTTTGGCAGGCCAGTTCAAATGTATATAAGTTACAAGAGTTCCTATGTTTGCTGTTTGGTATTTCTTGTTGGAGTTAATGTTCAATAAAGAGCTGATTGTTCTTAAAGATCAAAGAAATCTGCATCTATTTCTGCTGAACCCACAGACGTAATACTAACCGACATAGTTTTGTCATTACACGCAAGGAGTTCAGAGAGAGAGAGAGAGTGTGTGTGAGAGAGTCCAATTTCATTTCTAAAGAATGAGAGGATAAACAGAGTATTAAGTAATCTGAAAACTATTTGACAAAAATGCTCCCCAGAACATAATTACAGCATGCAAAATTATGTGGAATGGCTTGCGCCAGTGTTGAAGCCCGAAGAAGGAGACCACCCCCCACCCCCAAATGCCGCACTTTTTCCAATAGGAATTATTGATCCATACTTGTAAAGTTAATCTAAGTCACGCAATTTGTCTCCCAGCTTTAGAGAAGAGAACAATAGATTAAGATCGTACTGCCACCACCCAATAAGTAACACTCGGCGAGCAATTTGATCCATTGATGGTTTCCACCTAATATGTTCCCCCAGGTACAGTTTCCCTAAATCTATTAGACGTTTACAGTCTTCTTGGATGTGCTGCCTGGGAAAGTCTATCACACTGTATTAACCTGACAAGGTAATATGCTCCTCTCTCTTATATTTCCATAGCCAGAACGCGAGCTTGACCTTGAAACAACCAGCAATGTTTCTTACCATCCCCTGTTCTTAAGGAAGGGGAAAGTTGTGCAATCTCACACTGCTATAGTGGCAAACTTCAAAGGCCTTCCATCCAAAAGGTATCAGTGCATGGTGCAGCGTCAAAGTTGGTCGCTCCCATTCCCAGAAGTTAGCATAAGGATGCATGTCCTCACCTGGCGCTAGCCAAGAACCGAGAATCAAGTTTATTGTGCAGTCTAAAGCACAAAAATACAACCATAAGCAATAAAAGCAGGTCACTCGGTAATAACATACACTGAAATCCACACAACAGAATATCACAGATTGTCAAACACAGCCATGGCCTCTCACCTTAGACCTTTTGTATCTGGAAGAGCAAAAAATGCAACCCTATGGGCAATGGATGGGCCATTATCAGACAATAGAAGAATCACCTTCTTGGAATCTGGAATGCCAGGGGCCATTGAGGGTAATCTACCAAGATACCAATCTACCAAGATCGTTGGTTCTGTCTGGCCCCCACCTGGTGGAACGAGCTTCCTGAAGAGATCAGGGCCTGGTCCAAACTCCCAAAATTCTTCAGGGCCTTGATTTATTTATTTTAACATTTATCAGGTATGTGAAGCAAACTTCACACCATCCTGGAAAATGTGTTACCTTCAGCAGTGAGCATCAGATGGCTTGGCTAAATTAAATCGGATGCCATCTTGAAGCCAAAAAAATAAATATACCTCAGAACTGTTTGCTCGGAATAAAGCAACAGGCTGCCTGAAAACCTGGGAGATTAATAATTAAAAAAAAAAAGAAATGGAAAATTCAATTTGTAGAAAAATTAATTAAGAGTGAATGGAACAACTCCCTGAGCATATGGTTGAAAGGTTTGCCAGCGTTGAGGAGCAATTTATTTTTGTATTGATATATACTTGTAAGATGTCCAAGGCATTCTGTATCTCCCTCTCCTTTGGAGATACAATCCTTTAAATTAAAAAATAAAATAAAAGGCAGGGTGGCACCGTTTATCTGAAAAGATTGCCAAAGAAAGAAGAATGCAAGAAAGAAAGAACCTCAATCCATCAGTGTGGTGATATAAGGACAAATGGTCTCATATGCCAGCCGTCTCTGAAGAAGTGAGCAGTGACTCACAAAAGCACATAGTTGGCCACGAAATTGGTTCGTCTTTAAGGGCTACTGGACTCTGGCTCTCTGAGGAAGGAAGGAAGGAAGGAAGGAAGGGAGGAAGGAAGGAAGGAAGGAAGGAGGGAGGGAGGGAGGGAGGGAGGGAGGGAGGGAGAGATCGAAGAGAAGGAAGAGAAGGAAGGAAGGAAGGAAGGAAGGAAGGAAGGAAGGAAGGAAGGGAGGGAGGGAGGGAGGGAGGGAGGGAAAGATTTATGATAGAGCTGCGGTTGCCCAGGTTGTAGAGAAAGCTGGGTAATGCTTCTTTGATTTCTGTAATGCCTATTTGTTTTGCCACAAAGATCCAGTTTGTCTGGAGACTCTCGTACGGTTTAAATTTCAATCCCTCTTTTCGCAGGCAGTGTCTCGAGCCGCTTTAAACAAATGTATATGTATGTACACACAATGGTATATACATATATAATAAAAAACAGGCATAAATATGTATGCCTTCCTTTGCGGCATTGCTGTAGGTGCTTGGAATTAATATGTCTGCCTTTGTTTATTTCATAATTCTTTAGATCTGAGGGAAAGCTGCTTGCTTGAGACTTGCTTTTCTAGGTAACTCCAAGGACAAATCGCGGAGTTATACGATGCATTACAAAATCACATTGATAAATAATTATTCCCATATGTGAGAAAGCATAACCTGTTTTGCATCGGAGAAAACTGGAGGAGAGAGGGGAAAATTGGCTCTCGCAAATAGATCCATTTTGTTGTTAAACTTTGGGGGGGGATTTTTTGCGGGGGGTCTATTATGATCCAAGAGCCTCTTGTGGCGCAGAGTGGTAAGGCAGCCGTCTGAAAGCTTTGCCCATGAGGCTGGGAGTTCAATCCCAGCAGCCGGCTCAAGGTTGACTCTGCCTTCCATCCTTCCGAGGTCGGTAAAATGAGTACCCAGCTTGCTGGGGGGTAAACGGTCATGACTGGGGAAGGCACTGGCAAACCACCCCATATTGAGTCTGCCATGAAAACGCTAGAGGGCGTCACCCCAAGGGTCAGACATGACTTGGTGCTTGCACAGGGGATACCTTTACCTTTACCTTATTATGATCCAAGGAGATACGACATTTTATTGTCCCCAAATAACAGATGTGCTGTAAGTGAGTTGCTCCATGACGAAACTACTGAAGGCAAGTGAAGGCAAGTGACAACAAGGGCGAGCGAAGGCAATGTAGTGTCACATTACAACGCTAATACCTTGACCACAAGATGCAGCACCGATTCTCAAACTTTGTTACTTTCCTGAGAGACAGGGGTCCCAAAGGGTCAGAACTGGAGATGTAATGGTCGCTGTGCAATATTCATGAAGTCACAAATGCATACAATTGAGCTGAAGTCTCCTGTTGACCCCATCAGCACAATGGAGGAGATGGTCTGAAAAATTCCAGGACGTACCTAAGTGAACTATGCTAAATACACATCTCCTCCAGTGCCCCCTGTAGGCTATCTGTCATATGCTTTTGAATCATGCCTGCTAGAGATCTTTCATATTCCAACCATGACAAGAGGTATAGAACAATCAGCACGTTGGGTGTCTGATGCTTCCCGACTTTCTGAACCTTTGTTCATTGCAAATGCAGAGAGAGCCTCCTGGGAATTCTTCCTCTCTCTTTCTCTCCTCCCCCGCCCTTCCATTTTTTGTCAGCTTTTATTACAGGAAGGGGGGGGAATATAATTGGTAAACCCAAGTAGTTACATATTAACCACAGAAATGGGAATGGAGCTATTAAGGGGCCTGACCTTGGATTTCCACTTTCTTCTTTTGTCATCCTAATGGGGAGCGGCGAGCTCAGCCAACCTTTGCTAATGGCCCAGAAGTCCACCGTCGCTAGCACCAGACTTCAAAATGCAGGATATATATTTTTTAATGGCTTCACTGTTCCTTTGGAGGGTGACCGGCGGCCGCTTCAGTTGGGTTTTTGCAGTGGCGACACAGAGAGAATTTGGCAAGGGTGTCTCTTTTTTTTTGGGTGTGCTTCGCCAGGCGCACCAGCCAGAAGACTCTTCTCCTATGCAACCTCATAGGGATGCTATCCCCCCCCCCTCGCTTATTTAACCTACCTGGGGGTCTGGCGTCCCTTGCTGTGGTTCAGGGGCAGAGAATCTGCATGGCATGCAAGAGGTCCCCGGTTCAATCCCTGGGATCTCCAGTTAAAGCATGAGGTAGAACTTCTGCCTGAGAACCTGGAGAGCCGCTGGGAGTCTGAGTAGACAAAGATGGACCATGGGTCAGGTTCAGTAGAAGACTGAAACTATGGGTCATCTTCTCTATGAAGCTACGTTGGGCAGAGCACACGCAAAAGTGAGCATATGCAAGAACATTTGGTCAGTTTTCTATTCGATCCGAATTGATTCTCACTGAATCGATTCATCTGAATCACCGATAGTGTAGCTTTGATTCGGCTGCATCGATTCAGATGCGGCCGAATCGGTTCGGCACCACTGGAACCAATGGTACCAATTCAAGGGTATGGGGATTCCCCCTTTCTATAGTTTCTGGACTCTGGGGGATGGGCGCTTGAGGAAGAAGACCAAACTTGCAGCATAGCTGTGGGAGTCTCTTCTCAAGATATCCCCCAAGTTGTACAATTATCGGACCAGGGGGTCCAATTCTAGGGGCACCCAAAGAGGGTGCCCCCATCCAATACCCATTATTTCCTATGATGAAAAAAAGACTCTCTGGTCTGTACCAGGCCTCTCTGGAGTGAAGAAGCTATGCCCAGCTATAAGGAGGGAAAGGGGAATGGCTCCCCCAGCTTTAAAGTTATTATTATTTATTAAATTCATAAACTTTCCTTCCCTAATAGTGCCACTTCCTGAAGCGCATGGGGGTCCTGAAGGCATGGGGAATCTTGGATGTTCTTCTGTATTGCTGGCTAGACCCTACAATTCTTTGCGCGGTACCCAGCCTCCTGTAAATATTGACAAGGAAGAAATGTTTATATCTATGGACAAATTTAAACCACACACAACCACTGGCCCGCTATTCATAAGGAACAATTGCTGTTTGAGCTTTAAGGAAGTTTGTGGTGGAGGGGGGCAGTGGGGAGTCTCGAGGATAGGAATCTAGGCAATGCCTCTGAAACAATGGCTGGTTGTCTGTGACGCCCCCACACTTACGCATCTATCACCATTGCGGTTTTGGATGCTTTCTCCGGAATGCCTCGGAATAATTCTTTTCTTGTACAGTCTTTGTTCGTGCGTACAGGCCGCAGATAATTACAGTGAGATGTTGCTTTAAAAAAAAAAAGATTGTTTTATTTGACGCACACTAATTCTGTTGAATCCGGAATAACATCTCTGATTTGGACCGCAAGCAACATGGTGGCACATCGTGGGAGAGTTCTCGGGCGCAGTCCTAGATCGTGACATCCGTGGGCGAAGGAGATTCATGGGTAAGGGCTGAGGTTGTTTCCGAAACGGTGCCTTTCCTCCACTTTTGTCAGGCGAGGAACTCCTCTTTGAGTTGTCAGGCAACAGAGGTAATTCACCGGCTGCTTTGGAAGGGGGACTCAAGAGCATAGCCCTCACCTGGATAGCCCAGCCAAGCCTGATCCTATCACATTTCAGAAGCTATGCAGGGCTGACCCTAGATAGGATTTGGATGAAAGCTCTCCAAGGATTTGGGGGGGTTGTTCCCCCAAGTGATGACAATGGCAAACCTCCAAACATCCCTTGCCTGGCTGCAACACTATGGCATTATGCTCCACTGACATCCCTCTTTTCCCCAAACCCCACCAACCTAGGCTCAAACTCTCCAGGAATTTCACTAACTGGAACCGGCAATTGTGGGAACGGGCCTCTATAGCCTGGGGATGGGCTGTAATTCCAGGGGATCCCCAGGTCCCACCTGGAGGCTGGCATCCTGAGCTCCACCATGAACGTTCCAAACCCACCTGACTGTCGTATGACGTTCTAGGAATGCAGCCCTCTGTGGTAGATGCCCCTTGTTTCAAGACGTATCAAAGGAAACTTAACCCTGGAAAACATTGAGCAGCGTTGTATGGTGTCATTGTAATGCTTTCTTGGCCCTTGTGGAAGAAAACGTTGCCCACTGGCCCGGATCCTACCAGAGTTTCCGTATTGAAAGAGGAAAGAGGACTTCTGGTTTTGTTCCCTGGTATTCTGGGAATCATGGGACCCAATTGCTTTGTTGGGGACTGTGCTATTTGTTGGTTTGCCTCCTGAAGGCTGGGAAATTCATGGGAGATTGGGGGAAGGAACCTGGAGAGGAAGAACTGATAGAGCTGGTTTTTAATACTCTGCTTTTCATGAGTCCCAAAGCAGCTTACAAACAAATAAATGCAAGTTTCCCTTTTTTGTATACTTGGGAGATTTATGACCTACCCTCAGTTATGATGCTTCCATGACTGGGCAAATTCGGCTGCGTTAACCAAATCTCCCAGCAGGTTCATCCCTTCACCTGCTCTTGTCCTCCGGCTTCATTTCCCTGTAGTCTTATGACTGCATACAATTTGGTGGTCTCCCCCTCTCCTTTCACCACACAGACATTCAAGATTTGAACCCCAACGTCTACACTTCAGCTGGTCACAGATCCGGAGAATTATTCGGCGGGCAAGAAGACACACGCACGGGAGACTAGCAAACGGCCGCGCCGTCATTAAAATGTAAGCGAGTGGTTGGGTGAGATAAAAGCCGGCTGCTAGAACGGGCCCTGCGGCGAAATCCGGTGGATTTGAATCTCCATCTAAATCACGGCTAATTAATACCTTTCCTCATCCTCTTGAATGAAAAATAATTTACAGTTAAGTCGAGCCGGCTTGGCCGTAATCGCTCTAACTGCCTTCAATGTATGTTTTGAAACTTATCCTTGCATTTCACGATCTGTTTGTTTTACTACTATGGGCATAGAGGAGAGAGTTACTGTAATAATACCGCCGGAGTGCTAGGTTTTATCTTCTCTCAGTCAAATGTGATTGTTGGAGACCCTCGCCGTAATTGTTTCCATCCGTCTCTGCGTTATCTCTTTATCACCTTTGTCATAAACATTATTTCTTTTAAATTAAAGAAAAAGGGGGTCTCTCTGTTATCAACACGTCAAGCGATTCGGAAACAGGCCATTCAATAATAATGGGATCAATACATTCTTAGGTTTCCCCCCCCCCCCCTTTCCCGGAGCACTCGTCAAGTCAATTAATCACGCAACTCTAACGGATTCTATTTTTTTTTTAAAAACACCTTTTCAAAATATGTTATCTCTGTACCCATTTAATTATTTTCCTATACAAGAAAAGATTGGGACCATAATGTCCCTATAATAAATTGAAGGTTGGAAAACAAGCAGGATAATCATTTAAGAACCTGATAGACTTCATCGGAAGGTTTGAAGACACAACAGCAGGTCAGTGGGGGGCAATGTGTGTGAATACCTTCACACAGGACCCACTTGGCCTGCTCTGAAAGCCTAACCTTCATCTGTGGGGACTTTGGACTATTTCTGGACCACCCCTTGACTTGCTGTCTGCGTCAACATTCAGCTCAACCTCCTCCTATGCTGGTGCCCACCCCAACCTTGGACTGTGACGTAATCACTTAAGCAACACAAGAGTGATATTTCCTCTCCTATAACATTAGATTTTGGGGGCAGCAGGAGACTCCAAGAAGTTGATGGACAAGAGATTGGTGATGGACAAAAGGAAAGTCTGCAAATGTCCAGTTGATCTTGTCCCAGTTCCCTTTCTTGCAGACTACGGAAGATATCAGTCCTCCTTTGTTCCCCCTCATCTGGGACCACCACTGAGCCATGAGAACCCAATAATTTGTTCACATTGTTGGATGTCAGGAACTATTAGAGTTCGAGGGCTGCAGGGTTTTTTTTCTTGTCCGTTTGCTCCGTCCTTAAGCATGATGGGAATAGAATCGATCTCCTACCTGGGAGGTGAATGTTTTTAAGACACCAAGGCATCTCGCAGGGAAAGAATCTTTTATCTCGGTCTTCCGGGTCGTGCCCTCCACCGTAAAAACACAGCAGTTCGGCCACTGTAAATTTCTTCTGGAGAGCGAAATGGGATGGGATGGAGTTAACCCTAGCACAACACACAAGATGGGATAACAGGGAGGCTTCACAAAATAATAACAATAATGATTTATTTTAACCCTGTCCTTCCCTAGTTGGCTTGGGGCAGCTGAACCATAAGCTGGATTTCTAAAAACCCCTCTGAATACTATACTAAAATATATAATACTTCCCCGCCTAACTTGCAAGCTTATTTTCTCTGTTTAAGTCCCGTCCCTTATGAAATGGAGGAGAACCCAAATCCGTTAATACTCCAGCTAATTGATGCCACATTGAAATAATTTCATCCCACTGGAATTCTCTTTGGAGTTTTATATTTCTTCGGGTGGACAAGTTCCCAACAGAGATGCTGGAGAGCCTTCCAGAAGAACAGTGAGGTCATCGCTTGAATGCCACTCGGTTTGCGAGCAGTGTAATGAGATATTTCCTGCCCACCCCCATTCTCTTCCAATCTTCATTACTGATGGAGAAACAGATCTGCCCCATAAAAGCAAAACAGCTGGTTCCTGACCCCCCACCCCCAGGATAGTTCCTTGTTTTGGAAGAGTCCTGCACCCTCTGAGAGCTCATAGGCTGACTTAGAGGTCTGAAAAACAGGCTTCTATTGAAAACAACCGGCTTCCTTTTCCTATCGGCTTTGTTGTTTTCTAAATCTTTGCCTCCTGGGGGAGAAGAAGTGTGTTGCAAGCAGTAATCAAGTCTTCTGGGACAACCGGGAGATTAAAGCAATATGGGTTTTTTTTATACCCTGCTTTTCACCATCCAATTGAGTACCCAAGGACCTTACAAACACTTTCCCTTCCACTCCCCACAACAGATACCTTGTGAGGTAGGGAAGGCTGAGAGAGCTCTGAGAGAACTGCTCTGCAAGCACTGTTCTAAGAGAATTGGGACTGGCCCAGAGTCAAGTTCTCCACTACACCACACTGGCTCTCATGATATTTGAGCAGTTTTGATACCTTATGCAGGAATCAATGGTCGAAGTTGGCTACCGGGAGCTCCAGAAAGTGACACATGAATATGCTTGTTTCATTTTCATCCTTATATTCTTTTAGAAGCTGCATTAGTGTGCAGTACAGCTTGATTTGGGGGGCATAAGATTTCAAAAATCCAGGTGCTCTTTTGTCCGACAGATTTATTAGTAGCAAAATCAAGACAGTCCCCAATCCAACTTGAGGCTGCATAAAGAACAAGCCCACAGGGGCTTGGTGGAACCCAGTGCGCCCTTGTCAAATATGGACCCAAGGCATGAGCCCTGGCCACCATACCCCATCACCGGTATTATCACAGAAAAGATTATGTCCAGTTAGGGTGGTGCCCTCAACATTTCTGTGCCTGTGGGCATCTTCAGAATTCTGACAAAGCCATTGGGGAAAATCACAAAATGGCGGCTCCAGGAGGTGGGGCACACCACAAAATGTGGTTAGATTTGTATTTCACCTCAATCTGTGAGTTTTTAATTATTATTATTATTTCACTGCCCTATCTGGTGAGATTCAGGGCAGTTTACAATAGAATAAAACATAAAATGTATCTAAAAATTTTGTGCCAGAAGCTCTGTTCAACAGGATACCTTTTAATCTGCACAGTCATTCCGAACTCCCTCTGGATAAAAGCCACAACTAGCCGTGCTCATGTCCTAAAAGCACTTGGCAGGTGCCATAAAAGGTGTCAGTGGGAGTCACAGCACCCCTGGGCACCCTGTCGGGGACCCCTGACTTAACATAATGGAACACAGGTGTTAATGTCGCCTCAGTATGGAAGGATTTTTCACTGTCAAACACCCTTATAGCTAGCAAATTGTTAGAACTCAGTTTTTCAGACTGCTCTTAGCAGTCTTGGGTTTTGGTTTTTGAGTTTTTGTTTTTGGAGGGGGGAGAGAACACCTGCCGGCACAGAATTAGCCAAAGAACGGACAGAGGAGAAAATGACTCAGACTTAATTATATAGCTAAACTAAGCAACCGAATGAAAGTGGTTGGAAAACTGGTTCCGGGTACAGGTTCACAATCCGGCAATTCATTTCTAGTGAGTAGGAGAACTCAACAAGACTGCAAAGGGATGAAATTGGGGGAGGGGGGGGGAAACAATGTTTTCAATCAAGATGTTTCACAATAGCCTCCCCCCAGGAGTCTGGTCGAGGGAAAGTTACGACTGGTGTGGCATTATTCAGAATAATTGCATGAGTCAAGACCAATTAGTCATTTATGACAAAAGCATAATTCTGTTTGTTCAAAAAGAAAGAAAGGGAGGAAAGGAAATTAATAAGCCTGCGAGTGAAGTCCAACCAAGGCTGGGGGTGATTTAGATTACCAGAGGAATGGCAGTTCTCCATTTGCTGCAGGCCAAATAATATTACACAAGTTTTTTGCCTCTATTTCCTCCCTCCCGAGGCTGTTGGGGGAGAAGGCCTCGAAACAGTGCTCTCGGCAGACTGACACCCCTGACCAATCCCTGTCTACCAGGCCATATAAATTCCCAGCCTTGGCCCTTAATCTTCAGCTTTAGCAGCTGTTTCCATTGCTGTCTTACTGTGTCCACCACCGGCTGGGGCAGCCATTTTGTTTCGGTACCTGGACCCAAAGAGGCGTAGAACCAGTTTTGTAGTTCTAAAGAGGTTTGGGGTTTCTGGTTGTTGAATACTGGTTATCTGTGTGACATGCCAAAGTATTTTTTTTTTGAAATGCATATGCATTGCAGAACCATGGGCATTTGGTGTTCGAGACGCCAATCGATTGACAGCAAAATGCTTCTCAGATCTTGCCCTAGGATTCAGAAGAAGCATTCCGATATTCTTGAGAGGTACAAAGAGAGCCCACGGCTTCAAAGTTTAAGCATACGCTCTTGGAATTACATCCCTTGAAATCAAAGGGAGTCACGACTGACTCCGCACATTTTGGACTGGCCCGCATCCTCCTGAATCTGAACGCCAGGTCGAGCGAACGATGGAGTTGTGCTAACCAGTCAAAGCATCCCAAATGCTTTGAGTTACAGCTATTAGTTATTAGTATTATTGTTACGGTTATGTATATGTTATGGATTGTTTCACGTATTGTTTATACGTTTTTATGTAAACCGCCCTGAGCCTCCGGGGAGGGCGGTATATAAATAAATAAATAATTCTGTTGTCAAACTTATTCCCGATCTGTTTCCCTCATTTGTTCGTCTTTTTATAAAACCAGTAGATACAGTGAAAATGCTTTCCGCCTGCTATGGGCGACATTTAGAAACTCTGCATACCACTGTTCCTTTTTTATTATCAGGAGATGCTAGGATGGATTTGCAAAGGTTATTTATTTTTTTTAATTCATTGCCCTGCTGTGTACAGAGGGCTTTTATTATCTTCCGAAATGCATATCGCACAAACATGGAATAGTGACAAAACGCTGAGTGTGGGGAGGGGATATAAATGAAATGGAAACTAGATGGGTAGATTAAGAGTATGTTGTAAAGCAACAGCTACGACACATCCACACACACACACACACAGTTGGATGTCTAATGTTTCCATGCGCAGCCCATGACTGTCTGCATGCTCAGTGTACTGTTTTCTTGTTGTCTGTGAATGTCCATACACAGGGGGAACAGGCTCGGCCACTGGTGCCCCCCACAAGAGAGAGGGGTGGAGAGTCCCCAGAATGACAAATGATTTCCAGACTACAGAAATCACTTATCTACTTATTTCAAAAAACACTATTCCACGTGTTAGATCCGTGGGTTCGTAGGATGGCAGGACACTGGGAGTTCAAGCTCTTTATTGTGATCCTTGGGCTGGCAGAGTCTCCTTCTAGTTTAAGGAGTCTTCTACTAATCTAAGTGGCTCTTCCATTGGAGGAAGAGCCAACTGAAGACTGAGGAAAGCTTTATGCTTGTCCACTTCCCTTTGCACAACTTCCCTTTGCACAAAGTTCAAGCTCTTTATTGTGATCCTTGGGCTGGCAGAGTCTCCTTCTAGTTTAAGGAGTCTTCTACTAATTTAAGTGGCTCTTCCATTGGAGGAAGAGCCAACTGAAGACTGAGGAAAGCTTTATGCTTGTCCACTTCCCTTTGCACAACTTGTAATTATAGCTCAAAGCAACATCCCATCCCAGTGAAATGTTGTGCCCCCACTGAAGCCCAAGGCCAAGAAGAAGAAATGAGGAGGAAGAGGGGAAAGTTGGGCTTCAGACCCTGCTTTTTCACTACTTGAAGGAGACCAGGTCAACTTTGAAAGCATAAAACTAGTCAGTGAGGCGAGTTTTCTCTCTCTCTCTCTCTTTTAGTCATTAGCAGTAATTAAAAAACCCAATTAAAGCTGCTTTGCATTCCCAGCTAGGGTAAATTAAAGCACGGAGGCCCCTCAAAGGCCTTATAATAAAGGTAGTTTTTCCTCACCGCTGTGAATTAACCACTGGTCACTGCGCCAGGAGTGGTAAATAATGTTTCCTCTCTGGGGATCAGCATTCTCCGTTGCTTGGCTCTGTTGGTATCCGAGCCAAAACATGCAATGAAGAAGGGAAAATTCCAGAACTCGACACTTCATGACAATTACATATCTGGGGCTGAAACAGAAAAACAAATGGGTTTTTCTGGGGTAACTGTTCTTGGTCAGGAGGTGCGTGAAATATTATTTCCCGTCACACATCCTGGAATTTCTTGCCACTGTCTTGCCTGTGGCCTAGGGGGGCAGCTTTTAAGTTTGGATTCCAGGATATAAATGCTTCTGAAATTCTCTTTCTTGGGTCACCCATTCCCAGCTTGGGAAATACCTGGCGTTTTGGGGATGGAGGTGAGAGATCACCCTCCAAAGTGGCCATTTTCTCCAGAACTGATTTCTGGAGCCGGGAGATGAGTCATAATTCCATGCCTCATCTGGAGTTTGGCCACCCTAATTTCTCCCTGGGGTTTTGAAACTCCAAGATTATCCACTTTTCCTTCAAAAGGGTTGGTGCCTGGCAGGATGCCCTTTGTTCTGCAGGCATAATAAGAGCGGGTGCTTGCAAGAAACAAAGCTCCAGATTCAAATGCCTCTTTCAACAGTCTGCCAGCTCCTCCGAATGCCATCTATTAATAATACAATAAACAAAACAAAAGCCCACGTTTTGTAATGGATGCATTAACAAATCTGCCACCACAGATCCCAGGGCACTGGAAACCCTTTAAAAAAAAAGCTGATTTAAACATTTGCCGGCCTCTTCAGTTAAACAAACCCAGCCTAGACCTTCGGCAGCATTGCCAAATCCCCCGCAGGGCTGCAAAAAAGAGACTTTTGACCCGCCGCCTATGATGCTTCCTGGCTTTCTGTCAAAAGCATCTTTCTTCCCCCGCCCTTCCTCTGCCTTTTATGCGCTGCAAAATCCAGCAGTTGCAAAGCGCAACCGGACACAAAGCTCGGAAATCTGCAACGGAGACTACCGTGCAAGCCGTCGCCTGCAGAGCTAGCCCGCCCCCTGAGCCCCCAATTTTTTGGGGGGTGTCTTCGTTGATAATCCCCGTTTAAGATGGAAAAAAAAAACTCGTTTTTCCCCCGCACGCCGATAGGCGGCGCAGCCACCCGTCCAAGCGAGCGAGCGGGCTGGACGAGTTGACAGCGCGTGCGCGGCTCCCTTTCGCCGTCTCTCTGACTCTCCCTCACTGCGCATGCGCTTCCCCCCCCCCTTCTCCGACCGTTAGAACCTGCGCTCGATACCTCTTTTTCGCGCTTGCCGCTTCCTCCCGGCCCCTTTGCGCTCGTCCCCCGAGCGTCCTGGCCAATGGCTGAGCAGGGAGGCGGGGCCTGGAGGAGGCGGGAAGGGCTCGCGCTTGTTCGCGTCTCTATTCAGTGACTGACTAGAGCTGAGGTTGTATGGAGGCTTGTCTTCGTTTTTATTTTTCCCCTCTGTGGAGAGCAGGCGAATGTGTGTGACACTCTTAGTTTCCATATAATCCTGAGCTGGTTTAAACTATTTTTCAAATTTTGCCCCTCAGTTTAGGATAGGTTTCCATGTAGGGTTGACATAAGGGCAGCCATATTGGACCAGGTCAAAGTTCCATTCTAGTCAGCCCTCTGGTTGCCAACAGCAAAGGGAGGTCCACAAGCAAAGCACGCCTAACAACAGCTCCCCTTTTGCTGGCCGCTTCCTTACATAGCCTTGGTGCAATTTCCCCCCCACACTTTCTAAGGTGACCAGATTTTAACATTGGTAAAGCGGGACACCATTCAACGGGGGGTGGGGGGGTCTTGATTAAAAATTTGGTCTATATGGAGCAACAAAACGTTTCATAGAACGCAAAAATAGTATTGTAATATATATATATTTAATTTCAACATAAGTACAATTTGCCAGGTACCCCCAGATGTCCCTCCAAAAGTGGGACAATCTGGTCACCTTACACTTTCCCCCTCACTTTAGGACACATTTACATAAAGGCTAGATTGACATAAGAGAAGCAGAGAGTTCATTTGGTCTGCCTTGAGTCTGCTGCCAGGTCGCCTAAATCCTCATTCTGTGAGGGAGAGGAAGTTTCTCTGTTCAATTTCACCAGGCTCTGCATAGTTTTGTTAGCATCTCTGTGATGTTGTTTCCTTAGCTGCCTTTAAAAAACCAAACACCTAAAATGCCCAGATATTTTAGCCTGGCTTCCTAGGCAGGTGCTTCAAAGTCCTCCATTGTTTGGGTTTTATCTGACTTTGCGTTTGTTTCATTCATGTAAGAAACACAAATGTGGATTAGATATTGTTTTGGTTTGGTTTGACTTCGTTTGTTTCATTCATGGAAGAAGCACAAAGGGGGATTAGATATTGTTTTGGTTTTGTGTAACTGTGTTTGTTTCATTCATGGAAGAAACACAAACGGTGTGGATTAGAGAAAAGATCAGAGCTGTGTCAAAGTCAATGGTGGCTAGAGAGGAAAAGAGACAGACACATTTTGCTTGCAAGACTCCGCTCACCCATTGCACTCAAATTTAATTATAAGTAAAACCATAAGATCAGACCGCATTGATCTTTGGTCCCTCTTGCAACGTTTACTGAAGACAGTGAGATTTATTCCCAGGTAAGACTGCAAGGTGCATTAAACTCTGGCACTCTGATTTATGGCCTTGAGTGGAGAGGGGTAAGAACTGTGCGCCTTGAATTCACCAGTATTGTCTGTCGACTTGTCCCGCTGTTTATTTATTACATTTATATCCTGTCTTTCCTTCCAGCCAGGGACTCCAGAAGGATCCCCATCGCAAATGACTGTACAGTTACAAGCTATCCGCATCTGAGGTACAGCAATGAGCACCACCTACCTACCGCCTAAAACATTGTCTGTTTTCTGCATTAAATACTAAAGCAGCCAAGAGATGCCCAGAGGCTTTTTAAAAAGGGCACGCCTAAACAACGCTGCCTTACCCTGCTTCTGGGAAGTCATTTTAGCTGAGGTCTTCTTAAGCACCCCGGGTGGGCTGTTCAATAATTCAAGGCCTACGCCAAACAGCTGCTGGTTTTTATAGACTTTCGAACCTTAAGCACCTTTCTTTGACCTTTTGGCTCTGCCTCGGGCCTCCTGCCCTTGACCCCAGCGGTCTCACCCATGGGTGTTCCCTGACTCAGGCTCTGCCGCAGGGAGACCTTTCCCTTTTCCAGCATTGCACATTTTCAGAACTGGCCACCCTAGATCTAATGGCTGAAACTTAAGAAAGATTGTAATATTTGTCTGCAGGGCATTGGGGATGTAAATGAACCTCACTTTGGAGTTGGACAGTGAATGTTGGGGCAATCCACTGGTTAGTTAGGGAGCCCTTGGTTGCGTTCTTGCATTTTTCAACCACAACACCCCTGTGAGGTAGGTTAGACTAAGAGAGGGGGGGGGGAGAGGACAAGACTCAGCCATAAGGAGGGTATAAAAAAGAGGTCAAAAGGGAAGAGAGGTATGAAAGGGCCTGTTGGAAGGTGGGGGAGGGCAGATTTGGGAAACTTGAGGGGAAGGAGAAAGGTGTGCCGGGACAGACTTGCCTCCAAAGTGAAACGAGACCTATTTCTATGCCTGCCAAGTGAGGTTTAAGATCCAGTGCAGAGATGGGAGTGGGGGGATCCAGGGCAGAGAGGTGGTGGAGGAGGGCCTAAGCCTCTCTTCTCAGCAGCCCGTCCCGGCGAGTTCAGCGACAGCCCCCAAAACGTGGGTGAGGCTGGCCCCGGTAGGGTGACGCGCGCCCTCCTGTCCGGTTTGCGCCCCGCGATCTGCGCAGCCCTTGAGGTCCCAGAAGTGTCGGGGGCGGGAAGGGAGCGAGAGTCCCCCCCCCTTTCCCAAATTTCAGACCGGGCTGGGAAAGCGCCCGCCGCGGATGCCCAGGGCCAGCCGGGGACGCCGAGGCTTCCTCCTCCTCCTCCTCCTCCTCCTCCTCCTCCTCCTTCTCCAGCCCTCTGCCTGTCTTCTTGTGTTTGCAGCTGGAGGACAGCCCTGCGACCCCTCGGGGGCGTCTGCGACCAGCGAGGAGGACCCTCCAGCCACGCCGCGGCTTTTCACCTTGCGGCCACCTCTCCTGCAGCGCCAGCGACGCCGCCTCCGCCGCCTCTGCGCTTGTTGCCACGGCCGCTGCGAGCCCTGCTGCTTTGGCGCGCCGCGGGGAGGTGAGAGCGCTTGGGCGTCCCTTCCCCTCTTTCCTCCCGGGAGGGGAAACCTGATCCGGGCTGCCCCACCTTCGCTCGAGAGGGGCCAGAGTTCAAGAGGGAGAAGGAGAGCGCCCGCCCGCCCGCCTGCCCGCCCTCCCTCCTTCCTTCCCCTCCCCTTGGCGGCGAGCCGGTTGCACAGCGAGCTGCGAAGCGCGGCTCAGTTTACCTGCTCGGCTGGAGCTGCGCGGATCTCCGCAAGCGCCCGGGCGTCGCGAGAGGGGCTGGGCTGAGGCTCCTGCGTGTGGGGGGAGTGTTAAAGGAGGAGGGGGGGGGCTGTTTGGCTGAAACCTGTCCGCGGGCTCGCCGCGATGCCTCCGTGGGATGCCTCTCCGCTCCTGTCTCTCGGCGAGACCGAATGACTTATTCAAGAGCTGGGAACTTCCAGCGGCGGCGATGGAGAGAGGCGCGGCGGCGCAGGAGCCCAGCCAGGCTTAATCGCCAGGGGGACCACTTTCCCCGTCGTCTTTGCGGTATGGAAGGGAAGGTGCTCTCCGCCTCGCCTGCCGGGGGCCGGCTTCTGGGCTGGGCTGGCCCCGTCCCTCCCTCCTCCTCCTCCTCCTAGGTCCAGAGGCGCCCCTGGCGAACCCCAAACCCTCCTCGGCCGAGACCCCCCGACTCCCGGGAAGTTCCCACGAGGGCGCCCGCACCGAAACTCTCTCCGCCCGCCTGCCCGCCGGCGTGGGTCGGCGGGAGGGGCGGCAACATGTGCCCGGCGTTGCAGCCCGCTGGCTTTGGTGCAGTCGGCGCTGTGGATCTGCCGGGCGCCCACCGGAGACTCATGGCCCGGGGGTGCTGTTTGCGTTGGCTTTGCCAAGCCTGCCCGGGGCGGCGACCCCTTCTTCCTCTTGGCCCCGCAGCGCCCCAAACGAGCCGGGCTGGACGGGAAAAGGGGCACGGAGCCCTGGCCCCGCCGAGGAGTCGTTGGCGGGGGCGAGCGATGCTGAAGTTAAACTTCTGTAGCTGCTGCTGCTTCTCCTCCTTCTTCTGCCGGGCCTGGTGGGCGTTGCTCCTCCTTCAGCTGCACATGTTGCCGGCGCTGGCGCAAGGTAAGGGCTGCTCCTTTCTCTTCCCGCCCGCCCCAGAAAGGTGTTCAGCCTTGCGCTGCCCGAGGAGCCCGGCCTCTCTCCCCAGCGCCGCAGTCTCCTCGCCAGCCTGGCATCCAAGGGGTGCCTCTTGCTTTGGGCATCGCTGCCCTCTTGCTTTGGGCAGCGTGGGCGACTCCACGTCTGCAGGCAGCGGAGGAGTTAATGCCGGGCTGGGTGGTGTCATGCCCACAAAATACGCGCTGCTGAACTGTCAAGAGAAACCGAGTCTGCCGGCTCAGGGCATGTTTTGGAAAGAGAGAGAGGGAGAGCGAGAGGCAGCCAGGGCGGGAAATGAATCCCCTTGTATGTTTGGCGCGACCGGGGCGCAAGCGAGCGCGGTCGAGGCCAGACAAACGGCGCGATTGATTCGTGTCTCCGCATTTCCACATCAAGAATCTTTATGGGTCGGGAGGAACAATAGGCTCCCCGGAGCCGACGCCAGCCGCTTTGAATCTCGGTGGCTGGTTCGCCTTTAAAATGGCCAAATGTATGTTAATTCGCCAAGCGTGTGTGTGAGTGTGTGTGTGTATTGGGAGGGAGGAAGAGGAGAATTTAAAAGCGTGGGCTCTCGCGTTACAGCTGGTCGCGCGGAACAACCTGATGAATACAAACGCCCCTTTCACTTTTTGCAGTCTCCCCCCCCCCCTCCAGTTCATTTGTCGACCGGTTGTCAAGCCGGGCGGAGCTTGTCTGTTTGGCACCCTGCTGGTCTCCAGCGGGGGTGTCTTCCTGCGAGTAGCGTGTAGAAGTTCACTCCTGCCAGGAAAACCAGGGTGTTTGGTTCAGGGCCCCGGGCGTTTCCTTTCAACCCAACAAAAGCTATTTCCCGGTTATTCTTTCTGGGTCCAATTTGTTTTCCTCCATGTGGATTGTTTTAAAAGAACTGGGAATCAAACAAGGTCCTAGTTTGGCTGCCAAGATATTTGAGGCTGAGCACCACCCAAGCCTTTTCCTTTTTCTTTTTTTTTTTTGCTTTGCAGAGAGCTAAGGGGATGTGTTTTTCTGCTCTAAAAAATCTTACCTACACTGAAGCCCAAAAAGAACTTAGCAGTGCTGGCCAGCACCCTCTCCACCCCTCTTTTTTGGTGTTGCATGGGGAAGAACATGGCCCTAGTGATTGGAGAGTTTGAGTGGTGAGAGGAGGAGTTAGGTAGCTATTCCTGCCCAGGCCTGCCTTGTCAGCATTTACTGGTTCAATGAAGTTTGTATCACCAGGCCAAAACATCTCTAAGACACTCTTTGGTAATCCATTTCAGCCTTTTAAACCTGCCTCCTTAGACCCCCTGGAATATGCTCTCAGCCCTTTCTTTGAACTGTTTTGAAGAACAGAGGCCTGTAAACCTCAGCTGGATAATATGTTTATACCCAAAACCACCTTGTTAATCTTCTCTGGAGCTACATTTTTCTGTTTTTGTAAATGTTTTCACTAAGCATCATCTTGACCTTTTGCAAGACAAATATTTGAACAGCTATTGAAATTGGGTTTCCTGAAGTCTGTGGTGAAGCCAGGTTTATATGCATATGCATGTGAAACAATTAAAGTGACCTTTCAAAAATTGAGAGGGAGAGAATTGGCTGAGTGGGGAAAGAAACCTTAATCTTTCACTGGAGAATACATATATTTATGTATCACTTGGTATTGTAGGGTGCAATCTAATGCTATTGTGTATATTACTGCAATCCTCATGAATACTTACTTCAGAGCACGTTCCCATAGAACTTGATGAGAACTATGCTTAGGATGCAGCTGCGTGATCAATCTTTGTGCCTAGTTTCTGTAGATTTAAGGGAAGAACAGACACTGCAAGTTCATGAAAATGGTCAATTATTAGAGTGATGGGTGGAAGGAGGAAAATTAATGTCAGATTCAAAAGCCATAGTTTTTTAGACAACTGTTTTCAAGAAAAATCCAATAGATCTGAACTGGTGTTCCAAGGACTGAAGACTGAAGACTCATTTGTGTTGGATTATAATTTGTATGTTAGGGACATTTCCCTGTAAGAAGGAAGAGAAAGATGTTATAAAGCAATGGTCCCCAACCCCCGGTCCGGAGACCGGGACCGGTTCGGGGACCAGTCGGTACCGGGCCGCAGATCCTCACCAGTGGGCGGCGGGAAGTCAGGGGCGCCAGCGGGAAAGAAAGTGGAGCAGGGGCTCAGACAGCAGCAATGTCCTTGGCAAAAGGCTAGCCCCCTCCTCCCTGGGCCTCAGTAAAATTGCCAAGCGTTGACCGGTCCCCGATGATAAAAAGGTTGGGGACCACTGTTATAAAGTATTCCCTTTGAGTATGTAATCATAGAGAAGGGTGCACTGTAGCATGACAAACGTAACTTAGGATCCTAGAAGTATCAATTGTGACAGGCTTTGTTATATCTCTCTCTGAGTTGATCAGTGCCCACAAGTTTTAAAAGAAACCTTATTGCAAGTTTGTATCTCAAGAGTTTCATTTGTATGGAGTCCTATCTTGAAGATGAAGAATATCTATTGAAGTTCTGTGTATGTGGCAATTCTACGAACACTTTACTTGGAGGAGGTCCTGTTGAATAAAATGGGAATGACTTCTGAGTAGGCCTTCTTAGAATTGCGCCTTCTTTGACTCTCCAGTCTGCTGCATCTGCTCAAATTGAGTCTGGAGAGTGGTGATTGGAATCCATTCACAAGTTGTACGATATGTCAAAAGAGTTTTAAAACAAATTACTTAGGTAGCATATTCTTGGAATTAACGAAGCGCATACAAGAGATGCTATTAACTTAATTCACAATAAACCAGATGAAAATAGGTTTTCAGGCCACATATTTTATGCACCAAAGACAGTGAAAACTGTTCAGTAATACTAAGCCGTACATTATAAGTGGTCAACTACTTTTATTCCCCCAGGCAGATTGTAGTGTGAAACAGAACATAATGGAAATATGACAATAATTCAGAGTTTTTGTGCCAGGTTCATCATTCGGGGTTTCCCAGCTGTTCAATGAAAAAAGCCATTGCTGATTACTGATATTATTGGTTTTAATAGATTTAGTGTTCTAGAGATGCCTTTCATTATTATGCTAGTAGCCACAATAGGCTCTACTATTAGAGAGGGAAGCAATTTATAGGTGTGATTTCAGTACTCTTTAACCACATTGGTCCACCAATCTTTTGCTTTCAGTCTTGTTTCTGAAGATGACTTTAAGGGGCTACTTGTCTACATGCATAGGCTGCTAGCTTCCAGATGAAGACCTTTCTTACACTGGTTATTGGCCCCGGGTTTGGTGTTGTTGGTAGTGTTTTTTTCCCCTTTTGCTTCCACACAGCACCATGGTGCATCTGTATACCTCCTCAGATTTCCCCAGTCATTCTTCTGACATTCCCCTAACCTTTCAGATCTACAGAGTTCTATTCAAGGTTAAGCTTTTGTGTTCCACCACACTTGATCGGATAACATGAAACAGAACATCCTCAACCATTACATATAAGTAGAGATAGGATCATAGAATCATAGAGTTGGAAGGGGCCATACAGGCCATCTAGTCCAACCCCCTGCTCAACGCAGGATCAGCCCAAAGCATCCTAAAGCAATTTCTAAGAAGGGGGATATCATCATGCCATTAATCCAAGGGAGCATACAGCCTACCCGGGGCTTAGCTAATTGGGAAAGGCTTCCCTGGCTCATATCTCTATAGATGTTTTGGAATCTCTCCCCAAACCCTGGTTTATATATTTTATTTATTTTTCGATTTATACCTCGCCCCTACCAGCAATGCGTAAACGCCAGTTAAGGTTCAGGCTAAAGAATGCACAACACAACGCTTTCCATCTTTTACGACTCCCGGAAAAAATCAGGGCATTGCTTCCAAACCCCGTTCATTAAAGGTATATAGATGGAACAGTGACCTTTTTTGTCCTTCTGGGGATGACTCCTAACCCTTATTCCACCTTGGGAGGCAGTCTGTCAAGCCTCAGTTTCCCAATAAGGCCCTATCAAAGAACACACGAGAGAAACAGCTCTCTTTAGAGGTCCCTGGCAATGCTTCAAGCCTGTTTATGCTTTCTGCTGCTCCTTGCCTGGTTGTAGATTGACCCTTCCTGAACCCATTTCTTTTTGTCTGAGTTCCATCTGGTCTGCTTACTCCTCTCTTTATTCATTCACGGCCACCTGTGTTCTACCCTGCCTGCCCTGGCCACATAAGTACTTGAAAGATAGAGCATTTAATCGAGACTTTGTTAAATGGCTGAAGCCACTGAGTTCAGGCTAGTAGATGGTAACTGGTAAGCAAAATGTGGCTTTAGAAATGCGCAAATGTATCAAATGCCATGAAGTCAACAGGAAGTCCTTTGAACGGGTTTTGACTGCAGTATTTCTAATCATGGGATTGGTTATCCTCACTTTAGTACTAAACTCACCAAGGGTATGGTATAAATGAGGAGGTTTCACCACCTATTGATTCTTGAATTTGAGCTTGGAATCTTGCTACTGAGGTTAATTAATGTGGATAAGAGTTCCCCAGTGTGTTTAGTAAGTTATTCTTCTCACTACTCATTTAAAACCCCCCACTACTCATTTTCTTAGTGTTACCCTAAGCAGCATTATACCCATTAACTTCAATGAGTACACAGATCCAACATTTCTTAGAAGTCTTATGCCCCCTGCAGGGTTCTTCACTCTGCGGGTACTAATCTATCAGTGATCCCTGGCCCCCAAGAGGTATGCATGGCCTTGGCCTGGATCAGTGCCTTTTCGATCCTGGCCCCGACCTGGTGGAATGAGCTCCCCGGAACCCTGAGAAACCGGATGGAGCTGTCAAAGTTCTGCAGGGCCTGTAAAACGGAGTTCTTGGTGTAGTGGTTAAGAGCACGGACTTCTAATCTGGCGAGCCACATTTGATTCCGCGATCCCGCACAGGCAGCCAGCTTTGTGATTTTGGGGTTTTAAAAAATGTAATCTGCCTTCAGTCCCATCGAGGAGGAAGTGGGGACTATAAATATGATAATTAATAATAATAATTAAGATTCTTTAAAAATAATAAAACCACTGTGATGATGATGATGTTATCCGTTCAGTCGTGTCCGAACCTTGGCGATTCTATAGGAAAGTCTTCGCCATGCACCCCTGTCTCTGACCACTTCTTTTAGTTGGTTCATGGTAATCCCTGTATGGGTTTTGATCGTGTCGAGCCAGCGGATCCTTTGGTGACCTCGTTTCCTTTTGCTGCTGACCATGCTGAGCATTAATGATTTTTCTAGTGAGTTTGATCGCTTGATGTGTCCAAAGTAAGAGAGCTATAGCCATAATATCTTGCCTTCTAACTGTATTTATAATTAAAAACATTTACTGTACAGAGGATACAGAGAAGAAGCCTAAGAAGCCTTCCTTGGTATCCCTCTCATGTCTACTTAACTGGGCTTTATCTGAGGAAAGTATTGTTAGGACAACCACTGATACTACAATGGCTGAAGCAAATGGTACAAGGCCATCCAGCCATCGTAGTTCCTCCTCTGAAGAAGGCCAAAGAGCTTAAAGATAGGTTCGTATCTACCTTCCTGGAAGAGGCAGTAAGCTAGTTGCATCTGAGGGATGCAAACAGGTTGCAGTCTGGCCCCTGCAGAGAGCTTTAATTAAAAATACAAAAATGGAGGGAAGCTGAAAAGAAGAACATTGTTGTAGGCTCAGTAGGGCTGCCTGCAGAATAGATGGATGAAAGGGAATCTTTCTATTTTAATGTGTTTCAGGGGAAAATGGGATGCTTGCTCACCTGTGAATAGGCAGGAAAAGATCCTGTATCAAATGATAGGGATTCACTGTGATAAATAAATATCAGATCAATCTCCCTGAGGGAGAGGAGAGGTTATTTATGTCTTGATTAGATTTATACTCTGTTCTGTTTCATGTGTGGGGAGGTTTATTTATTTACTTAATATGTACTCTGCATTTCTCCCTCCTCTCTTCCATTTCACCATCATAACAACCCTGTGGGGTAAGTTAGGCTATGTTTGATTGGCCCAAGGTAAGCCAGCATGCTTCGATGGCAGAGTAGGGATTCAAGATGAAAAGGGAACAAAAACCCAACCTGAGACAGCAAGTCAGCATCCCAAAGGTTGAGCATGAACTATATATTAAGATTAAAACACATATATTAAGTGCATATTAAGTAGATTTAAAACAACTTTAAAACACGGGGATCATAATCTGTGCAGTGTTGTACATACAGTCTCAATGGTCGCACATGGTATGACCATAATCAACCCAGAGGGTCTTCATCAGTGATCAAGTAAACATTATGCACAGGTAGAGTAATCCAGCATAACAGCATCACAATTATAATTATTTTATTTGGGATTGAAGAGGCCATTCACCGCCATCTACTATGCCAAACAGAATGGAATTACTCCTTGTAGTGCTTGTGTTTCCAGTAAATGTATTCCAAATTTCAGTATCCACAGCAGATATAGTGCAGACCTCTGCTCAGTCTAGTGTGGAAAAGAAAATGCTGTGAGGATAGTTTTGGAGCTGGGACCAGTTTTTTTTTTTTAAGTCTTTGGTGTGCAGGAGGTTTCTTACTAGACTGGCAGATATACTAATATGCTACAATGCTTTTTGACCTACATTTTAATAGAAATGGTCAAGTTAGCATTTACTCAAACAAACCCTGCGAACATTGTTGGAGGTAAAGGATTATTTTAGGAAAACATTCTCAATATTAGCAACTTTTAACCATTAAAAGGCAGACCAGAAATATTTTCTTCTTTGGCAATTCTGACTCTAGCCGAAGTTGATTTTTTTTCCGGGAAGGCAAATAAAACCAGTGCATAGCTTAAAGCATTGTTTAATGAGATGCAGTACCTTAATATTTAAAGAAAGAGAACTTGTCTGGTTTTCTTAGGGTAAAAGAGATGATAGCATAATTTTTATGCCACTGGATCAAATCTATAATTTAAAATTGAATAAGGCGCTGAATGCTTATTTAAAGTAGCATTAATATATATTATGATTTGCAAGAGCCAGGGAAATAAATGATAGAAGGATATATTTTTATGGACAAAGGGCTTTTAAGACTTAAAATTTATATGAGTATCAGTGTGTGCAGTGGTGGAGTGTTATATAATCCTAGGAGACCCAGTTCAAATCCATCTCCTACTTTTGCCACTGATCTCCAGAGATAATTTCTGCTGGAGAAAATGCCTGTATTGGAGACCATGGCAATTCCATGGCACCCTACCATGCTGGGGTCCCTTCTCTCTCCAAACCCCACCCTCTCAGGGCTGCATCCCCCCAAATCTCCCAAGTGTTTTCCAACCCAGAGCTCGCAACCTTACCCTCAGCTAAACCTGCCTCACAAAGTTGTTCTTGTAAGCATAAAATGGAAGAGGGAAGAAGAATGTTATAAGCTGTTTTGGGTCTGCGTTGGAGAGAAAAGAGGGGTAAAGTTACTCAGGATGGGCATGAACCATGTGACAATCCAAAACTCACGCTGGAATCTGGCTGGGTTGGGGTTCGGAGGGTAATTTTTGATGTGTATGTGGCCTGGAAAACAAAACCCACACCGAAAAACAAACATATAGGGACCTACCAAAGCTTGGCTGTGCAGTAGGGGGTTCCTCCACCAGTTTGATGCCTTTCACTCACACAGGGTCCATTCTATACTCTCCTGGGGCCACCTTATTTGGGTCTCTGTAACTTGGGCCTCAGGTACAATTTTCACCAAACTTGGTGAGTCAGTTGGAGATTCTCTGTGATTTTCTCTAGGACCCTGGGGGGGGGGGGAACACCTCACACCTTCCAGGCTTCATTTAATTGGTTTGGCAGAGCATGTGAGTTCAGGTTTGGGACTGGATTATCCCAGTTTGTGTTAATCCCTAACAGCTATCTAAATTATTTTCAAACATTATTATATACTGCGTGGTGATGGGTGGTTCCTCCCATGCATGCAGATCAAAAACCTACCAGGGGAAGCACAGTGAAAATATGTTCCCCAGATTGGTATAATGATAAAAGAAGCACATGTCCTTGTAGATCTCCTTCCTGTTTGATATAAAGTGGATGTTGCATTGGACTTAGGTTGAGGTATTTGGAAACTATAATCCATCTGGAAGTAAAAAGTCAGACTTGTTCTGCCAAGGCTCAATAAACAAGTGATGTCATTTACTGCAGTTTGACGCTGCCAGATGTAATTTTTAACAGGCTTCAAGTCATAATATTTGAAGTATCGAGATGACCAGGCTGCCTTAGAAATTGTAGGTTTTGTAAACTGTTTTAAAAATTCTTTCCTGTCCAAACACTGCAAACTCACTTCTGACCTGGCTAACCTGCGCTGTTGGTTGCCCCATTCAAGAGAAGATCCTAGGCATTTTGGACCTCTGATTTTGACATGGAGGATGGGTAATGGGGAAAGAAGATGGATACCGATGAAGGGGATTGCAATTCCTTTACTTTGGGCATGGGGGAGAATATAACATGTGATTTACCTCAGAGTTACAGATGCTGATAACTCTTAATTTTTTATTACAAGAAATTATTTCATGTTTATTATCCTCCAGTGGCTGCACCCTTCTGTTTGTGTGGCTAGTTATCTCTACTACTGTGGCCAGTCTGCCCTCCATCAGAATTCTTGGGGTTTATCTTTCACACCTATAACTTCCAGACAGACATACGACTTTCTTTGTATTTCAGCTCCATCATGTTAGCACAATGGCAGCCTGATCGTAATCTCTATTTGTGTACAAGTAATAAAAAAATGGGCCCTGAAATGCAGGTGATATGAAAGCTAGAGACTCAGATAAGGGTTGGCCCTTTGTGATAGCTGTATAAAAATATGAGATTGTGGGCTATGATTGCGACAACAAGAATGTGGGCATCTTTTGAAGTGTTTGCATCCTTTGAAGTGTTTGAATCTTTTACATAATTGTAGTGGTGCAATGTTGCAGATGAAGTATGTAGCCTGAATTTTATTTTTTAAGAGAGGACATGAGGTGGTAAAAATAAGTGTCTCTCAGAGTTGTCTCTGAGAGTTGTGTATCTTAAAAAAAAATCATCATTGTAGGCATGATATGAGTTTTGCATAACCAGATTGGTAAATAATACCATTTTGAATGGTGTGGTCAAAGAGAGTCTCATTCTGGATGTCAGAAAAAACGTAAGGCTGAGCAGGATAGTCATGGATGCTTGAAAGGCAACCTGTGTAAGGAAGTTATTAAATCTGTGAGTTCAGTAAGACATAGGCACTCAGCTCGAACAACCAACTACTTTACTAGAACAACAACAAAACACTGAACAATAACCAGAACGGTGGAATTTACACACATTCTTGAGTCTCCTGCCAAGACATGCCATTGGCTGTTAACATGGGCCTGAGATTGGTCCATAAGAACTGTCTCATGATTAGCCACAGACCCGGGATCAGCAAATCCTTAGCAAGGGTTCAGTTCCCAAGCTCAATGTCTGTTGTGTCCACAGACACAACAGAAGTTACATTCAAAAGTGTTTGAACATCCACCCCTGTCCAACAGCTGTCTTAAACTGAATGCACCCATAACAAAGTCCTTTTTTTAGGCCTTCTACTGATGGTGTAGAGCCTCTTGTGGTGCAGAGTGGTAAGGCAGCCATCTGAAAGCTTTGCCCATGAGGCTGGGAGTTCAATCCCAGCAGCCGGCTCAAGGTTGACTCAGCCTTCCATCCTTCCGAGGTCGGTCAAATGAGTCCCCAGCTTGCTTGCTGGGGGGTAAACGGTAATGACTGGGGAAGGCACTGGCAAACCACCCCGTATTGAGTCTGCCATGAAAACGCTAGAGGGCGTCACCCCAAGGGTCAGACATGACCCGGTGCTTGCACAGGGGATACTTTTACTTTACTTTTTACTGATGGTGTGTTTGTACATATAATGCAGAAGCAGCTTTAAATCTGCATGTGTATTGTCCTATTTTTGAAGACACATACCCTAGGACAGAAGGAGCAGCAAAATTTTATTAAGACCTGTGACTTGCAACCCACACATTTTCTGTTTCTAGCCTTCTCTTGCTAGGCCACTTATAGCTGAGTCAGCCCTTCAAAAGCCAGCATCCTGGATCCTAGCGATTCCCCTCCCCCTCCCCAGTAACTGCATACCTTAAAACTGGCACCAGGTTTCTAATGCTATTGTAAATCAGCTTTCCTGCATGGTTTGTCAGTCACATTTCAATCTGCCTGCATAGTACAATGCATGTGTGATTCCAGTATTCGAGTTGATAGGCATGTGGTTCAGATCTTCCATTAGATCACCAAGTCCTTTTATGTAGAATAATAATTGTTATGCATTTTATGTGGGTTTTAACATTTTATTGTGAACCGCCACAAGCTGACCGTGTCCAGGAGTGGCAGTTAATAAATATGGATATAAATTAATAAAAAAATAAGGAGACATTCCCACAGCAGGTTAACTCTCAACATGTCCCCTGCTGTTTGCCATACAGCCTCACTTCTTCCTGTTCTACACCTTTCTCATCACAATTACTTTTCTTCCCTGACCCTACTGCCATTTCTCAACTCTAGGCAACCTGTCATCACTTGCATAGACCTCAGTTCACTGGGATGGCCCAGGCTAGCTGGTCACAGATTAGTCCAGTTTGCTCTACATGGAATTTTACTTATCAGTTTTCACAACAGTCAAAAAATCTTCATGCAGTACTGAATATGGCCTCGATGTGAAATTTTCAAAAAATCTAAAGCCACCGGAAGGATTTGTGTGTGTATGTGTGTGTTTATAAGCGCTACTTACTTTCATATGAATCATGAACAGATTTTACTCATTTACATAAAATGCCTCATTCATTATTTCATTTGCATATTAAATTGTACCATTTGGCATAGCTAAGGCATTTAGCAGTAGAAATGTCTCAGTTTTCTAGAATGGTAAACATACCCAGTGATTGACGACCTCCAGGTATGACCTGGAGATTTCCCAGAATGACAGCTGACCTCCAAATTACAGAGATCGGGCCCTCTTCGAAAATAGCTGCTTTAGAAGAGGATGGAGTCTCTACCACTCTGCAGGCTGCATCCCCAAGTCTCTGGGAATTTCCTGAACTAGAGTTGGAAACTATAACAACAACGCAGAGAGAGAGTTGCAAACTGTTGCACCCTATGCTGCTCTAGCACATTTGTCTTAATCCTTGCTGTCTGGGAAAGCATAAATAATAAAAGCTCTAGGTTGAAAATAAGTTCTGCAGTAAACTAATAAAAATGTACTGTTTGGATACAAACACTCATACAATCTCAATATGTAGGGCTACCAGTTTATTTTGATATCAAGATAAACTTTGTAACATAGAAAACACTGCATTCTAGGTGTCATAATAGAGAGTCACAATAGTTAATAATCAGTTTCTGCCACAGCTTCCAATGAAGCCTTAGCTATATGGTAGTAGCAATATCAATGCCCCTTCTTCTCTTGTTTCCTGCCCTGCAGAAATACCCCCTCTATGCTCTGCAGACATTTGGAGACAACACACACTTTCCCTCTTGTTCTTGTGAGCTGATGAGGGGTGATGGTTTGCTTTCAGGATAAAATATGAACTGATGGGAAGGAGGAGGGTCTACTCTTAGTTCTATGTTTAGAAGGCCATATTTACAGGTTTCAAACGGCTGGTTCAAGCGTTCATTCTCTGATGACATCCACTAAACCCTGCAGCTTATGTTGATAGAACATGGTTATTGTTTGTAAGCTATTGTTATAAGGAAATATTTAAACAGCTGTTTCCTTTGATTGCATGCCATATATTGCACAATAAGGGAATAGTATAAAGAGTTTATTTCCCAAATCTCCAAAGGCATAATTTTTCATTTACACTGTCTATCCCTTCTTAGATGATAGCTGGGATACCACAGTGCATTTCTGCTTACAGAAAGATTGTTATGCACCTTGAATTGCTGGAGAAAAGTGAAGCTCATAAGTCAATCCTATGCAGCATTACTCTGGATTTGGATCATGTGCCATCACTTCCAGAAGGCCAAGCATTCTGCCCTTTCCCAAAGCTGCAAACAAGATAGTAGCAGTCTTTGATATAGTGTAAGATGATGTATGGTACAATCCTGCACAGATCTTGTTGTAATGGCTGAAGATGAAGACACCTTTTCTCATGGCTATTACATCTGCCATAAGAGTCTCCAAGCTAGGCTTGTTTTCAGCAAAACCTGAGCTATTCATATTTTACAAGACCAGATCCTACCTTCATGCTCAAGGTCAATTCTGCCTCCCATAGAGCTCAAGAAATATGTCTTTCATCCTTCTACCCAAGGGAAAAGACATGGCATATCCTTCATGTCAGAAGAGGTCTCAAGACATATATTTGTTGAACCTGCTGTGTTGGGGAAACCAGCACGTTATTCTTGTCCATATCTCCACCTAACACAGGAGAAATGTTGTTCAAGTTGGCCATAAGTAGCACACACAGAGCATACATAGTACAGGCTTATAAGATCCACAAACTTCCTATCCCTGCTGGCATTACAACCTAACAGTGCCGCATTCACAAGTCAGTTAACAGACAAGGAAGTTTGCAAAGTAGCAAACTGGTTATCTCTCCGCATTTATTAGACACTACAAGATCATCAATACTTATAATTCAACAGGTGCTGCCTTTGGCAGAAGAGTTCTACAATACCCTTCTGATTCTGTGAAGGCAAAGGGGTGGCAGGTGACAGTGGATGAGCGATAGGGTTGTGAGTGTCCTGCATAGTGCAGGGGGTTGGACTAGATGACCCAGGAGGTCCCTTCCAACTCTATGATTCTATGATTCTTTAATTCTATGTTATTGCTTCGTTCTTATCCATTTGTTCTCTTCCCTAGACTTAACATTGTAGGCTAAATGGTTTTGGAGTTACTCAAAGTAAAGAGGGTGACTCCCACAGGCAAGAGACAGGCAGCTGAACAAATTGTTCCCACCTCCCTCATTGGACAGTGGGAATCACCCACAATATATCCTCCTTTCCTCAGAGTAGAAGGATCGTTCATGATAAATATCCCGTGGTCTGATCTCAAGTGGCTAGCATATGTGGGTGACATAAACTTGCATCTGAGTTCAATTAATCATAAAGCAATGATAATATTTAGGGAGTAAGTAGAAGGCTTCGCTCTGAGTGGACATATATTAGGAAATCAAGACGATTGCAGGTTCCCATTGATTTCTCCTGTGTGTGCGGAACAGAAGGGTATTGATGCGTGTAACTAATCTAGATTTTTAAAGAAGAGGTAGAAAAAAAGAAATGATCCCTTTTTGAGAATGAGGGCAGTTTTACGGTGAGCGAACTTGGCCGGTTCCTTACAGATCTATCTGTACTAAATGGTTCAAGGGTACTTTAATGACTTCACTAAACAACATGGGTAAGTTCAAATTTCTCATCTCCGGTACTTTAACCCCAAATGCATATTTCAATTTCGATTTTCTTGTGTGCAGCTCACACTGCGGATTCTTTGTTTTTCATGCTGTTTTTGGCTCCCTCACATTGAATTTTCTTTGTAAATGTACGTGTTTTTTCAGTGTTCTACAAAAGCCAAGCTTTATCCATCCATATATATATATAATATATGTGCATGCTATACACTGAATATATAGTGTAAACATGTATATAAAATATAAAGCTATGAAACCAACAACAAAATAAGCAGAGCTGAAGCCACTGAGAGAAATATATACAGATATGGCCTCATTCCAATCTATGTAGTGGCTTGGGACAGCAGTATTTGAATGCCTTCCAGAGTAGCATGGTATGATCCAAGAGCTGTAATTCAGTATCACCCAAGGGATCCTGATGTGTGTTTCTTGAACTGCTTTCCCCAGCATTTAGGGTGACCACATGTTTTGGACCAAACGTGAATATGATTCAGTCCATTAAGAATTCTGTTTGAATTTTCCAAAACTTTTTGTGCGCTGCACAAAAAAGTACTCTGGTATACAGGGTCAGTATGGTGGAATTACTTTCGATTGTCATTTGCCTTGGATTAATGGCGTGCTTGTGTTGTGTTTACTTCAGAATCATTGCGGCATGAAACAAACAGGCATGACTGCTTTGGTAAATTATGACGTACTCCAGCCTTTATTTTCCCATCTGTCAGTTTAAACTGGCACTGGGCACAGTTGGGCCATCCAGCTGTCAGTTACACTTGAAAATCAAGTTTATTGTTGCCTCCAGAAGATTCATACAGTACGCCTGTTTTCCATCACCAATTAGCATAGAACAAAGCGGATTAGCTCCCAGCATGCAAAGAAAATAGGGGTTCTGCTAAGAAGGGAACAGAATCTCCTTATTTCAATTCCTTTCCATTACAGTAAGGCCCCACTGGTTACTTTTTCTGTTTTGTCAGAAAGGTGTACTGGAGAATAAAACAAATTACTCTGCAAGTAACTGGACTTGTGGGGCCGCCTACCTCCTTATGCCTTTTGCTGGGCTCTTTGCTTGGTAAGTGCAGATCTGTTTGAGATCCCTGGCCTAACGGAGGTATGCCTGGCCACTATGTGGGAGTGGTAGGGTACAAATGGAATATAAATAAAA
The DNA here is from genome assembly GCF_049243985.1 of Paroedura picta. NCBI lineage: Eukaryota > Metazoa > Chordata > Lepidosauria > Squamata > Gekkonidae > Paroedura > Paroedura picta. The sequence goes on from NC_135385.1 coordinate 21,414,984, forward strand.
TAAAAATAATAACAAAAATCTAATCCTCCCTTCCTCTCCCACCAATGTGCATTTGTGAAACCAGAAATCAGTAGCATTTCTGGTATGCAGAGAAAGATGCTTTCTGTCGTGTGAGGTCAGATTAAGTAAATGTGTGTCTCCTTTGGCTTGTTTTGTCACTTGGCTATTCAAAACCATCAGTGGAACTGACCTTCCTGTGTAGACATGCACATGGAATGAGTGCAAATAGATTCATTAAATTAGACCAAGCCAACTTAGAGACACCTTGCCTGAGCATTTTATGTTTTAATGTATTTTCTTGATGTACACCACACCGAGCCCTTGGGAAGGGGAGTAAATAATATAAACTTGAATAAATAAATAAAAAGGATGGCCTTCAGGGCACAGTGTCGATCGGGAAATCCGACTTTGAAAGCAACACCTTGCGCTTGTTCTCCCCCCCCCCCCCCGTGCCCCCAACCCCTTTTCACTTGACACAACTAGCACTGAGAGGACTAACAGGGGAGTTTGATAAAATAGCTCGGAGCAAGGAACACAAAACATACCCAGCACGTTAAGATGCTGAAAATGGCACTTGCAGTGTCCTGAAGTGTGCACGGCGTGTTCTGTTAACACAGGCTTTCTAGCAAAGATGTCAGTTTTCATAGTATTAACTTTGACGGCCTACTCTTCCTCTTGCATTTTTCATGTCTTGCTCTCTCCCCCTCCCCATTTTTTGTTTCTTACTTCAAAAACCACCACTGAATTGACATCCGGCAAGCAGCGGTTTTTGAAGCTCACAGCCTCTGTCATGGGTAATTATCGCTGCTGTTTGAAAGACAGTGCGCACAAGGCAATTTGAGGGTGAAGGTCACACCCTGTGAACCATTCCACTCAAAGCAGTGGGTCATGTGCACCTTATTGCCAGCTTGACAAAATAATTTGCTTATGGCAACATGCCTCTACCCAGATTTCTCTTCCAGCTGCTGCCTGATAGGGTTGTCCCGCATCATATCTGATGTGCTATTATTTCTAATAGAAGCTGTGGAAGTCAGCCCATATAGATTGTATCAAAGGGTTCATGTGGTGTGTAAAGTAGAACCAGCAATTTCTACTCACACTTTCAGGGGACTGGATCATGCACCCCATGATTTGCTTAGGGTGGCCACATCCAGGTAGGTTCAGGTACAGTCTGAAGTTTTTTGGGGGAAGAGAGAAGAAGAGCCATTTTTTGTTACCTGCTTTTTTATTACCCAGAGGAGTCTCAAAGTGGCTTATGATTGCTTTGTGCGTACCGTGTGGATTACATTTTCATTAATTGTATGTGGGCTTGCATTGTGTCCCCACACTGTCCTTGTGTTGATCGTTCACACTCCCTGGAGTTTGGCAACTCTAGCAGTACCCCTTCAGTTTACCTGCACCATCCTAAGGCAGATTTCAGTCCAAGGAGTTCAGTCAATGGCCGACAGTAGAGGATCCATATCTGTTCTGAATTTCTCTGTGTTCCTGTCTTTAATTGTATGTCATGCCTGCCCTCTAGAAAGTAAGAATGTTTTCGCTGGCTTTGCTTTCTGACATTTCTGTTACTTATGTGTGCATAGGTATAGCTTCTTTCTTATTTCCTTAGGCGAGCAAATAAATAGTTCAACATTATGACCAGCAGAAACAATGATATTCCCAAACCAAAATGTTATGGTGCAGATCGTATTGTTTTCCTTTCAGTTTCTAATAGGTGTATTAATGTAACTGGGTGTGGAGTTCCTTATTGCAGGAGAAAAATAGGTGGTACTAAATTTTATGATCCATGTTAATGTAGCACTAACTGTCAATTTTTGAAGTTTATGTTATATATATATTTATGAAAATTCATCCATCAGTAGCTTGAAGTCCATGCTGGGATATAGACATGCCTCTTACAATTTTGACCTCAAAGATAAATCTGCTTTGCTAGACTGATTAATAGTTCATTTTCCTACTTTACCTGTGCATAGGAAATGACAAATATAACTTCTGAGTTATAAAAGAAAACTGTTTTTCTGTGGTTATAGTATGGATAAATTAATTGTGTCCCCAGCTGAAAGCTTTATGTGATTTCAAAAACAACTATAAGGTTCTCTGAAGAGAATCTTTTAAAAAATCTTAACATTACTAACCATTTAAATTGTGTTACTAATCTGTATGCCATTTTTACCTTAGTATTATATGGCTTTGTTGAAACTCTCTGATTTCTTATTACACAATTAATATTTTAATGCAGAAGAACATTTGAGAATATTTTACTAGGAAGTTCTGAAAGCTTGTTTTTGGCTGCAGAATCCAAGCACTTCGTTTCTGTATAGTTAATTAATGTGTAGAGCAAGGCCTGCTCCTAAGTACTGTTGAAATTAGAAGAACTAATTCAATAGCAGTCTTATTCCTTAATATATCAGTGTGTAAATTGTTCAGCTTTTATTACTGTTATACTCTGACGCTTCTTGCGTGAATATAAATTCTCTTTCTGCATGTGAAAAATATGTAGTTATCCCAAGATAAAAGCCATGGGATTTTAATTGGCAATAATTCATTTTTTTTTCAGTTTAAGGAATTGCCCATCTCTCTGTTGATCTATTTCCATAAACTGCAAGGTCACTGTGTCTCTCCTTTTGGGAAGACAGCCTTAGATCTCTTCAACTGACACATCAATATGGTGTGATTTAAAACGGCATACCCTAAATACGTATTTCTGTACATATGGTAATTTTTTAAAATTATTTACTTACAAACCTTAAAATTAAGATTCTGATGTTTTCTCCCCCTTCCCCTGTGCTGGAGAACAGCAGTCTAGCTTTCAAGACCTCTGTAACAAAAGAGGTACTGACGCAATGACTGTCAGTGGGACCATGACATTTGTCTCATGCCTAGGGTTGCCAGCCTTCAGGTGGCACCTAGAGCTCTTCTGCTATTACGGTTTATCTCCAGACCCCCTAAGATCAGTGCTGCTTTGGAGGGTGGCCTCTATTGCAGCATGCCCTGCTGCTGTCCCTTCTCAAACCCCTCCCTCCTCAGGCTCCACCCCCAGAATCTTCAGATATTTCCCTGTACAGTGCTGGCGGCCCTATGTATGAGCATTCCCACAGGCCTCTTCATTTTGTATAAACTCACCTGTAGTGTCCTCAGAGTCACATCACAGCCACTATTCATTTTCATTGCTATTCAGCTTCAAGCTATATTGGGGCACTGTGGAAAGGTATTTTAAATAATAGTAATAATAAAAACAACACTAATAATAATCTTCTGCGGAAGAGTGGAAATGAAATATACTGCTGTGCTGTAGCCTTCACGATTGTCCATATAAGAGGACAACTTGTTTTGATTGTCTGAATAAAAGGAAGGGTAACTTACGTTGAATTTTGCAGGGTCAATACAAATCAAAGATTTTATTAAAGTCACAGTTTCAAAAACTCAGCCTTAAAAGTGGAAACCGGGTGTTTTATTATTCCTTAGTTAGTTGTATTAAGCATTCTTTTTGAGAGGAAATAATAACCTAAAATAAAAACGGAACTGAATGTAAACAAATATTTTAATCTCTTAAAACGGAAGCCATAACCCTCTGTCAAACACACTGAATTAAAGACTGCCTTTGTATGTGGCAGCTGAAATGATGGGGATGAACATGATTTACATCAAGCATTTTAAATGCATTGCAATAAACTATGTAGACATGCATATGTGACAAATTATATATATATATATGTGACTCTAGGCCAAAGATCAGAGGTATTTATCTTCCACCTCCTGGAGAAAACACAGTTTCGCACAGTAAGTACTAGCTGTGCCTTGTGAAAAATAGGGGGAATTTATAGGGTTGCCAGTTCCGGGAAGGGAAATACCTGGAGATTTTTCGGGTGGAGCCTGAGGTGGGTGGGGTTTGGGGAGAGGAGGACAGTGGAACTCATCTCTGCTGCCTGGAGAACAGCTGCTATAGTGGGAGCTCTCCAGCCATTACCTGGAGGTTGGCAACCCTAGGCACTTAACGGTGCAGTCATAAACAGTTACAGCCATGCTTAGGACTGCATGGTAAGGCTGTTATTAAGAGCCTTTGGCTCTTTTGGCTCACTAATGAGGCTAGTAATAGCCTGGAGGAATTTCTGACCTTATTCACTGGATGATGATCCCCCACCCCTGCAAAAACTATTTTTGAAATTCTCCTCAATTTGTGTTCCTTTCTGCTAAGAGCTATAGGCCTTGATGGAGCTTTCTGGGTTCCGCTGAGCCTGTAAGACAGAGCTCTTCCGCCAGGCGGGATTATAAGATTGGGTCGTCCCCCCCCACCGTGTGTTTCTGGACTGTGTTCGGGACTGTTTTGGGTGATCAGTTCCCCATAGGCTTAGATCGCCTGTTGATACCAACAATATATTATTACTGTGGCCAGTGCACTGAGATATTGGGGGTTAGTTAGGTATTATTGTAACCATCATTGACTGTGTATTGTGGGCATGTCAGTTTTATGGGATGTTTTTATGCTATGTTTTATTGTAAACCGCCATGAGCCAGCTGGGCCGGGAGTGGCGGTATAGAAATGTAATAAATAAATAAATCTCATGGAGTTCTCAGAGCAGAATATGGGAGGTACCATTGGGTCTTTTCTTACCAGTACTCTGTACTAGCCTGTTCCACCCTTTCTTTCACCCCTGCTTTTGCCAAGTCCAGCTGACGATCTCTTAACAATAGCTTTTACTGTATTCTTATACAGGAGTCAGGGAACACAGGAGTCAGGGAACACAGCCACATGTTTGTGTGTGTGCTAGCAAGCAGTAGACTTTGGGGACGTTTGTCTGGAATCACAATACAGCGCATTCTCCAGTTGAGCAGTTTGGAGCAGATAATTGGTACGTGCCACCATAACAATGCAAGCAGTCTGTCCAACGAGAGACGAAGTTAACAGGATTATTTAACTTGGACAACTTAACAGAGTAGATTCCTGGTTCTACGTGACAAAAGTGTATTGAGCTTTAGTAAATGGAAGATTTGTCAAGGCTCCACAATAGTCCCTGAAATGTATACGGTATGTCCTGGAGCGGCGTGACTTTGTTGACTGTATAAATACTCTGAACTACTCAGGATAACTCATAGCAGGGGCATTTAAGAATTGCTGCCTGTGACATGGTGGTAGTTCAGCAGAAAGTAATAATCTTCAGTGTACATTAAAAAAATGCCTTGTGTTAATCTTGCAGGCTGCTGCCTTTGTGCTCAAGCCACAATCCCTTCTTGCTATTGACTTAGCATCATTAACATTTAGTAAAATAGTGTGCCTCGCAGGAGTCTCCAGAAGCAAAGTGGACAGGAAAGAAATTGATATAATGGTTGTTCACTGTTTTCCTCTGCTACTTATAATGCAAAAACCCACCACTCTCACCTCTTCTAGAAGTGCAGAGGTGGTTTTGCCATTGCCTTCCTCTGCAGTATGAACCTTCATGGTTTTTCTTCCAAGTACTTAACCCTGCTTAGCTTCTGAGCTTGGCTGAGGTCGGGCTATACAATATTGCCTTCTCTCCCATTGAAAAGGGTACATAACTCCTAATATGCCCAGATCTTTTGTCCTGTATTGTAGCGGATTCTTAAGGAGAAGTTCTGAAGAGCAGTCTTTGGCTGTGAAAAAGCATAACTTCCTCTTTCATTTTAGGACTGCTGCCATCCTGGGATGTGGGGACAAAAATTCACACAGCACTCTCTCTCATATGAGTTAAGGGACCAATATTGCATATTACAACATGACTTTTTTTGTTGCTTTTATTAAAACACAAACTATTTATGCACAATAATCTGAAGTCATTTTATAGTGTCTGTTCTAGAACCTGGATTAAATCCACACACACAAACTCACACACCACCCAGTATGGGTATTGTCTCCCTTTCTAAGGCTTCATGTTAGATTCTTGTTTGTTTGTAGAGAGGAGATTTTTAGGGTTTTAACTGTTTCTTTCCTTATGAGTGATCATGAAGAATTCCAGTTGAAAAATAATCATTAGTGACATCTTGTAGCCTCGGGGATCAATAGCCTTTCTATCACAAAAAATCTGATTCAGTTCAGCATGATCAAATTTCATTGGGCAAAAGCAGTGAAGAAGAAGGACAAAACCACCTCAAAATAGACTTGCATCTGCCGCTTTTGCCAAGTGTTGGGTATTTAAGTATGTGAAGAACACAGGTCAAAATAAACAGGATTCTAATGGCACTTTAAAGTAATAACCATTTTTTTCCTGGATAAGTGAAAGATCTGCAATGTAGTCCACAACAGTTTATACTGGAATAGAGATATGTCGGCCTTTCAGTGTCACTGCTGGGGGTAGAAAGTGGTATAAAGTCGCGTACAATTTATGGCAACCCCATATGTTTTTTCAACGAGAGATTCAGAGGTTGGTTGGACATTGCCTGCCTCTACACAACAACCCTTAGAAAGGTGTTGCTCAGTTTAGCATTGTAGCATCGGCCACTTAATGCAGAAGTACATTTTGATGGTGATGATTGTTATTGTTGTTGTTTATTGCATTTATTACCCAACCTTTCTCTTTGGATTCAGGCCAGGGTACAGCATAATAAAAATCATACAGAATAATAAAATACATAAATGCATGCAATAAGTAATTAAAAATCTAAAACATCTAAAAACAGTTCTGTCCCTAATTCAGGGGTAGTCAAACTGCGGCCCTCCAGATGTCCATGGACTACAAGTCCCAGAAGCCCCTGCCAGCATTCGCTGGCAGGGGCTTCTGGGAATTGTAGTCCATGGACATCTGGAGGGCCACAGTTTGACTACCCCTGCCCTAATTGCCTATTCTAGCTTTCAGTTTCAGGAGAGAGAGGGCAGAGGAGTCTTTTTGGTCCCCAATGACATACAGTTGGGGCGTTGCTAGGGAGGCCAGCTCAACTCAGTGATGTTACGGGCCTCAACCCTAGGCCTGATCCCTGCTCCTTCAAGCCTCCACCACTAGGGAAGTGAGAGAGTATTGTGCAGAAGTTGCACGTCAACATTGAGCTTCTTTGCTGCATTGTTCAATTCCAAAAATCCTTGAGAATAAAATACTGCACTGCTGCTCCGACAAATATTGCATCCCTTATTAGCAATTTACCTGGCAGTTGGCGTTTAAATGTCCACTGGAGCCACTTGTCAAATACAGTCATATTAAAAGTGCTGATGTCTAAGGAGTGTCCTAGCAACAGAGTATGAACAGCTGAACGCACTGTATATTTACACACCTGATGGTAATTATACATTTACATAATTCACAGCATCAGTAATAGGAACTCTGTCTCTAGCTCAAGGACACAACTGATGCCTTTTCATCTGAGGAAGGACCTAACTCCACCAGTGCTTTTTTGCCAGTACTATTCTGTGCCCCCGCATGAGAGCAGAGTCCTGTGTTGTTGATAGGGGAGGGACTGGGAAGAGGTAGGATCCTTCCATCAACTCTTTTGGACCTCAGAAGCAGCTGCTTTCTTTGCAAATATATGTATCATCAGAAAGAATAAAATGGGGGTGTTGGATGACAGAACAGCATAAATCCTAGGCAACATTTGCTGCTAACATTTTGTCCTGATTGTACCGCTTAATTATTGTTTTTATCTTCTGCAGTTTGATTTATGTACATAAATAGCAGTCCCATTGTTTGCAGAGTCATTCCAGTCTAAACTCAGTCTCGTCAGATCTTTGAAGCTGAACAGAGTCAGCCCTCGTTAGTATTTGAATACCAGGGTTGCTACGCAGAGGCAGGCAAGGGCAACCCACCTCTGAACATCTCTTGCCTTGAAGTCCCTATGAGGTCACTGTGAGTTGGCTGTGGCTTCATAGCACTTTCTACAACCAGACTAGAAAATTGCTTTTCTGAGTACCCGATTGAATTCAGTGGGCTTAAAATAGATTTTCCAGTGGGAATATGGCATGGTAAATCCAGATCTCACCAGATCTTGGGCACTAAGCAGGGTCTGTACTTGGATGGGAGACTACCAAGGAAGACTCTGAAGAAGAAGGCAATAGCTAACCACCTCTGAATTTGTCTTACCTTGAAAACCCCTTGCTTGGGTTTTCAGGTCACTTGTGACCTGACAGCACTAAAGTACATACATAGGCTGGATTTAATTTTGCACAGGATTGCACTGCAGAGTTCTGGGGTTATTCCCAAGTTCAGAAACAGAAGAGTGTCCATGTTTTGTAGTCCAAGTGTATGTTTGGTAATCTAGATGTAGCAAACCATCCGTTTTGGGGGTATGGGTGTGTGGTTTCCATGGTCCATAACAGCTCAGCATGTGCAGTCTCTGCAGAAATTTCACCCATTGCTGTTCCAGAGGGTCTGTACAGGGCTACCCATCTCATAGAATCATAGAGTTGGAAGGGGCCATACAGGCCATGTAGTCCAACCCCCTGCTCAACGCAGGATGAGCCCAAAGCATCCTAAAGCATCCAAGAAAAGTGTGTATCCAACCTTTGCTTGAAGACTGCCAGTGAGGGGGAGCTCCCCACCTCCTTAGGCAGCCTATCTCCTTCTATGCTTTTTCAAAAATGAAATCCCTAGCAGTTTTACGAACAGTTGTTAACATGTCAGCATTTTTGCCAATGAGTATAGAAGTGTTGGGATGATTGACAAGAGCTTGTATTTTATGTTTATTATTATAATAACTTTTATAAAACCAGAGTACTTCCGTTTAGGCTTTTGCTGTTTCGTATTGATTTACTGTATACCCTTATGGCCCCTCACCACAAAACTTCTGGCTAGGAGCCTGTCTTTTAAGAACATTTACAAGGGTATTGTGGCTAATTATATGCAAAGAAATGACTGCCAAGATTCATCCTAACACAACACATATATTTACATGAGCATAGGATTTCTTTGCAGACACTCTAATACTGATGAGGGGCCAGGATACTGCCATGCATTATTGCCTAAAGCAATGGCAATGAAGCATATGTGCAATTTTCAGTGCAGTTTTATTTTAAAGTAATTGAAAAATGTCCTTTGGGTTTGTATAGACCTTTTCATTGTGACTTAGCACAGAAGACTTGTACCTGTCAGTTTTGCCACGCTGCACACTGCATTGTCTTAATTGTCATGAGTAACTCTGACATTCCTTCTTCTTAAAAACAATTAAGAGTTTCTGGAAAAGGTGAAGCCAGAAGTGTGTACGGATATGTGTATTGAATCCAAGAATACACAGAGAAAGGATATACTGTATAACTGAAACAGTAAGATTAGTATCTTGATGCTAAGGTTGGGCACTGTAGCCCCTAAAACAATGCACTTTGTGCATGTATGACAAAGAAACTAGAAGGCATGTGATGGTCTTGTCTGGTTTAAGACAAAACCTTGGGTGGCACTTCAGACGTTTCTCAGAGTGGGAACAATACCAGTGATTGCTTGAGGTTGATCCTTCATGAATATCCCAGGAAAAGAGACAAAGCCATGATTACATTAACTGTGTGAGAATAAAAGTATAGTGGTTTTTTGATGACCCCTAGATTGTGGAACAGGATGCTGATTAGGTGCGGTCAGTGTTAGTGATTTCCCTAATTGAATCCTGCCACGTAAAGGGAAGGAAGAAGCTTTTAATGTTGATGACATTAGTAACACCATTAGGAGCCCCATTGTTCTGAAGAAATGCATTGTGATTTGAGTGGGGGAGAAAGAGTCAGCAGTTAATAGCCTCTGTGACCTCACCCAAAAAATCCAGATGGCTCCTGGAAGAAAAGCAATAGGGTGGCATGTACAGCTTATTCTTGCTTGGGAGCAGACAGTGCAATTTGGCCGATTTGGATGTAACTGGTTTCCATTTGCACATCTCAGCCAGGAAATATGATTGCAGAGCAAAGTAAAGGTGTTGTGTAGGCCAGGGGTAGTCAACCTGTGGTCCTCCAGATGTTCATGTCCAGCAAACGCTGGCAGGGGCTCATGGGACGTAGTCCATGAACATCTGGAGGACCACAGGTTGACTACCCCTGGCGTAGATGATCTTGAAGAAGGGTGTTTGCGCCAAAGTTCCCCTCGGTGAGGGGGGGTCTGGCTACTAGCAGTACTGGATCCAGGGAAGATTATTTACCACCAGTAATGTGATTAAGACAATCCCATAACAGACATTATTGCCCTAATAGCCAGATTAATATAGCATTGGACTATGCCCTGGGACATTCATCCCCCACCTCACAAAGTTCTCAGTTTAACCTACTGCACATTGTCAAGAGAATAAAACTGAGATGGTAAGGACAATGTAGTAAGCTGCTTTGGTTCCCCATTGAAAGGAAAAGTGGGGTTTCAATATCTACAAGATATCTATTATAGTGGTGGTAGTGGTCATGCTTCTCAGAGCTTGTTTTAGGTTTTGTCAGATGTTCCCCGGCTTGGCTGGAGACCAAGAAAGGACAATTAAGATGACAGTTCCCCCTGTTATTTCTGTTATTCTTATTAGATTTTTACATGCTGTTTAATTTTTAAACAGTTGTCTCTTTCTGTTCTGAAGGTGGTTAGCAGATCAGACAAAGAATAAGGAACCCCAGTTCTCTTCCATGATGTTCATTAGGTGACTTTGGCCCAGCTATATTCTCTCTTTCAGTCTAATTTACCTCTCAGGAGGATAAAATGGAAGAGGGGAGAAATGATATATTCTGTCCTGAACTTTTTGGAGGAAAAGTGTGATTTAAAACCTAAGATAAACCTGTTGTTTTCATTGCTTAGCCAAAAAAAATTGTGCTACATTTTAAACTGTGTGAAGAAAGCAGTTCACCTACATCTTTTCTATATTTTTTTTTCTATAAAATAATATTTGCTTCTGTGGAATGACTGCCAGAGAATCGCTTGCAGGTCGTTTTGCTTGTATGTGCCTGAGAATGGCATCTGCCGTGAATGAAGTGCAAATGCTGTCAGCAGATTTTGTATGTGCATCTGTAATGTATAATACTCTCTGCAGTTGTCAATGTGTGGTGTAATTACCATATGGGTTAATCACAGATGCGAATAGTCAGGGAATAAGGAAAGCAGGTGGTTTCTGGCACAAGTAGATTTTCTTGAAAAGAGGTGGAAATGGAGCTCAGATCTGATACCGCTAAGGAACTGATATTTCTCGTTGCAGTAACAGAGAAACTCCAAGCAAGTTCAAACAAATTCTGAGTAAAAGACTATTTCCCTCTTGATAGGAAGAGCTACTTCTAGAAAATCTAGATGACAGGTCTTTATTTTTGTTAACGACAAAGCACCATTCCTTAAAACTCAGATTTCTTAATTTTTTTTATACTGGGAAGACACAACACCACAGGTTCTTCTACAGCGCAGGAACCTGAGCCATCATGTACATTTTTCTGTTTGCCTATCAACTCTTGTATAAAATGCAGAGCAGGGATTCCCAGCCAGAGTTCCCTGGAGCCCCGGGACTCTGTGAGAGCTCCTGAGTGGATCCCTGGCTTTCCCCCTATATCTTGCCTTCATGGTCTCTGACACAAGCTGTTCCCAGCATTGCCATGAAAGCGGTGAACTGACCGCTTCCATTGACCTGGGGATGGTCTACTTGTTTTGTTAGTGTGCATGGGAAAGGGGGCAAAGCCTGAATGCCTACTCCTGTCTCAATTGCCTCCTTTCTCTCACCCCCTCAGTCTTCTTTGGGTATGGTAGGGAGGTATAGCCAGCTGACATTACTTCTGGCCCAGTTTGGAGGTTCCTTGAAGCCTGCAAAACATTTGAGGGGGACGTCCATGGTCAACAGTTAGAAAAAGGCTGGTGTAGATGCAGAAAAAGCAGAATCAGGCTACTGTCTGAAAAATGAGGAGAAAACTAAGTGGAACTTAATGAAATTTGGACCTGTCTTTGATCACAGCAAGGGAGACCAAATCTTGGCAATCTTCTAAGTAGCCAAGGGGCTGTCAGAAAAAATAGAGGGGCCAGGCCACTAGTCATTCAACCACTGGTTTGGCATTTATTCTGCAGTTTGTGGAGGAAATTACACAATAGTCTCAATGTTTGGTGTAAGCCCTCTTCCCTCTGACTAGAGAACTTTGTTCAGGTACTCCTGTAAATCAAAATATAAAACAAGAGATGTGTGTGTGTGTCTAAGAGTAAGACATACTAACATCTAGAGTTGCTGAGGCCAAGTTCAGAAATACCTGGAGATTTGAGGGTAGAGTCTGGGAAGGGCAGAGTTTAGGAAGGGGCGAGACCTTGGTAGGGTATAACACCATAACATCCCAAAGGAGCCATTCTCTGTAGGATAAGTGGAATAAATATTTAAAATAAATAAATACATAGTCTGGAGGTCAGTTGTCATTCTGGGAGATCTCAAGAAAGTACTAGTGGAGCATGGCCCAGTTTGACTTACAAGAAGACATTCATAGAGCTCCTGTATGGCAGATACTGGGGAACATTTTTAAAAAGGGACGTTTGTGTCCAGTGGCACCTTTCATACTAACCAAGTCAAACTGTTTCAGACCAACACAGCTACCCCAACAGAATCTATTTAAGGGATACGTTCCATAACAGTCCAGAAGAGGGAGTCTGAATTCATTGAGGAAGCAAAGTCAAACCACTTTAAACAGCTTCCATTGGACAGAAGTAAATGTCAGTGATTAATAAAATCTCATAAATTAGCCTCTCCATTTTATATAAAATAACTTTATTCTTATCTCCCCTCCTTTATTTTTCTTTTCTAGGCATATTAACAATTTTCATGAAACTTTGGCTGACAGCTTATGTTCACAGTGCCCCCGCAATTCATATTACAAATCTTTCAAGGCATTAATATTGTTGGGTACTGGTCACTTGGCTTTAATTTGGCATTGCAAATAATTCTAAACAAATGAAAATTTGTGGCCCTTAATGTAATTCTAAAAAGCTGCAGCTGTTTCAGGAATTGGGTTGCTGAATGCTCTGTTTGATTACTTGATTGCCCCCCTGGTGTTTACAGAATATTCTTGTAAATGTAAATTAAGATTACAGAACAATTTTTTTGACTTTCCCTTTTTCACATACTGTACTACAAATTCCTCTTTAGAGCAACTGGATCGGATTCAGCTTCTATATAAAGGCCAGTCCCAGTGGCTTATTTCTTTCTGTGCATATGCATTGTACGTTATGATGTGTGCATACCTGAGAACAAACCAAAGCACGAATCAGTCCTAAGGGACTAAGAATTCCCTCTGCTACTTCCCCCAGAAGAACTGTTTTTATATCCTGCTTTTCACAACCCAAAGGAGTTCTAAAGCAGCTTATAAACATCTTTCCCTTTGTCTCCCCACAACAGATACCCTGTGAGGCTCATCCTAGAGGCACCCCAAGCTCTTAAATGGGCTTCTTCCACCATGAATATGTGTTGCTAGGTTCCCTGGGCATGTTCCATATTCTGTGAATCAAATCCAGCTAAACATGTTCATCTAAGAAGATACCTTGTTAGAATGAACTAAATGCAGCATGATTAACAGATCTATTTGTACAGAGAGCAGTTTATACTCTGATGTCAGATTAGGGATCAGTATTCGTGGGTCTAGGAGACTTATCAACCAGCCCATGTAATCTGGTTATATGATAATTTTACCATTTAATTCAGTCTGAGTGCCTTTTGGTTCAGTTTAGGTACAGCTGATCTAGAAAAGCTTACAAAATATTGCAACTTAGCACAACACAAGCACAATATTTCCTTCCAGCCCAATGCCAAACTCCCCGGGATCCATTCCCACATTACATTAAAACTGTGGCTTGGTGTCCCACGAAATGGCCTTTAGGTTCTTATGCATGATTGTGGCCTTGCAGTTCTAATTTGGAGAAGAAATGTACACCATCGTTTGTTGGTCCAGATACAACCATGATCTCTAATTTGACTCACAACAGTGAAATGGGTGGAGTGACTGCAGTTCAAAAATGAGTTGGTTGCTGTTGTGTGATCTGCTCTGCAGTTGAAAATGTGGCCGTTTTGATTTTACAAGAGTGTTTTCTGAACCGGGCCAAAGATTCGTCTAGTGGTCTGTAATGGCCAAGCAGATTCCTTTCCGATGCTCAGAAGAATGCGTGTTGCCACGGGCTATTTCTAGCTTCTTGTCTTCAGCCTCTGGTAATGAAAACTATATAACTTTTGAACACAGAGATTCCTATTTTAGATAATCACAGCCCATGGATAGAATAGATCTGAGCTCTCTTAGTTTGCTTAGTCATTCTTTCAAGAAGCAAGTAGTATTTCAGTTGTGCCTCCAAATAAGCATGCTCAGATTAATGGCTTGCCAAAGGTGTTTGCATTCACTACTTGGGATAAAACTGCAGTCTATATATAGCTCAAAGTGTTTAAGAGACTAGGTCCAGATGGCAGCATCCCCCATGGCTCATTTAGCACGGTGCCTCTGGAAGGAGGAGGGAATGAGTACTTCAAGGAACAAATACCAACTAAGGAGGTGGGGTGGGGGGAGATCAGAGCCCCTGCATTTATATGCATCATGCTCAACAACTTCTAAATAATTGAGCATGAGAGAGGAAAGGAGGCAAAAGTGTGTGAACACTTGTAATATTTATAAGACTATAAAAGTCAAGGGGAAGAATAAGCATCTAGCATGGCCATCCAAACCAAAGTGTAATCAAAGAATATTGAATCTTAAAATATGAGGAAATCAATATTGAAGTATTTCATACTATGAAGTAGTTTTCCAAGGACAGTAGCAAAAACCTGGAGTGATTAATGTAAACCCAGACTGCAGTGAAGCACAGTAGAAAGCCATCCAGCATCAGTTTGAGATTGACAAGGTGACCCAATGACTCCCTGGCAGTAATTGCTACCCCTTTAGTCTAAAATTAGGACTCTAATAATCATGTTTTTTAAAAAAGGATTCCAAGCTGCTGCTTCTCTTTATGAATATACAGGACTCTATTGACAACTTCTCCTTGCTTTTGACCAAATTTTTAGGTATGGGTGTGTGTTCAAAGAATGCTGCAGATTTTCTGAATCACTAACTTTATCATTAGTCTTGGATAGGGTTCAAACATCATAAACATCTAAATTGTTTAGATGCAAATAATTAATCCAGAGCAAAATATTTAACAAGCAGGGCTGGAATCCAGTATTAACATCATAATTCCTCCCACCCCCAATGTGTGCATTTAATCTATTTGGTCTGATTACTCAGCAGGGGCTAGTTTTTCCAAGGAATGACTTAATAACCATCCTGGATACATATCACTCCATTTACTAAATCATATAGATTCGCCTTCAGTGTTTGTGAACTGCTGTTTCTGTCAGCAGATACTCAAAGTTCTTGTGTTGTCATCTATGCCTTTGCTTTATAAGAGTTTTGCAGCAAACTGCAACACTGTGAGTCAGAAGAGACAGGTAGTTTTGGCTTGCAGCCAGCTAGCTACAGTGACCTAAAAGAACTCTGGAGCAGCCAGGCACCGAGTCAAGATATATGGTCACATCAGCAGAATGTAGGATGTTGCCACCCGCGGCCTTGTTTTGAGCTGTTGCTACAGTGCCTTGCTGGTTGCAGGCCAGTAGGCGAGTTGGATGGATGGTATAGACCAGAAAAGACAAGCAGAAGAGAACAAATGCCAAAGTGGCTTGTGGAGCTCTCAAATGCTGGACTTGTTTGGTGCTGTGAACTATTTGGGAGGATGTTTGTTTTCCAGTGTTAGATCTAGGCAGCTGGCATCCAGGATGTAATCCTCAAAAACACTTCAATATAATTTTGCTAACACACAATGTTCACACAGTCCTGCATAGAGGGTTCTGATTTGAGTGCAAATGTGATGTGGAGGAGACAATGCAACTCCAGGCTGAATTACACTCTTCTAAATTAAGTGACTTCACTGGATTTAGAAGGGTGGGTGTAACACTTTTTAGGATTACAGTGTGCATGTTAGGGTTGCTAGCTTCTGGTCGGGCAGGGCAATCCCTAGAGATTTTGGGGATGGAGCCTGGAGCGTGGGGTTTTTGTAGGTGAGGAACCTCAGCAGAATACAGCACCTCTAAAGCAAGGATTTGCTCTAGGGCAGGGGTAGTCAACCTGTGGTCCTCCAGATGTCCATGGACTACAATTCCCATGAAATTGTAGTCCATGAACATCTGGAGGACCACAGGTTGACTACCTCTGCCCTAGGGGACCTGATCTCTGCAGCCTGGCGAGGAGGTGTTTATCCAGCTCTGCATGTCCTCTGCCCAAGGGGAAAAAAGACCCTTATTATCAGATCAGTTAAGTTCACAGGAATATGTTAGCAGTCCTAATACATTTGTTAGGATTCTTATGGTGAAATCAGACTGTTGTTGTATCTTGGAGAAAGATGCTTGTAGAAGACGTTTGGCATTTCAACATTTTTCCGAGATACTTAATTTTGAACATTTAAGATGATGTATCACAAGCAAAGAAATTTTGAACAAAAAAAACCATATAGGTTCCCTCCGTGTTGTTAAACCATCCTTAGTAACCAAGTTGGAAACTGGTTTGCTATGGTTGTTCAGACTGCTTGCATTACAAATCATATTATCCCCTAGGAAAATAGTCTGCCACAAAATATGGGTTTTATGAATGCCATTTGTAATTAAAACATGGTAAAATACATTTCACAGTTTATTGATAGCGAAAATTAGCAGCTTCTGATAACCTGTTTCATCAGGGAATTAGGCAGAATGTTGGACTGGAGAAAGCTGTATGAAATGAAAAGAAACTGGCGATGCTTCAAGCAGTCTGGAGGTTTTGTTTCTATTATTTTCTAAAGCCCCCATTGGTAGGTGATTTGAAAGCTGTACAAATTTAAAGCAATTAAATAAAATGAGGCCCAATGGCCCAGAAAAGCAGATACACTAATAAAAAATCCCCACCAAAATAAATATTCCAACTGTTACAGCTTCAGAACAGCTCATAGAGAAGATAATGTAGATGCAAATCACACAAAAAAACAACGTGTTGGTGCCAAAAGAATGACTAGCTAGTATGAAGGACCATACTGACGATCTTTTTATAATGGCTGCATATAATTTATGTTCTCTCCGACATCCCTATTGCCCCACTGAGCCAGCTTGGTGTAGTGCCAGCTTGGTATAGTGGTTAAGAGCGGTGGCCTCTAATCTGGAGAACTGGGTTTGATTCCCCACTCCTCCTCCACATGCAGTGAGATAGGTGATCTTAGGCCAGTCACAGTTCTTTCAGAGTTCGCTCAACCTCACCCACCACACAGGATGTCTGTTATGGGGAGAGGAAGGAAAGGTGATCATGAGCTGTTTTGAGACTCCTTCAGGTAATCAAAAGCAGGGTACAAAAAACTAGTTCTTCTCCTTTTCCCCTCCCTTCTGCTCCTCCTCTTGTGTTCCAGTGAAAAGCTTGCTGCTGATTCCCCTTGACCCCTTTTCTGCCCAAGCCAAGAATCTCCAGAAGTGGAAGGGATCCAAAAGACCAACTAGTCTAAAGACATTTTACCCTTATTATGAAACCATTCTTGATTCCTCAAGGAGACATTTGAAATTATACCAAGCCTTTTAGACGTAATCATTTTTGTTGTTGTTTTGTATGCCTATCTCTCAGTCTTAAGTGAGAAGTATTCCTGGAAAATTCCCAGCTACCATGGAAGCAAACAAAACCTTAAAACACAAATATTTATGTAACAGCTGCAGGAGCTATATAAAACAAACACACAGGCTGACTATATAAATTCTAATGAAATTTTATCAATCAAGTTACTGTATATGCATAGTAAATTTTAATGTTTCCTGGTATATTTCATGGCATTTTGAGTTTTGTAAATATTCAGTGTGGGCTTTAGAAAATACTCAGTGCTAAGCAGTTTCATATTACCATCAGTAATGAAGAACCTGTGTCAGATTGCAGTGAACATAACTTCTGTATGCCAGTAAGAAAGAGCGAGGTATGATTACAATAGCTTGGCAAGGTGATTCATCTAAGATGTGGTTTGTGCATCAAGTAATTTTAAAAGTTCGAGCACAAGGGAATTATTTCATCTGTTCTTAAAGGGCTGCCATTAGAAACAGCCGTACAGAGGGAAAGTTCATGCTATTTTCTCAATTCTTTTTGCTAAAAAAGAAATTAAAGGCTTATAATTAAAAGTTACACTACTTATCTATGTCATATGAATGAATTAAGACAAAGATGTTTCTTGACCTGCTGTCTAGTGAAATACTTACAGTTCCGGAAAGCTTAAAAATATGCATTTTCCCAATATAGTCACAAAACTAGGTGCCCAAGAACAAACTTATTTCCCTGCAGCTAATTATACAAATTATCGTAGTCCTGAAAGGTTAATGACGGCAGACCATTGCTGATGCACAGAATGTATTAGAATCCAGTGCCATCTGAATAATTTGCATTGCCAGAGGCTTTCATTGGACAAATGGGTGTGACCCAAAGGGCAAATAGAGCTGTTTTCATATTTGTGATGAAGAGTTGGCTGAAGTTAAATCCGGCTAAGATGGCGGCTCTTTGACTGGGTCGATGTGCCGGGGGGCTAGGGGAGCAGCTGTTGATCTGGTCAATTTAACACACTGTTAGGAACCTCAGTATGATCCTGGATGCCTCTTTATCCAAGGAGGCTCAAGTTGCAACTGTTGCTTGTCAGGCATTTTACCACCTCCACCAGACACAACAGTTGACACTTTATCTCTCAACAACTGATCTAGCCACCATGATCCATGCAACGGTCATCTGCAGATTAGTCTTCCATAACTTGCTCTATGCAGGGCTGCCCTTGAAAATGCTCTGGAAACCCTGAAATAATTCCTCCCCCTGCCCTGGAGCCTCACTATTGGATGATAGTGAGTTATAGGTACAAGGCAGAACTGGTCTCTGAGACTCTTTGCAGGGTCAGTGTGAACACTATGGCAGCTGCTCACGATTAGCTGCACATCAGGTTTAAACAGAGGTGGGGTGCAGAAGCCCATTGTGCTGGCAATGCCTTTCCGACTGGATCCACACCTCCAGACCCTGCTCTTGGACTTTGTAGACCCTGCTTCCCTGACTGACCTTTGGCTGGCAACTATGGGCCTTCTTCTTGCCCTTATTGGACTTGGCTTATGAGTTATTGATTTCTGGCTACTGACCTCGGCTTGAGACCATGCTTTGCATACTCCCTTCAGGACTGTTTTGGCTGCTTGCCGTACCTGGAGATTTGACAATGGGCTTGGAAAGATGTAACTCTGAGATTGTGCAGTAAGTCTTTGTTAAGAAGGTGGTGCAATTAAATCATCATAGGTTTTTAGGTTAATTTAGGACAGGGACTTCCATTTCTCATAACCTCAGCAACTTCATGCATTATAAAGGCTTATATATTTTAGTGAAGGCAAAAAGTAATGGTATTGAAATAATGGACAGGACAGATACTTGACTTTTATTGTGGCATAGGTTGTTTGGATGGTTTAAAAAAATCTTAGCATATAAATGCACATCATGAAAAAAAAAATTCCTTGAATCAGGAGAAGAGTTTAAGGTGTGGTCAAGTGCCTTTTGGGCCCAGGTTCAAGATTTGCTGATTATCCTTTTTCCTGAAAATTCACCAGCTTGGCATGCACTTGCACTGTTCTCGAAACATTTGGTTAGGATGATTAGGTAGATTTAAGATTTTATTAAAGCACAGTGTCATAAAACATAGTAATTGTACACTTTAAATGAGTTAATAACTTTTACCTTTTCCTGTAAAAAAAGGAATATTGTTATAGTACTTAAGTAAAGGAAGAACTGTTTTTTTACCCCGCTTTTTACTACCTGAAGGAATCTCAAAGCAGCCTATAATTGCTTTCCCTTCCTCTCACAACAAACACCCTGTGAGCTAGGCGAAACTGAGAATTGTGACTGTCCCAAGATTACCTAGCAGGCCTAATGTGTCTCAAAGCAGTTCACAATCACCTTCCCTTCCTCTTCCCACAACAGACACTCTGTGAGGTAGGTGAAGTTGAGAAGGCTCTGAGAGAACTGTGATTGGGCCCAGGTCACCCAGCTGGCTGCATGTGGAGGAGTGGGGAATCGAACTCTCTAGATTAAATGGCCATAGTAAGTTTAAATGGCCATCAACCTTGTTTGAATAGCTGAATTGTGATTCAGCGTGATTCAAGCAAGTAGAACAAGCAGCCATTTAAACTTTAAAGGGAAAGAGAATTGATTGTTTCTATCCTGTGCGGTAAACGGCACCAAGCCCTTCTAGGGGAGGAGTGGTATAGAAACCATATTAAAAGGCAAGGCTTGGTGTTATGCGT
The DNA here is from genome assembly GCF_049243985.1 of Paroedura picta. NCBI lineage: Eukaryota > Metazoa > Chordata > Lepidosauria > Squamata > Gekkonidae > Paroedura > Paroedura picta. The sequence continues at coordinate 21,435,144 of NC_135385.1, forward strand.
GATGTTTTCGGGTGCTGCACTGTGTTGACAGCTCTGTGCATCATTACCAGTCACACCTGCCTCTGGTTACAGGATGACCAAACATTCTCATATTCTTTTTGAGTTAATCTAACGTTGCTAGCTCTTGTCTGCCTTCACCACCAAACACCAATTAAGGATTTAGAATATCAAGCCCAGTTGACACGTTAATTAATAGTGTACATCAAATAGCAGACTTTAACCACTCAAGACTGTGTTGGCACAATTCCGCCCCACCTTGACCCAGAACAGTTATTATAAAGACCTGACCTGGATAACCCAGGCAAACCTCATCTCATCAGATGTCAGAAGCTAAGCCCTGGCTGGCACTTGGAAAGGCAACCTCCAAAGAATACCAAGGCTCTGAGGCAGGGACAGGCAATGAAAAGCCCCCTCCAAATGGCTCTCTTTCCTGGCAATCAGTTAGTCTTTGGATCTCCTGGCTGTATTGCACACACGGCATATGATAAATAAATAAAAAGTTATTAAGAAGAAAAGGCTCATTTGTAAAATGGAGTTAATAGTCCAAATGTCTTATACAGAACAGGGTTTTAATTATGCTTAGGAGTTAGCTAATGAGCAGTTTGTGATCAAAAGTAAATGTTCTGCTTTGTAGTTTCTGTAATGTTATGGACTTTTCTCCCTTTACGTTGTTAAACGCTTTATAATAGAGCCTTACATATATGTGTTTCTTTCTAATAGGTTGTCAGATTGATAAATCCTTGGTGTTCATTAACTTCATGCAGTAATGAAGCATCTAATATAATGTGTGTGATTTCCGTCATTCACAGCTTTATCCAGTATCTGGCTCTTTAGTCAGCTGTGCTTGAGTGGTACAATTAAAACATTTGGTATACCCCTCATTTAAGGAAATTGGTCTTTTAGGGACCTATGATTGAACAAATTTCTAATTTTCCCATTCAAAAGGCCTGGCTGGCAACAGAGGTCTTTTATTTGTCCTTCGTGACAAATTCAGGAGGCTGGTGTTAATCCTTCTCTTTCCATGGTGCCTGCAATTAGCTCTCAGATGCATAAAACGAATAAGCAGCGTATATCGGGAGGCAAAAGGGCACACATGTTCAGCAGGCACCAAAGTGGGGTTGATGGAGGCAAGGTGCTGGGACGGATTAAGGTTGCCTATTCTGAGATGTACTGTGTGCCACTGGAACAACAGGGCAGAGTCCAACAGCAGGGCAGAGAGACTGAAGCCTTCCTCTGATGTTGCCACCTGGCACTGGGAACCGTGGCAGCTAGGAACCACCGGTAGACCTCCATGAATCTGCCTAATGCCCTTTTCAAGCTGTTCTATGCGTGTTGCAGTTAGCATATCCTCTGGCAGTGAATTGTAGATTTTAAATCACTGCCTGTTTAACAAAGTATAAAGAACTGTGTGAGAGAAAATCTGTCATGTTAGGAGTGCAATCAGGGTTATCAGTCTCTAGGTGGTGGATGGAGATCTCCTGGGATTGCAACGGACCTCCAGGCAACTGGAGAAAATGCCTGCTTTGGAAGGTGAACAGGATTTGATCTTGTAATTTGGAGTACAATTGGGGTTGTCAGGTCCTCTGGTCTGGGCAGGGGTTCTCTACTTTCCAGATACACCTTGACCCCCCAACTAACAGCTCCAAGGGGACAAAAACAGGAAATTAATGTGATGTGTCCATGCCGTGGTCATCAGGGACTGACACTCTGCTTTTTGGGCAAAACTCTTTGGTTAGAAGCCAGTTCTACCATAAAGGTTTTGTCCAAAAGCTTGAATAGTAGAGGTATGACATTTGCAGCAGTGATTACTTTTTGTAGCAATACAAAGAAACCTGCTCTTTTATATAGATTATATAACACACCATAACTACCTATCTTTACTGTTAATATTCATTTCAGCCTCTACACTGCAGACTCTTCTGGTATAGTGTTTGCTAAATGTATTTCAAGCTTGGCAGCTCCTGCTAATTACTTATAACCTTGTGCTACTCTGATTTTCTTCTCTCCTTCAGTTTTAATTTCTCACCATTGCTTATGTTTTATGTGTGAAAAAGAGAATTTTCGCAGCTATTTTTCCTTTTCTTTTTCACTTCAATGTCCTGAACTACAGGCCCTCCCATTCTAAATTCATAATCCTATGACTTGTCCTAAGGCATCCAATGATGGAGCTTTCTGACCTCTTAGGATAGAGCTCTTGACTGATTTGGATGTCAAGACCTTAGTTCAAATGCTCAGCATGGAGTGCTTGTCTTCACCGGTACTGTAGACATCTAAATATTTCTCTAGTATAAAAGGTACTCACAACAGCTTACAGGAAACAAAGGCAATAAAAAACATTAAAAGTGGAGATTTAAGCCAGTCTTGGGAAGTATATGCTGGTTGTACAGTGAGCATGCATTTACTATAAGGCAAGTAAATGACATCTATATTCACAAGCAGGGAGCCCACTTGGTTCTCCCTTTCCCACCACTTACTCTTTTCCTTTCCCTGAAAGCTCCCCTTCATCCTTTTCTTGCCTCTTTGTCTTTCCAACCTACCAACCAGTCTATCTTTATCTGCCCCCATCTTCACATTTCCCTGCTTCCCAGTTCCTGACAGCCTCTACTCAGGAAAGTTATGGCCCAACTGCATGAACTTGCAAGGACTTGCAAAGCATACCTTATTTTTTCCTGGATCCCATTCCCTACTATTTCCTCTTTTCCTTCCCCTGGCAAACCCCCATATACTCACCTTTCTCTGCTTCTTGGAATCATTTTGTTGGACAGTAGCGAACAGTCAGTAGTGGATTTGTCAGTCACCCACTAGTTGTCGCCAGGTCTAGCCCTAATGAATCCTCCCTCATAGGTCAAAACAGCCCATCTATAGGCTTGCAGACATCTAGGTTGAACTTGGAGATTTCCTGGACCTCTAGAAAGTAAAAATCAGCTCCTCTGGATGGGCTCTGACATCATTTGGGGCTGAATTTCTGTAAACGGTATGACCCTAAACTATGTTATACCTTCATAAATCCATCAATGTCATTTGACTAAGAAGGATGCGACTCTGAAGCATGAAACTCTGCTGTAAAATGGACTGTAAATTATCTTCAGGGGCAAGGCCACCTAATTTACTGGGATATGAAAACCAGTTACAATGTCCTTGTTGCCCACAAAGGGACTCAGCTGGCTCATCAGCAAAGCTTCTGATACTCACTTCAGGAACAAAGATGAATCCAGGAAAAATTCCAGGCTGGGCCGTGGGGGGTGTGGGACTTATCTTCAGCTATTGGATCCATTTCATGGTTTACATGGCCTCCCATCGTAAACAACCTTGTTTTTATCTAGATATACTGTCTATTCACACTCAATTAGTCCTTTCGGATTTGATGCAAAGATTAAATAGAAATGGATACCATGGAACTTACCCAAGAATTCAATGCACATGTTAACTTACACGAGGATAGGATAAAACCCAGTAGAATTCTGCTACATAGCACAGCCAAGTAGCCAGGTAGCCGCACCACCTTAAGGACTAGAACATCTGTAAGGCAAGAGTGGAACAGCTGCAAAGTTGTGCCTCCTGTCTCCCCATAAATTAAAATCACTATAGAACGATAGGTTGCCCATTTTGACTTCTGTAATCATTTTGATCAAGTAAATGGTGTTCCATACTCGAGCAGTTTGAACATTCTGCATTACCAATTTTTAAAACTGTCTATCTGCCGTACTAGATCTTTTTATTCTTTGTTTGAAGTAGTAATTGCACGTCTTGTGCTTCAGGCTCTTAGCAGGGTATTGGCCTCGTTGAATCTGCCTTGGTATGTATGAGAATGAACTGACTAGGAAATACTTGTAAAGTGTACTTTAGGGGGAATTATTTTAAAATGTTTAATGTAGCTCTGTAGGCAGGACTTTGTGTGTTATTTATGCTTTTTTTATTTAATAATATCATTATTGTTCGCTTTGCACAAGCCTTTGAATCAGATCAAGTCTAAATTACCAGTTCCCCTTTCCCTCTACAGAATGCCCTCATGTCCCCTGTTCCCTAGGAGCAATATCTCATGGAAATCAGTGTTCTGCATTGGGGGATGCGAGGCATACAAGTTCCATTTCCATCACTGGAAAATGTTGTCTGGATCAATTCTGCATGCTGTTTTTCCCCATAATTGAACCTGTTGTAATCACAAGGATAGAAAATTTGAGTACTCCTGAAGTGCTTAATCTCGAGAGTTTTCAGTATGATTTAACGCATGGACGTTCTAAAAAAAAAAAAAAATTAAAGGCTGGCCTAAAAATGTTGTTCATTAGATCAGGTCTTGCAATATTGGTGTTAGTGGGTTCTACCATGCATTCAGTACACCCAACATGTTCCCCCATATTATGAGACGGTGTCACTTTTCCACATTGTTCACAGGGGCTGATAACATAGTAGACAACCCCCTGGTGCTCAGCAATACGGAAAACAGCTTCATGTCAGTTTTGGAAAAAGTCTTATCAATTTCAACATCAGGATCTCCCCCCCCCCCCCATGCTTGCATTTCTTTCTGTTCCCTTTCAATCAGTGAACTACCATGCACATGTAAAACTTGAACCACAAGGAAGTAAACGAAAGGTGTTTGCAAGATGCAACTATAAGACTGCGCTAGGTCAATTGCATAATTTTTTGGACCCCCGCACATGTCACTAGTGACATTCTACCTTGATTCAGAAAAGTGCATTTTAAAAACTATAGCTGCAGGATAAAATACACCAGAAGAAAAAGAAAAGTGGTTAAGGTGGGCACAGAATCCGAAGTGAAGATTAAAGGTTTACCCCTCTGAAAATCTGAAGTAAATTGTGCATGCGTAATAGGCCCGAGTCAGGTCAAATATGATTGATCTTTTTTTAATCCACAAAGTGCTTTGCAAGTTGGTCACAGCAGGCTGCCATAAGAGTTGCTGTTTCCTCCTGGGGGCTGAGATGTAAAAGGCATCTTATCACTTGGAACGACATTGCCAGATGGCGCTGAGCCAGACACAATGGTGGCAGGAAAATGTGACTTCTCTGCTGTCGTTACCAGCAAATAAATGAGTTCTATTGACTTTGTTATGAGTTTTCTTCCACAGCTGAGTGATGAGTTTTCTTCTGCTTCCTCTCCAGAAACTTGTATGTAGGAGAGAAACAATCACATCGACAGTCAGGACAGCCTACCTGTTCCAGAGGCTGAAATTCTCCAGAGTTGCCAGGAAGCTAGTGCATTCCACCCATCTCTGGGGGCAGACCATATAAAGAGCCTCCCCATCCCTGAAGGGAATCTGAATTCCCTTTAGACTGCATTTGTTATTCCAATAATGATTTCTCTGCATCACATAGTTGTTTATAACTGTTCATGCCCCACAGAAACATGAGACCTGGTGTTGGATGGTTGCCACTGTTGAACAATCTGTAGTATTCAAAAGGCAAAAGGTTTATCGCTGCCTCTTTGAAGTATTTATCATGGTGTCAGTATATCCATGCTAGGTCTGACAGTTTTCTTAATATCTGTGTTACAACCAGTTTGTGTCATCTGAGAAACATGCAGTGCTTGTAGTTGGGCTCAGATCTGACCAGCCAATCTCTTTATGAGGATGTCTTTGTGTAGTGTAGACCAGTGGTCCCCAACCTTTATTAGGCTGGGGACCGGCAGGGCATCGGGCCGCGGCCGCAGGGACCGCGCGGGCCACGCCCACGAGCCGCGCCCGGCCGCGCCCGCGAGCCGCACCCGCAAATCGGGCCGCGCCCGCGAGCCGCACCCGGCCGCGCCCGCGGGCCGCACCCGCGGATCGGGCCGCGCCCGCGGGCCGCACCCGCGGATCGGGCCGCGCCCGGCCGCGCCCGCGGGCCGCACCCGTGGATCGGGCCGCGCGGGCGCGGCCCGGCCCTGATTCCCTCTCCCCGCTCTCCCCGCAGTAAGAAGCTTCCCGGGTCGCAAGCTTGCGGCCTGGGAAGTTTTTTACTGCGGGGGGGGGGGCGGGGAGAGGGAGCCGCGGCCCGGCACCATGGCCTTTGCGGCCCGGTGCCGGGCCGCGGCCCGCAGGTTGGGGACCACTGGTGTAGACAAAGAACTCATGGGTTACTTTCCAAGGCAACTTGAATAGATAATGAGCATCCCAATCGAAGCAGCTACTAGTTAAATTAGTGCCGCCTCATGAACCTAAAATTGCTGATGTCTCTCTCTCTCCTTTTAGGGTCAATTTCCTTGTAGCTGACAGAGAGGGCTACAATGGAGCATTGATAATGGAACACTGCATAGAAAGACTGACTCTCAACACAGATCATAGTCAGTTATCCTAGTGTTTTCTGTCGTGCCTCACTATTTTTGTAAGACAGTGACAGATCCCAAACTCAGACAGCTTATCTTGCTGCCCCTTATCCCACCAAATACAGAAACCGAGGAACTATGTTCCTAAACCCAATCCACACATGTTGGGATAATGCGTTTTCAATGCAGTTTAGAAGTAGGTTATCCCGTTTCACACAGGAAAATTCAGCTGCAAAAGGATATTGAAAGTGTATTATCCAACACGTACGGAATGTGAGCAAATTACGAAGATTAGCAGCAAGGTACTTGGGAAAGGGGATTCTGTTTGTATTGTGCAAAAGGTAGGGTTGCCAGCTCTGGGTTAGGAAATACCAGGAGACTGTGGAGGTGGAGCCAGGAGTGGGTGGGATTTGGTGGCAGGGAGGGACCTCAGGAGAGTATAATGCTATGGAGTCCACCCTCCAAAGCAGCCATTTTCTTCTTTAGTCTGGAGATGAGCTACAATTCCTGGAGATCCCCAGGTGGAACATCCCTAGCAAGAGGGAATTGCTGAAATTTAGGGGTTGGGTTGAAGAAGATGCAAGGCCAATGCCACAGCCTGAAGTGAGACTTGGCTATTTTTCTGGCCAAACTCTCCTTGCTGAACAGGAATGTAGGATCTGGCCTGTTATTTTAAATGGGTTGCAGGAGGGGACAAGTAAACACTAAATAAAACAATTTAATGGTGTTCCTCAGACCACAGTAGATTTGATAAAACATTCCCCCCTCCAGCGTCTTGATTTTAGGCTGTGATCCTATAGCATGCTTCGGAGTGAAATGTGTTAAATCTAATTCCAGTTCTGAATATGCCCATGCTGCTAGGTTTCCTAAACCTTAGTGATGTTCTCCTCATTATCTAATCTGTTCTCAAATTGTATAGACAGAAGTTAATGCAGTATGATCAAACAGTTTTATGTTTATCAAAAGACAGGAAAAGGGGCCACAAATCACTCCCTGTAAGCAAAAAGGGTTATATTATATCTAAAAATATAGCTGCTGTCACAGGACCTTTTTTTTTTTGAAGATAAGCTGTGTGTGTAGAAAGATAAATGTTAAGCTAAAGTGCTGGGAAACAGAGCACAAGGTACTCTTCTGAATTCAAAACATGATGCACAAGTTAAATTCTTTGCAGCAGATGGAACTGGATCCATAAAACTCTTTAAAGTAATTGTGTAGGATGTGCAAACAGCTGACACACTGTAAGCCAAACACTTATGATTTATTAAATGAATATTCATTAATGCTTATCTTTTAATTAGAAGACTTTAACCAATTTTAATTTCAAAACCTACACTTCCATTTTAATTTTTCTGGTGACCTTTCTGTTTCTCTCTCCTGACTGTTTTCCTCAAAGTACCATGATCGATCGCTTTCCTGATAGATCTCTTGTTGCTGGGGGTTGCTTTTAAGTCTTGTTTGGTGTTTCCAAGCCCACAAGTTTGGTGATACTAACAGATCCTAAAGAGACTTTGCCCTTCTAAATTTACTGAAGTCAAGGAGTTTAGACAGGGATAGTTTCAGAGAGTCTTTAGGAGAGTAATTTCAGGTGGTTGGCTGTGTTGGTTTGAGGTTGCAGAACAAATTTTGAGTCATAGAATCATAGAATTGGAAGGGGCCATACAGGCCATCTAGTCCAACCCCCCGCTCAACGCAGAATCATAGAATCATAGAGTTGGAAGGGGCCACACAGGCCATCTAGTCCAACCCCCTGCTCAACGCAGGATCATAGAATCATAGAGTTGGAAGGGGCCACACATGCCATCTAGTCCAACCCCCCGCTCAACGCAGGATCATAGAATCATAGAATCATAGAGTTGGAAGGGGCCATACAGGCCATCTAGTCCAACCCCCTGTTCAACGCAGGATCAGCCCTAAGCCCTAAGAGTCCAGTGGCACCTTTAAGACCAACAAAGCTTAATTCTAGGCATGAGCTTTTGTGTACATGCACACTTCCTCAGATACAATGCCATGGATTGGAAGTAATCAGTTCATACTTATAGGCAAAATATGAGAGTAAATTAACATACAGCATAATAAAAATGGGTAACAAATCCCAGAGATAAATAGGCAAAATAAGTATTTTGGATTTGTTTGCATGGGAAATATCTTGGGCTCATTAAAGGTGTCTAGATAGAAGAGCAATGAACAAATATGATCAATTGTTGATAGTAATTAGCCAAGACCTTAACCTTTAATCTGTTAACCATTTTTACTGTGTTACATGCTGATTTAGTCTCATACTTTGCCTATAAGTATGAACTGATCCATTCCATGACATTGTATCTGAGAAAATGCGTGTGATACTCAATCATTTGAAAGTTTATTAAAATTAAGCTAAAGTATTAAAATTAAGCTAAAACATATCATTATGAAAAATCAACAGGGAGAAAAAAAAATCAAAAGTGTGGGAGATTAAGAGTTCAGAATCATCCATTATACTTTTTGTCCTTCTGGCACTTCCTCAGATACAATATACTCTAAATTTGTTCTGCTGCTTCAGATCAACAGGGCTACCCACTTGAATCTAATGTATAACTATATATACACATCTCCTTCAACACCCTCTTCAGGATGCTCTTTAAATTCTACTCAATAATGCACACTGCAGATCTTGCATATTCCTGCAGTTGTGAGCATAAAATGAAGGAGAGGAAAATGAGACTGGAAGGTACTTTGTGGTCCCCATTAGAGAGAAAATTGGTGTACAAATATCTACATAAATAATTAGTCATAAGAAAACCCCATACTTTCTAGTCTTTGAAAGCCTACTTGGGTGTGATGAGGCATAGTCCTCCTCAAGTCCTGAGAGACAATCACATGTTGGAGAAAATCTCCCCACTGAAGAGCCACACAGTTTAATGAGCTGCCTGCTTTACAAGCACCAGGTGGTGCCTGACTCACAGCACCACCTTTTCCCTGTTAATGTGATTAACTGTCTGAGCCCTATTGCCAGTTTCCTAGCAGACCTTGCAACCCATTCACCCCTTAGCACTCAACAAGGGTGGAGTGAGGGTTTTTGCTGGTCTTGGCTGTGTGTGTATGGAAAAGCTCAAATACTCCTTATCCTGAAGATAGCAGAGGTGAGTAATAAGCAGATACAGGGAAGAGAGAGAGAGAGAGAGTGAGAGTGAGTCTTTCAGTTGACTAAGAAAACACATCAGCAGAGATAATTTTGAGTAGTTAGATTCACCTGAGTTGCCATGCTGGTCTGAAGCAGCAGAACAAAGCTTGTGTCCAGTGGCACCTTTAAAACCAACAGAGTTTTATTAAAGTTACACACTTTTGTTGGTATGCTTGTATCTAACAAAGGGTGCGTGCACATGAAAGCTTACTCCTTGAATAAGTCTTAACTGGTCTTAAAGGGCCATGTGACTCAAACTTGAGTCATTTTGGGTAGTGTTTTTTTTTAATGGAATGAGATTTGAAAACAAGTTGACAGAATGAAAGGTCAACCATCCTGTCCCAAGCAGGACTTCTTGGTCTTTGAAAGCTATGGGATGGATGCAGAGAGTAACATGTAACAGAAGAGCCCTGTTGGATCAGACCAGTGGTCCATCTAGTCCACCATCCTGTCTCACCCAGAGGCCAGCCAGTTCCTCAGGAAGGCCAATACTGGGGTAGAGGCTAAGGCCTTCTTAAGAACATCAGAGTCTGCATGCATTTCCCAACTCAGAGCTGGCAACCCTAAACCATGAAGATTCAAAACATGCTTCTCACTCCTCTTCCCGGAAATCGCTACATATTAACAAGTGTATACATTCACAAGGTACATTCACATACATGGCAGGACTTCAGTATAGTTTCAAGCTGTACTTGCTGCAGTTTGCAATGCAAAGGAACGGAGCTGCTCATTGGGCAAAGTACAGCCCTGCAGATCATGTGGAATACCTCACTCACATGCAAATATGCTTTCTAGATCTGGAATTCAGGAGAGGAGCAAACACTTGGTGTTCTGTTGACATTTGCCTTGTGGCATCAGCACTTGCTTTGAAGGAAGCAATTTCGCTGGTATGCAAGCCTCCGCTAAATAATTCATGATTAGACGAAGTTGTAGGGAAATAAATTAACTTGGATGTTGACTCCAATTGTTGTGAAAAGAAGATTCTATTCATAGCCATGATAAGTTTAAAAAGTGGGTTACTCAAGTGTTTATGCTCTCGCTGTGTGTGTGTGTGTGTTTGTGTTTTACAGCTGGGTTTTTAATGGGTTTGTGCACTTTAAGAATTTTATATTGCTTTTATAATAATTTTTTATTATGCTTTATAAGCCACCTTGAGAGCAGGTTTCTAGCGAGATTCCGTCCATTTTCCAAACTAACATATATGCCGTAGTTAACTTGTGTGTGTCCACATGGATAATTGATGAACCAAATTAAAATGAGCTATCCTAGGTAATGGGAAAGTGTGAGGTTGAAGGTGGCTGCCAAGGGAGGGGCTGGAACAGTGTTGCTAACAATGTGTTTTGTGTCTGCAGGGTGTATTTTGGTTTTGGGTTTTTTTGCTGGCTGCGGATTGAAGAACTGCTAGGAGATACAGAACTCACGGTGGAAACAAATATGCAATTGTACAGAAAAGGTGAAAGGCTGTAAGTGAAAAAGCCACAGTGGAGGTGGGAGTTCTAGCAGAAATTGCGGGAGGTCCCTCCCGGGTTCAGCCTCTGCCATCTCTAGTTAAAGGGCAGGTGATGTGAAAGGCCTCTTCCAGAGACCCAGGGGAGTGCTGCTAGCCAAAGAAGGCAGTGTTGACTATGAGAGATGAAAGGTGTAAGAAGAGCTAGGTTTTTATATCCCACTTTTCACGACCGGAAGGCTTACAATCGCCTTCCCTTTCTCTCCCCACAACAGACACCCTATGAGGTAGGTGAGACTGAGAGAGGTCTAAGAAAACTGTCCTGTGAGAATAGCCCTAAAAGAAGCCCAAGGCCACCCAGCTGGATGCATATGGAGAAGTGGGGAATCAAACCCAGCTCTCCAGATTAGAGACTGCCACCCTTAACCACTACACCAATCTGTCCGTCCACTAGTTTCTTGTGTTTAAATATGCTTATTCTAAGAAAGAAAGGAAAGGGAAATGACAATCCTGAGAGTTTAGAGGAATAGAAGGGGCTGGGGTATATGTGTGGGGAGAGTGGAAGAGCTGAGATGTATGGCGGGATACAGAGATATCATAGGGTATCCCAGGACAATAAACAGGTATTCTGCCACTACTTGCTGTCATTCCAGACTTGATTTTTGTTGGTAGCTTTAAAATCTAGGCTGTCTTGCAGGTACATTTGTATCATACTGAGAAGTCTGCAGAATAAATGTTGGGCTGATACAATGTGATGGCTCCTCATGCGGAGGCTGTGGAAAAGGGCTTGCTCCATACGGTGGGCATAGTTTTAACGTATAATTTATTACTTTTAGAACTGCTGATTGCTCATGTATACATTTGCTTTAGACATTTTGACTTTGCTGATCTAAGACAATATTAATAAATAGTCAACTGACTCCAAAAAGGGCACGTCACCCCTCTTCTAGGAAGATTAAGAGCAATTTCTCTCAATGAAGGCATTTGAGAGAGAAATGGATCTCTGGGAAAGGTTGCAGCTTGGTGTTTTTGTGGGGCTTAACTAGTGTGCTGGTCTCAGTGCAATCTCAGTGGAGCTTCTAGGACTATGTCATAACTGGGACTGCTTCATCCTGAGCTGAGAATTGGAACAGTAGATCTGAGTTATCTGCCAAGTGAATGTCCAGGTTTCTGCAAGGGGGATGAAATCATGTTTGTGTTCTCATTCAATAAGGCAAATAAAGAAACATTAACAGCAGAGGGTCAGGGAATTAATTCCAAGCATGTATTTTCTCATAATGCTCTGAACAGCGAATGTGCGCTGTGATGCATGGGTTTTAGAGCCAGTCTTCAGAAATTGCTGTTCACATTTGAATTAGCCATCTGATTGACAGGGAGTTGGCCATTATGAACCTAATTAATTCAGTCGAAGTTTTCAATTATTAAATAAATGCAAACTTTGTGAACTGCTTTATTTGGAGGTATGAAATTTTTGCCATCAACATTTTGAGTTCACTTTGACAGGTGCTCTCTGATGTCAGTAGTGTCGAGGCCATGCCTCAAGATGTTGAAAACCATTGTTTAAGAAGAGCTGACAACCCATGACACTGTGGGTCCAGTTTATTAATGAAAGGAGCTCAGATTTCGGCAACCGTCAGTTTTGCTGATGCAAAAATAACATTTGAGCATTTCTTCCTGCCCTCCATTATTGACCTTGTGGATAGGCATGGGTTAAAAAATTTAAAAATTATAGGACCACCAGACTTTCCAGCCTTAGAAACTGCAAATCTATCCAGTATGTTTAATCTCACCTTTATTCCCAAAAGCTCAGAGCGGCATGCATGGTTTTCCCTTCCTCATTTTATCTTCCCAAGAACTTTATTTATGGGCTTTATAGTCTGCCTTATCTTTGGGAACTTTGTGTGATGGATTAAACTGAGACAAAGATAACTGGCCAGAGGTCTTTCAGTCAACTTCAAGGTGGTATTGGGATCCAAGTCCAGCATCACTACCCCACGTATGATTTAATTCTCAGAGAGCTGCCAAGCTTCCTTTACTCCTTTGGAGTTCCTTTGTAATAGCCCCAGTTGGATCAGATTGTCTAGGGCAGGGGTATCCAAACTGCATCTCCAGATGTGACATGCCGTGAGCCAGTTCGCCAAGAGTGGTAGGATATAAATTCAAATATAAATAAAATCAATGCTAATGGACTATAATTATCAGGAGCCCTTGCCTGCTGTAGTCCATGGGCATCTGGAGAGCTACAGTTTGGCCGCCCCTGATCTAGGCAAGCCAGAGTCCATTTTTGTATCCATTGATGCAAAAAGCATATGAGATGAATAAATAGTTTTCCAATAGACATTTGGTAAAGGAAAAGTGAAAGCAACTTCCTTATACCCGTAGAGTGACAAAGTGAACACGATGTGGATGTTTTGTTCTTTTGACACACAGACAAATGAATTCTGGCCAAGAAGTTAAATATAGATAAATTTATAGGGAAGGGGGGGGAAAGTACTTTGAAGCCTGTGAGTTCTCAGAAATGCATTTAAGATACCAAGCGAAGCTGGTTCACTACATCAATGCCTCCCACTACTTGCAAAGCCTGTTCTCGTCCAGCCGTTCCCTCAGGCTACGAATTCAAATCTTTCAATGTCAGCCTCTTTTCATCTTTCAATATCATCATTGGCGACGAATGCAATGGGGGCATTTCATCACTGCGGGTTCTTCATCAACACCGATGCGACTGCTAGTCACTCAAGTTGTGTTTTGACTGCAAAAATGGAAGTATTCACAGATTTCCATAGCTCATGTATTTGCTCGCCATTGGAGTGGGATAGGAATTTTGAAGCAAGGGAAGCAATCTTTCTATGGGTGGTTGAATAAATGTGAAAATCACAGCCCTTTTGAAATGGAAGATCTACAAAGGGAGCTGTGGTGAAGGGATTGTGAGAAGGAAGTCACCTGTGATGCTATAGGTTTTGTCTCTGAGATGGAAGATCTGTCTCCCCCCACCCCCGAATTTTACAACCCAAATAAGCCTTAAAATGTCTTATCACTTTTCCTTCCTTTCCCCAAATCAAACACCCTGTGGGGTAGTTGAGTCTTGAGAGAGTGCTGAGAGAACTGTTCCTGGCCCAAGGTCTCCCTGCTGGCTACATGAGGAGGAGTGGGGATTCAAACCCAGTTCTCCAGATTAGAGGCTGCCACCCTTAAACATTACTCCAAACTTGCAGCTTTTAAGGCTGAGATGACCATGACTTTATAGACACTGAATCCTACCAGCAGTGCTGGGATTGAGAGGGGAGTTTATTCATTTCAAGTAGAATGCTCCTGTGTCACTTTTCCATCCATTTCCTAATCTCCAAGGCAGCAAACATTAAAACCTTTTGGGGCATTAATAATTTAAAGTCCAAATCTATACAGAATAGTCACAAGAATTAAATAAAGCATAATATAAACATGCAGAGAATATTGGGGTGGGGGGAAGTTTGCTGACGGAGGACAACAGAGGAATGAGTTGGGAACCTCTCCTGAGCACCTCTCCTGGGCACCTCTGCCACCTTTTCATGCAATCAGAGGACCAAGCCCAGCAGCACCGGCAAGCTTTTTGAAATGCTCTAACTTTTATTTGCCAGACACTTGGACAGTGAAGCAACATCCTAACAAATGGAATCTAAAAGGAATAGCAACAGTCTCCAGGCATGGGATGTTCTGAGCCAGGAGAAATTGTGTGAATAGTGGAACAGAATCTACCATTAACTTCGGTCTCTCTTTTCAACCGACTTTGTCTGGATAAAGGAAAACCGGCCCATGTTCAACTCGAAGCGATTTCTGAAGCCATCAAAGGAGTCAAGCTCTGGCGGAGGCATTCCTGTCTGTTCAGCACTCCACTCGCAGTTGTCATCCTTGGGGGAAAGGACTGTATTTTCAGAGGAGAAAGCCAGTTTCTGTCTTCCAGCTCCTGTTTCTGGTTTGAAAATAAAGGGTACCTTGGAGATCTCTTCTAGTCCTAGCTATTGACTTGGAAGACCTGAGAGCTGAGGGGCTCTCTTGTTTTATATACTTGTTGTGAACATGCAGTCCCAGAATTTTCACAGCTCTCTGTGGCAGTGACTATCATACAGGTCTGTGTGCAGGATTTTTAAAAGGGTTTTTTTTTTGTACAATACATTCCAGAACCTTCGTGAATCTTCTTAATTCCAATTTTAGTATATGTGCTGCCGAAGCGAGCACAAACGTCTGAATTAGTGCTAACTTTTTTCCTATTAGTTTTCTGTCTCGTACCATTAATAGTTTTTCATCGATTCAATGAATAGCTTTTGATATTATTTTTTTTATTTAATCTTTGCGGGGTGGGGGGCTTAAGTCCCACTTTGTGCACAGCCGTGGGATCCAAGCTGCTTTTCTTCTTCTAGTGGGGGAGTTGACACAAGCCTTGGATTTGGATCTCACAATAGCGATAAAGACTACAAGGAGAATTGTCTGCTTCTGAAAAGTTCTTGATTTCTTAATAATAATAATAATTTATGAAATAAACAAAACTATATTTATTTATACAATTTTATTTATAGTAACAATGTATTTAAAAATAATACAACGAAACACTGCAACATTAAAATCCATAACAGATCCCTTAGGCAATTCCAAACCTTCTCCTCCTTACAGTGGGAGGATTGATATAAGGCTGGGTTTCAAATTCTGGTGTAAATTTGCCTGGCGTTTTGAACAGCGACCTCAGGATTTCAACTCCATTTTAAGCCTCAACCATAGGCCTGGCAGAACCACTTTATCTGCCATGCCCTGCGGAACTGTCCAAGGTACTGCAGGCTCTTAATCTCCCCAGGGAAAACATCCCACCAATACCAGGGCTGGAAAGGCCCTGACAGTTTGAGATCTTTGGGGCTGAGGATCTCGAGCAGATTATGTGCTCTAGCTCTTAAGTTATTAAGTGAAATACTCTTCAGAATAATTAAAAAATCAGCCTAAGTTGACTTAGTTGCTGGTTTAGATAGCTATGATTGCTGGCATTCCATTCTAACCCTGGTAGTCTTTTCTTGGAGGATAAAACTTGAGGCTCGTGCAATAGCAGCTGGTTCTTCTGTCACTGCTGCCAGAGCAAGAGAACATCCCAGGTGGTTCTTCATCTTGGTGTCCCCCCAGCAGTCTGCTGGAATTTTTTTGTGCCCAGCAAACATGCTTCTCTGTGTCTTTAAAAGCTGGCCTTTGTAGATGTCTTCTGTTTGTGCAGAGAAATCCTCACCAGCAGCTGCAGGTCCTCTTGCAAACATAAAAAAGGTAAAGATGCTGCACCCGCAGGCGCTAGCTTGAGGCAATAATAGCAGAGTTGGTGTGTTTTAATTGTGCTGATTCAGCCAGAACGGAACGGGCTTCAGCTTTATTGCTTGGAGAGACCAAGTTTAAGGGGCAGAAGTGTTTTTTTGAAAAGAGAAAGAATCTGTTTCCACCGGCACTTTAGAAGGGGTATTTATTACCCAAGATGTACAGAGCTTGTTGCTTGTTATCTTTAACTTTAAAAAAAAAACCCAACACCAAATAATTTCTTAGAAAAGCTATACACATCGAATTTCTCTACATACGTCTGCCTTAATTAATATTTCTCATAAGTGAAGGTCCTTGCAAATGAATTTAAATGTAGACAAGTAAATCTGCCTGGCGAATAAATGCCATGACTTTATTGACTCTGTGCTTCTCTGCCCCTGGACTTGAACATGAGAAGTAAGTGGTGACCCTTGGAATGTCCCTACCTGAGGACATTAAAAAACAAACAGTGAATTTGTATGATCAAAGTAAATGGTAGTTTTACATTTTCTGGGTAGATGCTCTGATATTTGATTAAACATCTGTCTCTGAGCTGGGTCAGTGAAAAGTAGGCAGACTTTTCTTTGATGTTGGCAGCTTTCTTAAGAGTGCAGCCTATTAAGAAGGTTTCATTCTGCTGTAAACACCAGAAGTTCATTGTCTTGCATTGAAAGGAACTGGGAATTGGAAAGGAAATAGCTGTTAGCACTGTTCTGCAATGCTTGTGCAGGAGTCCCCATGGCGCTGTAATAGGGTTTGTGGCTGTTTTTGTGCTTTCACATGCGCAAGAGGTAGCGCAAACTCTTGTGAAATTTGAAGAGCATGTTAAAATGGTGCTGTAAATCTCTCCTAGGACCATTTTCTTGGATATAAATTCAACTGAGCAGGATCCTGAATAGACCGGCTTGCTTAGACATTTCTTTCATTGCAGTCCTAAACACGGTTACACAAGTCTGTGCTCCTTGACTTCAAGGAGCCTTAGTTTGTGCTGCTGGGCCATTGTCTAGCATTATCTGTCTAAAAGCCAACTCCTCCTCCAACCAACTCCTTTTCCAACCAACACATAAATGGGAAGACGAGTCTGTGAGAAGCAGGGAGGAAATGCCAGACAGAAAAAAAAGTCTTTTAAAGTCTTTTACCCATTGGTCATAGAAGGGGATGGATGACTCTCCTTTGGTGTTTGTGTGGGGGAATGATTATTGCTGTTATCAGACTCTGAGGCTTATATTTCCTGTACAATAAGATAGCTTTGCTCAGATTGCTGAGAAGTTGAGGTCCAGGGCATCTTTCTGGGAGGTGTTACTCAAGGCTAATCTTGTATTGTTGTAGTATTTCATGTTTTAACTGTTTACTGTATTTAAGTGCACACATATATGCACACACATAAAAAAATGTGAATTTGTTTATTATTCTTCAGCTTATATACCAAATGTAGCAAAGAGTGTTTGCAATCGTGCCACAGATTGCCTGGCGATCCAAGACTGGGGCGAGATAATCTTCCTAATGGCCAATGTACGGTTGTTGCCAAGTGGAGTATGACATTGCTATTGATTCCAAACTTTGATGGGCTTCTGAGGGGTACTCTCAATGAGTTGGAAAGTTGAAAATCAGTTGGTGCTCATCATGGGATTGCTATGTTTGCAATGCAGTTCTGAAACCATTTTGGACCATGGCCCATATCTTTCTAATGTTGCTGCTGTACGTTTTTATGTGGAGGGTCATTTAGGGATAGATATGGCATCACCGGGAGACTGGCTTTGCCTTTTCGGGTGAAGTGCTAGAAGTTCAGAACTGGAGCCTGGAACTTGATGAGGACAGGATGGAATTGCATTCCATTTGCGATGAACAAAACTGTTGGTGCCTCATCCTGCTCCCTGAGAAGGCGTCGAATCTGTTCTTGATTGGGTGGTGCTCCCTCTTTAATGATCAGGTTAGCCTTTCAGGGGTGCTGCTAGATCTGGTCTTTCCACTGCATTCTCAGGGGACACCCATTGGACAAAGCACCTTTCTCTAGGCTAGTCTGCTACATCCGCTCCTGAACAAAGGGAGCGCTGCACCCCTTAGCCATGTCTTGGTATCATTGTTAGGCTATTAATTTTGGTCATTTAATATTATTACACAAATACTTTAGTTCCCAGAAGCATGGCCATTATATTTATTGGAACTCAGAAAGTAGCCATTTTCTCCAGGTGCACTAATCTCTGGTGTGGAAATCATTTGTAATTCCAGGAGATCTCCAGCCACCACCTGGAGTTGTGGAACATTACTCAAAAAATATTTGCCTGCTAGGCACATGCTTAATTTTTCATTTACTTGCTTTTTTTATAGCCTGCCTTTCTCTCTGAAGCTCAGTATATAGAAACAATGTCATCAGTAAGCACAGAACATCCAAAACTATGTGGGAATACTAGATTCATTAAGAAAAAAAAGCAAAAAAAGGTATAAGAGATCGTATAAACCATTGATTGCATGACTATTTTGCTTCTCTCTTCACTATTTCTCTTGGTGCTTGTTTTAATGCTGGTGTCTTATTGTTTTGTGAGTGATCAGTTTTGTTGCTGCCTATACGCTGATTATTGAAAGTCTGCTTGGAGGCTTTAACTGGAAGTGCTGGCCGTTTTATGTAATCCCCTCTCCTATAAGCACATCAATATCTTTCTGTTTGGTTCTTCTTATACCAAACATGTTGCAGTAAAATAAGGCAAAGCAGGTAACTGAAGTGATGCTAGCGAGTATCAGAAGTAAACTCATGGGAGATCTGTAGATCACAATACATATGTAGTGGAAGTTGGTTGCACAATTATGTAGGGCACCGTGGATACTGACGTGCACTCTTTTGGATTAAACTTTCTCTGTTCTGCATTAGATGGCTTTAAATGGCAAGTGATCTTCTGAGACCAGATTCTTAGTTGCTTTTAATGATACTTCTGTGTGTTAGCTTTTGGAACAGATGTGGAATGCAATATCATTCTGTCGCTAGCATTTTATGGTAGCGAATAGCGCAAAGGAGGAAGCTTAATTCTGTTCTCCAAAAGGAATTCTGCCATCCATTGCAAGTCATAATGGAGGTAGATTGTGTTCTATTACTTCTCTGCTAAAGCATTTCATTGTTTATTTCTGTGGTTTGCAAATTCTCGGCATCTCATTACTGCTTGTAAATATTCAATTCTGCAGCATGCAAGATAAAAGCCGTCATTGTTTCAGGATTTCCATATATTATCAATTTGTCTATCAGGACTCTCAGAACCTAAACGGGAAAGCAAACCAGTCAGGGCACGAAACAGATTTTAGACGTCTGAAAAATATTGTCTTGCAGCTCTGCTTCAAAACCCATATGTATTAGCAAACAAAGTGTTCCAGTATTACTTTATGTAACCATAATGGAGTGGAGAGGGGGATGGACTTGTCATAGAAATATTAGTTGTTTGGAAAAAGCTGCCTTGCCCCCCTGAAGGAAAGGTTATCATAAGTGTTTGTTAAAAGCAAGGATGGTTCCGACAGCGACAGCAAATGACAGACTTAATAACACCCCCCCTCCTGCTTGAAAGTTATTCTTTTAACTTGGTATAGAGATGAGGCTTTTGAAAAGACAACAGAGCTCCAGTTCATTCCTTGATGTAGTTTTCAAGAGAAACCTTGGCTGCAACCTGTAGTTTCAAAGGAATGCTCCCCCCCCCCCCGGGGTTAGGATGGAATGGACCAGGAAGGCCTCAGATGCATGCAAATTTTCTACTTTATGTACACAAACACAATTACGTTGCCTTACCAGAGGAGTAAACAGATGGAACAAGTGAAGCACTCCCCACCATTATTACTAATAAAGAAGGTTTACATCCTATGAATGCTCTGCAGGACTTGGATAAGCATAAATTGCTAAGGAGAAAAAATGCCCCTCTTGAGCAGATTTCTAATAGCACTAAAGGTCTTGTACCCTAATAAGTTAAGGAATATGAATAACAACATTCCTTTCTTCCGTTTTTTGTGCATTTTAAGTTTTAAATATTGTGGATGGCAGGCCTCAGAATAAGCACAGCTGGCATAGGCCAGTTTGCAGTGTGTGCACCCGTGTGGGGTGCACAGCAGCAAAATGCGTGGGCAGGGTCATGGGTGCCTTTATAAGGTGCACGTGGAGAGGCCCCACCATTCTGCTGCAGATTCCCGCTGGGACAGCTTCTCACTCTCCCTTCCTGTGTTCCAGGTTGAAATACAGTTTGTACATTGTTCAATAAGTTGGAATTTCATCACAGCTGCAGTAAAAGGCACGAGAAAGACCCTTGCTTCAGGGTCCCAGCCTGCATACTGCAGCCCTGAGAAAGGGGAGTCTCAATAAGAGATTGGCTTGTTAATGGGCGCAGCCAACCCTGCTGGGAAGGCCAGCGGCTCGGAGCTAGGTGGGGTAATTGGCTGAATGAGATGGGCATCTGTCGGTTATCACATGCCCGCTTCCGCAGGAGAACTCTGGAGGCAAGAAATCCTGCCCTCGAGTCTGGGGGGTTGCAGGTCCCAGGGTACCCCTAGAGCTAGACACAGAGGGGCTGGACAGCTGTGGAGGGGGTAGGTCTGTTCTCGTGCCAGTGGGCCAACCCTCTGGCTGGAGGTGTGTGTATGGCAACAATACAGTTGTGGCCTTGTCTAGAGTCACATCTTGTGTGGCCCATATGCCATTTCCACCCTTTTTCTTAATGAGAGCTACTTTAGAGTAATGAAAAATATGCCAAGTTACTCTCTCTCCCTCCCCCCCCCACCTCAGAACGCTGCTGAATTTTGTTCTGTGCCTACAAGTGAAATATGGAGTGGGATGAACACCAGAAAGTAAGCTGTGTGCTCAATAGAGCACAGGAAAAAATCCTTGCAATAAATGTTTTTTTTAAAGCCTAGATCTTTTGGTGGGGTTTCTAGGGGGTGCGTGAGCTCCCCTGTGGCCATTGGTGTGCTACCCATTAGTTTCCCAAACTACTTATTTGAGGTCTGTGGTAGACTAGGTCTAAAAGGTAGTTGAATTATTTGTGCCAGATTTGTCTGCTGTTTTCCGTTTGTACATGCAGGAGTTTCCACAGCGACCTGAGGTTTCTCAACCAAAAAGCTTGTCTGACTTGATGCTGTTCCATATGCCATTCACCATTCTACCAGATAGTTCGGCCAAAGCATTTGGCTTGCATTTATATTCCTGGAGGTGCATTGTTGTTCAGTCTGACCTTATAAGTCAAACTGGTCTGAATAGTAGCTGGTCAGGATAATAAAATCTGAATAGGAGGTTTGGAAATAAAGCCATGTGGTTGTATATTGAACAGTATGAGTGAAGGCCGAAGAACCGGTTTGCCTACATTGTGATTTATACAGCCGTCCCTGTATTGTGTAGAGCTATTCCTTTTTATTTCACCCGCAACCAGGAAGAAGCAATTCCACATCCATTGTGAAAATGCACAACCTCACTTATGAATTAGCTTCCTGACTGGTGAAGAAAGGCAAGAAGTCAATGGGATTCTATGAGGTCAGTTGTGAGCAGGCATATAAAAAAGACTTTTAGATGTAAAGCCGACTTGAGCAGTGAGCAAATTATTCTTAGTTAAATGTTTCAAATAGTCTCGGGACAGAAATATCATTTTCGGGAGAAGCTGAAATTGTTAAAATCTGTTCTAGGTGCCTGAGTCAGACTTCCTGATAGATAGTGAAGTGTGAATCTACAAAAAATAAGGAGAGTTTAGTCACTGGCCTTATTCGATGTCCAATTTCTTGTTTTAGAAGCTCCCTTTCTAGGTGTTCATGAGCACACTTTATCCCCCCCCCCAAAAAAAGACAAAAGCTTGCATAATTTGGAGAGTTCCCTGATGGCCTAAGAGCTCTGATGCTACAATATTGCAGCCATCTCTTTAAAATTACCATTTAAATAGAAAATTCTAATGTTGGGCACAGTATTTATTCAGGACTTCATTTAACAGGACAGCCTTGTAGAAAGTAGGTCTTTCATGAAAAAGTATAGTCCTGCCATTTTGTTTGGGTTACGTTTGGCTGGGAAAAGGCAGCTTTAACTTAAGCAAGCATCAAAGTCCCAATGAATTATCTATTAAAAATGGACTCATGCAAACATGAGGTTATACAGATAGCAGGCTTTAAGGCTCAGTATTGGTGTGAAGAGTATATTTTTTGAGACAAGCAATGGAATTGCAGCTGTTGCATTCATTTACCAAAAATGCAAATGTATTCGTCCCACTATTGGGAATATACGGTTTGCTGTACATTTCAGCAAGGTGGCACTATATAGCTAACAGAACAATCCTGAATTCAGCTATAAGCCAAGTCATAAAGTGACTTCTGGAGAATCCAAGGCTGGCATTAGGCTTGATCGTTCTGTTACTTTTAAAAAAAATATGCATGCCCCCACAAGTAGGGGGAGCAGGTCTCCCACTCTTGTGGAAATGTGACATCACTTCCAGTCACATGGGGAGACTGTAGCAGCCCCAACTCTTTTGTAAAACCATAGAGTTTGGAGGTATTGTGGTGGGTGATATACAAACCCCATTTAAAAAACATCCTGCAGGTTGTGAACATTTGGTTGGCAACTGTCTCTAGATGTTGTGAAATATTAACTATGAAATCTGCTCTTGTAACTATTTGCTCAATTCACCAGTACCAAACCATGCCAGAGAAAATCCCAACCCTGTATCCCCCTTGCATGCTTTGATTTTTCTCCCTGACTTTCTGGTCTATAAGAAGATGTGGTTTGCCAGGCAAGTTATGGTTTACACTTGTCCTTCAAAGCAGAGATCAAAACCATGGTGTAAAACGAGTTTCCAATTCTGGATGGGGGAACAGCAGCACAAAACATAGCTTGCTGTTACATGTGGGTCAGCAAACTAGATTGCTGAGAACTGAGAGGTCAGAAGGGGATCATATTCCTGAAACATAGCCATAAATTTGTCTGTGAAGCAATTGTGTCCAGAAAGCTAGCGTGGTTGAAACTATGGGTTTGAATTTTTGAGCTGGAGATGGCCTTGCAGCTTAGAGAGACTGGACAAAGCCACTTTTTGTCAAAATACTTTAATTGATCCAGAACTTTGGGTCTTCAACTAGTTTTGCAGCAAGCGGAAATATTTTCTTTACAAACGTCCAGAAAATATCGTGCAACTTGGCCAGTTTGCTTGAAATAAATCGCCCCACGATCTTGAAACTTATTTTTTTTTATGAACAGAGAAGGGAAATATGACACACCAACAACACTT
Organism: Paroedura picta; assembly: GCF_049243985.1. Taxonomy (NCBI): domain Eukaryota; kingdom Metazoa; phylum Chordata; class Lepidosauria; order Squamata; family Gekkonidae; genus Paroedura; species Paroedura picta. The sequence continues at coordinate 21,458,527 of NC_135385.1, forward strand.
GAAGCTTTTCTATTTACTTGTTATTTTGTATGGTGAGAGGTGAGTGGTCCACTTTTGAGCTGGAGAGAGGCAGCGGAACAAGTAAGTGGAGTGTTTTTCTAGCTTTTATTGAATGAAGTTTTTATGTGAGCTTTCCTGTATTAATCTTGGAGATAACATACTTGATTGTCCAATTACTGCATTTGTGCTGTTCCGTCATTAGGTATATTCTTTTATGTGGTGAACAAGTCAGTCATCAAGCAGCAGGTAGCAAAAGGGATCAATTACTGAAATGAGGACAGTCATTTGTGGCACTGACATTTTGCAGGTGATGCAAGATGAAGTGGCTAGGTGGATTCTCAGTCAATATGGTTATGAACTTGCCGACTTGGGTTCCTGCAGTCTGGGTCAGCACATGTGATTGTTTCAAGGCGGGAAAAGAAATATCAGTGAATATTTCTGAAGCGTAGTAAGATCTGCTTTGAATTTCCCCTTGTTTAGTGTAATTGCCCATCCTCAGAATATAATAAATAATATAAAATACATAAATGAAGCTGATGGGCAATTGGTTACAAAGGGAGTGATTAAAATGTGGAATTCATTGCCCTAGTGATGGACACAGGCATAGATGGCTTGAAATGGAGATTAGATTCATGGAGGATAGGTCTAGTAACTTAAAGCCTCATCCAATCAGCACTGAGACCCCAAGCCTCAGCCAATCAACACTGAGACAGGAAGTGAGATCACAAGCCTCAGCCAATCAACACTGAGACAGGAAGTGAGATCAGAAGCCTCAGCCAATCTACACTGAGACAGGAAGTGATATCACAAGCCTCAGCCAATCTACACTGAGACAGGAAGTGATATCATAAGCTTCAGCTAATCAATACTGAAACAGGAAGTGATACCACAAGTCTCAGCTACTAGTTATGGTGGTTAAGGGGAATTTCTATGTTCAGAGGCACTAATCCTCTGAGTTCCAGAACCAGGAGGCAACATTGGTCTCTATGCCCTATTGCTGGATCTCTAGAGGAGCTGGTTGGCCACTGTGTGAGGCAGAGTACTGGGCTAGATGGACCACTGGTCTGATCCAGCTGGGCTCTTATGTTCTTTTAAAATCAAATACATAATGAGCAAAATCCAGAGTTACATTTTAAGACTGCTAGTAACTTAAAAAAATGTGGGCCTAAATAAAACCATCTCCTAACAATTTTACGCAAGGGGACCAGGCATATCTCCCTGGCAAGGTTGTTTTGTAATAGTGGGACTGCCGCTGAACAAGTCCTGTCTCATGGACTCAACAAATGAACTTTTTGATTGATGGGACAGTTAGAAGGGCCTCTCCCTATGTTCTTAACTCCCAGGCAGGAACTTATGGGAGAAGATGGTTCTTCATCTACCCCAGTGCCAAGCCATCTAAGGCCTTAAATGTCAAAACTAAAACCTTGCAGTGGGCTCAGGAGCAGAGTAATCACTGCAGTTTCAGTGTCACATGCTATCAATAGCCAGGCAGTTTTTAATACATCATAGAATAAGTGGCTCATCATGGATTAATTCTGCTGTGACAACTTCCACCAATAAAACGCAGCGTCCTGTTATCTAGACCCATTCCAGTCTAAAACAGACCCTTTGTCACTCTGGGAGAGTTACAGGGAGTGGGAGTGTATCCCTGTTGATTTTCATAGGCTTATTGACATCTTTTGAGACCATCTCTCATGTATGCTCGTAGAGAGGCTGCCTGGATCAAAATAAATTAATTTTGTCATAAGGACAGGTACTTCCTGTCTTTACAAGACCATGGTTCTCAACATCTGTTCACGAAGAAGAGTTATTTCTGTTATTCTGCATCTGCTGCTTCACTGTAATACCATTGTTGGGCTTACAGTCATATTTGGACCAGTATGTCTAGCAGACATACTCTCCTGCATCTTTGTTGTGATCATTGATTAGAATCCTAGAATCATAGAGTTGGAAGGGGCCATACAGGCCATCTAGTTCAACCCCCTGCTCTATGCAGGATCATAGAATCATAGAGTTGGAAGGGGCCATACAGGCCATCTAGTTCAACCCCCTGCTCAACGCAGGATCAGCCCAAACTCTGGATCTCTACAGTGTTATGTTGTTGTTGTTAATTCTTGTTAATTGTTATGGCCATCAAGCCACAGCTGACTTATGGCAGCTCCATAGGGTTTTCAGGTCAGAGATATTCAGGAGTGGTTGGTCATTGCCTGCCTCTGCATCATGACTAAGATCGCCGGTTCCAGGTTGGAAAGTATCTAGTAAGTGGGGCTTAGGTGGGATTTGAAGCAAGGAGGCACCTCAGTGGAATATAATGCTGTGGAGTCTACCCTCCAAAGTAGCCATTTTCTCCAGGGGAACTGATCTATTTAGTCTGGAGATGAGCTATAATTCCAGGGGATCCCCAGGCCCCACCTGGAGGCTGGCATCCCTGGTCACAACCCTGATATTCCTTGGTATTATAAACCAGGATTGCTCTTGCTTTGCTTGTGAGATGAAATCCGGGTAGCTCCCCAGGTCAAGACTTACAAATTAGTTCTTGATATATGAGATGCAAATGAGCAATTAAGGTTTTTAAGTGGTTTGATTAAACTGACCCTGCTGGGGCTAATCCTGTTGCCCTTCCTTGTATTTTGGACAAGACCATATGCAAGGATTTTGCTGACAAGTCTCCTGGGTGCTGATCACAACAGGGTGTTGCACAGTTTTGTCTAGTGCAAGACTGTGTGCTACTTTTGTCTGACACAATCAATAAATATGTAAAGACCCGCAAAATACAAACCATGTGTGCCGAGTTCATTGACTTTTGACTGGCCTTTAATTTGTCGAGAGGAATCTTATTAGCAGTGTGGATCCTGAAGCAGACACTGAAATGATTGTAATTTGTTTTAAAAGAATTTTGCACTCATCAGCTGTCTGGCAGGTCAGCTATACGGGCACAGTGGTTTGACAGTTCAAGCTGTCTGGTGTCTGTCTTTCCCTTTTTTAAAGCGTTGCTTCAGCAAGCGTGCATCCTTTGTTTCTGCTCAATACAACTCCAGCATAGTGCTGATTTAAGGCAGGTGCCCTGGCTTTTCACCTGTCTGGTCTGCATTGCAATGCAAAATAGGTATGAGTGATTTGTTCAGTAAAGATCACCGTTGTGTTTCACTCTTCTTGGACACCCAGTTATTATTATTACAATAAGGAGACTGAGACTGGGCAGGGCAGGCATGAAGGGCCTTAGAAAGGATTCTTAAGTGGAAGGATGTGTCAACTGGCGATCGAGATAATTCATTCTGTAGTTCTCCCCGTAACTATGTATGGATGTGAAAGTTGGAAAATGGAAAGAAAAAAAAAAGCTCATGGGAAGAAAGTTGATCCATTTGCAATGTGGTGTGGGAAGAACATTTTACAGGCAGCACGGACAGCCAAAAAGACAAATGATGGGGTACTAGGTCAAATATTGCCTGAGTTCTCTATAGAAGCTAAAAAGACCAAACTGAGGCTACGTTAGAGATTCACCGAAAAAGGAAATCATGCCAGGAAAAGTTGAAGGCAGCAGGAAAAAAAGAAGAGCCAAGATGATATGGATTGATTCAGTCAGGGAAGCCACGACATGCATCAGCCAATCAACACTGAGACTGGAAGTGAGACCACAAGCCTCATCCAATCAGCACTGAGATCACAAGCCTCAGCCAACCAACACTGAGACAGGAAGTGAGATCACAAGCTTCAGCCAATCAACGTTGAGACACTATTAATATGTCCCAATGTTGCAAAGTTGAATCATTCAGCCCCCCCCCCTCTTTAAGGGTGAGTTTGAACTGGTTGCTTGTTGTTTCCATAGAGCATAGGAATCACATTGATTCATTAAAATGTAATGACATATGCAACTTAGCTTGGATACTTAAAGAACTCCAGCAACTTTTGTCATCTCTGTAGGAGACTGGCAGGTTGAAACACCAGCAAGCCCTTTTTAGAGAATCTTTGCTTCAAGGAAGTGTGCTTTGTTGTTTAAGGAGGATATGTCCAGTGAGGTGGTAGTTCTCAGCAGCTTCAATGCCTTGTGCAGAGGGCTGTGACAAAGGTGCTTTCAGCAATAGCCTCTGCTGGCTTCCATTGTGATCTGTCTATTATCTCAGACCATAGTGGTACCGCACAGCATACATTTAGCAAGATACTTCTTTTTCTCAGTGGGAAGAACTGGTGTTCACACATAGTTAACAATGAAACGGAAGAACAGAGATGCTTAGGATCTTTCTGGCTACCCTGTTGTATCTGATCAGTGCAGCACAACCCATGTGTAGCCAGGAACGGAAGAAGATGGTGCGTTAAAGAGTATAGTTTCCAGAACACAAATTGTATGGTGCCTTAGACTGTCTTGAGGGGCTTCTTCTGACTCCCTTGCAATGGTTTGTAGCCTTGCAGTGCTATTTTGGGTGCGTTGCTTCAAACGCCTTCTTCGGAAGGCTAGACTTTGTAATGAGCGCTTCAGGGTAGGTGACACTCCGGTCACTGGGGTGATGGACTACAATGCCTCTGACTTGAAGGAGAATTTATTGGTGAGCAGATACATAGTAGTCACGATACTTGCTTAAGGAAATGCTTCCACTGTTAAGCCATCTATCATTTATTCTTTTACATCTTTTTTTTTTTTTGTGCGGCTATCCAATAGCTTTTTGTTTTGCTCTCTCATCCAATGTATAATCAATACAGAAATGCTCGCTGGAGATGGAACAAAAGATGGATCTAGTCCAGAAAGAGATTTAATCAAGCAAGATATATATATATATAAGTGAGTGGGAAAGTCAGTTTTATCATTCCTTAGCCTTTCTGACTGACAGGTTAGTCCGAGGAAATGACATTATAGCTGAATTCCTGGGGGGGGGGGGAAATGGGAATTGCTTGATTGAAGACAGCATTGGATTTTAAATGAACTCTTACTATGTGTGGCTAAGTTAGTTCAGTGTCCTGTCTCTGAGCCTCGTTTCTGTTTCAGCATGCACGCACATGCACACACACACATGCTCCAATCCATATCTGCAGATCAATGAATTTGCAGGATTGGAGTAGCCGTTTCCAGACAAATAGGTAAAACAAATTAATGGTGCAATCTCTGATATCATGATGGTAAGCTTATCTGATAAGGGCTTGATTTAAAGACTAGGAAGGAGTTGTTAAGTCATGGTCTTGAATCTATTTGGCCTACCTAACGTTTTAATTAAGTGAAGAAGGGAAGCAGTTTTAAATCAGGTTGTGGTCTCTTCCAAGAGCATATGTGCATTTATGCAATGTATGGTGCTTCGCAGTGGGTCTGTCATGGATTCACGCTTTCAAGGAATTATTCCCCACATTTTTTTCTCTTGCTGAGGTTCATTAGCAGCATAAAGCATATGCAGGCAACAGAGAAAAAGAATCATGAAATGTTAACTCCTTTCTCTTCTTCCTGTATAAAAAGTGAAAAGGTTTTTTTCCCCCAGGGTTGTTTGTGAATTTTTGTAGGTGAATTATCTAAGGTGATTGCCCTTCCCAATAAACCTTTGGCAGACATAATACTCTTTCTTTGCTCCTCAAAAACATAAGCTTTCTCTGTGTTCTTATTAAAGTGTTCAGACTTTTTTAGGTTATCAAGAAATAGGGTTGCCAGCCTGAGTTTGGGAAATTTGGGGGGGAGGAAGGTTGGGATTTGGTGAGGGAAGGGCTTTCAGTGACATATAATGCCATAGACACCACTTTTCAAAGCAATCATTATCTCCAGGTAAATTTGTCAATCACTGATTCCTGTTGCCTGAGATCAGTTGCAATCCCAGGAGATCTCCAGCCACCACCTGCAGGTTGGCAAACATATAAGGTAAGGATTAATTAAAAGCAATAAAAGTATCTTTGTTCCTATACTTTAACCCTTATTTTCTTTGAGCTAGTAGTATGGCATATGGATTGCTGTATATTCTAGGAATCTAACACACTTGAGTACTATATTGAGAATTATGGATATTCTTCTGAAACTATTTAGAATTAGCAAGGGAGGTTTTAGTACATCTTAAAACAGAAGTCTAAATATGTAGTGCAAATATGTAGTGCAAGTGGTGATATTTGGTTCCTTTTTTCTTGGTCTCAGAACTGCATATACCAGCAGTGTACAAAGGGAAAACACGCACATGGCCAGGCTTTGTATACCTATGAGCTTTTGTGTTTCTTCACCCCTTTCTTCACATTTTCCATTTAAGTGAAAGTTTTCGTTAGTAGAACAGTGGCTGGTTGGATCAAATTGGTTTTTCAGTGAGACTTGTTAGTGAAAGTCAACATCCTCCTTTCTGTCCGTTGACCTTTTTGTGTTCTTTATTCTGCTTTCTGATTACTTATGGATTCACTGAGCAGCTTCCTTGAAGGCTTGTCTCTCCTCCTAGCCACTGGCATGAAAATGCATCTGTCTGAATGAGTCCTCTTTGATCTTCAGGAAACTTGAACTAAAAGAAGATTAAAAAGAAAGCTGGCAGGCAATTATATTCTGATGAAATCGGAAGTTCTTCATAAGATTTCAAACCAGGTGGGAACTCTTTCTACTACAAGGGAACCATGTGCGTGAAAAGGTTGTTTTCAGAGAAGAGTATTCTTTAATGGATGTAGGCATGATTAACTTCTGGCCCATTGTTCCAAAGACCAACATGTAAAGCTATAATAATGGTGTTCTTAGTCCACCGTTTTTGTTTGCGAGATAAAAGAGACATTGCACAAAAATGCCATCATAGAACAAGTGAATAACTCTTTTCAAACACCTGTCCACAAGTATAGGGTAAAGTGTTATGGTCTGATAACTCTTCATATAGTTATCATTTTCTCTTGTTTTAATCTTTTGTGATGCTATTAAAGCTATATCAAATTTGACAGGCCAGTTATCAGCCTTCTTGGACAGATGTGTTGAACAGTAACATCTAGATATGAGGCTGGTTTGCAGTTTCAGAAAAATACTGTAGTCCTGAGTCCTCATAGTCTCCCCACAACCTCGTCTCCAGTCAGTCACTTCCTGAATTGCATTGGCCTTACTTGTTCTGACAGGCTTCCATAGCTAACGTCGTCAGATGGCTGTAGTATGGTCTGTGTCTTTCTATACACAATTCTGATACTAACTCAGTCCTAGATATTGCTCTGTAAGAAGGTAGCTTACTTGCAGTATAGTCTGGTCACACCTAGGATTGCCAGGTCTAGCTTAAGGAACAGCCATAACAACTGAGCACACAATAGTGAGCTGGGTGGCTCCAGGATATAGGAACAAAAGGGAAGGGGTAATGAGCAAGGCAACTTCAGGACAAGTCCCCACGGAGGGTTCTGGGACTTTGGTCAAGCAAATTGTGACAGGAGCTGCTGGTGACCTGACAGCTACCATCTTTCATCAGCCAGCCTCTCCAAATCTCCATTTTATGTGGGTGGATGAGTTCACTTTTTAGAGAAATGATTTATTAAGGTTTGATCAGTCCCTTCTCCTTCAAAATTCTCAGTGGTTTGAACCTCATTACACAGTACAACCAAATTTGAGTCTCTGGCACTTACTGGTTGTGCTAGTGAATGGCTCGCTTCCGAGAAGCCTGAAATATTTGCAACAATATATTATGACTGTACACTAGAAAAAATTATTAATTTTTTTAATGGAATATTAGAGGTTTATATTCACTCTGGTTCATTATAGCTTTTATTGTCCTTGGTTCTATTGATTCTTTAACACCACTATTTTGGCTTTATGTACAAGTAGTTATCAATTATTCAATCGTGAGAAAAATGAGTGGGGTCCAAGTGTCCTATTAATTCCTTTCAGCCTAGAAAATTTCTTATAATTGGCTTGGCAAGAAGAATGAGTGAGATTACTTGCTAATGAGAAGATAAGTATAGTAATTTCTGCGTGATGTAAAACTGTGATTGTCAGTAGGTAGTAATAGAAATTCAGAGTATTTTTCATGGGACCAGGCTTCTTTGTGTGAGATCATTAACATCTTCTGATACTGTAAATTGAGTTATTTCACACCTGTATTTTTATCACTAGGCATTAACCCTCCAGCCACAGATCCTGATAAGTTTTGCTAATTAGGGAGTCATTAATGTAGTTAGGGATATGAGCAATCAATTATGACTTGGTCTAGCCATCCAAACAAAAACTTAATTGAGCAAATTTATCTTGTACTCGGAACCGTCATCATGACATTAGTACGACGCAGCAAAAGTGTCTTGAGTAGCAAAGCTTTTGTGATGCTAATTTGGCTAATGGTTTCACTCACTCTGTGCAATAGTAGATGCAGGAACCTGTTGCAACCGAATTGTTTTCCTAAACAAGATGGCAACCAGCACTGCGCCGATATTCAATATTCATGGCTCAAGCCAAGCCCCTTACAGGCCTCCTCCTAAGTGGATACACAATATCCTCAGTGCTAGAATGATGGGGAGCACACGTTCCAGCCTGTGGCTTATGAAAGCCCTTCCATCTCCTGTGTTTGTGCAGTGCCTGGCCCTTTGACCCTTCCTTCCTCATTCTCCAGATAAGCCTTTGCTTGGCTTGGACGTGTTGCCTCAGTGGGCAGTTGTGACAGCAGTGGTTCACTTGCATCAGCGAAAGGAAAGAGGGTGGCAGTTCGGGCTCCATTTGGGGAGGTGTCTGCCCAAATTCACTATCAATTTTAGCCCTGTCAGTGCTACTCTAAACACATTTTGTGGAGTGTCTGTTCCCGGTTTCTTTTTTAAAAGCCTTTGTTCACTGAATTGTACTCATACAAAGCACTAAGCAACCAGTGACCTGGCTTTTCCAAGGGCCTAGCTACAGTTTCTTCAGCAGGCTCAGCTATCGAGTAGTCAGGAGTGGCTTAACTTTCTGGTTCTTCTAGAGGAACACAGAACTCAAGGAATCACCAGAATAGGAGTGAAGTTGCTTTATCCACTTCAGAGTATCCTAGGGATGCCAGCCTGTTGGTGGGACCTGGGGAATGGGGACCCCCCTGGAAGTATAGCTCATTTCCAGATGACAGAGATCAGTTCCCCTGGAGAAAATAAGTGCTTTGGAGGGTGGACTCCATAGCACCCTCCATAGCATTATACTCCCTGCCCCAAACCCTCCCACTTCTGACTCCATTCCTAAAGGCCTCAGGTATTTCCCAACCCAGACCTGGCAACCCTAGGGCAGCACAACCAATCCATTTAGATGGCACTAAGGCACGGATCACTGTGGCTAGATCTGACTGAACCAGGAATGGGCGCAGCTGAGGCACAAACTAAAGCTGGGCAAAAGTGCTCCTGACCACCACAGCCACTTTGTTTTCTGGGGCAACTGCAGCGTTGAGCAGCCCTCCCAAGCTGTGAACCTGGGGGTCAGAGCCCCCTCCAAGATATAAGAGCTCTGAAGTCCTTGCTCTGTCTTCTTAACCTGCTTTATTCATCCGCTCGCTTCTTTGGAGACAGCTGGAAATGGCCATGTGATTTCATCTCTTCTTATTTTAGTTGGCATTTCTGTAAGCAATAGGAGAGTCTGGGTATGCTGAACACTTGGGGGCTTGGGTTTGATGCTGGAGATGGGGCCCGGAGCTTTGAACAGCAAATGGCAGTGCTGCTCACAAACTGCTTTTGAAAGCTCCTTCTGCTTCCAAAAACGATTTGCTGGTGGATCTAGGTGGGAGAATTACTGCTTGGAAAGCACAATCCCCTTTGCTTACTTCTTTCTCGCAACATGTGAGTGATAGTGATTGCCAGTGATGCTTGAATACGGAAGTACATAATGTTAAGCTTCTGTGTTTCCAAGTGACGATAACAGCTTGGCCATTCTTTGTGCAATTGTTGATTAATTAGACTCTGTAGAATCATAGAATCATAGAGTTGGAAGGGACCTCATGGGTCATCTAGTCCCATGAGGTCCCTTCCAACTCTATGATTCTATGATTCAAAGAACTGCCAAGCTATTATTGCAATATAGTTACATTTTATGGAAAGTGGAAACTTGGGTTAGATCAGCCTATCTCAACTTCTTTACATTTGAGAACCACCTGAAACATTCTTCAGGCTTCAAGAAACCCCAGAAGTGGTGCAGCTGTGCAGAATTTTGTTGGGAAACCTAAATGTGTACACCCCCACCCAGGGCCCTCCCTTCCCACTCCCTCCGGGGCCCATCATTGGCCATTTTGAGAGGGGGATTGATATGACCATGTATGGTCATATCACCCAATCAGTGTTTAACAAATAGAATTACCCATTCAGGAAATGCTTTCAGGGCTATCAAGAAACCCCAGGCTTTCATGAAACGCTGGCTGAGAAAACCCGAGTTAGATAAATTCTCAAGGCATGAAAGTTGCAGCCTTAGTTTAGAGATCTCTGTGTGTTTCTCTGCCCGGTCTCATGTCTGCACATGGGTTGCTGTAGCATGCTGACAAAGCCTATGTGCTGATCGATGCACATCCGTAGAAAAAAACATTTGAACAATGGCTAAAAGTGCCTTTGTATGGCTTCCCCAAAGTAACGGCAGTGTTAAAATGGGCCAGTTAACAGAACTCTTTCCTTTTTGGAGGGGTGGTGATCCAAGTTGGTCAATAGCGACTCCGTCCTGTCACTGCCTGTTTTCTGCCATTTGTAATCTAAAATGGATGATAAATTATTTTCATAAGGATGTTTTAGGTAAATAGACCGTATAATGAATGGAAATGTAGGTGGGAAAAGGGGAGGGGAGTAATTTTTCGCTGTACAGCAATCCTAGAAGAGTTTTTTGTTGTGCCTAAAGGATAAGAGGAATGCACCCTTTTGTAATAATCAAAGATGGAACATCTGCAGGGGTAACAACATGGCATCCTATCCCTTAACAAGGTGGTTCTTGAATCTATAGACACTGCCCTTGATCCTCCTCTTATTTCTCTGCCCTAAAATATGAGCTTTTCGTAGAACACAATTCACTGTTAACTGTTTTGCTCTAGGACACTGACACCAATTTTACAGTAATTTGCTTTAATCCCAGGGAGCTCAGTTATCTCTATATGAAACTTTCTATCTGTTCCTTCCATTAAAAAAAAAAGAAAACCCTTAAAGTACACTGTTCCAAACTACTGAAAAGCTCCTCTGAGAAGATAACCCAATTAGGTGTCTTAAGTATATATATAAGAACACAATGTTTCATGGGTAACAAACCATGTGGCAGAAAGTGTGTGTGTCTGCGTGGGGGCAGTTCTGCCTGTCTTGAGAAGCAGATTTCGTTGCTGACAAATTTGGTCTCCAGCAGAAGTGAAATTCAAGTTAAAAATCCAAAAAGACAGGCTTAATTTGAATAGATCTAAAGAATGTTTTTTTTTTTTTTAAATCCCAACGTGCCAGAAGAACAATTGCTTATTTGTTACTTGATGAGTAACGCTTTTGAGGGCCATGTCTAGAACATGCAGCTCCCCTGAAAGTTGGCCTTCCTGAAAGCGTGTTCTGAACTTCAGAGTGGACCAGTCTTTGATAAACAGGGTTTCAAATCCCCAAGGTATTTCCCATTTTCATAACTGCTCTCCAGAAAAAGGCTCCATTGGAAGAAGGACTCTATGGCATTATAGAAGAAGAAGAAGAAGAAGAGTTGGTTCTTATATGCCGCTTTTCCCTACCCGAAGGAGGCTCAAAGCGGCTTACAGTCGCCTTCCCATTCCTCCCCCCACAACAGACACCCTGTGGGGTGGGTGAGGCTGAGAGAGCCCTGATATCACTGCCCGGTCAGAACAGTTTTATCAGTGCCGTGGCGAGCCCAAGGTCACCCAGCTGGTTGCATGTGGGGGAGCGCAGAATCGAACCTGGCATGCCAGATTACAAGTCCGCACTCCTAACCACTACACCAAACTGGCTCTCTTATATCATCTTATATCTCTTCCTACCCCAAATCCTTCCCATTCCCGGCTCCACAGCCCCACTGGTGAAAGCTTTCTGAAAACTTTGTGGAATCAGCTTGGCTCCCTCTTCTTCGTAGTTTTAAAGACATCTGATAATACGACATTTTCTTTCTAGCATTTTTGGGGACTTGTGCAGTGTGGTATAGATTTTGCCTATGCTTCTGCACAAAAGAATAGCATTTTTTAAAACCTATACTTATATTTTGAAAGCATTATTTTTCTCACAAAGGAGGAGAGTGATGGATAAAGCCAGGGTGAGGCAGTGGAAATGACCTTCTGTTCTTACTGCATCTAATTAAACTGAAATGTAGATAATTTGGGCCTAGTTCTCAGTAACTGTAGGTTTATAATTGCTCATCTAACAATACCAACGATAACTTATGTGGAATAGGGAATTGAAGGCATTTTATTACTGTGAGGCCAGTGAGAAACGTAACCATGGGGGGTGGATTTGCTGTCTGCATAGCTAGGTAGAATCTTACTCTTGGGTACTTTTTTGAATAAACAGTTTCACGTGGTCTTTTCAATTCCATCCATATTCCTAGTTCGTGTGCCAAGTTCCATGGCAGTGTTCCCATCTATATTTGATTTTTTTTAAGGAATCTAATTGGTATTCTGCAAAAGGCTAATGACTTGGGCATTTTATAGTAAGTAAAGTAGCTTCAAAGAGCCTCTTAGGTTAGTAGAAAGCTCTTGCATTTCTGTCATTTGTGTCATGCCATGTTGCATGCTATTCCAGAAGGTCCTCTGAACCTTAAGAATAGTTTTTGAGGAATAGTTTTGAGGAATGATAAAAGTAGGGTGGCAACCTCCAGATGAACACATTTTGATCAACCAAGTTTTATTCACTGTTGACATGGTATCTGAGGAAGCGTGCACGGTCACAAAAGCTCATACCTTGAAATAATCTTTGTTGGCCTTAAAGGTGACACTGGACTCAAAATTTGTTCTACTGATTCAGCCCAACAGGGCTCCAGATGGGTGGAAATATCCTGAGATTACAGCTGATCTCAAGGTGACTGATCAGTTCACTTGGACTACATGGCCATTTTGGAAGGTGGACTCCATTGAAGTCCCTCCTCTCCCTAAATAGCTGATGGGGTCTGCTGGGGAAAAAGACCCTACCAAATAATTGTTTCTGACAAAGTGACATTTATGTCAGGTCTGGCACTTGGAACAAAGTCGTTTGACACCTGGGCTAAGGTCTCAAGGAGAGGGAGGCCTTTCACATCACCTCCTACCTAATCCTTTCAACTGGAAATGCGGGGGATTGAACCTGGGGCCCTTTGCTTGCCCATCAGATGCTCTCCCACTGAGCCACAGGCCCTCCCAGTGTAGATACATAGCATTTTGTACACTTGTTGCTTATGTAGGGATTTATGTGGGCATCATGGGGTTCCCCCCCCTCGCACAGCATTTTAGCACAAGATAGACTACAGCCCTTCAAGGAAGGGAAGGTGGATCCCTAGGTGTATCCAATCAAATAAGTTGACGTCTACCAAGTAAACCTTGAGAGAGAAGGATGGAACTAAAAATTATGGGAAATTACTATAGACTAGATTTTGTATTAAGGGAAAATTGATGTTGGTTGTTGCAGTTAAGTCTTTGTTTCTATTTACTTGCAAGGCTAAATGTGACCATTCATTGGAACAAAATGTCATTTCCATATGAACTTTCCCATCTATCCATCTGGGAGCCTGGTCCCACTGGAGGGATTCCATGGGCAGGATGGTTTCTGAGCAGTGTGACCTGTTTAACTTCTGCTCACTCTGAAGCCCCAAATGTCCCCATGCAATGCTGTTCCGGAAGGTCACGGGCCAAAGAGCAGGATATCAAGTGGGTTTGAGGGGTGCAGCAGGAGCGTAGAGAGTAGGAAAGCCATGCTGCAGAGGAAAACTGTCCGCAGAAACATGGCAGTGAATCCTACCCAAGGCTTCTGGCACAGTGATCCTGGCAACCTGTTTGAATTGTGATCTTCTCAGGTGAGTAGTTGCATGCAGGTCTGGTTTAATTTATCCCTTTCACTTTTATTTAAAGATCTGCCAATGAATCTCATTTTAGGCCAAAGCTTAAACCACAGGGTAGGAACTTAAAAAAACCTAAAACTGCCTCTGGTGCTCAAATTCTGGATGCGTGTTTCTTGGCTGCAACTCCCTTCCCTGAAGACAAAGGAATCTTTTCAAACTGAGAAGATTTCTCGGAATGGCATGGACAGTTCTGGCAAAGAGAGAGGTGTCTCCTTGGGCCTGCCCGAACCGTTGTGCATGCTGAAAGCAGCTCGTTGGATCTCTGTCAAAAATATATCGGATTGCTACCTTTAAATTATCAAAGCCTCCTATAATGGTTATGGTTTGCCTGCCAGTATATGTTTATTACCCCAAAATGATTTAAAAGAAGGATCTCAAACCATCAAGAGCAGGCTGCTTGGGGGCATATGTGAGAAAAATGGGAAGAAATTGTCTCTTTATAGAATGTTAAGAACTTGTTACTTAACTTAAATGTAGAGTGATTTAATCAGAATGTGTTGCGGTTAATTCAATAGCCATTCTCTATAAGCTTAGCAAATTATAAAGTAGCTGTTTAAAGTTCTCTTTGAAACTGATAGTGGGAACGTTAAATAGAACCTTAAACAAAGTCAGCTAACATCAAAAGCTGTTCCTGCCACGTTCAGAGGGGCTTAATCTTGTTGGGGAAAATTTGATGGTATTTGCATTTTAATGTTTCTAAAAGGATATAAGTCATTTTGTCTTTTGCTGAATTTTTTTTTATGGCTCACTGAGAGAGATTATTAGTATGAACTAAATCGTATTCCAATCATACTTCATTAAGTTAGCTCTGTGTTCTGTGGGAACTATTGACAAATATTCTTTGATTTGATGATCCCTGTTTGATAGAATTATCTCTGGGTTTTGTTTTTAATCTTCCTGGTGTTTTAAAATTTCACTGGAGCACTTGCAGGAGTGGAAATCTTGGGTAGGCCGTGGTGGGGAATTAGGCATGCCAGCCCACAGATGGGACTTGGACTTCCCCTGGAATTATAACTCCTCTTCAGCCTTAAGAGATTCATTCCCCCGGAGAAAATGGCTGCTTTGGAGGGAGAACTCCCTAGTGTGATAATCCACTGTTGGTCCCTCCTTTCCCCAAATCCCACCTACTCCTAGCTCCTCTCCCAAAATCTCCAGGTATTTCCCAACCCACCCCTGGCAGTCATATGGTGTATATATAGAGAAGCTAGGGGCCAAAGCATGAGGGACAGGAAGGGTACAGGGCAGGAGAGGTCCTGCCTAGCGTTCTCCTGATGTGGTGTGTGCCCATGTTGGTCTGCCTTGTGCTTCCCTGGGAGGAGGGCGGGAACACAGGAGTGTGGTCACCTGAGCTCCCTCGAGTGTCAAATGCGCCCAGTCAGCCAGCCAGCCTTCCTTGTTCTGCCAGGTGGCAGGGGGGGGGGGATGGAGCAAGAGCCACCTAGCTAGCCTCTATTGCTCTCCTGGCAGGCAGGAGCGGGGAGTACAGTGTGCCTGCAGTGAGTGTGCATACAGCTGGCCTCCCTTGCTCTCTGTGTGGCTATTGGGGGGGGGGGAGCATGATGCAGTCGTGCCAAGGGTGGCCAGGCGGATTCCCTTGGCCTTCCAGCAGCCATCGTCCTCTCCTCTTTGAAAATAATGTTATTTAACTACAGTTAACCTTTTCTGGATGGGCCTGATCTGTTTCAGATGCCTTTTCTTAGTCGTATTGCTTTTGAATGAAGGCCAAGGCCCCCTTTCCTCTTGCAGCATTCCTCAAGTTAGGTTTCATTTGCCCTAAACACATTATAAAGGCTTTGCTGTTGCTGGCTTGCTAGAAACCCTCATAAAATTAGACTGAGAACTCATTTTTGTCAGATTAAAATGTGTCTCAATAAATTTGTTCTAATAGGAATGAAACCTTTTCCGTTTGAAGTGGCTAATGAGAAACATGCCCCCCCCCTATTATATTTTGGTACACAGAATGCCTGAAGGTAGCACAAGCTCTACAGTTGCCTTCCTGTGCATGTTCGAAGCTCCTCCAAAACACATCTATTTGTAATACTGATGTAGTTTCCCCCCTCCTGTTCCATGCACAACACTTAACACTAATGGAAAAGTTAGTTTCATTGAGTAATCCATTTTATGTAAATTATATGAAGTGTTCCAGTCAAATGGTGTTTGAATATTTGGTGTTTCTGGAATAATATATTTATTGCCACTTGTTAAACATTGCAGCTCTACTAATTGTAAGCGGTGACATGGCATTGTTTGTACCATTGAATTGACCTGGTGGTGCAGAAAAGAGACATAAATAATGGTGTAAAAACTTCAGGCAGATATCCATAACCAATACTGATGTTTAAAAGGTACTGGTGGAAAATGAGATATGTGCAAAACCTTTCGGGGAAAGGTGTGCGTCTTTCTTTTATTGTCGTAAGGGCTTTAAAGGCACATTCAACCTGCCCAGTTCTTTTATTTCCCCCCACAGCAAATGTACAATCAATCACCATCCATAATAACTCTCATTTTACAGCCATAGAAATCATATCTGTCTTTATGATGAAAGAAATGCCTAATAGTCACTCACTGCACTAAAGTGAGTTTCTGAAACAGCAGGAGTGAGATGATTTTGGTAAATTGCAATACAATATCAGATGCGACTGAGCCTGGGTCTGTGGTATTTGTCTCCACCCAGCAATGACATTTAATTATAGCACTGGTTTTCCAGATAACTTGGACGCAGTATGGTGTATTTTAAGATTATGCAGTCAGGTGGGAAAGTACATTAAAAATATTGTGTACATGGCTCTTGAAAGGGATAATAATGTAAAGCGGTGTAACTAAGGACCTCAGAAGCTTGTATCAGAAAAGGCAGCCTTGATCCAAGTATCCCTGATATTCTCGTGAAACTTTAAAACACACGCTGAAACACAAGAAAAACAACATTTGACAAATACTGTCAAACATGGTAACCCCATCTAATCCTTTCACAGCGCATCTTAATCCCCGATGGAGTATTATCAAATAGCTGGGCTCTGAGGTTAGGGAGTTTTCAGATGTGATGTCTCCGCAGTCGTCTCCCCGTGACAGATGCAGTGACCTTATCCTGCAGACAGCTCTACATGGGGCGACAGCCCAGCCATCTGGCTTGTATTGATCATAATTGATTTAAGGAAACTGATCCGCCCAAGCCGAAGGCTGTGAAAACCCCCACAGTGAAACTTGACATACTTTTCGTTTGGAGATTTGAACCTTTGGTGGTGGGGTGGGGATTCTCTGCTCGTCCCCCGTTTTGTTTTGGAACCAATAGAATAGAATGTGTAAACTTGTGTGTATTTGTCAAGCGGGCAGTTCTTTTGTTTGCCGTGCTGTGGGTTTGAGCGCATGTCTGCACACTTGGCAGTTCAGTCTCCAAAACAGTGGTGACAGGACTGAAGATTCAGTATCGTTTAAGGTCAAAACAACTGCTCTGTGCATCAACGGTGACAGGAGCTTTTGTGTTCCTTTGCAAATGAAGCTGAATGTTTTGTCTTGTTCAGCAGTTTAGTGCTACAATGCACACCACAAGTGACACGCCTAATAGGAGACGGCATTTATTGGCGTGGGCTGCAGGGTTTGATATAGAGACAATATGAAGCAACAAGAATGCTAGATCTGAGGTTCATCCTGTAATCAATGTATTTTTATCCATCTTTATACTTTCACACTGAAACGGATTTGAGAGTTGATGGCGTCACTTTGCTTTCCTACTGTATTAAAAAAAGCCCTAGACATGTTTTAGATAGTTCTTACGCCTTCCACACACATTGGATAATGTACTTTCAGTGCACATAGAGGTAGATTTTCCTATTTTGCACAGGAAATTCCAGCTTCAGAAGGACATTGAAAGTACATTATCCAATGTGTGAAACATGACCCAGCCTTGGGGGTGTGTGTATGTGTGTAAGAGAGATGCTCTTCTGAAGTACCTATAGACATGATAACTTACACTGAAGTACTCTTTTACTGGTGTGAATGAAACTTTATGGGGCTAGTCTGAGAAAGAGAGAAGCAATTACACATAAGAAATGGGCCCTCTAGACCAGCATCCTTTTTCACACACAAGCCAGTCAGGGTCAACCAGCAGGCCTTCCTCTGCTTTTGCTTCTTAGCATTGAAATTCAGAGACTTCTGGCCATGAAGGGGCAGGTTCCAGAAGTAGGCTGTCTGGCATTTTTCCACCTATGCCAGGTGAGGCTACCTGTTCTCGGAGCCTGGCATGCTGGCCAGGAGTTCATGGTAATTGTAGTCCATGAACATCTGGAGAACCACAGTTCGGCCAACCCCCCACAGAGTGAAACTGGGATGCAAAGCAGATGGTCTACCTCTGAACTACCCAGGTGTTGCTACCCAAGGTGTTGCTATACCTGCAGGTGACACAGGTGTACAGTTTACCAGCCAGGTCTGTGCCATATCAGCTCATTTTTGTGGCTTGAGGAAATGGCAGATATCTGTTGCTCAGTCGGGTGAATCCTAGTGTCTTTTATTAATATTTTTAATTAGCATAATTAACTCAGTTTTCTTTTCCCGATCTTTTTGATGTCTTTGTAAAATGAATGCGTTTGTGACAGCTCAGCTTTCTTTCTCCAGTTGCCTTTGTTCAGTTGATGTACTTCACTTCATGTATAGAATTTTCTTCTGGGCCGGAAATGCAACTAGCAGTTAAAGTGTCTGCAGTGTGCCATTTCTGTGACTGAAATGACTCCAGGCCAGCCTTTACCATGGGGTATGTCATAGCAAAAAACCAAGTGGGAAAGGAGCTGTATTGGTTTTAAGACTCAGCTGGATAAAATACTAGTAACATGCAGAAGTTTTATTATTATTATTATTGGATTTATTACCCGCCACTCCCTTGCGGCTCATGGCGGGTTACAACAGTATAAACCCCCCTAAAATACATTAAAATCCCATTGACACATCTACAATTAAAAGCTGCCTGGCAAGAGCGGCTAATCGACTACCCATTCCCCCACTAGCGGGTGGAGAGGGGATACTGATGGTACCCGTCTCTTTAATCCCAATCCTCAGGTCCCGGGGGGGGGCCTGGTCTCAACCGTAAACCTGGCGGAAGAGCTCCGTCTTGCAAGCCCTGCGGAACGATGGAAGGTCCCGCAGGGCCCGCAGCTATCCCGGGAGCTCATTCCACCAGACGGGGGCCAGGACCGAAAAGGCCCTGGCCCTGGTCGAGGCCAGGCGTGCTTCCCTAGGGCCAGGAACGTAAAAGTGAATAGCTTAATGGGGTGGCCTCTTGGCATGAAGCTCTCTTCTTGCAATATAGCACGATCTTCTCAAGCGGTGTTTGTAGGCCCATATAACTGAATGTCTTGGTACATCTTTCAGTGGACTAGAGAAGCTCAGAGTTAGATAATCAGTTGATTAGATGGAAATAACAAATGGCACACTTATGAGATCTGCTAAGCAAACAGAACCAGAACTGCGGATTGAACTGGCATCTAGTCAGTTGTTCCCTTTCATGAAAGTTACATTACAGGCATTGTGTAAGATCTGAAAACGTATTTAACCGTACAGAGAAAGCAAGAAAGAGGATTGTTAGAATCTTGGGGTTCAACCCAGTGTGCTATGAAAGCAAGTATTTACTCTGCAGTTTCTTGACAGACTCGATTATACGCTGGGATATCATTGCTGCGTCATCAAAAACATATTTCCCCTGCCACGGAAGTTAGGTAAAAGACATCTTACATGTTTGGGAAAGTGCTGTGAAACATTTAAGATGATATGCCTCACACTGAGAAAATTCTCTTCTTCCTTTGCCCATGAAATGCAATAATTGCTAAAACGGTTGTTCTTTTTATTAATGAGCATGACCTACGAGCCTTGGGATATTTGTAATATTGATTTTTTTTTTGTTTCTTCAGACAGACACTTCATATATAAAACAAGTAACGGAAATGATTCGGTTTGGTCTCTTGGGGAAACCAATGTGTATTCCAAGACATATATGTCTTCTTTCTCTGGGCTATTTAGGAAATCCTCAGACTAGAGTAGAAGGTCATACTCATAATAGCTAAACTTAGCTTGTGGAATCTCTACCAAGAGATTCCTTAAGTTAAAGTTGGTCCTTAAATATAAAAACCGTCCCTTGAAAAAGCTGTAAGGCGAAACGCGTCGGGACTTGTGGGAAATAATAAGAATAAAAGTATTACTGAAGAGAGAAGACTCTGTATAGTCCAATTTGGATGTTTTATTGCCTTATTTGTTTCCCAGTGCGTCTAAATTTTTCTAGATTTGTCTCTTCACTGGGACCCACCCCTCCCAGTCCATTATTTTTGCTGACCCAACCATATTTGGCATGATCGCACCACTTCTGGGGTTTCTTGAAGCCATCTGGAAAAGTCATGTTCATATCTCCTCCTTGCCGTGAGCCTTCTTGAGTGACTTACCGGCTGTAAGTTCGTTGGCTTTAAACTCTCATCCTAATTTACTACACAGGGTGCTTGTAAGGATAAAATGGTGAAGGGAGAAACATCCATGTTGTAGGGAAGACTGAACTGATATGCTGTGGAGCAGGGGTAGTCAACCTGTGGTCCTCCATATGTTCATGAACTACAAGAAGAAGAAGAAGAGTTGGTTCTTATATGCCGCTTTTCCCTACCCGAAGGAGGCTCAAAGCGGCTTACAGTCGCCTTCCCATTCCTCTCCCCACAACAGACACCCTGTGGGGTGGGTGAGTCTGAGAGAGCCCTGATATCACTGCTCGGTCAGAACAGTTTTATCAGTGCTGTGACTAGCCCAAGGTCACCCAGCTGGTTGCATGTGGAGGAGTGCAGAATCGAACCTGGCATGCCAGATTAGAAGTCCACACTCCTAACCACGACACCAAACTGGCTCTCAATCCCCATGAGCCCCTGCCAGCACTGGTTGACTACCCCTGCTTGTGGAGGTTGGGGATTCTCTGTGCCACTTTAGTTTTCTCCATAGGAATTAGAGCAAGGGGGAAGCTGCGGAGAAAGCTCAGTGTTAAACAGACAGAGAGGTAGGGGAATAAATGTAATCCCTCTTTAAAAATAGCCGCTCATATACTTCTTTGACCCAATACTTCCCAGTCACTTTAGCCTTAATTCATTTTGGTCTATCCGACTTTAGGTATTAATTTCACATCCACACAGTGGACCAGAAAATCACCAGGAAAGCCTCTTTATGATACTCTGTTGTCTTGTACATTAAATTTAGGAGATAATTTCTTGTTCTTGGGGGGGTCATTTGTTATGTACTATGGGATTGGTTTACGTTTATTGACACCACATAAGATACTGTCAATATACATACTAAGTTCAGCATCTTAGTAATATTTTTGAGATCTTTGAATCTACATTTTTATTTCTAGGGTTCTGTATCCCCAGAAATTAAAACCACACACACTGTTCTTTGGCTGTAAGCCTCTTAAGTCTGTCTTCCTTTCTAATCACATTTGTACGGCTTACCAGAATTGTGTGGATATTAAATATGAATGTGAAAT
This sequence comes from Paroedura picta, assembly GCF_049243985.1. NCBI lineage: Eukaryota > Metazoa > Chordata > Lepidosauria > Squamata > Gekkonidae > Paroedura > Paroedura picta. The sequence goes on from NC_135385.1 coordinate 21,479,904, forward strand.
AACTGCATTCATTTGATGGAAAGAAAGACGGCAAAAAGAATATTCACCAGACTGTAAACCTATGAGTTGTGTACATTTAATTTTTACTGTAGAAATTTAATCAAAGACTCTTGTGATGTATACATTTTGAAAGTCCATATAATCTGTTTACTAGGAATACTTGTAATATTGTGTTAACGGTTTTTGCGTGAATATAGAAGACATTTTAAAAAAATCTTGGTTTGTTTTAGAAAGCTTTAGTTGGGTTCTTTGGAATTAGAAGTGCTTATTTACTACATTGTCTGTTGGCTGTCTTTATAAAATAAAATTAAAGAGAAGAGTAGATCTTGCAAGGGAAATTTGATTCTGCCTCATTGCTGTGCATTTCATCTGGAGACGTTGGGGTAGAACCGGGAGTGGGTAGGATTTGGAGCAGGGAGGGACCTCAGCTTAGTATAATGCTATGGAGTCCACTCTCCAACGCAGACATTTTCCAGGGGAACTGGTCTCTGTTACCTGGAGATGAGCTATAATTCCAGGGGATCTTCAGGTCCCACCTGGAAGCTGGCATCCCTACCCTCACAGGGATAGCGCTTTCCTGGTGTTGGTCCTGAGAAACCCGATGGTGGACCATATTGCTATGACAGAAGGAAACTGCAAGAAATACACACAAGAAGTAAGGTCACCAATTGAGATATTATGAATTATTGATCATGATGATATGAGATTCGAGAAGACAGGAAGCCATTTCTGGCTTTATAGCTGACCATTAATGCTACAAACTCAATCTTTAAAAAACTCCCAAAAGCAAAACCCAAACCCTAATACCCTTTCATAACATGAATTGTGACCTAATAGGATTTGTACAAATCATAGTGTTGTAAATATGTCCTAGGGGACATGTGGAAGCCTTCTTCACATCCACAAGAGTCTGCTTTTCTACAGAGATTTGATTACTGTATTGAAATTATAAGCAGCATTTTAGACACGGTTACAATAGCTGTTGCGAGCACTGTTTTGGCTCTGAAATTTCATTTTGGAGCTAGAGGTCCCCAAGGGCTGGTTACATTTATTTAATTATGCTGTACAAGACTTGGGTAATAGTTTTAGATCAAAGTATAAAAATGTACTTCAAGGCACATTTGTAACGTAATTCAAAGTGGTAGATTGGTGAGCTTTTCAGCATGTGTTCATATATAGGCACTGAATCAAATATAGGCACTGAATCAAAATTGTACAGATTGTATTATATTAGGATGTAACAAAGAAATGGAAAAATGCCTCTGAGATCATTTTCATGATAGCACCAACCTTTTTACCATTGAGAAACCCCTGAAACATTCTCCAGGCTTTGAGAAACCCCAGAAGTGGTGCGATTATGCAGAATATGCTGGGTGGGTGTACACACCCAGGGCTCCTCCCCTTCCCACCTCCTCCAGGCCAATCACTTGCCATTTTGGCAGGAAGGGCGAGTTGATATGACCATATATGGTCATATCACCTGATAAAAGTTTAACAATTATATATATAATAATTCCCACCCATTCAGGAAACCCTTCCAGGGCTGTCAAGAAACCCTGAATCAACCACTTTCTTAATATGAGCACACAGTCATAGGCATGTGCTGCTTGAGGGCAAATAGCATGTTGCCCTTTCAAAAATAAGCTTTAGTCCCTAGCTAATAATCTTTCCCTTCCAAAGATGTTTAAGAATTTCCTACTCTGTTTCAAATTCATCACGGTTACATTTTAATATGCCCATCAAAAATAAATGAGAGTTAAAGCAAATAGCCAGATACTGCAAATTCTTACAGAGTTTGAATAAATCCCCATCAAGGAAATGAATGCTGAATGAACCCCATGAATTTAACCTAATAACACTTATTCAAGCTTTTAATGATTTTAAAGTACCAGATTCATTATAATAAAAAGGAAATCAGATTTTAAATATTACAATAAATCCATTAATTAAAAGAACTGAGAAAAATGATTGTTACTGCATCTTAGAAACATTTATATTAGACCAAAATGAGCGGGCTTAGATCTAAATTGAAGTGCACGGAATCTGACATTTTATAATGCAATTAATTATTTTGTGTATCCTACATGGATGAAGCGCATGCTCCTCAGTAAATTCAGATTTAACATATTTCTCGCTGCAATGATTATGGAAATAAAGCTGAGGATCTCAAGTGTTCATTTAAAGAAGAAACATTTTGTTTGGAACAGTTATTGTAAATAAGAGCTAGACTTGAGTCCAGTAAGCCTGTTGGAGACCAACAATTTTTTTGCAGGTATAAACTTTAGAGCAGGAGTGGCCAAACTGTGGCTCTCCAGATGACCATGGACTACAATTCCCATGAGTCCCTGGTAGTGGTAGTTCATGGGCTTCTAGAGAGCCACAGTTTGGACACCTTTGCTTTAGAGCGTCCAAGCTCCCTTCATCAGTAGCTACTGTAAATACCAAGTAGTTGTTGTAAATAACAGTTGGAACAATCCTTAACACTTAGAAATAGGGTTGCCAACCTCCAAGTAGAAGCTGAGGACCTCCCACTGTTACAATTGATCTTGGTGTAGTGGTTAGGAGTGCGGATTTCTAATCTGACGAACTGGGGGTGATTCTGCGCTCCCCCACATGTAACCAGCTGGCTGACCCTGGACTCGTCACAGCAGTGATAAAGCTGTTCTGACTGAGTAGTAATATCAGGGCTCTCTCAGCCTCACCTACTGCACAGTGTGTCTGTTGTGGGAAGAAGAAAGGGAAGGTGATTGTAAGCACCTTTGAGACTTTTGGTAGAGAAAAGCGGAATATGATAACCAACTCTTCTTTTTCTTCCTCCTTTTACACACACTTTCGATCCACTTTTCAACTGGGTTTTGCTGTGTTAAATGGTAAAATCAACTTGTAAAGAGTTAATGAAATAGATTGGAACTGCATTATTTAGCACGTGTGAAAGTGTCCTTTGTCATTTTACATGCTAACAAAATACTTACACAGCTAACATGATACTAATAGTATATTACAGGTCTAATAATTTGATTAGTCTTTGCCTGATACTGAACGCAATGTCAGAGCAAGGAAATAAACCAAGTGTGCTGACATAACCTTGAGAACATCACTGAATCCTGTGAAATTTCAGATTTACAAAGGGTTCAGAGTGGTCAAAATACTCCGAAGCTGCCAGCAGATAACGGCTATATAATACCTAGTCAAGACCTTAACAAGAGAGTAGACAGCACCAACAGTCCTCCAGTCAAACTCATAGTGGTGATGTCTCATTCCTTTAAGCATCACTTTTCTGTCTGGCTGTATAATTGCTTTGTCTCTGTATAATTGCATCCGTCCACCAAGCAAACACAGTTATTGTAGTGCTGAAAGCCTGGAGTTTATTGATGTAATCAGCTTCTTTATGCTGAGGGTGGTGATACCATATCCTTGACGCCCTCGTGTCACAGCAGATGAATGGTGACTCCGTAGGGCAGCCTTTTTCAGCCTTTTGACTGGAGGAGCCCCTGAAATATTTTCAAGGTTTTCAGGAATACCAGAACTGGGTTGGAAGTCAGCTGGCCATGCCTCCCTGCCACAGCTGAGGAGCAGCTGGGTGCGGGGGAGGAGGTGGTTTGAGGCAAGAGTACACATCTAGGCTCTGCCTCCTTTCCCAGGTGCTGTAACCACACAAGAATGCCACCCCCACATCAATGGTAGTGGCCAGTTCCCTGCTTTTATAGCAATGCCGGGAATAGATTGTGGCCAAGTCCATTTAGGTAGGACATGGGGAATGGCTGGTTGGGAATCTCTGCTGTAGGGTTTTTTAGGCAACCCTGGTATTCCGTGATGGTCACCTATCCAAATACTAACTAGGGTCAACACTGCTTAATTGGACTACCCGGAGTCATCCAGGTCAGGAGGCGGTTTATGGTGACGGGGTTGCTTTTTTGTTTTCGGGTGACGTCTCCATTCTGTATGCTTCTTCCTCCTTGTTTAACTGCAGCAAGGGGTCTGGGGCCCACTAAGGAAGAACTGTTTACGGGCGGCTTGCTGCTGCCTTGTTTTATGAGGAATAAGGGATTTTATTCTTTTATGGTATTGATCTGTTTTATTGCTATGAAGTTGCTGCAAGCCGGCATTCTGAGAGCAGCGACTAATAAATCAAACTGTAATAATGTCTAATAATATATATATATATATAATAATAATACTGTAAGTGCATTCACACACACACACACACACACACACACATACAAAGCACTGCACAAAATGTGTGGAAGTGTAGTTGTTCAGAAGAAAACATTCTGAATTGGCCCTGCAGATGGAATTTATGAAAAATGGAAAATGGGGAAGGAACCAGCTTGATGAGGGGAGGAAAATAGTCCTGATAGGAGGGGTTTGGCCTCCTCCATGTTGAATATTTGAATAGGTTTTGCAAGGAAGTACTTGATTTGTATCCCTCGCTGTAATACGTTTTGTATTTTCATTCTCAAAACTGGCTCTTCGTTTACTTAAAAGTTCCATAAATGTTCCAATTTCAAGCAAAATCTCTGGGTTGGCAGTAATTGCCATCTCTGTCTATAAAAAGTGTGTGGAGGAGGACAATATAACTTTTCTCCATTAAAAGCAGAGTTAAAGTCAGAGTGTCTGAGCATAAAGGTATATGATTTTAGTGCGTTATTGATGGAATTAGCTTGAAATAATTCAAATGCAAGTTGCTTTATAACTAGCAGAATGTTGCTTCTACTAATAAACTTGCCAGGTGATGTCGAAAGTGGTGTAAGTGAGGTACGTATTAGACATACGTAGGCAGTGAGAACTCTACTGAGCTATCAATCATTGATCAAACTTTCTCTGTTGACCCGCATCCCGATTAAGAGAGGCCTGCAAAGACAGGGGAATGGGATTGGTGGAATTTCATGCATTTTTCCTCTTCCTGGATTTTGTCCTGGAGGGTTAGACTGTTTTCCCACTGCTTTTTTAAAATGGTGGTTTCTAATGTCACCTGAAATCACGCTACTCTCCAATTTCACAGATAGACTCATATCCTAGCTGCATCCAAAGAAGTGAGTAGTAACTCATGAAAACTCATACCCTCCATAAAGTTTGTCAGTCCTGAAGGCACTACTGGACTCTTGGCCTCTTCTACTGCATGGGTAGATCATTGTTGAAGGCCAAGATCTCTGTAAGGTTAACTTTTCAAAAAAACCGAATGGCCTTAATTGAATATATTTTGATAGAAGCACATGCAAGGAATGATCAAGTTCCTTTTAGGAAGCTTTTATCTATTCCGTTTTTAATAGAATTTTGATTTATTCCCAGATGTCACCCATCGTTTTAAGCTCCTGCGATTTCAAAACGTCTGCTTTTCTTTCACAAACTGTTTATCTGTCGTTTCAGTTCTCCTTGACAAAAAAGGTGCTCGTGTAAACAGAACCGACAGCAATGGTGTATGATCAATATCATTTTAAAATCTCTCTGGAGGGATACTTAACATTTTTTTTCACATGCCTCCCATTGAAGACATTGCCTTTTGAAATGCAAGGACCATATTTATCATTTAAAAAAACGTAAATAGATTATAGCTGCTAAAGACATCCATGTGAATTCTGTTTCAGAGCTACTCACTGCAAGAAATATTTACAATGGATGACAGATTGTATCTGAAGGGGGAGAGTTGCCATCCTTGTAGTCGATGACAGGAGGTTACTGGAGCCTGGCATCAAGCAAATAAGTCATGACGATTATTCTAAGGAAGTCTCTGTGCCTCCTTTTGGTGCAGCTTGACCCCAGTGATATAATCTGTGAATTTTGCCCTCCTGTTTCTGGAATCCCAGGATGAGCGGTGTGTCAGATGCATATGGATCTGTTGCTAGATAGAATTTGGGTATGCCAGCCTCCAGATGGGACCTGGTGATCTCTTGGAATGACAGCACATCTCCAGACCCCAGAGATCAATTCTCCTGGAGAAAATGGATGTTTTGGAGGGTGGAATGTCCTCTCCAGGATCCATCTCCAAATCTCCTGTTCCCAACTTGGATCTGGCAACCTTACCCTCCCCCCATCTTCCACCACTGATCAGGAGAGATCTGGTAACCCTATTAGAATTATGGATAGTTAGAAGAAGAAATGGTTTTTATTCCCTGTTTTTCACTACCCACAGAAGTCTCAAAGCAGCTTACAAACATTTTCTCTTCTTCTCCCCACAACAGATACCCTGTGAGGTAGGTGGGGGCTGAGAGAACTTTGACAGGACTGCTCTGTGAGATCAGCTCTAACAGGACTGTGACTAGCCCAAGGTTACCCAGTTGGCTGCATGTGGAGGAGGGGTGGGGAATCAAACCTAGCTCGGCAGATGAAAAGCCTCTGCTCTTAACCGAGCCGATTAGCCATTTTCTTCTATAAGTAGTAATAACGGGAATCCAGTGACAACTTGAAAGTCTGGCGATGCATGTTCCAGCATCAGACTCTGAAAGTCAGAGCTCATTTAGATATGAAAAAGCTTGTGCTGAAATAAATGCGGTTAGTTATTCAAGTGCTGTTGAACTCCTGTTGGATTTTGCAAGTTACAGCCAGAGGCAAGTTTAGGGAATGCAGAATTTGAGTTCCCTTGACATGGATCTGTTGAATAATAGCTGTGTTTCAGGAAACACAGATGGCACTTATTTGAGAGGTTAAAAATAATTGGGGGTTGTGTACAACTAAAAAGTGTGGGTTGCTGGGATGTGCCCAGTACGACAGGTAGACAGTTGTAGGATGGAATACAGATGCTAGACGTCCAGTATGATAAATCGAGGAGCAGGACCACAATGGAATAGAATTATTTCCAAACTTTCTGGACTGAGAAGTTATTAGCATTTGAATCCAAAGGAGTTGGCATCCTTTGAAGCCCATTGAGGTCAATTGGTGTAGCTTTGTTTAGGGTGGATCAGTCAGTTACATGCCGACTGTCAAAACAGTGCAACTGGAATCGCATTTGACTGTTTTATTGTAGATCAAAATGGCTTGGCTACCCTGCGAAGCCCTCAAACCTGTGATTCCCTTGCAAAGGATGTCTCTAAGAGGGGCACAGAGCATCAGTGTTGCCAGATGCCTTTTGAACTTTCTCTAAAAAACAATGTGAGCAGCAGCTTCCCCTCCTGGCTCTATGTTAAGAAAAGCAACAGTTAAAACCATTGTCAATTTGAAATGGAGTTGGCCTTGCCGTGTGTAATGTACGCCCACTTCTCTGGACCGTCCCAGGCAATCGGGAATGAACTAATAATCTGGTCTGTTGTCTTAACCAAAGATTGCAACACTACTGCTCTGGACAAAACACTTACTGGATTAAAAAAAATTCTACTAGGTCACGATTCCTGTATGTTGTGTCCCAAATTGGGATGCCAGTGTGGCCTAATTTTGGAAGGCCTGCAGCGATGCCGACAAAGAGAACGGTGACTCTCGAAAGCTCCTACCCTGAAAATCTTGCTTTTGTACTTGAGTCTCGCTCAATCTAGCCTAGCATTATATATTAAGCTGTTTTAATTATTTTGGACATTTCCCATACTGTGTAAGAGAGGACTGAGAAATTCAGAGTTACACATGCAGATAATAAGTCATGTATAAAGAACAGGAATTCTCCCCAAAGCTGCACGAGTACTCTTTCATCAATGCCATGTGGTGTGGAAAACCCTTGGGAAATGCAAGCCAGGAATCTAAATCTGTGCAAACCTTTCTCATTTTGTGTTGCATTGTCCTTTGTTGCTCCTGTCTTTCAACGCTGGCAAGGTAATGCATTATTGAGTCATTTATTATTTGCCTGGATTCCTCCTTTCCATCTTTATCTAAACAGTGAAGCCAATAATCATATAAAAACGAGGACACCAGATTCGTTGCCTTTAAATGATTTCCCCCTTACCTTGACAGCATCGTCTTTAAATGTGTGTGTCTATTTGAAATCAATTTCACACGTCAGGGGGGAAAAAAATTAAAGATACTGCCGCGCGCTGTCATAGATCAGGACAGGTAGCCTTATTACCACCTGTGTGCAGAGCCACCTGTCATTCATCCTTCTGAATTTTCAGCATCCCTGGCCCTCTGTGTTTAATGCTAAGCCATGTGTAATGGTTGCTTAGAGCCAAGCAGCTGGTAACAATTCCAGCAGCTCTTCCTGAATATTTAGAAGTACATTTCCGTGCCTGTCTAGTTTTGAATTGATTTATGTCCTGTCTATACAAGCTTCTTGACCGATGGCTGCTAACTTTGAGAAGAAATGTAGAGCAAGTCTGACTTTGGCCCTGTGGAGTTGATAATACTGCCTTGATGAATGCATTCTGAATTTTATTTGCCCATGGCAAATTGTGTGTGTGTGTGTGTGTGTGTTGAGGGGGGGGGGAGTTCTAATATTTTTTCTTTTGCTTGTAGAGACCACAGTAATTTTTCTCCAATGAAAACAAACTCCAGTTAGAGATAGTTGAATTTATTTATTACAAGGTGCTTCAGTGCATCAACACGTCGTTCTCCTAACACTTTTATACTGCAAATCTGTAAAGGCTTTTTTGCTGGTCTCTCATCTCTGTTCTAAGCAGTTCTCTTTTGAAGAATCTATCCTAACCAACACCAATTATTAGCAAAATATTTTTGCTGAAAGGGATACAGAGGCTATTACAGATGCAATAGAGGCTCCCATAAATGATCGTATTATCTACAGATAATGTTGTTTCTTTCATGTTTCCTTTTCTTTATCATGTCAATAATTTAAGACTAAGTTGTCCCTTTTTTTGTTCTCTTACAAGATGCATTACAGCTGTGTAAATGAGCATATTGCGGCCAGATGCAGCAAGCTGTTAAGGAGTACATGGAGGAAACCGAAATGCATTTCCGTTTTAATGTCTTTTGCCTTCATTGAAAATGTATCTGGTTTTGGCCTTCTGAGTTGGCTTTTGTCCAGTAAGTGTTTTCTGTAATCATGAAACATGCTAATTTAATCTATTTGCACCTGAAACCAATTTCAGAATTAGCACCTGTTAAGCGTTGCCTGAAGATGTTAAGCAAACAACACAGAATGCAACTAATTTGCTTTTTAATGAGCGGATAATGTGCTATTGAGCCTATCTTATGCCATTCACAAAGGTTTGTGGTTAAATACATGTTTCAGTTCTGTGTGTAACTACAGGCAGCGCAAGGTCTTATAATGAAAAGAGATATAATAGTATGTGAATGTAAGACTAATAAGAATTTCTTGACTTGTTGTTTCATAGAATCATAGAGTTGGAAGGGGCCATAAAAGCCATCTTGTTCAATATCTCAGTGCAGGATCAGCCTAAAGTATCTACGAAGCAGGGTTTCCTGGTCCCACCTGAAAACTGGCAGGGGATGGGGGCGGGGAGAAAGAGAAAGGCCCAGGCCTTGTTGGCAGTTTTGCATAGGAAGTGATGTGATGTCATCAGTACAGCAATGTCTAGGCAACACTTGGATAATCTCTATGGTAAAACTTGCTGACGGTTTAATGTAAATAAGAAGCACCCGTAAGAATCTACTGAGTGCAAATATACCTCCTGTAAGAGATGCTGCATACTTTAAGGCTCTCCTGTGTCTTTTAACAGTTGTTTCTCTTTGGAATAATATGAGCTATTATTTAAGCTGCCAGCGCTTGGCACCTATTTGCATATTTAAACTCTGCTAGCAATTCTAAATGTGGCCTGAAGTTCTCCTGGAATTTTAACAGGTCCACAGACATCAGTTACCCTGGAGAAAATGGCAGTTTTGGTGTGTATAGTCTAGCAGTGGTCTCCAACCCCCGGTCCAGGGACCAGTACCGATCCGTTGATCAGTCGGTACTGGGCCGTGGCTCCTCCTCCCCGGCTGCTGCCTTGGGGGCTGCCCTGCCACTCTGCCGCTGGCTCACCTTTGGTGCTCTCCAGCGGCCGCCATGACTGGGGCTCCCCCTCGTCGTGACACTGCTCAGCTGCTGCTGGCAGCATCCCCCAGTGGGCGGCGGGAAGTCAGGGGTGCCAGTGGGAAAGCAAGTGGAGCAGGGGCTCAGGCAGCAGCGGAGACATCCCTCGGCAAAAGATTAGCCCCACCCGGGCCTCAGTAAAATTGTCAAACGTTGACCGGTCCCAGTGATCAAAAGGTTGGGTATTGCACCTCTCCTGAGTTCCCTCCCCATCCCAGGCTCCATCCTGAGAATCTCCAGAAATTTCTGCAGCCTGCTGCAGTTGGTAAGCCTGCTGCCGCCACATTTATGTAATTTACAGAACAAAGGCACATTTGCATGACCAAATGGGTCCTGATTGGGCCAGGCTTGTTTTATTGTTTCTGTGTGGTATCTTTATCTGTTTATAAGTTTTGGCTTGGGCAAATAAATGGTCCGGTTTCGTGTGGAGGGGGTAAGGGAAGTAATCATTTAGATTGTGGAAACTCTTTATTACCTGCTTGGGGCCTACAGTACAGATTATTACTTGCTCGGGGCCTACAATGAAGAGACAAGGCTAGTGTAAACAGAAGAGAAACTTGTTAACGTGTCGCCATCCATTCAGATTTCCCTCAAAGAATTAATACATGTTTTCGGGGCATCTCTTCTGCTTATCTTACAGACTTGTTATTTGTCAAAACTGTAATATCTTTCATGTCTCCCTTAAACAAATAGTCCAACGAGTTCAGACAATAGGAAACCTATCCTCCAAAGGATGTATGAAAAGGTATGGCAAGGTATAAGTTAGCGATCCCCAACCTGTGGGCGTGGACCACATGTGGTCCTTCGACTAATTGGAGGTGGGCCCCGAAGGATGCCTTCTTCCCCCCCCCCCCCCGGCCCTTTACTTCATCCCCCCAAGCCCTTTACAACACACTTCATTGTTGTGGCGTGTCTGTATCTTATTTTGAAGGGATGTTTAAACATTACCATAGCGATCAGAGAGCATTAGGGCAGTGGTTGAGAGTAGAGGAGTAAACTACCCCCCCCCCCACCAGGCCTCAGTAAAAGGCATTGAGTGGTCCCCGGTGATAAAAAGGTTGGGGACCACTGGTATAAGTGATAAAGGTTGATAGTTCAGGTAAGTTAGCAGCACATTTCTGGTGAATTCAAAAAAGAACGGGTACTTACTAAATGCTCTTAGCAACAGAAGAAGTTATCGCTCGGCAATCATGCTCCTTCCATGAACTACTGGGGAGAAAAGATTGAGTGATGCAACTTCGTGTCACTCAGTTTTGTGACAACCAGCTTGTTGAGAAAGAAAAATATACTGGGATATATTTTCACTTCTCTCTGTATGATCTGGTGGGATGTGTGAGTCCCCTCAGATTCTCAAGGGTTTGCAATAACAGTACAAGGTAACACACCCACCCATTCTCCCACCCTTTTCAAAGTGCACTATGGGGGTTATTAATAGCTTTTGCTCTTGGGAAACATCTCTGTGGTTTTGGGTTATACATCCATCTGGCCCAGTTTCCGAATTGTCATTTAAATGATCTATCGTCCTTCAGAAACTGATGACTGGAGGCAGTTGTAAGACACAGGAGAGGTTTTAAAAAATGAGCTGCAAGAAAAAAAGGCTTCTCGGAGAGTAATTCTGCTGAATTTGAGGTTGGGCCCAGAGCAAAAAATCCCAGAGTGGGGATTCCTCCCGAGTCAATACTAAGAGTTTATTAAATGTTGACTCGATTTGGACATGCACTTCAGCCTTGCTGAAGCGTACAGATGATATATGAATGATGACGATTGGAGTCATTTGATATTGTCCGCTAGGTAGCTCAGGCTGGCCAGCACAAAGGCCTGTCTTAAAAGATCTAGTGCAAACTGTTAAAAGAGCCCTCTGTGAACGGACTCCCCCCCACCAGCACTAGAATATATTTACTGTTTTTTTTAACAATATACTCAGTAGTTGTTTTTCAACTCACCCATGTTTTGGGTGGAATCGATGTGAACTCATCAAAGAAACATCATAGCAGGAACTGTTTGTTGTGACAGATGGACTAAGTATTTGCATCGCACTGGTGCTTGAAGCAGCAACTTTCAAACGCTTTAGACTTTTGGTTTCATTTGCTCAGCCTCTGTGGAGACTTTATTAATAAACCCGCACAGGCATTTTCATAAAGGAACATTAAAATTTTCATAATGATTTATGTGAACTTTAACAAATTGTAATATACTGGTTTACAATGAACAGCCCAGAGATTTGCACTGTATTATAGTATTTTCCTTTGAGAATAAATAATAGACTTCATCAGTTCAAGGACGAGGTGAAAAAGTCTACTCTGGAATTGCCATGCTTTCCTTCCATCATCTTACTCTCCGCTTTGTAGGGTTGCCAGCTTTGGGTTGGGAAATACCTGGAGACGTTGGGAGAGGAGCTGGGAGTGGACAGGGCATAGACCTGCAAAGGCAACTCCCAAGCTGGTGCCAAGACGGGACGGCATTAAACGCACAAGGAAAATGATGGCTTAGATACAGCAAAGTGTTTCTGCACGCTTCTGCCCATGCAGTAGGACTTTTGAGGCCTCACCAATCCTGTGGCAGCTCAAAATGCTCTCCCAGTCCTGCACTTGGAGGACAGGAACCCCCCAGAACCGGAGTTTGGGGGGCTTTTTGGACAGCTGCAGGAATGAGGAGGCCATGAATGTTGCATTCACCAGATTGGAAGTCCTTGCACCCACAGAAACACTTGGCTATGTCTGTCTTAGGGTTGCTAACTTTCAGGTGGAAGATGGGGGCTGGAGATGACCTGGAATTACATCCAATCCCCAGACTACATAAATTGCTTATTAGGGTGATTTATTGTTAAGGAGGAGAAACGTTGATTTCTAGAGGAGATTGGAATCTGGGCGTCTCGTCTGAACGTTCCAAACTGCGACACAAAGTCAGGTCTGACCACCGATTGTTATATGTAGGAGAGTCAACTATACTGGGAGAACTACTGAAATCAGCAATGAACCGCTGGTGGCAAATGCATCTGACCCTTCCTAACTCTGGCAATACTTTATAATAAATGGAGGTATTGAGATCTTGAACATTTGAATAGAACGCATTTCCTTGCTGGAGCAAAACAAAGGCCCGCATATTAGCTGGCACGTGCAGTGTGTGTGTAGCAGTGGGGGGAGGAGGATGGAGTCGTCCCCCCCCCCAGCTGAGGCATTGCTTTCCGACACGGAGCTTTGCAGACTCTGCCACGCTCTGATCGAAGGGTAATTTAGATCAGACATCCAAATCTCTGCATGCCTTTTGGTAGCACTTTCTTTCGAGGGCATTATACAATGCACCGTTAAAATTGCTATCCAAACAATAGCTTTTCAAAAAGGCAATAACTATGTGAAGTCTTTTGAAATCTACTGTTAGATGACAGGCATGATGTACTTGTTTAATTTCGCTCTTTCAGACTTGGGGCTCGGCCCTAAAAAGGCACTTTCCCAATTTTAGCTGTCATTTTGTGTGTCAAGTACAGAGGCACATAATAGTGCACAAATGAGTCTGTCGCTGTGCAGGGCTTGTGTCTACACACTGTGCACAGACTGTTGGCAGTGCTTAAATATGCAAGGAGGGCTGTAGCACCAAGACCCTTAAAAGAATAAAATAGTTTTATTACGAAGTGAAACAAACATTGTATAGAAAGAAAAGAGAGAGAGAGAGAGAGAGAGAGAGAGAGAGAGACCTGACTGCCTAAGTGTTGTTCTGTATTCATTCTGTTGGTTCTGGAAGCAAGCAGGGAGGAAATGTGTTCAACGAAGCAGAAAGTTTTGAAGTGAGCCAATCAGGGCGTAGCAGAATACTATTTGAAAAATAGCATGTTTAGTTTAGAAAATATCTGGTAACTACACACCTTCGCTGGTGCCCCTTGTTGGATATTCTTCACACGCTGCTGATCATGCACACTACAGATCTTGCCGATGTCAACGCAGACATGCATTACACTGTCCTGGGGAATGCCCACCCACTGCAAAGTGGAAATGTTTTTGCCTCCACTGGTAACACTACCCGAAACAGCCATGTCTCTCCCACACAATCAGCAGTACTTTGCTATTCCCCATAGAAACAGGTGGTTGATGCTCAGATCTGTGCAGAAAAGTGAAGTGCTGTCTCCTGTGTGTGTGTATGTGTGGATTACTCTTCTCCCCGCCCTTGTGGTGCAAGTCTTTAAGACAATTGTTATAGGCACATTGTGGGCTCCATTTATTCTAACACATCTTTCTGTGAAGATCAACAGCACTGCTACTGTTCATAGTCAGAAAGAAACTTGTACTCAATAGTAATTCTTGAAACTTTAATGGCCGTACTCCCCCCCCCCCCCCGGGCACCAATTCCCCAACTTTCCTTTTGATACGGGAAAAGGGCTTCAAAGTCCAGAGTTCAGGTTACACCTTTTATTAGAAAATATTCAGTTATGATGAGGAGGATTAGTACAGGTCTGCAGATATAATTTGTCTGTGCCCCTTAGTAATTGAAAGACCTTTCTAATCTGATGTTGGAACATGTACTGAGGCATCTAATCCCTGCGGAGAACTCAGAATCATTTGCCAAACTCTGCTGGTCTATTTGCGGAAGGGTCTTGGAAAGGCATGTCAAATCTTATCAAAGGAAGATTTGACTGTCTATCCATTACACCACCTTGCCCCCGAATTGCTTTGCTTTCCTTTCCTTCACTGCCAGGGAAGCATATGCAAGCTGAAATGCTTTCGAAAGCTTTGGGCTCATCATTAACAGCCGTAATAATGTCCGTAATAATGTCTATAGCACTTGGGTCTGCAGGGAGTAATTAAGTAGTGTATTGGCTTGCATCATAGGTTCGGTTTTGTGACGGAAGGAAGCCCTTGGTTCAAATGAAGTGTTTGCATGTTTTTTTTTAATTTATTTTTTACAGTTGCTGGATCCCCCATGGCCACCAGCAGGGAATGTGTGTGGTTCCCAGATGCAGGCTGGGAAACTTGGAGATTTGGGGATGCAGTTGGAGGAGGACAAGGACTTCAGTAGGGTACAATGCCAGAGAGTCCACCCCACTCAGCACACATTTTCTCCAGGGGAACATCTCCATAGTCTGGAGAGGAGCTGTAATTCCCAAGTCCTCCCTGGAGGCTGACATTCCTAGTGTTTTGTTTTTTTCCCCATATTTCAGGGATTTACATTTGATTAGTTTGCTGTTGGACAATTGGTTTCTGCACGTCCCTGCTTCAAAGCTGCAAAGAGACCGAACAAGATGAAAAGCTTTGTTCTACCTGATTACTGGCAGTGAGGTTCATTCATGATATAATCAGCAATAATATTTTTTGTGTGTCGCTGCAATTATTTCCCCCTAAAAATATAAGAGATCCATATCCCTGAAGAACGGAAGATCAGTGAGTTCCGTAGGTACCTGACGGCTCATGAAAGCAAGAGGAAACAAAGCAAAAAAACCTGATTGTCAAAAATTTAGAGTGTGTGTGTGTGTGTGGGGGGGGGGGGTTGTTAAAGTTTCAGACGAGGCAATTTTCTAAGCAGCTCTTTTTGTGTCTTTTTTTGTTGTTGCAGAATTGCCATCTATGGTTCAGTCCTTTTATGTGTGAGAATATTGCTTCATTAAAACCACCTACCAGATATAGTATAAATGCTTAAGTACTTTTATTTGGAGAGTTTTTAGATGGATGCAATCTGGCATTGCTCTAATAGATATTTCTTCCATGTGGTTGTCGAATAACAACCTGCATAACACTCAGAAAACATACAGTATTCTTATTGTTTAAAAATGGACGAGTGCCCACCCTCAGGTTCAGGGATTTCACTGTAAGTACATGGAATATTCCTCAAAGAGAAGGCAGTGGTCAAAGCACTTGTGGAGTTTTCAGCAGGTCTTGGATAGCTGCCTTTGTAAACAATAAATCTGATTTATAAGACGGATGTATAGTAGCACACCCTGTAGGTTTAGTAATTACTGTTTGGAATGCAGTACAGTAGCCAACTGTCTCAGAGCTCTACTGTCACACTTCATAAACTGGTACTGTATATCTGATCCCCAGCTTGGCTCCATACAAACAATCCAGGACCTGGGGCAACTTGTGAGGTGATGTGTCTACAAACCGAGGACACTTACCAGATTTGCTGAAAAATTTAAAATGTGGGGAGGGGCGTTGGAGATCTTGGAGAGTGAGATTTGAATCCCTGCTTTTCCTTGAAGAAGAAGAGTTGGCTTTTATACCCCACTTTTCACTACCGGGAGGAGCTCAAAAAGGCTTATATCATGTGCCTTCCCTTCCTCTTCCCACAACAGATACCCTGTGAGGTAGGTAGGGCTGAGAGAGCTCTATATGGCTGGTCCAAGGTCACCCAGCTGGCTGCATGTGGAAAATGAGTGGGGATTCAAGCCTGGCTCTCCAGATTAGAGGTCATAACCTCTACACCAGGGGTAGTCAAACTGTGGCCCTCCAGATGTCCATGGACTACAATTCCCATGAGCCCCTGCTAGCTAATGCTGTTTGACTACCCCTGGCTGTCTTAGAACCTTGTTAAGCTTGGATGATCTTGTGCCATCCACCCTGTGTTTCAGGATACAGTGGAGGAAACCCCCCTCTGCATAAGCTGCATGGTATCTCCACTGGGGAGAAAGATAGACCATAAATTAAGTAAATAAATACACGTATATACTTATGACAGGATTGCTGTCTTGCAACGGTAATCCAGATGAAATAAGAATACTGAAACTTGGCCCAGTCTGTCTTCCATTTCTAGAATTAATTCTAGCAAAAATTGAGGCTGAGGGCAGAAAAATGCTACACAGAGAAAACCCCCACAAAAACTGGACTGGAAAAGATAAACTTGGCTCACTGCAATCCTAAATTGGATTTTGGATCCTGAGTTTAATGTTTATGCAAAGCCTCCCGTTAAGCAATGACTGGTTGGCTTTCTGATGTATAGTCCTTTGCGCAGGAAACGTGAACTCTTGGCCTGCTGCAACTAACAGCTAGAGGATAAAGAGATTATTCCTTTGACGAGCAGTTCATTCTAGTTAGTGTTCGGGAATTAAATCAATATTAGAAGGCCTGCTGTTCCATGTGACAGCTTATGAAATCTTGCTGATCCCATGAGGGAGAATGGCAAAAATATCCCATGCCCTGGGCTTCTCCCAGAGGTAAAAACCTGTGTAACTTATGCACGGAGGAAGGTTGATAAACTCTCTCAAGGTATTCTTAGTGTTGGTAAATACTCAAGGCAGTAAGGCTTTAATTGAGGCTCATTATAACCTTTTCCAGTACTGCATAGTACTTTATTGTGATTTCAGTGAGTACATGCGTCTTAATTTAATTTATAGACTCCTAGTGTGTCTTTACTATGAAGATGTTGTGGAAAGGGGGGGGGGTCAGTTTTCAGAAGGTCTTAAATTAGAGTTGCCCGGTGAAATTAGGCTGGCAGCGGGGAGGATTTGGGGCATGGTTCAGGGGCTCCCCAAAATGAAAAGGGCAACAACACTTCAGAGACATTGGGAGTGACTCTCTGGCCTCATGCCTGCTCCCCCTTCCACTTGAAACTTGCAGAGCCCCCATTTGTAGCTTTGCCACCTGTATGCACCATCTGCTGCCACTACACCTTCTCCCCCCAAAAAACGTGCAGAGATACTGTTGGTGTGCAGCCCTACAAGTTTCAGGTGAGTGCCGGAGTGGCCGCAACCATAAACAGAGGCTCTTCCAGTTTGGGGAGAGAGATTGAGGCGATTTCCCCTGCTTTCTCAGGTCCCACCTGGAGGCCAGCAACCCGAGCTTAAATTTTACAGAACATGAAGGGTGGCTTGCAAAGCGTGCAATGTTCTTTTAAAAAGGTGCTCATAGGTCTATTAAATTTTAAGTCTGAAGAAGATTAGATTTTGAGGATCATTTTCTCGCTGTGCCAGTTACATAAATTCACTTCTCGTGGCAGGTGCTCTCTGGCATCCTGGGAGCTTGCCTCATGGTACGGTGAATATAGCTCAATATAGCTCCTGTCCAAGCCAGGGCCACAAGTGGCCATGCTGGAACCAGACTCGGAAGGCCTTGTTCTCCATCTCAGGGCCCAGAAGCAGCCATTTCAACAGAAAGCTGATCAGTTCTGTTGGCCTCACATGACACTGCCTTATACCAAGCAAGGCTGGTCTTCAGCTGAGGTCTTTCACATCACCCAGGGTGGATTGTAACCCTCCCCCCTCCTTCATTTTATCACCATGACACTCTGGAGTAGGTTAGCTTGAGAGTGTGTGGCTTTGCCCATGGCTACTCATCAAGCTTCTATGTAGGGTTGCCAAGTCCCCCACAGGGGAGGGATGGGGGAGTAGAGCTTCCAGATCCAGATTGGGAAACTCAGAGAGATTTGGTGATGGAATCTGGGGAGAATACTGCTAAGTCCGGAGCCTATTTGCTTCTCCCTCTTTCAGGGGTTTCAGTCTCCCACCCACAGGAGTTTGGAGTAGAGTTGCAGGCTGGCAACTGTCAACTGGGATGAGACCAAGGTAGGACATGTAGGGCACTATCAGGTGATGGCTTGATGTCATTACTGAGGAAAACCTGGAAGGGACATAACACCTCTCTTTGGGAAAACCACAAAGCATCCAGTGATTCCTAGAGCAGACTGATGTCACTTCTGATGCCATGACATTGCTTGACAGCAATATATTTTCCCCATTTTTTCCTCTCCTGCTGGCTGCAGAAATTATCTTGAGGCTTCGTCGTAACCCATGCCATTCCCTACTGAAATGGGCTTAATTGCAAAAGCGAAAACATAATTAGGGATGATGAAAACTTCAACACAAATGTGATGAGCAGCTGAACTTAACCATGATTGCCCTCCTTATTTACATGCAAGATGAACTCTGTCACCAGACCAGAACACTTATGTGCTCTTGTTCATGACACTGTGCATGAATTATCCTGATTTCTCATGCCTTGGTGGTAGGATTTCAAAAATTGCCCACTAGCACTCCTTATTGTCCACTAGCACTCCTAAGTCCCTTGCTCATGTACTACTATCAAGCTAGGCATCCCCTATCTTATATTTATGCATCTCTTTACCATTGCCCAAATATAATCCTTTATACTTCTCTCTATTAAAATTTTGTTGGCTATGCCCCAATTTTTCAGTCTATCCAGATCACCTTTCCTTGGGGGTATTAGCCACCCTACCCAGTTTAGTGTCATCTACAATTTTGATCAGTATACCCTCTATTACTTCATCCAACTCATTAATTAAAATGTTAAGCAGTAACAGGCCTCAGCACAGATCCTTGTGGTACATCGCTGGTCACCTCCCTCCAAGATGAAGATGAACCATTTGATGTGTGCCCTTGGTGTTCTATCAAGTGAGCCAATTACAAATCCATTTGATTGTCACCTTATCCATCCCAGTTTTTACTTTCTCACAAGAATATCATGGGGGACCTTATCAAAGGCCTTATTAAAACCAAGACATACTGTATCCAGTGCATTGACTGCATTGGCTAAACTAGCTACTCTGTCAAAAAAAGAAAAGAAATAAAATTAGTCTGGCAGGACTTACCCCCGAGAAATCCATGTTGTAAACATATCACCCTATCTCCTTTGTATGTTTGGGAATTCTTACTAGTTTGTAAGCCAAACACTTGTACTTCTTTTATCCTAGGAACATTAATTTTAATGTACTCTCTCATTGTGCTTTGCAATTTAATTTTTTTAAACTCAGACTGGGAATTATGATGCAATTCTATCGTTGTAATTAAAAATATCTTTTTTAATATTGTGTTAACACTATTGTCTCCAAATATCGAGCCCCAGATTAAGAGGGATGAAGCATTAATCCTTTCAAACTTTATTCTCTTATGTTTAGCACTCTCATATGATGAAATTGTTAATACATTAAGTACTTACAAAGCAATATTTTATTCAAGTTTAATTTTACCCAGCATTGTTTTCCAGTGAGATGCAAATATGTGTTTTGTATTTTAATGTAAAACATTCTAGTATCAGTGCAATTAATTTTATAACAACCCTAGGGTGGAGCCCCTCCACTAGCTGAGAAGGTCTGTGGAATCCATCCCAGGACCATGCATCCCACTCCCACATGGAAAAGGTGAAAAACAAACTCAGGAGAACAAATTACAGATGGGCTTCTCATAGGGTTCCCTGCCCCCCAGCAGGGGTTGGGGGAATAGGATTGCCAGATCTAAGTTGGGGAACTCCAGGAAATTTGGAGATGGAGGTTGAGGAGACCGGAGACGTTCAGTGCCACAGAGTTCACCCTCAAGCAATCATTTTCTCCAAGGGAACTGTTTTCTTTAGTCTGGAGATGAGCTGTAATTCCAGGGGGTTCCCAGGTCCCACTGGAGGCTGGCATCATGTACGCTGCGAATGTAAAATGTTGTCAACAGGGTTCAGGTTTCTGCGACGCACACCTAATATTAGTGAATGCCTGACCTTGGTTATCATGCGGACATGGTTTGAGCAGATGTCAGCTAAAAAGTAAATACATCTTGAAATAAGATTTTAATGGGCCTAGAATTGCTGTATAAATTATTGAGCAATTATCACTGCTGGCGTTGCAGAAATCTGAAGTCGAATTGTATAGCCCCCAACAGAAGTATCGAATGCAGAGGCATTGTTGTTTGATGTACGCTTGAAGCCCTGGGAGGCTTGAGGCAGGGGGAAAAAGGGGGAAAAAAGGACATTGCTGATAAGTCCGTGGCATATTTCCATCTCCACCTTATTTTCTCCTGCCTCCCCACACTTTGATCCACAGGTAGATGATAGATTCAAAACCATATCTGACCCCTGCGCACTTTGAAAACTCTCCCATTCAGGGGCCCAACACTGATTTAACAGAGGAAAAAGAAATGTAATTTTGAGACAGTCTGGTTAAAGACAGCGTTGAAAGGCACATTAATCTTGCTGTTCTGCAGGGTGTTTTGTTCAAAGCTGCTCCTTTTCCTATCAAAATTCTTCATTTATCCTGAGACATGTCCTGCTGTGATAATCATTTCATCTGAGTTTTCTTCCCTAACTTTCTAAAGAGAGTTTAATGAACTGGATTTAATTCTTGCGGGTGCAGGAGGAAGAAGAACTGACTGGCAAGAAACTGGACTGGAGGGTATAGAAGAGACAACTGTATTTGAGATCAGAACTTCAAATACAGTAAATGGTTACATTTTGTTGAACAGAATACGGAATAAAAAGACTGCATTGTGGGAAGTTACATGCTGCTTTGTTAGAAGACGCTGTGACTTCCCATTGTAGGAGTTCAAACAGTCTCAGACATTGATTTGCAGGGCAGGGGACTATAGAACATAATTTTAGTTCTGTAACCAGATCTTGTCAGATCTCAGAAGCTAAACAGGATCAGTCCTGGTTAGTACTTGGAAAGGAGGACCACCAAAAGAAGGCCAAGGGTGGCTATGCAGAGGCAGGCAATGACCAACTGCCTCTGAATGTGCCTTGCCCTGAAAACCCCATGGGGTTGCCATAAATTGGCTGCAAATTGATGGCACTTCCAACCACATCACAGGGTGTTTCCAGGGTCTCTGTATGCTACAAGCTGATCTTTACAATGAACCTCAGAAGGTAGGCATCACAACCAACAGGGAATCAAACACAGCTCACTGGATTAGAAGCTGCCACTGTTAACCACTGCACTACACCGCTACACTGCTCTAACACTTGGGTGTTCTCTCTTGAAAAGCAAGAAAACCGTTTTGTGGCTTTATTTTGACTCTGTTCTCCCTCTTGACTTTCAGACGACGTTGCGCCCTATTTCAAGACGGAACCAGGTTTGCCCCAGGTTCATCTCGAGGGGAACCGTCTCGTGCTCACGTGCCTGGCAGAAGGAAGCTGGCCTTTGGAATTTAAGTGGCTACACGATGACATGGAAGCCACCACCTTTTCCAGCGAGTACAAGTAAATGGCTCTTCTTAATTTTGATTTTTCTTTATTGCATGTTCAGAGGATCCTTTGTTTTGTCTTGAGGCAACACAACAGGGAAACACAACAGGGAACCAGCATGACTGTAGTGTGAAAGCTAGGTACAAGAGCACAATCACTGCTGCTGAAATAAGAATGGGGAGTGGGCCCTGCTTTCTGTAGGTTTCCTCCCCACAACCACACTTCAAGTCTGACTCCCTGACTCTCAAGGGTGAGTCTTCAGGGAGTGACGACAAGAAGGAAGAGGCAGGTGCATGGAGGTTGTTATGCAGTGTGCATTGACCGTTCTATCAGTGCTATTTATAAAATATAATAGTTTAAAGTAAATTATAATACTTTTAAAAGGTTACTGGGTGACAAGGGATTACGCAGAGGAGGCTGGAAGCAATAAGATTTCCTGAGTTCATAAGCAGCATTTTCTGTAGCAATCAATTCTAAGTTTAAGAATATTTTCTTCTCGTAGGAAGGCTTTGGAAAACCATTTTTTCTCTCCAGTGATGTTCAGCTTTTTACAAAAGAATTTGGGCTTGCCAGTCTCCTCTTGGGTACACAATTTAACATGGTTTGAGTGCAATGGAGAAGCTGGGAGAGATATCAGCAGGGATTTGGATGTTGAGCAGAATCGCTGAGCACAAGGGAATTTTCGTTCAATGAATTGTTGAAGGTTCTCATGGGCGGAGTCAACTGGTTATGGTGGGTATTCCGGGCTGTGGTGTTGTGGGTTTTCCAGACTGATGGTAGTTTTAGTCTTTGGCGTTTTACCAGTAACTGTGGCCAGCATCTTCAAAAGTAAGGTGGGAATTTCTCCATATCAAGGGTGGAGAGTGTGAAAAGTTGCTGAGCATTTTACTTACTTCTCATGTGTATAAAACACATTACATTCCTGTCTTATCTGGGAGTCTTCCTAATTCCAGTCCATCTCCTGGAGACTCCCGGATAACACAGAAATGTGATGTGTTGCACACAAGGACACCAAGAAATAAATAAAATGACCATGGACAGAAGCTCCTTAGTTTTGCTTTGAGACACATTGTTGTTACATCACACACTCCACACTTTGGCCCAGAGAGATTCCCACCTTGCTGTGTCTTTGAAGATGCCAGCCACAGTTCCTGGCACAACCCCAGAGTCTAAAACTACCAGTCATGCAGCCCACAACGACAGTGTCTGGAAAGCTCACAACAACCAGAATTTCAGTTCCACAGGTGGTGGGTGGTCGAGGAATTGTTGAAGGGCAGCTCCTAGGCCACAGCAGTAGTGGAGGTGACCCTGGTAGAGGATCATGGCAGTGACACTGCTAACCCTGACTAGTTCTACACAGAAGAAGAAATGGGAAAAATACTTCTGATCATTCCATCACTTGAAAATCATATGACAAGACAACCAAAAAGAGATATAGAGCTGGAAGACAGAACTCTGAGGGTGAATGGCACTCCGCTACTGGGGAAGAGCAGAAGACAAGTTCTTAATGATGCAATCAGACTAAAGCTGAAAGGACATTTGGTTGCTTAGGTTAACAGATGCAAAAGGAAAGTCCAAAGCTGCATGACATGTATAATAGGGACATGGAACGGGAGATGTGTGAATCAAAATTGTAACATGAGCAATGGACTGGTTAAACATTGTAATCTTTAGTGCGAGGGAGCTAAAGTGGACTGTATTAGGACATTTTCAGTTGGAAAATTGCAAAGTGTTTTACTCTGGAAATGACACTCTCAGAAGGAATGGCAAGGCAGATATAGTGCAAGCAATCAGGAGCCATAATGCAAAGTCTGTGTGAATAAATATCAGTCAGACTTCATGGAAAGCCTAGCAACACAGCACTGCATGCCCCAACTACAGATGCTGGAGAGGAAGACATGGAAAGCGTTTATGCATTGGTCCATTTAGTCCAACCCCCTGCTCAATGCAGGATCGGCCTAAAGCATCCGTGAAAAGTCCAGTTGCTGCTTAAAGACTGCCAGCGAAGAGGAGCTCACCACCTTAGTAGCAATATAAACAACTGACTTCCTGTTTTTGCATGGCATGTAGGTATTTTGCTAGATGCTGGATTTATAATCCATTACATTCTAAGTTCTGTGTCTTTCGCACACCTTTTTAAAACCTTTGGTTGTTTATCCTTTTGTTTTGTAATGTACATTGATTTCCTTAAACGCTCAGTGGTTTCCATCAGTTTTTTTGCTTCCAACTGTCGGTCACACTAACAATTTCCTTAACTCCAGATGATGCACTGGCTATCTTGTGTAATTAATCACGCCAGTGGATATCTTCACCCTAAACTTGACTTATAATTTCACCCATTGAATGGAATATTGGACTTACCACAATGGTTTCTTATGTTGGAAAGGAGGCCATCCTGACATGTTTGGTTACTACCCTTCCCATCATCCTAGGAGGGAGGGACTAGATTGCTCTTTCCACCCCCAATGGGTGGACAGATTACTCCCCTCCCGCAGACTCCTATGGCTCTATAGACCTGGGTTGGGAAACCCTACTGTAGACTATTGTTTCCCCCCCATATTTTTTGACATATTCTTGCTAAGATTTTGATGGACTCAACTCCTGCTGGTTAAAATAGCTCTATCCCATCTGCTCCTGGTGATTTGTTTCTCCCAAATTATTTTGAGTACACCTTTCCCTTCACTTTCTAAAACTGCAGGTTCTTTGCCAAAAGATTATTCTGTGAGGGAATCACTCTAGGGATCTCCAGAGGTATGGAAGAAAAAGCCTGTCTTAAGTTTTGACAATTTTCTTGGGTCCTAGTGAAAGACATATTTATTTTGTTTAAAGTTTGATGAACTCATTTCCAGTCCTTGAAGCTTTTATCTCGGAACATGGAATGCGCGTGGAAAGCTAATCAAAATTTACAATAAACTTTGAACAAATACATTACTATGAATATTTCAGGGCCTATTATTTATTTTTAATTGCTTGCCACCAACGAAGATGATCTCTGCATTTTTTTTTTTTTGTATTTTCGAGTCAGGGAATTACATTTATTCATTAGGATGAAATTATTGCAGAGACAAAAATATCTCTGCTTTGGTCACAGAAAAGCGTTGGGTGTGCTAAATTTGGCATTACTCTAATTTTCTGGACAAGCAGTATGCTAAAATATCAAGGGGGGCGAAGTTTATTAAAAAAAAAAAAAGCCCTAAACATGAAATCCTACATTTACATCAGTTTAAACTTTGTCACTGGCTGTCATGAGATAGGCCGCACCATAGATTTAACATTTTAATAAACTTCCCTTACCTCTGGTGAAGTGTGCCTGTACACACAAAATTATACCTCAAATAAAACTTTGTTGTTCTTAAAGGTGCCCCGGGACTCATTTGTATCTGTCCTGGTGGAATGCTCTTCCTGGCAACATCAGTATCCTGCAGGACCTTGGACAGTTCCACAGGGCTTACAAGACAGAGCTGTTCCTCTGGGCCTTGGATAAATACTTGGGCAAGCCTTGGATAAATACTCATTCATTAACATGCCTTTGGAAGGGTATGCCAAGAAGGGACTCATGGTGCTAACAGCATTTCCCCTGCTTCTATGTAAGGATCTGCAGTGATCAGTCTAGCAGTCAAGGAGGCATTCTGGTGCCATGGGACGGGGGCTCCATATCTCCTTTGGTGGGGATACAGCTGCTTTCATATACGGCAAGCATATAGTGGTGGTGGTAGTGGTTGCAGCTGACTTGACATGGGGTTTCCAGGAAACATTCAGACTCGGCTTGCCATTGACTGAACTCCCTTGGCTGTCTCCCATCCAAGTAGGAACCCGGACTGATTCTGCTTATCTTCCCAGATTTGATAAGATCGAGCTTCCCTGAGCCATCCATATTAGCAAAGGATAATTCTAGGAGTTCTGCTTTTACAAAGATTTTTGCACATGTGGACACTTTCTGTGGGGTCCAGTTGAAAAGTATGTCCCTTCACAGAAGACAAGCGGTATCATTGCTTTCAAGCATGAAGTTCATTGCATTATAGGCTCCAAATTAGAGTGTGGACAGCTCTGGTTTGAACTGGAACAAGTGCTTCTGATTCAAGAATATTGCCATCATCCCAGAAGGCCCAGGGTTTATAATATTAATGCAGAGCAAATTCCAGGCTTCAGGTATAGAGTATGTCCTGGCATTGAAGAGAATACTATGACCTCTACATAAATTTTAGGACATGGCTTGATCCAGACAATTATCTGGACCTTTTCTTATTTTTAATTTGTTAGAAGTTCAATAAATGCATTATAGGGTCCAAATTTTGACTTTTGGATACATGTTGAGGCCAAATTGATTATTTGTGTTCCAGAACTCCCCCTCCCTAAAGCACCCAAATTTCCCTAGTGTTCATTGATAACATTGAGTCAGTGATGTATTATCCATCTTCTGACTTTCTTAAGAAGCTTCCAAGCTGTTTCTCTCCAAACAAATTGTCCATTTTCCTAAATTACTTGCTCGGATCTGCAAAAAAATCTTTTAAGTGCCCTTCTGGCATTCAGACAATGAAAATGCCTTTTTCCCCCCTCAGCTGCGTGCAAAATAACTTCACTATCACTAGGAAAGCAAAACTATCAGCTCTCTCTCTGTGTGTGTGTATATATATATAATCTAGTATTCATTGCTCAGTGTAAAATTTCCTGGAGATTTTGCAAAATATTGTGCTTTTGTTGTCTCTAGTTGTAAGATCTGTAGGCCAGAATGTTCTCTGAGACTGAATTGGCACAGCCCTTTACAGATGGATTGTCTGGTGTATACTAAGAAGAATCCAGTTGTAAGGATGCCGGCCTCCAGGTGGAGCCTGGGGTGGTCTCCTGGAATTACAGGTCATCTTGACAGTACAGAGATCAGTTCCCCTGGAGAAAATTGATGCTTTGGAGGGTGGATTGTATGGCAGTATGAACCACAGGAGTTTTCCAATCTGACTATTCCCCCCACCCCTTCTAGGGGTTAGGGGAAATCCAGAAACCCTAGTCGCAAGTGACAACTAGGGTGAACTATACCCAAAGTTGTATGGAAGCAGCCTATCATCATAAACTATTATTGGTTTGTTAAAGCTAAACAGGTCCCAGGTGTCTGAACTGGAAGCCAAGGGGCTGGCATTCCCCTCTGAGGCCTCATGTTACAAAACTCTGTTCATTATCTCATTTGTGTATAAAATTTAAACATGCACAGCCTTTTCTTCTGCTCCAATTGAAAGTAGAGATTACAATCCTGCAGAATCCTATTGGTTTTCGGTCTTGATCTTCAAGATCCAAGGATTGTGTGGTGAAATTCTTTCCAAGGTGACTACAGGTCATCTGGTTTGATTTTTTTCGAAGCTGATTTCCAAGATTAGTCAGATGTTTTATTCACTTTAAAGATGCTTCTGTCAGCTAATGTAACCAGTCAGAAGAAGTGTAATGAAGGAGATAGAACAATTAGTAGGCTAAGTGATACTGAAGGTGTGCTGAACAAACAGGAGCAGTGACCTAACTGCGGCTCAAGAGTTTTATGAGGATTTTTGTGGGTGTTTTAGTAGTTTAGTAGAGATTACATATTTACAAATAAGCTTGTCGAGTCTGTGTGTATGCTGAGACTTAGCATTTTTATTTTCCATTGTTTAGGACATGCTGCTGTATAGTGATCTGATGTGAAATATACAGGGTTTTTTTTTTGTCTTTGTTTTGAAAAGGTTACATGAAAATCCATCTTCTTCTACAGAACAAATGACACAGCTACCATTCATTGCTGCTCTGAATACAGAGGCATTTGCTGCGCCGGCATGTGTTTTTCTTGCACTCCCTTCACGCCACCAGAGAGACATAGAAAAAAAAATTAAAAAATTAAAAATTGCTGTGATAGAACAATAGGCAATATTCTCAAGCTTCTGGTGGCATGGAGGAGGGACTCTGAAAAAAGGAAAATGGAGCTGAAGTGCTTGTGTCATGCAAAAATGTGCACCTTTCCATTTTCTGCAGCTTACAAATGTTATTTAAGAATACATATGAACATATATTTCAGTGGCCCATCTAGTCCAGCATCCTGTTTCATACAATGGCCAACCAGTTCCTCTGTAGTTGCAGTTCGGTGTAGCTGAGATATAACCTTACTAAGTGTATCACTTTTTTTAAAAAAATGGTTCTAGAATAAGAACATGTTTATATCAGTGGTTCCACTGGGCAATGGATTTATCACTTCCTTGAAATGTGGGGCAGGTGCCACACTGGGAAACAGTGCTCAGCAGACACCCAAGTGGCATACCAAAGAGCCAATGTGGCACCTGAGCCACTCAGGAAGTTACACAGCTAGAACTATAATGATGTCTCTTTGTGTCTTGCAGGTACATCATCCCGTCCTTGCAAAGATCTGATGCTGGCTTTTATCAGTGTGTGGTGAGAAACAGAATGGGGGCTCTCTTGCAAAGAAAATCAGAAGTCCAAGTGGCATGTAGGTGTACATGGCATTTGTTCTGAAATAATTCCCTGATGGAATTTTTTATATATATATCTCCTACTGCATCCCTGGCAAACAGGCAATGACTATTCCTACCTGTTAGCTATTTGTTCCATTCATCCAAAGAAAGCTGTAAAAAAATGGGCAATGCAGGCATTTTTAAATTCTACATCCTGGCAAGTTTCTCAGGCTGACAGAGCAGACCACCGTTAGTGTGGGGAGACCAAGAAGCTTCCAAATATGCGCACAGAAAGGGGCTAAAGCAGCTATCAGCTTTTAAGACTGGCATTCTCATACCTGAAAATGAATCAGTTGGTTGTTGGCCAAACATCCTGCAATCCAAGTCAAGGGCTGAGCAAGCCAACTTCTACACAGCTTCCATCTCCAGGTTTCAAACTGGAGGGACTGTCAAACACGGCCTCTGATTTGATACTTAATTTCCACATTGGATGTATGAGTAGATTTTCATACACCCCAATTATAAATGGCAAGTTACCTGATTAGTGTGGTAAAATAAGACCAAGTTTCCAGCCTGCCTCTCTGCAGAATTCATATAGTCAAGGAAACATCACTGGGATAATCTCTGAAAACTTTTTTTTAAAATTTAGATTCCCTGCTATAAAACAGGTGCATCTTTATGTTGTGAGTTGCACTGTTTCTGAATCAGATAGATGGAACTTCCAGGTAGCCATATGAGTCCAAAAATTAAATCCACGTAATGCCTCTCATAAAGATCAGTCTATGCCACAGAAAATAGAGTGCAGGCTTTCAAGTTCTCCAGAACTTTTAATGAGTTCCAGATGTGAGCAGAGACATTTTTTAAAAAGAAGAATCAGTCGGAGAAAGGCTATTGTTGATTGTTCTTTCTTCTTCACAGAAATCCAAAGATACCCGAAACTCTCTGCACCCAGGCCCTTGATACATTCTGCTTCTTTTTGGTTTAATGAAAAAGAGCAGACCAGTGGATTTAAGATCATGGACTGAAACATCTTATGCTTTTATTAAACTACCCACCTGATTCAGAGTTCTGGAGGGCTGAGAATTCTGCACATTTTTATGGAGGAAGGATTGAGAGATGTTCCCCTAAGCAGTCATGTCTTGATGGGTTGGCAGGCAGCTCTACCCCACCTCTCCCATGTAATCTGCCTCCAGAAAAAGAACTCTCACAAGTCAAATGGAAGTTTCTGTATTTGTTTATACCCCACACGTCTCAGTCTGAGACTTTGATTATTGTTCCTCAGGGCACTTAACTTGGAAGGTCAGCGCCAGTGACTGTCATTTGATAAATGGCAGGAAGATGAAGTCAGTGAATGGAATTCTTTATTAGACGCGAGCATTTACAAGGAAGTGATTAAATGGAGGAGAGATGTATCATAACAGCGAAAATGTGCTGAACTTATTATTTTTTTCCTGCAGCTTAACATTAGCATCAAGAATAATAGTGCTATAGCATGCAAAACGGCCAAGCAGCCATTAACTCTTGCCGTTCCACCATTGCTGACACGTCTGTGCTGTAGATATTATGGAGCGCATCCTAGGGAGAAAGCTGACTAGCCTTATGGGGCTACTTGTTGGATTGCTATATACCCTGGTGGAGGTGGCAGTCCCCCACTACTAGGCCCCACCACCAGACCCTCAGTTAAGCATCTCTGCCATCATTAACCTCAGTTCAGTAGTTCAGCAGTGGAATAGGCTGCCTAAGGAGGTGGTGAGCTCCCCCTCGCTGGCAGTCTTCAAGCAAAGGTTGGATACACACTTTTCTTGGATGCTTTAGGATGCTTTGGGCTGATCCTGCATAGAGCAGGGGGTTGGACTAGATGGCCTGTATGGCCCCTTCCGACTCTATGATTCTATGATCCTGCGTTGAGCAGGGGGTTGGACTAGATGGCCTGTATGGCCCCTTCCAACTCTATGATTCTGTGATTCTATGATTCTATGATCCTGCGTTGAGCAGGGGGTTGGACTAGATGGCCTGTATGGCCCCTTCCAACTCTATGATTCTAGGTCCAAGCTAGATGTTATGGCATACAGGAGTCCAACCTATGGATGCTGATGCCATGTTAGAAAAGAATCGACCCTTCTAAAAAAATGCTGCAGGGGCAGGATTGCCAGCACTGGGTGGGGAAACTCATGGAGATTTTGGGGGTGGGGCCTGGGGATGGGAAGGTACCATGTCATGGAGTCCTGACTCCACAACCTTAGAGTCTACCCTCCAAAGCAGCGGGCCCCAGCTGGAGTTGGGCAACCCCATGTGGGGCCCTAATCTTGAAAGGATCTGTGTCACAGCAGGACCCAGGCAATCTTCTCAGCCTCCCCCTCTCTGCCCCTTTTCAAATGCTGTTCATGCACTTGCAAAGGCTCATGGAGGGGAGGGGAAGTGAGATCCCACCAAGTTACAGGCCTAACCAAGATCAGGCTCTCATGGCATCTTTAAATGTCCCAATTCTTCTCTCCCATAGCATTGGCACCCATGAGTCAGGCCCATGGATGTTGTAGCATCCAGTTTGGCTCTCAGATAGAATCACTTTGGGTCTGCTCGAAATAGAGTCTTCCGACCAAGTGTCAAAATCTCCTCCCCATATCTCTTGATTATCCACATAAGATGTTATAAATAAAGCCAGATTCCAGTGTAGGTACTTAACTATTTTTAGATCAGGCGAAAAGGGAGCTAAAACTGCCTTGTCTAACTGCGGTTTTATATCCCATAAGTAAAGCACTATATGTTTACAACATAGCAGCTTCCCAAATGAAATAACTCATTTAATGTAGATGTTAGCATCCGCATGATATGTACATTTCATTTACAATGAATTACATGTGAAATAGCATTCCTATAATGAATTAAATGTGAAATAGCATTCCATAAAATTGTAGTATATCTGGAATTGGAAAAGGCATCAAAAATTTAATCCTCAGGTAACGTCCATGCTTCAGAACTATATTCTGCTGAAAAAAAAAAATTAACTGAGTTGTAAATTAATGCAAACAGAGGCGTGCAGGAATTGCCGAACAATTCTTAATTAGAAAATGTCTGAATTATGAAAGCTGAACTGCTCCTGTAACAATGGGGTTAATTAGAACTGCTTGAATGGTTCAATAATTCTTTTAAAGTGGGTAATCTGATTAAACAAAAATATGGACTTCTGTGAAATGTAAGTGTTTAATTACATTAGAACTTGGAAAAATCCTTCCCGTGATTTCCAAAACTAAGCAACACCTCACCTCCGCCCCCCCCCCCACATTTCAAAGTACCATGAGATCACTTTGCCGTTCACTTATGTGGCTGATAAACTTGATGGCAGTTGGTTCTGATCTCCCTTGCTCCATAAAGTATGAATATTATTGTGAGGGAGGGTCACAAGGGCCATGTATGGGCCCCCATGCCGCTGCTTGACCTGGCTGAGTTTGAAAACAGTGAGGGTGGGATAAGGCAGCTTCCTCTTCCCCAGGATGGAACCTGATAAAAGTGTGGCAGGCCTAGGTGAGAGAAGGGGAGGAAGGACCACAAGGAAAGGAATCTACCAAGAGAAGACTAGCTTGCCAGCTGCTCCTAGCATCATATTTATTTATGGCCGGTTTACATCATAAGAGGGCACAGTAGATAAAACAATCAAAGACAATGTGGTTAAGTTTAAATTAAATTTGTTTCAATCAGTTAATTTGATAAGGAAAGTTGGCTTCTTTGGACTGAAAAACAGACCTCCCTGTCCTCTCTGTGCCTTCACCCACAGATCCCTTTCCCAGCTCCCTTGCCATCCGTCCCCCAGCCTCACACCCTTCTCTCTTGCTCCATCATCTCTTCTTCATGAACTCTTCACTGCTTGGGTCTTCATCTTGGCTTTACAGTGTTGCTCATCCGGGCCTTTTTGGATAGTAAAATTTCAAAAGCTCATCCACCGTTTTTAATCCGTCGGTTTTCAGCTGGGTGGGGGGAGTCAATTGCCTACCCTGGGAAATGAGCATGCCACTTTGTGCTGACGGAGACACTTCTTCGGTGTCCCAGAGTCACTGGGCTTTGCCGTCTGCCTCGCTACGCATCCCCAAACCTGCACTCATCAGCACTGCCACAAGGCCCGGGATATCTTATTGCTTAATTACGGGGATGCAAACGACTGCCATAAAATATAATTATTCTTCTCTCTGACCCTTAAAAAAAAAGAAATCATGACATGCTTGGGGAGCAGAAACTGTTTTTGGAATACTGAGTGTCACTTTCCTCTGCAGACATGGGGAATTTCCTGGGCGTGGACCAGAGGAAAACAGTGTCTCAAGGGCAAGCCGCAGTGCTCAACTTCCCACCCATCTCCTGCTCCCCCCGACCACAAGTCACTTGGTTTAGAGATGGCCACAAGATTATCCCGAGCAGCAGAATGTAAGTTACAGTTGATTACACTTCCAGAGGTGTGCAAGAAAGTACATGGTAACCCAGCCCACATTTGAAGTATCTTAAGGTATGAATCATTTGTGGGATGTTAAACCTTTTGGTGGACTTTTCAATATCAGCCCCAGTTCCTGTGCAGCGTCTCGAGTCATGCATTTGGAAAATCTCAGGCCCCATTTTGCATCGGTGTTCCTCTGAACATACTGGCTTAATGGCAACTTGTATATATTTACTTATAAAACCGAGGTTTCGCAAACTGAGCTGCATGCAGGGCTGCTTTCTTTGACAATGAAATGGCAATTGGAGTTGATTTCTTTTATCCCACCCTGACAGCTTTATTTCCTCTGATCTAATTAGCGGCTCACCCATTCATAGCAGCACAGTTGCTCTCCAGTTACCTGTGTCTTGTCACTAGGCGTCGTGATTTTCTCTTTCCACAGCGAATTTCGACCAGCAGCCTGAGATGGCATTAAGTGTGTTTAAAAAGTATAGCTTGTTTTCTCCCCAGAGTCCTCTATCGGATTCAATATGCAGTCATCCTCCCCTTTCTAATTAAACATGCAATCATTGGCTTATTGGATTGTAGGTTTTAGTTTCGGGGGGGTTTTTTGTTTGTTTTTGTGAATGGAAGTGTCAGATACAGTGAGGCACATGGCTTCTTCACAGAGCCACGGAAGGTCGCACAGTGTGAAGAACTAGTGGCAGGTATTCTGGTGTGCATTTAACGGTGGCCCAATATGTGGGGAGTTAATAACAACATTAAAACATCTTTGGGAGTTTCCTACGAGCCTATGACCGGCAGCCGCTGTCCAGGGTGCCAGGGGGAGACCATTCACGTTGCCTTCTCCGTGAGCCTTTAAGATGGAGATGGAGATGCCAGGGACTGAAGCTAGGAATTTCTCCATGCAAACCAGATGTGCTACCACTTCTAGCTAAATTCAGTCATGCTTCAGGGTTAACGCATGATAGTCCAGAGCAGGGGTAGTCAAACTGCGGCCCTCCAGAGGTCCATGGACTACAATTCCCACGAGCCCCTGCCAGCGAATGCTGAAAGGTTAGCCTGAAAGTGTAAAACAATTTATAAAGATATAAAATTCCCCATCGATGAGTGTGGCACTAATATAACATGCCCTTATTAGATGTTTAGACCGCCCTCTCAGCGAGCTGGCTCAGGGCAGATCTGGCAACCCTTCCCCTTTCTTCCCCCACCATTAGCTAGGGGGGAGCTGGCAACCCTAGCTGAGAAAGAGTTGCCCTTTCTGTTCTTTAGTCACTCTGTGCCTAACAGTTGTATGACAGGCAGAAATATATCGGGCCTTGCCTTGCTGTTCCTGAATATTCATACCATGAAAAATTGCTTCTGTTGAATTAGGAAAGATGAATATATAGAGGCGGGCTATTTAACGTTTTATCCTAATGATTTCTTGCCACCTTCTTTCATTCTTCTCATTTTTGAAGCCGTCCCCCCTCCCCCTTACAAGTACCACTGTTCATTTTTATCCTATGTTATCAAGGGACACCTGAAGATGGTTTCCAGTTCTTCCAGAGGAACCCTGGACCTTGCGATAAGCAGACATAATAGACCAATTTCTTATTCTTTTTTGTGGGTCATTAAGTTAAGAACCGTCCGTTATTTAAGCGAGGACCAAAAAAAAAATCATTTTATGATTTGGCAGAGGTGGTTTTTCACCTTCCTTCAAAAGTCAAGAGGGGAGTCCTGCTCTATGTGTATACGAAGCTATTGTAACTGCTGAAAGGGAGTTTATCTTCTTTCCGACACTGTAGATGAACTTAAGTAGCCAGGTAGCTCGCAAATGGAAAATCGAGATAACTTTGTACCAAGTGCCCAAGGTATTCATCCCATCGCCAGCCTCCATTTTAGCTGAGCTCAGGAAGAATTCTCAGTGAGTAAAAGAAAAACTCCAGCTGCGTGAGAATCTCACTAATGGTCCCCAGCCTTTTGCTTAATCCCTGGCTATTTCTTCAGCAGGTACTTGCTGGGCGTTGCAACTGACTCATGGCAACCTTGTTGGGCTTGAAGGTAAGAGACCAAGAGAGGGAGTGGCCTGTACTTGCCTCTGTACAGCGACGCTGGGTTTCCTTGGTGGTCTCAGATAGTCGAGGTCCAAGCTTGAGAACTTGGCCTCCAAAGTGGGTTTTGTTTTGTTTCTGCCTCCACCTTCTCCTCTGTAAGGAACATAATGAATGAGAAACCTGCTTGTGGGACTAAATATTTGTCTTCGCAAAGCTTATCTAACCTTCCTGTTGTGCAGTTCTGCAAATACCCAAATATCTTAATTGTGCTGTTCACTGAACAAACACATCGCTCTGCAGAGACAAGCCAAGGAGGGGCCTGTGCTGCGAAAGGAAGACGCCTCTTTTTGCCTTTGGGTCCTTGGCCCGTTTGCAGCATGGCCATCCTGCTGGCCTGCTGGCCATTTTCTTGCGAGCCCAGGGTTTCTGACATGCCCCCTTTTAACTCTCTCTATGTCAGTCACTGGGCTCCTCATTACTCTCCCGGGTGCCGCATGCTGGCACAGCCTCTGAAGACTAGAGCACAAATGAAGCCATCTCCAGACATCACCCGGCAGATACCGATGCGCGTCTGGTTGTTCTACAGAAGTAGAATACATTATTTCATTTGTTCCCTTTTTATCTGCATCCTGTAAATATTACGTGCTGTTTTCATTCCTTTGACACTCGCTGCTTCTGCAGAGGGTTTCCTGATGTGCCAGCTGTTGCCACCCTACCTTTCCTTCCCTGTGATAGGATGCGTGTCCTGTGCCAGCCATGTGGTAATCCAACTTACTGATGTCTTCATGACATCCTTTCATCTTAAGCCCATTCTTGAGCTTTGTCAGCCTTTTGCGGTATTATTTAACACATTTAGGGGGGTTTTTTGTCGTTATTTCAGATCACCATATGGGGCCTTGCTAATATTTTGGTTATGGATTAGAGTTTGAGCATTCCTAATCAATTTTCTCTTTGCTGTCATTATTATTATTATTATTATTGAATTTATTTCCCGCCACTCCCTTGCGGCTCGTGGCGGGTTACAACAGTATAAACCCCATAAAATACATTAAAACCAATTAACATGTCAATATTAATGACTACCTGGCAAGAGCGGCTAATCAACTACCCATTCCCCCTTAGCAAGTGGAGAGGGGATACTGATGGTACTCATGTCTAATCCCAATCCTCAGGTCCCGGGGGGGCGTAGGTGTTAAGCCTGGTCTCAACCGTAAACCTGGCGGAAGAGCTCCGTCTTGCAGGCCCTGCGGAATGATGGAAGGTCCCGCAGGGCCCGCAGTTCTCCCGGGAGCTCATTCCACCAGGCAGGGGCCAGGACCGAGAAGGCCCTGGCCCTGGTCGAGGCCAGGCGTGCTTCCCTAGGGCCGGGGACGACCAATAGATTTTCTCCCACAGAACGTAAAGCTCTACGGGGGGCATAGGGCGATAAGCGGTCCCTCAGGTATGTGGGTCCCAACTCGCGTAGGGCCTTGAAGGTTAAAACCAAAACCTTGAACCGGATCCGGGCAGCAATTGGCAACCAGTGCAGCTGCCTCAGCACTGGCTGGATATGGGCCCTCCAAGGTGTACCAGTGAGGACCCTGGCAGCTGCGTTCTGCACTAGCTGAAGTTTCCGGATCAAGGACAAGGGAAGGCCCGCGTAGAGCGAGTTACAGAAATCTATTCTGGAGGTGACCGTTGCATGGATCACTGTGGCCAGGTGTTCGGGGGACAGGTAGGGCGCTAGTAGTCGGGCCTGGCGAAGTTGGAAGAATGCCTGGCCTGCTACTCTTTTGATCTGTGCCTCCAAAGTTAGGGAGGCATCAATGATCACGCCCAAATTCCTGGCCTGGGACGCGATGGTAAGATGCGCCCCTCCCAGGGTGGGCAAGCGCGCTTCCTGA
The DNA here is from genome assembly GCF_049243985.1 of Paroedura picta. Lineage (NCBI taxonomy): Eukaryota > Metazoa > Chordata > Lepidosauria > Squamata > Gekkonidae > Paroedura > Paroedura picta. The sequence goes on from NC_135385.1 coordinate 21,516,445, forward strand.
TCCTGCCCCCTGCGTCCCAGCCACAGGACCTCCGTCTTGGAGGGGTTGAGTTTCAGACGACTCTGCTCGAACCATTCTGTCACCGCTTCCAAACATCTGGCAAATGGTTCCGGGGGAGAGTCTGGGCGGCCGTCCATGAGGAGATAGAGCTGGGTGTCATCAGCGTACTGGTGGCAACCCAGTCCAAAACTCCGCACCAGCTGGGCCAGAGGGCGCATAAAGACGTTAAATAATGTGTCAATCATTGTTAACATTTGCTGATAGATTCCCCCCTCCCCCTCCCCGCCACATTTTATAATTCTCTATTTCTTTGGAGACAAAAACAGGGTTCATAGCAAACAACAGAGTCAGCAATAAACTGCAACCAAAACCAGACCTAGGTCAGGAAAGTTGTTTCAAAATAGCAATATATAAGATCCGATACCCAAGCAAGTTTTAAAGTAGTGACTCTTGTAGTGTATAGATTTGAGCTTATTATTCCACGCATGATAACCGACATGGTGTGTTGGACTGGGAGAGACCCAGGTTCGAATTACTCTTGCGAGGGTAGAATACAGGAGGGAGTGTGGTGTTGGAAGCTCCTTTGGATCTCCATTGGGAAGAAAAGAGGGAAACAGGTAGGTAAGTAGTTCATCACCAGTGGTCAAATTTAAGATGACAGTTGGAAGCTGGTCATGAAGGGTGTGAGCCGAGAAGCACCTGGTTTGAATCTTTGCCCCATACAGGAATGTACCAGTTGGCTTTTGGGTCAGCTGCCATTCTCTCAGTGTGGTGTGATGATGTAAGGGTGGTGGCAATAATGTCCTTTACAGGTTTCTCTTTACAGTAAAAAGTGCTTTGACTTGTTGAAATGCAATGTAAGTACTCTTTATCATTAGCCTACTTTTTGATACTTTTCATCCCACTGGTTAAAGAGCAGCAGCCTCTAATCTGAAGAACTGGGTTTGATTACCCACTCCTTCCCATGCCGCCAGCTGGGTGTTTGTAAACAGCGTTGGGACCCTTTCGGGCAGTCAAAAGCAGGGTGTAAAGAAGCATTCATTGGCTTACCAAATGTTCATGGCTTGCTGGATGTTCATGGACTGCAGTTCTTGTGGACCCTTGCCCATTGACCATGCTGGCAGGGGCTCATGGTAATCATAGTCATGAACATGGAGAGTCACAGGTTGGCCACCACTGGTCTACAACTGAGCGGTTGGCCTGCTCCAATGTGGGGAATAGTGATGAAAGTTCTGCGCCTGAGTCTATGTAATCGCTCTGTTATATTATTTGGAAATGCCTTTTTGTGCACTTAGCAAGAAAAAAGGACAATGCAGGTTAAGATAGAGCTGTAACGATTTTAATGGCAATGCTTTGAACAACAGAGATAGAGCCAATTACCTCTGTATGGACAGCCAAAGAGGAAATCCCTCCCCTTGAAAATTGCCTGTTAGAGTCTGCAGTGGGTATGTGTGTCAAGGTCTGGGGTGGGGACTTTGATAGCAAGAGCTGCGCTTAATGTTCCATGTACAGATTTTTCCACTTGGAAACAACATGAGCTTATGGTGCACACACTGAACCAACGCCAGCACTGCACTTCTCTGCAAATATTAGCCTGCCTTAAAGCTTATGCCGGTTGCGCATAATTGCATTTCACATACACCAGATAATACTTTAATTAAAATTGTGATAATTAGCATGTATTTTTAATGAACAATCAATTCTAAGATTGCCAAGTCAGTGGTGCATTTACTGAATAATGCTTCTTCACGTACACACACACACACACACACACACGCACACACACAAAAGAGCCACGCTAAATCTGTGGGCATTAGCATTAGAATGTCAGTGTTTATCCATACGGATGTTAAAGCTCCCCAATTGGTGTCAGTTGTTCTCTCGATGTATATGGATATATTTATAAGCCTTCACACAATGGTGTTTTCCTCCCATGGGTGAGATTTAATTTGGTTAAAACCCACAAGCACACATCCCCCCCCCCCCAATCTCCCTGCAATTTGTTGGGCATGTCCTTGGATGCCTTCCAAAGTGTTTTTCGACATGTGATACTAAGCTCTGTTCTTCATTCCCACTGCGATATAGGCCTACCGCACTATGCTGTAAGGCAGCTATTCGGATAGAAGCCCACTGGTACCAGTTCCTGTAATTCTGCAGAGGATTGTACTACAAGTCAGGGTCATTATGGTGCCATAACTTTTCTACAGTACAGAGCCATTAATTTGCCTGTCCACTCAATAACTGTACAGTTACATGCATGGGCTGTATTTGAGGAAGCAACCTTGCGTGTTGTTTTATGCGTAGCTAGAGTTGCTGTTGACTCTGTGGCACCAGACAACCTCCTGCTAATCTGAGCCGTGGGAGACAAAAATGTGAAATTGTTCAGCGTATGGGGCGAGGCATTTTTGGTCATTGTAGCCATGCTATATGAGCCTCTTGTGGTGCAGGGTGGTAAGGCAGCAGAAATGTTGTCTGAAAGCTCTGCCCATGAGGTTGGGAGTTCAATCCCAGCAGCCAGCTCAAGGTTGACTCAGCCTTCCAGCCTTCCGAGGTCAGTCAAATGAGTACCCAGCTTGCTTGCTGGGGGGTAAACGGTAATGACTGGGGAAGGCACTGGCAAACCACCTTGTATTGAGTCTGCCATGAAAACGCTAGAGGGCGTCACCCCAAGGGTCAGACATGACTCGGTGCTTGCACAGGGGATACCTTTACCTTACCCATGCTATAGTTCCAATTGCCCCAAGAAGCCATCTTGACCCCCTCTCTCTTTTCCTATCTGGATTATCAGTTGGAGCATTTGGAGATGGCTAAATCCGTCAGTTTTTAATTTCCCTTTTATGGTTATCTGCTGCTGCATATTCCTTTGGCTTTCGTCATCTGTTTTTATCATGTGACATGCTTGTAATGTAACGAGCCACCTCTGACGCCGTATGTAGCATAATGGTGAGATGGAAACAACAATACCGGCAGGGCTGGCCGTGGGGTTATGGCTTTGCCGAAATACTCTGCTGTTATGCCCTCTCCTGCCCTCGACAAAACCGCGTGCAAAGTGCCATGCTGGTTCACCTGTAGATCACAAGCCAGGAAGGAGAGGGCCTTCATCAGTCACCCCCGTCATCTCTAAATCAGTGTGGGATCTTTCAGGGGCAGCCGCACCGTCATTCTGTTGCTTTCATTCCAGTTTAATTGTCGCGGGACTTCGCCCGTGGTGCAGGCGTGCCTTTTGTGTCCCGGCAGGGACGCAAACCCCAGGATGAATAGCAGGCAGTGGACGGAGGGGAGGGACTTGGTGGCGAAGCCTGAGTGACGGTGAAGCAAGGCCACCCTGACAACAAAGGTTACAGCACTAATCTCTGTCATCTCCTGCATGCTTAGAGAATGTGACAGTTCTGTTGGCTGGAAGGGATCTGCTCGGATGGGGGGGACGGGTTGCTAGGCTCAGCGTGCCCATCGGCAAAGCCAATCACGTTTTCTAATTTCCCCCTTAATATCAGTAACATTGGTGCCACAAACATGTCTTCACACTTTGACACAGCTAGTGCGCGGCTTTCAAAAAAATGATTCGGGAACAAATCAGCGGAAGGTATCGAGTGGGGCTGGAGAAGTCACGGGGCCAGTTGCATAAGAGTTTGTTATAGATCCCCCCCCCCCGGTCTCTTTTGAAAGCTTGGGAAGCTTTATTTATGATTCAGTAAACAAAGCAGCCAGAAAATGTTTGCATGTCTGGGTTGCGGCTTGGCTTTCCGAGGCCCCTTAGAATCAGGTCAACGGTGCTGAACAGAATCCAGTTGGTGTTTGAAGAAGATGGCAGGGAATATGAAGTTGGCTGATTTTGCATTAATTGACGGCCTGGCTTATCAGTGGCCCTCCACTATCATAGAATCATAGAGTTGATTGGGTTTGCTTTTATGTTGATTTCAGCACGGCAAGCTGGTTTCCTGTTAGCAAGCAGTAGAAAGAGTTCTGAACCACATCGGGAAGTGTTTTCTAGAAATATGTAGGAGACCTGGCTGATAGTGTTCAGGTCTCCTCTTCCTTCCCCAGTTTTTCTTTTCTTGATTGATCGATTTGATTCTTAGGCTGCCCCTCCCTGCACAGCAGGTTCGGGATGGGGACAGCAACGTTCCACAAACTACCCATCATGACCCAGACACAGTAGTTGCAAATTGGAAGAATCACCCAGTAGAACAGCATGCTCGGTAACGTCTAGTATTTCAACAGAATGTTCTCATCATCCATCATCCAGCTGGGGTGGTTGGGAGAGAATATCGATGCCATTCTCACACACGTCCCCTGGGCACACCCTGACAAATTTCAGGCAAGGCATCTTTAATTTAAAGCGAAGAGAGAGAAACGAAATGTGCATTTAATTTTAAAAGGTATTTTCATGCATGATGGGGAAGCTCCACCCAGTCAAAATTCCCAGGCACATCTATCACTTTTGTCCGGTATATGTTTTCAACTGACTCTGCTCTCTGGTTCTCGCTCTCCAACTGTCTCTGTCGTATTTTGGAGAGAGCCGCATTTGTTCTTGTTAGTGCACAATGACATTCGCCAAAGTTCTACCAACTTTTTTGCTGGCCACAAGCTGTCATTTGTTCTTGTCCTTTCTCCCCTCTAGGGACACGGCTGCATTCCACACAGACTGTGAGATGTTCAAACCCCCCCCCCCTCCAATCACTGGTTCAAAACACTGATTATTTTAAAACTTCAGGTCGCATTTTTTGGCAATCCATCACCTGTTTCCGTGGAAACCGGAACGGAGCGAGGATCCAAATGCAGAGTTTATTGGGCCACTTGTAAATTTTGATCCTGGCGAGTGGCCAGCCACAAATGCTTTTTATAGCAGACTTTAGGTTTCTGGAACCCGCCCAGCTCTGGATCCAAGAGAAGTTTAATTTTTGAAAGATATTAATTGAGAATAGTAGACAGAAATCCCTTTCTGTCGCTGATTCTCCGTGGGCAAGCGGACACGTGGCGTTACTGCTCTGCTGAAGAGTGGGAGGGCTGGGGCGAGGCAGGACAGGATGATGAATTTGCACGCACTTTTAATTATTAATAGCGCCAGAGCTAGAACCCTTTGCCAGATTAACGGTTGCCACTTTATCAGTGGCGCATAATAAATTATTTTAATGTGTGTTCTCTGTGGAGCTTCTCATGGAACAATATGGCTTTCCTGGGAGGGGGAAGCTAGGTAAACGTAATGCCCTATATATATATATATATGGTTGCACTTGTTCCCCATTTTGTTGTCTCGGGCACAGCTGTGGCCTGCATCCTGCCACTCCTCTCGGCAAAGTTTCAGAACTTTCTCCAGCCCGAGGGGCTGTTCTCCAGATCAAGTGGTTCTTTTCCCGGAGGACCTTAAGTCAAAGGAAGGCCTTCTTGGTCTGGAGGAATATCTTTGCTAGGAGATATACTTATTTCATATTTATATTGTATTTATATACCGCCCTCCCTGAAGGCCTTTTACTACGCTTGGTTAATGGAGACAACTGACCTCAATAGTTCTAGCTAGCCTAATCTCATCAGGTCTTGGAAACTAAAGCAGCGTTGGTCCTGGGTAGGGGACCGTCTAGGAAGTCCCAGGTCTCTTTGCAGGGGCAGGCGTTGGCAAAACTGGATGTCTCTAGTCTTCAAAACTCCATGGCAGCCTTTTCCAACCTTTAGACCATGGAGGAACCCCTGAAATACTTTCCAGGCTTTGAGGAACCCCAGAAGTGGTGATATGCTCCTTTAGAGAAGTAGTTGTGGAGGTAAAATGTGGGAATCAATCAGTTAATCAATCATTCATTTACCTTTTCCACTGTGAGAAGTGGGCTCTAGTGACATCTAGTGATATCAACGGCCATCCGAACTTCTGGGAAAGGCCATGTAACCCCTGGGGAGCTCTCACATAACTCCAGTTGGGGAATCCCTGCTCTGTGAGGTCACATAAAGCTGCTGTGACTTGATGGCCCTTTTCACCACTAGTCTGGATGAAGCTGTTGAGAATTTTAATTCACCCTCGATCTGAAGGCTCAGCCATCAGGCGAGGATGGGTCGCAATGCTTCAGAACAATTGTATAATATTTGAAATGCCGGATCCCTGTGGACAGCACTTAGAAATAGACCTCCAAAACAATATGGTGGAATGGGGACTTTTGCTGCTACAAGGCCCTGTAAGTTAATTTCTGCTTCCCTGGCTGATTATTTCTCTCAGCACCCTGGAAGTGCTGGCTTTCCTCAAGATGGCTGTATGTGTGGAATGCTGATGGGCTAGATTTATCTAAGGAGGGAATTAGTAACATTGCGGAAAGAGAACAGTTGTTCGGGAAGCCAATGGGAAGGAAGGGTGATGGATGAGCAGCTAGCACAATTGGGCTGGGATGGAGAGACAACCTGACTCCCCCAAAGCCGCTGGATGAAGCTAATCAGTCGGCTCGGAAGGTATTCTATCTCATCTGTCAGCTGCCTGCACCCCAGGCCCTTCTCTCTCAGACTCCTGACCTCTGGACAAAGCCTGCACGCGTTCCTTTAATCAGTGACCATGAGGCAGGAGAAGCACGTCCCTACTCCTCGAGTTGAAATTCTGTCATGCACTTTCCCTTATCCATAGGTCTGTCCGTGTGCTTGTGTTTGTATCCAAGAACTATGAGCCTGCAATAACCGTATGAGAAAATAAATGATTACGGGTTCACTTTTTACTTGGACTGCAGTCTTGTCTAGGATGAACATGTACCAGGGTCAAGACTCTTGTCTTGCATGTTATTTGCTCACCTGTTCCCATGTTCTTGCCATGAGTCGTGCCATGTTCACCTGTTATCTGTTCACCTGTTTCCTGTTTTCATGTGTTAGAGCAGCCTTTCTCAACTGTCTTACCATTGAAGCGTTCTTGAAACTTTGAGAAACCCCAGAAGCAAAGATGTGTGCATGTCCACCTGAGGCCCCTCCCCTTCCCACCCCCACTAGGCCAATCACTGGCCATTTGGGGAGGGGGGTGTTGACATGTCCATATATGGTCCTATCACCTGATAAATGTTTAGCAGATTTAAAAAAATATATTAAAAATTAATTAACTCCCACCCAGTTGGGAAACCCTTCCAGGGCTGTCAAGAAACCCTGGTTTCACAAAACTCTGGCTTCGCAAAACCCTGGTTGAGAGAATTGTCACTCTACAACAATTCTGAGTGTGTAGTTGTGCAGGAGCATCTTGTAACCTGGGCCTGCTCTACAGCAGCCATTTTTAGAAGTCTTTTCTGTACTGTCCCTGAGCGGAATACATTCCCACTCATGGTGGAAGCCCCTGTTTTGATAAGTGTGTGAATATATGACCTTGTAAATAGAGTATTCTTGACATGGGGGTGATTTAGACTTCTTTTAGCATAGTCAAACGGATACATCATTGATAATGTAATGGGCTGGTAGTCTGCAAAAAAAAAATCTGTTTACGGAAGTAAAAAAAGAAATGAAGGCTTAATAGTTTAATGGCTGATAGCTTTTAATCTATAGCTGTCAGTGTTAATTCCACTGGAATTTTTTTCTTTGAGACAGGCTCATTGCTTTGAGGTTTTGCTAATCAAGATTCATAAAGGTAAAATATCACTTGTCACCTCCTTGCAGTAAATGATAAACTAATTTAATTCACAAGAAATTCCAAGAGGGTTTTGGAGAGAGGGGAAAAAAACCAATATATAGAATTAAAGAGCTGCAATTTTAGGGCTTTTTTTTTTTTTTAAAGGAGTATATGGATTTCTCTCATGAAAATTATCATATCATTTTTGATATCTGTGTCGTAGAACAGAAAAAAACAGCAACCATCAGCTAATGGCTATCTGTAGTTATTGATCAACACACTTTGCAATTCTGTGTTCTATCCGTTGAAACATAATGAATTGCAGCTCTGTGATAGTTATGTTATAACCCTTGTAACTTTGACTTCCCAGCAGGCTATTTCCTTAATCTTTTCAAATGAATTGCAGTACTTAAACCAGGAGGTGCTAGATTTTAATTATCACCAGGGCTAAGTATATGAGTTCACTAGGTATTAAAAAATATCCTCCCCCTCCCTTGTTCTTAGGCTACATTTTGGCAGATACTGAAAGTCAGGTTTGAGACTAGGGAATATCACATGAGCAAGGAGCATTTTATGTCCTAAAGATGCCAGTTTGGTGTAGTGGTTAGGAGTGTGGACTTCTAATCTGGCATGCTGGGTTTGATTCCCCACTCCCCCAGCTGGGTGGCCTTGGGCTCACCACGGAACTGATAAAGCTGTTCTGACTGAGCAGGATTATCAGGGCTCTCTCAGCCTCACCCACCTCACAGGGTGTCTGTTGTGGGGAGAGGAAAAGGAAGGCGAATGGAAGCCGCTTTGAGCCTCCTTCGGGTAGAGAAAAGCGGCATATAAGAACCAACTCTTCTCCTTCTCCTTCTCCTTCTCCTTCGATTTTGAGATTCTCTTAAGTTGTGCCCAAGATATTAGGTGTTATGTTAGAACCACGGAGCAAAGCAACTATTGGGCTAAATTGTCCAAACAGACCGTGAGTCATCTCGGCTAATATTCTAAAAACCAATAGCCCTGAAAGTTTCATTCATGGATGCGGAATGGTGTAATGCTGCGAATAATGCGAGGGATGATGAAAGAAGGTGGGGATTGGCGCCAGTCCCTTTCTGCCCTATAAAAATGCTTTCCCAGTTTTCTGAAACTGTTGGATTCCCTCCCCCAGTTCCTTTTCTAAAGGAATTTACCAGTGCTGTGGAACAGAGTCTGAATGAGTAATTTAGAAAACCTTGAATTCGTCATTTAATATTTCATAGACGTTGGCACTCCAATGTATTTAAAAGTGATATAACAGGCAAGGCACTTGACCTCTGCTAATGATTCCAAAAGTCTGTCTCCCGCACTCTGCCCGAAAGAGAACTTCGTATTCAAAACCTGTCCCTTTCTGCTAGGGGAAGGGAAGCTGAATTAGCAGTTTAGCTGCTGCAACAGCAGCTTTTAAGCTGGCTTTTCCCCTGTTTTTTTTTTAAGTCTGGGAGAGTTTTAAACAACAGAAAAGTATTTCTTGGAGAGGATGAAGGCTGGAGAGCTCTAAGCAATCTTATGGTTGGGGAAACAAAGGCCAACAGAAACATAAAAAATGCCGACAAAACAAAGGCCAGTACAAACTGGACTATCATGCCTTTCTTCTGATGGATAGATGTCCTATCAATTAGTCCATGGTTATCATGGTCTCCACTCAGTCGCAATCCCAGGCATCTGACAATGAAAGTGTAAACTGATGCCGTGACCCAACAATCCAAACTTGGTGTAGTGGTTAGGAGCGCCGGCTTCTAATCTGGCGAGCTGGGTTTGATTTCCTGCTCCCCCAGATGTAGCCAGCTGGGTGACCTTGGGCTCCCCACGGCACTGAGAAAGCTGTTCTGACCGAGCAGTGATATCAGGGTTCTCTCAGCCTCACCCACCTCACAGGGGGTCTGTTACGGGGAGAGGAATGGGAAGACGACTGTAAGCCGCTTTGAGCCTCCTTTGGGTAGAGAAAAGCAGCATATAAGAACCAACCCTTCTTCTTCTTCTTCTTCAGTAATATCAGGGTTCTCTCAGCCTCACCCACCTCACAGGGGGTCTGTTGTGGGGAGAGGAAGGGAAGGCAATAATAAGCCGCTTTGAGACTCCTTTGGTGTACATATTCCATGCCAGTGAGCATTCTCTTATCCCTACAACAAACAGTGCAATTCATTAACCCATGCGACTTTCTTTTAATGCACAAATTGCATTGCAGAATTAAAGGTTTATGACTCAACACGCAGGTCATCGCTTCAATGTGGTGATGGTTGGAAATCCTTTTTCCACCCAGTTTTTGAAACGTTGAGTTTTAGCAACAAGAGTAATTGTCTGATATGGACAGCCTACAGTTACAGGGGAATTATAATTTACATGCAAGTGAGAAGGATTGAATGAGAAGGCAATGCAAGAGCATTAGGAAAATCAAGACTGGGAACGCTGGCGTATAACTGAGGAAATTAGAGCTAGAACAATATGTTTATGGAGTCTGAGACTGTCATTACTGAGAAACATTGAGTCTCTCTCCCTTGCCCTAGACTTAAATGAGTCCAGTTCTTAATGAAGATTAAATCGCTTGTGGATAAATTGGCAAGGCATTTGCAATAGACACCTACAATAATGACCAAAGTCAGACCAAAGAGCTGTTTAAGGTGTATTGACTGGGTGGGTGACAGTTTTCTTGGAGAAGAGTCCTTATTACAAGTAACATGAAAAAAAAATGCTTTGAATTTCTAAAGAGGCAGGAGACAAAAGGTTGCTGTTCAAGAAACACATTCCCAACCTTTTCTTTGGCATGTGGAGCACACAGCCCACTTCCTTGTACAGAGTCAGATGCTTAGTCTGTCAGGTTTGGTAAAGTCTCCTCTGACTTCTCTCCAGAGTCTCAGGTCACTCAGTCACATTACTAAGGCAGGGGTAGTCAACCTGTGGGCCTCCAGATGTTCACAGACTACAATCCCCATGAGTCCCTGCCAGCAAACACTAGCAGGGGCTCATGGGAATCGTAGTCCATGAACATCTGGAGGCCCACAGGTTGACTATCCCTGCTCTAAGGCATTATACCCTGCTGAGGTCTCTCTTGACCCCAAATGCTGCCATCCCCAGGTTCCACATGCAAATTTTCTGGAGTTTCCCAGCCTGTGGCTGGCAACCTTATATAATAGCATTAAGCCTACCGTTTCTGCATGCTTGGTTGGCATTTGCAATGCAGACAGTACCTGAAGGGCAAAATAAGCACGCATTCACTTGCCAACTGCCCAACAAAGTTCTGAGAGAAATTGCAGGGAGCCGTGCATTTGGCTTTCATTTAGCCAACAACCACAGCTGCAATCAAATGCTTCCTTTCCCCCCCTCCCCTCTCCATCCACTTAAGTATCAGCACTTAAAAACTGATGATGCTGAAGTAAGGAGGTTTTGCACTGCTGTAACAAACAAGAACAAAATTAGATAGAACGCTCGAGTGGCTATAATGGGGGCAAGAAATATCATCTGAATTCTGTGACCCTTTTGTCAAGACCAGGAACAAGAGATCTTTTCTTTTTTCTTTTTTTTCATTTGTACTTCTAGCTCTATCTTTGGAAACAGGATCTGCCTTCCTAAAGCTACCAGTGTCTTGTGAGTGGAAAAATCTGCTTTCTTATACAAAATACAAGCCCGTGCCTCTTTGCTTCTCCTTCCCTTTGATTTATTTATAGGATTATTGACTGCCCAGGAATTGGGAACTTCTGCCTGAAGATTTGGTTCTGCCTGTGTGGAACCTACTGAGATAGCTATAAGCCGCTTTTTACTTACTCTTTTACTTAATTTTTTTGGGGGGGGCCTTTTGCTTTCCCCCTTTTTCAGAAAGATGCACATTGTTCTGTGACTATTGAACAGCTGCCTTCTAACATCTGGCATGGACACATAGTACTACCATAATAAAATAAGTAAACCAGGCTATACCATGCAACCTTCCATCCCAAGCTCAGTAAGACATGTTGAACGATTCACACGGAAATCCAGTATGAATAAGAGAAAATAAAGAAAAGATGGAGACAATATACTGGAGAATTATACAAGAGATGCAGGATGATAGATTTCTTCCAAGAATAATATTTTGTAGAGAAACCTGTGGTGTTATAAAATGCAGTGAAAGCTACACTCAAAGCAGTTGGGAGAAACAAATGGGATTTAAATAGCACTATCTCAAGCCACGGAAACAGAGCCTCCTGTGAATCTAAAGGGCCAAACTGAGACAGTCATACTTTGGTCACATTATGAGAAGACAAGACTCACTGAAAAAGACAATAGCGCTGGGAAAGGTTGATGGTAGAAAGAAAAGAGGAAAACCCAACATATATTGACTCAATGAAGTAAGTCAAAGTCCTCAGTTTGCAAGACCTGAGTAGTGCTGTTAATAATAGGGTGCTTTGGAGGTCATTAATGCAAAGGGTCCCCATAAACCGGAAGTAACGTGACAACACAAGACGTACATGAAGAAGAAGAAGAAGAGTTGGTTCTTATATGCTGCCTTTCTCTACCCGAAGGAGGCTCAAAGCGTCATATAGTTGCCTTCCCTTTCCTTTCCCCACAACAGGCACCCTGTGAGGTGGGTGAGACTGAGAGAGCCCTGATATCACTGCTCGGTCAGAACAGTTTTATCAGTGCCGTGGTGAGCCCAAGGTCACCCAGCTGGCTGCATATGGGGGAGTGCAGAATCGAACCCGGCATGCCGGATTAGAAGTCCGCATTCCTAACCACTACACCATCTAATCTTTTAAATCCGAGCAAGACAGCCTAATTGAAGAGTAAGCAGAATGGATCCTTCATCATCAGTGTGTAATAATGGGATAGAGGGCATGGAGCTTTGGCAAGTAGCCCTTTTTAGGAATATGGAGGAATATACAGTAAAATGCAGGGACAATGAGTTCTCTTTGCCTGTGTGGCTGGTGAGCCCCAGAATCTGACACATTTTGTAATGTGTCAAGTATCATGGATCATCGTTTCCCTGGCACATCCCACCTTTGTAAGATTTTCTGAAATATGACAAGCTGTTATCTCATCTCCAGTGTTTTATTTTTTTCGAAAAAGAACCTCATGAATCTGCCTTGCGTTTAGAAAGCAGAACGGAAAGTGGGAAAAGAAAATGCATTTTACTCCTGGGTTCGGATGTAATAAAACGAGCTGTCAGGCCAAAAAACAAGAAAAGAAATGAAAAAGAAGAAGAAGAAGCGTTTAAAAAAAAAAACAATTCAAATACCTGCAATACCCAGAGGAAAATGACAGATGTGCACCAAGGAGACTATGTAGCCCACAGTGTATAGAAGGCCCAGGAAAACAAGTGGAAGGTTATTCAAGAAGACATGGAATATTCAGGAAGTTGGAGTCTCAGTATTTATTTATTTGTTGCAGGCATGTGTGTACTATAGCCAGGAAATCCCACACTTGCCTGGCTGAACGGATCAGTGGAATAGGCTGCCTAAGGAGGTGGTGAGCTCCCCCTCACTGGCAGTCTTCAAGCAAAGGCTGGATACACACTTTTCTTGGATGCTTTAGGATGCTTAGGGCTGATCCTGCGTAGACCAGGGGGTTGGACTAGATGGCCTGCATGGCCCCTTCCAACTCTATGATTCTATGATCCTGCGTTGAGCAGGGGGTTGGACTAGATGGCCTGTATGGCCCCTTCCAACTCTATGATTCTATGATTCTATGATCCTGCATTGAGCCGGGGGTTGGACTAGATGGCCTGTGTGGCCCCTTCCAACTCTATGATTCTATGATTCTATGATCCTGTGTTGAGCAAGGGGTTGGACTAGATGGCATGTGTGGCCCCTTCACACTCCATGATTCTGTGATTCTATGATTCTAAATCAGGCTTGCCTGAGCTTTCCGGATTGGGTCGGAATATCAGTGGTATGAAGACAACGGCACAAAGTGATGCAACCCAGTAAGCTGTTCCAAGTTGTTTCCTTTCAGAGCTTTTTTTAAAAAAAGAAAATTGAAGCTCTGCTGTTGTCCGCCACTAACATTTTTAATGAAATGATTGTGCAGCCGGGGCTGAGAGCCACACCTGATGGCACACTGCAGCTTTGTCAGGGCCTTCTTGTCGATCGATTCACACCCAGTAGGTGAACAGGTTCGTGGTTTTGTTGTCTGTTGATTTGTTTAATTCTCTCAACTAGGTTGTGCAGGGTTCCTTTTTACCTCTGCAACAATGAGCCGGCAAGGTTTATCATGGCCTTCCCCAAGCATCCGTTCTTGCCTCTGCCCCCTGCCGCTTTGTGTATTCTCTCACCGGTACATTCCCTTAATTATACGGCAGCCAATAACTGCGCTCTTAGGAAGCACAAACATCTGTTATGATTCATTTCTAAATCATGTTCTAAACTATTCTGTTGGAGGTGGAGCTATTGATGTAGAGGTTTTTTGGTTTTTTTTTTTAAAGCCTTAACATTTCATTTAGTTCAGATAATTTTAAATGGTCCTTCAGCAAGGATAAATCAATTTTGTGCCATATAACTTTCAATTACAGTCTTTGGAGTGAAATAACAGCATGTTTCAAGGAGCTTAAAAGGATCTCAGGGAGGAGATTTTCTTACATGGTCTGTCTGTGAAATCTACCAGGGATTTTTAAAGGTTCTTTTCCCTTCTTGTTTCCTTAGGGAAATCCCATTTAATTAAGGCTTTTGCCGGTGTATATTTTATTTAATGTATATACGCTCCCCATAGTCCGCCTTTCTTGCTGGGAGTCAAGGCTTGGTTATGTTAGGCATACAGTCTGCGGGATAAAACATCTGAGAAGGAGAGCGATAGGATTTGGGTTGCAGAAATCTGGAACTGACCAGAAATCTGAGACAGATCTGCAAGGAAAAAGAGATGCAGCATTTACATTGGAGGGTCCTTCTTACAGCAAGAGGCAGGACGAACTATTCGCAAGTTAGACTACTTGCCCACAGTACCAACGAGCTCATCAGGGAATAGAGTCCAACAGAGGTGGAAAGAGGTGGGTGTGCTCACGCAACATTGACAACCCAAAATGGCGGCATTTCAGGATTTCTACACCTGAAAATAGTGATTTGGGACCCGGTAAAATTAAAGTCGTAAGAGCCTCTTTTGGCGCACAGTGGTAAGGCAGCAAGCATGCAGTCTGAAAGCTTTGCCCATGAGGGTGCTTGCACAGGGGATACCTTTACCTTTAAAATTAAAGTCATCAAAAGCCAACATTCAGAAATTGTGGCATGAGGGAGAAAGGACTGGATCTGTGCCTGGAAGAGCTGTTTTTTGTGAGGAAACGATGTGGAGAACACCAATATGGGGGTTTGCTTTTCTGTGGAAATGGTCTGAGTAAAGACCTATGTAGAATGAATTATAGTAGTCTAGTCTTATTGTTACTGTGGTGTGGATCCAGGTGACTGGATGAACTGGAGCCTGGGTAATTTGCCACTAACTTCCCCTGCCGATCAACCCCAGTCATCCTTGCCGATTTCCTCTCCAAGCATCAGCGCTCGGAATGAGTTGATCAATAAGCTCAGGCTAAGCCTGGGCTATCTGGACCATTAAGAGGCAAAGAGTCCAAGACTTAAAAGAAACAGAGAGCCAAACAGGAGAGATTCTCAGTGCACTTTAAAAGCAGATTTCCCTGTTTTGCACGGGAAATTCCAGCTGCATTATCTGCTGTGTGTGGAATAAGTGATTCACATGTGCAATGAAACAAAAGCAAGGAAAGGGACCTACAAGGGATAAAGAAGGTAGGAACGGAAGCTGTTGTTGCCCGATCTCACTTGCAAAGATTTAGTTATCCTTTCCCTGTGCTGTTCTGACTGGTGCAGTACACCTTCTTATCCTTACTCAGCTGACAATTTAGCAGTTCCTCTGTTGGGAAAGACACTGAGCCATCAGTCACTTTGGGCCCTGTCTCAGATGATTTTTGGAGTGCGGGATTCGCTGCAGTGTAGTTCTCTCTGTCGCCTCTCGAATAGAGCCAGCACTCTTCTGTGGGCCTTCCTTGCTTGCAAAACCGTCATGACAAGCAGCTTTGATGCTGCCAAACGATGCTACGGAGGGAGGCCCGTCAAAATGCCAATGGGATGCAGTGTGCATAAGAGTAAGCAGGTGAAAAGCAATGCAAACATTTCTACAGAATGTTTGTCTTCACTTTTTTAAAAGTCTGTGAATTTGGACAGAAATGAAACTACTTTTATTATTATGGCAAATAAAGGTAAAGGTAAAGGTATCCCCTGTGCAAGCACCGAATCATGTCTGACCCTTGGGGTGATGCCCTCCAGTGTTTTCATGGCAGACTCAATACGGGGTGGTTTGCCAGTCCCTTCCCCAGTCATGACCGTTTACCCCCCAGCAAGCAAGCTGGGTCCTCATTTTACCGACCTCGGAAGGAGGGAAGGCTGAGTCAACCTTGAGCCAGCTGCTGGGATCGAACTCCCAGCCTCATTATCAGAGCCCAATAATATCATGTAAGTCTTGGAGCAACACTGGAAGCCTCTTTTGGGGACAGTGAGAAAACAATTGGAAAAAGTTGTTCCTCACAGACTGTTCTTTGATTTTTTTTGGGGGGGGGTTGGGTTTCGTTTTGCCCCCTGTCCATAACGGGGGTGGTTGCAAAGCTGTGTTCCACCAGGATACATAATGTCTTATGACATCCAGCGTAAGGAGAACTCATAACTCATGAATGTCATAGCTGTAAAACAGCTGAGTTAAGGGCCCATTTTTAACCTGGGCTAATAAATTGTGCACCGAGACTTCACTTACTGTATTAAAAGGGCACCTTATAGCACTAGACAATGAAGATGTGGAGCCGTGGTGCACTCAGCTGTATTAATATAACTCAGGCTCCTGTACGTGCCGTCAAAATGCAGCCTTTTCCATTAAATAAATAGTATGCATTTATAAATCTGTTTTACGGAATAACATAAAAGGCACTCGGAGACGCACACTCACCCACCCACCACAGAACTAGCTTTACTACAATCCTAGGAGGAATTCTCTGCCAGTTAAAACAGTGAGAGCGGGACCAGCTTGCCGGGTTCATTCCAGAGGCACAAGCAACGCAAAGATGGGAAGAGCAGGGTTTTGAGGTTCAAATACGTCGCTTGCTAGGATGAAAGCCCAGATAGCAAGGAATGCATTGGGGCGCTCATGCCTCACTTAACCAATTGTGGGTGCTTTGGGTAAGAATTGTTGTCCAGTGTGGATGGCTTTAAGCCCTTAAACCAGCTTTGTGTAGTGGTTAGGAGTGCGGACTTCTAATCTGACGAGCCGGGTTTGAATCTGCACTCCCCCACATGCAGCCAGCTGGGTGACATTGGGATAGTCACAGCACTGATAGAGCTGTTCTGACCGGGCAGTGATATCAGGGCTCTCTCAGCCTCACCCACCTCACAGGGTGTCTGTTGTGGGGAGAGGAAAGGGAAGGCGACTGTAAGCCGCTTTGAGACTTTTTTGGGTAGAGAAAAGTGGCATAGAAGAAGCAATTCTTCTTCTTCTTCAACCAGGGTTTCCTGGAAGGGTTTCCCAAATGGGTGGGAATTAATTAATTGCTTCTGTATTTTTAAAATTTGTTAAACTATCGGGTGATATGACCACATCTGAAACACCTTCGAGAAACACCACTAACACCAATCATTCCCTTCCTTTCCTGCTGCCATGATTTAGTCCCCTCCCCATTACCCAACTTGCATACTACCCAAAACACAGTATGAAAACTATTCAGATGTATGCTGACAGACGTCCCAGGAGAACAAGGACTTGGTAGCAAAGCCCTTGAAAGCATTCTCTCTCTTTTGGATAACATAATCGGGTAGAAATTGCTTACATTATGAGAAGTTGCTCTACCCTGTGTGCTTGACAGGTGTCACGTGCGCCTCTTGCATTGCTGCTATTTTTGTCACACTGCAATTTGTGAAAAGCTATCAGATTCTGTGGGATCAGGTTCAAGCTTAATCCTGTGGCTGATTACGCTAAAAGGGCCCCACTGGTTTTAAGCATGTGGGTGATAGTCTCTGTGTGTGTCTGCGTGTGTATGTGGAAACTAGTCCTCTGTGTTGTTTATTAGCTGTGTAGCACTTTCTCAAGAGCCCTGTGGGCCGTGAGTGCTTTACTCTGGCCACAGAGTCTGTTTAGAAGCCTGCTTCCTCATGGCTCTAAGTACTTACGGCTTATAAGATGCTGCCAGGCTGCCAGCTTCCTGTGCAACATACGTTACAGACTTCTGTGGGCCATGAACATTACTTGACTGTGGGACATCACAGTTGGGCTGGAAGGAACCCAGTTCCTTGTGGATTGAGACTGGTGCCCCATCTGCCGCTCCATCAGTCTGCCGTCTAGGGCTCCATTTCTGGTGCGATGGAGTATAATATTTTTGTATGAAACGCTGTTGGTGCACTGTTTGCACTCTCTTTGCTCGAAATGGTTTGTCCCCAGATAGTCAGCAACGGGTGGGGGGGGGGAGTTTCTTCCCCAAGCATAAAAATGTCTGCGAGAGTTATCGATGTAATCCGAGACCATACTGGCTGGCTGGGTTTGGCCTTATACCCCGAAATTCCTCTCCTGATGGAACACCTGATGCAGCTTTGCTTTTGATTTGACATGTCTCGGCTGTCCCCTGCCCCTGCCCTGGGCACCCCTCCAGGAGGGATATGAACTCCTGTGCATTAACCCTGAGAGTGCACAGTAACATTGCGCCATTCCCTATGACATTAATGTAGCTCAGGGAAAATGAAGTGAGGGGCACATCGTGCTCAGGAAGAGCAAGCTGGTGGGAGGAGTGGGTGGGGGGGGGGGAAAGACCTGAGAGCAGAGGAAGCACAGGGAGAGAAGAACGAGAATGGAGAAGACCTCTGAGAGATGAGGAAAAGCAAATTCAGAGCCGCTGAACTGAGACTCAGAGGAGCTTTCAGTGAGGCAGGCTGTAATTCAGCTAGTAATAGGAAGGGATGTTTTGATGCGATTTTCTCCAGGGGAGCTGATCTCTGTTACCTTGAGATGAGCTGTAAAACCGGGGGATGCCCAGCTCCCCCCTCAAAAGCACTAAGATCTAGGTGCCGTTATCCACATCTCACCTGAGCCTTTGCAGAGGGGGCAGCAGAAAAGGAGAAAGGCATGAAGACCAGCATTTGTTGTCAGGGCAAACCAGGGTGGAAGGATTAGTTTGCGAGCCCGGTCCCAGCTTCAGAAATTACCTGCTGTTGAAACAAGGTGTCCTTTTGCCCCATGTCTGAATTGAGCTATATTGTGCACAGAGGTGTTGTCTGATGTAAGCCCCCTGGGCTGGAAGGATAGTATTGCTGCTTTTGGTTCAAAGGAATGGTGGGATGCAAAATCACACCCATTTGCCTGGGACAGAAGCTGAAAAAGTAGCTGGTGTTTGCAGTGGGGAAGGAGAAGGAAGAAAGGAAGAAAGGAAGAAAGAAAAGACTGTGTGAGCTGAAATACTGGGGAAGCACATTATAGTCCCTGTGCATTTGAAAATTTTTCTAGTTCTGACTCCATTATGAATAGTTCAGTGAACTTTGACTGATAGCATCCTAATGCAACGCACGGGAGCGCTGAACATTGATTTCTTATGTTTTCAGTTTGGGATATGATATGCTCTGTTACTGTGCCTTGTTCTCATTCTTAACGACATGGAGTTTGAGATATGACACCTGATTTGTGCATATGCTTTATAAAAAGGATTGTTGTTTTTAGTTTCCTCTCAAAACGCGCCAGGTTATGGCTGCTGCCTTGACAATGAATTTAGTGTTTCGGTTCTCTATAATAGATCAGGTTCGGATGTGCAAGAAATGTTTGCAGTCTCTATTAATGTTATAGTTCTGAGTGTAGGCTTCCATTTTGGGGCGGCATCAGAGTCAGCCCCACCTTAGGGCTCATTGCCATGGATTGGTCCTTCCTGTGCGCTTGAGTCTCCATTCCTATAACATCTGCTCAGTCATTGCATCGTATGAATACACTCAAACAAAGATGGCATAAATCTAAGCTCTGTTCACTTCTGAAGGAAGCTGACCTCATAGAGGGTAACCTGGATTATTTCCTAAGGAAAAGGTGAGGGCATCCGGCATCGTGCTACGTAGGAATCGAAGTAATTGGGTAGAAATCGCACAGCTTTTTTCTACTTTGTGTTAGTTTCATTGTGTCTGGAGAGGAGAACCCATCTAGGCCCTCTTCTCGCTTCCCTTCACTTTGCATTTTGTCTTCATAAGAATGGAAATTGGAATACGTAAGAGAAATGCGCCTTACAATGCCTTCCTCTTTCTTTGCTCCCCAGTGGCAGAAGAACGATTGTTGTAATGAGTCTAGATAAGAGTGAGTGAACATCTTCCAATACAATTCTTCCCGCTGCATGGGGAAAAAAAAATAACAATTATGTGTCTGTGTGAGTCCATGCTAATTATGAGAAAAGTCAATATATTGAAATTTTGTGTGGCTGTAATTATTGGTGCCTTCCCAACATACATCAATTTGCACCACTTTGGAGATATGTCAGTGGGCAAATTGGACCTTCTGTGTAGAGATTTCGTCATGTTGGGCAGTATAAATACAGTATAAACTGTGTGCCATAGCCTTAATTGTGCTTATGTCTTTGGAAGAGGAGGTGATTCACTGCAGACTCCCACTTTACCCCCTATGCTGGTCCTGGCAGCTTTTAGACTCCCAAGAACAAAATGTTGGTAGCTCAGAGGGCTGCAGTGGGATAAAGAAGAGGGAAAGTCCCACTCTGTGAAGTCCATGGTATTGGCACGATTTTAATATGCATGGGAGCGAAGCACCAGGCTGCTCCCCACCCCAAATCCCACCCTCTCCTGGCTCCACCCCCAAAGTCTCCAGGTATTTCCGAACTTAGAGCTGGCAACCCTAGGTGGAGATAAACTGTGATATAGTGTTCATGCTAGGAGGACTGTAGCAGTTGTAAAACTGCAAGGTGTAGGAAGAAGGTCTTTAAAAGCATTTATAGAAAAGCTAAGGGTAATGTTGCCGAATGAAGCAAGCAGAAAAGGAGCTGCATAGAAGAATCAATAGGGCTATGAGGATTATGGTCCGTATTGGAAGTAAGTGACTTTAAATATATGTTTGCTCTGTCTGAAAAGAAATATGGAAAGAAAGCTCTGTAATTTGTGTGTCAACAGGACAGCAAGGAAGCTCTGGGTCTGAGCTCTCAAGTGTAGACATCTCGAGAGGATTTTGTTTCTTTTTAATTCCGGATTACTGGGATTCCAGATTGCTAAATACCATTATCTTGTCTCTCACTATCAGGTTAGAATCATTCTAATCTGCTTTTAATGACTGGGGTGGGGGGGGGAGGAAAGAGATTGGAAGTGATCTTAAATTACATTGTAATATGTTTTCATCACATTCCCATTTTCACAAAATGAATTTAAAATGTAGAGTAGATTTTCCCTGCTCTTCGGGGTGCATGTTTATGGAGCTGTCAGTGTTCATACCACCACGTATCAATCCCTGCTTCTTATAAATTCTGGACTAATCAACCCTTGGCATCCGAGTTTATTTTGGATTAATTAACTGCCATGCTTATGGTACAGACATGTTGAGAGTATCTGTGAAAGGGTAAAGAAAGCATTGCCTGTTGAGGGGGGTTGTTTTCAAACATTTCTCAATTTATTTTCTCCCCATTTTCTTTAGGATCCTCATAATCATTTATTCAGATCTGACATATTCCCACTGAAAAATTATTTGGAAAGAGTTACGCAGTTGTTTTGAATTATGGGCACTGCAAACAAATGAATAGAGTCATAAAGTCATAAATGTGGGTTGAATGATCTTGCAGATGTTCTTTTTAGAGTAATAAGGGCTTGGCTTGTCCGCATTGACTTCCTCTCCATGAAGCTCCTTCCCTTTGCTTGGGAAGAGCAAAACATACAACTTCAGTTAACACTTTGTACATGTCTGGCAGATGAAGATACAAACAGATCAATGGAACGACAATGGGGAAAAAGTGCTTGTCTGTTATAAATTAACGAACCATTATGGGCTAAATTGAATTATTTCATTTTTAAATATCACATTTAGAATTCTGAAGAAGCCAACAGGATACGATCAGGGCGCAATCTTCTGAAGCCATATGCCCATATAAATTCTCCCAGGCTAAAGCTAAATTGAGAGGGGGAAAAGGTTAAAATATATTGCCCTTTAAAACAACATTTTGCAGGCGGTAAGCAAGGTGACACCATAAATGTGGCAAAAACAGGAAAGGATTACATTTCAATAGCATCTTTTAAAACCCTTCCATCTTACTTTGAGCCCCATCAACTGTTTTTGACATGTCAGACAAAGACCCTCCACAGATCCTGTGTGGAATTGGAACTTGGCCTAAGATGTCAAAGCAGGATATTGGTTTCTTTGACTGCATTCACTGTCCTGCTCTTAGATTACTATAAATTTGGTTTAAACCCAGAGGGCAACAAGGGAATGCTTGGCACCCTTTCCCAACATCCCCCATTGGTAGCTGCTTTTCATGCATCAGGCTGGTTTGGAGAAAAATCCCCCCCCCCAAAGGACAAATTGATGTTGCAAACCTCCAGGTGGGGAGTGGATTTCTCCTGGAATTGCAATCCATCTCTAGACCAGGGGTAGTCAACCTGTGGTCCTCCAGATGTTCATGGATTACAATTCCCATGATCCCCTGCCTGCAAACGCTGGAAGAGGCTCATGGGAATTGTAGTCCATGGACATCTGGAGTACCACAGGTTGACTACCCCTGCTCTAGACAATCAAGATGGAAGAGGGTGGACTCGCTGGCACCACATCCTGATGGAGCCCTCTCCCCTTCGCATGCTGCAAAAATGACAAGAAATGGAAAATTCACTGGTGGGGGGAGGACAGGTGATGACCAGTCAAGGAAGGGGAAGGACTTTAGTGAAGGGGGAGCTTTAGTGAAGTGGCCAGGTGCTGGTATCAGGTGGCAGCAACCTACTCGGTTCTTTGAAACAACCAAAGCCAAGGTGTGGAGTTCCCAATGAGCAAACTCTCTTAGTGACTGGAACAGTGATGGAAACAGAGAGCAAAGTAGTTCCTTGCTAAAACCGAAGAAGCATCAGGCTAGCAAGCAGATTATAAACTTTCTCTAAATCCCCTCTCCCCCAATCTGAAATTAGGCATGCTGGATGAAATGCCAGGCATGAACAGTATATCCCGTGCAAACAGGCACACGCCAGCTTAGGCTCTACCAAGGCGTGAGCCTTCGAGTGCAAGCATTCTTTGTCAGACTAAGAACTCCTTACGTGACCAGGGGAATATATAGCAAAAATTAATTCTGTTACATTAGTAAGCTGTGTCACACATCCAGATACAGCCAATGATAATTCTTTGCCAAAACATATTAAACAGTGATCTTCAAATTCTCACATTGATGCCTAATCTTTTTTTTTTTAAACCAAGAAGCTGTAAAAGCTTCTTCCACTATTCTAAGCTTACTTCTGTGCGTAAACTTCTAGGAGTCTGAAAATTTAAAGTCGTCGTGTTTCCCCCCCTCTGGTACGACCTTCTCTGCTGCAATATCAAAATCTTATTAAAGCAAAATAGATGAAGAATTACGTTAGGAAACCCCCAGCCACTCAATTAGCTCACATTTCCAAGTGATGGCTTGAGGACTCATATTGAACATTAAGGCAGTCTCCCTTATAGGTCCCTGTGATCCGGGATAATTGCACATATCATTAGCATTCAATTAGCATGAGTTAAATTTCTCTAAGTAGCACTAACTAGGCCCAATTTATTGAAGCACTGCAATAGATTATCCTGATTTGATGGCTACCAATGATAGGCCTCTCAGTTGGCCTCCAAAAAAACGAAATCAAAATGTCCTCCCCTTGTACATCAAGTTGCCAACTCTCCAGTGAGTGCAAAAGGTAGAAATATTTTACCATATTAAAGTGTGAGTGCTCTCACAAGAACCAGGATTACTCTACTTCTGCGAAGACTTCAGGAGTGTACTTGGTTACATAGTTGACAACTACTTTTCATCTTAAGCTTTTCTCCTTCCTCTTTGTCCACCTCTTGTGATAGGTTGTCCCATGTCCCTGTCTGTCTTGCAGTATGTTGCACCCCTCAGTCCTTTCTGAACTTGGCACAGCTTCATGCAGTTGAGTTTCTGTGGGTGAATGACAGTGCTGCCAACCTCAAGGTGGAACCTGGAGTTCTCCTGCTAGTACAGTTGACCTGCACTTGATCAAGACTGCTTTCCCTGTGGCAAATTTATCTATTGGCCCCAGTTGTTCTTGCCATTATTTTCCTCATTGCTTCTGGAACTTCTCTGTGGTCAGTAGATATCTATGTTAAGGTAGAACAAGGGGTCTTTATCCTTCATTAACCAAAAGGCAGTTTCAGGTGGGTAGCCATATTGGTCTGAAGCAGCGGAACCAGGTTTGAGTCCAGGGGCACCTTTAAGACCAACAAAAATTAATTCTGGCCATAAGCTTTCAATGGAATGCACATTTCGTCTCACGAAGCGTGCTCTTGAAAGCTAATGCCTAGAATTAAACTTGTTTGGTCTTAAAGGTGCCACTGGATTCAAACTTTAATTGCCTTTCTGCTTTTGATGGGCATTCCAAGGAACTGTGCCCTTTGTCACAAAATGGAAGACATGACATTGATAAGAAGCCCAAATGGCCATTTTCTGGTGTTTTACAGACACACACTGCTTCCCTTCCTCGGAGGCAACTGATTTTCCTTTCTTTCCACCCCCCATCCGTCTGTATCATAAATAGACAATTGGAACAGGCATATCACTCAGTGACTGTTTACACAGCAAAAAAAGAATCCAGTTACTTTTAGTTTAAAAGGCGGGCTTGTTGCTGCATTGATTTTATCTGACTCCTGTTTGTTTGTGTCTAGTGATCTAACGTCGGATCAGAGGTGCTAAAGAGAAAGGCTCTCGCTTAAGTGCCTTATCGCTTAGTTTGAAATGACAGGAAAGCTAGCGGTGGTTTTATCCTTTGTGGATGCTTTATCCTTTGTGGACTGCCCATTACGAGAGCCGTCCCTTTCGGGGAGATGCGTGGCCAGCGACTTGAAGTGGATACGGTTGGGAGGATAGTCTGCTTACAACCGGAGGGATCCTGTGATTTATCCGATGTGATGAATGCATTTTGTCATTGCTTGGTGGTGTGGGCATATACAAGTTTGCCCATTGAAATCAGCGAGGCAACATTCATGCGTTGACAGCTGAACTGCTCTGGTCAGGACCTTGTTTTACAGAAGGGTCATGGACACGCGTGGATTGTCGATAAGTGTTACTGCGATAGCCACCTCTCCTCCAGTGCTATTCTTGCCTCTGGCATGGCAACAGGGAAGGGGGCAGACAGGCTGGAGGTTTCAGATGGTGACCCTTACTCTACTGTGGGGAAAAAAAACTAATGAAAGACTTTACTGTGGGTTTTAACATAGCAGTTTTTAGTTTCCACGGCTTTCTTTTCTGTTCTGTCAATAAGACAGAGATGGTCCTGGGTGTCTGTTCGGGGCTGCTTCGTATGCTATATCTTTTCCACCTTTTCCAGAATGCAAAATGTTGGTGGTCGTCCTTTTATTTCCACATGGCTGCAATTCTCGTGCACTTTGAGGGACTTGCATCCTATAAGCACTTGGGATTGTTAAGAAAATAAGAAAAATCAAATGTGGATAAATTTCCCGTGCGTCTCACATTATGAGAGCCAGTTTGGTGCAGTGGTTAGGAGTGCGGACTTCTAATCTGGCATGCCGGGTTCGATTCTGCACTCCGCCACATGCAGCCAGCTGGGTGACCTTGGACTGTTCTGACCAGGCAGTGATATCAGGGCTCTCTCAGCCTCACCCACCTCACAGGGTGTCTGTTATGGGGAGAGGAAAGGGAAAGCGAATGTACGCCGCTTTGAGTCTCCTTTGGGTAGAGAAAAGCGGCATATAAGAACCAACTCTTCTTCTTCTATAGTATGATTCTACCTTGTAGGATAACCATAAGAGACTGTAGCTCCTGGTGATTTTTAGGAGGGCTTCTGTGATATTGTTTTCTTCAGAGAGCTCAGTGCTTGCAAGGCTAAATCACTGGGGAATTTAATAGGACTGGTTACCTGGGCATGGAGGCAGATCACATCCTAGCCGTTCCTCTTACGAAGCCCTTTGGCCATGCTGGCAATGGATTCGAATGCTGGCTGGGATTGTGAGGTCAATCCATTTGTTGGCACCCCCGATTCATAATGCAACGTATGTTTCTCTTGGTTTGGAACATCAAGACTGAGGGACAGGATGTACAGCTGGCTGGGTCCCTTTGCCGTTTTCAAAGATGTTGAGTGATCCTTCAATCTCACCCGGAGATGGAGTTCCAGTAATGAGAGGCTGAGGAAGAAAACCTCACAGGAGCCCTGAAACGCTGCTTTGGCTTGTCTGCATATGTGGCCGTTTTACTGCAGGCCCCTCCGCTTGTTTCTCCTCCACATGAGAAACAGCACTAGAAGCATTCTTCATTCCACTTGCCATGCTGGCGACGACAGGTCTGCTTCTGTGCTTCATACGGGGGTATGTTTTAATTTGTTTTATTATTGAGATTCACCTCGACACGCAGCTTTGCAAGGGGAATTAAGTTGAGTTTTTTTTTTTAAGGGCTCATCTTTTTGTCAACCTGTCATCTGGTTTAAAATGAGATGATAGAAGCTGCAGGAATATAAACACTATTGTAATTTCATGTTTTCAAATGAGCAAAGTGAGAAAATAAGAATAGGGGAGCTGGGTTTTTTATACCCTGCTTTTCACCACCCGAAGGAGACCCAAAGCAGCTTAGGAAGACCTTTCCCATCCTCTCCCCACAAAGGATACCCTGTGAGGTATGTGGCTCTAACAAAACTGCTCTGTGAGAACAGGCCTCAGAGAACAGGGTCTATCCCAAGGTCACCCAGCTGGTTTCATGTGGAGGAATGGGGAAGCAAACATGGTTCTCCAGATTGAAGTCCACTGCTCCTAACCATTACACCATGCTAGATCTCAAAACAAAGAAAACAAAGATCATGGCATCCGGCCCTCTCAATTCCTGGCAAATAGAAGGGGAAGAAATGGAGATAGTGACAGATTTTATTTTCCTGGGCTCCAAGATCACTGCAGATGGGGACTGCAGCAAAGAAATTAAAAGACGCTTGCTCCTGGGGAGGAAAGCTATGGCAAATCTAGACAGCATCCTAAAAAGCAGAGACATCACCCTGCCAACAAAAGTGCGTTTAGTCAAGGCTATGGTCTTCCCAGTTGCAATGTATGGCTGCGAAAGTTGGACCATAAGGAAGGCCGAGCGTCAAAGAATTGAGGCTTTTGAACTTTGGTGCTGGAGAAGACTCTTGCGAGTCCCTTGGACTGCAAGGCGAACAAACCGGTCAGTCCTAGAGGAGATCAGCCCTGACTGCTCTTTAGAAGGCCAGATCCTGAAGATGAAACTCAAATATTTTGGCCACCTCATGAGAAGGAAGGACTCCCTGGAGAAGAGCCTAATGCTGGGAGCGATCGAGGGCAAAAGAAGAAGGGGACGACAGAAAATGAGGTGGCTGGATGGAGTCACTGAAGCAGTAGGTGCAAATTTAAATGGACTCCGGGGAATGGTAGAGGACAGGAAGGCCTGGAGGATCATTGTCCATGGGGTCGCGATGGGTCGGACACGACTTCGCACATAACAACAACAAGATCTCAAAAAACTGAGCCTAGAAGACCTCCCTACCTACACCTGCATCAGCCAGCCGATTAGTCGGAAAATCTACACCATGCCCTCCCCACTCCTGGTCTACTATTTTATGGGCAACATGACTTTAGGTTACATTCCGGATTTTAATGTTAACTAGGTTTTAAATGGTATTTAAATGATGTGATCCACCCTGAGTCACTTGAGACAGGACAGAAGATAGGTTTAAGAAATAAATAACGAAGAACTGTTTTTTATACTCCCCTTTTCACTCCCTGAAGGGATCCCAAAGCAAATGTATGTGGAAATCACGGGATAAACGAAGCGGTATGAGGCCAGAACAAGGAAACGTTTTTTGAGAATAGTCATACTTGTGTTCAAGTGTGTATGCCGATGTGACAGTGAATAGTTGTCTTCCTTCGCCCGTGCAGAATTATGTGCCCTTCCTGTGAATTCCCCCAAGGCATGTTAAGTGGGAAGAGCCTGTATGCCAGTATTCTATTGGGCAGAGAAAAATGTGGTCTTCAGAATCAGAGCAACCGCGATAAAACACAATAACCTGTACAGTGCTAATATTATGATTCATACAGTGATGGTCTTGGCCCTTGGGATGGTATAGAAATTTTCTGTGATGCAATCTTAATAATTGCATGTTTATTATTGCACACACATTGTTTTTAGACGAAGCCCATTTTTAAAAAGCAAAAAAAAACAAAACAAAACCTCCCCTGTGTTTTCAATAAAATAGAAATCAATGAGGCTGTACCAAACATAACTTTCTTCTCGATCACACTAAACCTTTAAGACTGTTTTTCTATTTTACACCAACTTGTACAGTTGCTTTTGTACTCTCAGGTGAGATCTTAGTAGCTAAATGCTTCTCTGGGGACCATGAATCTTCATCTGCTAGGAGGAAACCACCAGATGAGTACCCGTTCTTATTAGAGCTGTTCTGGTAAGCTTCCAATGCCTTTTATTCCCATTTAATTGAACAAAAGTCAAAGGACCATGACAACTCTTTGGAATATGGGCTTTTCTTAGCTAAATTAGTGCAGTATAAAGCCAAGGAGAGATGGGAATATAGACCCCAAAGTATTTCTGGATGTTTAATGGAGGGTGGCAGGATTACTGGGCCTATTTCTCTGCCAGAAGAACAAGCTGAAGACATTCTTCCACGGCACAGTAACGTTTTAATTTGTTAAAATCTGCATTGAAGGTCAGCAATGGAAGAACCGGCCTTGCAGGAGACATTGAATGAATTAGGGTTAAGTATCCTTGTCAGAGATGAAGCTCAGGTAACGCTCATTGAGGAAAGTCTTTACTGCAAGAGAGGTCCGTTGAATCAAATCAATTTAGAGCTTGCAATAATTTCTCGCAAAGAAATGGTAGGCGGTTGTATTAATGAGTCCCATTGACAAGTCTATTTCCCACCCTTCGATGGTACCAACATCAGCAAGGACAGGCGGCTTCGTGGCCTCGCTTCCATGAGCCAGGCGTCTGGGAGGGGTGGCAGAATCCATTTGAGCGAGGAGCCTCTTTCAAGAGATGAAAAGGTAAAAAACAAATTCACTCCCTTGAAGGCTAAAAAATCCTTTCAATCGACTCTTTGGGACCAGTGTCTCTTCCAGGACAGTGTTTTTTTGCTCAAAACAGATTTGCAGCAGGCCAGCTAACAGATTAATTAGTTTAATTGATTTGATGTAACCTTTTGGTCGACATCTAAAGACGCTTCCGATTAATAGTGTACTGCATTTTAATTAATTTGTAAAAGTACAAGTACTTGCAAAAAACTGGAGATGGCTTATTTGCTCATGCAGGGAGGCAGTACCTGCCACGATTTGTGAGTCCCTGAAGAAGGCAACTTTTTCTTTCCTTCACTTTTTTTTTTAAATCCACACTGTTGGCTCATTAAAACTGATTTGCCCTTTTAGACGGTTTGATTCCCCCCCTCCTCCCATCAACCAGCTGAGTGACACTGGGCTAGTCACAGTCCTGTTAGAAATGTTTTCACAGAGCAGAAATATCAGAGATCTCTCAGCTCCACCTACCTGTTGTAAGGAGAGGAAGGGAAGGCAGTTGTAAGCCACTTTGGAACTTCCTCAATGAGTGAAAACCGGGGTATAAAAAGTAACTCTTCTTCTACCTTGAATAAAACTTTGTTGGTCTTCAAGGTGCCAGTGGACTTCAACATTGTTCTACTGCTTCAGATCAAAATGGCTAAATGCCTGGATCCACCAAGAGAGGACATGACCCTATCAAAGTATACTGTTGTGATGCATCAGTCCCTGCCTGAGTATAGGGGGAAGGATGTAGTTTGGTGGAAGAACCTCTGCTTGGTATGCAGAAGATCCCAGATTCAATCCCTGGGATCTCCAGTTAAAAGGATCAGGTAGTAGGTGATGGGAAAGACCTCTGCCTGAAACTCCGGAGAGCCACTCTCTGTCTGAGTAGAGAAGATTGACCTTGATGGACAGATGGCCTGATTCAGTATCGGGCAGCTTTGTTCCCGTGCGCATGGGTGTCTTCAGCACATATGTCAAAGCCTCTGGATTGCAGCCAAGGGCAGTATGCTATTCCAGTATAATTCACATTCAGAACCATGAAAGAAAAAAAAAAAACAGGGTTCATCTCTGTTTGATATACCGAGATTAACAAGTATAATTACTAAATTGTTTATCTCAACCCAGAGTGCAATCAACCTGCCTTTGTTGGCTTCCGCACCAAATAAGACATCGGCATTTAAGGTTTTATGTACTGGGCTCACGCGTCAGAGCTGAAAATGCTACCAGGTTTGTGTTCAATTTACTGGCTTTAGGATTTAATCACTTATAGCTTCTCTACCTCTCAGCGACGTCACCTTTTATCTTCTCGTAGAATACGGGGTTTTTTTCCTCCCCCCTTTTTAATAGCATTATTAAGACCCTTCATGTTCAGAGAAGCACACTTAATTGTCTGAGTCATCATTATTCACATGCACCTTTTATGTTCCGGGAGGCCTCTCCAATTGATGTTTAAGTGAAGGTAATATATCTAGGAGAAAAAAGTGTATGTTAATGCAGTGGCCGGCTGCTACTAGAACTTGTACATCATTATGCTCACTTCGGTCTACGTGGTGTGCCGGTTTGAGATCCAGCTACACTTTCATAGTATCGGTTGCCGAAGACCAGGAGGACCCTAAATCTAATGAGAGCTGTGAGTTTATTAGGTCCAACAGCACTGAATTCATTCCCTTATAATGGAAAATGTGCAATCATTTACCGTGCAAAAGGGTTTAAAAAAAAGAAAAGAAATAGTTCCACTGGCGAAGCTTAATGAAAACCCGAACGGACAGAACTTGATGCAGGAGGATTGTACAGCTTGTCTTGAGAGGCATCACACCCACACAAATCCTCCGTTCCTAATTCTCAATCAAGTCAGTGGAGGATAACATCTGACAAGGCTGGGAGCTGCCCATCCTCACTTACAAAGAGCATGGCAGGAAGGAATCCCAAACAAATGGCTTGGATGGATTGCGAGCGGTTGTCAAGCTTGTTAGTGTGTACGCGCATCATTTCCAGAGTTGAAGGGAAGGAGAGCCCCCATTTCAGCTACGGGAAAAGCGACGGCCGAAAGGGAAACTGTCACCGAATTCTCTCTCTCTCCACATTATGCCGACAAAGGTGTCTTGAGTCTCTCTCCAGTCAGGAAATTGGCCCTGCAGTCTTGAGGAAGCCGAAGGAACCGCTAATTAAACGGTAGCTCCAACTTGCAGGCAACGAGCGGAAATAGCCCGCGATGGCGTAGCTCTTGAGAAGCATGCTGTTGGGTGCCAATGAACGCCTTGTGCTTGGAACGACCCTGGATGAAATTGCCTGGCCTGTAGAGAGGAGGGTCCTTTCAGTTCCGCCGGAGGCACAGATGACAGGGATCCCTGAGTGACGGTTTTCCAGAACGAGATGCCAGAAGGCGTTGCCAATTCATTTGCGCCCAAATAAACTCTGTTGAGCCTCTTCGTTTCTAATCAAGCGCTCCATTTAGAACACCCTGACAGCAGAGGAGAACTCCTTATCGGTTTTGCGGCTGTGCCGCTCCCACCCCTGTCACTTTCTCTCTCCAAGCATGTTCTGTGTAACATGTAATTTGTATGCGTCGCAGCCGGTGTTGGCTTGAAGCATGGATGGGGAAGCAAGATTTAACCATCCCTTTAAAAAATGAGACGGTGAAGAGACATGATTATACCACAGAGTTTTGAGTTTCGAACCTCCAGGCTTGGAAGTATGCTAAACAAATGAACACACGTGTACCCAACCCAAAAATTTTCTTAAAAGGCTCTGGTTGCTTTATTTATTGCAGTTTAATCTTGACTGTATCCAAAATGGAGTTTTGAAGCTTGCTGTAAATCTTATCTGTGCCATTACTGAGCTCTGAAATTCCAGTCTGATTTTGAAGGTAGGGATTGTCTCACCTGTGGGCCAACAGATCAGTGCCTTGCTTCCTATCGGTGGGATACATAGATTCCAAATACACATTTCTTCTGCTTTGTCCATAAATGGAAGCTCTGATCTAATTGTTGGCTACATAGTGCTTTTGCATGTAACCAACCGGTATACAAACATTGGCCTTTACCTGAGAAGCCTGGTCTTGTCTACGGATGTAGTCAGACGACAGCTGGATTTAGACTACTGCAATGACTCCTGTGTGGGGCTGCCCTTGAAGACTGTTTAGGAGGTTTCCATGGCAGTCCCCCATCCAAATATTAACCAGTGCTGACCCTGATTAGTTTCTGAGGTCTGATGGGATTGGGCAGATCTGGGCCCCCCAGGTCAATAGGGATAAGGACTTTTCCATTCCGGGACATCATCTCTGAAACACCATCCTCATTATTGTTTTCCGGGCACTGAGCCCATTTACTGTTTCCTACCAATCTCAGCTTGTGCTTAGTTAGACTGTTGAGGTATTTGTTCCTTCAGGATTCCCCCTCCATGATGGATTCCTTTTGACTGTTTCAGCAATTAGAGCGGCTGGATTCCGCTTCTTGTTTTCTTGCAAAGGATAACTTGAGGGCTTTCCTTTTTTCCGTCTATTATTCACTTATTTATCGTTGTCTTTGCTCTGTTGCTGACTGCCGTATTCTTGGGAGCCAGGAGCCATTTGACTGAGGTATGTGGTTTGTGCATGTCCAAGGTCTTTTAAATACACACGTTTCTTCAGAGCATCGCGCCCCTTATTATAATCTGTGGGAGAAAAACAGTTTTGCCTGAAATGAAGGATCTCGCGGGGCAAAAATGAAAGATTTTGTGTTTTGTTTGTAGCATTCACAAATGGGTATTTCACTAGTCTTTCTACTGAGTGCTGTGCTGCAGTTTAAGTCTGATGTCTTTCATCAGAGGGGAGAGGAAAGCCCTCTTAAGGGCTTCAGTGACACCAAGTTCCTGCCTCAAGATTTATTACCTTGGAAATGAGCAGCAAAACAATGCGTAATGCAGAAGGAAACAAAACGGGTAATGAGAATACTTTATAGACCATAGTTTCATTATTCCACAGCTCATGGCTTAATCAGATGGTTTAATGTAAAACGGCGTTAGGGAAGGTCGGACTGGAAGGACACCTGACACTTGAAAGAAGGACGACAAAGAGGTCAGAATCAAAAAGAACCGGTTGGTTGACAGAAGAAAGTTCACACACGTCCTTCCGAGTTGAAGGCGGTTTTCCTGCACTTTTATAACAAGAATTTTACTTTTCGATTGATCCCCCCCCCCTCAATGTAAAACGTTGCACAAGGAATCCAGGACAATGTGTCAGATGTGGTTGAGTTCAGGTGGGTACTTGGTAGAGGTGCTGCACAGACTGTGAAAGGGGTGATCACTGCACCCCGGGAGACATGCACGAAGCAAAGTTACTTGCAGAATTTTAAAATACCTGCTGCCTGCTCACTTCTTGATGCTGAGAGTGCTTTCACATGCATGCCATTTCGGCTTCAAACAGCAACAGAAGCTAAACGGGCCCATTTGCTCCAAGAATAAGGCCATATGTTTTGCTGATAAACATAGCTTGTTATTTTAGGAAGACCTTGAATCTGGTAAGCATCCTCATTATGCTGGGTGCTAATCTGTGACCCTCTGGAGAAAATGGATGTTTTGGGGGCGGGGCACTGTGGTCTCTCCAGGCTCCACCCCCAAAGCTCCAGGAATGGGACCTGGCAACCCTACTATGAGGTGAGCTAGGCTGGGATTGTGTGTGGGTGCTCAGGGTCCCTGTGAAGGGCCATCGCTTTCCCAGCTTCCCACCCACCCTGTCATAATTTCCAAAAGCAGTTGAAGGAGTCACTTTTTGTTATGGCTGTGGGTTGCAAGTGGTCAATAAGGCAACATTAACCAACAACTGTGCTGGGTTATGTGCTGCTGTGACAGAGGAAGCCTGAGGAGGTAGCATAGTAACCCAAGGTGATTTCTACTCCTTCCCCCTCCCCTTCATCTTCAGAGATTCACACCAACCCCTTCTTTTCCCAACACGCAAAAATAAATGTATTGTCCCTTCTCTAGGAGGACTCAATG
The DNA here is from genome assembly GCF_049243985.1 of Paroedura picta. NCBI lineage: Eukaryota > Metazoa > Chordata > Lepidosauria > Squamata > Gekkonidae > Paroedura > Paroedura picta. Next base: position 21,550,160 of record NC_135385.1, read on the forward strand.
CTCAGTGGTTTTTTTTGGGAGAAGGCAAGGCATCTAACAAGTGTTTGGTCATTAACAGCAAGATGCAGAAGAACTCTTCTTGTAAACAGAATTTCACATGCTTCCTGAAATGTCAGGGTGTTTCTGTCAGAGAGAGAAAAAGAATGATCTTAAAGCTGAGAATCTCAACCTGTTGAAACAGGGTTGCTCATCTCTTGGTGTATTTCCCTCAGTTCCCTCACAGATCCATAACCTACTCTTGCACAAAGGTAACGCAGGATACCTGCTCTCTTCCTGCATCTTACCAGTCCAGAGCCCTATGTCCTTATACTAAAGATATTTTTTCACTGGGTGAATCCAGTAGATATATCAAGATGGATGGCTGTGTTTGTCTGCAGCAGTAGAAAAAAGCAAGAGTCTGCAGCTTGCTTTTTTGATATTTTGATTGCCTCTGTCACCCTGTCATGTGTCTGCAGTCAGGACAGTCCCTTGTCATTTTGTACCTAAAAGAAAGAAGTGGAGCTGTTTCCTTAATATGTAAATAATAAACTGAGCTAAAGAGGGAAATGATGCTACAAAAGCCAGTGAAACCATTGGTTTGTTTCTGTGTTTTGAGTAGAAGGGGTGGGAGGATGGCCCTCAGTGTTCTTAGAAAGAGGAGAGCCATTAGCAAATGTTTGTTTTCTTTTTGTGCTGTTATTGGTGGTGTTTATGAGGCAGTTTACAGAAACCTCATGGCTGACGGGCTAAAATTGACCATGGTAACTTGCCTCCCAAGACACTTATGCTGTGCTGTGGAAGACTGTAAATTTTTACAATCAATTTTCTTCATTAATGTAGTATGTCGATTTACCATTTTAGGGAGGGCTGATGGGTAGCAGGCCAGTTGCGTTTTTCTTTAAAGGCCTTGCTATCCCCCTCCTCACGACTCAAGAGCAGTTGTTATCAGTCATGAAGAGAAAAAGGACCCTTTCCCTATGAACAAAGCTCTTCTTTGCACTGCAGGTAGGCAGAATCTGACACTGCTCTTTAGCTGGTTGTGGGTGCTGTATCTAGGCTCAATTTTGGTTATTGGTACCTGAGAGCCTCTCAATATGGGTATATCACATAGACAGGGGGAGGGCACAAGAGATTCCAGCTGGGGCCAACTGGCTAAAAGCAGCTGTTCTTGCTTTGAGGCTGCCCCAGCTTCTATCCGTTTCCCATCGCAGCCTTTCCAAGAAGGTCGAGGTTTTAATCTGTCAACCAGCTCTCTTCTTTGGCAGCTTATAGTGTTTTCTCTGGCTTATTGTTCCTGCTGGGTCCATGGAAACACATGCTAGAGTAAGTCTTCTGAAGGTCCTCTTGCTTTAAATGAGAGCCGGCGTGGCGTGGCGGTTTAACAGCAGTGGCCTCTAATCTGGAGAGCCGAGTTTGATTCCTCACCCCTCCTCTACATGCAGCCAGCTGGGCGACCTTGGGCCACTGTCACCCAGTTCTCTCAGAGCTCTCTGAGCCCCAGTGACCTCACAGGATGTCTGTTGCGGGGAGAGGAAGGGAAGGCAATTGTAAGTGGCTTCCAGACACATGAGGCTGCTGGGCGACCTTGAGATAGTCACAGTTCTTCTATAGCTCTCTCAGCCTCACCTACCTTGCAGGGCTTCTTTGAGTTGTTACTTAAGAAGCCACAGCTGACCTATGGTGACCCTGTGAGGTTTTCAAGGTAAGAGACATTGTGGTGGTTGGCCATGGCCCACCTCAGTGCCCCAGTCTCTAGGGTTGCCAGCTCTGGGCGGGGAAATTACTGATGATTTTGGGATGGAGCCTAGGGAGGGGCGAGGCCTCAGTTGGGCATGATACCATAAAGTCCATCCTCAAAAGCATCAATTTTCTCCATGGGAACTAATCTCTCCAGCCTGGAGATCAAACGTAGTAGTGAGAAATCTCCAAGCCCCACCTGTAGATTGATCAGCCTCATTACAACCCTGCATTTGGGCACCCCTCCAAATACCAAACAGGGATGACCCTGCCTAGCTTCTGATGAAATCAGGCTAGCCCTGCCATCTGGCTTCCGGCTCTCCTGAGAGGACTGTCCTGCAAATAGTCGCACAGTGCCATTGTGAAAACTGTGTGCCTTTCGTAGCCACAGAGCTTTCCACACATTGTGTGTGGACAGGCAGACCCATGAATGAGCAGCGTTGTCTAGAAATTCAATCATTTTTCCAGGGTAGAGGTGACAAGCAGAATTTCAAATTGCTGTGCCACTGCCGTCGTCATTCCATTTCTAATAGCAAATGTGGTCTGACTTTTATTTCCATCTAATAAACCACAATGATGTAACCACCCGTTCCAGGGTGAGGATGATAAAACAGACGTCTGCTTCACCCAAGAGGAAAGACTTAAACTTTTTGTTTTAAGAGATGAAACACCTAATAGGTATATTAGTGTGTATGTATGCACACAACTAAACTTTATAGTGCGATCAATCCCCTCCCCCCCCAAAAAGAAAGTCATTTTTATTTTTTTGTTTTAAAAGCCCTACTTGCCTAGAAAATCTATTGGTGGAACATGACTTCCTGAGCAGCCATCAGTAATGCATTAGAAGATCTATGAAAGCCCTGCTGAAAGGGATTTCTTTTTATTCTACTGAACTGAAACATCCTAGAAGGCAAATGCTACCACTTTTAAGTAATTGTCTTGCTTCCGTACGCTCTGGGGATTTGTGCGTTGCGCACAATTGAATATTGCCCTTTTTGTGTGGGTGAGCTGAGTGCTACTGGATATCAAATGTCTTGCTTCCAGCTGCAAATTTTGTTATCTCTCTCTTTCTGGGTACCTCTCCAATGTCCGTCCTCTAATTTAGCGTGGAGAAATATTATCTCCTTGTGTTGTACGCATCAAGAGTCATTTCTTTCACTGGTTCACAAGAACCAGTGATAACTCCAAAAAAAAAAAAAAGTAATAGTAGCAGTAGAAGTAGAGTTGGTTTCTATTCTCCGCTTTCCACTACCCAAAGGAGTCTCAAAATAGCTCACAATCGCCTTCCCTTCCTCTCCCCACAGCAGACACCCTGTGAGGTAGGTGAGGCTGAGAGAGCTCTGACAGAACTTCTCTTTGTGAACAGGACTGTGACTAGCCCAAGGTCATCCATGTGGAGGAGTGGGGAATCAAACCCAGCTCTCCAGATTAGCAGCCGCAGCTCTTAGCCACTACATCCAGTATGAAACTAAGCCTTTCGCCTACCAGTCAGGTGTATAGCCACAAAGAGTCAGACAGCAAAACAAAGCCCTACCTCTGAAAGAATACAAGAGTAGAGGGCACAGATAGGCGGAGGGATGATTTCTTGCAGCAGCTGAGATTCCCCCCACCCCCATGTCTGGGGAAAGCAAGCTGAATTCACTAGGCTGCCTGGCGCCCTCGAATCTATAAGCATTCAGGATTCATGTTAACATCAGAGCGAGCGAGCGAGCGGGAGAGAGGTGCGAGTTCGTTTCAAAGGGAACAAGCGAAAACTCAAGAAACCATGCACCCGTTGACGGGACAGCCTACCACATCAAGGCTTCTGGATGCTAGTCGTGGCAAGAAAGCGTTTAATACCTTGGCCTTGAAAACCAGAGCCCCGGGGCACATCAGAGCCCGGGCTCCATTGCCAGTTAGCACTCCTTGCTTCCCATTAGGCATGAGCTCTTTCTGCAAGGCCCTGGACATCTGCCATCATTAACGTCTCGTAAGCCCGTGGAGAGAAAGGGAAGAGCATGTAACAGACACCCCCCCCCCACACACACACACATACTGGCCCCTTTCCCCAAACACATTCCCCTCTCCCCAAACATTAGGCTATTCAAGGAGGCGCTGCTGCTATGCCACTGTGACCTGGTTTCCAGGTAAGTAAAAAAAAAGCCCACGAAACCCAGCACACCTTGTCAGCAGTAACAAGGCACCGCGAATAAAGCCAGGATGATAAAAGGCAGAGAGGCTCCTTAGACAAGATAGCGCCTGTTTCCTGTGAGCAGGGAGTGTTGAAATAATGATGGGCGGCAGCAGGGGAATACAACGGGTTCAAAGGGTGGGGGGGGGTTGACTTTCAAAGTGAATCGCGGCGCAGAGAGCCATCTCTGGCTTCCTCGGTAGAGATTAGCACCCGCGCCTGTTGTTTTATTCAGTGCCATAATGATTTAAAAAAAAACGAGTTTTACTTCCGTTCCTCATCACCCCGTCCACTTCTGCGGTGGCTAGTAGCTGCAAGGGTTGGTTGTCGCTGCTGTGGGTCGCCTTCAGTGTCTTTTTGTTTTGTTTTGTTACGAGGACCTTACGTAACGGTATATGGGTGCGAAAAGCAAGGCTATGCTGCCAAACCGTCAGCATCGTTATTAGTGGATTTCTCATGCCTGTGATAACATTAAAGGATAGCGGATATTTTGCTCCTACCACCATTTGTAGCTCTTGCGTTAGCGGAAGACGGGAAAAGGGAGCTGGAAATAGGGCCACCAGGAACCACTGCAGTGTCTGCAGAGGAAGGGGGCACTCTCCAGGGGTTTCTCTACACTTACCCAAACCCAGAAGAGTATCCAACATGCTGATGTCCCCTGAAAGTGAGACTGTCGCATCGGAGATGTTGGGGGTGATGCTCTGGCGTTTGGGGAACCTCAATGGTAAAAAAATCAGCCTCAAACAATAGAGTTTTGCCCCAAACCCAGAGTGACCACCCACCACCACCACTACCACCCTATGACCCTGATGTGTCTACGTCACTTCCAGGTGATGTCAGCACATTGGGAGAAGTCCAGGAAGTCTACACAGCACATGGGTTTTTAGACAAAATATTGTAGCCATGGTTGAAATCTCTGCTAAGAAGAAGCAGGCTTCTGTGCAGTCCCACGTGGGAGAATGGCGAGATCACTCATCCCGGGGGTGGGGGTGGACTTATACGTTGAAATGTCCTTACTGCTTCCACATGCCCTTGAAACAAAGCCCACACTCACATTCTGCAACTGAACAAATAGATCCTTCTAACAAAGTCTCAAAGCACGGCAGTCTGTTGACCTGGGGCAGATATAAGAAGCCCCTTTACCATTGGGGCAGTTTGGGGCAGATGTTCTGGCACGGATGCGAAGTATCCCGAGGAAGTGGTGCATCCCCAGAGTTAGAGCGTTCAGAGCTCTCTTGGTAGCGGCACGGCAGCCATCAATGTCATCCTAGTATTTTACCGCAGTCCTTTTCATATACGTCAGGACTAATTAGATAAACTCTGACAGCTTGATGGTTTTGATCAAGTCCATGTGCTCCCGTTTCATTAAAAATTTGCAAATGATGGAAGTGTTTTCATACTTCAGCTTTGCCGTGTCGATAAGGATTAGGGGCTTTATGAGCGTGTTTATGGATTATTAAACGTATATTGGGTAGCAAGGCGGGGCCTAGACACAGGCTCGTTCGGAGTTAGCAATGAAAACAGCTCGTGGTGACTTCTCTGGCCTAGTTTATTCATCTCTGTTGTGGTTGGTCATAGATGTTAAAAGTGGACACCATGATGATGGTTGTAGGGGTGGAAAGGGTCAAGCAGCAGCCGACCTGTGGGGGACCCCATGGGGTTTTCAAGGCAAGAGGTAGTCCTGCCTGCCTCTGCACAGCAACCGTGGACTTTCCTGTTGGTCTTCCATCCAAGCACTATCCACAGTCAACCTTCCTGAGCCTCTAGCCTGGGCCATCCCAGTTAGGGCAAGAAGAGAACAGAGGTAGTTTCCCACAGCCTGCCTCTACGTAGTGACCCTGTAGTTCCTTGTCAGTCTCCCATCCAAGCATATCCAGGGTCGACCCTACTTAGCTTCTGAGATCTGCTGAGTTCGGGCTAGCCTGGGCTACCCAATCAGGCTTTACATTATCATAAGATGGATGTAGTTGTGAAATGGCCAACAGATCAATGTGATCCTAAATCTTCTTGACTAGCCTAGAAAGACTTTTTTTGTCTAGAGGTGGAGGGAAGGAGGCGGGGGAAGGTTAAAAGAGTCTTTGGTCACCTGACAAGAGTATTTCGGCATCTTTTAAAAAAACTAATTCTGATGGACGTGGAAAAAAATGCAGTGGAAAATAGAAACAGCTGCAATTAAATAGATGCATGGCAGTATTAGTAAACGCTATAATACATGGGACATTAAAATCAATAACAGAGAATGTTGTAATTGGGAATTTAAAAGTTACAAGAGCATTCCGTTGCCAAAATCTAGGAATGCTGTGCAAAATATACTTTAAAAAGTAATCATGAGTTATCTCCCATCTCTTGGGGAAGGGGACACAATGGTGCATATGTACGTACAGGTGTATGAGTGACTTTCCATTTAGGCCACTTGGTGCATTTTATGAGAAAATCACAATAAAACCAAGAGCATTTTCCACTGAAACCATTCATGCGATTTTAAAATGCGGCTTTTACAGGCAGCCTCAGTGTTGGTTGGCTTCTGTGTGCTTCCTCTCCCCCCCCCCCCATGCCTTTTATATTCAGGTTGTCATACTGCCACAGATTGATGTCCCTGACAGATTATCACATTTTCCCGTGACAGATCTAGCATTTTTGCATCTGAAGACTGGCAGCCTGCATCTCACAAAGTGTGCAACCTTAGTGTTCTGGGTCTGAAGAACATAAGCGCTGTGTAATAAGATCAGTTTTGACTCTTTGGCATTTCACATAAAACGATGCAAACTAATTTTCCGTCCCTCCTGGTCTGAATGTTTCGGGGAATGCACGCTTCACTAATCAAGATGCATTTCAGACTCGGGGTCCCAGGATTGGCACCTGCAAACGTCATGTCCTCCCCTTCTTTGGAAGATTTACGATAAGAGATTTCGCTGTAGCACAGGGACAGGGATGTTGTAGCAGTTAGAAATCGTGCAGTGGGTTGCAAGTGATGGGATGTTGTGTGTGGGTTTTGAAAACAAAATGATTTTTTCCCCCCTCTTCTGAAAGCACAATTTTACTTTCAAAATGCTCTTCTGCAATAAGCTTAATTATGTTTATCTTTCAGTGGTGCGGCTTTGTGGGCCGTAGCCATAAGCCTAAAATGATGTTTATCTATATTTTGTTTCTCGCACAAATCAGTTCCTGTTTCTCAATCATGCTGTAAAGAGCAGCAAATAATATACCAGCAATATATTCATTTGGTAGCAGTTTTTAATTTTACATTAAACAGAGGCTTTCCAAAGTCACATCTGCATAAGAAATACATAAACGGGGTTAGATCAGGCTCTATGGGACCCAAGTCTGAATTCCTGTGTTGCCATAGAAGCTCATCAGGTGACCTTGGATTAGTCTTTCAAGTTTCAATCTTATAGAATCATAGAATAATACAGTTGGAAGGGACGTCATGGGTCATCTAGTCCAACCCCCTGCATTATGCAGGACACTCACATCCCTATTGCTCATGTATTGTAACCTGCCACCCCTTTGCCTTCACAGAATTAGCCTCTCTGTCAGATGGCTCTCCAGCCTCTGTTTAAAAATTTCCAAAGATAGAGAACCCACCACCTCCTGAGGAAGCCTGTTCCACTGAGAAACCGCTGTGTCAGGAACTTCTTCCAGATGTTTAGACAGAATTTCCTTTGAATTAATTCCATCCCATTGGTTCTGGTCCGTCCCCCTGGGGCAAGAGAGAACAATTCTGCTCCATCCTCCACCTGGCACCCTTTAAAATACTTGAAGATGGTTATCAGACCCCCTCTGATAGGATGGCTGTTATAAAATGGAAAAAGTGAGAACGATGGGATGTAAATATCTAATTTTTTAAAAAAATCAGTTATTTATTAAATTTCCATACAGCTACCTAAAATAAGTTGATTTTTTTCCTCCTTAGGTGTTCCATAGATGCTCCCCAAGTTTTGATTCACTTTATGGCCTTCACCCAGATGATTTTCACCAGGTTTTTAAATGTTGATCAGCTCCTGTCATTGTAGTTTGCAGTTTTCAACTCGTCTTGCCTTTTGGAAGCTGATATATTTACACACAGTATAAATCTCTGAGCACGCTGTATTATTATTCATAAGTAGGAAAATTGCTCTCTGGATAATTTATGAAACAGCAAGAGTCCGTGGGGATGTGGCTTGCTTTAGCAAGTCCGCACTTTTCTTTTTTTTGGCAGATAGTTAGCAAAGAGATTAACGGAAGCATGTAAAACGTTTGAAAAGTGAAGGTAAAGGAAACTGGCTAGGGAAAAAGCCATTTCCTGAAAAACCCAGTTGGACAAATGTTTAACAGTGCTTGCCCTTAAGAATTAAATGATCAGTATTATCTCCTCGGTGGGATGTGGATGGGGTGGTGGGCACTGGACTGAAATCTTAGACAACAGACCAGTTTGTAAAATAAACACATGAAGAAAAATGACTTTGAGAAGAGTACTTACTGCTTATGTACTGAGCTTAACTTTTTAAAGACCAGTAACATTTGTAAGAAGCAGGCTAATGGGAGTTATATTAGCAGAATCAGGCCTGGTTTGGACCACTGAACCTTGCAAGAGGAGAAGCTGAATGGAGTACGGGCACATGAAAAGTGAGGAAGAGCAGGGGGAGGAGGAGGAAGAAGAGCTGTTTATTTATACTCTGCTTTTCACTCCCCAAAGGAGTCCCAAAGTGGCTTACAAACTCCTTTTCCTTCCTGTCCCCAACAGATACCCTGGGAGATAGGTGGAACTGAAAGAGCTCTGAGAGAGAGAACTGGGACTAACCCAAGGTTGGCCAGCTGGCTGCAAATGGAAAAGGAGTGGAAACTCAAACCCAATTTTCCAGATTAGAATCCTTTGCTCTTAATTACTACACCATGCCAGTTACTCTAGGGTGTAGGAGACAGGCTCAAGTTCAGTCAGTCTATTTTGAAGAGCAGGAACAGTTATTTGATTCAAAGCAAAAACCCGGGTGGATGAAGCATGGCTTTGCGTGCAAGAGGTTGCATAATACAAACAACACACTCACACACAACCCTGTGATTAGTTCATTTACTTCATCATCTCTGAATACCCAAGCAGTTGGCTAAGGAGCTTTTCAGAATCGTAGAATAGAACCATAGAGTTGGAAGGGGCCATACAGGCCATCTACTCCAACCCCTCCTCAATGCAGGATCAACCTAAAGCATCTAAGATAAGTATCTGTCCAGCGGCTGTTTGCGGATTGACAGGGAAGCAATGCTGAAAATCATAGGACTTGCCTGTGTAGAATATAAGGGGACCTGAGTGTAGGGATGTCAGCTTCCAGGTGGGACTTGGGATGCCCTGGAATCATTGTGCAGACTAAAGAGATCAATTCCCCTGGATAAAACGGCTGCTTTGGAGGGGGCAGACCATAGCATTATACTCCACCAAGGTCCCTCCTCGCCTCAAATTCCACCCATTCTGGGCGCCACCCCAAGGTCTCCAGGTATTTCTCAACCCAGATCTGGCAACCCGAAATGGGTGGTATCGAATGAAAAATCTGGCAGGACCCAACCCCATGGGCTTTGCTTAGCAAGGTTTGAAGCAGAACAGCCTCCTAAGTTGAAGGAAGGGTCTTTAAGGTGGGGGCAGATGTTCGGCTTTGTTGAGCGGCTTCTTATGGCCATGGATTCTCACACCTAGCAATCACAAAGTCACCGTTCAAGACATCTGAGCCACAAGCTGTCTTAAAAATTAGTTGTGTTTCTGAAAAGGCAGCGTAAGCAATCCAGAAGAATCTGAGGCTGCTTTTTTCTCCCCCCCCCCCCCAAAGACTGTGGCTATCTTCAGGAATGATGATTCCTCCATGGCAGGGCAAGATGAAAACGACAGTACAAGGGAAATCCGTTTTCTGTATATCTGGTTCCTGGCAGTTGTCAAGACCCCTTCATAGATCTAAAAATTGACATTTAGCTTTATTTTTTAAAATTCAATATGTTTATTGCAGTAGATCTGGCAAAGAAGGGGATCGAAAAGATGGCAATTAGTTCCTCTCACTGTTGTTTTAGGGCTTTAATATGCATCACTGGTATATAACGTGGACCTCAGAGGCACCATCTGCATTGATGTGCTTTGGTTTGTAAATGCTCCTGGCCGAAATCCAAGTAGAAATAGAATTATGTACAGCAGTTAAAAAAAATCACTGTACATATGTGTCTGGATACAAGATTGGAGTCTTAGACCGCAGCGCTTAATTGTGTTGGGGGAAGGTCTCCCGTTGCATCGCAGCCTTTCAAAAGAAACCCACCCCAAATATATGAAGTGTTTTGCGTTCACAAATCAACGACGCAGGTTGCTTTCATGCCATGCTTGTTCAAACTGTTCTGAGCAGCTGGCTGTGTGATGTTGGGAAAGTAAGACTGGGCTCCACAGACTTTTGCTCTGATGGAGCAGCGCAGTTCTTAGGGCCTTGGCCAAGAATCAAACTTGTGGCTCGCGATTTGAGGACATTTGTTCAGAACACAGATGGGGGAAATCCACTTTGCAGCCGAGCGTCACACCGGCATCTCACCTGAAACAAAAAAGGACGGTTCGGAGATGATTCAACTTAACACCGAATGAGGTTAAAAAGTCCTTTGGGGCTTGTTATTTTAGCGCGTTCCGGCCACTGTATTTGATAGCCAAAGTACTGCCCGTGAAGCACGGTTCAGCTGGGATGTTTGCTGCCAGCATTACAAAGCAGCTACGTGGGCTTCAGCCGAGGGATGTGTTAGTTTTGTGGGTTTAACATCCCTGACACTTAATAGGATTTGGAATTTCACTTCAGCAGCTGCTTTTATTATGTGACACTATAGCTGAATACCTGGGAGTTAAAAATGAAATTAACAAAGACAGTGCTAAATTATTGATGTTTCCGCCTTTTTCTTCTCCTCTCACAAAGGCGCTCTGTGGGCTTTCCTTTCTCCGAGTCCTTTCCTTCCCCGGATTGATTGATGTGAAAATAAACGTACAATCTGTCTGAGAGTATACGGGGGGGGGGGGAAGCCGAGGGAAGTTGTCAAAATGCAGAATGCGGTGGTTTCACAGAGCAGAGTAGTCTGCCTACAGTTGCGGAAGTTAATTACATTCGAACGGTGGCGGGTTTGAAATGGCCGGCAATAAAATGACGTTCCTGGGTGGGTGAAAATCTGCAAGCAAATTTATTCTTTGTCCTTTGGTATCTGATGCTGCAGACTATGGCAAGTAGAAGAAGAAGAGTTGGTTCTTATATGCCGCTTTCCCCTCCCCGATGGAGGCTCAAAGCGGCTTACAGTCGCCTTCCCATTCCTTTAAGCCCTCCCCCCTTAAAATTCCTTATCTTGAATGATAAAATAGAGACCCTTGGGAAGCCTCAAAACTGCTTATGGCAGTTTGATCACACCTCAGATGATCCCTACCTACTTGGCAAGAACTGAAGAGTTTTGTTCTGCAGTATGAAAGTCGTAGGAAGCTGTTGACTTCCACAGACAGCTTCCTCCCCCCTCCCCCCTGCGAGTTCGGCACGCTAAACTTGCAAAGGCATCGGGAGTCATTTAAAGAACACCTCCCACGGCAGCTGATAGTGACAGGCAGGGCGCTCTTTAAATGCTTTCCAAAGACTTTGCAGTCAGCCCTTTGTTTACCCAGTTCTCCCTGTGGACTGAATTGCCTCAAACCAGAGGCTTCCCAGCTCCTGTCAGTTTTCCCCTCGGGGATTAGTTGAAAGCTGCTCTACCACCCTTTGGATATTAATCTAGTCCTACCTCCTCCTCCTTGGCGGTGTGGGCAGCCATGGCTCCCTGTCAGAGCACTTCCCATCCATGCAGAACGACACAGGTTTAACCCCTTTCTACTCCAATTAAATAATCAGACAGTAGGTGATGAAATGGAGGGCCTCTCTTGAGATCCCGGAGGGCTGTTGCCTGTGGAGTAGACAGACTAATGTTCTGACTCTATATAAAGCAGGTTCATGTGAGGGGCACCGTATCTTCCTCCCCCCAAAATTTAGAACTTCTGCGTCTGTCTTCAAAACCTTTCAAAACATTGGCTGCGTTTACGAGCCATGTGATGACAATAGGCTTCTGGATGAGATCTCTCTGGAGACAAACATCTCTGGAGCTTTGGGGCGATGCGCTTTAGACTTGCTACAACTAACAACACAAATAAGTCAGACATTTCAACTTTCTGCCCCTTAACTGTGCAGGGCAATACCAGGAAGAGTCCATTATGGGACGGCCTGCGTCTTCCACTGGGAGCCTAATTGTGAAGACACTCTGGCTGGAGACAGGGGGGCCCAAACTGTGTCTCTCCTGATGTCCATGGGCTGCAGTTACCATGAGCCCATGCCAATTCGCCATGCTGGCAGGGGCACATGGTAATGGTAGTCCATGGACAGCAGGAGAACTTCAGCTTGTCCACCCCTGGTCCACCTAAGAAGAAGGAAGCAAAGCAGAGGAAAATGGCATTGGCATGTCAGAGACATTGTGGGACAGGAATGTTTGGGCAAGACCCCACGAATTAGAATTTGCTTCAGACCATAGAGTTTTGTCTCCAAACCAGTGTCACACAGCCAGCTGGATGACCTTGGCATGTTGATGTCACTTCTGGGAGACGACAGCATGTTGCGATGTTCTTCTGGGTTTTTGGTGAGGTGGGGGAGGTACATCTGGAAGGCAGGGGGACTCTACCTTCCATATGAGTGTTATAATACCAGTTTGCTTGAAAGGGCTGCCATTGAGATAATATATGTGCAGGGCTTTGAATGCCATAAAGCATTATAGGAATGTTAAGTACTACATTTTGCAGGAAAGCGGGAGAAAAATACGAAACCTTTAATGGTATCAGCCAGCACTCTTCCTCCCCCCCCCCTCCCCGCTTTGGGAATGAAATTACTCATTTGTTTAGGTGAATTCTGGATCCTCTTTTGGAAGACCAAAGCTGCCCGGGCAGCGAGATTGTTTTCCTCCTGCTGCACGACGGCTCACTGCGGCAATGAACGTCTCCTTTATTAATTTAACGTTTGTGCGAGGTTTCCCTTCTGCATGTTTCAGTGTGTAGTTTACTGTCAATTTCTTTCCCACAGAAGGTACGCAGCGAGATGGCTCCTTAGTGCTTTGAGGCCTATAATGTTCCAAGAGGTGTGCAAAAATCCTTCATCGTGCATTATTCCGCGGTTTCCTTACTGCCGTTGTTAGCTCTAATCAGAAGTAATAGTCCTTTTGGGGAAAAGTTCACACAGGCTGAATTTTCTCCCCCCCCCTCCCCCATACACACACACACCATGTGAATTTAGTTTTCTGTAGTATCGGAGTGGGTCATCGAGGATTTTGGCATATGCTGAGGTATCTGCAGTCTAACTGAATTGTACTTCTGCATTCGCCGGGTGGCAATAGATAGTTGAAATTCTGTGCCTTTGGATCTTAAGTTGAATCCTGTGGTTATCATAGGTCTTTCAATGATCCGCAGCTGGTACAAAACAGTAGATCTGGCAACCCTGAGGCACTGGTGCCTCTTCTTTCAGCCCCACAACCACCACTTACCCACAGACTAGCAATGGGTACTAGCAAAGTGGTCCAAATATTGGAGGGGGTGAGGTTCCAGGGGCCACTCTCTTCTTTTCAGCTTGATCAAGATAGTAAAAACTAAACGGTCATCTTGCTCAGCTAGTAGTATTTTCCCTGGGCTGTGGAAGCGACTCCTTCCCTTTTGTTTCAGCGGCATGACAACTGCAGATCCTCTCCCCTTGACCAATGGTGTGAAACCAAACAAGGTGCAGAAAAATGAATGGGGCCTTTAAGAGGACCCCAGTCTTCTCTTCTCTTCTCTTCTCTTCTCTTCTCTTCTCTTCTCTTCTCTTCTCTTCTCTTCTCTTCTCTTCTCTTCTCTTCTCTTCTCTTCTCTTCTCTTCTCTTCTCCATTAGCACAGTTTAAGAGGATCATTCTGAAGCTGAGGTCACTTGCAGCTCGTGTGTCACTTGAGATGCGCACCTAGAACATTGTTGTTTCATGAAAGGGGAGGGGGGCATGCAGTTTAAAACCAGGCTTCACCTTCCAACTTGGAAATGCGCCATGGCAGCTCCTATCATATTTGTGGCTCCTTCCGCTGTGCATATTAAACCTGAACCAGGATGCCGTGCTGATTATAATGCCGAGTCCTTTATGGAAGGCAATGAGCAGTATTCATCTTAAAAAAAGAGACAACAAAAGTCTTTGGGATGCAGCTCAAACAATGGGAACGAGAACGTTATGAGGCTTGCCTGGGAAGTGCCAGGTAGTGGTTGAAGGCTGCCAGTTTCCAGAGCGCTGATGAAATGGCTCAATTTCCCTTGCAAAACAAGCTTGGAGCAGCGAGTATAGCAGAGCAGGAGGGCTGCCAGCTCTGGGTTGGGAAATACCTGGAGAATTTGGAGGTGGAGTCAGGTGTGGCCTACAATGACCTGCTCTTCCTCTCCCGACTTTCCCAAAATCTCCCAGCTCGCTGTGGGCGGAGAAGGAGAGGGAGAATCAAGCCCAGTTCTCTGGATTAGAGGTTTCCTTTCTTAGCCAGTACACCAAGCTGACTCTTAAAACATGATTAATGGTTTAGTCCTCCCCCCCCCCCTTATTCTTCTCCTCTTTGTGGTTCCTGGTGCTTTCCCAGTGGTCAGGAGCGATGTGCATATCAGATAGGTGGCCTTTGTGGCTGAGTGATGGATACACCCCAAAGGAACCCGGTTTGATTCCCGGCACCTTCTTTTAAAGATTCCCTGGTGGCCCTCTCTGCTGCTGCCAGTCAGAATAAAAAGTTGGCTGGCTTCTAATGGATGCTTTCTAGAACATTTCTTTTGAGAGGAACCCTGTTTTTATCTTAAGTAAGAGATAATGGGCTTTTTGTAATAGTTGTGACAGGAGGAATAAAATCAGCCTTTCCCCCCCCCCCCTAACATTTCCAGAGTTTAGTTAAGAAACAGAATGTATTTCTTTTGTCATTTTTAATTGGCAATCAATTTCCTGCTTAAAACTGAGATCCTCACGGCAGAGCTGTAGGACATACCTTTAAAAAAAAAAAAGACTCTTTCCCTGCATCTGCTGCGCATTTCAGTCTGTAGCAGGATTAGTTGGGGAGCTGATGCCGCAGTTACAAACAATGTGAGTAAAGTGAGATCCTCATTACAGAGTGAAGTGGATAATATGAATCGGTAACTGAGGATGATGGAGCTGTATATACTGTCCATTAACTCAGTAATGGCACCTCTTCTTCTGGAGATGGCGGGATTTGCAGGCACCGGCAGTTTTGCCTTGTCGAAAAGCAACCCCCCCTCCGCCGCCCCCTCCGCCGCTGCCGCAGAAATGCCTGCGAGTCGAGAGATAAAGTACCTGACGGCTGTGTTGGAATGTCAGGCATTCAGTACTTGGTAGGGATATAATTAAAGTCCCAGGCCACATGAGGGAAATCAGCATTCATGGCTTCAAAAAACGGGAAGCCACATTGGTGACGCACAGGTACAACTCAGCAAGGTGTTTCGTCCTGTTTGCATGTGTTTAAACAGTCACTTTCTTAGTGGCATGGAGCAGGATAAGAAATGCTCTCTGTCGTGCAGCCAGTGTTAATTTGGACTTTTAATGGGCAGTGCAGTAACCCTGGAGGCAGTCCTATAAGCATGATGGTCATGCCCAAACTGACCAATGGAATTCACATCTCGTACGCCAGCTGAGAGATACCTGTGGTTGGTGTGGTTAAAAGCAGTGGCCTCTAATCTGAGGTTTGATTCTCTGCTCCTCTTCTGCATGCAGCCAGCTGGGTGACTTTGGGCTAGTCATGATTCTCTTGGAGCTGTTTTTGCAGGGCAGTTCCCTTAGAGCTCTTTTAGCACCACCTACCCAAGAGGCGTCTGTTGTGGGGAGAAAAAGGGAAGGGTGCTCGTAGGCTGCTCTTGGACTCTTTGTTATGTGCAAAGCAGGGTGTAAAAAGACAGCTCTTCTGCACAACTTCTCTTTTATTTCGATTTAAGCATTTATTTCACTGATTTTTCTCCTTACGGGGGAGTCATAGCAGCTTACCAAAGACGGGAAACTGAGGCCAGATCTCATACAGCTGAAGAAGTTATCAAATTTAACTGAAATGCTGTTTTAAAACAACATCCTCGAATTGCTGCTTATTGCCTTAAATCTGCAAAGCAACTTCTGCTGTTTGCTTAATTAGCATTTGAAATAGTTTCTTTGTGTGTGTGTGTGGGGGGGGGAATGGGGACAATACCTGTAAATATTGCATCACCAGCTTCCGTATTTTGATCCAGGTGGCATTTTATGGAAATTTAAAGGCATCTCCGGGTGTTTTATATTTTTAAAACATGGATTAAGAGGTACCATCTCGTTGTACATAAAAACGTTCCCGTGGATAGATTGATGTTTAATGTGTCCGAGGCTCGGTTTTCTGTTTCGTGAAGAATGTACCGTCAAGTTCTAGAGGCAGAAACAGTTACAGACAACAGGCATAAGGCAGCATTCCACAACTCCTCTAGGTTGTCTGTGGTTTTTTAAATTTAATTTTTGATGCTGCAAATCCCTAATGCCCAGTAACTATCTCCTCTCTCTCCCTCCACACATGCAGTTGGCAGACTTTAAATTAGCAAAGGGGGGTAGTGGGGGTGGCCCAGCACAAGGCTGCTTAAAGAAAGCACAAACAGATTCCCTAATAACGGGGATCTTGAAAATGCCTGTTGAGAATGAGCAGAATGCATTTTCACCCCCTTGCTAAACAAGGGCACTCATGACTCGCTTTCTCCTTCTCCCTGGGCTGAGGGCAGGAAGCCAACAGCAGAATCCAGGAGTGGTTTAAGGATTCGCAAGGTTTGTAACACGAGAGCCAGTCTAAGGTTTTGTGGGGCTCTAGCAGAATGCAGTTACAGTGAGAGCAGCCAGACTGGGGGCAGAGGTCCTCACAACAATGGAAAGGGGTGTCATTCTGAGAGACCTTAAGGAAAGAAAAGGGAGGAAGAGAGAGGCTACAGCCCTGAACCCTGGGGGAAAGGCACCCCCTGGAAGCATGGGGTCCATAGCATATGCTACATGGGTAAACTGGCCCTGGAAAAACCATCCACACCAAGCTCTTAGATGGAAGGAGAGGAAAATAG
The DNA here is from genome assembly GCF_049243985.1 of Paroedura picta. NCBI lineage: Eukaryota > Metazoa > Chordata > Lepidosauria > Squamata > Gekkonidae > Paroedura > Paroedura picta. Next base: position 21,567,135 of record NC_135385.1, read on the forward strand.
ACAAATTCATCAAAATAGTATTTCACACCAATTTCTCAATGTGTGTCTAGGGGTCAAAGTTTACAAGACATGGACAGATTAGCCACCAGAACCCCCTGGGTTCCCACCCCACTTTGTCTGCCCTCACTAGTTCAGACCCCATCAATGTATACAAGCAATGAGGATTTCTGGTTTTGGCGCTGACATACATCACTTTAATTGAGGGCTTGGCGTGCTTATTGGCAGTCTCCCTGCCCTCTCGCCCCCTTTGTCATCTAGTGGTTCAATAGACTCCTTGCTGGGTTTCTGCTGCTGTCGAATGTATAGAGATTTTTCTTGTTTGTGCTAATGCTGTTAGTGACATGCTCCGTTTAGTGATGCGCTCTCGATTCCATCACCTCCCTTTTGCGTTTCCTTTGCTGAAGCTTGTGATCCTTCTGACTTTTGCTTTCTGAAGATTTTCTCTTGTTATTAAAGGCTTTTTCAGCTCCATCTCCTGACATTAAGAACATCAGTAGAGCCCTGCTGGGTCAGACCAGTGGTCCATCTGGTCCAGCATGCTGGATGTCCAAAAACAGATAGAGAGGCTAAGGCTTTCCCTTGCCATTGTCTCTTGGCTCTGGGATTCAGAGGCTTTAGTGTCTCTGAATGTGGAAGGTTCCCCTCACTCACCATGGCTGATCCTCCATGAATCTCTCTAATCCCCCTTTAAACCTGTTTATTCCTGTGTCCGTCACTCCACCCTCTGGCAGTGAATTCCCCATTTCAAGCACTCTGTGTAAAGTAGTATTTTTCCATCATAAGAAACAATGGAGGTTGAATGGGGGTGCACTCTCTTTGTGTCCAATCTTTTTAAAACTTGGGGTTCTTTTGAGGAGAGGCTGCAAATTTGGGGAGAACACTAGAACAAAAGCCTCTGAACATAAAGATTTTAAGTATTTAGAATAACATATGAAGACCATTTCTCACGTAAGCAGTCTGCTGAGATTTTCAGGAGGGTGAAGGTGACCTGGGAATAGCTTAAGAAACTCTCATTAACCTGAAATGTAAGAAATAAAGTCTGCACATATACTGAGTTATCTATATCGGGTTACCTCAGAATTTTTACTCCTGATTTCATTTGACCATTCCCCTCCAAGTTGAATAAAATATTTTGTTAATTTGGAATATAAAAACTTCTTGAGTATCTTTTAAGTCGGATAATTTAAAGGGGGCTCTCATTTGTTCCCTCTAGTTCCTGGGCTGAACAGAGAGCTAAAATATACTTTGTCAGAGTGGGACAGCTAGAATTCTTCAGGAAAGAAGAAAACCAAGAATCAGGGCAACTTAGACACAGAAAGGAAAGGAAACCGAGGGAAGACCTTGCTTCTGAGGGAGAGAAGCGGATGGGGCAATCATACATGGCGATAGCATGAAAGCTGTGTGATTTCATGGGATGCGGGGACTGTGATTTGCAAGATATTCCCAACACAAAAGGGTTGTTGGGCAAACGAGCGTGCGAAATAGAAAAACCCACCCGCCCATTGTGTGTAATTCAAGTGCTATTAAAGGAATTGAAAATGAGCTGGCAAGTAGCAATCGTCTTCCCCCTGCAGTCATAACAGAATGTCTGACAGGCACAAAGGAAGGCATTAGGCGGGAGCTGGGAAAAATTAAACCATAATAGTAATAATACTAATACTTGGCCTGAAGATAATTTTTCAAACAACTTTTCAGTCCTTCCAGGGCTTTTAACCGTTTAATCACCAAGCTCATCCTCCTGAACTCGGCGTCTAATTTATTTGATGCAAAGTGTGGCAGTCCAGGTCCTATCCGTAAGTCCTAAGATTTCTCCCCGAGGGGCTCTGTCTCAGCCAAGTATACTTAATCATCAGCACTGCTAGAACCAAAATTTATGTCTTGATGCAAAGTGATTTCCAAGGACATTATTTTAGCTTACTACTATTCGCTTCCATTACTAACCCAGCGGAAGAGTGATTCGGGTGGGCTGCCATGTTGGTCTGAAGCAGCAGAACAAAAATTGTGCCCCGGGGTATCTTTAAGGCCAACAGAGTTTAATTCTGGATATAAGCTTTCGTGTGCCACTGGGGGGGGAAACCAAGAATCCTGGACTGCAGTGATACAGCAAAACCTTTGGGCAGAGATGGCAGAGCCAGATTGGCAGAGCTGAAACCCTTCTCCCTTTCTGGACTAAAATAATCCTCGGGTCATTAAAAATGCATCTCTGTCATTGTCACCTTATCCGCCAGCTGTTCATTATGTTGCCCTTTTTTGGGGGGGGGGAGGGGGGAGGAACAACACTCTTTCTCGCTAATTTGTTAGTTGCTCAGTACAGCGTTTTCAAATGGACCTGCCAGCTTAACAGTTGGGAGGAAGGCATCAATTATGCGGGGAGTGCAGTAAAGCATGGCTGTGTAATATAGCTGAAAGCCCAGTGCAAGGCCTTCTTTCCCCAATAATGAGCATGCCACGACATAGCGAGGCAATGGCCATGCTTATTTATATCTGGAAACTGGTCCTCAGCTCCTCTGATACGAATGGGCTTCATACTGTTCCTACATACAGATGGTCCCCTTTGTAAATCATTTTCAGTAATGGAATAATAATAGACTAGAGCCTCTTGTGGCACAGAGTGGTAAGGCAGCAGACATGCCGTCTGAAAGCTCTGCCCATGAGGCTGGGAGTTTGACCCCAGCAGCCGGCTCAAGGTCAACTCAGCCTTCCATCCTTCCGAGGTCGGTCAAATGAGTCCCCAGCTTGCTGGGGGGTAAACGGTAATGACTGGGGAAGGCACTGGCAAACCACCCCGTATTGAGTCTGCCATGAAAACGCTAGAGGGCGTCACCCCAAGGGTCAGATATGACCCGGTGCTTGCACAGGGGATACCTTTACCTTTACCTTACCCCTCTCTTTCCCCTACATTGCACCACAAGGGGACAAACTATTATGGGGCTATTAATGGATCTAACTGTAAAAGTTAAACGTTCCAGGTCTCACAAGCACCATTAGACATTGTATCCAAACCACGTTTAGGCTATGAGATTAGTGGTTAAGAGAAGAGGCCCCTGCTCTGGAGGTCTGTGTTCTGATTCCCCACTCCTCTACATGCAGCCAGCTGTGTGACCTTGGGCTAGTCCCAGTTTTCTATGAGCTGTTCTTGCAGAGCTGTTCCCTTAGAACTCTCTCAGCCCCACCAACCTCACCGGTTGTCTGTTGTAGGGAGAGGAAGGGAAGGCGGTTGTAAGCCGCTTTGGGCAGTGAGAAGTGGGGTATAAAAACCGACTCTTCTCTTCAAATCTTCTATTTGTTTTTTTTCCTGCTGATGGAGGGAGCCATTAAAGGACAAGCAATACTGATCCCTCTTTAATACCTAGTAGGGAATTGGTGTCCCATGTATATTGTATATATTTATTTAGGAATACTGAATACCTTTTTGGACAATCTCTTCAGTGCAGTCCAAAACAATACAGCCAATGGCTAATGGAAGACATAGAGATCATGGAGAGAAGCCTCAGGCTTAGTAATAACAAGATTGTTCTTTTGATAGGTTCTTTTCTCTTGAAGCAGAATCCGCGTGGCTGCCATAGGCAGCCTGCATCCGATGGCTCTCTTCAGCAATGTTTAGACCTTTCCTGCAACGTAACCAAAGATTCACTTCTGTCAGGGGAAGGCTTCAAACTCTGCCGACCAGAGGAGCTTGGATGTGTCTTAGTATACACACCTTGGCGCAAAGAAGCCCTCTCTAGGCAGGGCTTGTTAATTTTTTTTTAAATGTTGGTACATTAGAATCAGAATCACACAGAGCTCGGAAGAGACCACGAAGGGGCATCCAGTTCAGCCCTCCCAGCTTCTCGGGGACTTAAAATCACATACTCCTGACAGGCGCTCATCCAGTCTCCTCCTAATAGAAGACTCTGAGGCAGCATGGTCCATCTGGGAGGCTGTTCTGCCCTGGGTAGCCCAGGCTAGCTGGAACTCAGCAGATTTTGGAAGCTCAGCAAGGTCAGCCCTGGCTAGTGTGTGGATGGGGGACCTCCAAGGAATACCAGGGTTGTGACCAACCACCTCTGAACGTCTCTTGTCCTGAAAACACTGCCGGGTCGCCAAAAGCCAGCTGTGACTTGGCAGTACTTTCCGCTGTAACCACCTGGAAGGATTGCTGTATGTCCATGCATCCACATCAGACCACACATGGCACTTTAGTAAGATGTTTAAAAGCCTAACATTTCTGTGTGGTACCCAGACTCTGGAACTGCTTGTGGCAAGATGCTTAGCTTGCCTCTGGAGAAGTGAGAAAGCTCTAATTTTTTGGAGGCCTTTTGGCAGTGGTTGGGTCTAAACGTGTCCTGTTGATGGCTATTTCCACAGTACTACTACCACGACTATTTTGATGCTGATGCTTTAGTATGCCTCCTTTTGTACCTTTTTATAGGCAGGGGTTGCTGCTTTTATGTTTTATTTTGTTTTTATTGCTGTTTGGTGTTCCACGGGTTTTGTTTTATGCTGCATTCCAGCCGAGCGGGTGTTTCTCTTAACCTTTTTTTGAGTACCAGAGTCGAAGAGTCAGGGAAGAAATTCTCTACATAACTAAATCGGATATAAGCACAAAACGGATTAGACAGCACACCGCTTGAAACCCGTCGAGCAAATGTCTCCTTTCCCTTGGCTCTTAAAGGACTAAGGAAGGCAGTTGTAACAAGGAAGTCAGATTATTATTTATTGTATTGCAGAGTCACACACAGGAAATAGATAATAATGATATAAAATACGTAGCCAAGCAGGCACGATGTTTATGCAGACTACTTGGGTGGGAAATAGTTTAGCAGGCTGCACCACAGTTGCATTCAGGATTTGGTTTAAGGAATTCAGAAAGAAGGAATGGAAGAGGTTCCATGCACAAGCCTTACTATGACAGAGATATCAAACTACCTGGGGCCTGTTCAGAGGCAGCACTAAAAGGTGGGAGGTTTCTGTTGTAAGAACAGACCTTTTGAACACCGCTTCAGCCTGCATATTTGTCAGTCCCAAACTACGTCTCCAGAATGGCTGCCTACATTTCCAGATCTTAGAGAACACAACTTAGAATTACAATTTCCTTCCTGCCGATGTCGCCTCCAACGACCCTGGCAATGCAGAAACGACAGGTTGTGTTTGGATTTTTGGTTTATTTCTTTTCATTCAGGGAGCTCCTGTGCCGATAGCACCCCAGTTGATTCCGAATCAGTCTCCGAAGTTTTTGTGTGTTGCTGCAGTGGCATTCCAGAAGCCCTGGCGCCAATCCTCACCAGGCCAGCAACCCTGCCCGGCGTCTCCTGTCGGCAGTCTTCTTTCTGATTTTGGCTGTTGCTCGCCAACAGCCGAGAATACTCGCTGCTTCCCCCCCCCCTCCCCAGCGGTTGTGTTCCAGCTATGAAAACGAGCCGCAGTTCTGTTCTTGTTCCGCGCTGATGGACAAATGTCAAGCAAGCCGCATTGCTGCAAACATCTCTGCAGGTTGACATTCCCAGTGGAAGACGGCTGTCATGACCATTCAAGTTCCGAACGGATGAGTGCGCGTTTCGGTAGATTTAGAGCGGTCCCATAGCGGGTTCTGAAGGTGAAGAAGGAAATCTGGAGGGGGCGATTCCAGCCCGAGTTCGACACTTTGAAGCCCCCCTGGTTTCGGTGGGGGGTTAAAGTGCACACTTGGCGCCTCTCCCGCCGACATCCGTGGGACCTCCAGAGGCTTTGCTCTTATCTGGCCTGTGTCGTGCAGTTTCTACGGATTACCTAAGCAAAACACGGGGCAGTGAAGTTAGACAATGCATGTCAAACTTCTGAAGAGGACAAACGTGGTTCAGCTTTAGAGACATGAAGAGGAAGGGGCCTGAAAAACTGTCCTCCAGTTAACATTCTGCTTCCCGGCAGGAGACACAAATCCCTTTGAAACACCGGCTTTAATAGTCATGAATTAGCAGCTTATGGACCTCTGGGTGTCCCTTTTTCTGTGGGAATACAAGGATTGCTTTGCTCTAGGGATGGGGAGGGGAGAGGACAAAACACTCCCTTATAGCAGCAGCAGGGCATAGTAAGGGGAAAGGGGGCAAATTGTAATGGCTCTTGGGCAAGCAGACTAGCAAATGACCTCCCCCCAGCCCCTGAAGCAGAGTGGAATGGAACAGATTTGACCTTGTTATTATTTATTAAATCTATAGCCCACCTTCCTCCTTGGACTCAAGGTGGGGCACATGTCTCTTGCTTCACACTTTTGGTGAGAGACGATGGGTGCGAGATGAGGAAGAAAATGGTCCCTAGGAGGCACCATGTCGGGATCTCCGGGCTGTAGTGCTCCGCATTTCCGCATTTCATAATAAAATCGGCTCATACCAGGCCATGTAAGCGCTTACGTAGAAGGATCAGCTCCGGATCGACACGATCTCAGTAGAGATTTTCTTCCTGGGCATTAGTCGCCCACAAAGTCCAGACTGGTGTTTGTATCAGATGGATGATGGCAGCACTGCCAAAGGGCCCCTGTCTGGGCTTGTGGAATTAAAAACAAAACAAAACTCTGCACTTTGGCTTTGAACAGATGGCTCTATTCTAAGCAGAGGCTAAATCAGGTTATTCGATGGTTTTGAGTGATATAATAATCCAACACTATCTGTTCCTTGTGCAGTCTAGTTGCTAAAAAAGCTCACAGATATGTCTCTCTTAGACATTAAAAAAAAACAGAGTGAAATCCCTGAGTATTCTTTCTTTCGGAATCATCATAGTTGTTGTCCTCAAGTGTTGGCTTGTAGAGAAGAGATGGATGGTGTTTCCTTCAAGGTCTGTCATTCGGCATACACCAAAGACCTGTTGTAGTAGCAAAGCGGAGGGGCTAGCATGTCCCTCAAGACCCCTTAATCTGAGAAAACCTGTCTCCTTGTATGTACAGCTCCTGAGAGAGACTAAGACCTGATATGGTCTGTAGAAACAATGCCAGTATTTTCCCCTCTCTTGCTGAGCAAGCATTTTGTGTGTGGGGAAATTGGGCTGCATTTTACTAAGGGGGAAAAACATTTGTTTGTTGTGTTCTCCTTGTTATCTGCCTTGGCCTGCCAGGCACCTGGCAACTACAATACCAGGAACTGTACATAAAACAGTAAATTGGTGGCCCATTAACACAATACGCATAGTTTTTGCCAGTTTTCAGCATTATATAACATGTCCCATCTGCTGTGCAGTTTGGGGACATTCTAGGAAACAGAAATCTTGCCCCCGCGCTCAAGCTTTGTTTGCTTATTCAGATTTTTAAAAAAATAAAATGCTCTTTTTGGCCCCCTGATCTTTTAGGGACGATATGGGGCTATGAGGCTTTGGAGAAGATGACTTGTGTTTCAAACGAGTTCCAAGTCAAATTCAAAGTGCTGTTTTTGATCTTTAAAGCCCCCAATGCTCTGGGACCGCCTCTCCCTTTATGACTCCCTTGGCAGCTCCAGTGATCATCTTGCAGCCCACTGTGGTACGGGGCAATCACATGGCACATTTGACACCCACCAGGGTGAGGGCTCTTTCATTCGTAGCCCATCCTGGTGGACTGACCTCTCAGAGGAGACCCGGGCCCTGTGAGACCTTCCGTAGATTGTCAGGCCTTCCCTGGTTAAGTGCATTTTGGGGATAATGCTACCACTATCAGTTGTAAACTGTTTGCTTTAAATACTCCGTATGTTATACTGCTTTAGTATATTTACTCGACCTCCATTTTTAAATATTAGTACAAACTGCTCTGAGCCTCACTGGGTGCGGGAAGGGCAGTATATAAATTGAAATAAAATAAATAAATACAAATTGCTCAAAGGATGGCGATTGCTTTTGAAAATGCACTCCCCTCTAGCCCATAAAGGTAAAGGTATCCCCTGTGCAAGCACCGAGTCATGTCTGACCCTTGGGGTGACGCCCTCTAGCGTTTTCATGGCAGACTCAATACGGGGGGGTTTGCCAGTGCCTTCCCCAGTCATGACCGTTTACCCCCCAGCAAGCTGGGTACTCATTTTACCGACCTCGGAAGGATGGAAGGCTGAGTCAACCTTGAGCCGGCTGCTGGGATCGAACTCCCAGCCTTATGGGCAAAGCTTTCAGACGGCTGCCTTACCACTCTGCACCACAAACTGCTAATCTCTGATTTATTTATCAGTTTCCAATAGAATTGCCTGTGCCAGAAATATTTTAAAAAACTCCTAGGGATGTAATTTATAAATAGGTTCTACTGGTTTATATTATGTTTTTATATTAAGTGTTGGGTTGTTTTAAACCATGTCGATATCCGTGACTCACCAAAGCTTCTGCTGGAGTGCATGCCTTTGGTCCTTAAGGTGCAGCTAGACTGCTATTTTATATTTTAGGGAATCAGGGGCGTCCTTTTCTAGTCCCCTTTTGTTTCGCCTTTCCTCTGCTGTGTGGAAGTTAAGTCTGAGTATAAACAGTACAGTGGAATTCATTATTGTATTGGACTGTCAGTGTTGGTATTTCAATAATCTATGGGAGACCAGGTGTACCATCTGTCAGGAAGCAAATAATTCTTCCCAGCGCTGATGGCTATTGTTGACTGCCCCCGCTTTCTTATCCTTCTCTTTGAGTCCAGAGGTTCTGTTTTCAAAGGATCCTGTGAGGTTCGATTTCACCTGGTACTTTGGTGCTGCTGACGGGTCAAGGTGGGGACACATTCATTGGCATGTTGTTAATTCCTCCAGATATGCTTCTGTCTCAAATATCCTGCTGTCTCACTAACGTTCTCCCTCTGTGCCAAGGGTAAATTATTGACGGATTAAAACCAATCTGTCACATTTGTTTACCTCCAGCAGCATCAAGCTAAATATCCTGGAACTGAGATTTAGGTTAGAAAACTGGGATAGCAAAAGCAGCAACCCCACCCCCCAAACAAACAGGTAAACAAAAACTGAACATGAAAACTGTTCTTTTCTCAAGGTATGCTTTTCACAAAACAAGAGCGGGGGAGAAAGGAATAAATAAACTGTTGTATTGTCCCGCTCCGCCCTCCCCAAGCATAACAACCCAGAGAATTGATTGAGATATGTCATTCAGCAGCACCTTCAATTGGGTTTCATTGATCAGCCAAACACACACACACACACACACACACACACACACGTTAGATAAATCAGGTTGCCAACATCCAGGTGGTAGCTGGAGATCTCCCTGTTGCAACAAACAACTCAGCATCCATGGATACTGGAGGCCCCACATCACTCTTAAGTGTTCATTAGCATTATCTCCTTGAAGGGGCTGCCTCATTGTCCTAAAGGCTGCCCTCTGACCCCTCCTCTGTCTTTCCCATTGCCCTCCCACTCTCTCTACATGGCCTTCCATGGAAACCCGGGCCATGACAAAACTATGAAAGTTTCTCAGGGCCTTCAGAATGGTGCTATTCCCTCAGGTATGAGGTCAGAGCAAGCAAATAAAGTCCCACTGGCCTCTCCTCTCACTCTCTGGAATATCCCACCACAGATGGTGGCATAAGATACAAAGGTAAGAACAAGGCTCAAGAGGATTGGATAACCGAACGTTCAGGATTTACTGTTTTGTTGTTTTTATTGTTTTATCAGAACCATATACTGAGATTTTACTATGTTGTGTACTGCCCCAAGCTTATTTTCTAGGGAGGGACGGTCTATAAATCAAACAGACAGACAAACAAGCCAAAGCACTTGTGTTCTGCCTTTCCGCAGGGTGCTCAGGGCAGATTCCATAGAATTATAATATGCAATGGTATAAATATAAAAGGAAGAGCAGTCTAAAACTTTACACATTTTAAATGCAGACGTTATGGCTTAAACCGATTGGCCTGGCCGCCTCCTGTTCACAGGGGGAAAGATAGGATTTGATTAGATGCAGTTCAGGACTGACGTGGTTAAGTAGAGAGGTCAATGGAATTTTAGATGTTAATTTTCAGGGCCACAGCAATGGAGGAACAGCTGAGCCTTGCAAGCCCTGCAGGTACGTCAGGATGTTGCCCGGAAGAGCATTCCCCAGGCCAGGGCTAGAACTCTTTCAGTCTCCTGCTTCATATATTGTTCTTCTGATGGATTTCTGTGCCACCTAGCTTTCTCTGTATCAGAGAGGGCTCTGATAGCAGTGGTGTCTACAGCGGCTGGAGGGAGCCAAACAGGTGAGATACTTGCTGAGCTCCTCAACAGAAGATTGTAGCTTGGCCTGCCCATGAGCAGTTCTGAGATCTGTGACTGCACAACACGCCTCATGAAGAGCAGGGCAACCGTGAGGTGTGTATAAGAAATGTTTCTTTGTCTCATAAAAGAGAACAGAAAGATGTTTCATGCCTGAGGATCTGTACTGCATGGATGCACACTGCTGAAACTTTTATTTTCCCCAGCATATTCTCTTTTAAACATAGTTTTTGAATGGCAAGCTGGTCTGTCTCATTTTCCACGAGTCTCAGTTCTCCTAAAAAAATAACAAACTAAAACTAATTCCTCCGTTTTTCTTTTTTCCCCTGTGCACTTTGCATATCGTCGAGTTTACTCTAATGAGAGGTTATCTAAGGTGTTCCCTTTTCTGTTTCTTAAATATAGTAAAACCCTGCCCATTCTCAAACCTATGAAGCACCTCTTGGAATACATAGATGTATTTAGACTTGCAATTTAATGTTCCAGTTTTCAGTGCGCTTCACACCTGAACCTTGCTTCCCTACCAAATTAAGTAATTTCCATGCACCATCGTTTTTTCGTACCTCTTTATAAGTTCAGTTTCCTGATAAAAAACAAGGTGGAATATTCCTTCCTTTCTCTCAGATGTATTTCAACTTACTTTTATCTCCATTCTGACCTGATTGAGAATTGCTCTTTTTCCTGGAGGGACAGAAGAAGTTAAATGGTCCTACCTCTCTGGAATATATTGAAATTCAAAATCTCACCATAAAGCAGAAACATTTAGGAGCTCCAAGTCTGATTATTTTCTCATGTCTTCTCTATATAATGCAGCCCCTTAAGATTAGAGTTAATAGGAGTCGCTGTAATGTATCTTGTCCAAAAAATAGATCTGGCCAGTTATCGGGATGGTGCAGTGGTTAAGAGCGGTCTATTTTTTAATATTAGTACAAACTGCTCTGAGCCTCACTTGGCCAGTTATCTTCCTCCACGTGCAGCCAGCCAGGTGACTTTGGGCCAGTCAGCTCTCTCAGAGCTCTCTCAGCCTCACCTACCTCATGGGGCGTCTGTTGTGGGGAGAGGAAGGGGAGGCACTTTGAGACCCTTCTGGGTAATAAAAAGCAGGATACAAAAAAACCCAGCTCTTCTTCTCCTGTTAATTTCAGAGCTTTTAATTTTACTTCATCCACCATCCCCTTTCTATAGAACAGGGGTAGTCAACCTGTGGTCCTCCAGATGCCCATGGACTACAATTCCCATGAGCCCCTGCCAGCATTCTATACCCCTGCTATAGAAGAGTAATTTTTCCTCCCTGGCCCTGACTTGCAAGCATGGAAGTCAGCCTCCTCCCTCCCCACATCCAATACATCGCCCCAGTCTTTGATTCTTCGGCATGGGAACACACTCGTACTGCTAACCTGCAATGGTAAAGACTGAACATTTGCTTTCCTGAGAGACCAGCATGCGTTTCTGTGATACAGTCCCACCCGGCAGAGGCTTTATCACACAGAGCCACCTCCCGGGATTGGTCTTCGCCAAGCAGTTCAGCACACAAGTCGGTTTGTAGCCACTGCAATTTCGGCAAGGCATCTTTTTAGATGCTGGGGCAAAGAGCTGGTAACTTACAGTGTAGCCTCTGGGCGACAGCTTGAATTAGCCTCCTCCTCCTCCTCCTCCTCCTCCTCCCAGAAGGCAAGGAATCAGATAGAGATGGTGTCTCGGTTGGCATGCTACCTTTTGAAGACTTGGGACAGCAGCAGAGAAGCTTCCTACTTATACAGTCTCGGGATTCATTCAGCCCCCACTGGGGGCCAGGAACTGAACAAACACGGCACCCTGTCTGTAGATCATCCGTGCAAATAAACAGCAAGAGCGGTTGGCCTCTGGTGTTTACTTAGTCCTCTGAGATGAGGCCTTGGGAGGCTGCACAATACAGTCCGAGAATTAGAAGGAGTCTTGCCCTCTCATCCGTCTGCGGCTTCTGATTTTGAGCATGTTAATTAGCCCTTTGTGGCACACCAGTGCTGTATGTACAGATCTGAGACAAATTAACGCCGATAACTATTTACCCTCTGAGCATCTGCTGCCTATATCTTTCGGTGTTTGTTGAATCTATCGGTTAAGTCACGTCTTTGTGTTTTGTTCAAAGAGGCTTAAACAAAACCAGTAAAATGATTTTAGAAAACAATAAATCATCAGTAAACATTTGATTTTTAGTGCAACCCCCCCCCCCCACTCGAATTATTGGTCTTTGAATATTGAGCATTTGTTGAGATTTCTTGCTTCTATTTACACAAGTTGAATAGTATTGCTAACTGTTCTTTCCCCAGATGCTTTGGCCCAAGTGCACTGGATTCAGAGCTGATTCTGCTAGGATTGCCAACTCCAGGTTGAGAAGTACATGGAGATTTTGGGGGTGGAGGCTGAGGAGGGGGTAGAAGGACTTAATTGGGAAATGTATGCCAAAGGGGCCAATTTCTCCAGGGGAACTGATCTCTGTCACCTGAAGATCAATTGTAATCCCAGGAGATCTCCAGCCATTACCTAGAGGCAATATTACTTTCAGAGAATCTCTCTCATATGTATATGCATGCTTTTCAATTCCCAGCTCTTAATGGGAAGGGCTGTGGCTCAGTGACAGAGCATCCGCTTGTCATTCAGAAGGTCCCAGGTTGATTCCTGGTGTTTCCAGTTTAAAAGGACAAGGAAGGAGGTGATATTTAGGGCTTCTGACTGAGACCCTTGAGAGCAGCTGCCAGCCTGAGCAGGCAATGCTGACCAATGGTTTGAATCAGTATAAGGCAGCTTCATGTGCTCAGTGTTGAATGACAAGTGGCTTTGGAAACCCAGGAAGGGAATTTCAAACCCAATTTGTAAACGGGCCAGGGACCGGCTGCTCTGAGGATGATCTTTCAAACATCCGAACATTATGCACAGACTCCTGGGTCTGCCTAAAACAGCACTCTGTGTTCAATTGTCTGTGTGTGTGTGTGTTTGTGGGGGGGCTTGGCTACTATTAAACATGCTGGAAGATTTTTTTTTAAAAAAATCTGTCAGGTAGAGCAACTTCAAAGGTTTCTGAGCTTTAGAGCCTGCAGCATGGCTTTTGTTTGAAGTTTCATGTCTGTCATTTGTTAGGGACGACCTCTAAAAAGCTACACGGCCTTGCCCCACCGGAAGGGCTGTGGAGATTCTATAATGGTGCTTTTCATCCTCATTGAAACACATGCTTCTTTCTCCCAATCAGAGCTATCACCGCAGAGAATCAGTTGGTCATCTTGGCAACGACAGCGGCAGACGCGGGGTCGTACTACGTCCAGGCAGTCAATGAACGGAATGGGGAGAACAAGACAAGCCCATTTATCTTCCTGAGCGTGACAAGTGAGTACTGAGATTCCAGAAACTCGATCCAAGGTTTGCATGCATGGCACCATCAAAGGGTTTGCTCCCTTCCTCAGCATGCCCAGCCAGATCATATCACTTTAGGAACGCTTCCCATCTACTCTATTGTCCATGAACATGCAGTCGCAAAGGAGTGATTTCAAAGACCTTGTCTATACATGCTTCCAAATGAGGTCGTGGTTGAATGGGGGAAAGCATGACTGACTCTATGGGTGCTTGCATGTCACCTGTTGAATGCATCTCTATGTTGAAAACTACCTGTAGGTAAAAGAAGAGAACACAACTTAAGCTAATCCTGGTGTACTGTGCTACTTTCCCTTTTATAGGGAACTATCTTTGTGGATGAGCGTCCTTGTCTGTAATGGTACTGTTATGGTACTGTCTGCTTTGACACCACTTTTGGCTGCATGCAAAGTCCAAGCCTACCCATGTATTTAACCGACTCAGGTCCCCAGCTCTGTTAACTTGCTGCTTTCCAGGCAGCGAGTGGCAAAGCAGAATCAGTTCTGTGCTTTTTCTCTACCTGTACACTGAAAGGTTGTTGTGGTTAGCATCTGGTTAAGAAGAACCTTTGACGACCCAGGACACTGTCATGAATGACTATAGAATGGATGGATTTTAATTGTGTTTTACATTGAATGATGATGATATAAGCCAAGAGTCCCCAACAATGGTGTCCATGGCCACAGTGGCATGCATGACACCTTTCAAATCACCCCTATTCTCTCCTGTGTCATGTTCAAGGGCAAATCTCCCCCAAAAGGCAGACTCAAAATTCTGGTTAGAAACTTAGTAGTTTATTCAGGAGAGTACAAACGGCATCACAAGACTCTTGTGTTGCCGAAGACAAAGGAAAACGTGGAACAATTTTAAAGGCAAATTCCCTCCCCCATCCGGTACACAGTTCAGTTTCACAGAGAATGGCACTTATCACCTAGTACAGTTGACAGTTGACACCATTGGGTGGGGAGAAAACATCCATAACAACCGGGCACACAAGAGGGAGCCAGATGGCCAAGAGTATGAGAAAAGAAGGGGAAGGGGGATGAGCAAGGGGACTTCAGTCCCCATTGGGAGTTCTGGGGCTTTGGTCAAGTAAACCCTGGCAGGAGCCAATGGCTACCTAACACCCTGCACTTGGCCACCTTCTTTTTGTGTAGCTTGGCGTCCGATGGCAGTCATTTAGCGGGTGTGCTTGGAATTCCCAAGGTTCCCACTGGCCCAAAAGGCATGGGGACCCCACATATAAGCCCTTCTGACCCCCATGGTCTACGGCGTCCCCTCTTTTTGCTACATCCCCCACCGTTTTGCTAGGGCTATGCCTTGCCTGCTACGTCTTGCATCTGTCTGTAAGAATGGCAGTCCTCTTTTGCAGCGATCCTTTCCCCCCCGCCCACTTTTTCTCATCTATTTTCGGAGGACCGAGTCTATGATTTAGTGCAGCAGCAGGAGCCTCGGAAAGCTGCTATTCCGAAAGCCGGGGAATGAATCTCATTGAGCGCGTGCGGCTAATTCCGTTGGCACTTTTCTCACTCGTGGCCAGAAATACCGTCATTATCATCCCAATGGCCCCAGTCCTGCAGGAACGTTCACATCCGCAAAAGGCTTTGCTTAAATGTGGCTGAGCTTTAAATAAACACGTGCTCCCTTCCTCTGCCTTTGCTTTAATGGCCTTGATGGCCACCTGTGGTGGCTGGATATTGAGCAGGGGGTTTAAAATTGTTAAGAACACTTTGTTGTTTGGAAATCACTTGTCCCACGCGGCTTTCTTCTCGGGGAGCTTAACTGCTTACCTTGCTTGAAAGTGAGGCGGAGCGGCCATCTGGTCATAATGGCTCGATGGCCCTGTTATTTTGCCTCCCCCTCCTGCTCCTTCCACTGACATTTGTCACAACACACCTAAGGTATCGAAATCGGGCCTTCTTAATCATAATCCTCACCGTCTGCACAAATGTTTTGCGCTTCTGTCTTAGTATTATCCGGATTATGGGAGTGAGCGGGGTCGGTTTGCGCTAGCTTCTTTGCCTGAGATTGCTACCGTTTTTAAAAGCAGCCTGGACCACCTGCACAAGCCCTGCTGTTTGAGTCCTCTGCGCTCTTGCTGGCCTGTTTCAGATCTGATCTGTGGCAATTCGTGGAATTTGAAATGCCGTTGCAGCTTGCGGCTGCCCTCTATGGACAATCGGAGAACAGTCAATGTGTCCCAGAGTTACTGCCTCTTTAAACTTTCATCTCTCCCCCTCATTCTTCATTCATTACTTCCTTCTTTTCTCCAGTTGGCTTCTTCTTTGGGGGCACTCTTGAATCAGTTACTATTTTATTATTAATCATAGAATCCTATAGTTGGATGGGACCTCCAGGATCATCTAGCCCAACTCCCTGCAGAATGCTGGAAATTCACAGCTACCTGCCTACCCACAGTGACCCCAATTCCATGCCCCAAAAGCCTCCCCCTCCACCAGAATCCCTGGCCAGACTGGCCTGGGAGAAATTCGCTTCCTGATCCCAAAGTGGCAATTGGCATGCAAGAAAGGGCCACAAGAGTCCTAATTATCTAAGAATTTATACCAGAGCTTGCTTGCTTTCTTCTTCCATTCCTGTTTATCTATTCATTGCCACCAAGAGATTTAAATCCAGGAGATGCGAGGATTGTCTGGCAGCCAGGCAAGAGTCATTCAGAGGTCGTTTGCCATTAGCTGCCTCTGCGTCATGATGCCAGGTATTCCTTGGAGATCTCCCATCCAAATGCTAACCAGAGTTGACCCTGTCTAGCTTCCAAGATCTGACGAGACTGGACTGGAAGATTTGTATATCACTGGCTATTTCCACTGTTTCCCACTCTTTTTCACATTAATAAGCCCATGCCTAGATTTGAGCAGTGACTTTTCGTGGCTACAAAAAACGAAACGCCTCATTGGCCCAAGGGAATAGGAACTGCTAATTCGCCATTATCCCTTGGCCCAACGAGTCAGAAATGAACAGGAAGTAGGCAATTAGCCTAAAAACAAAAAGAAAATTGGAGGTGAAAGCAAGATCTGAGCTGATCTTTCAAAAGGATTTCTAGTACGATCTTGCTTGCTAAAGGCTATTTAAGTGCAGCATGAAACCCCTTTTCCAGGTGTCCTGTGGATCCTTCAAGCAGCATGAAATGGCTGAGAATGGAACCACCCTATGTCAAAGGTGTCGGAAACAGTTCAGTGTTCTAAGCCAGAAGATCTTTAGATCCTTTTCACCCTACAATGCTCTTCTTAATCTCTAACCGCATGAGGCATCAAGGGAAGAGATATGTCCATCGGAGTTTGCACAAGCCAAGGTTCAGATAATGGGCCTCCCGCTGAATTGAGAGCTGGACACTCTGAATTAGAACATATGGAGCAGCGAGCAGGTTGACTCTTTTGGCTCTTTTTTTGGGGGGACTGCAAATCAAAATAGGCATTTAGTGCCCGTTTCATTAGGTGTGTCACGGAGCGCAGTGGAGACCCGGCGTCTGGAATGAACAGTCTTTATAGCATTTTTAAAGGCGTCACGCATGATTTAATGAAATATTGGATGCATGGGGAACATAATGTTCTGACCTCTGCCTGGCTTCAGCAGTGGAATTATGCTAGGCACAGGTTGTCAGATTGAGAGGAAGGTGCTTGTTTTAATTTCAATAATCTGAGAGAAGGGACAGTGGTGGCAACTCCACACTGATATTGTACAATGAGAAGCCTGAAGTTTTCTGTGTTTTGAATGTCCCTGGCTTCCTTTCCACTGCAGGGGAAATATTTCTAAATTATGGGTGTCATACCATCAAGACGCTTCCAATTTACTGCAATTAATGACCTCCCAAACATGCTGTCATTAACAGCTTTGCTTAGTTCTTGCAAACTGAAGGCCATGGCTTTCCTTGATGGAGTCCATCCATTTCATGTTGGGTCTTCCACTTTCTGCCTTCAGTGTATTCTCAGATGTTCACCAACGGCACCAGTCACTTATGTGAGCTCCGAGAGGATGCGCACAACACCCGACGTTGGTATTAGGGCTGCATTTCTTTTCTGAGTTGGTCCGACCAAGCATGGACTTGCCTTCCAGCTTGTGCCACAGGTTTTTCTGGCTTTGCCTTGCCCAACAGGCTTCCCGAGCACAGTTCCCGTAGCCTTGCTAACTGGCTGGAAAAAGCCTGGCATAACAGGTGCCGCCTAACCTTTCTTTTCCTTTCTTTGGCAGCGCAGGGGAAACAGCCGCCCTCCGAATTTAATGACATTCATTTATAAAGCAAGCTTTAATGGTCTGTATTACATAACCACTAATGCACTCTGTAGCTCATTTTCTGATCTTAATTAACATTTGGGAATAGTCAGTCTGTGGCCATGCGGATAAAACATTTTACAGTATGCTACAGGGTGAGGATGGCATGGCCGTTTAAAGAACGAACATGTGTTTAAAAGAGAACAAGGGGGGGGTGGGATGCTGGGTAGACCCTTGCCTGCTAATGATGGAAAGAATAGGGCGGAATTGAGATCTACAGCATGGCCTTGCCAGACCAGAGGTTAGCATCTTCTCAGTTTCTTTTATGATACTTCAGGGCTCAAAACAGCTGCAGGCTTCAGAGATGTCGGATCTGAATGTTAATTGGGGATGCCTGTCTCCTGGGGATCCCCCAGAATTACAGGTCCTCCCCAGACTTAGAAGACCGGTTCCCTGGAGAAAATGGATCCCTTGGAGGGTGGATTCCATGGCATTATAGAACACTGAGGTACCTCCTCGACCCAAATCCCATCTACTCCCAGCTCCACCCCCAATGTCTCCAGGTATTTCCTAACCCAGAGCTGGCAACCCTGTTGTTAATATATTTCTCAAGTAGCAAGGCAACAATAGGAGCTTGAGATTCAGGGGACAAACTGAACAAACTCCCTAGATATGAAGCAAACAGGACTGGAGCCCAGCAGGAGACGTTCTCAAAGATGGATGCAAAAGACGGGCAAAGGAGACTTCAGAAATAGTACTTAATGAGTCCCAGAAAAGCCACCGGGAGCCGGGGGGTCACACAGTTCTGGTAAACCTTGAGAGAAATTCTGGGTAGCCATTTCAGTTTGGTTTTTTTGCAGACATCCTTAACCACCTTCAGGGCCAATCCATTCATTGCGAGAGACGGTTCTGCAGGCAACTGAGTTTGTTTTAAATGCCGCAGGTTTATACAGGGCAAAGTTGAAACAGATGTGGGCTAAAAAGATAATTTTCAAGAAATCACTAAGATGTCTTTTGCATCTGGAACGGCAAATCCAGCTCTTCCTATTGGACTTCCTTGTTCTGGTTCCGACATACAGTGCTGCATGTCACTTCAGTAGATGTGTAAATAAGTCAGATATTTTTGAGCCCAATTCATAGCGTTAGGAGGTACAATGTGTATTACCTCTGGCGTTGATGTCTCCCCCTCCACACACACACACAGCTCACAAAGGCTTTGGGAAAAAAACACAAAATGAGATTGATGAAATTTTTAAAAACCTCGCCAGCCAGCGGTTCTGAAGAGTCAAAAGATAATAAAGCCAATTATTATTTAACGAAGATAAAGCGCCCTCCCAAGCGTTGGCGAGTGTAGAGGAAGGAGCCCGTTGTCCCATTGATAAGATGAAAGTAGCACGTGGGCGAAAATTAAATTCTTGGCTTGGTTCTGTTGCAATTAGTTTGAAACATAAGGATGTCATGTTGGCCTGGCCAGTTTCCACTTGGAATAACGAGGCATTTTGTCCCCTGCGGAAAAGGTGCAGCAATTGTATTAAGTAGCCCCATGCTCGGATTTGTCCAGTTATGCACTTAGCCTTAAATCTTGATACAAACTCTGAAAGAGGTGAGTAATGGGGGCAGGCTTGGCTATATCAGCCTTAGAGAGACTTGAATAATCTACAGCCGTTCGGTTCAGAGACATCACACATCTATGCTAAAGAAGGGTCCTGTGATTTGTTTGGGTGAACCTAAACAATTCCTCTAACTATAACAGGCATGCACACAAAAGCTTATACCAGAATTAAATTTAGTTCATCTTAAAGATGCCCCTGGACTCAGGCTTTTGTTCTCACCTTAGTTCAGTTAGGTCAAGCCGGAATCTGAAGTCAAGATCTCATGGGAGAGGGGTAACCTTTTCCTTCAAGAAGGACTTTGAGAAGTTGGAACATTCAGAGAAGGACAGCTGGGATGGTGGAGGGGTTGGAATCCATGCCTTACGAGGAGAGGTTGGAAGACTTGGGTATGTGCAGCTTGGAGGGGTGGAGGGCAAGGGGTCATAGAATAGCTATGTTGAACTACATAAAAGGTAGACATCTTGAAGAGAGGGCCAACTTGTTTACTTTAGAGACCAGGACTTGGAGCAATCGGTTCAAATAGTGAGGCTTTCAAATAGTGAGGGTTGTTTGTAGATTGAATAGGCTGCCTCGGAGGCTTCGTTGGACATTTTTAGGAGGAGATTGGATGAGCACCTGTCACAAGGGTGTGATTTTTAAGTCCCCAGGAAGGTGTGGGTTTGGACTGGATGACCCTCTGTGGTCTCTCCAGCTCTGTGTGTTTCTGGTTCTCATCCACCCCTCTTGTCCTGGGGGTTTGGGGAAGTTGCTTTGGGTTGCCTAGACACCTAGAAATGGCAGACTTGATCAACCTTCTTGGTTGCCAAGGCAAGCCCTCATTAAGCTACCTCGTGAGAAGCTGTGAGACCTCAGCTAGGATTGGCAGAGACTTATTATTTAGTCCAGGGTGATCCCTGTCTTGATGGAGGTGCTCCTGATGACAACATTCAGCTATTTTTTTAAAAATCACATTATTAGTATCCCTATCAACAAGAGCAACTTCCTCTGAAGCTGTCAACTGGATGAAGAATTTTGAATATTTAGGTGTTAGGGTTTGATTGTTTTTTGAAAGCACCCCCCCTTTTCTATATCAATCCCATCATTTCGCCATTCACTTATGCTTTCCCCCAACACTTTGTCCTCTTTTAACCACATAGTTGCCAAGAGAAATCAGTACTGGGTCCAAGCTGATGCTTTCTTCTCAGGAAGAAGACTCTGGTCAACCATCATTTCTGTTTACCCATCGAGGTTTGATGAAACTGGGCTGGGGGAGGGGGGCACAGAGAGAGAGAGAGAGAGAGAGAGAGAGAGAGAGAGAGAGAGAGAGAGATACTCTGAGCTTTTGATAGTGAGGCAGACTCAGCAGATGTGGAGGATATTGATGGCGATGTCTTGAACATATTGTTGCATGAATTTTTGATGGGGAGTTCCAGCAGCTCAGGTGGAAAGGGGGGAAAGGAGAAGAAGACGGCCGACTCCCCAGATAATAGACCGTGCTCTGCCAAGGTGAAACTCATTGTGGATCCATAAACTTGTCAAATTGCTTTTATTCCACGCAAAGGCTCAACAGATCAGTTGGGCTAAAATGAAATTAATGCTTCATTAAGGCTCCTTTTTTCATCTAAAGGTAAAGCACAGGGAACAGAAGTCGAGAAGAAGTGGGGGGGGGGAATGGATTTCTCAGTGATGACTGAACTTCATATACTGTTGGAGTTCTCAACAAATGTGACGGGAATCCAACATCCCCCCCCCCACCCACTGGAGCACTTTATGAGTTCTGCCATGTTTTAAATATCTCTTAGAAGTAATGGCATTTCATTTTTCTCATTTCCTTGATAGCAAAATTTCTTGCTGTCAAGAAGAATTCTAGGGAAAGGCATTCCGCTGTGATTGTTCTGTCTAGGGCTCTTGTCAGGGGAGTGCATATGTGTTTTATGCTTCAACAATCATTCAATATCCTTTTGTCATCTAGAAACCTAATTTAAAGGAGCTGAACATGTGTTTAGGAGGTGAGTTGGACCTGCAAGGATAGCATCATCAGAAATGCCCCGGTGTGCGGCCTGCCGCGTTAAAAAATTTCTGTTGCTACTGAAATCTCTCATGCTGATTCTCGGCTCCAAGGCAGATTAACATACAGACCTTTTTTTTCCTTTCCTTTTTTAAAGAGAGACTTTATTCATTAGATTCCACATTTGAAGAAGAAATTGAATGAAGATAAGTCTGAGTCACCGTAAATGTTAGGCTGATCTTTGTAGCAACTAAACGCATCTTTCTTTAGTGTCAGCGATGTGGAATTTACCACCCGTGGGTCATAAGAACATTAGAAGAGCCCTACTGGATGAGATCAGTGGTTCATCTAGTTCTGTCTCACACAATGGCCAAACAATTCCCTTGGATGCCCCACAACAGGGCATGGAGGCTGAGGCCTTCATAACAACATTAGAAGAGCCCTACTGGATCAGAGCAGTGGTCCATCTCATCCAGCATCCCATCAGACAGCACGCAACCCATCCCTCTGGATGGCTAGCAACAGGGCAGAGAGGCCGAAGCCTACATAAGAAGTGCCCTGCTGGATCAGACCAGAGGTCCATCTGGTCCAGGATCCTATTGCACACAGTGGGAGATTTTGGGGATGGAGCCTGGGGTTGGGAAGGGTCCTCAGCAGGGTATAACACCAAAGAGTCCATCCTCCAAAGAAGCCACTTTCTCCAGGGGACTGATCTTGGTCACCTGGAAAGCAATTGATTTCTAGGTCCCGCCTGGAGGGGGTGGCATATATCCAATGTGGTATATATACACAGTGCCCCTGTTCACACCGCATGGCAACCAGGCCTATTGGGAGCATTGCAGGTAGCACGCGCTCCCATAATGCACTGCTGGATAAGCTTCTGAGGCATGTGTTTGCTCACTCCCGCCAAGAAATCGCAGAGACCTGTTGCGTTTGGGTTCCCCGCAAAAACCTGGCCCACAATGCATTATTTCACGTTTCTGCATCAACATTTGCTTTGATGTATTTTTGTAAAGTTGCCTTCCTTCAGTTTTGACATTTACTAATACAATTTATAAGCTTCACGCAATCTCTCTATCCAGCCCGAATATATATGTTGCTTGCACTGCACTTTTGGGATCCCGTAGGGCTGTCTCCGATCCTTTTATTTATATCTGGCACACACAATTAATCTTTCTCTATCTCTAATCACTTTTGCTATTACATTCATTGGAGTGATTTGTTTCCTATCTCTGTCGCTGCTCTGGGCTTGATATGTGGTGATAAGAGCTTCTTAGAGGACACAAACAAGGAAAATAGGAAATTGAATTTTCCTTGCAATCATTATATAAAAATGTGACATACATCAATTACGCCTGCCATCCAGGGAAATATGGTCTGGAGCAAACAGCACTGATTTGTTTGTCTTGAAGACCAGCGCTGAATTTTTTTTGTGGCTTTCGTAGGGCTTCGATTTGTGGCAGACTAGTGGGCGTTGTGACATTCCGGTTGGGATCCTCCAGTAACCTCATCACAACTGTCTGTGGCATCTGTGGCATCAGAGCCTGAAAGCTCTCTTTCTCCCACCCACTTTGTGTTAAAAACACAACAGAGCATTCACTCCTTCCTCTGGTGTGTCTTGTTGAATCCTGCAATCTGTTTCGTCTTTTCCTGCCCTCAGGTCTCTCGAGCACTCAAGGGGTTAAGGGGTTCGTCACTCACTCATTCCTGCAAAAGCTGAGCTCATTTCCCTTTTGTCCTCCTGGTCCTTCCTGCCTTCTTGAGACCCAGCATGGTGTGGTGGTTAAGGGCAACATCATCTAATTTGGAGAACTAGGCTTGGTTCCCCACTCTTCCTCCACATGCAGCCGTCTGGGTGACCTTGAGCCAGTTGCAGTTCTCTCAGAGTTCTCTCTGCTCCATCTAACTCAAAGAGTGTCCGTTGTGGGGAGAGGCAACTGTAAGCGCTTTGGGTAATTAGAAGTGGGGTGCAAAAAACCCAGTACGTATTCATTCCTGCTAAAGCTGAAATCATTTCCTCTTCCCCCCCTCCCCGGGTCCTTCCTGACTTCCATTCCATTGAGTCCTCTTATTCTCGAGCCTCATTTTTCAAGAGGGACAGTTTTTTCTCTCTGATATCATGGGAAAGCAAGTAATCCAGTTCTCTGCAACTTGCACCAGCAGGGAAAGGACCCTAACATGCCCAGCTAAAAGCCTACCCAACCCCATCACACAGCCAAGCCCTGTCCCTGTTGGGTTGACCTGCCTTGCTTTGAACGGGAGTCTTCTTCCTACCAGCAACAAGCTCTAGAAGCAGTTTTAATTTTTTTTTTTTTTTTGCTGAAAATTGACATTTGTGAATGCGGATGCCAGGGTTATAAAAATAACTTTGACTACTGCGAAGCTCTTAATAAAATGACTGCAGTTGCTAGAGTAGTTCGACACCGTAGTTAAAGGTTAAAAATTCCCAGATAATGCATGGTATTATTCTATTATTGGGCTAGAAATTTCATTAAAGCTGAATACTCATGTCCCACGGTGACCGTTTCCTTGGGTTGTTAGATGACTTAACTACAAATAACCCATAATAAAGGACTGTCAGTTTCTCTCAGTGCTGCGTGCCCACCCAAGCAGTAAATATAAACTAGAATTATTTAAAGATCCTGTTACGAGACAGCTTAATTAGACTTGCATTAAAATCATTTGTCAACTATGATTTCTCAATAAAGAGGATATAGAACACAACATTCCGAACACGAATGCATTGCCAGGGCCTCCACATCGGTATGGATATTCTTTTTTTTTTTTTAAGATCCTCAATAGACGTGTTTGGGTTTCTCTGGAATTTCTGCATTTGGTGGGAGTGTCTAAAGGAACAGTAGTGGAGGTGTTACTTTTGAAATTCCCCACCGGTCTTTTGTGTGAGTTCTTGGGCTCCTTCCAACCCGAACCTAATTCTGAGCGGGGGCAGAACAATGGCTTTAAAATATTACTTACTAAATTACTCCAGAACCACTTGCATGCTGTTGGCAGAGTTCAAATTGGCAAAGAGGGGCAAAACGCCAGGCTGCTTCAAAGAATAAAACAGTTTTATTAAGAAAAGAAGGTGGAAAGAAGAGTGAAGAGAGAAGAGAGTGCTAACTAACTATCTCCTGCCTTCGTTCTGTCATTCTGTTCAGGAGGCAAGCAGGGAGGAAGTGTGTTCAAATGAGCAGGAAGTCTCCAGTGAGCCAATCAGGATGCACGTGCTTCTTTTTAGCGAAGGCTGCCGAGAGCAGGCGGAGCACAGAGGGGAATGAATGGGAATAAATGTCCATTCTTCACTCTAGATCAGCCTTTTTTCATCCTTTTGATGGTGGGGGAACCCTGAAAGAAATATTTTTCACACTTTGAGGAACCCTGGTTCCCTGATGTCACAGCAGTCCTTGTGTGGAAAGCCAGAGCTAGCCAGGGCACGCTCTTCCATGTTGTCTGCTCTCTCCCGGGGCTTCTATTTGCTCCCTTGAACTCATGCATGAGAATCTCCTGCAGCTCTGAGCCCTGCAATTGCCTCGAAATGAGGTGCCGGAATGCGTGGACAGGATTGTTTCCATATTAGTTCGCCCGCAATTAACGGTCGGAAAGCGAAATGCCCTTTGGTTTGCAGAGTCTGCGGTCTCCCGTCCACATGTCACTTGCTTGTGCTTTGCCTGCCTGCTATTTCTTAACAAAGAGGCACTTTGCAGAACTTTGGGGGGGTGGGGTGGGGAGCATTTTACGTAAGCGAAATTCTTCCTCTACAAAGAACATATGGCAGAGGGCTGAGACAGTCCCATTAATCACGCACATGCAATGGCCACGCCTTGTCTAAAAAGTGAAGAAGTTGACTTATAAATGTTAATAAGTTGTTTTCTAGCAGTGCGCGCCTGGCATGTGTCGTCAAGTCGCTTCTGAGACAGCCACCTGATGAATTGTCGTCCTCCAAAGGTGTTCCTCATTTGACAGCCTCGCTTAGGCCTTGCCAACTGAAGCCTGTGGCGTCCTAGATCGAGCCAACCCATCTCGGGTTGGCTCTTCCTCTTTTCCTGCTGCTTTCTCCTTTTTCTGTGGCACCTGCTACAATGGTGTTGGTTTTATTCTCTCCCACTGTGTTTTTACACACCCCCTCCTCCCTCTAGGTACAGATGGTACCTATGGCTTCGAGTGGTGGGTTTTCAGAAGCCATGGCAGTCTTCCATGAAGCCACTGAGCGCACGACCCCCAGGAACTCATGCTCAGGCATGGGATGATCTGTGGGCTTATTTATTGACACGTTGCTCAGTTTATCCATTTTTAAATTTGAGCTTCAAGAAAGACGGCCTCTTCTTGCATTGGGAGGCAACATTCTCCCTCACCCGCAGTGTCTGTGTCTGAATTTTAGCACGTAGATTTAACAAAAATCAAGTATATAGTTCAGTCAATACTGCTTTAATATATGAGGTTTGGAAAGGGCTGAGATGTAGTCAATAGAATGAGCAAAGAGAAGAAGAAAAAGGAGAGACGGCTTTTGATTAAACATGGGGAGAGGGATGAGATACTTTCCAACTGGATGGAAAGGGCTATTTGCACTTCACAGGCTAGCACAGAGGAGTATTATGGGCTTCGGGAGACCTTTTTGGACTCTGTGGTGTGTGTGGAATTCTTCACTTCAGAATTTATTTTGACAAAAAGGGGCCTTTGGACAATTATACGCCTTTGTTCTCGCCCGAGAAGGGGCTGATATCCTGTCATCGAACAACGTTCCACGCACGGTTGGCCAAGCATCAGAGCTAATTGTTGTTTTTTTTTTAATCTATCAACGTAGATTTCAAGCAGAGTCTATCTATCTGCAGTGGAAGAAGTGGCGGATACTTAATTATTTGGTTGGGGCCAAGCTACCTAATGTACGAATTTGGATACATTCAAAAAGAAAAGAGAATATTGTTTCTTCTCCCGAGCCTAGAATAGCTGTGCAATCCTAAACAGCGAAAATTAGTTGCGTTTTGTTGTGTGCTGGATAATGAGATTTTGGTTATGCTTATATTTAGAGGTGTCAATTGTTTTCAGTGAGAAGCGCATACATGCCTTGTGGATAAAAAAATGCAAAGAACTGAGCCTTGCCACCCGATCCCCTTGGTTGTATTTCAGGCAACTTAGAAGAAAAGGGCTCCCATTTTATAGCCAATTAAAGGTTTCACTTGCACAGAGAGGTGAGAATTGCCAGTGAGTGGGTTTTCCTCATGCCCCGAGATCCCCAAGTCAGAGGTACTATATTTTTAAAGTTCCTCTCAATAGGTAAGAGGAACGAAACTCTGCTTGCACTCAAAAAGTCATGCCTTGAATAAATCTTTGTTGGTCTTAAAGGTGCTACTGGACTCTGATTTTATCCGGCTCCCTTCTGTGACTTGTGCATGTGATATTGTGAGTTAGCAATAGTGTGGTTGCTATCAACAGCCACAGAGGGAATTTGTTTCTTAAAGCTACAGGCTCTACTTCTATATGGGTGTGTGAGTGTTAATTCCTCAGATTTTTCTGGGAGTTTTCTCAGGTTTGTCCCATCTAGTTCATGTCTCCACTCTCTGGATTTAAGTATCCTGCAATAGGGCCACATTAAGAACCAAATCTATCAATGATCTCTGTCTTCTGTGGCTTTTGAGTTTTGTATAGATTTATGTTTGCATGTGCCGTTGCCCTTTTGAATTGGGTCTCCCCAACTGAATACTGTCAAGCAATCACGGTATGTCTCTTCCAGTTGTGCTGAAGGTAACCGCAAGAAGGGCTTGCGGCAACGTTGTGAAGTTTTTGCCAGAAAGCACACTTCAGTACTTGTGAACCCCAAACGGCAAAAACCTCCCCGTACTCAGGGCTGCTCTTTATAAAAGAGAGGTTTTTATGAAGTCTAATGACGATCCCATTTATTGAATTTTCTGCAAGTAAGGTTTTTTTTCTTAAATATTATTAATGCCACGGTCATCATGTTTCATCGTGTGTTATGCGGCTGGCAGTTCCTTTCAATTCCTTGTTAATAATCTGGTAAGCAGTTTTGGTGAGTTTCAATTTCGCGCTGCCGCCTTTGCACCTGGTTCACGGCGCAATCCATCAGCCGGGCTGGAAGCCGCAAGACTAATCTGTTATAGATATTAGATTTGTCATAAGCAGTTATCTTTAATGGGCCAATATTTTCAAAATATTAATCCCGAGCGAACGACAATTTGGATTGGTAATATTTGTGATGCGAACACTTGCCAATCACATTTTAATAACTGCTTTACCGATGCTGTTGGATTAACCTGCAGCGTAAGTTATGTGATTTATAGGATAGTTTATGACTGATTATTCACTACACACCAGTAAACCTTTCTGCACAGACAGCCCTCATTACTCCAGATAGGGATGCGGAGAAACCTGGGCCACAGTGAAATATTTCTGCGTTTTAGCTGCGTTTACCACCCTTAGGCTGATGCATAGAATATTTAATTTAGTATTCTTTCTGGTCTGCACCTGGACCTCTGTCATCTTTGGCCGACAGGGCTGAAAGCACGGAGTATCCCCCCTCCCCCAACTATTCAGGCTGTTACTGGAGTTCATCTACCACGTGATCCAGTATTAATTTTACTGCATTATTTTCCTATCAGTCTTTAAGCCAATACCCGACGACCAAGGTCTTAGCAGCTGCCAAAATAGATTTGGACACGTATGAGGTTGTTGGGGTAAATCTGAGCCGTGTGGCCGAGGTCTGGTAGATATAGGCCCTGATGTTTCGCCAGTCACCATGGCTGGCATATTCAAAGGTAGGTTGTTGTTGTATTTGTTTATGTTGTGTACTAGTTCGTTCCATGTATCCCCCATGTTGTATATAAACCCCCCTGAGCCTTAGGGAAGGGCGGTATAGAAATCAAATAAATAAATAAAGATGGGAATCTGTTAAGCTTGAACACACATAAAAACGAATTGTACAATTTCGGATTCAACCAGGAACTATTCATCCAATTCCAAAGCTCATGAATACCCCTTCACCGATTTGGATTCAGCTGAATCTGAAAAGTTTTGGGGCTGTTTGGGCACATGCTTCTGTCCCTTCCCTTTCCCAGGCTGCTGCATTTCTGCTGCCTGCGAAGGGAGGTATGCCGCACCTGCCAAACAACAGCTGGGGAGGGATTTAAAGGGAGCTGCAGAGCGCCTGGCATTATCAGCTGTTAGGCACTGCTTGAGAAATCGGTGTTTGTGTGTGTGTGTTTATTTAAACAGGCCAGCTTGTGGCTGAATCACGAACCATCATTCAGCCACCCTGGTTGGGACTGTTTGAATGCAGTGGCTGTGCAGTTTGGCTCAGGTGAGCCAAAAAAGGACCAAAATGTGCCAGTTGACAGTGACCGTGAAAGCCTTTGACAGTATGTCCCTCATTGTCCCCTTTTGCCCATTGGATCACTGACTTATTTTTTTTTAAAAAGCTATGTTCCCTTTAATGTAGCTTTACACTGCTTAAAGAAACCCTCATTATCTTTTACGACTTTTACTGTCCTTGTGTCTACGGTCTGTATCACTGCTGGCTGAGTCCATGCAAGGCCCATACAACTTTGCCACTAGGGCCCAGTGTGGATCCATCCAACAGGCCCAAGCCCAGGAGGAGAGGGGTTTATCCCCTGTGGACTGACCACATACATTAAACCATTGGAATCAGTTGCATCTGAACTGTTCAAGGTTTTGGCATTTTTTACTGGGACGGATTTATGACTGCTGGTGTCTTGGCTGAGATGGCGGACGTTTTCATTAAACGTTTCTTGAGTGTTGCTGTTGTGGTCCCAAAGTAATTCTCGGAGATTGATTTGTCGAGCATTCTGACTCAATTAGTGCTTTAATCAGCGAGCGGCGAACTTTAGATGGCCTGTGGACTAGTTTTTACTGTCCCCAATTGACATGAACCTAAGCCATGCAAAAAGGGAGAGAAGAAACAATTCAAGGAGGTGTAATTATCTGTCCTGATTACTGAATTAGAAGGGGGTGTGTAAAATGGGAAATCTCCTCCAAGAAAAGGGGAAAAAAGGAAAACAATTTCAAGGCAGCCTCTGGAGTGCTGTTTCTGCCAATGCTGAATGAAGGCATTCATTAGAATTCTGTTGTAAGCAAGAGAAATTAAAAAAAACAACAACTTGTGGATGACATAGGCCTTAGTTAGAGATCTTTGCTGCAACACCCAGCATTGTTGAGAGGAACCGTTGGTCAGAATTTGATAACATTTCCGTTGAAACCAAGACTAGTAGCATCTGTATCCTAACCTTTCTTCATAGTATGGATCTCTAGGGAAGATTGCAACAGATTTTAAAACAGATGCCAACTTCCAAGTGGCAGCTGGAGCTCTCCTGGGATTACAACTGACCTCTAGGCAACAGAGATTGATTCACCTGGAGAAAATGGGCACTTTGGAACTTGGACATTTTGGACCTCGTTGATGTCCCTCCCCAAACCCTGCCCTCCTCAGCCTCCCCCCCTGAAATCTCCAGGCATTTCCAGCCTAGAACTGGCAACCCTAACTGTGGCGGGATGGTTGTCGGCACTGGTGGTTGTGTGTTTATACGACAAGTTGTATCAGTTTATATTTCCAATTCCTGGATGCATACCACTGATCGTCGTCCAGGATCACCCCAAAGTGATCATCTTCACATTCGGAGAGCGGGGGGAATGAACCTGACCAATAAATGTTTTGGGATCCTAACTTTCAGTGCGTATCTTGTAGACCTGACCTGGATCGGCCAGGCTACCCCCATCCCATCTGATCTCAGAAACCAAGCAGGATCGACCCTGGCAACATTTGGATGAAGCTCTCCAAGGAACTCCAGGGGTCACGACACGGAAGCAGTCAATGTCAAACCACCTCCAAACTTCTCTTGCCTGGCTACCAAACTATCCTAGGATCTCCTGACTAGACAGCACACAAGTCATATGATACATTTCTGCATTGGTATCAGTTGCATCTAAACTGTGCAAGGTAGCTGCATATTAAAGTTGCAGGTTGCATCTCTAATGAGTAAAGTGGTTCGAGGCAAAGTTGATATGGAATGAGAGACCATGGAGGATTGTTCTGATACTATTTCAAGAAATAACAGAAAGAGTTGCAAAAAGAGTCAGCATTTTATTTCAGGCATCAGTCCCCAAAGTAATACATTGAACCGAGAATGGGCCATTACACACGCACATCTTCCTGCCGTTTTTCAGAGCAGTAAGCCTTTAATCTTGACTTCGGATTCCGTGCCTGCCTTACGCATCATTCTTTTTGCTCTGGTTTTTTTTTTTTAATTTTATTCTGGAGCTACAATTTTTAAGCCTCACTTTTCTAAATCAGGGTGGAACATCACTTGTGACATGTTGGAAGGGGGTGTCCAAAGTTTTTTTTAAAAAAAGAAATTACACAATTGCGCTATTTCAGCTATGTAGTGGCCTCCAGCCCAGCGGCTTCCATTTAAACCCTTGTGCTTCAGGTTCTACACATGCATTAGTTGGTTGAATGAAAAGGAACAGAAAGGAATGCGGTAAAGGGAAGAAAACCCAGTACTGAAACTGATCAGACCTTTCCTTGAAACTGTCAAGCGGTTGCAAACCCTGTTTGCCATACTGCCATATTGAATTGCCTTTGGCTTGGAAGTCAAACAAGGGGGAAATCGGCACAAAAGCACTCTCAGAAAACATAGGGAAAAAACGACTGGAAAGCAAACCGAGAGCGGAAGAGAGGAAAATTAACGCAGAACAACAAAGATGGACCTGGATGGTGAATGTGAGGGAAAACACCCCTACATAATAAGCCAGTGTCTTTAAAACCAAAGTAATTCAGCTTGCAGAGGTATTTTCCTTCTCCACATAGCCTTGCATATCAACATTTATTAACTTCCATGTATGTTTTATTTTTACTCCATTTTAACATATTTCCCCCTATCCATTCAACAAACTGTTACTCCCATTTCATGGAAAGAGATTCACAAGCTATACAGTCTTTCTCAGAGTGTGTTTCAGTCAACCACTTAAGTGGATGATTCTTATCTACAAGGGGTCAACACTTGCCATGTGAATGACATCTCAGTCATACGGTGTGCATTGCGCATGATGTTCAAACTACATTTTCCTATCAGCTTTCAGCACCTTGTATTCCCGTGAGAAGAACAACGATTAAAATTTCCTGTGCTTTCCTAGGGTGCATCATTCTGAGTGCAATTGTAAGAAAGCACAGCTAAGAGAGATACAATCGTCTTGTATTTAACTTCTATGATCTTCAATAAGTTGCATTATTTGTGGGTTCCTGGGATCAAACATGAGGCATACAGAACACAGCATACCCTGGATATTTGAAGTTAAACAGGTCTGGTTGGATGGAAGGCATCCTGAGAAAACCCTTTGTTGCCATTTTAAGTTTCGGTAGGAAAAAAGCAAAACATTAAATAAAACTTTTATAGCAGTGTTTCAGGCAGACTGGAAGACGTGCAGAATAAATCCAGTCACTGCATCAGGCTGAGCGGCTTCACTGTCTGACACAGCTAGAACATTCTGGAGACTTCTTCACTTACAGGTTATGTCCGTCATTTGGGGGAGCTGGACAAGATTAAAGCAATTTCATTTTTTTTAACGAATGGAGAAATTTTGGTACCCCACAATTATCTCCGATAGATTTGGTGTAGGTTTAAAGACCAGCAATTTCCACTGTGTTTTTTCTCCTCCAATTCACTATTGGGGGCAAATATATTTGTTTAACAGAGATAAATATCATCTCCTGGCAGACTACTCATCCATACATCCACTCACCCCACCCACCTACCCACCCACCCCACCCACCCACCCATCCATCCACCCAACCCACCCACCCACCCACCCATCCACTCACCCACCCATCCATCCATCCATCCATCCACCCACCCACCCATCCACCCTTCCATCCACCCACCCACCCATCCATCCATCCATCCATCCATCCATCCATCCACCCACTCTTCCATCCATCCATCCATTCATCCATCCATCCATCCCACCCACCCTTCCATCCATCCATCCACCCACCCACCCACCCATCCACCCACCCATCCATCCATCCATCCATCCATCCATCCATCCATCCATCCATCCATCCATCCATCCAGCCACAGTTGTTTTTTAAAGCTTTCCATAACTAACTCCCTATATATGTGTGTGGTATGTTCTATCTTATTGTTTTGAAGGGCTTGAATTCTGGCCTGTTTAGCTGCCGCAGTGAGGGACTGCTGCAGAACTCTGCTCAATGTTCAGTGTAAATGCCTCAGTCTCAGGTGAGCTATAGGTCAGCTGCAATAATTGGAAGGAAATGTAATCAAGTAACCTCTATATCCTTCAGTGGTAGTGATACCTTTTATTGTGTGCTAATGAACAGTAAACATACTTGTCAGTAGCCATTGATTCTGGGGGAAGGCGCGGTATAATTTATTCCAATAACCAGCATCGTCTCGACCGCAGGGAGGTGTCTCTTGATAACACCGGAGTTATTAAATACCGTTGAACAAAATCTTCAGTGTAATGAGATAGAAACTGTCTACACAAGGCAGCTAAACTTTGTTTCAGCCGAATAAGTGAAAGCTGTCTCATCAGTGTTGACTTTCTATCAACAGTGACACGTAATTAAAGGTTCACTATCTAGTGTGTGTATGTGTATGTGTGTGTGGGGGGGCTAATCTGCATTGTTACATAGTACGCTTAAACCTTGGAAATGTTAAATAAACACGGTACATCCAGGCTACTGAACAGAATATCGCTTTAGTAAAGCTTAGCTGGGTTCTTTTATGCTCAGAGTATGCATTAGGATTGCAATATCAAAGCCCTGTTTTTTGACCAAAGAAGTTTAAGGTGATGTGAAATATTTCTGAACCTTGGGAAACCATTGCCTGTCAGAATAATCAATATTGACCTTGATAGTATTGGGTTAAATGTTTAAAAAAAATGCGTTGGAAGCATGGAGTCTTTTTCATAGTATCCCCCATCCTCCACATGATGGTGATGTCATCCGTTCAGTCGTGTCCAACCCTTGGCGATTCTATCGGAAAGTTTCCGCCACGCGTCTCTGTCAACGACGGCTTCTTTTAGTTGGTTCATGGTCATCCCTGTGTTGGTTTTGATCGTGTCGAGCCCGCGGATCCTTCGGGGACCTTGTTTCCTTTTGCCGTTGACCATCCTGAGCATTAATGATTATTCTAACGTGTTTACTTGCACGATGTGTCCAAAGTTAGGGTTAGGACTTGAAGGCCGGAGCACGATGGCTGCTTCCCAAGAGGAAGCACAAATGCCCAGCAATTGCTCAGCTTCCTCTCCAGCTGAGCCCATGCCGCAAAGAAGAGAGTGAAGTCCCTCAACCTATCTTCATAGGGCTTGGTCCCTTGGCCCCAGATCATCCTCGTCGCTCTCCTCTGTACCCTTTCAATTTTATCAATGTCCTTCTTGAAGTGAGGCCTCCAGAACTGCACACAGCACTCCATGTGTGGTCTGACCAGTGCCGTATACAACGGGTGGAAGGGGGTCAGCTCTCCTCGCTTCTGCGCACGCTGCTGCCTTTTCAGGTGCCTGCCTTATTGGGCTCAGTTTGGTCCTCCTCCTACGCTTGCACATGCAGAGCAATCCACCCCCAAATATGTTTTAAACCGTCCCACCGGAGTTCGAAAGAGTGATTCAGGGCAGCGTTAATTAGCCGAGTTTGGTTTCCGCCTGTTGCCAATCTGCTTTGAAATGCTAAGCGTTCTTTGGATGGAGCAGAGCCGAAACGAGACGTCCCTTTCGCAAGGCATCCCAGTTGGCAACCATCTTCTTCAAGCTAGTGCATTTACATTTCAAACAGCAGTGGAGTATTTATAGTTTTCGCACACACGCACAGAAACAGAGATCACATTTTTTTTAAACTATCGGGGCATTAGCATTCCGTGGCAAAAGACTGCCCGCCATATTTACAGTAATAAAAAATCCATTCCCGATATTCTGTTCCCGTTACAGTATGCTTACTTTAGGGGCTTGAGCAATTGGGTTGTCATTCTGTGACGAATGTGCCTTTGAATGAAGGGCAAACCTTTTTCTGTCCCTTTTTTCTTAGCTTTCCTGGCTAGCCTTTGTCTATAGGGTTTGTTCCGCCTGTGCCAATGTTCGATCAGCACACAGAATTCCCCCCAGTGGCTGGGCCTGCCGGGCCTTGTTTCTGCTGCTAGCCAGGCGGCTATCTTCTGCACCCCACATAGCAAAGATTGCAGTAGTTGACACGCTGGCATACGTGAGATTTGAAAACGCTTATGTTCGTCCTAAAATGCAGCACAAGCCGGCTAGCCTGAGAAGCCCTGAAAGAGGTAATTTGCGGTCTAATGGGGAGGAGATGTGGAGTCGGCAAGTGCCCCTGGCCGCTGGAGGGGAACAGGGGGGTGGGGAGAGAGTAAGGTTGCCCGGTCCAGGTTGGGAAACCCCTGGAGATTTGGGGATGGAGCTTGGGGAGGACAGGGGCCACACTGTGGTGCAATGCCAAAGAGACATCTCCTCCAGGAGAACTGATCCCAGTCCTGTTAGAGCTGTTCTTGCAGAGCAGTTCTCTCAGAGCTCTCTCAGCCTCACCTACCTCACAGGGTGTTTCTTGTGGGGGAGAGGAAGGGAAGGCTGCTTTAAGTCAGTTGCTTTAAGACTCCTTCAGGTAGTTAAAAGCAGGGTATAAAACCCAACCCATTTCCTTTTTCTTCAGTTTTGTCCTCCTAGCAGCCCTTTTGTGCTATCTGCCAGAGGGCCCATCCTTGCATGATTACTGTTTTGTAAACTCTCTTGGCCCTGATCTTCTCAGAAGCTAAGCGTGATTGGCCCCGGTCAGTATTTGGAGGGGAAATCACCGAGTAAGTCCAAGGTTGCTACACCGAGGCCACGAATGGCAAACCATCTCCTAATGTCTCTTGCCTTGAAAGTTTTATTGGCTTGCCGTAAACTGGATGCAACTTGATGCAGCACAGGCTATAAATGTTTTGAGAATTTAAAAAATATATTATTCTCCCCTTTCCCTCTCTCTGTCTCTGTCCTCTAATCCAGGGGTAGTCAACCTGTGGTCCTCCAGATGTTCATGGACTACAATTCCCATGAGCCCCTGCCAGCGTTCGCTGGCAGGGGCTCATGGGAATTGTAGTCCATGAACATCTGGAGGACCACAGGTTTACCCCTGCTCTACTTTGTTTCTCAGTGAGAAACGGGCCTTCTAAATAAATAAGTTTGGGAGGTATGTCATGTAGATTACATTCTGCAGGACATTTGAGCTTGCTCTTTATGTTAGTTCCTTCACGAGAAACTCAGATTTTACTTGGTGGATGCTGCCTTTATGGTGCAATTCTGAAACCCCAGTCCAGGTGTCGGGGCTTAAAAATAAATTGAAATAAATAAATTCCCTTGGCACACTTTTATGCTCTGCTGTTGATAGTCAGGTATATGCTCACCATTAAATGAATTTGTGGTCTGCAGTGAATTACCAGCAGATAAAAAAAAAAAAAACCTCATTTTAGGACTTCTTACCCAATAAAGCCTAAGAAAGGTATCTGGAAGTCATAAGGCTGGCCATCTCATGTAGGGCTATTAGGTTTCCGAAGGACAAAAGTTATTAGCAGACATCTCAAACGGCCTCATTTCTAATCGGAAGACGAATGGCTCAAAATGCGTTTTCAATGAAGAGTTGGCTGACAAAGAGCTTCGTCTTCACGGCCTGGCGATTTAGCGACTGGGATGTCTGAGCAAAAGGGCACGTGTGATCTACAGAATTTGACTCCCCCCTCTTCCTTTGTTAAATATTCTTTTGTCATAAAACCATATTGATGCACAATGTACCAAATACCCGATCTCCCCTCCTCCAGAGAACTGTCTTTACATACCGCAAATGAATAGACGGATGTAGGGCCCAGAGCGCAATCCTAAAGAGCGTTATACCTTTCTAAGTCTGAAGGAGTCAGTAGGTTTGAGGCAGGCATGTTTCAGACTGTGCTGGAAGAGCACCCGAGGGTGGAGGGATGGCGAGCGGTTATTGAATTTGCATTGGCCTTTCTGTTCTAGCGTTTCTCATCGGAAGTACCTGCCTGGGTTCTTGCAGTACGAAGTCTGTTAATTTGAAACTATCGGTCGCCTGCCATGTAATCCCTAAGCAGTCATCCACTGAGCATTAAGTCCTTCTGTCCGATGAAAAAATCCAATGTTTGGGCGAGTTTTAAAATTCACTATGGCAGCTTGGTGCAGTCTAGGGATTCTGGCAGAGCTCCTACCTGTCCTCCCATGCTCCACCACCACTCCGCTCCATGGAACAGTGACTTCTGGAGGTGCCAACCTGCACATGGGCACAATCAGCAACTGCCCCAATGCAGTGCCTTCTCTGCTGAGGCCCCCACCTTATGGAATGGGCTGCCCAAGGCTCCCACTCTCCTAGCTTTCCGTAGACTATGCAAAACTGAACAAAGTTTGAGTCCAGCGTCATCTTTCAGACCAACAAAGTTTTCTTCCAGGTGTAAGCGTTTGAGTGCCTGCATGCTTTGTCAGATCCAGAAGCATGCATACCAAGATGCACCACCCCAATCTCATTCATTCAGTAGTTTCCAATCTTATATTTACTGCCTGAGCATAGTGTCCCCTCCTCCTCCCCTTTCTCTGTTTCTCTCTCATAGAATCCTAGAGTTGGACGGGACCACCAAGGCCATCTAGTCCACCCCCTGCAGAATGCAGGAAATTCACAGCTACCTGCCCACCTCCAGTGACCCCGGTTTCATGCTCAGAATCCGTGGCCAGTCTGGCCCGGAGGAAATTTGCCTCCCGACCCCAAAGTAGCAAAGTAGCATGCAAGAAAGGGACATGAGCCAAGCGCTGACAAAACCCTTCCTTGCCCACCCACTCAAAATCTGCCCAAGTTCACAGAATCAGCACTTCTATCGGGTGGCTATCCAGCCTCTGCTTAAAAACGTTCAAAGAAGGAGAACTTACCACCTCCCGAGGATGCCTGTTCCACCGAGGGACTGTTCTGCCAGGAACTTGTTCTGGATGTTTAGCCGAAAATTCTCTTGAATCAATCTCAACCCGTTGGTCTTGTCCTCCTCCTTAAACAAACACGGCCATGCTTAAAGCCGCTGCTTCAGCTTGTAAAGGGGGGGGGGGGGTTGTTATAGTTTGGGCCGGAGCAGAATGCTTCTCTGATTAAAATGATTAAAACTATATACAGAGCGCATAATTAACCTTTGCGCTGGCTGTCACGGGGAGCTGATGCATTGAGCCGATAGTGTATCTGTGCATGGCAGACAGCGTATGGTACATGACCAGGTTTTTTTTTTTTGTTTAATTCCTTGAGAATTTTAATCACTTGAGATAAAGCGCTAGGAAGGGTGGGGGGGGGGCTAGGAGACAGCGAGATCAAGCACGTATTAATCCTCTCAATGGCTTTATAATTTCCCCCTGCTATTCTACTAGTAATCAAGAAAAAAACGAAGGCTCCCGTAATCCTGAATGCCAAGGTCAATCATTCTCCAGACTTCTGATGTTAAGGATGTCACAATTATGAAAAGATTGTTTTAATGGACATAATTTTCCTTTTCATAGTTGGGCAGGGCTGCGTTTCATACAGGTCA
This sequence comes from Paroedura picta, assembly GCF_049243985.1. Classification (NCBI taxonomy): domain Eukaryota; kingdom Metazoa; phylum Chordata; class Lepidosauria; order Squamata; family Gekkonidae; genus Paroedura; species Paroedura picta. The sequence goes on from NC_135385.1 coordinate 21,605,074, forward strand.
GCTTCTGAAAAGCAAAAAGAACCCAAACTGATTGGGGACAGAGGTTAGGGAGGGCTGTTGCAGAGGCAATGGTGGCGGGAGACATTGTTTGAACGCCCTAACAGTTGGCCAAACGGTGGGAAGGTCACCTTGGCCAAGGTGCATTTGAGAACGGCAGGAGGAAAGCGATGGCAGGTACAGCAAGAGCTGCGGAGGGGAGAGACGAGGCAGGTGTCCCCCAGTGGCCGGCCTGAATGTGAGAAAGTCACAAGGTCACTGTGGAAACAGCCTTCGGGAGCGGAACATCGCTTAACAGTCAGGCTCCCCTGCCAAATCCTGACAAAATGATGCACGGCTGTAGAGGCTGTCCCTTAAGTGGTGGACTGGGTTGTACAAGCCGGCTGGGGGGTGGGCTGCAAGAGGTGTGACCTTTCCAAAGGAGCGCTGGAAACGGAGACGCGAAACGCCTCCCGATCTAGGCCGGTTTAGAACAGATCTCCGTCTTGAATCAAGCAGCCACGTGAGCTTGATTTATTTGGCATATACTTCTCTGCCGCCGATTCAGAGTCCTCCTCAAGGACTTAGTGTGGGGTGCACGAGGGGAGAAGGAACAAGCCATGGGGCAAGCTTTCCTTTAATGGTAAAGAAAAGGTAGGGGCTGCAAAGGGAATGGCTATAAAAGGTCCAGCGGGGACTTGTTGGGGGTGGTTAGCTGCCCAAAGCTAAGCTCCAGCCCTCCCCTTCAAGAGCATCCCGCTCCATTTTCAATGAGAGCCAATTTGGTGTCGTGGTTAGGAGTGCGGACTTCTAATCTGGCATGCCGGGTTCGATTCCCCGCTCCTCCACATGCAGCCAGCTGGGTGACCTTGGGCTCGCCCCGGCACTGATAAAACTGTTGGGACCGGGCAGTGATATCAGCGCTCTCTCAGCCTCACCCACCCCACAGGGTGCCTGTTGTGGGGAGAGGAAAGGGAATGCGACTGTAAGCCGCTTTGAGTCTCCTTTGGGTAGGGAAAAGCAGCATATAAGAACCAACTCTTCTTCTCTTCTTCTTCAACTGGGCCTCCGGCTTCTGCTGCAGGGAATGGCGTTCCTCCACCAGTGAAGATACCAGGGCTTTGGAAACCTGCTGGCTTACCTACTTGGGCAGAATTTTGGATCGGAATATGCTATTCCACTCCTGTGGTTAAAAATCAGCGGCCCCTTGTGGAGAACCAGCTTTGATTCCCCACTCCTCCGCATGCAGCCAGCTGGATGACCTTCGGCCAGTCCCTGTTCTCTTTGAGTTGTTCTCTTAGGGCTCTCTCAGCCCTACCTACCTTGCAGGGGGTATCTGTTGTGGGGAGAGGAAGGGAAAGGCATTGGTAAGCTGCTTTGGGACTTCTCCGAGTAATGAAAAGCAAGGAATAAAAAAGGAGGTCGGTAAAATGAGTACCCAGCTTGCTGCTGGGGGGTAAACGGTAATGACTGGGGAAGGCACTGGCAAACCACCCCGTATTGAGTCTGCCATGAAAACGCTGGAGGGCGTCACCCCATGGGTCAGACATGACTCGGTGCTTGCACAGGGGATACCTTTACCTTTTTTAATTGGAACGTTCGAACCGTCGCCGTTCGGCTTGCAATCTCTGCCGCGCCACTGAGCTTAGCGTTGCTCTCCATGGCTGCCGTTCGCTTCTCTTCCCCCCCCCCCCCAAAAAAAGAGAGACAATGATAGAAAAAGGGAGCGACAATTCCACAATCAAGGAGGGGTGCATCCTTCAGTCGTAACAGGTCGAAACACAGACGTTTGACAAGTTCTGCAGCTCTGTATTTAGTGATAATAATAGCCTACAGAGAGAGAGAAAAGGGAGAGTATCAGGATCGGGGTTTGGCTGCCGGGAGAGCTCTGGGGAGTGCAATCTCATCTCAATCACATGCATTCATTACCAGGAGGGGCTGCTTCCGACAGCAACAACAACAGCCGCATAATACCTTTTTATTAGGCCCCAGGCAAGGAAGGTAATGCGGGAAAGGACGTGCCGTAATCTTCTCTTGATCCGCGAGGAGGCAACTCCCGGGCCCTACAACACAGTCAGGCTGCTGAACAGCCTACAGTAGCATTGAAGATCCTGTCTGAACTGGTCTCTAACGCAAAGCCGGCTTTGAGGATGGCGGGACTTTTGTGTGCGCTTCCGCGTGAAATCTCTTCCACTTGCATTGGCACCTTGATAGGACCCGGCAAAGGCCTCTGCTTTAAAGATGTTTGATTAAAGGGAAAAGCAACACCCCGGGCCTTCAGGCTAAGAGTCCCACATATCTAGATCGCGGTTCTAGGCCTGCCTTACATAGGGAGCCAGTTTGATGTAGTGGTTAAGAGCGGCACCTCTAATCTGGAAAACCGGGTTTGATTCCCCTACTCCTCCTCCTATATGTGAAGCCGGCTGGGTGACTTTGGGTGAGTCACAGTCCTCTGAGAGCTCTCTCAGCCCCACCAACCTCAGAAGGTGTCTGTTGTGGGGAGAGGAAGAGAAAGGGGTTTCCAGACCACTTTGAGACTCCCTTGGGTAGTAAAAAGTATTAAAACAGCTCTTCTTCCCCCTTCTCCTTTTCCTTCATCTTCTTCGTCTCCTCTTCCTCCTCCTTTTTCTTCTCTTCTTCCTCAGGAGGCAAATTCCTTCCCACTGCAGCCTTTCCCCTTTTACTTAGATTGGCTTTTGCTTTCAGGTTGGCTGCAAACATGGCAGGAGAAAATGGTAGGCGAAAGTTAAAGCCGCAAGGAAAATCAAGTTAATTATGAGAAAGTGGACAGGATGGCATGTTCCTGCAGGCTGCATGGTGACAAGGCAGGTTCATAAATAATTGTTTCGGTGCCACAACTTGACATTCTGTGCGTACCAAACCTCTGAAGCTTCAGGAGAATGGAGGCTCTTTGCTGTTCTCTCCCAAGCCATCTCGGGAGCCATTTAGAGCCAGCTACAGTGACAGGGTTTTGTGATTCCAGTTTGCAGTCTGGAGAGAGAAAACAAAACAAAACAGAGATGTCATGTCCCCCTTCGTTCCATTACTGGGGTGAGCCCATTGCTGTGGCAATAGAATTCCCTCCTTTCGATGGTCTTAGGAAAATATTTGGTTCCAGCATTTGGCAGCCTACTCGTTGCTCTCTTTTTACAACAGATGCTCACGCTGCTAATTTCCAGCCATCTCCCGTGGCTTGTTCCCTTTGCCATGGGCTTTGGGCATTGGAGAATGCGCTTTTAGTGTGCTTTTGTAGCTGCGCGAAACAGGAAAATCGACCTCTAATGTGCCTTGGAAGTGCATTATCCTACATGGGAGGAATGTTGCATGCAGGGATCCCTAGGTTCCACCTGCAGCTTAAAGGAGAAACTAGGAGATTGGAAAGACCCCGGCCTAAGACATTGGAGAGCCATTGCCAGTTAGTGCAGGCAAGACTGACCGTGATAGACAGGGTTGCCAGCAGAGGGACCATCTGTGTTAATTTGAGCATGACAAGCCTCATAGGTGCAGTCAACCAGTGTACTTACCGTTCCTTCCAGTTCTGGGCCCAGCCCTCCTCATTCCCCTCTCCCAGGACTCTGCTACCTGAGTCTGCGGGTGAGCATTATGCGCTTTCCCCGGCATCGCTATGATTTGTCACTTTTATCTAGTATATCTTGAGTTCCATCCTTGAGATGTAAGGGCTTCAAGAGTCACTCCTTTGTTGACATTGAATCATTAGTATTGCTCACCGCGGCAGCATAGATTCCCCGGGAATGGCTCGTCCTTATGCTGACACGCTCAGCCTCCTGCCCGCTGCCGTCGTTTTTTATAACCAATAAAAGCCACCTTTTCTTTCCCATAAATTCTTCAACGGCATTAAAAAAAAAACAACCATCCCCTGGCTTTTATTTATCTTGCCTCTGGGACGGCCCGCTATCTCTTTTAAACAAGTCACCCTTCGATAAATAAATAAATAAATTTGGGATTTTATTTTTGTCTGTTCGGATCCTCTCTTTCCACATCCAAGGTCACCTTCCAATTGGGTCTTCTATGTGGAGCCTTGAAGTCTTTGCTCAATGTCTTCATTTGTATGCTTTTCCTCATCAGTTTTTCGCCCATTCTTGCCAAAAAGTCTCCTGGTATGAAGATGGAATAGGTTGTCCCTCTGTTTAACTCTTGAACACGCAACACCGCGTTACACTAAATCAGGCCCTCGGTTCCTCAAAGCCAGCACTGTCAACTCTAAACAACAAGGAATGTACACAGTCCAAAAATATCAAACACGCAAGCAGAATACAACACTGTGCAGGCAGATACATCTGCCTGTGTGGAAGAGGAGGTTTTCCTCCATTTTAACATTCAAGGCTTGAATCCCATTAGTAGAATCCTCTGTTTGAATTACTTCATTTTAAGAAGAGAAAGGCAAGGCAAACTGAAGAAGAACCATCGAAACGGACTTTTATCCGGAATTCTGTCTCTGACCTTTTATATTTTGGATACCGTTCTGTAGCTACAATTGAAGCACCTGTTTTGGGAATGGGAACTCTGAGGAGTCCACTGTTTTATATTAACCGTGTCAAGTGTAGTTTGGAGAATGCTACAGTGTATATCTGTGGTAGTTTACAGCTCCTAACATAAATGAGTTTTGCCTACAGTGTTGTATTCTACTTTAGGACTGTCAACTCCGGCTAGTAGCAGCTCTTCAGGGTCTCAGGATAAGGTTTTCTCCATCACATATTACCTGTTCCCTTGAGCTGGAGGTGCAGGGGACTGAACCTGGGACCCTCTGCATGCCAACTCTTGGGCTAAGCCCCTGGAGGTTGAGATTATTGCTGCTGTTGTGGTCATAGGCCAGAACAGCCCAGCATAACCTCCAACATATGTGTGCTATAATGGAAATGTCAAAACACAACAGGATAAAACTTTAAAAAGTTGAAAACGACTATGCATCCAGGCTCCCTCCCTCATGCTATGGTAAAAAAATAAATGCAACAACAATGGCAACAAAAATCCTTAAGGTAACATAGAACTAAAATTAGATAGCGTTCCTACAGAATTAGCAAATGTTAATTTCTTCCTTATATTTATTGGGGCGGTGGAGGCGGCACTCTGAGGGTAACAAAAGGGATAACATCGGCCAATTAAAAAATTAATACACTCCTCATCTGTTGGAAAACTCTCTCTCAAATGGAGAGGCCACAAGGGCAGAGGGGCTGTTCCCCAGGTGTTTTTTTTATTTTTAAAAAATGTGCCCTGTATTGTTAGAATGCTCAGCTGTAACGAGAGAAGAATTTGTTTTTCTTAATCCGAGGATACCGCAGAGAAAAATTTCGATTGTGGGCACCCGATACACGACAGCCGGTACGGGTTAGAAAGGCCACTTCATTTTGGGCCGCATCGATTGCTGTCATTGTTAGAAATGTGCTTGTTATCTGGGGACATTCATGGTTCTTAGTGACGTGCTGACCTCCATCAGATCAACCGCGAGGAGTTCTTTCACCTGCACCAGAAATTTCAATAGTAGTTCATATGCTCATCACCCATGAAACCCCAATATCTCCAAGAGCAGTAAACGGGAATTATCAGCCTCCCACATCTCTTGGATTCCATTTGACTGGTCAAAGCCTCACAATGGGGAAGGTCATGCTGGCTAGAACGGCACTTTGAGAGAAGAGGAGAGAAGGTGGCCAAAGACCAAGCCCTTCTCTCTTGGTCTCCTGCCTAGAGATTCTGTCACCAGAACCTGCATTTCACTCCATTTCCCCTGTAGCAAAAGCGTTGGCCTGGTGTCCAACGGTTGCTAATCCCTTTGTATGCTGCCAAATAGCTCGGTAATGAAGGCTTGATGTGACTCCAGGCGCAAAAAGGCATCTTCATGACTTGTTACCTCAGAAGAGATAATGCTGTGTGATTAAGTCATTAGGAAATGACATTGCGCATCTGATTTTGACTGCAGATAGGATCCTCCAGGAAAGGTCATTCCTTCAGAGTCGACAAAGGGAAGAGGAATGAGAGCCAGTCCTCCAGAGTGATGCGGGAGTGACAGTAGGACTGAAAACCAGATAATCGCGGCGATTGTATTATATTAGTAGGACCAGTGAGGGATCAAAGGATAAAATGCCAGTTCTGAGGCAGCTTGAAGGATAGCAGTGGTATGAACTTTCCACAGATCCACTGTGTCTATTTTTTTTTTATTTAAGGAATTTTGTAAACCACTCTTCCCCCCCAAAAAATATGGTGATAATCCTACAGTGATATTAAGTCATCCTCAAATAAAATAATACTGAATCGTAAGCGGGAACTAGAGAACAAAGTTTGTGGCAGTGACTCACACAGCTTAGCTAGAATCACTAGTCCAGTGATTCACAACTAGAGAATTGCTACTATTCCTAACTATAGAATCTTGGCTGATTCATAGCTAGAGAATCTCAGCTGATTCAGAGAATCACAGCTCTCTTTGCTCAACTCCTCCCCCTTTCCCCTTCTACAAGTGAGTCTGACATGCAGAAGCTCTGATTGTAATACACGTTTCTTAGTCTTTAAGGTGCCACTAGACTTCAGTTGTCAATGCCCGTTCAGTTGACATTGGGCTAGTCACAGTCGTGTTGGATCTGTTCTTCATAGAGCTCTCTCAGCCCCACCTACCCCACAGGGTGTCTGTTGTGGGGAGAGGAAGGGAAAGTGATTGTAAGCCGCTTTGGCACTCCTTAGAGTAGTGAAAAGCGGGGTATAAAAGCCAGCTCTTCTTCTTCTATGGTTAAACGTTGTGAAAACGGGATGGAGGGCAGGAAAAGCTGCCTTGGAAAGGTGATTTCCTGCAAGGTAGCTCTGTCCTGTTGGAGCGGCGTCAACTGGACAAGGTTCGTCATGCCTCTGCTCATTTCTTCAATTTACTGGACGTCGTTTGGCAGATGCCTGGGAACTTCTGGCAATGGGAATGTTCAGAGTCTCTCTCACCGGTTTGTTGTAAGGATGCTCGAGGTACGAATTGTAGTTCTACCTTGAAAGTGCCATGGAAACCATGAATACTGGCAACAAGGCAGGGCTCCCGTTCCAAAATCCTCTCCGTTTTCTCCTTGCACTAATCGCTACAATTGAAGTTGGGGGTTAAATCTTTTGATCTACCGGTAAGCTCTCATCACACCTGCTTTATTATTTTTTTTAATTTCATTCCACCATCAAGCATATAATCTGTTTTATTACGAGAACCGGAGTAGATTAGTTTGCCGAGGAGACAGCTCGTATTATCTGTAGCTATCCAAAGGATTACACAGGAAATCTTCCAATGTGACAGCACTAATGCTTCCTTAGCAGGGGGAGGAAACCCAGAGTGAATGCGGCATTATTTTTTTAAAAAATGGTTTGGACTCAGGCTTACAGAAAGGCAAAGCAGCCTTCATCCAAATGGTCTGTTTCGGAGGAGCGATGACCCAGCGGCGGAGTTTTGCCCAGGGCCTCTGGGTGCCAGTCCCTCATTAATTTCGCAGCAGTGACCGGGGGCCGGGGTTGTTGTGGCTAATCTCGCTCATTTGTTTTGTTGTTAAACCAAAGCGGAAAGAAAGGGGGAGAGAGCAAGCTTGTTTCCCGTCTGCACACCGAGCCCATATTCCCCTGGAGAATGGCGAGAACAATCAGGCTGTACATAGTAGCAAGATTTGCCGAGGTTTTAAAAGAAAATTAGTTGGCATTCCTGCCATGGCCTGGCAGACTCCTTTCTATTTAAATTTGGGGGCGCGGGCATCACAGTGATTAAGGAACTGGCAAGTAAATAAACCTGAAGATAAAGCAGAATCATAGCGGAGTGACCTTTTTCCCCCTTTTTCTTTTTGCTGTTAAAAAGTATTATTCAACTTGAATGGTCAGAGCAATGGGCATTGGTTCGTCCATGGGGGCTAGCAAAGGTTATCCTTCGTGGGTCGTCATCAGGCTAAAATGCAGGGCGTTTTGCATCCGCGGACCTAATTGTATGCAAATGATTTGCCCCTGAAGAGTGTTGCCTGTGTAGACTCTGAGCCCTAAACTCTAAGTCGCAAATTTAATTACTCTTATTCTGTCCTCTTTTAGAACCTGCAATGGTCTTGTTGTCCTTCTCAATTCTTTCTTTCCCTTTCTTTCCCTTCGCTCGCATTGCCTCTTATGGTCTTTGCCTTGTCTGCCTTTGAAATTATGATCCTTGCCTGAACCTCAGAAGTAATTGGCCAACAGGTTTGTCTTCCCTCTCCCAGAAGATTGACCCCTTCCCTTCACCTTGAGACCATAAGAGCCGGCTGGATCAAACCAGTGGTCATCTAGTTCAGCATCCTGTCTCACGCCTGTTATGAGGGCCAAAGCCTTCCCCTGATGTTGCCTGAGCCCTGACTTGGATGGCCCAGGTGAGCCTCATCTCATCCGATCTTGGAAGCTAAGCAGGGACCATTAAGGAGGTCCAGGGCTGGTATGCAGAGGCAGCCAATGGGAAGCCACCTCTGCTCACTTCTTGCCTTGAAAACCAGACAGGGTTCCTGTCAGTGGCCTGCGAATTGAACATACTTTCCCCCATCCCTGCCTCTGAATGGTTTCTGTTGCTTACCATGGCTAGTAGCCTACCCTCCACGCATCTGTCTAATCCCCTTTTCAGGCATCTGTGACAGTCGCTTCCTTCTCTGGTTGTGAGTTCCACATGTTGGCTGCTTGTTGTGCAAAGTACTTTCTTTTCTCCGCTCTGGATCTACTGCCCATCAACTTCATGAGATGCCTCTGAACTATAGTATCTTGGGAGGGGGAGAAAAAATCCCCCCAAATCCATGCCCTGTGTAAAATTTTATAAACCTGTATCATTTCCCAGTAATCTCTAAACTGAAAAGTTCCAATCTTTTAATCATCTTGGTTATCCTTTTCTGTAATTTCCCCAGGTCTGCAATTCCAATTTTTTTGGCCAACACTGCACACAGTACTCTAGATGAGGCTGCACCATTGACTTTGCCTTTTAGAGATTGGTGGTTTTATTTTCAATCTCTTTCCTAGTCATCCCTAGCAGAGAGTTTGCCGTTTTTCATTGGCACGGCACACTGGGTTAACATTTGCATTGCGTCATCCACTGTGTGACCCCAGGGTCTCATTCCTCCTCAGTCTTCAGCAAGTCCAGATCCTATTAACGCGTCCTTAAAGTTGAGAGTTTTTTGTTCTAACTTGCACCAACTTAGACTTACTGACACCCAACCTCATTTGCCATGTTGTTGCCCACGCAGCCAATTTGAGATCTTCCTGGAGCTCTTCCGCGTCAGCCTCAGTTTTCATCATCCTGAATAATTCTGTGTCACCTGCAACCTTGGCCGTTACCCTTCTTGCCACCTGTTCCAGATCATGTATGAACTAATGAAATAGCACTGGCCAACCCTTGTGCTTACTTCTCCCCATTATGAGCACTGTTCATTCATCCCAACTCTTTGCTTCCTGTAATTTAACCAATCTTTAATTCATGAGAGAACCTGTCCTGTTATCCCATGCCTGCTTAAGCCCTGGCAAGCTTGATTCTGACAGACCTTGGAAGCTAAGCAGAGTCATCCCTGATTTGGAAGGGTGATCGCCAAACATCAAGACAATCTTCGGATCTCCTGGCTACATTACACTCATGTAATATAATAAATAAATAAGTAAAGCAGGGTCGGTCGGCCCTGGCTAGCACTTGGGAGGATGACCTCTAAGGAACACCAGGGGCGTGATGTGGGGGCAAACATTGGTACACCCCCTCCAACCATCTTTCCCCTGGCAGTCAGACAATCTTAGGATCTTTTGCCATATACTAAATGAATTATAAATAAGTACTTAGGAGTCTTTGGTAAAGTACCCTGACGGAAGCCTTTGAAAGCCCCAGTAGATAATATCTACCAATGACTGTTATCTACATGCTTGTTCCCTTTCTCAAAAGGTTTTTGAGGCAGGACTTCCTTTTGCAGAAGCCATGCTGATTTTCTCTCAGCAGGGTTTGTTCCTCTCCGTGCCTAAGACTTCTAATTTGATTACGGTTTCTACTCATTTGACCGGAACAGTTGCTAAGCTAACTGGCCTGAAATTTCCTGGTTCTCATCTAACCCCTTTCTAGTACTCCAGCACGCTGGTTCGTTTTAGTGACTGTACACATAATTGTTAATAGAGCAACCATTTCACATACAAGTTCCCCGAGAACTCTTAAGTTTATCCCATCAGACACTTACTGGTTTCTAATTTCCCCAGTAGGTCTAGACTTCATCTTTTTTAAACTTTAATATGACTCAATTGTAAGGTCTCCACTCCTGAAAATAGTTGCTCTGACCTGGGTCCCTACTCTGTGCTTTCCACCGTGAATGCAGATGCAATAATTCTTTGAGCTTCTGTGCCCTCTTCTCATCCTCCTTTCGCAATACTTTTATTCCTTAATCATCCAAAGGTCCAACTGCTTCTCTAGTTGGTTTCCTGCTGCAGATATATTTAAAGAAATTATTGCTGCCTTGATACTTTTAGCAGCCTAGTCATTATTATTAGTCTTTATTATTACTGTCTTGATGCTTTTAGCAATTCACTTCTCTTTACACTAGCATAATTCGTAGCTTTATTCTTCTTTTGCCAGTCCCTGTACTCCCATCTGTTCACCTTGTAGAAGCAGACTTTCTACTTTTTAAAAAAAGCCTTTTTTTTGGTGGTTTCTTTGGCTTCCCTGACTCATGTCATTAACCATGCAGGCATCCCTTTAGACTTGGCTGTACCTTTCCTAACCTGGGGGATATATTTTATCTGGACTTCAATTGGCGTGGCTTTAAATAGCTTCCAAGCATCCTCTCTGGATTTGGCCCTCTTGTGTCTCTCTGGCAGCTTCCTTCCAATCTAACTAGTCCCTTCATTTTTATAAAGCTCCCTTTGGCCTGTTGCATTTTATTTAGGTCCAGCCTTCCTCCTGCTTATGCAAGGTAGGACACAATTAAACAATAGGGAACAATAGGAAGGGGAAGGGGAAGGGGAAGGGGAAGGGGAAGGGGAAGGGGAAGGAAGGAAGGAAGGAAGGAAGGAAGGAAGGAAGGAAGGTAGGTAGGTAGGTAGGTAGGTAGGTCTCATAAGATCTTGGGAAACTATACAAAGTCAGTCCCGGCTAGTGCTTGGAAGGGACGCCAGGGTCATGATGCGGGGGCAGACAATGGGTAAATTACTTCCGAATGTCTCTTACCCGGTAGCCTGACAATCTTAGGATCACCTTGCTACACTTCACCAATGCCATATGATAGATAAACAAATAGGAAGGAAAGAGGAAAGCACATAGACTCCAAGGTAAACTCTTAGATAATTTGCATCATGGTTACATAATTCACATGTGGAATGACCATGCACAAGACAGCTGAGGGGGGCCAAGGGGAGCAGGCCAATGGCCATTGACCTAACTTGCTATGGAGTGCTCTGAGACTGGATGAGCCAAGCAGGTAGGTAGGTAGAAAGGGCTTTGCTCTTTCATCAGATAGAAGCAGGTGGGACAGTCATGGTGAGAGATAATTCTGCAAGATGAGAAGCTAAATGGTGGCTGGTCCTGGGTAGAGTTCCTCCTCACCCTTATTCTCTTTTTACTACCCCAAAACTCTTGCAATGCCAGCTAGGGAAGCAGAGGCTTGGGTTGCCTTTTAGATCTACACCACTGACTTTCCACGTAAGTGATACACCTAAATGATTCTGTTCCCCCTTTGAGAAATCTGACCTTTAATGCAGAAGGACTGTCGTAATTCAACACGGGGCCTGTAATATATGACGTGCTGAACAGAAGGTAAAACGGAGGGATCGCTGGCCGCAGGCTTACAATCTAAGCAGACAAGATACAAAAGAGGAGGGGGAAGAGAGAGAAACTTGTCAGGAATCAGGCTGGAGATTGAGAAAGGGAAGGACAGAGGTGAAATTGTGCTGGGGGGAGAAACGGTGCAATTGGAGAAAGCGTCTCGAAATAAGGACGAGGCAAGTGGGATTAAAGTACCGCTGAGGGGGAAAGGATGAAGTGAAAGAGAGAGAGAGAGGTCAGGGGAGATGAAGGGGAGGGGAGAGAACGCAAGTCAAAGAGGAAGGTAGAGACAATGTCCGGAGGATGAGAGTTCCAGATGTGAGGAAACAAGGCAACAGCTGGAGTCAGGAGAGTGTTGAAGGGACAGGGCTGCTTTTGCACATGGGCCGCTTCCTGTGCTTTCCTCTTCTTGCTGGGAGTCCACAGGCCTTCTCAGCACCAATAAAGCCCCTCATAAGGATTTCCTCTGTGCTTTCCCCTTCCCTTTCCCCTCCCCCAATAGGCTGTTTATTTTTTTGCAGGTTTTAAAAACCAGAGCTAAGACGATTGCTATAGCCTCTTATAGCGATATATCAACTACTGTTTTTTACCCCCAAAGGCTAAAAGCCTACCAAGGATGGGGTTGGGGGATGGTGACCTTGAGAGGTAATGGGTAAGGATGTGGCCCCCCAATGTGTGTGTGTGTGTGTGTGGGGGTGCAGAGACATCTCCCCCTAAGCTGGCTTTGCCTACAATCCTGCCCAAGCAGGTCTTGGAAACTGCAAAGCGGGGGCAGGGGGACCAGAGAAGGAGCTCAATTTAAAACTGCTTCAGTTGGGCAGGTGAGGATTCAGAGCCAGAAGTCCAGGTGGAAGCAACCAAGGTTCAGTTTAAGAGGCAAAGTAACTCTGAAGCAGGGAGAGCAATGCCAAATTGGGATTCCCCCAGCCTCAGCAGAGATCTCACACCCCCCTACGCTTTCCTCCACCCTCTCAAAGTGGCTCACAATCACCTTCCCTTCCTCTCCCCATAACCCGAGAGAGCTCTGAGAGAATGGTGACTGTCCCAAGGCCACTCAGCAGGTCTCATGGGGCGGAAGAGTAGGGAATCAAACCCCATTCTCCAGATGAGAGTCCACCGCACTTAACCACGACCCCACACTGCCTCCTTGCAGTTTTCAAGAGGGCAAAAGCTTAACAAGAATTTGGTGCCGGATAATGTGGTGGGGAACAGTTTCATAATGGCTTGGGGGGGCGAGCTTGTTTAGAAGACGGAAGGGGCTTTAGGGCGACAGAGAAGCTGTGGCAGATTAAAAGGAACCAACTGACAGGTTGAGGATCGAATGGGGAGTTCATGTTGTCGGGAGGCTTTTGTGGGCCAAGCTCCGAGTGTCTCATTGAATCGAGTGATGCAATTCCAGTCGAAGATTGCGGCTTTATTCTTTGTTCACTCAGCAAAATTGTGCAATGATGGTACTTTGTCCAGCGTATCATTTCCAAACAAAAGCTGCATCACCACCCTAGAAAATGACTTGGATAAATTATACATGAAAGGGGATGCTTTTATTTGGTCTGTGGATCTAATTTGAGGGAATCTGTATGCATGGGCAGAGACGGGTGCTATTTATACTCTCTGTCCCTGCTAAAAATTGTGACTGAAAGATGTGGCGTGAGGCCACTGATGCTACACAGCCATAATTCAAAGGATTTCAGATCAAAGGTTAAAAAAAAAATGCCATAGATATTCGTATCTTTTGGGGGTAAGGCTTAGGTTTGTGTATCTACTTGGAGATAAGCTTAGCTCAATTTACTTTCTCAGTACACAGGCAGAATGAAATCTAAAATATTCCAGCTAGTCTGGATGTGATTTGGAAGCTAATAATTTACTGCATATGAGAGACATGTGTTTTGAACATACATATTCCCTCCGCCCCTGGTGGTGAATCCAAAATGGCCTTCCTCCTGCTAGAAACAAGTGAATGGCTCAGTCTCGCGTAGGGAGTATTCGGTGGAATTAGCATCTCCAAAAATGAAACCTTCCAGCGCTTCGCCCCAACGAATTAGAGACGCTGCAGACTTTGGCATAAGCAGGTTAAGCGGGTGGAGGTACCATGTTTGACAGCCTTCGTTGCTCACTAGCTGAGCCTGGGTTGGCCTTACTGCCAGCCATCTCTAATGTTGAGCGGGAAACGCAGCAAGTGGCTGGAAGGTAGCTTCCGGACTGCCGCCTGAATTTCGGCAGTGGCGTGTTTTATTTTGGTTTGCTTCTTGCAGCCAAAACATCAAAGAGGCTTCCCGGGCCAGCAGTGCAGTGTTGCCAGTGGGGGTTGCCAACTCTGGGTTGGATATTCCTGGAGATTTGGGGCAGAGCATGGAGAGGGGAGGGACTTCAATGGGGGTATAATGCCTTAGAGTCCATCTTCCATTTTCTGTGGCCATTTTCTCTAGGGGAACTGGTCTTTGTGGCCTGGAAATCAGCTCTGGTTCTGGGAGGTCTCCGGGTCCCACCTGGAGGTTGACAACCTGAACTAGAAGCTCATCACCATGGCTTCTGTGCCGGCACAAAAGACCACTCGTACAGGTAGATACAGTGCTGTTAAATTTAACATAGCTGAGCATCGGTATTAAACCTACCTTGAAAATAGAAGTTTCTCTGAATTCCCAGGGCCCCTGTCTTTGCTGTTCAACTCTGATCCATGCGCCAGGTGGCTCCCTGTACCCTTCAACACTTAACCTGTGCTTTACGAGACCCCCCAAAAGCCTTTCCAGCTCTTTCCACCCTTTGTCCTTCCCTGCCCCACCGAATCAGGACGCTGAGGTTCAAGAATCCTGCTCCTTCAAGCTTGCCTGATGTACACTGGGTTTTGCTTGCAGAGAAGCAGTTGCAAAGGGGCTGGCAGAGAAGGGAGGCTAGCAAGCATGCTCCCGGGGAGCGTTCAGTGGAAAGGTCAGCGCATTTCTCGGAGGTTCCTCTGTAGCGATCTAACAAATGAAGTAGAAACAAATATTACCGAGATCCCCGTGGCACTCAATTTATCTGCCGAGGCAGGCAGGGCATGATGAGGCTTTTGAAGAAGGGGGAAATCTCGAGCCATAAGTCGACTGTATGGAGAAGGCGCATGCAGCTGCAGAGATAAGACCTTAGAGGAGACATAATGGGAAAAGAAAGAACCACTCCTTAGGGAGATTTCCGGCTGCTGTTTCCACCCTTGAAATTGGGAATTGTTAACCTATATCCTCACACTTGCGCGAAGCAAAGAGCTTGAGGGAATGGGGTTTCTCTATAAGCTAACAGGAGAGGTATCGAACTCCTCAGAGAAGCTGTGTCAGGCTGAATAATGCAGGACTTCCTGACAAGCCCTCTAGGGATGCCAACCTCCAGGTGGGGCCTGGGAATCCTCTGGAATTATAGCTCGTCTTTAGACTGAAGAGATTAGTCCCCCCTGGAGGATATGGCTGCTTTGGAGGGACTAGTCTATGCAGTCTGGAGATGAGCTATAATTCTAGAGGATCCCCAGGCCCCACTTGGAGGGTGGTGTCCCTCCTGCTGCAAAAATTGCAGGAGAAAATTTAAGACATGTCAACCCAGGGGATGGAAAGGGCAAGCTGAGGTTAGTTCTTAAAAGGCCCAAAAAAGAGATTGCTTCAAAAACTGCTGGACTGGCTGAGCTTGGAAGACCATTGGGTATGGTTGCCAGCCTCCAGGTGTTGGCTAAAAATCCCCTTGGATTATAACTCACCTCCAGGCAACAAAGATCAATTTACCTGGAGAAAATGGCTGCTCTGAAAGGTAGACTGTAGTAATGGACCCCATTGAAGAAGACCCGACCCTCACCGAATGCCGGCTTCCTGAGGCTCCACCTCCAACATCTCCAGGTATTTCCCAACCTGTAGCTGGCAACCTGAAGCTTTGTTTGTTTTTCGTTCTTTAGACCACCCCCTCTTGACCAAACCATCTCGGGATGGTGTGCAATAATTAATATCCCGAATGGTCTTGTGTGAGTCAGCCCTCCCTGCATTCTACATTTGCCACTGATGACTTATTCTTTTAATAAAAGTGTTCTCTTTAATTTCCCCGCAGAATTTGAGTCCTCCTGACTTTCCAATTTCATTCAAAGGCCAGATTTGCGGCTCAGAGTTGCCTTTCAGCGGCCACGCCAGCCTCCTTTCGTTTGGCAGGTGGCCCGCTGGTCAGGATTCTGTTGATGGGCAAGGAAGACCCAAATGGTCTTGCGTTGTGTGCCTGTCACACTCCAGTTGCCTCTTCTCTCATAGCCAGCTGCATGTAGGCAGGCAGGCAGGCAGGCAAGCAGGCAGCATCATCAAAGGTTTCTTCCAAATGAAGAATTCCCCAATATTTCAAATTATTAAAGCACGTTCTGATTTGCAGTTTGGACCCCCCCCCCCCCCTCGACCCACTCCTTTCTTGTTCCCAATCAAATCGCCGAAGGCTTTGAAACGCACGGCCTGGGTTATTCTGTGGTGGATTAAACTCTCTCCTTTCGTCAATATGAAATACAGGAAATTACCATAGGCTCCGGAACGGTACTTTTGAGCAATTCTCTTTCTGCAAGCTAAATCTTCCACCTGCGAGAATCATTTTATGATGGGATTTTAAAGAAGTGCCTGGGACCAGTTCTCGGGAGAGAATGTTTGGAAGGCTGACGGCTTAGGCGAACCCGACGCTGAAGCCAATTTCGTCTGCTTGTGGGGTATGCCTGCGTGGCGGTATTGAGGTTTCCTTCCCACCGTGAACTTTCTTAAGCTAAGGAAATACTTGCTTAGTCTTTCCCAAATAGAACCCTGAGCTTCTAATCATCCTATCTCTTCTTTTCCTTATCATGTTATTTTATAAAGCGAGATAATTTTAATTATAAAAGGATATAAAGGGGATGGATGGATTGAGAGGGATAGATATACATATAGATAGATATGGGTAGACCCCCAAAGTCCAGGAACAGGGCTTAAAGTTCTTCCTCTGGGGTCATGTCAGGTATTTAGAAGTTTACTCCTTTTGGATTTGGGTCATCATGACGCAGAGCCGGGCAAGGGCAAGCTACCTCCGATCATCTCTCACCTGGCCACTAGACGATCTTCGAATCTCCTGCCGATACATGCCATTTTCTGCCGTGGTGGGCCAGCCATGTCCGGCATAACAAGTACAGAACGGCTAAGTCTCTGTGTCCATCGTCTCTCTGCAGCTCCAAAAAGCCCACCCAAGAATCGGAGAGGGGAGCAGAAAGCAAAGGATGCAGCAGGAGGACAATTTGCCTACCTGTTTACAAAAGGTGCCATCCAGAGTATGATCAAAGAGAATCCATGTGGTTTTAGCCTGGAGGTGCTTTATCCCAGCCTCTTACAGAGGAGTGGAGGAAATTGCACCACTGAGAATATGCCAGCAATAATCAGGAAGACAGTGATCAAATATTACTGACGGTGGGCGCGCAAGAACTCAGTGACGTGCAAAAACAAACGCACGGCAGCAGCCATCTCCCACCCTCACAGCTGGGAGACCCAAAAGGGGTTAGAGCCATTTACACCAAGGCTCCCCCCCCTCACCCCGAAATAAGAAAGGTTGAGGGAGCTGGCAGACAAAGTGGATTTCTGGCAAAGCAGCCAAAAGAACTGGGGTAATTGTTCTGTTTGTGGTTTCCTAATAATCATTTTGTGCAAGGGATGTGCTGAAATGGTGAGAAGCAGCTTCAATTTCCATGTAATCTTTATTTGGGGCGGGGGGGGGGCTCTTTCGGCCCAAATGAAAACAAATTAGTGCCTTTGCTGTAGATGGGCTAAGGGAGGGGGAAGCCCACAGCTGAAGTTCAGGGTGGGTTTTTGTATATCGAAAGGCCTCCCTTTCCACAAAGAGACCCGAGGTCTGCAACATCCCTGCGTTTTTCTTCCTCTTACTTTCGTCTCTGGGATTATTTTCAATTAGCTGTCCTTCGTTCGAGGTCTGGCTTTGAATGTGCAGGGGAGCACTTCAGCTGCACAGAGTAAAAGGGGGAGAAAGCGATGAGATGAGGTCTAATTTGACATATTGATAGCTGCGTAGCCCATGTCGCAGTTCCCTCTCTCCTGTCGGTCTCATGGAGACGAGAAGCCGAAGGAAAGGTTTTTACCCGCTCGGAAAAGTGAAGGGTCATTGAGTTAGCCAAGTGCTCCAGGCACCTAATGCAGCAGACGGAGCCTCTTAATCTTTGGAAACTAACACGGGTCCCTTGTGGTAAGGAACTCCATTTTAGAAAGAGGATTCTAATCCTAGCCCAACTACCTAGGATGGCTAGAGATGCAGGAGGGACACCTTCAGCCAAGGTGCCCTGCAGAGTCCAACATGGGCCTCAGTCCCTAGTAATTCATCAGAGAGCCTCACCTCCCAAATTACATCCTCCTGCTGCGCATGGGGGGGGGGGTTTCCCCCAGGTCTGCGGGAGCCAGAGAAAGATAAACCCTTTTGCCGTGTCTTTCCTTGGCCTAATCTGACAATTTTGCAGCGGCGTCATAGTAAGCGACGGCTTGGGTCCGGCGCACCTGCATTTTCTCCTGCATTTCATTACCCTACTAATCATGTCTGTGTCGGAAAAGCCGGCAAGATGATTAAACCGCGGGCCGATGGCAATGAATACAGCTAATTCCTTCGTCTTAGCCCAGCTCAAGAATGCATGTACTATGGATTGAGTGTGCGCTTGGAGAAGCCAGGGTCTATTACTTCCATGTTCCTTAATGGGTTTCCCCCCCCCCCTCCCCTGTCCTATTGAAAGTTGCTTTCCTAGGTCTCAAATAATCTTGTTCAACTGAGCCTTTCTCGTGTTTTCCTTCTGTCGGTGCACGCTTGTTTTGATCAGCGGCGAATCGGCAGTGGGAAAGTCTCTCCCGCAAATTGCAAAGACACGTCGGTGCTAAGCCATCTGTTGTGATCCTCATCCGCACCTAGGGTTGCCAACTCCAGGCTGGGAAATGCCTGGAGATTTTGGGTGTGAAGATTGGGGAGAGGAGGGACCCTTGCAGGAGGTAATGCCCTAGAGTCCCACCTCCAAAGCAGCCATTTTCTCCAGGGAGACTAATCTTTGTAGTCTGGAGTTCATAGAATCATAGGGTTGGAAGGGACCATACAGATCATCTGGTCCAACACCCTGCTCAATGCAGGATCAGCCCAAAGCATCCATGAGAAGTATCTGTCCATCCGCTGCTTGAAGGCTGCCAGTAAGGGGGAGATTACCTCCTCCTTAGGCAGCTCTACTGGACACTGTGACAGTGCATTTCCCCCCCTGATATATAGCTGATTGTGTTCCACACATAGTTTACACCCATTACAGGGGGGTCTTATCCTCTTTTGCCTACTGGCCTCCACGTGACAACCTTTCAGATAATTAAAGAGCCATCATGTTCCCTCTTAACCTCTTCTTCTCTTGACTGAACATCCCAAGTCCCTTAGCCTTTCCCGATAGGGCTTGATCATCTATGTCACTCTCCTTTGCACCCTCTCAAATTTGTTAAAGTGACCTTTTGTTCTATTTGAAACATAATTCCTTAGCATATCTGAAAAGCGCGCTGTAAACCATTTCCTCCATATTCCGTGGTAGGGGAAAAATTGCATAGCAAGGCCTCGCCAAGCGAACAGCCCTTTCTCTACACAGAGAAGAAATAGAGACCAGATCTTGGTCTCCACTTTCCAATCACCGATCAGTAAGCAGCCTGTAGTCATTTCCCTTATCGGCAACCCATCGCAGGTGCCACCTGGAGGTTGGCATCCTTATCAGTGCCCTCTGTTTCCTAACTTTCTTCTTTGTTATCCAATCACCCCATTGTTTTGCAGCAACGGTACCAGTACAACAAATGGTACATCTGTGCTTCGGTGAGTTGCTTCAGCAGTTCCAGTTCCCACAGCTCCATCCGGCCCTGGTGTTTCAGCCTGCCCTGATCCCGGTTGCGCCAAGGGGGCCAGCCCTGGGCTGCGGAGTCCACATGGTTGGTTTCCCAGTGTAAGCACCAGCACAGTCTACCAGCCATCTCTGGGTAGCAAAACTCTTGGCGACTTGGGGCTGGAGAGTGCGGGGTTTGGGGAAGGGGTCCGGTGCCATATAGCCCACCCTCCAAAGCAGGCTTTTCCTCCAGGGGATCTGACCTCAGTAGTCTGGAGACCAGTTGTAATTCAGGACGGTCTCCAGGCCTCGCGTGGCACATCGCAACCCGAAGCCAAAAGGTGCAACACAGAGGTTAGAACAGTGACTCTCTGGCTAAGACGTGATCAGGAAACGCAAGCAGTTATTGTGCGGTTTTGCTCCGCGTGAGATGCTCACAGAGTAACAAACGTTAATATAAAAGGGGCACGATGCACACGGGAATAGGAGGTTCAGGCAAGGCCGGTTCAGCCAGCGATCACGTTTGCACCGGAATTCCCAGCATCCCCGATTGTACAACTGTTCAAAATTCTGTCCCAAACCTGCCCTGGCATTTGAAAATGATTATATTAAACCTGTTCTAGGAGGCGCAGGTTTTTTGACCTGCGCTCAAACAAGAGATTGTAACTCAAATGCAATTTTTTTTTACAAATATCACAGGTTTTTTTTTTTTTTTTTTTAGTAAAACATAATTTATAATAAAAAAGAGAACTGGGGGCGGGGATATTGATTGTGAAGCTGCCTGGATTCTACTGTGTGCCATAAAGTCTTCCTAGTTATATTTCTTCGGTTTCCCCAAATAGCGCACAGATTTATGGAACTCTTACATTTTTGTAAAAGATGGACGATTTGAGAGAAAATAAATAATCTCTCTGTTTGTCGCTTTTACTATCCGTTTGCATATTTTATTCTGTGTATTCTCAGGGCTCCGTTAAAATTTCCATTGAACGCAGCAGCTCAGAAAACTCTGCCGCTGTGCAGAATATATAGTGTCAGGTTCTAAACTGCTTTGCTAAATGAATATTTTGTTTCACTGTGATTGCAGTATAATATTCAAATATCGCTGCATCTTTTGCCATAAACATATTTGTCTCTCTTTTTTGGGGGGAGGGGGGTTATTATCTCGGTGAGGAAACGGGCTTGTCTCAGTAAATGGAAACATGCAAAAGTACTGCAAGTACATCCAAATCCCCTTTAATGGCCTATAAATCGACAGGGCCCAGGGTAATTTGAAATGAGAGGTTTCTGTGTAGCTTTGCATTATAATAGTGATATTATGGCCTGTGTGTACCTGGAAGTGCTGTTTTCCAGATCCCATAAGGCCAGGGAAATGTATCTAATTTGGTGGTACAAGGAAAAAAGTGTGCGTAAGAGAAAGATTGAACAAGGGAGTTGAACAAGATGCATACTGTCAGTTTTAGTTAGTAATTCCTTACTCTCCTCCTTTCTGGTTGTGGGTGTGCTAAAACAAGAGATGGAAAGTCCAACAGCCTTGTTTCCTAGCAATAGAGGATGAACTTGGTCAGGAACCGGTTAAGTGACCTTATTCTAGATTTCTTGGCGCTCTCTCCCCCCAGCATTCCGACACATTTCACTTCATATCTCTGCAATGAAAAGGCTTATGGGAGGGGTGGGGGACAAATCTGGGAATTCTAAGAAGGGGCCCACATGTCTTCCTGTAGCTATGGGCCTGTTTCTATGGTATTGTTTCTCACTTCTGAAGGGGCCCCATTCCTTGGCCCAGGCAGAAAGCCAAACCAGGGAATTAATTTGGGCATGTTTCTTTTTTTCCTTTGCATTCTCACACCGCTTCCTAAGTCTTTGTTGTGCTGTAAAATGCAACAGTGTGAAGCCATTAAAAAATTAACTGCTTGGAACACCCTAATCTTAATCAGTGCTCAGCCACCTCCTTGCAGCTGGTTTGAAAAGGAACGCAGGAGCTGTGTTTGTTTTCAACACATTGTGCTCTGTTCTTCCTTCAGGTCGACAGGAGCTGCAGACCTTGGAGGGGGGGAATTTCAGGTGGTTTCCCGTCTGCTAGCTGGCCGGGCTCACAACAGCGATGGTAAATTGGCAGCAGTGCCTTCTACACATATTCCTCAGGGATATTCCACAAGGAGCATTGAGCAGTTGAATTTGACAGAGAATTCAGCAGTGCAATCCCAAACAGAATTACAAGCCTTCTAAACTCTTCCAAGTCAATGGGTTGAGAAGCGGAGAACTTTCCTTAGGATCGCAGTGCTAGCCAGCCGTTCAGCCTCAACAATAATTGGGAGCATCTCTCCAAGGCAGAGATCTTTCGCAACCTTGAGACTCTTCTCTGGGAAGGCTAGGAATCGAACCCAGGAGTGTCCCTGTTAAACGCCATGGTGTGCCTTAATTGCCAGGGCTGACTTGATTGAAGCACCCACCCTGCTACAGGGCGTTAGATCAAACTTGTGGGGGAAGGGGACAAAGGTGGAGCGAGGCAGTGGGGGATGACCGCAAAAGGGCTAGAAATGTAGCTCAGCAAGGGCAACGCCGTTATGAATCCATCCACTCAAACACCTTTACCTGGAAAAGAACAGAGTGGGCTGCATTTGCACGGGGGCAATTACAACCCTTGAAACGGTCAGTGGCGCTAAAACATCAGCAAGCACTTGTCTTTAAAAGCCGTTTGTAGCACTTGGCTTTTCTAGAGCTGTCTCCTGGGGTGGTCTTGAGTAAAATGTTATTTTTTTGGGGGGGAGGGGGAGATATATTTAGAGAGAGTGTGCTTTTAACTGGTGGTTCTTGATGCACTCGAAACAGACATCCAGAGGGGCCTGTGATCCCAGCAGGCTGGGAGCTGCGCACTACAGAAACGGCGCAGCGATGTGAAGGTGCCCTCTGTGGTGACTTGGGGAAGCTGGGCGTGAGGGCACTTGCAAGCCTTTGGAAATAGCAATTTAAAAACATGGCAGAAATTGCCTGCGAATGCGCCGGGGATGCTCCGTCCGTAGAGCATTGCTCCAGTCCAACACTTTGCATCTCCATTCTTGGAGTGGCAAGTGGATGCCAGGCTGACAAGCTGGAGGGGGGAGTTTTCTTCCTTAACCAAACCGCACTTCCATATACCTGCCCCCCCCCCCAATATCTTCCTTGTTATTTTTAGGCTGTGATTTCAATTAAGCCTCATCTGGCGTTTTCTTCTCACGTTCTTGTCTCCTTTCCATCTTGTCTTAATGTAATTAGTGTCCAAGACAGCTCGTCTACCGCAGTTAATGCTTTGAATTAATCTCCCCCCCCCATGCACCCCCCCTTTCTTCGGCTCTCCTCTCCTTCTGTTGTTTTGGCTCCTTGTCCGTTCTCGGTTTGTTCCTGAGGTTTGCAGTATTTTGCAATCTTTGACTTCATAAAAATGTGGCGTTGGAAGGACAGTATGTAGGGGGGAATGCAAAAGCTACTTGTGGGCCCAGCCTGGGGTGGGGAAATCTTACGCTTCTGCATCTCAGGTGACCCTGGATCAGAAGCAAAGCTTTTAATTTGCTTGATAACTGCTAGGTAATTGCTTTGGCTATTTATAAAAGCCTTTTTTGTTTTAAGTCTTAGAATGATGGGGGGGGGGGAAGTCTGCCACCATGCGTGTGTGGCAAGCTCTCCCAGTAATAATTTCATAATGTTTTTTAGCTGTGCTTTTGCAGTGGGAAAATTGATGCCATAAAAATGTTACCGCTCCAGAGGAGCTATGACTGTCTGTTGGGTAATTAAAAGCGAAACAGAATGTTAAGAATCAGGAATGTTAAGAACCATGCAATTGGGGGGGCTCCTTAAAAATGGCTTATTTGTTGGTGTGGGGTTTTTTTCCTAACTTTGGTGTCACTTGGGGGTCATAAAGTAGTTCTTAGATGTAGGTCCAAGTGTATGGGATGGAGGACATGTTCAAGGCAATCTCAGTCCTGGGGCAAAACTGATGCCACCAGGCCCTGCTTGATTGCCCTAGTGATAATCCTAACAAACTACAAAGGGAACACAGAGGAAAGCGACTTTGGCATGTTGAGGTTTTTTTCCCCTAGAAAGGCCATTTTCCCCGTTTAATTCTGAAAAACTGGTCATGTTCTCTCCATTCATTAGTGGTGTGTTTCAACAACAGCAGGGGTGTTTTGTGACTCAACGATTTACACAGCATTGGTCTGCCCCTTGAAGAAGTCTGATGTGGGGAGAAATGGCACATTGGTCGTGAAGTCTCCTTGAATGCGATCTCATTATGAGGAGAGAAGAAAGACACTGTTGGATTCTTATAATGCTGGCAAGCTTTTATTTCGGGGTTAACATCCTGTGTCCCCCCCCCCCCCTTGACTGTTTATATTAGCGTTATCTGTTTAGTACATTTTATTGGCTTGGGTGAGCCATGCTGATGGTTCATAAATACCCGTCCTTGTAACAGTCGCTTTGTGACATTAATTATCATTCTTGCTCGCAAATACACTGCCTGTGTAAATTATGTTGTAGGTAACCGCGTTTATGCAGACTTTTTGGTATTTGTTGGCCCAGTTATAATCCTGGCAGCGGCCCCGCTGGACCAATTTCGGAGCAACATAAGTCTAAGGGAGACCCCGTTTAGGACGCTGTACCATAAATGGCATTTCATCAGACCAATTTAAAAGATATGGGGTGGATGTTTTTTTCCTCTCCAGAAACTCGTAACATTGTGTAGTTGTGGACAGAATATTTAAATCAGGGGTAGTCAACCTGTGGTCCTCCAGATGTCCGTGGACTACAGTTCCCATGAGCCCCTGCCAGCAAACGCTGGCAGGGGCTCACGGGAATTGTAGTCCATGGACATCTGGAGGACCACAGGTTGACTAAAGGTAAAGGTAAAGGTATCCCCTGTGCAAGCACCGAGTCATGTCTGACCCTTGGGGTGACGCCCTCTAGCGTTTTCATGGCAGACTCAATACGGGGTGGTTTGCCAGTGCCTTCCCCATGCCAGTGCCTTCCCCAACAGGTTGACTACCCCTGATTTAAAAGACACTTAGCGAACAGAAGACATCAGGGTTGCCATCTCCAGGTTGAGGAATATCTGGAGATTTGGTGTTGGTGTTGGTGGTGGAGGGGGGGGGGTTGGAACCCAAAAAGGGAGTACTTGGGAAGGGGAGGGAACTCAGAGGGAAATAAAGTCTTCGTATCCGCCCTTCAAAGGAGCCATTTTCTCCGGGGGAGCTGCTCTCTGTTGCCTGAAGATCAGAGCTCATTCTGGGAGCTCTCCAGACCTCACCTGGAAGCTGCCATCTCTAGACTCTAGGTTTGCTGCCTCTGGGTTGAGAAATGGGGGCTAAACCTGGGCAGGGCTTGGGGGGGGGAGTGCAGGAAGAGAATGGTGCATGATGCCACAGAGTCCATTCCTCAACGCAGCTGTTTTCTCCAAGGGCTGTTTTGTCTGGAAATGGTAGTCAATCCTGGAGATCTCAAGGTCCTGCCTGGAAGCTGGCAACCCTGTTTGTGTTGAGATCTTGAACGGGTGGTTCGGATGTTCTGAATGAGGAGAGAAGAGATTCCTGTGCCCGGAATCTCTGTCCCATCGCCCTGTTCACAGTCTGCGATCCGTCGCAACCCCCCTCCCTCGGCTGCCTTCAGTGGCTGCTGCAGGGATGCTAAGCAGGGGAGCCCGTTTGCCAAGCTTTAGCAAAGTTGTCAGAGCTGTGCCTTGGCAGCGAGTCCCGCCACTGCCAGCGAGGGGTCGCTCGGCCCTGCAACATCTGCGCGGCGGTTTGTGAGACGCGCGTGCGGATTCTGCAGTGGCCGGATGTTAATCTTGTGTATAAATAGCTTAGCTGTAGGTGTTCGGCAACAGTGTTCCCATCAAGGCTTAACGGAGCATTTAAAGGGAATGAGGGGAAGAAGGGGAAGCAGGAGCCTGCAGCCAGCCAAGCGTAGTTCGGGGAGCTGCCTTGCCGTAAACCAAGAATGCTCTGAAAGCATCAACAATTCCAGTCCTATGCAGAGGTATTGCAACCCAAGACACCCAAATTCAGTGGGTTTAGACTGGACCAGGGGTAGTCAAACTGTGGCCCTCCAGATGCCCAAGGACTACAATCCCCATGAGCCCCTGCCAGCGAATGCTTCTGAGATCTGTATCATTGGCTTGCCTGAAACTTAAGCGCTGGAAATAATGTGGCCAGTCGGTCAAGTTACGAGGGACAGCTTGGTCCTACGTTCCTGGCTGCGTGAATTTGCCGATGGGGGAGGGAAGGGTTTATTAAAACTGTTTTAATACAGAAATTGCCGCTGCTGAGGCGTAGACGACGTATTCTACAGCGACCTCTTCATCGCTCAGGTTGTTATTGATGGGAGCTTTGGCATTTCGACGGGTATTAAATGCCGCTATCGCTTTTAATATCCAGCCTCGGCGGTAAACGGGTTTGTTCCTTATTCAGGTCACTTAACAATGGCCCTCATGCAGTTGTTACTCCCCTGCGTCCCGTCTTCCGGAGGGGCTTTTCCCGCATTAATGGCACCGAGAGGATCATGGGCAGAAAGGTAATTCAGAAGTGCATGTGGGGGTCTTTAAAACTCGTACTGAACTTGTTAGGAAAGTTAACGATTTTGCATAATCCAACTGTATTTGTCCGTGGCATTTTGTCACTGGCAGAAGGATGAAGGCAAGTGCAAAATTTGGAACAAGTAGAAACGCCCAGGGGGGGGGGGCAGGACCATAAGCCATCCTCACACCAACGGCCCAGCACAAATAAAGTTCCCCTTTACAAGACCATGACAGAGGCAGTTTAATAAGTCAATAATTCAGTTTGGAAAGTTTAATTGTTATCAGTTGTCACCAGTGTAACTTTATTACATGTACATGCCTGTAGGTACCCTCCCTGAGCCAACCGGGAAGGACGGGCTATAAAAATAAAGTTGTTTTGTTATTATATATCACTCTAAGGCTATACATCCTTGAATGGGATGCCTCCCCTTATCTTCACCCGGGAGCTGCCTTCTGACCCTTGTTCCTCCTCTCATGCTTTCCAGATGGCCTTCCATGGAGACACACGTCTCTGCAGATCTCTCATGTAGGGGCAGTGGCCTCATGCTCCCCACACGTATGATGCTGGACAAGCTGGCCCTTTGCGATAGCCACTTGAATCAACATAGGTTTGCCTGCATTGCAATATACTTCTTGGGAGATGTATTCCCTGCACTGTCTCACGCTTCTGTAACTGGACAAACTCTGCTATAGTAACCAAATATTCCAATAGAAAGAGCTGAGCCAGAGCGTGACTTGAAGAACACTTGGAAAATGCATCTGGGGACTCTGGATCGTCTCTGTTTTCACAGTCGCCTTCTACTCCGAGTTGTCATACAATGTTCAAACCGATTCCGTTGCTCTGCTAGGCTGTATTTTTTAAAATTATGAGCCATCTAGAGGATTGTGAAGCCAAGAGGGGGACAGGATGCGCCCTGGGAATAAATTAAATATATAAATAGCCGAAGGGTTTCCTATGGTGCTTTCATCCACGTTATTATGTGAGTTCTAAAGCAAATCTTGTATATGTTTCCTACACACTAGGGAGGGCTGGGATGATGCCATCAGCTGGCTCCAGCAGCCCCTTTACTGGAGAATCATCATAAATGTTTCTTTTTAATTGCAAAGGCTCCTGGAGCTTCTTCTTGCAGGGTCTTGATAGCAAATCGCAGAATCCCTGAACCATTTACGAAGTATGATTTAGGAGGCCTTCCTTTTCTTTAGAATCCAAGTTTTCTTTGGGAATTCTGAAGCTTGGGGAGGTGTTATTTCTCACAGCCTGAGAACCTGGTTGTCTGTTTGGGTGTGTACTTTAACCGCCTAGAATTTGGTGACTGTTCTGAGATAGGGGTGCTAGCCCTGTCTGTTTTTTGCTGTATAGACCCCCAACTGTGATTCAGAAGAAGGCCGTCTCTTACATTAGCCTCTTTGTTTGAGGAACTGATTCAGAGAGGTACTAAGATCTAAGGAGGCTACAGTTGTTTCTTTATGTGTTCCTTATCCATTAATTCAGTTTGAAAGCTCTGAACCCCCAAATAAGGTCTGAACCACGAAACAGCACATGTCCTCTTGAAGAGAAGAGTCCCCTGAATGTAGGGGTCCCAAGTTTATTTTGGTGTTCAGAGGGCATGGAGTCTTTCCTGTTGTCCATAATTATAGCAATAAAATAATAAAATTCAGTCTCTAATTCCACTTGGAGCAACTTATGGGTGCCAGATAGAGTCAAACATTTGGCATGGGGTATGTGGAAATAAATGCAGATAGATATGCCTTTCTAGCTCAAGAGTGATCATCCTGTAAATGTGTGGTCAAGATTTCTGCTTCCAGGGAGGAAGCCTCTTTGGCTTTCATGGATTAGTTCAACGTTTCATTAGGCGCGGAATTATCCATTTGCTGCGGAGGCTGCCTGACAATTTACCAGCAGTTCTCTTTAGGCTTTCCTTAGTTGCTTTGTGTGGAGGGCTCCTCTGTTTTGATGCCTTGGTTATATTTAATCTGTGTGTGTGTGTCCCTGGGAAACAAATCTGTTCACAGAGTCACGTCTGAAATTGTCATAGGTACCACTAGGACAATTCTGGGGCTGTGATTTCAGGATTTTTGTCTGATATTTTTATCTCTGCTACAGCACTGCCAAGTTTGAAATCCTGGAGGATTTCTTTCTGTTTTCCATTGTTAAAGGGAGAGCAGCTTTAGCGGACTGTTTCATGACTGTTAGTTATCTAAAACCTTTGATCTTGGCACAAATTTTATATACCTTTTGTGTGATTTTTTTTTTACAAAAGCAACGTTTTTGTTTTTCTTTTTATGTCTGAATGTTATAGCAACCCACCTGCAGGTTTATTCTGTGGATTTCACAAAAGAGCCGATATCTATTGCGGTCCAGAAGTTTGCGACCTGTGGCCCCTTGAAGACCAACAAAGCTTAATTCTGGGCATAAGCTTTCATGTGCAGGCATACTTCTTCCGGATACATTGAAACAGAGTTTGCCAGCCGTTACATATGGGGAGGTGAAGTTAGTTGCCTGGAAGGGCTAATGGGAGACACAATGCATAAGTAATTGAACCCCCAGGGCTTAAGGGAGATATTGGGTTCATGTCTCATTAAACGTGCTAAATCTCCCATCTGTTTGTTAACTCTTTTATTGTCTGTATGCCAATTTACTGCTATTCAGAGGTTTAATCCAATTTCAGCTGTATGTATTGCTTAGTTATGAATCTTGACTCCAACTAGCCCTTCTTGGCAACTAAATCCCCCTACACACACCTATATGTCACGGTTGGTGAAGAGTGTTTCAATGTACCTGAAGAAACATGCATGCTCATGAAAGCCTATACCCCTGGTCTCAGACATCGCTTATTCCCCCAGAATCTTGTCGGTCTTGAAGATGCTGCTGGACTCAAATCTAGGCACAATTTTGAACATTCCAGAGTTTGGCCTTTGACTGGAGTGCAGCGTCTGCCTTTATTCAGCATCCCTACCTGAGACTTGCAGACTCCCCTCCCCCCCTCTTTTTAAGCACCTTGAGACAATTTATTATAGGAGCCATGCTGGGTCAGCCAGTGGACCTTCTCTGTGACTTGATGCTGCTGGGTGATAACAGGGGAACAATCAGAAAACACCCGTGTGACTGAGGAGTGAGAAATGGGTCAAGGAATAGTGGCA
The DNA here is from genome assembly GCF_049243985.1 of Paroedura picta. NCBI lineage: Eukaryota > Metazoa > Chordata > Lepidosauria > Squamata > Gekkonidae > Paroedura > Paroedura picta. The sequence continues at coordinate 21,634,318 of NC_135385.1, forward strand.
GAGGGCAAGCTTTGCATCCAAAAGATTGCATGTTTGGCTGCTGTTTAGAGGATCTCTGGTAGCCGGTGTTAGGAAAGTCTGCTCTTTTACTGAGATCCCAGAAGACTGCTGCCCCTCAAGGTAGACGTTGCTGAGTTGGATGGGCAGTCACTTGTGGTGGAGTGCCCAAAAGACAAACAAGAGGATTCATGGTCAAACTAAGCTTGAACTTTCCCAAAAAGCTAAAATCACCAAACTGAGGTTGGAGTACTTGGGCCAGGCAAGTGCTGCTGGGAAAGTTCATCGAGCTAAGAAAAGTTGAAAGCAGCAGGACCAAGGAGGGCCCAACAGGAGATGGATGGACGCCTTCCAGGAGGCCCGGTCCTCCGTTGGCAAGACCTGTTACAGACAGGGCGTTTTGGAGCTCATTAATTCATAAGTCAGAAGCAGCTTGATGGCACTTCACCCACAAACACACACACACACACACACACACACACCATTCTTGTTGCTGAGTGAGTTCAAACCACCCTTTCCCTTGGGGACTTTTGGAGCTGCATAAGAGTAGCGCATTAAATGATCAAACAGCCCAGTGAGGGACTTCTATTGTCCTTTTCATTTTGAAGCCTGTCCCTTCTTAACTTCCTCTCCTTGACAACTCTGTCTGGAGCCCGGGGCGTCCTGTGGAGATCAAACAGCTCCCTTGGAATGCAGGAAGTGCCACCAGCCTAAGCTCATCTTCCAAAGGTACAGGAAGGCGTGTTTTCTTTCCCTTGCAGGCATTTATGCAGTTTGGACATCCATCCCTGGTATTCTCACTGGGGTGTGTGCCGAATGTGACACTGTGGCTGGGCCAGCCATGAGACATTTAATTTGCAAGGGAATGCCTTCTAAGGATTTTAATACTGAAGGGGAAAACTAGCAGTGATGTTTGTACCAAAAGACGACACCCTAAGAAATTTGCTAAGAAATTTCTTCGTACCGGTCTACACATAGCTTGGGTCCATTACTGCACGTCCTTTCCTCTGCAGCCAACGGGAACAGCATCCTGCCCTCCTCCAAGTGACAACCTTTCAAAGACTTAAAGGGAGCCATCCTGTCCCCTCTCAGCCTCCTCTTCTCCAAGCTGAACATTCCCAAGTCCCTCAGCCTTTCCTCCTTCTGATTGGCCCTGCGGCCCTCTGAGCCCCCCATCCAGGGGGGTCCACTCAGCTCAGACTCCGCACATTCAGTTCCACAAGGGGCAAAGTACATCTGCCCACCCAAATGCTGTCGGCTCGTGGAGGTAACAAGTGAGCGAATACTGCTCGCCCCCAATGGTGAAGTGCTAAGGCCAAGCCAGGACCTGTAGTGATGGCAGAATTTCCAAGCCTTGGCTTGGGTTGCTCCTGGCTATCTGCAGCCCCCTGAGATGGTGGGCCTTCCCTTTCACCCAAATACCCAACCTGCCTTGATGGGTATTGCATTTGGAGTCCACAGATTACCCTGGGAAAACCAGATATCACCCTGATGTCACCAACATCTGGTCGCCACTTCTGGGAGATGTAGAAACATCACGCTTTTTCCCGGCTTCTTCCCTCCCTACTCCTGGGATGTCCTCCCTCCTGCCTGTCCCGGCTGGTTGCTGGCTGGCCCCTTTCCAGATGAGGTGGTGTCTTCCGAGATCTGGCTACCATTCTGGGCCTCTGAGGTGACCAGCTGTCCCTCTCCTCTTTGAGGGGTGCACCAGCATTTTGACTGTATTGGCTTCGTATGCCACATGCGTTTCTCCCCTCTCGGCGGGCCGGGTGGGCCGCACAGACCTTATAGAAGCCAGTTTTTTGAAATGCAGCCGCAGTTGAAATCGCAGAATAAAGAAAGCTTCGGTGCAGCAGGCTGAGAGATATCCTTCAGAATGAACTCTGTTCCCCATCAGTACAATCTGGTTAGCTTCCTACTTTTCATTATGGCTCCCTGTAAAATTTGAAACTGCCTGACATAATTTTAATCCATATCTGAAAGACATTTTTATAGGGAGGAAAGTGGCTTGCTCTCTTTCCAGTATCCATTCCGTTGTATTATAAAATAGAAGTGAGTTCTGTTTTAGAAAATTGAGGTTTGTTTGTGTTGGACTGCTGCCTATAAAGATTTTCTGTGTCTTTTTTTTTTTTTTTTAATCTGCTTTCAGGGCAGATTTGTTCCATTTCTGCCTTAAATAGTAACCCTGGTTAATTGCGTGTCAACTAAAAATGAGGCTATTTTGTCCGCTGCAAGAACTCAGAGATGGCTCTGCAGTAGGCATCGAAGAGGTTACCTGGGGTCACGCGAAAATCCTTATGGAACACTATGGTTTTTATCTACAAGGGGATATATATATATATATACATATATATATATATACACACACATACACATACACATATACATATACATATATACACACACACACACACACACACACACACACAGTTTATTTACCACAACTGGGACAGACAGGAAAGAAAGTACATGACGTTTTTAACGCACACCCCCACTCGCAAAACCCTTTGGCCCTGTTTGCTTGCCTCTGTTAAGAGCCACGGGGGTTTACGTTACACAACCTGTTTGCTCGGAAGTGTCACACGGCCACAAGGCCCTGTTTTGTGCTACACAGGTGGTCCCCTGTCTCATTCAGAGAGAGCAATTTCCCATCCACTTTGCCAAAAAAAACACCTGACCTCTCTTCTTAATCGAAAGCAGAGAGTCAGCGCAAGATCCAAGAGCGACGGTGCCCCTGATCCGTGCTTTATCTGCAAGCCCAAGATAACGGATCTTGCATCAAGGCGAGCTGTAGCCCTGGCCAAGGAAGGGGCACCTAACAATTTATTCCTAACAATACCGATGCTGCCTGCACTAGAGAAATCACTTACAGCAAAGAGATGGTGAGAGTAATAACTTCTCTTTAGCTTTCTTCCCCCCTTCCTCCCTTTTTGGGAAGAATGGGATTGCGTGATTTGGTCTCTGCGAGCTGTATATAAATAGATAAATGCCAAAACCCAATCCAGTTCCTCAAAGAGAAATGCCAGGGATGGGGGTTGTGAATTTAGAACATTAAATGCGTATCCTTCTGTGGAATTATGCTTGAATGGCTAAGTTTTGTGTTTTCTTTCGCAGATCTATTATCTGCTATTGGGAAATGTTCTTAGCATTTTCTGCTGTTTTCTCCCTTCTCTGGCTTTCTGCATTTTTTTCCCCATCCTGCTGAGGCTGGAAGAAACCTCGTAATATAAGATATTCATAAGAAGAAGAGTTGGTTTCTATACCCCGCTTTTCACTAACTGAAGAAGTCTCAAAGTGGCCTGCAGTCACCTTTTGTTCCTCACCCCATAACAGACACCCTGTGAGGTAGGTGGGGCTGAGAGAGCTTTCACAGAACTGCTCTGTGAGAACAGCTCTAACAGGATTGTGACTAGCCCCCAGTTCCTGATGAAGCCCCAGGGACTCTTCAGTTTCCTAAAGAGGCATGATGCCACTGAAAGTGAGCTAATGCTATTCTGTGCCCCATGACCCCACTCCTCAAGTTCCCACTGGTTGCCAGTCACTAGCTGACACCCCCCCCCCTTAAGAAAAAAGTTTTCAGCTTCTAAGCTTCTTCCTCTGAGCTTTGGCAAATTTTTTAAAAAGAGAGAAAGCAGATTTTTGCTGAATTCCAAATCTGAGCGATTCCGAAAGACATAGGGGAACAGATCGCACAGGCCTGAGTTCACTAAATGTTCTGATTCGAGCTCTCTAGAGTTGTGAGGAAATCAGCTGCTCTGTGCATTGTCGGATGTGCATTTTCACAATGGGATTTTCTGTGCATTTTCACAATGGGATTCTCCCCCCCCCCCCCGGCACGTTGACTCAACTGTGCGGCATCGTTCATAGTACTTGGAGCCAGTTTGGCAGGAGACCAACCTTCCATAACTCATTCTAACAATGAACAATACGTCTCCTCTTCGTTTTGGCCAGCCAGCTCCAGGCTGAAGAAAGACAGAATAACTTTTACAGGACACCTGAAAAGAATTTACGAGCAAGAGGCAGTCAAGCTTTGCATGTCAAACAGATGTGTAAATCCCACAAGGGAACTGCACAGGATACACCCCGATTCGTACTACATTCCATCACACCACGCCTGCAACTCCGTGCAGCCTAGACGTTCCGGAGGAAACGCCCTGGCTCTTCTACCGCAGTAATGACAAATCTGGAAGCCCTCGTGTGGATCTGTCTGTCTCAGGATCTCCCCTGGGAACAGAGGAACGAGGCACAGGGCCAGATCCAAAGCCTGGATCAGGCTGAAGAACACACTACAGGCAGCCTGAGGCCTCTCACACTCCAGGCTGGCTCACGAGGAGAGCACAGCCTTCAAGAGCAGTGGTACTCGCTCTGCAGCTTTGTTCACAATGACCACTGCCTGAAAGATCCACCTGACTTCCATCCCTGGCATAAGGACTGCACCTCAGGAGGACTTGTGGCGTATCCATTCCTCGTGGGGTGGCTGTTTCTAGGTCCTTGCCTGCTTTCCTGGAACGTGGGGCAGGTGCCAGATAGGGGGCAGGGCTCAGAAGGGCCACAGGAGGCCTGTCAAAGAAGCACAGGTGCTTCATGAGCTACTCTAAAGCTTGGTAGAGTAACATATGTCTTATCACTACCTTTAGGAGGGGAACCTCCACATTCAGAGGCACTAAGCCTCTGAATCCCAGAGCAGAGGAAGGCCTTGGTGTTCATGCCCTTTTAGTGGATCTCCAGAGGAACTGGTTGACCCCTGGGTGAGATAAGATGCTGGACTATTATTTATTTATGATGAGATTCATATCCTGATCTATCTTTGGGAACCTTGGGCAGATGGACTCAGGACGAGATGGACCAAAGATCTGAGCCAGCAGGGCTCTTTTTATACAGTAGTATGGAAGATAATCAAGAGGATTATCCAAAAAAAAAGGAATGGAGGGGGGGAATGTTCTTTGAGGTCTCGCCCCTCAGCCTCTTTTTGTCTGCAACAGAACTTGGGTGGGCTCAGGGTGTGGGGATTATCCAGTTGCACCCTTGGCATGCTGGGAAGCAACAGAACAAAACGGGCCCAGTCCTGTAGAAACACCTGAGGTTGGGCCATCCCTCCAACCACGGTTGCTTGAAGAAAACCAATAACATCTGAATGGGATGTCAAAAGGCCGACCAGGGCTCTGGAAGGTGGGACAAAAGGGGGCGAGGGGCAGAGATGGACTTACGAAATGAAACCTATTGGAGGAAGAATGCAAAACCATCACATCCCCTGCAAAAGCGTTGTGGGCAGACATGAAACAGTTTAATCGGCTGGTTATAAACACTTCTGGGCATGTCCCTTTCACAAAAGAGAATACGCAGCAGACGCCAACCGTCTGACAAATCGTCGAGACGTTTCTTTCTCCCCGATTTTTAGCTCGGCTCTCTCTCTCTATTTTTTTTTTTAAATGCATGGAGAATAACAAGGAACACTTTCTCGTTTGCCAGTTATTGGGCCCGAGGAAAATGAAAAGTGACAAAGGAAAGCAAACGCCAGAGAGTGCCGTTTGAAAGAGTCATTTGAAGGCTCAGGGCCCACTTTGGGCTGAAATTGCATAAGAAATTGCATCGACTCCCATAATAGCTTAACTACAGGGAATAACAGCTGCTGTTTGATCTCAATGTTCAGCCGGAACCCATTTTCTTTGTCTTCCCACCTGCCCGCATGCTTGATCGTCTAATGCCCATCTCTACGGCCCCCGCACCGTGGATGCACCAGGTTTGGTAGCATAATGGTGCACTGGCTCACGCCCACATGAACCTCAAGCTGCGTCGATCGTGAAGGCCAGGGGGGCAGAAATCTGGGGGGAAGAGGCGCTTTCACTCCCCTCCTGAGAACGTTGGCCTCGGCTTCAGCTCTGAGAAGGGCAGCTCAAGGTTTTGTTAAAACGCCGTCCGTCCGGCAGCTTCAAAACAGAGCAAAGAGGAACTCGGTCGGGACAACAATGGCTGCCGTCCTGATCTGGCTTCTTCCACCAGGGTGCAAATGCATTCACTTTGGGTTGCTATCGGGGGCCAATGAGAAGAACACCTTTCTGCTCCTCCTACAGAAACCACCTGGGTTCCGCAATCTCTGTAGAGATCTGTCAAGAACAGGCCAGCCTAAATGTAAGGGTTAGTTTGTAGCGGGCCAGACTTCTGCTAGCTGATCTGGATCAAAGCACATTCTGGTCAAGCTCTTTCCATAAAAAGCAGACGGGAACTTCAGCCCCTCTCCTTCGACCCGGATGGCCCAGACTAGCCTGATCTCACCAGATCTCAGAAGCTAAGCAAGGTCAGCCCTGGTTAGTCCCTGAATGGAAGGTCCTGGGTCGCGGTGCAGAGGCAGCCAAGAGCAGCTGGCCATCTCTTGCCCGGAAGCCCTGCAGGGTCACCGCGAGGCAACTGTGCCTTGAGGGCACCCTGGAATTGTAAGCAGAAGAGACCTGGCAACCAGGCACTGGAGCAAGGGAAGGGAAACTCTTAGACGGAAAGATTTCCTCTGCCTCGTGTCACGGCAGGCTTCGCTTTGCGGAAATAAATGGTGAAGGATCTTGGCGCGCTTTGCATGCCAATCTGGGATAACAGCCCAGGCCCAGCAAGTGTTAGCTGGTGGTAATCAAAGGAAATTAGCCCAGGCAATGAAAAGCCACAGGGAATTGGGAGTGAGAATCTAAAGGCTCTCAAAGTGTGTGGCATTCCCCAACTGGAATTCCTGCATCATCAGCATCTGGTCCGTTGATATGTGGAGGGTTCTCTGAGGAAAGGCAGGCGCACGGTCGCATATCAAGCGCTAGAGATGCGCGGCAAATCCTCCGGTGCCAAACTACTAATTAATCCGCACGTTTGCGCCACTTTCTTTTGATCAACGGCGCTTCCCGCTGTGGCATCTGAGGGGCTTTGAGGCTGCTTGCTTTGTCAGCGCAGGCTCTGCCCCCCACATGATTAGAAGGCAATATGTATTTCCATTCTCTCAGCCAGAATAATGGCGTAATGATCCTATAATTGGCTCGCTCCGCTCCGAAAGACCCAGGAAGGTTTCTCAGCTGTGGGGGAAGGCAACCTCCGGGCAATGCGGATGGTGCGGCTGCCGCTTGAGTTCAGCAATTGCTTCGGAGAATACTGACCATTTTTATCTGACGCCACATCAGTGCAACCGGCTTAACAATGCCATTGGCGGGTCTAATGGCGATAGTGGAAACCTTGGGGCAGATTCTACCATTTAAGATAAACACGCACCTTAATGTTTCTTAAAAAGCCTGTTATGTACGGGCTACCTGCAACACTCTTGAATTATTTTGCCAGCCAGTTCCAATGGCCAGCTGGAAGGACAACAGGGCATAGAGCATCCTCTCCCACACAGTGGCCCACCAGGACATGGAATCTGAGACCTTCTCCTGATGTTCAGAGACATCTCCTGGGATTCGAAGGCTTAGTGCCTCTGAATGTGGAGGTTCCCCTCAACCACCATGGCCTGTTGCCACTCATCGTCTCCTCCGTGAATCCATCTAACCCTTTTTGAGGCTGATTCCTGGTAGCAATTTCTACATTTTAGTCACTTTCTTCGTAAAGTGGTGTATACGTAAGGCGTCCTGTCCCATTTCAGAAAGTATGGACGCATGTTCCAGTAATTTATAAATGGAGTCCAAACTCCATCCTCAAAATCTCGTGGTTGTTCCTAGCCAAAGCTGGGCACCTGAGCACTAAGAATGATCGGCTAAAAGAATGTAGCTCCAGTAACCACAATGCCTCCCATGTGGCGTTAACTGTGTGGTTTAAAGACATCACGTGTGACAGACGAAGGCCTTTAAGTCATTTCTGTCCGTTTCCCCAGGACATGACCTCTTGCTCTCTGCCTGTGCTCCGTGGACAGCGAGGCACTTTTAAAAATAACTTTCCGGTGCAATCTCGCCAGCGCCGCCCGATCTCTCCTCCTGCACGCCCGGACAAGGATGCTTCTTTTCCTTGAGCATATCATAAAAATATATCGCTCTCCTCCGTATCGCTTCCACTGATCAGCTATTTTAAATTCCTTCCCAAATCTCGGCTGTCGTATTGCAGATTCCATCATTAAGAGGACAAAACTGTGGCTTTCCCCCCTCCCCGCTCTGCAGGCTGGGCGGAAGTTTTAAACTAACGGGCTCCCCCCGGTGGCTGTCTGGCACAGGACGCGGCCCTCGCTGGGCTGCCGATGGCGCTGGTTCCCTTTTAGCAGGGGCTGAATGAGATTGCACCCTCGTGCCAGGCAGTTATTTGATACTGAAGCTGGTTTTATTGGAAGGGGGGGTGGGGGTGAAGTTGAGAAGCTACCTGAGCAGCTCTGTAGTTCACCCCTCACCCCCAGCTGAAAAGCTTGAATGACTCTTTGCACACTATGTTTCTTTGCCAAGAGAAAGTTCCTTGCTGCCTGCTGGGGAAAGGTCGGGTCGGTGCCAGGCTGTGGGCTGACAAATTGCTCTTGTGCGCTCAAAAGAGTTGTCAGAAAGCAAGTTCAGAGTACAGAATAGACACCTTCGCCGGCTTTGAGCTCTGGCCAGCTGCTGAGCCGGTAATAGGAAAGTTCCTTGGAGAAAGCAACATCTGGAATTGAGTCCTCAAGCAGAAGGTTCGTTCCTCCATGGACCTCTACCCTGGAGTAGCATCAGTAGAAGACAAACCCATTGGGTGCAAAGGTTTTTTTTTTTGCAAGGTGCACGTTTCTTGTTTTGTCCTTTGCTTGGCATGGGTGCCGCAGAAAAGCGAACACCAGAATGGCCAATGCTTTCCCCTGCTTCAGTCCTTGGAGCACCAGCCGTGTAGCCGGCCTTTCCACAACCAAGCTGATCCTTGTGCGCAAAGGGATGCCAACCTCCCGGTGGGACCTGAGGAGCACAGCTCATCTCCAGACTGCAGAGATAATTTCCCCTGGAGACAGTGGACACTTTGGAGGGTGGACTCTGTGGCAAAGCGACCCACTGAGGTCCCTGCCCTTCCCACATCTCCAGGCGTATCCCACCCCAAAGCTTACAGATTTCCCAAAATAAATCATAATATAATTAATATTTCAAGCTGATGTTTCCTGAAGGCCTGGCTACCTCTTTCTTTGAGGAGTCTTCAGTGTCCCCTATGCCCTGCTGAACATGGCTGGTCCATGGCATCCCCTCGTGCCATGTGGTGACCCAGCTGCCGAATCACAGGGGCCTTTACGGAAATCGGAAGCCGTGTTTGTTCAAGGTTTCCTAACGATGATCTTTTCAATCAACGTCCGGCAGGCCAATCATGAAGCGTCTTGATGGGTTTAGTCTAATTGAATCAAGTGACATATTATGCGCCATTTAGGAGCCTCGGCACATTAGCCCGCCATTAGAGGAAAGAAGCCCGTGTTATTCGACTGTTATGTCAGGATTCAAAAGAAATATATTAGGTCTTGATCAGCCCCATCTTAACCCCACATGTTCAGAAGCCATTATCAGATGACTAATTTTGCTAATAGGCTGCTTGGAGGACGTTGTCGGAATGAAAATGAAAACGAGCCTAAATGCTCTTCGACGGAGTCCTCTCTGCAATTAGTCACAAGGAGCAGATGAAGCGCCTTCCTGGATCCATCTCATCGCAGGCGCTCCCATGCTTATCATCTTCCTGCACAAAGATCTTTCTTTCCAGAACAAACAGCTGGAGGTCACCACAAAGTCCTTGCCCGTTCTGGGCTTTCATTTGAAGCGGCTGTAGCAGGCAAACATGATGAGCCCCAATTAGTGGTTGGTCTACCAGACTGCTTCTAATCACCTGTCTGTTTCAAAGTCCAGGTAAGACCCTTCTCTCCATGTTTAGAAGAGGAGATGGTTTCTGAAGGTGTCCCAAAGTGGTTTACTTTTCCCTTCGCCACCCCACAACAGGCTGCCTGCGCAGTAGGTGGGGCTGAGAGAGCTCTGAGAGAACCGAGAACGGCCCAAGGTCGCCCGGCTGGCTGCGTGTGGAGGAGTGGGGCAGCCAGTCCAGTTCTCCAGATTGGAGCCCGCCCCTCTGTAACCACCACACCACACTGCAGCCGCGCCAACAGCCAAACACCATGCAAGACGAACCTCGACGCGGCTGCATGTGCAAGCACACTGAGGCGATCTGTGGCAACTTCACAATCACGAGCTTTCGTGCTCCAGCAATGGTGAGCTTACCTGATGCCATTTTGCCGTCACTTTACAGGAAACCCTGGGATAAAATCCCCTTTGCCCACACAAAAAAAGAATCAAGAGCCCCCCCCCCTCCCCAAGAGGCAAAAACAAAAGGGTCATGCAACGTTTTCTTGCCTGCTAAAAAAATAAGACCGTTCAACAGCCTTCCTAGTGAATGCCAACTTCAGTACTAATAGGTCTACTCAGAGTTCTGCTCATCTGTTGAAGAGGGCACCTGCTAAAAAAGCGTTCTTAAGATAGCACTGAGGATGTAGTTGGATTTAGACCTCCGGTTTCCACCACGTCTCTCAGGATCCTGGCCCTTCCTGTGGTGTTATCTGCTTCCACCTTACGCCCAACTAAGATGATCAGGTCCCTGCTGGCCACCAGTGTGGCAAACCAGGAGTGGGAGGGAGACCCAGAAGGGACGTCGTCTTGTTGTGACATTGGGGCAACTCTCTGGCGTTTGGGCACAATCTCTGTGGTAAAAATGGCTCCTACCATAGTGTTTTTGCCTGAGATGCCAGACTGTTGTCGCCATGTGGCCCATGTGATGGTGCTCCTTTCTCATACACACCCGACATCCAACCAAGTTCACTTGCACATTGATGTGAAATTCCGCCTTGAAGAAGTTGTGTTCCGACTTGCTTTTTTCCCTTGCCCGTAACCTGTATTTTAAAGCACCGTCCTGCTGAATGAGTACGGGGAAGTAATATTGGACAAAAATTGAGTGCTAAATATGCTGCCCTTGTTATTTCTATCCTCTGTCGATAGATTTTTGGTTGAACGGTTTGGAGCCTTCCAGACGCTTCTCCTAAATTGCATCGACTCAGACGAGTGCATTTTATAATGCTAAGCTGCCTTAATATATAGCCTTTGATGAGTCAGTTAGGATTTGTGTTCCTTTAGATGTTTTTTTAAAAAACTTCCCCCTTTTGCTGCTTATTTTTAGCCATCGGTTGTTCCGTCCCTTTTTTTAGATCGGAAAAACAACAGGTTGGATGCAGCCCACTTTTCCGCCCAGTCTCGCCCAATTCCTTTCATACATCAGCCCTCGTCCCATATGGGTTTTGTGCACAAATGTCCCATGATGGTCCAAGTAATCTTTTTAGGGTGGTCAAAGATCAGCAGCAGCAAAAGCTGGTTGGATCCAACCCACAGCTGTATTCCTTCCCCTCTCCCCAAAAATACCCCAAATACTAGAGTTGGCTGACCAAACTAGCATCTTAATTGCCTTGCATTACTAAATTCGAGCCATACCAAACTGGCATTTTTCCCTGACTTGCTAAACACATGCATGGGCATTTTAAAGAAGACATAACAACAAGCGAGCAAGCGTACGCGTGTGTTTTTTCTTCTTCTTCCTAGCTTATGCCGATGGTTGCATAATCTAAATTATTTACAGTTTGTAGACTCACCAAAGAAGAGCAGATGTAGGTTATTTACTCTTCTGATAAGGAAAAGGGGATTGAAGTTTTTCGGGGATGTGCTGCTTTGTTAATTTCATGTTTGTTCCCTGGTGTATTTAAAAAAAGAAAAAAAAACCCTTTTTAAAGAGCTCACTTAAGGACCGGCAGCTTCTTTGGAAACCGCGTGGAAGTAGTAAGATGAAACGGAACGCGGATAGATCTTAAAAACATAAGTCAGCAAATCTTTGGTTAAAACATAAAAGGGTGCAGCAGCGGAGAAACCTCTTTGAGCTTAATTTATTTGTTCTCGGGGAGCCGGGCCCTCCGTTTTGCTGGGGAACAGCCCGTGTGATCTCCTTCCTTTTAGTGACACGGAGCCTCAACTGCAGATATAAAAAAAGGGGCTTGCGGAGCATAATAAAAGCAGCAGGAAATAACTGGATGGAACCCTTAACGAGAAGAGGAAGATTTATGGCAAAGTTGGAGTGAAATGTTAAGTTTTGCTGGTTGATGCAGATTTTTTGTTTAACTTCAGATGGTTCGGCAACCGTAGGCCCTGCGATGTTTTGCACATTGAAAGAGAGACAGTCTTCTCCAGCAATAGGTATTGTTTAAAGACCCCTGACCAAGGATTCCCATCAATGGGGTTGCCAACCTCCAGGTGGTGGTTGGAGATCTCCAGCTATGTCCTGACAGCCAGCTTGGTGTAGTGGTGAAGAGCGGCGGCCTGTAATCAGGAGAAACAGGTTTGATTCCCCACTCCTCGACATGCAGACAGCTGGCTGACCTTAGGCCAGTCCCAGTTATCTCAGAGGTCTCTCAGCCCCACACACCTCACAGGGTTTCTGTTGGGGGTGGGGAAGGAAAGGAAGGGGATTGTAAGTGGCTTTGAGGCTCCTTCATGTAGTAAAAAGCAGGGTACAAAGAAACCCAAGTTCCTCCTCTTCCTCCTCCACCCTGAGAAAGTTGATTCTGGGGGTCTTGGAAGCCTCATGGAATAACAGTCATGTCTGGGCTGCAGCGAGGAGGAGGAGGGATTTGGTGGTCTGTACTCATTCCGCACCTGTTGGCTAATTCGCTTCCGATGCCCTCCCGAAGTAGATTTTCCTGTTTCTCACAGGAGAATCCAGCTGCAAAGGCACATTGCATTCTCCAACGGGTGTGGAAGGAGAGCTCCTTCCCCTTGGAGCCATAACTACCTGGGGAGAGGATTATGAGATAGGTGGAAGGGAAGCAACGCAGTCATGTTTTGGGTTAAGATAATTGGGAACGCAGCTGAAAAGCCAAGCGGGTGGCGACTGTTTTTGCATCAGATATGCTAACAAAATGGGAAGAGAATAAAAATACGTGTTCTCCTCTTTCCACCTTCCCCCTGGGCTTAACTTCTAAAGAACCAGGGAAAGAGTCTGAATGCAAAAAATGGCAGCTGCAGTAGGCTTGCGTGTGCCGAAAAGGTGCATTTGATGTCGCCGTTGATTCCAGTTATTCCTTTTTCCCCTCTCGTTTCTCTTTCGTTTCTTTTTGTATTTTACCTCTGAAGAAGGGGGCTTTGATTTTTTGAAAGCTTAGACCCCCCCCCAAATCTTGTGGGTTTCTAAGGACTGGACTCCAATCTAGCTGCCCGTTCCTCTTTGATTCCCCTTTTGGTGCATCCCTTTGTCCCTTTAGCCCTTCCCGTCATTTCCTGTGGCATGCCACAGGGCAGCACTGGAGCAGGAGAGCGGGGAAGCTGTCCCCTGCCTCTGAGCGTCTGAAGAGCGAAATTCTGACATTTTGCTGGAACTCCCTCCCTGACTCCTCCTCTCTGCGAATTTCTCTCTTGATCTAAATGGAATTGATTGGACACTGACTTCTCATCCCTAAAGAGGTTGAGCGGAGAGGAGTGGCTGGAAACTCAGCAAAGAACACACACAATGTAAAGAACGCCATCAGTGCGAGTGCCATGAAAGTAAAAGAACACCAGCCCACTTTATCACTACAGTGTGACGGGGCATTTAAGAGAGTCTGACTTGTGTTTGGTAGAGCCAAGTGGGATCTTGATAGCCGGACCTTGTAGGCCTCAACAGGGTCCTTGGCCTGCCGTGGTGTCCCCCAAAGACACGCCAGATCATGGGGAACCGTTTTTATGGGGTATTTTTAATTTTAGCTGCAGCAAAAATATGAATCACAGGGGACTCACGTCCGTGAAAACCTGTCCTCGAAAACAAAGGGTTGCAGAGCATTTTCTCCTTCTCCTTCATAGGACCAAGGCAATAATGCCACTCCTCTGGAGCCATCCCCAGTCTGCCCCCTAATGTCTCCAGGCTAGATCCTGGAGTCTTGCTCTCAAACCACTGAGGCAGCAGGGTCATCAGATCATGGCTTCTCCTTCAGGCTTATGCTAAACAGAGCATATGCTTAAACAACCCTCAGCATCGGGCACCGGCTTGTGCTCAGCTATTTGAAATTAAAGTTAAAGCGGCCCTTAATTTTAGTCATAACAGAAGTCCTAAGCATGACTGAAACGCACTCTATGAACCATTTCCACCATGTTCCATTGTAAGTAAAAGGTTGCATGGCAAAACCTGGCCAAGCAAGCTTCTTTTTCTCCCTACACAAAGAAACAGAGATTAGCACTTGGTCTCCAGTATGAAAGCACAGGATTGCTGTTGACCCCTCCTCAAAAAGAGGGCCAGGATGTAAGCCACTTTGGAGTCCCTACTGGGGAGGAAAGCAAGGTATCAAGCAAGCAGCCAATCAGTCAATTGTCATTTTTTGTTTTCCTTCTGTCTGTAGGTACTTCTTCCTCCACCACCAAAGCTCCTGTTATCATAATACCGCCAGTCAATATTAGTGTGGTAGCTGGAAGCAATGAAGCCACGCTGGAATGTGTCGCCAACAGCAGGTAATCCCACCAAAATTTAGAACTCTTTGTAAACAACAGGCACACCTGAAGCAGGACAATCTGTGCAATTCCAAGGGGAAAGATGCAGGATGGGGGTCCATTGTTAGCTGTGTCTTAGCCGTGGAGAATGCAGGGTCCCTTTGTCGACCTGGGTGGATGTGAAGGTTGTTTCCAGGGAAGAAGAAAACAGAATTATTTGTACAGAAGAAGAAGAAAACCAAAGTTTTATACTTTGGAGGATTAGGGACGGCCCACATCGGACATCATTAGTATCTAGCAATGCCCTTATTAAACTGTAGAACAAAGTTTGTGTCCAAGGGCACCTTTAAGACCCACAAAGTTTTGTTCAAGGCACAAGCTCTCAAGGTCTTAAAGGTGCCAACAGACTCAAACTTTGTCCCGCTGCTTCAGACCAGCACGGCTACACACCTGAATCTTATTAAATTGTATTAGATTAGATTTTTGGTCAGATGACATGGCTAAAAGGTCAATGTGATACATTAGAAGAGGAAGGCTTGCCCACCTCCTGTGGAGGAGTTTGGATCACGAAAGTCACGTATGTGCCGTCGAACACCTCAGGCATGTCGAGGGAACCCAGGGCATGTTGATGTTTCTCTTATCGCCATGAATGCAGCAGTTGGTGTGGGAAGGGCATGGCTTCCCAGAAGACACAAAGATCTCAAAGGTTCAGGAAAGGCCAGGAGGACCAGTTGATTGTCTCTTCCCTGGGGAAGCAGCCAGAGCTGGTCCATTCTGCAAACCTGATAAATATAATGAAACTCTAATAAAAGCACCAGCGTGCAGCTGAGACCCAGAGCCGTGGTTTATTTTCCCCTCCCTCCTTTGCTGAGGCCAACCCCATAATTAGCGCTTCAAAGCGCCCTTGCTATAACAGTTAAAGGCGCCTGCTGGATGGCTCTCGAGCCGTCCCCTTGCTTTCGAAGCGGGGCCGTTTTAAGACTCCAGAGCTGCCTCCGGATTTATTTCCAAGCGTCCGACATTCAATACGCCTGCAGCCCTGGAAGAGTTAGGTGAGTCATACGTTCAGGGTGTTATTACTGCAGATGACATAATTCACAGTAATAATTGGCGTGACTTTTACCCTCGTAGGCCCGCTGAGAAATTAAGTATCGCCTGGAAGAGAAATGGAGTCAAAATAACCAGTGGAGTTAGCAGTTTTGGGAGACGCCTCGCCATCGCCAACCCAACCTCTGCTGACATTGGGATGTACGTCTGCGAGGCGCAGTTGGGAGACAGCCCCGCCGAGCCAGAGAGAGCAAAAGCTTTCCTGTCTATCCTGGGTAAGGCTGCTTTATTTTATTGTTTGTAAAAACCGAGCCTTGAACAATAGGGAAGATGAACAAAGACTGTAATATTTTCCCTGACTTTACAGTTGTACCTTTCCCAGTGCTGAGGACTCCAGCCAAGATTAAGGTAACTGGCAGAAGGTAGGGACATGGGAGAGCGCCATTGACATGATGGTGTGATGTCACTTCCCGCACGAACCCGGAAGTGACATCATGTGCAGTAGAGTTTCCGGCTATTACTAGAGAGACATTCTTCAAAACCTGTATGACATACATTTGACCTGTAGATCTCCTGCTATGATGATTGAGTCAGCCAAGAGCAATTCCCCTGGAGAAAATGGCTATTTTGAAGGGTGGACTTTTTGACATTGTATCCTGCTGCATTTCCTCTCCTCCCTGAACCCTATGGCATCACATTGGCATTGAGTTCCCTCTTTGCCCTAAACTCCATCTTCCCCAGGATGACCTCTGCCTCTCTAGGAATTCCCCAAGCCGGAGTCTGTGGCCTAGATGAAAAACTGGTCTTTTGAAAAACATAAGGAAAGACGCAGTTCCTTTCTTCTTTGCAAAACTGGTTCCCCTTTTCATTCATGGCTCTCTTTCATTCTAGAACTTACTCTGTGAACTTTGATTTCAGATTTCATTATTTTATAGACTTTTATTTGGGGCTTTCTTGTATTCTAACAGCGGCTTCTTAGCGTCTTTCCTCTGAAAGAGCAGGGGCGCCTACCGTGTACTTATGATTTCGATTTAAGTCGGGAGTTTTTTTTTATTCCCTGCCGTTTTATGATGACTAATTTAATTTTGTGGCGGTACCACCAGAACTTGCCTACTGCAGTATTTCAAGCCCCGTTTCTGCCTGTGCAGATGGTCTGTCGGCAGAGCTCAGATAAAACAGGGGAGGGAAAAAAAACCCAACAACTTCGAGCATTAGGGGAACATCTTAAAAGTCATAATGACACCTTTGATGCGTTGCCCGATGCCCGAATTTTTAGATGTTTTATTTATTTCTTGTATCAGATCAGTAGGGGCTGGGGGTAAATGACGTCCAGAAAAGTGCTTGAGATACAAGCAAAGGGATGAAAAGAAATCAGTAACCATTTGGATACTTTCGTTAGTGCTGTTTGTGGAACAAGCCCCTGCAGGCATCTACTCTGCAGGCCAGCTCTGCATGTACAATTTGTTGCTTATGCACTTGGCCCGAAGCAGGTGGGGAGGGATCCCTAGCAGGAAAGGAAGCTAGCAGAGTCTCTGCTAATCCATTCAAAGGTCGAGAGCCCCACCAGGGCACAGAGCCGTTTCGTCATTAGTGAGGGGACCGAACTGAGGGGAGGGTGTTGATGAGAATCGAAAAGGATAGAAAGTTCCGCTCGCCAAAGGATGTTTCCTCCTGTGTTTCCTTCCTGGCCTGCATTATTAAAATCTGTGTTCGTAGCACTTAAGAACTCGATTATGACTGCCCATTTCTGCATGTAAAATATTTGCAATGGACGCCAACAGACAACGCTCAGGGACAACTGGCACTTTGTAGAGGGAAGCGGAAGAACGTTTTTTTTAGCAAGCTTGGTTCGCATAGAGATGTGCGTTGCATTAGTGGTTCCCAGTTTTTTGGGGATGGTAAGTCCACATTTACTTGCTATGATGGCCCATCCAAAGCTGGCCAAAGATACTGTTACTAAGGTCAGATCTCCGTTGCTGAAATACAGAAGAGAGGAATGGGAAAGTCAGGGTAGCCATTAGGGAGAGTTCACCTGTGACCCACTTGCAGAGGCTTCACAAGCCACTTTTGGATCCCGGCTATGGATCCCAGCCTCCAGGTGCAACCTGAGGATCCCCAGGAATGATGTGTCATCTCCAGACTAAAGAGATCAGTTCCCCTGGAGAAAATGATAGCTTTGGAAGTCCACCAGCAGCGGGGTCAGAACTCCAGAATTCCTCCCACTGCAGCCCTCCAAACACTGAGAATACAGTGTATCACTGCCCCAGACATAAAAATGTAAGAGAAGCCATGTTAGATCAGGCCAATGGCCCATCCAATCCAACACTCTGTCACACAATGGCCAAAGCCCAGGTGCCCCCCGGAGGTCAACCAGCAGTGCTAGAACTCCAGAAGCCCACCACTGTTGACTCCCAGGCACCAAGAATACAGTCCATCACTGCCCTAGACATAAGAAATAAGAGAAGCCATGTAGGATCTGGGCAGTGGCCCCTCCAGTTCGACACTCTTGTGTTGCACAGTATCCAAAGCAAGGTGATATCCAGTGATCCACCAATGGGACCATCTTACTGCCCCAACTGCATAAATCAGAAGCATATGTTGATCTTTTGGTCATATACAGTAACCCGTTCAACCACGCCAGCTCATAATCTCATTCTTTCACTTCAGATGCCAGGCCTATCTGGGCCTTAGGAGTATTCTACTGTACCATTGCCCTTCAGTAGACACAAAGCTGCTTTAAAGGTAAAGGTATCCCCTGTGCAAGCACCAAGTCATGTCTGACCCTTGGGGTGACGCCCTCCAGCGTTTTCATGGCGGACTCAATATGGGGTGGTTTGCCAGTGCCTTCCCCAGTCATTACCGTTTACCCCCCAGCAGCAAGCTGGGTACTCATTTGACCGACCTCGGAAGGATGGAAGGCTGAGTCCACGTTGAGCCGGCTGCTGGAATTGAACTCCCAGCCTCATGGGCAAAGCTTTCAGACGGCTGCCTTACCACTCTGCGCCACAAGAGGCTCAAAGCTGCTTTGTACGTAGTCAAAGCGTTGTTCTGTCAAGGATTCTCTTGTCTCTACAGGCAGGCAGCTGCTCTCCAAGGTCTCAGGCCAAGATCTTTCCCATCACCTTCCACCTGATCCTTTTCACCGGAGATCCCAGGGCTTGAACCTGGGCCTTCTTCATGCCAAGCAAGCCTCTTTGGCCAAGGCCACCCACCCTAAAACAGAAGACCCTCTTGCATAAACAGACCCACTAGGGCCAAGTGTGCCTGAAGTCCTCATACAAGACTTCATTTGTTGCACCAGCGATATTACTCACCTGTAGCTGCACTGCAATTTCCCGACAAGGGTGGCAGAACCTTCCCTGGGATGTCTTCATATAGTCCCAGGAAAGATAAAACCAAGGTGGTTCCAAATTCTGGTTTTTATTCACCGCAATCGTTTTACTCTTTAAAGGGTAGCTTGTTCCCGATCTCGCACCGTGCTGCTTTGAAGAAGATTTGCTACCGATTAGATAAGGCCGCATTTGTTCTGCTCTGGCCATCTGAAGATTAAGTGCTGCTCTCGGCAGGAGGACTAATTCTTAGACAAAAGCTCCCCCCCCCCCCCAGGACCTTTCATATAATCATTCTAAATAGCTAGTTTTGCACGGCTGTTTTAGCGGGAGTTTAGGAAACCCTGCCACTTCATAAAACGAACAGTGGTGCTTTTTAAAAGCCCCGGCCGTGGCTGAAAGTAAAAACCTGGGACAAAGGGGGAGAAGAGAAAGGCCCAGTTACAAAGAACTCAGGACAGGTTGGCTGTGGAGTGTGGGAGAAGGTGGGGGAGCTGTGCAGTCATGCTTCATCTCCATTGACCACACAGCGGAGAATTCTCCTTTCCCACAGCTACCGAGGGGCTCTCTGCCCTTTCGTGAGTAAACCTTCGGTATGGAGCAATCAGCTTGCATGATAGAATTGGCATCTCTTTGAATACACGGCCAGAATCATGATTTGAACTTGAACTGAAGGAGGACAAGGAGAAGACCAGTTGACTTGTTCACAGCAAGGAATCCACTAATTCAAAATCTGTCATAGGTCATTGCGTGGCATGTTGAGGCATCCTTGAACCATGAGGAAGGGTGGGAGAGAAATGGTTTAATAAATAATCCTGGCTCCAGACACAGCTTGGTCCATGGGGCATCACTCTCCCCCCTTGACCTTCATTTGGAAGCCAATGTGATCATAGGGGAAATGTAGGGATGAGTCATATGGGTGGAAGCCGTATTCAATCTGAGCAGAAGAGCGGGCCTTGTTTTTTCAAAAGCTAGGCTATCAAGGACACACAAGAGGACTCGTGTATAAAGCTAATACAGAGTTCTGCCCTTTGCTGGAAGTTGAGATTAACTGTAATTTAGAAAGGAAGGTCATGGGCCTGCAGCTTTTGTTAGGGAAAGGTCTGCAGTTATATATAAAATGATCATTTTTGAATGTGGACAGAAGATCCCATTGAACTCAAGTCTCAGACTGTATGATAAGATGTTCGCCAAGAGAGGAATTTCTGCATCATTGGCCTTATTGCCTGTGATTCTGAATAAAAGAGAAACAGTGTTTTGGCCCGGAATCCACAAACTCCTGTTTCTGTACACACATAGAGCCATGATGTCTTTGTGTGTTTTGGGGATAGGCTGGTTTCAAGTCAAAAATCAGACCTCCTTGTTGGCACGTAACCCTTTTTGTTTGTTTGTTTCCTTTCGGCATGACTTCTTTGGACCCTTAACTGGGATCGATAATGTTTAAACTTCAGATCCAGGATTCCTGCAGAACAAGGGATCTGCTAAGCAGCAAACAAGTGACAGGAAGTCACGTGGCATCAGAGTGACGTGACAGGATGTAGTGATGGCCACAGAAGTGACTGGCTTTAAAAGCTAAGGGTCTTGATCCCTGGCTTGAAGGCCACCATTTAAGATGGTTGATAACATGGCATCTGTAGGATGCTCTGTGTAATCCGAGGACTGAGCTGAGACTCGAATTCAGGAATGCCTGGCCCTGAAACAAGAATGCTCAGGTCCTATTGGCCCTTGCTAAGGGTGCCCTCCTAAATCTGATCTGCTCTTAACCTCAGCGATGGTGCTAATTAAACAGTAAATTGTTTGTCCCGACCTCATAAAACTGCCACTGCCACCGTGTTGCAGTCGGCATGTATAATTCTGCAGAGCGTTGCAGCAGTGCCACCTGGATGAAACTCTCGCGTTGTGTCCTTCCGTTCCGATCTGGGTTAATTCAAATCCTCCCGTGGCGTAATAGCAAACTGCCCTCGTTCCCTGCCTTTTCAATAATGTGGTCCATTTGGAGGGGATGATAATGGCCTTTCAGAGGAGCATTTGGTCCAGTTTAAGGCATTGTCAGTGTAAAATAGATGTCTCGTGGGGCAGGTAATTGGTTGTGGCAGCCTCTTATTGCATTTCGGGTCACCCATTTGGACTTAGGCCTCAGTGTTTAATAGCAGACAATCAGCCTCGAGTAACAGATGCTCTTGGCTTAGTTAAGGAAAATGACACAGCGGTCCCGGTGGATCTGTGGTGCATGTGTGGTTTTTCTTTTTTAAAGATTGCTACTAGTGGAAAAGACTTGCTTTGCAAGTGGTAGAAGTGTGGAGGATCAGTATTATAAGAAAGTTGGAGAAGCCATGTTGGATCAGGCCAATGGCCCATCCAGTCCAACGCTCTTTTAATCACACAGTGGCCAAAGCCCAGGTGACATTAGGAGGTCCACCAGCAGGGCCAGAACTCCAGAAGCCCACCCACTCTGGTTGCCCAGGCACCAAGAAGACACAGCATCACTGCCCCATGTGTAAGCACATAAGAGAAGCCATATTTGATCCAGCCACTGGCCCATCCAGTCCAACACGGTGTCACAGAGCGGCCAAAACCTAGTTGCCATCAGGATTCAGGTCCGCCTGTCAATTCTGGAGTAATTCCATAGATTTCAGTTATGAGTGGTGCCACACTTTCGATGACAGCCTTAATGAAGTTGTCCCAAATGGGCTTGGTTCGTTTCTGTGTCCTGCAGATCCCTCATCCCGAGCCACAGTCTTTTGCTTTCTACATCCTTGAGTGTTGGCCCTCCAACTAACTATTGTGGCTAAGGGATGTAGCAGCATCGCATTTACGTTTGACTTCTTCCTTGTTTGGGAGGCTAATTTCACACTGTTTCTGAGAGCCCTCAAATGAGGGAGAGAGGCTCCAAGGTGTGTTTTCTACCCACCCTGGCTGCTGACTTTGGTCTCAGGCAGAGGTCTTTTCACATCACCTGCTTCCTGGTCCTTTTAACTGGAGATGCCGGGGACCGTCAGAACTTGGGGCCTCCTCCCTGTGGAGCCGATGCTCTCCCCCTGATCCACAGACCCAGCCTAGTCCAAGTGTCTTTGGGGCTTTTCATGCACCTGGATGCCCTTTCTCTGCATTATCTAGTCCACTACACAGCTGAAAGCCACCTCCGTGCTGTTTTGTTTGGACAGCCGTCATGCTCTTTCAGATCAAAAGCCAAGGCTAAGTAATTAGGGTGAGCCCAACGTGGCTTTTCAACCATCTCCAGCTCTTTGGAGTGTGTGTGTTTGTGTGTTTCCTCCCCAATAAAAGTGTCACTTTATTCACAGCTCGCATACATAAGACTGTTTGTATTTAATAAGCATCATCGGCTTAAGCATTGGAGATCAATAACGTCTGGACATGTATATTATTAAAGAGCCGTAAATCCTGCAAAAGACCCGAGATGATTAGTTTCACTCTGCGGGTTAATGTTCGAGAGGCTTCTGCTTCCTGCGTAGCCTGGGAAAATAAATATTGGGAATGTTTTTAATATTTGCAAAGCACACGTGGTATTCAGGGAGAGGAGGATCGTGAGGGCCTCCTGAATTTCTCACTCCACATATATCTCCACAAGGGTTGCCAGACTCCATGGGAGGCCTGGAGAACTCCTGTTGTTGCCGTTCATCTCCAGATGACCAAGGCTGGTTCCCCTGGAGAAGCACGGCTGCCGTGGAGGATGGACTCCCTGGCATGGCGCCCAGATACGCTTGTATTCAAGCAATGCTTTCCAGGTACCAAGCAATGGTTGGTGAAATAACCTTGAACTATGCAAGGTCTTGGGGAAGGGAATGGCAAACCACCTTGTATTGAGTCTGCCAAGAAAACGCTAGAGGACGTCACCCCAAGGGTCAGGTATGACTCGGTGCTTGCACAGGGGATACCTTTACCTTTATGCAAAATCTGGTTGTTAGATAATGCCCAAACCCCTCTTGCTTTTGTGTTGCCTGTATCAGCACCATTTAGTTGGCGTTGTGTCAAAAGAACAAAGTCTAAGTATAGCAGCACCTTCAAAGATCAACAAAGTTTTATTCAGGGGGTAAATCTTTGTGGGCAAGCACACTTCCTCAGATACAATCAAATGGGAACTACCAGTTTATACTTACAGGCAGAGCAGCCTTTCCCAGCTATTATACCCTTGAGAAACCCCTGAAGCCTTCAGGCTTCAAGAAGCCCCAAAGGTGGCGTGACCATATAGAATATGGCTGGGAAGCAGAGCCCCTCCCCATCCCACCTGCTCCAGGCCCATCATGAGCCGTTTGAGGAGGCAGCTTGACAAGATCATATATGGTCACATCACCCGGTAAATGTTTAACAATTTAAAAAAAAATATGTACAAAATTAATTCCCACCCATTCAGAAGAAACCCCAGGGTGTCACACCAAAAAAAGCCTAATGTAGAGTTTCAATTAGCAGTGAATTAGTAAACATCTTGATGAAAATAATTAACAGGTTCAGAGACCAAACAAGGATAAGGAGCTCATTCCCTAGGGCCGAAGAGAGGGCTGCAGGCCCACAGATCCAGGGTGGCACCAGCATGGGGTGCCTCCCCCAGGCCCTCAGGACTTCTACCCCCAACTCCATCTGGCAATTGAGGCCGTATTATCAACTTGGCCTCTCCCACGTCCAAAGAGAGCGGTGTTCCAAAGTAAACTCCAGTTAAGTTTCTTATTAAAGCTGTTGGGCTATATCCTCGACGCAGATTTATTTTTGACGCCACGATGCTTTATCACCCGAGCTTCCGGGGATGGTGTGTGGATGCCGAAGTACGAAACGCAGCATTGTAAATAAAACCTTTATGGACCTCCCGGGATGGCTCTTCTAAGCTGAGAATTAAAATATTCTGCAATTCGCGCCCGTAAAATGAAAAAAGCGCCCTCTGCTCCGATGTTAATTTGCTGCGTGGAAAAACCCTAAATATAAATTGGCAGTTGCTCAGTGCTCTCTGCAATTCATATTCATCATCGCAGATCATTGTTGAGGCTGCTTTATGAGGCTGTGACTGAAAAGAAGCCGTAAAGCCGAAACAGGAGTCAAAGTAGGCCGCGGATGATCAGCTGGATTGAAGACGCTCACCCCTTGTCTGTGGATTGAACAACTGAGATCCCCTGCCTTGTCCGTTTTAACTCAGTGGAAGGTCTTTGCGCGATATTGCTTTGCTTACTTATCGCCTGGCCTGTGGGTGGTGTAGTCCGGAGATCCAAGGACTGTCGGGCAGCCAGGCAAGAGGGATTGGGAGGTGGTTCACCATTGCCTTCTCTCCACATCCTGACCCCTGGCATTCCTCCAAGCCCTTTGAGCTGCCCAATCCACATACTAGCCAGGGTCGACCCTGCTTAGCTTCTGAGATCGGCCCATTGCTTTCCATGCACAGGAAAATCCAGCTGCAAAAGCACTCTGAAAGCCCATCACCCAGCATGCGTGGAATGGGCCCTGGCAAGACTGGGTGTGCCTGGAGAGGGTTGGCCTCCAGGGAATCCCAGGAGCATGACGTGGAGGCAGGCCTGGCCGTTAGACAATCTTAAGACCTCCTGGCTACACTACACACATGCCATATGAGAAATAAAATAAGCACAAAGCATGGCAGAGCTTGAGACCCTCGGCTGAATTTGACAGGGATTCCTGTTGCCATTTGTCATAGATGTATATATTCTGTCAGTGACCCTCCTTGTCTGTCTTTCCTTAAGAGACGCCATATTTTACTGCTGAACCAGAAAGCCGGATTGTGGCCGAGGCGGAGAAGACAGTGGATATCCTGTGTCAGGCAATGGGTAAGTCTGAACCAGCCGCCGTGCTTGTGTGTTTGCTTCCCTCCCCGCCCCATTTGTACGGTTTCATATTCATTTTTTAAATGTCAGTTTGTGTAACGGCAAGGAGCGCGGTGCAAAAGACGTGCGCCAAGCTCATCCGCTGGCAGAAGGGCTCCTGCTTCTCATGCGTGCTCCCGGCCTGGAAAAGATCAGCTGGAGAAACACGGTTGGCCAAACAGGATTAGCGGCTCGAGCCGAGCAAGTTAATGGGAACGAAACGGCGGCTCTGGGACCCATAACTCGGGATGCGGAGAAACAATCAATAATTGCAACAGTTAAAGCTTCTTGTTTCTAAAAATGATGGAGCCTTTTACAGTGAGAGGGGAAATGTCAGCTGCAGAGGCTTTTTCGAGTGGAGCTACACCACCGCGGTGGAGCTGTGTCGGTCCGATCTTAATTGGAAGGGCTTTTTGAACTCTACCGAAGCCATCAAAATATATATAATTCCACTTAGAATGAATTGCCTTTCCCAGACCTAATGCTACGGAAGCAGGCAGGTACTGTCCAGTCGACAGCCAATTAAAAAACTCCCAACAGGTAATCCAGCGAGCAGGATAGGAAGGGAAACCAAGACAGAATTGAGCCTGTGTGGATTTGGGCCTCTGACCTGGGGCCCCTTTGTGCATTATGTTACCCCAAAACATAAAGTTTACAAACATAGGTATTGGATACTCATTGGGGAGTCAAAATTTGCAGCAGCTTCCCAGAGGACCACCTAATGACAAATGGGGCTGCCAGCTCTGGGTTGGGAAATATTAGAGATTTTGGCGGTGGAGCCTGAGAAGGGCAGGGTTTGGGGAGGGGACACACATCAGCGGGGTATAACGTCTTAGAAATCCACCTTCTAAAGCATCCATTTGCTCCAAGGGATCTCTTTCTCCTGGAGACCAGTTGCAATCCTAGGAAATCTCCCACCAGTCCCTGCGAGGCAAGCCTGGCCACAGACCACCACCCTTGAAAGCTCCAGGGGGTGACAAGTAACCCCGGGTATCTGAGAGACCTTGGTAACCAGATCATAAACATCTGGGAGGTTTCAATTTTTTTTTTTTTTACCTTTCCTGCAGGCTTCCTTGGCACAAAATCCACTGACGCAATCTTTGTGCTCTGTGAGTACAAGAGACAAAAATTAAATTTACTCAGCGGAACACGATTAACTATAAATAAAATTACAACTTGTAAGGGCCAGCTTTTTACTTAGCTAGAAAAGGATCTTCGGCTCCTCGGTGGCAAATTCCATTTCCTGCTTCTCAGCAGCAATTGAAGTTTTACATTCGTATAATGCAATGTGTTTTTCTTTTGCATCGCCCACACAAACATCCCAACAATTATTTGGATTCTTTAATGTCAGCGATGCTGTGGGCGGGGTCTCCGAGTGTTCGCCCAGTTGGAATCCTTGTCTGTGTTAAACTATGCAAGATCTGTAGTATGCATGAATCAAAAGCCCATGAAGAATGCCCTGCAGGGGGCATTGGAGAAGATGTCTATTTAGCATAGTTCCTGATATTTTTCAAATATTCTCCTCCTGTGTCCTGATTGGCTCAGAGGGAGACTGTCTTAGGTCTCTTCTCAAGACTCAAGAAGAATATGGGCGCCAGGAAACATACTGGTAGTTGCCAGTCATAGCACGCAGTGGTTAAAACATGGCGCCTCTCTTCAGAGCTCCCTAAATGCGGAGAAGCGTAAATAAAACGATCGGTTTTGCAGGTTCGTTAGAACTGTGAAGACAGTTCTCCCAGTGATGATATGATTAAAACATTTGCTAACATCTTAAGCGGTCAGAGAGGATTTGAAAAACAGTACAGAATCGCCAGAGTTCTTTTTAATTGTTTGTTTTGTTTTGTTGCCGCGTTGTTTTTCTTACCAAATCTAACGGGAGCATCGTTGTTTGAGTTTCAAACCGTTTCCCGCATCCGCCGTCTGGAGGACGATTCCGTTTTTGCATCATCTGTTTCCTCATTACTGGGCGGTAATTTGTGCTTGCCCCGGGGGGGTGGTTTTGAGAGACGCACAGCATTTGCACCGAGAATTTGGACAATGAGACACGTACACAGATTTTGTCGATGGGGCTGCTGGTGTGAAATTAGAATTGTGTGCCTTTCACAGTGGGCGCCGCGTATCTGCTCAGCGTCAAACAAGCACATGTTGCATGCAAAAGGAGACGATTCTCTCAGGCTATGAGATGGCTTTATTATTCATGCAAAAATGGAAGCGAGCTTCGAACGCGATTTCACAAACTGATTGCATCCTGGTACGGAAACATAATTTGACGGCCGAACACTCTCCCTTGCCGACTTAAAAAAAAAAAAAAGCGTGGCTTTTTCCGCATTTGTCCGTATATTCTTCAGTGAAACAATGTTGCTTCCGTTCTGTGCTGGGACGTTGGGGGAAAGTTGCAGGTTATTACAGTCCTGAATGTTTACATTTTTGGAGTTGCCTGTTGTAGCGTTTCAAATTTGATTGACCACGACAGGTTAAATTGACTGGCTAGGCTCACAATAAGAGTGGCAGCTACTCTGCTTCCAGTGTGCCAACATGAAGACTTGTTCCAAGAAGCATTTAGAAAACTGGTCAAATCCAGTGACAGGTAATTGCTTTAATCCAGTATTCCGCATTGGTTCAGACCGGGCAGTCGATGGGAAGCTATGCCAGGTCTCCACAATATGGTGTCCGCTGATCCAACAGCACCCACTGATGCCTTTCCTCATACCCGCCACTTTTTAGAAAGTGGGTAAGGCCAGACGGTAATTTTGCTTAGCAATGCTTCTGATCTATCCAAAACTTGAAGGCATCTTAAGTGGTACAAACAAGTGGTAGGAATGGCCCATGTAAAGAATTCAGAGAATCCTGGTTATTGAAGAACTTTCATCCTAAGACATGATGCCTGATCCTCCACCATATTAGAGGGTAAATTTGGGGGGTTGCCATGGGAGGATCATGTATGTATATGTGGAGCTGAGAATCTTGAAACTGTGGAGCAGGTAATTTTTGAATGTCGGCTGTATAAACAAATTTGTGACTTCCTTATGGACTCTGTATGTTCACAAATACCCGGGACAGATAAAATGTTTTATCTAGTTAGAATGCTAGAAGATAAGAATCCAGAAATCACATTTAAAGTGGTTAAGTTTGGCTGACTGGCAACGAAGCTTCAGAAAAGATGGCTAAAACACAACGGTACTGCTCATACCAAAGTCATAACCTGTTTGATATAGCTAATGAATGGGATTTTGCCGTTTTCATGTAATGTTATTTGATGCTGTCTCTCATATTTTGCATGGTTTTTTCTATGACTGGTCTAGGACCATGAGAGAATAAATTCTGCTTATAGGTGTCGGAGATCTGATTGGATGTGCGGAATTAAAAAAAACACATTGGTTTGGCAGTGGCTGCTGCTATGTAACAAGAGTCTGCCAGTTTGTCTTCGAGCCTGTTGCATTCTACAGATTCGTCTGGCAGGAAGTGCCCATAATATCACTCAGGCAGTAGTCAATTAAACTGAAAAGGTAGTCAGATCAGGGCAACCTGGCATTTTAGCGGTTGTGGTTGTATCCCTCGCAATGATTCCTGTTCGTGGTCGCCATCATCATCACTGCTCCGTTATTGCCGAGTCACTGATGTGTGAGAGCAGAATAATTTAAAAAACCCAAAACGCTTTTGCAATGAGGGACGTATCTCAAGGAAAGGAGGGAAATGAGCAAACCGCAGTGGAAGTGGTGGGAAATGAGCAAACGCAAGAACCTTTTGTCTGTCTTCCATGCGCAGGTGCCCCACTTCCTGTGCTGGTGTGGTACAAGGACGCCGTCCCCATTCACAAGCTACTGAACCCTCGTTACAAAGCCCTCGCCAACGGGAGTCTTCAAATCCAGCGGCTGCAGCCCGACGACTCCGGGATCTTTCAGTGCGTGGCGAGGAACGAAGTCGGGGAGGTTCTGAGCTACACCTTCCTCGATGTTACCAGTAAGTCTTGGACCGCCGCAACACGACTTGAGAGGGAAGGGGGAGATGGGACAGGGGCACCTCCCACCATCACACCACCATCCACCTGTACCACCGTTGCATTGCCACACCATCTACTGTCGCACTCAGGCGGCCAAGGGTACCGCAACAGAGATCTCGAGTCTTCTAAAAAAGGTTGTGTTACTTTTTTAAAAGGTTAATGATGTTAATCGCCTGTGTTCTTTAGTGTATTTGTTGCAACTGCTCTGATTGCTAAACAAAGAAGAAGAGTTGGCTTTGGATACCCCGCTTTTCACTGCCCAAAGGAGTCTTGGAGCGGCTTACGATCACCTTCCCTTCCTCTTCCCACTCCTCCACATGCAGTCAGCTGGGCACCCTTGGGCTAGTCAAGTTCTCTCGTAGCTGTTCTCCACAGAGCAGTCCTCTTAGAGCTCCCTCAGCCCCGCCGACCTCACATGGTGCCTACTGTGGGGAGAGGAAGGTCCCTGTAAGCTGCTCTGGGACTCGGGTAGTGAAAAGTGGCAAATAAGAAACCAGCTGCTGCTTCTCCTTCAGTTGCAGCTTAGAGACTCAGCAAGATATTCACGGTTATGAGCTTTCAAGAATTGAAACTCCCCTTGAAGAGGATCATAGAGTTAGGACCACCAGGGTCATCTAGTTCAACCCCCTGCACAGTGCAGGAGCCCACAATTATCTACCCATTCATGGTGACCCCAATTTCATGCCCCCAACCAAAAATCCCCAGAATCCAACCTGGCCTAGAGGAAATTCACCTACCATCTCACTTTCGGAAACTCGTACGCTGAAAATATTGTTGGGTCCCAGAGGTGCTGCTGGACTTGAATCGAGCTGACTCCTCTGCCGAGGACGTGTTTTGTGGGCCCAGGGCTTGGATGAATGCCTTGCTGTCCCATGCCTACCTTTCACAGGTAGATGAAATGACAAAAGAGAGAGAAAGAGCCCTACCAGTGCTTGTAACAGGGGCAAGCAAGATGGGTTTTACCATGACACCAAAGGGGTTTTAATCCCCCTTCAACTTCAGCAATAGCAGCTGGGGCAGGATTGGTCAGGTCAGGTCAGGTCAACTCCCTTTGATTTCCACTGGGCTGTGATGTTCGAACCTTCCAGGTTTGCTGGGAATGCAGGTAGCCCATGGATAAAGTTCACCGTCCGTCCCCGGGCCGCCACTGATAGAGCTGGCCCTGTTTGATCTTGGCCTCGAAACCTTGAAAGGCTTGATAAGATGTCACAGTGGGGAAACAGGGAGGGAAGGGGGTGAGATTGGATGACAATCCGCTGGTTGAGGGTCCAAAGGAGACATCCTTTGGCTGACATTTCGCTTTGCCAACCAATATTGGCCTCCGGTTTCATTTCATCTTTTTAAAGGGCTCTGCTACGTTCCTGAAAGCAAACCCCCTTTTGTGTTGCCGCCAAAGCCCTCTTGCTCGTACTTGTTACGGGCACCGCTAGAATGCCTTTCTTCTTTCCCCATCTAGCTGATAATCCAAGTTTGGGAGAATTCCTGGGAGACGGGCAATGAAAGGTTACTGTCTCTTCTGAAAGGTTTTCATGTTGTTATTGCCGTGCCCTTCTCCGTTGCCAACTCCGGTTGCCATTTTTTTTTACGAGGCGTTCAGAGCTCTTTGCGAGAGATTCTCTGGAACTGTTGTCGCTTCCGTCCTTTTTATTCCAGATATCGCACCCACCTTTCTCCGGCCGCCAGCGGACACGACCGTTACAGAAGGGATGACTGCAGTTTTGCGATGCGAGGTTTCCGGGGCCCCCAAACCTGCCATTGCCTGGAAACGGGGTAAAAACCTGACTTTCCTGTTGGGAAATCACTCTTCGTTGCTGTTGTCCACCAGCGAGAAGGAGCTGGACATGAGATGCTTCACACACACCTGACGCTGTTTTGTCCCTCTTCGTTTCAGGGGGCCAGACTTTGGCCAGCGGCTCCATCCGGATCCCTCGGTTCAGCCTCCTCGAATCCGGTGGACTCCGGATAACGCCCGTCTCCCTGCAAGACGCTGGCAACTACACTTGCTGTGCAGTCAACTCCGAAGGAGACCTAAACGCTTCTGCCACGCTCACCGTGTGGAGTAAGGGCCCACGTTTGTTTTACGCTCCAATATTAATCAAGGCCTAATCAGTTCTCATTGTGCCCCCAGGAAAGCAATTACAACATTTCCATTTCACGGGAGAGGGTGGGGGTGGGGGGGAAACCCTGAATAATTTAATAGCCGTAATATGCGTGTTTTCGAGAGCGGGCTGAAGCCGATCCACCGAAAACAAAACAAAGCCAAACAGTATCCTCTTGTTTTGGCAGCTGTGATTGGGATAATTCTGCAAACTTGCAGGTGTCAGATTCGGCAGAAACCGAACTTTCTCGGTATTCAAACTCACAGATTTAATGGAAAAGGGCTAAAGCTAGGAGCAGGATTGGCTGGACTGCTCCTGTTGATGATGATAATCCGGGTTTTTTAATTGCTATTGTGTCTTCCTACTCTTGAATTGCAGCAAATGGACCCATGTTCCCTGAAGCATAAAATTTATTCATGTGTGTATCGCTGCATTGGTCTGAAGCAACAGAACAAAGTTTGAGACCAAGGGGCACCTTGAAGACCAACACAGTTTTCTTCAAGGTGTACGTTTTTCCATGCACGCACACACCTGTATCTGAGGAAGTGTGCATGCACATGAAAGCTTATACCCTGAATAAAACTTTGTCTTGCTCAAGGTGCTCCCTGGACTCATGCCTAAAATCACCACCTCCTTCATTTCTCTCTCTCCTTTAAATTTGAGATGGGGGCAGAAGGAATCTGTTTTCCGGATACAGGATTTTATGTCCTTAGGGGACAGTCCAAAGGGCTATGCAAAATGCTGACAGATAATATGTATACAGAGGCCGACGCCCTCTAACCCTGGTTCGGAAATCATGCGCTGTCCTTAGAAAGCCATCATAGTGCAGTGGTTACGAGTGGCAGCCTCCGATCTGAAGAACCAGGTTTGATTCCCTGCTCTTCCACATGCAGCCAGCTGGATGACCTTGGGTCAGTTCCAGTTCTCTTGGAGCTCTCTCGGCCCTGCCAGCCTCACAGGGTGTCTGTTGTGGGGAGAGGAAGCCACTCTGGGTCAACACGCTGGGTCAACACATCAACACGCTTGATGGCGATTTAAGGCCCTCATCAGGGTTTCTGACCCTGGATGGTGTTAATTGCCATTAGGTCAATGCTGCTGCCGTTTTCCGTAATCACCGCAAAGTGGGAATTGAGCTCTGACAAGAGGAGACGGTGGGGAGGAGGGAAACCAAAGACGCGCCTTCCAAAACCTTAATCACAGTTAAGAACCAGTCCCCTCTCAGCAATGGAATTTGCTCTTCTAATCTCGCACGACTTAATTGGAATCCGCCGGGAAATTAAGTCCAGATCGGGAGAGGAGGGCAGGATTCTGCAGTAAGCTTTTCTCCAGTAAACACTTGGCAGGGGGGCACAGATAGTCTCGTCTGCAATGACCCAAGACCTGACCTGCTGCCTTTGAAGGCCAAAGGTCTGCGTCAAGATGAAAGTTGCCGTTTTTCACCTGAGCTGTGGGTTACGTCCTTTTCAGATCGCACTTCGATCATCCGGCCTCCGGAGGACAGTAGCGTCATTAAGGGGACCACAGCTACCCTGCGCTGCGAGGCGGCCCATGACCCAAGGATTTCCATCAGGTTGGTGGGCTCCGTAGTTGTTTGCTTGTGCCGTTTGTTTGAACTTGATTCCGCAGACCATCCTGAGTGGCCTTAGGGGAGGCACTTCCCAGAGCCCAGTTCTGGCACTCAGGTGCCCAACAACTACCTGGTGGGGTTGTTGGTTGTACCCCAAATCATGTCAGTCCCATTCCCTCCCTCCTTTTCAACGGCAGCCAAAACCAGGGTGGTGCAGTGGTTAAGAGCAGCTGACTTCAATCTGGGGAACTGGGTTTGATTCCCCGCTCCTCCACATGCAGCCAGCTGGGTGGCCTTGGGCCAGTCCTAATTCTCTCAGAGCAGTTCTCTCAGAGCTTTCTCAGCCCTGTCCACCTGGCTGGGAGTCTGTTGTGGAGAGAGGAAGAGAAAGGTGTTTGTAAGCCACTTTGAGGCTCCTTCAGGTGGTGAAAAGCAAGGTGTAAAAACAGCTCTTCATCTTATATATTATTTACAATGAGCTGCGTTTCCCATACAACTTTCTATGATTTACTGTCTCGAGGTTAATACAAGTATGAGGAATTCCCTTTCTGTTGCTTTGACAGGGCGAAAATGTACATAAATGAAAGGTAACACAGATGGGAAGGGGGGTGACATCATGCACCGTGGAGCATGTGGGCATTGTCTCTACAGGAGAGAATTACAGAGACATGTATCTCCAGGGAAGGTCCCGGGAAGACAGGGAAAGGACAAAAAGAGAGATGAGGAGGGGACAGAGAGCCAAAACTATAGAGTTTCCGCTGATTCCTAGAGTGACCTGTTATCACTTCCCATTTCCCCCCCAAAGTAGTGTCACGACGACCGCATTGGTTTGCTCTTGCAGCCCGAGCGAGAACTGGCTGCTTGTGGGAAGCCTGACAACCCTTATGCAGAGCCAAGTACAAATGTGGCCTGTTCATCCGTGTTGCACAGCTAAGATGATAATGGGGAAAGCGGCGGCTTAGAAAAACCAAATGGCCTTTCCCCTTTTGTTTTTCTGACACGCAGGGCCTGAAAACAGAAAACTCAGTCCAGCTCACGCTGGCTGTTCTCTCTGCCAAAGCTCCTTTGTTAAAAAAAATCAATGGGAAATTTGCCATTGATTTCAGAGGAGTAGAACTGCCCCCTTCAGTTTTCTCTGGAGCACATTTTATTAGTATTGCAGGCCTGTCAGACCACTCCTGCATCCAAATGAGCCCCGGGAAGATGGTTAGCGAATGTCGTTCTTCTGTATAATTATTCAGCTCTGTTTTTACCATATAATTTCAGCACTTGATATTTCGTCATTCTTAACGAAATAGACAGCTGACTTTAACGGTCTGAAATACTGTGATAATCAGGTATATTTGGAAGAAGGACAACGTTGTCATAAATCCATCTAGCAGCTCCCGAATCGCCATCGAGACAGACGGGACCCTCATCATCAGCCAGACGTGGTCCGGCGACATCGGAGACTACACGTGTGAGGTCACTTCCTTTGGAGGAAACGATTCCAGAGTGGCCCGCATGGAAGTGATGTGAGTATTGGATGCAATATGGCGCATTAATGCTATCTGACTTTTTATTGTCTCCCCACCATTTTCAGCTTTCCATTTGATTGACACGCCTCTAGAGCAAGGGCATCCAAACTGGCTGCCCATATGTCCATGGACTACAATTACCATGAGCCCCTGCCAGCTGACAGGGACTCATGGTAATTGTAGTCCATGGACATCTGGAGAGCCCCAGCTTGGCCACCCCTGCTGAAGAGGAACATCTTCCCACCGTTCTTTAATTTTTGATTTCTGGTTGTTTGACACATGTCTGGAGGACACATCTCTAAGTAGTGTTGGCCCCAGGAATGCATCGAATCTCTAAAGGGAGATAGCCTGGATTTGATGCATTCCTGGGGCCAACACTACATAGTTCCTGCTTCTCATGCACAGCTGGGGAGACCCTGATGTTTTTAGTGTCCTCCCAAAATCAGACTGGGCTCAATCCCTGCAACTGCCCTCCTCTTCGTTATGAACAGAGTCTGACCACGGTCATCTACATGAATCACTTTCATATGCATTTGAAAGGGACTCACATTAATTTTAATTGCTTTTAGAGTCTGCTTCTGAGGGCTGTTTCACGAGGGTCAATTTAGGCTGCTGAATGTTTTTGTGTTGTTTTTATGCTCTTTTTTTGTTTAGTTTTTAAGGCTGTTTTTTTATTGCGGGTGGTTTTGATGCTGTTTAAATTATTTTTGCCGTGTTTTACTTCAGAGCTGTCTCGAGCAGGTTTCTAGTCCTTCAGTCCTCCTCTCGGAGTCAATAAATACACTTGGCTGAAATCCAAGGCTAAAAAACTGCTTCAAAACCAGTTGCCCACTCCTGTACTTAAAATGTTGCCTGTAGGGATTTCTGATACAGGTAGACAGGCATTTTGAGAATCGATGGGCTACTCCTTGAGCTGTGAAGGCAAAAAGCAGCGGCGTGTCCCTTTCTCCAGTTCTGCTCTGCAGAGGTGAGGTGGGTGGGGACTAGAAACAGGGCATTTTCAGCTGCTGCCCTTCACCTGTGGATTGCCCTTTCCCATCAGGCTTGCCTGATGCTGACCAGAGGGCCTCATGGGACAGTCTCAGTTCTCTCACTCAGCCCCTCCTACCCCACAGGGTGGTTGTCGTGAGAAGAGGAAGGGCAGGTGGATGTAAGTCGCTTTGAGACTCCTTTGGCTAGTAGCAAGCACTGTGCACAAAAACCCAACTCTTCTTCTTTGGACCGGAGCAGCCAGAAACCCCCCCCCCCTTAAGCTGTGACCCATCCACAACGGGTCCAACCCCCACAGCTGGCTGCCTGGAGGTCTTCCTGTCCCCCCCACAACCTGTTTCCTTTACAGAAAGCCAGGGTTCTTCTTTAACCTCCAACACATCCAGGCAGTTTTCCAAAACCAACCCGTGGCTCTGTTTTTCCCAAAGTGTGCTGCAAACTACAGAAACACCAGGGAGGACAAAGAAGACCAGCTCTGAGTGGAGAGCGTGCCACGTTAGAAAAAAAAAAATAATGAAGCGCCTGCAAATTTTCCCATTATTAAGTGGAGTTAATAATAGTGATTCTCTTGGGTGTATGGTAACAAAGCTCAAAATGACACCCTGTTAAAGACCCATCTTGTTGTGGCTCCCATCTCCGTCTGTTCCTCCAATTGCACTGACTGCCTCTTGCCGTTTGCACACTCTCTCTGTTTTGCATGCTTCGCCCAGGCAAGAACAATCGGAAAGAAGTCAGGCAGAAAGCAGATTATCCTTCCCCCCACACAATGGAGAGGGTTCTTAGTCATTTCCAAGCTCTCTGGTGGGCTATTATCCGGGGAAAGGGAAATTACCGCTGCATCCAAATTTACCTGCGGTGGGAAACAACACGAGCAAATAACAATAATAAAAACAGCCTCTTCCCTCGTTGAAAGCCACCATGCACGGGCTTTTGAAAAAAGTTAGAGCCGGGGGGTCCCCTCCCTTTTCGAGCCGGTGGGCAGCTCTAGAATTCCGGCCCAGGGTGATGGGTGCCACAAGGAAACAGCCTCGAGGGAGGTAGAAACCACAGAGGAAGCCCAAATGCGAGGGATAAGAGGGATGAATGGTAAGGAGGCAGGAGGAGAACAAAACAACACAGATGCCAGGCTGGGAATAGGTGGGATATGGGGCTGGGAGGGGCTTCAGTGGAGTGTAATGCTAGGGAGTCTACCCCCCAAAGCAGCCAGGGTATAAGTCAAGAGTAGTGGTCAAGAGTGACAGCCTCAATTCCCCCACCTCTCCACAGGTGGCCAGCTAATCATGGTCCTCTTAGAGCTGCTCTTGCAGAGCAAGTCACTCAGAGCTCTCTCAGCCCCACCTAACTCACAGGGTGTCTGTTCTGGGGAGAGGATGAGAATTGGAAGCCGCTTTGAGGCTCCTCCGGGTAGTGAAAAGTGGCGTATAAAACCCAGCTCTTCTCCAGGGTGGAATGCCCCAGAGTCCACCCCCCAAAGCGGCCGTCTGGAGATCAGATGCAAATAAGGGAGATCCCCAGGCCCTGCCTGGGGGTTGGCAGCCCAAGCCAAGCCCCTGTCCTTTTCCTACAGCAGGTTGCATTTTGGAAACTCCGAGGTTCAAATCTGCCCCTGAATGTTCCGCTCAGCCCAAAGCTCCTGGGTCCCACCTATCTGTTCGTTTCGGGGACTTGCGTGCTTCCCCCAAGTCAAACTTCATAGCAGGCTTGACTTAGCGAGTCTTTTGTCACCAAGGCAGAAAGCTCCCCCCCCCCCAAAAAAAATGGACAAGGAGGCCGGCTTAATCTCCCTCGCCTTCTTGGTAATCCGCTCTTCAGTCACCGCCTCTCTAATTACCTGCTGTCGGGCTCTCCCTCTTTCCCCGCGCTCGCCGAGAAACCTTTCCAAAAACGTTTCTGGTTTATTTCCCTGAGCAAATAGCTTGCCTTGAACCCATTTTGCAAGATGCTCCGTGGGTGTTCAGTGGGTAAAAATAAAAATAAAATAAAAAGTCTCATCTGCTCCCCCCACTTCCCCTCCAAGCTGTTTCTTCAACATTTGGTGTTTTTGCCTGGCATGTTTTGCCACTGTGCAGTATTCCCCTGCCTTCTCAGCTCCCTCTTGTTTGCCAAGTGGCTTAAACGGAGCCAGCGTCCCAGGAGGGACCACCTGTAGGCTGAATCCTTAAGCTCAGACGGTGGCTAGGAGAGGAGACTTCAAGCCCATGCAGAGCTGAAGTACGGTTGCAGGAACGTTTACATGTGCCACTAAATACCATCCCCACCCGGCAGAGGCTCCTGGGAATTGTAGTCCGTAGACATCTGGAGAGCCACAGTCTGGCCACCCCTGTCGAACCTGTCAGCCACTTTTGACATGCTAGTTGCTGATGGAGAGCTTGAGACCAGACAGGGAGGTGTCAGGGTTGGAACACTGAAGGTGCCTTCGCAATAGTTGGAAGCTGCATCTTTGTATAAAATCTTAATAACGCTGTTTGGGAGTTTGTTATGGTTGACAGCTTCGGGCTGGGGAATTTGGGACCTCATCAGGGTATAATGCCATAGAGTCTGCCCTCCAAAGGAATTGGTTCTTGGCTGTCTACAGATCAATTGTCATACTAAGAGATTTCCTGGTGCCATCTGGAGGCTGACAGCAGTACAGTTAGGGAAAGGGGGGAAAGTATACTAAAATACAAAAAAGTCTACTAAAAAGTCTACTAAAGTACAATGATATAGGCTAGATATCAGGAAAAAATTTTTCACAGTCAGAGTAGTTCAGCAGTGGAATAGGCTGCCTAAGGAGGTGGTGAGCTCCCCCTCACTGGCAGTCTTCAAGCAAAGGTTGGAGACACACTTTTCTTGGTTGCTTAGGGCTGATCCTGCGTTGAGCAGGGGGTTGGACTAGATGGCCTCTATGGCCCCTTCCAACTCTATGATTCTATGATCCTGCACTGAGCAGGGGGTTGGACTAGATGGAATGCTATACCTTCCGAGCCAAGCGGGAACGAGGAAAAGCTTATGTTGGCAAGTAACCACCCGCCATTTTGGGCTAGCTTGTCCACCTGCTCCGGCAAAGTCCTCCCAAATGCAGGTTTGGTTGTGGCCAAGCATATGCCCATTTTTACCAACGCTGATGGTGACGGTTGCTTTGACCCCTTGAGATACAGCCCAGATTCCCAGGAGAGCCCCCTCTGTTCCTGGGGACTCTCCATCTTGGTCTCTCCATTTTGGCTTGCCCCAGAAGGCTGGCAACGTGTCACCGCTGCCCTCGGTCTGACATCCAGGGAACGTTCCCTGCCAGGCAAATAAATCCCCCAGGCTCAAAGAGAAGGAAGACAGTTTTGTATAGGCAGCTGGGGCAGGGTGATTCCTAGTGGGCGTGGCCCTTCCTTTATCACCCTCTCCTTTTGATGGTTTCAGCAGAAGGCAGCGTTGGGTAGCGAGAGCTTAATATTGGTTAATCTCCGGCGTGCGCGGAGACCATCACACGGGGCCTCCCTCCAGAGTTCCTCTTCAGTCGTAAAGGATCGTTGTGGGAGAGAGGTGTTTCTGGCACGCTTACTGCTTTTCCCTTGAGGGACTTTGGATTGCAGGCATCGCCTGTGACTGGCAGTGAACAGATTTACCAAAGGCCTCTGGGTCTTCACACTTTATCGCAGCCAAGAGTGCTTCCCAGGATGAGTTAAGCACTTGTGATGGCCAGTCTCAGTCAGATGTGTTAGGGGAAGGCAGGAGAGGAGGAGCATCCAGCATTTCGTAGTGGCTGACTCCCAATCCACAGTCGAGCATCCTTGACTAGAACCAGGGTGGTGCAGTGGCTAAGGCGCTAATCTGGAGCACCAGGTTTGATTCCCCAGTCGTCCTCCACATGCAGCCAGCTGGGTGGCCTTGGGCCAGTCACAGGTCTCTTAGGGCTGTTCTTGCAGAACAGTTCTCTCAGAGCTCTCTGGGCCCCACTTACCTGATTGGGCGTCTGTGGTGGGGAGAGGAAGGGAAAGGGGTTTGTAAGCCACTCGGGGAGTGAAAAGCAGGGAATCAAAACCCAACTCCTTTCCTCGTTGTCTTCCTCCAACGTGGTGGAAAAGGCAAAATGAGCTTGTTCCAACGTGTCAGTTTTAATGAGCCCGCTCCGTATTAGAGCAGGTCAGGTGTAGTTGACTGGAGACTGAAAACGCAACGGATGCTTTGGCATTATTAATATTAAGGCATGCACGGGGGGAGCCTGGCTGGGATAATCAATGCAAAGCAAGTCCTAAACAGGAGCTGGTGTTTAATCTCCGTACAGCTTAAAAGGAGCATTAATTTGGGCCGCCCTTCCCCAGCTGAAGCTCAAAGTCTGCTTTTCTAATGAGCGCAGACAAGCTCGGTGTTCGGGGGATCAGAAGTCAGGAGAGGCCCTTTGCATTTCCGCTGAACATCCAGCATTCGAAAGAGGCTCTGGGAGGGCACGGCGTCCAGCCTTGTGTAATGGGAGCGCCTCCCGATATGCGGTAGAACAGACTTGTCGAGTGAATGCACGCAGCGGCAAGTTTCTACAGCAGACCTGGATGTGTTTGCTCGGTAACCTCTGCAGTAGCCAGCGATTCTGCAGTTTCCGGCCTGGTTTCTCTAACATCAACACACACCTAGAGTGATGTAGGGCCCCACAGAGTCCAGGCATGCTGGAAGACTCACCACTACCCATGCATCTCTGTCTCCACCAGTCCTGGGGGAAGGTCCACTTGCCCCTGGTTCGCAGCAGCTATCACCTGCCCCGTTTAGGCTGAAGGCTGGCCCTGGCTTGAAGGTGCAGTGGCCCTGGCAGGGGAAAGGTCCCCCAGGCCATGAGGTCACTAGGACTTTTCCTGGGGGCCGTA
Organism: Paroedura picta; assembly: GCF_049243985.1. Lineage (NCBI taxonomy): Eukaryota > Metazoa > Chordata > Lepidosauria > Squamata > Gekkonidae > Paroedura > Paroedura picta. The sequence goes on from NC_135385.1 coordinate 21,673,929, forward strand.
GTGGCCTATTGCCTGCCTCCTCTCCTCCACAAACCTTGATCCTGGCACCTCCAAGCAGCAGACTGGAAATATTACTTCACCCAGTTAATTTCAATATTTACGGTCATTCAGACCAAAATTAAAACACAAGCAACGAATTAAAAAGTTTGTACTGGAAATCCATATGGTGCATCTGTAGTGTGGGTGTATCCTATGCCTGGGCGGGATGTAGCTCAGAAAACAAAGGACCCATTTAATTTCCCTTTTTGCACCAGGCCCCATAGTTTCTGAAGTCATCTCCATTAGTTATTGCCCCTCGTACTGTTTTAGAATTCATGGAAAGCTTCTGGGACTTGATTCCGCGGACGGCATTTCTGGTGTCCTTTTTTGATTTGGAGTTTAATAAACGGCGTCCGAACGGCCCTTTCTTCTTTCCGGAATTGTTTTCACCAGCCCGGTCGCGTAATGCCGTTTTTCAAGTTCAGATTGGGCACCCCCGTGCCCACATGGGCTACAATAAAACACGGACCACGGTTCGAAATTAATTCAAAATTAAATTTGTTCCCCTGCTCTCCCCTTCAACCACAGGAAGGGACATGAAATTCAGCACAGGCTCCTTAGACCTCTGATTTAAAACCACTTCCCTTCCCTGCAACGACCTTTTGTTTATGAACTGTGGGTTTTTCAGATAGCCCGAAGCGTACGGCAACTTAATAAATTATGGGGAGAAAAGAGTACATTTTTTTAATTACAGGATGTCAAGTACAATGACTGCGTTTGGGTCTGACCAGGAAGGGTCAGTGATAATTGATGTTGAGAGAGAACTTTTGGGTGACACGGTTGTGGTGAATTGCTGAGCATCCCTGGCTGTTTTTTGAGGACGAGTCTTGCCCTCCTTTTGGAAAAGAAACACCTCAAAGCAGGCGCCCAGCGTGCTTGACTACAAGTGGGGCTAGCCCTAGACGTCGTAGCTGCTGAGGAGGAAAATCTAAAAAGTCTCTCTCTCTCTCTCTCTCTCTCTTGTGTGCACAAGCACACCTTTGGTTTAAAAACAATAAGTTGGATATTTGTTGTCATGTTATACCGCAGGTGTCAGGCATTGGCCAACCATTCAAGGAGCAGCAAATCAGGATGTTGTAATATTTGTCACTGGAAGAGACTGTATGGCTTTCTGCCCCTCTGAAGTCCCTCCCAAACCAATTTCCTCCTTCCTCAGTCTCCCCTCGCAAAATCTCGCGGTATTTCGTGACCCAGAGCTGGCAGCCTTAGATGCTTGGATTTCCTCATGCCTCATCTCCCGTGCTCTGCTCCTTCTGTTCACAGTGAGCTGCCTCATCCTCCTCAAAACCTCCTGGCCACCTTGAATGCTTCCTTCAGCCGCAGCGTGATCCTTTCCTGGGTGCGCCCCTTTGACGGAAACAGCCCCGTGCTCTACTACATCGTGGAGCTCTCTGAGAACAGTGAGTACGGCGGAAAGCACATGGCCCCTTGCTTCTCTTTCTCCCCTAGCACCAACTCCCCACCCGCCTTTTCTCCTCTGCACCTCCAGGTAGAGCCGCCCTGTCTGTCTGTCCGGCCATTTGCAGATTCAGAGCTGGGTTTTTTATTATATAGAGATATATTGAATAATGACTCTTTTCCTCAAGTGAGCTCTCCCCTGTTCTGCTACACTGAGAATCCTAATTGGGAGCTCCCTGCAGCCACAGATGTTTCTCAGGCGGCTGCACAGGGCTTTGCGTTAGGAGTTAATATGCCGGTTGCCTTGATGGTCCCTGCTCAAGAGTGTAACTCCTGAGCTCAGGTGCCGTTCCAAAGTCTGTTTCTATGGAAGGAGCGACTGGAGGGGGGAGGACCATTTGAAGGGCTCACATGCTGGGCTCCCGTGCCCTAGCCCAGCTGAAAGGCTTGGAGGTCCGCAGCGGCGAAAGGCCTGTGCCTTTCAACGGCCCATGCAGCTTCCATTGCAAATGCTTTCTGTGCCCTCATCCTCAAGTTCTACAGCACCAGATCTCAGCCAGCTAAGTTCTACAACCAGATCTCAGAAGCTAAGTATTTGGAGGGGAGGCTGGCCAGAAAGGCCAGGGTCGCCACGCAGAGGCAGGCAATGGCAAACCCCCTCTGAATGCCTCTTGCCTGGAAAACCCCCATCAGCAATACAAAACAGCAAAAAAGCAAGGGAGGTGGCGGGTCTCCATCTAAACGAGAGTTGAGTCACCGGTGTCCCTTTGTCGAGCTTTCCCATAGCCCCCCTCGCTCTGTTCTAAAGCCGTCTCTTCTTTGGGCTTCTTCCGTATCGTGTGGTCACATTGATGTACCTAAGGAGCACTGCTCCCCAGTCAAGACTTCTGCTGCTTGCTGCTGTTTCAGAGGGTCTGTGGGGGGCAGGGCAGAGGCAGCCGGGCCTTGTACATGGATTTACACACATGCCCACAGGCAGGCATGCACAATGTCCCTTCTGCATTCATAATCTGCAAAGGGAAAGGCAGCAACAGTCCTACCCATAGAGACCCTTTTTAAGCAAGGCCCCCCAGCTGTATATGTCAACCTCGCTCTTGTTTCTCTGGCCAAACTCGGCCGATGCGCGTTAAAATGTAAACGCAAATCCATGGCTAACAAGAGGGCCTCGTAAACAGAGTTCTGAGCAGGCTCTGGACAGAGGAGTTGGGGGCGGGGGGTGTGTGGGGGGGAGAGAATTGGCCCCGGAAATGGCAACCGTGCTGTCAACTGGAAAATACAGTAATTCGCTGCTAAAAAAAAACAACTGTGTAGGAAGCTCAGCAGAGATCTGATAACACCCTACAGAAATTGCTTCGATAATCCTGTCGAGTACGGAAGGATTTTCTGAACTCTCACCGGCTGTCAGGCGCAATCCAGCGATTTTGGCTGATGGCGCTGTAATCGGCCATCAGAAGGGCCTCTGAGCGTATCAGATCCATGCACTTGACTAAGCTTTGTGTTGGTAAGCACGCAAACAAAAGGGCGAGGCCAGGATGCAGGATTTGGGGGAAGAGCTCCTTTCTTTTCTCTGGAACAGCCTGGTCTTTTGGGGATTCATGGAGGACGATGGGTCCAACTAGACTAGGGGTAGTCAAACTGCGGCCTTCCAGATGTCCATGGACTACAATTCCCAGGAGCCCTTGCCAGCATTCGCCAGCGAATGCTGGCAAGGGCTCCTGGGAATTGTAGTCCATGGACATCTGGAGGGCCGCAGTTTGACTCCCCCTGAACTAGATGCTCTGAAACATGGAGACCAAGGCCACCTCTTGCTGTCACTCTTAGCCCTGGACATTCAGACTCTGACTGCTTCTGCCCATGGAGGTTCCCTGGCTATGACCATGGCTAGCAGCTGTTGATGGATTTCTCTTCTGTGAATCGGTCTACTCACCCACGTTTGTGGCCATCAGTATATTCACTGGCACAATTTAGTTAGCCACGGAGGGAAGAAATATTTCTTTTCTGAATCTGTTTCCCATCAACCTTTCGGGGAGCTGCCATGTCATGGGAGAGAGCTGCTGGGCGCCGACCCAAAGTATCTGGTTTTGAATCCCAGATGGCACATGGAAATGTTTGATAGCCTTGAGCTATCAGCTATGGGAGTGATCAACCAACACATGCAGTTTTATTTTACTTTTAAATAATATTAAAATGTGTCTCACTGTAAATCCTTAATCCCACATGGGCTGACAATTGTTTAATTTTCGGAAATACCGCCTTTAAGCAATGGGCAAATCCTTTGGTTTCAGTATCTACAGGCTCAAAAACTTCTAAAACATTATTATATAAAGATGACCTAAAGAACTCAATTGACCACTTTTAGGACGCTAGTTATAAATGGTGAAAGGGATATATTCTCTAAGATAGATAATGTTTTGTTTGGCGCCGGTAGCAGATATCAGAAATCATTTGTAAGACTCCGGGCAAAAGATGTGAAAACACCAATAAGCTTTCATATTGGCCATCAGGGTTAAGAAGTGGTTTAAACTTTTCAGTAACCCTTTCTCCCAAAGAAATTATTCATAAAAATGCTACATCAGTGGCACCTCTCTCCCTCTAAATTAGCAAAAATATATATATATAAATATATTAGGAGATTGTTGGGAATGTGAAGCTACTGGTGCCAACTTTATACACATCTGGGGAACGTGCAGGAGAGCAGCAGAATTCTGGGATTTGATGGCTACAGCGATTTATAAAGATGTAAGGAGAACGCTACCATTAATCCCTAAGGTGCTGGGTATTTTGGCTAAATGATCTAGAATTCTTTTCTAAAGGTGTTTTGTGACACTTTTCTTAATGCCGTAATGCCGGCAAGGCTAATATTTGCTCAAAATTGAAAGAAGAACGTAATTCCGAAGGAAGAGGATTGGTTTGAGAAATTAGAGGAATGTATTTGTCTGTGTAAACTGACTTGTCTTGACTGCTGCATGGCCAAATGTCTGCTACATTTGGAAAATTGGATGCTTTCCTGTCTAGAATGAGAAGTTAATTTCAACCTTATGTAATTGCTGCTTTATAATAGTCTTGTATGCATTTCAGACCTTTGTCTGCAATAGTCTTATTTCTATATTTTTAATTGAATATTTTTTTAAAAAATTCATTCTGGAGATGCCCATCTCAAATCAGAAAACTGGGCCGTGTAACTCATAACTGTGTCCTGCAGGGAAGGAGAAGTACTTCACAATAAACACCCTTATTTGCTTCTCTCCTGCCTCCAGGGCATGTCACCAAGTTGTGTTAAGAACATAAGAGAAGCCATGTTGGATCAGGCCAGTTGCCCATCCAGTCCAACACTCTCTGCCACACAGTGGCCAAAACTCAGGTGCCATCTGTAGGTCCACCAGTGGGGCCAGAACTTCAGAATCCCCCCCCTGTTGCCCCCAAGCACCAAGAAGACAGAGCAGCACTGCCCTAGATGTCTAGACATTGTAACTAATAGCCACTGATGGGCCTTTGCCCCATATGTCTATCCAATTCCATCTTGGAGCTGTCTGTGCTTGTAGCCATCGCTGCCCCTTCCTGCGGCCATGAATTCCACACAAGAAGAAATGAAGCTTTCAGCTGAGCAGCTCCAAGTAACATCCTATGAAGTAAAAGCTTTTAAAAAGCCCAGGGCAGAACTTTCTTCCGTGGCTTTCTAAGAGATGCCCAAGCTATTCTAAAGTGACAGGTGAGCAGCCGGTAGTTCACAAGCTACCTGTTAGAGACCCTCCGTTCACTGTGATTGGCAGCGACTCTCCAGGGTCAAAAGCACAGAAAGGCCGGCTCTCTGAAATCCTTTACCTGGGAGATGCCACAAAGTGCCCCGAGGGCCTTCTGAATTCAAAGCATGTGTTCTACTGATCCGTAATAATGCCCTCCCTTTCTTTTGTCTCCCGCGTGCAAACTTTCCCCTGTACTTTGCATAGGAAATTGCTTGCATTGTCTGTGCTTGTTCTTGCTGGTGGCTCAGCTCCCTTCCCTGTAGCGGAACTGTCACCGATTTCTGTGCATGCCTCACACAAGCCCATTTGCTCGTGGTGCAAGATGTGGGTCCCAGTCCTTGCCCTCGTTATGCAGAGAAAGGCTGACAGGGGTCTACGTGTGATTCCCACCCCCACCTGTTACATTGCCATCCTGTTTTAACATGGTGTGGTTATGGCGGCAATAAGCCTGTATATTCCTACACATGCACACTCCATGGATAAAATAGCCGTGGTCAAGCCACGGCCCCAATTCCCCTGTTCCCTCTTGTCGCGGGCCGAACGTCTCGCTACTAATTCCATCCGCAGCGTATTTTTAAAGCCCGTCTGACCCAATCACTCACCATAAAGTTCTGCTGCTGAAATATGGTTGAAGGCGCAATTTAACGAGTCTAAATTTCAGAGGACTAATTGCCTGCCGCACGGCCTGGGCCGCTCCTCCTGACGAGGATTAAAGTGTCTTTCCTTTAATTAAGAATGAAGACGATGACACGGCTTGGGTAGGGGTGGGACGGAGACAAATGGCAGAAGTATGCAACAAGTCCCATTATCCAAAACATGGCCTGATGGTTTGGGTCTCCCCCCCCCCCTCTCAGTATTCGGTCGTCAGTAATCAGTTCGAATACACTCTTCCTGAAATTTATCCCAGAGAAGCCTCATTATTATGACTCAGGACCTTTGCTTACCTTTTTTTCCTCTGTCTATTCTCCCGCCTTTCTCACCAACACCAACCATCTCTGTTCTAACTGATCTTCTGGTCAAATGCAGGCAGTTCACTTAGGAGCCAGTCGGATGGAGACACCTCATGGAATTCATCCACATCCAAATTGGGCCTTTATACCCAGAGATCCTGGTCTGCAAATGTGTCATGAAGGTCTTGCAGAACAGACTTAAATGGCCACCCAGGTTGAATATAAATCCTAGAATGAACGAACAAACGAACGAATGAATTTTTTAGAATCTTAGTGGGGATTAGAGGGTGCATTAGAGAAGAAGAGGGCAGTTGAAGGCTGGGATGTATGTCAGCATGTCACTTGGTTGGGGTTCTTGGTGAAGGAAGCCAGCCCTTTGAGTCTTATTAATTGGTTTCTCGAAAAAAAACAATTTTTTGCGGAATCCCTGGTGAGCTCTCAAATCACCCCAGAGCAACCTGGAACTCTTGTTGGAATCTCTGTTCAAGGGTCTGGGTGTTATAGCGGATCCATCTGTGGCATGAAGGAAATTTTTGAATCTAGGAGCCCAAAATGGCAGGGAGAGAGAGAGAGAGAACAAACATTCCAGGTACTTCCGCAACATAAAAGATTAGCTCTGTGCATCTGGCCTAATGAAGGCTTATCGAATGCCTTGACCCGACACGCTTGTTGTTACTGCTGCGGAAGTTCACCGGGCTGTCTGGGCCAGGCGAGAGACAGTAATCCCCCAAGGAAAGGGGAAGTGGGTGTTGACATTTTAATAGAGTGTTTCCTTTTCTGGAAGCAGGGGAGAAAAGGGCATCCCAGAATGATCTGTCACACAGCAGCCCTGTGTCCTTTTTACGCTGCGCGACAAAACTTCCTAGCCGTTTGGCCTCTCTGTTGTGAGCCGAAGGGAGGCGCAGCCTTTGAGAAGGTCCCCCTTGATCCTTGGGAGCAGGATCCCCATTTGCATTTGAAAGCTACGCAGGGAACTTGCTGAATTGGGGCCCCCAAGCGAACGCAAGGTCTCCCCCCCCCCGCAAACCACTTTTCTGTCCACAGCGCGAGTGCCGGAGAGATGAATAGGGGTTCGTTTATATTAGTTTTCAGTTTAATCTCTCTTCCTGCCAGATCTTTTATCTTCCACCAGAAGAGGGAGGGGGAGGGGGGGCGGAAGAATAAATAAAGAATTCTAGAGATGCAGCCTATAAACAGAGCACACAACCTTAAGCTCGTGGCAAGATTAATAGGCTCCGTGGTTGAATCAAACTGTTCACTCGATCGAATGGGCCCGGGTTAAGCACTCTCGAGCGGCATTTGAGTGCTCAGTAAACAAATGAAGCCGAATGGCTGCGGGAAACAGACGGGTGACAATTAGCTCATTTGTGGACATTTCAACGTTCTCGTTAGCGTCTGCGCTCCCGTTTTCTTGATTAAGTCCTTCCGGCTTGCTTATTAATTCCACCCTGCCTCCATTCTGCTTCCCATTTGTTTTGGTCATGTATTTTGGACACCGCACGAGAATACATTTTTTTAAAAACGCATAAGAGGAACATCCATAAAAATGAATGGGATGGCGGTGGAAGGAGTAATCTCTGCTTTATAGAGTGTAATGGGAAATATATATATATATATTGTGGGGTTGCATCAGCGTTTCACATAATGCCGGCTGTCTGGCCCTTGGAACAGATCAATGCTTCTCTTGCCTTTTGGGACTGAACCCCTTTACTTGGAACGAAGCCACGATTACTTTTGGTGGACACCCATGTGCTCTGGCTTACAAGGGAGCCAGATCTTAACAGTCCCCACAAATAATCCTTAGCATTTATATAGCTCTTGAGAATGTTCACAAGTTTGGCCATACATAATCTCAGTAACCAACAGCGCAATCCTGAGTGGAGTGATGCCCTTCTTAAACCCACTGACTTCCAAGGAGATAACTCCACTTAGTATGGCTCTGCAGATACGTTGCCAAGGAATGCATTCTTGCTAAAGTGAATGTTCATGTTTCACAGGTCAGCAGTTGCGCGTGTATGCGTCTATCGCTACACTAGGTGCTCGTGCGCAGGTATGAATAGAATAGTGTGGACATGACTAATAGAATCCTTGTTCAATCTGGCCACATGTTACATGATTCTTTCCATTTTGTTCAGCCACCGGCCAGAGCAGATGGGTAAGGTGAAGCCAAAATATTAGTGATCAGACATGCATGGAAGAGTTCCAGAGTTTGGGACAAGCGATCATCAGGACAAAAAATATCTAAAATGTACCCTTCCCCCAAAAATATGGTGGAGCATGCTTGCAGAGGGATACTTGGCAAAGTCAAGGAGGGAAAGCGGAACAGACTTTTTCACAGCTAAGCTACATGTGTAGAGCATCAGCCAAATGTGTGGACCCCTGAGACCCATAAATGCCAACTTCCACTGGTGAAGATCAGAATCATTTCAGACATTAACAAGGCAAAGGTCCTAGTCCACATTCATGGGGTAGTGAGTTTCCTGGGTGGCCTTATCCTCCAGCAGCTCTTTGAAGGTCCTTAAAGATTTGGGGGTCAGGATTATGAGACACTGGAGGAAACATGGCCAAACCAACCCAAACAAGTGCTGGTGCATGCACACAACAGATAAAAGGCAGGTCATCTTTCTGACTTCATGCAGTCCTTCCCACCCCCCAAGCTATGGCCTGCCACTCATATCCTTGTTACTTCTTGTGCCCCAAACCAGCTTTTCTTTAAAACAAATATATTGTACAATAATCTAAACATATTCAGTGACTGAAAGATTTCTGTGTAGCTTCTTCGCAACGCAGCTAGCGGAGCGGCCCTGCGGATGTTAACTCACCCCTGTGCGAGCCAGCAAAGCTGTGATTTATGTGTCGCCGTGATGCTTCTCCCAAATAGTGTGACATTTTGTAAAGTTCCTCTTCATTATTCCACCGTTAATGTGTTCATCACGCAGGCCACAAAGGGACAGCGGCACAAGACTAATGAGTTCCATGCGTGGCTACGATGTCGTTCTCTCTTAGACAAAAGCTCCAGAGTTGTCGGATGGCTTGAAGGGGAAAAAAGTTACGTTGCATTTTGAAGCTGAAACTCCTCTATGGCCTTGACTCCATTTGCGTAGACTAGACGTGCGAGGGTAGGGGTTAGAACGTCTATCATCCCCTCGAATGTTTTAAAAATCCAACAAATTTTGAAATACTTTTTTTTCTTCATTGCTATTCCTGGTAGTGGGAAGGGCTGTCAAGTCACAGCTGACTCCTGGCAGCCCCAGGGGGTTTTCAAGACAAGAGTAGTTCAGTGGTGGCTTGCCTTTCCCTGCCTCGTCATCAAGATCTCGCTATAATTCAGTGATCGCCCGTACAAATGTGCGACAGGAGCAACCCTGCCTAGCTTCTGAGATCTCACGTCATCCGGCTAGCCTGGGCTACCCAGGTCATGGCTGATGGATACTGTGTGGTAAGCCCCATGCTATGAGTCCACAATATTCAGAAAAGTTAGCCGAGTGCTTAATTCAGCAAGCGCTTCCAGCACGGTTTTGCTGGCTACTAAGCCACCCAATGGACTCTTCAGTATACCCTCTACGGAGTATTGTCCCTCATTCCCCACCATAGCTTGTCAAACTGTGTCAGTGTCACAAAACTGGAAGTGAAGTCATCACATCTGGATGACGTCGTGTGATTCACTCAGAACTTGATGGTTTCACCATAGGGTTTTGGGTGAATCCTGGAACATCACTCCAACACAGTAATGTCTCTTCCAGCATTGTGCCAGAAGCCTTGCCCCCTGTTTCCTCCTGCTGGGTTGCCAGCTGTGGCTAGCCCTGCCACCCTCCCTGGTTCCCATTTTCCCTGCTTTCCTCAGACTTTCATCTTCTTTGGTCTCCATCTTGGTACGGCAGTTTAGAGTGGCCACCTCTAATCTGGAGAACTCATCCACTTGCCGCCAGCAGGGTGACCATGGGCCAGTCCCAGTTCTCTCAGAGCTCTCTCAGCCCCACGTACCTCACAGGATGTCTGTTGCGGGGCAAGGGAGGGTAGCTGCTTTGAGACTCCTTCGGGTAGTAAAAAGCAGGGTACAAGACACCAGCTGTACCTCATCTCCATTCCACATCGACAGCATTTTGGACTACATTTCCCAGGTGCTCCTTGGTGCGTTAAACATTCCCTGAACAGCACCTGGGACAACAAGCAAGGGATGATGAATGGAGGTGAGACAGGGCATCTGATGGACCTGCAACAGGGCAGTGAGATACTTTCTACCACTGTCACCAAGCCCACCATTTACTGGAGAATCACTTTAAGCAGCACGCACCGTTCTTTAAACAAATTCCAGGCACGTAGAATCCGCATGAGAAAGTTGCAGTGAGCTGATCTGGCTCAGAAAGTGGTTTCTCTGTACCTGTTTGAAGGCTGGGGGTGAGGGGAGGCGAGGCATTTCAGGCTAGCCGTGAAATTTCATTATAATCCTTCAGCCCGAACCACTCACGGGTGTGGCACCATAATGGACTGCCAAGCAGATGGGCTGAGAAACGCATAGCCCATCTGTCTTTGTCGTGCTCATTTCCCCCTTTATTAAAACGCTAATGAATATAGTTTTTATTTATTATGCAGCAACATGTGCGGCGTCCCTTTTCGTCCGAGAAGCGTTCGGTCTGCCTAACCGTGCGGGTTGATGAGGGAGAAGCTCTTTCCTTTCCGAAACCGAAATTTTGCTCCAAAGTTCGTCTCTGAGCAGCTGGATGGATGGTCAAGGCCAAAGGATTGGCACGTCTAGTGAACACTTTAGAGAGCCCCGGTTGACAGAGTAGGGAGGAACCGGGGGATATTGCGAGACCCTTTGGTATACTCCAGTTTTATTATAGTTTAATAATAGCCGATAAACCATACACCTCTAAATTCGTGAATTTAAAAAAACCCAGTAAAAGTGAGTTTGCTGTGTGAACAATACAATGTTATCATAAACCATCAAAGTCTTACATTATCAGGAAAGGATTTCAAAATCCATTTTCTCAAAAAAGCATCTCTTTCGGCTTCATACCGCGGACAGTATGACCATCAGCCCAGATGAAGGGTCATAATACCTTTGGCATACCAATGGGACGTCTCCACATTGGGGCCGACTCGCAGGTCTTGCCGAGCTGTTTCATGATAGCCCAGTTGAACCATTATCGATCTGCATCCCAATAGCCATGCTGTTCAAGAAGTGACCCTTCTCCTACTAGAATTATTTATCTTGCGGCATGTGTAGATTATTTGAGCCCATTCCTGGAGTTGGGCTGGAAGGGGCAAGTGCAAACCAAGAATTAACATAAGGCGATGGTGTAACATGCATAGGCTTCTTTTCAGTTGGAGAGGAGAGCTGAGGATCTTAGTTGGCAGACGAGCAAGTTGAGTTGGAGGAAAGTTTCAAATACGACTGACTGGATCGGAGGGACAGAGGCCCCTGCGTCATAATTTCACCCATCTTCCAATTTCGATACAGGTTTCGATGTGGTTGCCATTTGCTAACTCTTTCTGAACTGCACTAAATCTTTATGGATATTCCTTTTCTCCTGGCATCGTATTTGACTTTTCTTTTTTTCTTAACGAATGCAAGTGTCCTTCCAATGATTAAAAAAAAATAATAACATAGTGGATGTCACCTTGAGCTGCCTCCCCGCCATATGCTCCTTCCTGCTGTGTGAGTTCTCTGTGGCTGTGGTCTGAAGTGGGAAGTCAGAGGAGACAGTCTTGCAGTCACCTCTGGGAAATGTAGTTCTAAGAGGACGTTGCAGCAGAAGAGCTGAACCTCTTCACTTAAACTGGCATTTCCAAGATTCTGGAAGCCCAAATGGACATAACACTGTTGCATATTTGCAGATATGCCTGTGCCCCTGAAAGCTGAGCTGTGGAAGCGAAAGGGCTGAGCCGCTTCCAGAGAAATGCTGGATGGAAAGAGTTTTCCATTTTCAAATGTTTTCAGCCGCAAGTGTAGCTGAAAGATGAGCCTTCGCATTGTTAAGAGGCGGTATAAGGATGCAGGAGTAAGAAGATTATGGTGCCTCAATTGAGTGAAGGGCAGATGTGACGAGGTTGCCCCAAATAATTAATAGTCTGATAATTTTGAATGCAGTCTTTCCTTGCGGCTGATCATGTCGCTATAAACTTCGGTGGCCTGGCAAAGATGGTGTATCGAAGGGTAAATTTCCATTGGTGTTTAGCCCAGAGGAGCCTTTTCCAGCGTTAAACATCTTTTAAGTATCCCCTGTATTGAGCTCCTCTGATACTTACTTTAATCACCTAATCAGCTGATGAATTGGTTGAAAGCAAGGCTGTTAATTGACTAATAGCCCAATCCTAAGAACATTTACTTGCAAGCTGGGTATCATTGATTGGAACTGAACTAGCTCGCGTTCGGTAAATGTGTTCAAAATTGGGGAGGAACAGCTCTGTCTTGGTAGCAAGAAAGCCAGCACTGAGGGGACTGAATCAGCTTCAGTCCGAGCGTCTAGGCATAATGGGTTTATGGATGGAGCCATAAGGAACCTCTGATCAGGTGGGTAGCCTTAATTTGGAGATCACAAGCAGAGGAACGCACCTTCACTTTGAATACTGTCACGTGGCCCGATTCGTGTGGCTCTGAACTACACCATGTGGTGCTTAGGTTGAAAAACAAGGTTAAATGAATCGGAGGGAGAGGACAATTGGGTGAGGAGAAATCAGTAACAAATGTCAGTCCTGCCTTTTCCCATATAGCCTCCAGAATAACTTAAGATCTAGAGAGCAAAACCTGTTCAAGATCCACGACCCCAAAGATACCATATTGGTCTCAACTAGGGCCAGAGCCTTGTCAGCCCTGGCCCCAGCTTGGTGGAATGCTCCCCCTGGCAAGATCAGCACCCTGCAGCACCATGGACAGTTCCTCCGGAGCTGTCCCTACAACAGAGGCCTAAAAAGGGTGCTGAAATTGTGGCATCCCAGTTCAAAACACCAGCTGAATTGTATTGGATTTGAGCCTGAATATTTGATCCGTCTGAACCCTCTCCCTGGAAGAACAGAAGCGGTTAGGACTATTTTAAGGGCATGCTATAAGTAAAAGGATATTATTAGTCATAGTAACGGCACCACCGTTGACTTCCTGTTGGGCCGCCTGGATCTGATTTTCAGGCTGTGGATGCCACTACCGAGATGGGCCCCAATGTAAATTAAAACTCTGCTTCTCTCTCCACCCATCTCCCCCCCAGACTCTCCATGGAAAGTTCACCTCTCTGATATTGATCCAAAGATGGCCAGCATCACTGTGAGTGGCTTAATACCCGCCCGCACCTACCAGTTCCGAGTGTGTGCCGTCAACCAGGTGGGCAAGGGCCAGTACAGCAGAGAGACCAGCAGGTAAGGGTGGACGAGCCGTCCCTGTGGGAATGTGGTGCCGGCAACACTCCTTTGGGTATCTGGGGGGTTTTATAATCCAGTTAGAGCTGTACAAACAGAAGTCACTGTTTGTCACCAGTGCTTTTCATATTTCTTTGGGATTTCATCTCCCCAAATCCCACAGATCCCTTAGATCAACCTTGTCCAACCTTTTGACTGTGGAGGAGCCCCTGAAATTTTGTCAGGCTTCTAGGAGCTTCGGAACCGAGCCAAAAGCTTAGCTGGGTCCATTAAGGCAGGATATAGGGGAAAGACCGGGAGCCCCTGGGAAGCTCTCAGAGAGCCCCAATAGTCCAGGAAGCCCTGGCTGTGAATCCCTGCCTTAGACCTCTCCATAAGGCTTGCAGGGCAGTGGTGTTCCACCATGCCTGTGGTCAAAGCCTGAAGTAACGTCTGAATCCACTGGCCCCTCTATCAGAAGCCACCAAACTCAACCCCCAGTGAAGTTACTCTGCAGTAACTTCTCTTTCCCATATGGTGGTCAAAGTCCCAGTAGGCAATTTAGTATTTAACTCCTTGCTCAGATGGTTTTATAGCTTAGTTTAAAATAACCCACCTTTCTGTTTTTGTGTTTTGAAAATTTGTATATGTGATTGTATCTTCGTTGAGATCCACCCTGAGTCCAGGGAGACAGGGCAGGATATAAATGTAAATATAAATAAACGTGTCCTGTGAGCAGAAGGATTTAAGGACAGCAGAAAATTCGGCTGCATTTTTTCCAGTGGTTTGTTTTTGCCGACACAAATGGTAGTGTATGCTGAGGGAACGCTATAAAGATACTGAAGCCTATTCTGCGGCCACTGGAAACGTCACCCAACGTCTTGCTAAAATTTACAAGCCTTTAAAAATGGATTTGAATTCACGTCTCTGCTGCGCTCTTTGCAAGTCCCACAGAAAGCGGGTGGTGTTTCAGGTGTGCTAGACCCAACTCCATATTCCTTTGTCGGTCAAAGTGAACGTACAGATATCTGAAACATTTTTGCTCTTGTGAGGTTAGCTGTGCAATAGTTTCCCCCAGCACTGAGCTTTCCCTTCTGAAATCCATCTAGTAGTGCATAGAAGGGTAGCTCTACTCCACTGGGTTTCACCTGCACCTACCTGTTCTCTTTGAGCCTCCTGGGAACATTGAATAGAAGAAACTTTGGGATGACATTCACAGTGGGGCGTGTGGGCCTAGCCATCGGATCTGAAAGGAATGGCAGGAGCAAAGGAAACAATTTGAAAAAAGAATTCCAGATTTCGGGGCTGGCGCGCGGACTTGTTCAGCCTTGTAGCTGTCTTAACAGATTGTGGCTGAACGATTCAAACAGAACAAGGTTAGCTCAGCTGCCTTTCTTGTTCCTTGCTTAGTTGGTCCTCTATTAACTTTATTTGCTGCAACTGTTTCTAGCATGTCTAGTGTAACTGAGCTACATTTCTTTCTAGAAGGGCCTCTCTTTGTCCTTTTATAACAACAAAAAAACACAAAAAAAGCCAGAACACTATTAACAAGGGCTGGCCAAACTGCTGGTCTCCAGATGTCCATGGACTACAGTTACCACAAACATCTGGAGAGCCACAGTTTGGCCACCCCTGCCACAAACAAATGTCTGTTTATCTCAAAGAGCATGTTCTCATCGTGTCTGCTTACCTGTAGATTGATGCTACCCGAAGAGCCGCCAAGTGCCCCACCTAAAAACATTGTGGCTAGCGGACGGACCAATCAGTCTATCATGGTCCAGTGGCAACCTCCACCCGAAAGCGAGCACAACGGGGTGCTCCACGGGTACATCCTCCGGTAAGTGGATCCCGCGTTGAGCAGGGGGTTGGACTAGATGGCCTGTATGGCCCCTTCCAACTCTATGATTCTATGATTCTATGATTCTATGATCCTGCATTGAGCAGGGGGTTGGACTAGATGGCCTGTATGGCCCCTTCCAACTCTATGATTCTATGATCCTGCGTTGAGCAGGGGGTTGGACTAGATGGCCTGTATGGCCCCTTCCCACTCTATGATTCTATGATTCTATGATCCTGTGTTGAGCAGGGGGTTGGACTAGATGGCCTGTATGGCCCCTTCCAACTCTATGATTCTATGATTCTAAGTGGCCCTCCGTTGACCTGGAATGAGGATAACGGGGCTGTCCACATCATTGACCAAACAATAGCATATTGATGAGCACATGAAAGCTGGCCACTGCTAATTTCGCTCCTGTCAACGAGCCGTGTGATAGCCTACACTATTTAATTGGGGCAAGTTTCTTTCCCGTGAGAAGCGCGTCGTAGACAACTATTCTCCAAGGCTGGAAGTGCCTGCCGCTAATTAGCAGGTTCGTAGCGAGAACGGCAGGAGATGAAGGTGTTTATTATTGTGGTTATTTTGGAAACTTGCGAGCCAAGTCGGCGCGCACTGCCACATTGGGTGACAGCGAATGCACATTTGTGCATAAAACCCGGAATTGAAACAATCCCCCGATTGTGCCTTTGTTCACATGGCTGGGGGTCTTCGCGGCTCCTGGTTCCGTTCCCCTCGCTGGTAGGTGGCAACAATGCCTTCATGACAATCGATTAGTTCTTAACTGATGACCGCCATTTCTTCAGGTGTCAAGGAACAACTCCTTGAACACAGGTATGATTTTGATGAAGGAGCATCAGATGAGTTACCTAGGCAGAGTTGGTGAGTGCCACTAAGGGGTGAAACATTCACATAGCCGACCATCCAAAAACCAAAAACGGAGATCTGCATGGTAAAGAAAGAAAAGGTCTTGGAGGTCAATTTGGGGTCCTCTCTGGTGCAACCGGCTAGACTCTTGTTGGTTTCCAGCAGCGTCAACTGCACCAAAGTTTCCCTTGCCACAGTCTTCATCTGAGCTGACATGCTCTAATCACACACTTAAAGCTCCTACCTGGCCAGGTGTTGTGCCTACCAGGCATAGATGCAGAAGTAGAGGGCCAGCTGACAGAGCACCAGGAGGCGTGCTGAACCATCAGCTAGAATTTTTGTCAAAGCTCGTAGCGAGGGGAAGAAACAAGGCCAGAGGGCCATGGCCTTTCCAAAGTGGCCTCCGTTGTCTTACTCCCCTTCTCCCCACCAGCTGAGCTAGTTTTATAGCGACAGTGTGTTTTCACAAAGCTGACAGTGCAATTGCACGAGAATTCCACACTTCGCTGGCGGTGGGTGAGTCAAGCAAAGAAATTGGCTTTCTAGCCCTGTTTCTCTCTCCTGCCTGCCCGGGGAGGCCTGCCCCGTTCCCCACCCCCTTTCTGCCACAGCGGCTTGCCAGTTACTGACTTTCGAGGATCAATAGAAATGCAATCTAACAATTTCTATGTTTGCCGTCTCCTGGAGTCGTAATGCTTCATTTGCAAGTCCGACCGCTGTTTTCGGTCTCCGTTTTTTCTGAGCGGCGGATTAGCATATTCTGAAAAGCCGCTGTGCACCTCGTCTCCTGAAGGGGGGGGGGAGCCATCCTGACCTGCCCCCAGCCAAGTTCTCTGGCTTTTGGAGATCGTTTGGTTTTGATAATTGTTATTTTCTTGCAGGATGGAAGGTTTTTTTCCTCGCCTTCCGCTTGCAGAAACAGCGTTGGGAGGGACTTGACCGACGGCCTTGGCAGGGCATAACTCTGACATGGAGATGCTTAACTCGATTTTCTGTTTGTGTCCGGCATCTCTCTGGAGCTTTGTGTACATTTGTTTGCTTGTTAGTTTGTGTGCGCATTTGAGACCTGAGGTTATGTAATTGCAGACCTATGGGAGTGATGATAGAATCCCTGCAGAAAAAAAAATTATGCTGGGGCTGCACAGGACAGTTGGCACGGCCATCTTGGCTATTTGATTCCCCCAAGGACAGCTGATTGCCAACCTCCAGGTGGGGAGCTCTGGAGGTCTCCTTACAGCTGATCTCCAGACTACAGAGATCAGTTTGCCTGGAGAAAATGGCCCCTTTGGAGGGTAGACTCAGATGTCCATGGGCTACAATTCCATTATGCTGGCAGGGGCTCATGGGAATTGTAATCCATGGACATTAGGAGAGCCAAAGTTTGGCTACCCCTGCTCTATGACGTTATAACCTGTTGAGGCGCCTCCCTCCCCAAATCTTGCCCTCCCCAAGCTCCACCACCAAATCTCTGGGAATTTCCTTACTTAGAGTTGGCAGCCCTAGACATAAGCAGCCTCCTCTGCCCCCACCAGAGTTGCCAGTTCCACGGAAGCTCCGTCACTCCACATCTGTGGTTTCTCAACAATGATGTGATCGGCTAATCTCAGACCCAAGTCACTGATGTCCCTTGTTGGAGAAAATGTGCCTTCGCAGGGAGGAGGTCTTGGATATCCAATTGGCCATTTTGTCTGCAACAGTATAAAACACAAGAGTTGTGAATTCCAAATTATCTTCTCTTGGTGATGATGAGCTACAAATGGGTCCGCAGTTTGGCCAGACTCAGTGTGTTGCTACTTCTTCAGAAGATATCCTCTTTAGGAAATTCCTTGGGGGCCTCCTGTCATGTGCCATAACAAACCAACCTTTCTCTGTGCAGGTACCGCCTGGCAGGCCTCCCTGGGGAGTACCAATACAAGAACATCACCAGTGCGGAGATCAACTACTGCTTGATCCAAGACCTGATCATCTGGACTCAGTATGAGATCCAGGTAGCCTCTTACAACGGAGCTGGCCTGGGAGCTTTCAGCAGAGCTGTCACGGAATACACTTTGCAAGGAGGTGAGCCACATCCCATGTTTTTTCATTCAGCAGCATTGACCATTTGCTGGTCTCTGATGTTTTCTTTGACGTGTATCTGGGTGCATACAGGCACATGTGCATGTGACTTGGTAGATTGGTTATTCTCTGGATGCATATCCTAGGTTTCCTAATTGCCTGGGTCTGGTGGGGAATTCCCCATGCCCACCGCCAGTCACCCATGTCCAAGAAAATGGGGAGGAAAAATGGCCTCCGTGATGGTGCTCTATGGATTTTCCCTAATCTCTGTGGTCTTCACCACAGATATTTGGGGAAGTTCCTAGAGCATCACCCGCAATTGGCATCACATCCTCTCAAACACCACTCTCCCTAGGAACCATCCCCCAAACATCCTGGCATTTGCCTAAGTAGCGTTGGGAAACCTAGCATATCCTGAGCTACCCTGCTGCTAATCAGCTTTGTAAATGAGATGAAAGATGAGATGGGACCTTGGGCACAGCAGGTCTGCAGCTCCATACAATGCAGCTCCCTTTGGCTGCAATAGCCCCTCTGCTCTGCTCTGCCTCCAATGACAACTCCAGTTCCCCTATATAAGTGACACCAAAGCAACAGCGGGTGACTTTCCTGCACTCATGTTAGTCCCATCGGCATTTCTCAAAGGAGCAAGGAATTCACTACAGCGTTTCAAGAGCTACTGGATGAAGTGGGAGGATTCAGCCAAATGAGGTTCTCTTGGGCTGTGAGCTCGTTGCCACCACTCAGTACCTCTCTCCCTGGGAAATGGGAGAGTGATCTGGCGTCGGCACTCAGAGTTGGGGGCCTCTGCATGGGCTTGACAGTTCCCCAACCATCCCAGCCTCCGACGCTAGCCCTGGGAAAGACGAACAGCAGGAAGAGATGCTGTGCATAGCAAAGGCAGCACTGCCTCAGTAACAAGTTTCATGTCAAATTTTGGATTCCTTTTGAGAGAGGGAGAGAATCAGGTTTTCTTTTAAGCATCTGCTGTGATGTGTTTCTGCAGCCTGAGGCAGGAAATCTGGTTTGATCTTGACACCTTACTCCTTGAAGATCAACACCAACCACACTTAGGCCTATTATGCATGGGTGTTTTCCTTCGCTTCCACTGTGCATGTCCACTGGGTATCCTTTGTAATTCTGCATTGATTTTCCTCCCCCCGGTGCTCAGATCGCTTTCTAGTTGTTTTTCCCTGGGTTTTTGGAGAGTGCTTTTGTGCCAATTTCCCCTTGTTTCACTTCCAAGCCAAAGGCAATTCAAAAGCATATAGATTCCTTCAGATTCCCCCCACCAATCCTTTTGCCACCACTTGAAGGTCACTCTCCCACTCACACTGAGGTCATTCCACCCAGTCTACACCTTCTGCCGTCCTCTTTCCCATTTTTCACAGCGGCTGATAACACAGCAGAGAATCTCCTAGTCTTCGGCAAGCGATTCAAAAGAAATGGGTAAAACACAATTCCTCTGTCCCCCTCTCTGTTCATGTCCTATCAGATGTTATAATATGGGACAGGCTCATTGGCTTAAGAAGTTGCAGATCATTACCATGTTTCCTGAGCCGGTCTACTGGGAGGGTGGTATTATACAAATCAAATAAATATATAAGTTGAATCTTCCTTCAGCTGTCTGGTCCTTCCCCAGACCTCAGATAAGAGTTCTGTCAGCTCTGATGGACTCAGCACCAAAAGAGACCTTCCTCCCCTGAATTTTATCACCTGCAGCTGCAGTTTTTTTCCCCAGCAGCTGACCAGGTCAGGCCTGGTCAGAGAGGCTTTTCCTGAAGTCTGCAGAAATCTCCTTCTGGAAGCCTCTCTAGTATTTCATTCCACCAAATCTTTGTTCCTTGCTTGGAGTGGGAGAGACTAGACTTTCCCATTGTCTAGACCTATCAGAATTTGTAGAAAAGTGGACTCAGGAATGTCTGGAAAACAGCTGAACTGACTTCCCCCCTCCCAAACTTTCGCTACCCAGAGAGAGAGAGAGAGAGAGAGAGAAAAGTTTTAAAACTCAGAGTTAAGCTTTTGCTCCTTTCAAACCTCCAAAGGAAAAAAAAATGTGTTTCTTCTCACCACATTTCACTCTGCAGCTCTCTTCTGATGCCATTCCAGATGCCGTGTTAACACTTTTAAAAAGTCTGACATTAAGATGGTTTGTGACTGCCTGGGAAAACAGCATCTGTATCTCCCGTTTCCCAGAACGCTGTGCGTTCAGAAGCAATTGCCCAACTTCTTGAAGGAGGGCTGAGAGACTTTTTACTCGCCATGCTTCTTGCCAGTCTGGAAAAATGGGATCCAAAAATTGTGGGGTGTGAAGATAAAGCAGATGTTAGGCATGGCCAAAGAGAAATGCCTGCACCTGGCTGATAAGAACAGGTTGCAAGGAAGTTGAGAGGTCTTGGACGTTATTAGCAGGGCCACGAAATCTGGGGGCATTCCATCTTGATCTCAGTTTGCCTCTCACCTTCTCAGCCTCCTGGCTCCCATGTGCATTTCAGACTGCTGTGCAACTGGGGAGGGGGGGAGGACAAAGTCATTGCCACGTCTCTTCATGCCCCCCCTCCCCCAAATTACAGACCACTGCTGAATTTTAAGCAGCAAACCGTGTGTTGTGGTGTTTGCTTGAGTGAGTTTTTTTTTAAAAAGCCAAGAGCTATTAAAACTTCCCACGTGAAACAGAGGACATCACTTATTTTGTAATCAGTAAGCTACATGCCGCTCTTTTGCTGACTTGGGAATAGGAGTGCGGTATTATAACATGATTAAATACAGTTTGCCTATTGGGGGAAAAAAAGATATTCGTTTGTTTGGTTGGTTAGAGGAATTAGAGCAAGCTCAATAGCGTCTTAACAAGCCAATAAAAGGAAACCAACCAGCTCAAAGCCAGCCAAGGGACGAAGCTTCTTGGCGCTATTAACGTCAGGGTGTTTGCACCGGCATATACTGGATGAGTCCTAAAGTTCAGTTCGGTTCAGTCTTTATTACAGCCTGCAGGCGATTCAGTAGCAGAGGAGAGCAGGGGAAAAAAAGAGAAATAAAAACACCAATATAAAATTAAAACATCATTTGTCTTCAGACGCCCACAGTTAAAAGGTTAGAACCTGAGTAAATGGTACACTGGACATTATTTCAGCTCGTATTTTTATTGCAGAACATAGACTCTTCTCCACAGAAACAGTAGATATTTTTTTTGTCAGCTCCCGCCAATAAGATTGCTAGACTTTTCTTCTTGAAGAATACTTTCTGATCAGCCAAGCAAAGTTCCAGAAAATCTACACAGAATCTACAGTGGAAAAACACATGGACCAGTGTTTCAACCAGGTTAGCAGTACGAGGACGAAATCTAAAATTAGATGGAATGTTTTTATGTCTTAACGCTTCAAGGAAGATACTGCAGCTCAGTAAAAGAACCCATGCATTGTTATAAAGAACAGTTGAGGATAATTGGGGGGGGGGGGGGACAATGGCTCTACTTGAGTTCCTAGAGAATTGATTTTGGCTATAAGCGATAATTGTGGACTAACTGAACTGATGTCTTGACTAAGGTTAAGGTAGCTTGGGGTATGGGTCACCAGAAGATCTTACATTTTCCAACCCTTTTGTTTTGTTCCTTGGCATCTCCAGTTGAATAATCAAGGAGAAGACACTCGGAAAGACCTCAGCTTGAGGTTCGAGGAAGATATTACCAATGACTGTAGGCTAGGCACCGTTTTACGAGTGCTTCACAATGTATAGGTCCCGCTGGCTGGGTTTAGGACCAGACTTGACCCAGTTCTTGTCTGGCATGTGGCCAGGGGGTGCTCCTTCTCAGAAAAGGTCTGAGCATGTGCAGCCTTCCCAAAAACTTCTCTCTGAAGACCTTTCAGGCTGTTCCAGCCCCTTGGATTGCCTCCCTCCACCCTTCGAGCTCTTCCAGGCCTCTGTTTGTTTTCTTCTTCTGGCCCCAGCAATTGGCTCTAATGTAACTTGCTTGAAACGATGGGGTGGCGTTCATCCTTTATTGACCAGCTGTCCGTAGTCATTTATAAATATATAAATCCTTGCGTCGGAAGGGGGAAAGTGCTCCCGCTTGCGTTACTGGGGACCGCCTGAGACAGGTGCTTAGAATTCAGGAGAGCATAAACGGCCCATTTCTATCTTGGGCAAGAATCGTTAAGCACTTGATAGATACGGGGTTGGGGGGGATAAGATTAAAAGCTGGGCGTGCATCGTCTGTTTTTGTGTTAGTGCTTCATAATGTGGACAGATGACTCCAGTGTGGACATGGCCCGTGTGCTAATGGGCCCATTATTGAACTGTGTTATGATTAGACTTTCCCTTTTGAAGGTCTTGAGGTTCGGCGTGGAAGGAGGCCAGGAGAGGGGCGAGCTGCTTGGTCCCATCCTAATCTGAGGCATTATTAATGTCAGAAACTCCCCGCGAAATGACGGGTTTTCCTTTTATTGCTCCACAGTTGGAGAATGTCCAGACGGCTTGCCTCTTGCCACCATTTTTCATTCCCGGATAAAATAAACAGCTCTTAAATCCTGGGCTGATACCATCAGGAGCAGAATCGGTCAGGAGGGGAAAAGAAGAGAAGGGTGGTGGGTGTCGAGCTATAAATATGTGGTGAACTCGTGGCCCCGTGAGCCCAGGCCTTTCCCGAAATCTTCTCGGCGTGTTTGATTGAGGAGGGTGGACAATGAGGAACAAGGGTGGAAGGCAACTCAAGGGAAACGGATGCCAGTCTGCTGCTACTGATCAAAGGCTGAGCCAAGCAGAGAAAAAGCTAATTGACCGGTCAGCTGCTCCCTTTCTCAGAGGAGCCATTTTAAGTATTTGGGTCATCCCCAGCAGCCGGCCGCGTGAAATGTTAACATCGGACGTGTTTGTGGCACTACCAAGAATCATCGAACGCTCTAGGGAGGAAAATCTGGGGCATCCCTGAAACATGGACTCCTGTTCTCAACAAGGAGATGCAGGTCACTAGTCCCTTATATCCACGGGAGTCTAATTTTTTGGAAGTCCTTGAAACAGAGGAAGGTCACCAGAAGCCGTGAGGTAGTTCAATATCCTTTCGAAAGAAAGCAGGCAAAAGATGGGTCTGCTGCCCATTACTGCTGGGATGAGCATTCATTGGGCCCGTGAGGTGCACTTGGAGGCACAGCACGGAAACCGGGTGTTTGATGGACCTTTGGCCCTTTTGGGGGTGGTTTCCAAAATTAAGTTTGCATTTCCAAAATTAAGTCCTCAGAACACATTTTAATGTGAGAATTATTCAGCGGGACACCTGGAAGTTGACTTGGAAAGGCAAAATTCTGCGTTTTGGAGTGGCCCATCCTGTTTAAGGTTTTTTTTTATCTCACTGACACTCAGCAGCACATTCTAGGTCGAGTAAACGTGGATCGTTTTTGTCGGTCCAGAGTCAAAACAAACGTGCCCCCACTCATAATTTCAGGCTTGATTAACCCAGAAAAAAAAGATGGGTCAGGTCTTCTGAATTACTCCAGAAGTCGTCTTTCTTTGGGAGTTCTAAGAAAGGGCCGTGAAACGTGTTGCAGCTTCACCATATAAATAAACTTTGTCTGACTCATCCCTTAGAAAGCTGTTTAGGCCAGGAGAATTCTGAGAAACCGAATGAAGCAAGGTGTGCATTGCTTTTTATAGACTGCACATAAATCAGGGAGACCTGACATTACGTTTCAGAGCTTGCAAAAAAAAAAAAGTCCCTTCCACTGCACCAGGGTGATTGCTTTCTGCATGGCCAAAGCACGGGTCTAAAGCAGTTGTGCCAGTTCTCTAAGGCCTCATCTCTAGTAGGCAAAATGATTTTCGAAGCACCCCGAAGAATCAAAAGCGGCTGCATGCACAACCCCTGAGTAGCTGTCCGTATATATGCATTTATCTTTCACCTGGCAAGTGTATCGTCTATCCAGGAGACCCTAAGGTTGTGTGGCAGCCAGGCAAGAGACTTTGAGAGGAAGCTTGCCATTTTCTGCCTCCACATTGTGACCTCTAGCATTCTCTGTCCAAAGACTAGGCAGGATCGGCCCTAGCATCTGGTTCCTGGACCATGTCCTCCACTGAAAAAAGAATCATTGCTGTTGTACACACATATGCGTTGTGGTCAAGCTGCAGCCAACTTATGCCGACCCCTCATAGAAGTTTCAAGGCAAGGGACAAACAGTTGTGGCTTGCCATTGGCTGCCTTGGCGTAGCAGGCCAGGTTGTCCTTGGTGGCCTCCCATCCGAGTACTAACCAAGGCTGCCACTGGTTATCTTCTGAAATCTGATGGGATCAGGACAGCCTGAGCCATCCAAGTCAGAAGAGAGACAAGCAAAGGTGTGGTTGCCTCTACATAGTGACCTTGGACTTTCCTTGGTGGTACTGCTGACCAGGTCTGGCCTTGCTTGGCTTCTGAAAGTTTGCTTCAAAGAGCTTTTGGGAAGTGAAGTTTGGGGGGGGAGGCTGCTTGTATAGTATTGTTAGAACTTTAGGCCTCTTCAAGGAGCACTTCCTGGATTCACAGGACAGGGAGGGCCATGTGAGTTAGACAATTATTTAGGATGACATTATGGGGAGGGCTTTCAGAATGCCCCATGATCATCCCAGAGGGCAGGATCTTCCAGACATTTCTATGCAAGACATAACAGAGAGAACCTTACTTCGGACATGCCCTTCTGTGCCTTTTGAAGCCAGCATGCTTGCTTGAAAGCATATTCTCTTGAAAGCCAGGAAAGAAAGGTGGCTTGGATTTGAGGTGGAAGGACCCCAGCACCTCATCTGCAGCCGGGCTTTGACATTCAATCAGAATGAGGAAAACCTGCCATCCTCCGGAATCTGTCATACTTAGTGGTGGAAACTGACATCCCGAAACATCCCGGCTTCCTCTGGAAGACCATCCCTGAACATTCATCTTTAAAAATGGCTCTCCGGTCCCTCTGCATATTCACAACGAGCTTGTCAGACGAGGAGCGCACTCAGCCTCAATTCCCTTTCCATTTTCCGATTAGTTTTGCAGCCAAAGCCCGTTTAATGGCTCTTATTCACCCTGCCTCCCTGACCTTTTCCCGCTAAGAGCGGTTTCCAAATGCGATGTATTAACTCACAGTTCCAGCAGCCTGATTTCAAATGCATTTCCCACCAAGTCAACTTTCCCTGGGAGGAAAGCACAAAGGTTGGGCTCCAGTGCCCTGGCATTGACTTGAAATTTGGGGACATTTCCTCCCTTTTGTCACGAGGCGGCTGACGCTGCACACCCGGGGACTGTGCGCCGATCCAGTTGGGTTTAGCGGAATCTGCATAGCGATGGGAAAGGGATCGATATTTTTCATTGCACATTGGGCCAAGCACCTTCGTATCTCTGAAGTGCTGCCGGCATCTTTAATACAGAGCGGAGCCCTGCCACTTTCTCTGGATTTCATATTTTCCCCTGATAAATCCATTAATATGGATTTATTACGCTCTTCGCACCCACAAAAAGCTTACGTGCATTAGCCAGGCTTGTTTTATCCACAGATTAAATGCATTCCTTGAGATTCAGATGTTGACGTTCTTTAAAGAAAAACCCAAAAGATAAATTATGCCATAAATCATGATTTCCAGAGCGGCGTTTTTTCCAGTCATGGTTTTAGCCACTCTTGCTCTCCTCCTTCCACGCCTCCCCACCCCAGGCCATCGCAACAGGTATCTTTCATGCTGCGATGATTTATTCTGCTTTTGGAACATTCTCCTCCAACTAAGACGGAATATTTTCCATTTTAAAACAAAAGGAAAAGAGCACCAGCTTTGGCGGATTACTGGAAATGTTGTCGATTAGTAGTTCTTTGGCCAGGCCTGCAAAAAGCTTTGCCAGTGAAAACACCAGGAGGAAGTTATGAAGGCTGTGTGTGTCCACCGTGCTCTGTGGAAGGACTCTGCTTGCTCTGACAGCTGATGGTCCCTCCGGGCAGATCTCCCTGTCCCTCACAGTCCTCAAAGCAACTGGCGGTACTGAAAGTTGTGCAGTGCGCGGGCGGGAGGCAAAGGCTTTTGCGCACGGCTTCCCTAGGCCAACTCCATGGGAGATGCTTTCTTAACTCTCTCTCTCTCTCTCTGGCATCTCCCCTGTGGCCAGAGCTATTCTCAGGCCTCCCTGCAGAGAAAGAAGCTTTTCTTGGTTCCCTTCCCAGCACATCTTATTTTCGGAAAGGGGCAAATGGACCCTATCGCAGCCCGTTCGGTGCTGAGGCCAGGTGAGAGCCAGGCGGATCTGAATGGAGAACAAATGCCAGAAGGAGCCCCGATGGGCACAACTGGTTCTCAGGGACGATATCTTCATCAGTGGCTGCAGTTTCAAATGAGTAAAAAATCATCATCTGTACAAACTCTTTGGCAGTTTCAAAATGCGTCTCCTTCCTTAAAGCATCCTCATAGTAACTTTTGTGTTAATCTCCCTACAGTAGTGTGATCTAAAGGTGCAACAAACATAACAAATATCAGGACCACAATATCCAATCACTAAGTAGATTATTCACCAACCAAACATATACTATACTTTTAAGTTATCCAACTTACAAGATATTCATCAGCGCCTCGAAATATTAATGGGGGAATCACATAGTCAGTGATAACTCCAATTCCGATCCCCAAATTTCAACCAGGACTGTCCTCGTGAAATAGTAACTCCAGCTATGCCTAATTAACCCCCTTAAAGAGACAGTCCCCCTTCGTCAGCTCGTGTCATTCTTTTATCAGTTTTATTGGCTGACAGGTCTTTTTGCGTTGTGGATCTGAACGGAGGGCAGGCACCCCCTGGATTCTTTCTTCTGCAAGTCCTGACAAAGCGGGCAGGAGTTGTGCCAAAACAACAACAACACACCATTAAAGTGTATTTGCTTCAATCATTAATTTCATTGGGGCCAAGAAAACTTACCAATGGGTCGTGATCCATGGTCATTGGGCTTCGGTTGGGAAGGGGGATTTGTGCTTTCCACTCCTGGCACCAGAATTGTCTTGTGATCCCCTGGGTGTGGTTGTCTAGCTTATTTAACAGGTGTCCTCAAATGCACGCGTTCGGCTCCGTTGATCCCAAAAGCTGTCCCGCTGCGTTAAGGGCTACCAGATTTGCCCCTATGGATAACACCTGGCCATTGGATTCAGACAGTCATTTCCCCCAGCGACATAATCCTGGCCTCCCTGCATTAAATCAGTTGATACGAGAGACCCCGAATGCCCGGAGTCTGTGCAATGTCTTGATAATGAAAGATGATTCTGTCTGTCTAAGCCTTTTTGTAATGCTGCTTTGGGGGTAAAACGTGGTGGACTCCCGCCTGATCTGTAACCTTCTGATGTTTCAATACCAGAAGTGACAGTCCGGATATGATTTTATGACAGAGAGTATATTTTAGTGCTTCCCAGAGACTTGCGAGGAACTTTTTCCTTAATGTCAACCGACTGCTGAGATAATACTCTAACCCCTTTCCAAGGGCCGCCTGGCGATTCTCTTGCACGCAATTGGGTGGGGATGCATAGATCTATTGCATATGCAAGCAGCAAAGAACGTCTCGGGACTCCGAAGGACCTACTGATTAATCGCAGACATGTTGTGACTTGAGGAATCAATTTCGGGGATGGGGGAATTAAAGAGATAAATGATTTCTGTCACGGCAGTCTTGTACGTACATCTTTCTTCTGCATTTTGCCAACAACCAAGCGGGGAAGAGCTGGGAGTTCTTTACTCATAGAGGTATGGCAATTGTCTCAGTCATTCCTCTTATACAAAAAAGTTACAGCATATACTACATCATTATACAAAATGGATTTACGGGGGGCATTTAATGTTCTGGCAGAGGTCCTGTTGGGGGAGAGTTCCAAAGGATCGGGGAAATTTCAGCGCAATTTTTGGGAGAGGTAGTCCGGTCAACGGGATTGATTTTAATGGGGCAGATCCGCATAGGATCACACTGTTGACCATTCCAATAAATGGATAAAACGAGGCCATTTTGGGACCCCCCCCCCAGCGGCTTCCACGGTGGATCCCCTCTGAGCCTTTGGTTTTTAAATGCAAAGCAGATGAAAGGTTAATTTTGGAGAGGCCACCAGTTGTTAAAAATGGCAGCCGGGCATGATTGCATCTGTCTCGAGTGCTGATGATGACACGTTCAGCATGTAAATCCGTGGAGGTGGTGCGGTTTCCAATCTTCAGGTCTAAAGAAAAAGAACAATAGTTTGCGCCTGATCTTTACCTTCACCCCCCGCGCACATCCATCATTGCTAATAAACTGACAGAAGCCATTGCTGTCATGCTAGTATGGCATTACAACAGATCCGGTTGGGTTGCTCGAACGTTCTGCAGGAGTTCGTCTCTGAAGCGGCAGGCTCCCGTTTACGAGTGCCGATAATTGAGAGAGAAAGAGAGAGAGGAATTTGCCCATCCGCTCTGTCTTGGGTCTGTGGGCAAAGCTTGTTTGCGGAAGGTGAAGGCAGAGGAATCGTTCCCCTCCCCTGCCTGTAGAAGGAATCTCCAGCAGAAAAGATGCTCTAGGATGCTTAGGGCTGATCCTGCATTGAGCAGGGGGTTGGACTAGATGGCCTGTGTGGCCCCTTCCAACTCTATGATTCTATGATTCTGCGTTGAGCAGGGGGTTGGACTAGATGGCCCCTTCCAACTCTATGATTCTATGATTCTATGATCCTGCGTTGAGCATGGGGTTGGACTAGATGGCCTGTATGGCCCCTTCCGACTCTATGATTCTATGATTCTATGAAAGGAGAAGTAACCCAATTAACTTTCTTTTAAGTCACTCCTGAGTATCAGCCCCATAAATCACAGGTGTGTGTGTCTCTCTCTCACAGCTCCTTTTCGGGGTTGTTTCTTTGAAATGTGACTGGCAGCTAAAGGTTTCCTCCCCTCTCTCCCCTCTCTCCTCTCCTCGTGTCATCCATTCCACTGGGCTGTCCGTCGGGCTTCACGCAGTGCCTACAGCGCCGCCGCAGAACGTGCAAGCCGAAGCTGTGAACGCGACCACCATTCGTTTCCTGTGGAATCCTCCCCCGCAGCAGTTCATCAATGGGATCAACCAAGGATACAAGGTTTGGATTAATACACGCTTCAGCCCCCTGTCCTGGGGCCACAGCTTCGTGCTAGAACGGGGTGGCCAAACTGGGCCCCTCCAGATGTCCATGGACTACAGTTATCATGAGCCCCTGCCCGCGCCAAGCGGGCAGGGGCTCATGGTAATTGTAGTCCGTGGACATCTGGAAGGGGTTCATGCTAATCGTAGTTCATGGACATCTGGAGAGTGCTGCAGTGCTTCAAAACCAGCTTTTGCTTCAGCTTTCCTTTTCCACCCCTCCGCTATTTAAGTTGAATATTCTTCAGGACAAAAAAAGAAAAGTGCAAGAAGAACCTCATTGGGCTCATTCATACTTGTCAATGGGGAACATGCGCCTTGCTTTTCACTGTCAGTTTGTTGCTTTGCTTTAAAGCCTTTCGGGGGAGCTGCCTTTCAGATTCTGCTGCTCTTACAGACACGTTTCCCCCCTCGGATCTCTAATACGGGCCGTTTGGGAAGGGTGTTTCTGCCACATTTCCTCGTAGTGCCTAATTTGTGTAATGATTTACAAATTACCAGTCGTCACAATTTTGTGCCTTGGCTTGCCAGGCAGGTTCCTTCCCCTCCCTTGTTTCCCCTGCTTTCTTCTGCCGTGGCAAAAGCACTCCGCTCCATTCGAAGGGACGGCCTAGCACGAAACTCTTGGCAAACAAGGAGATGTAAAAGCACAGCTGCTGACATTTGGACATTGCTATTGTGCTCTGCAGATGTAATTTAGAAAGGCAAAGCAAGCCCCCCCCCCCACACACACACACATACTTTTTTCTGTTTTGCCATTAGGAGACCGTTTCTTTTCTTGGAAACGGGCTTGAATTCCAGTGAGGCTTTCAAGCTCGGTTGGACAATTCCAGGGCAAAGAGGAGGGGAGGGGCGAAAACCCATCCCGCTTCCCTTAGTGCCACTAAGTAGCTGGTTCTCTTGGCCTGGAACTTGCTCACAAAGGTGAAGGGTGGATTTCGCATGCTCGCTGTTCAGGTTTATGGACAAATTGGCCAGGTTCCAAGAGACTGCAGGAATAGCAAGAGACAGGGCTGTTCTGAAAACCGGTGCAGATCTATTCCGCTTGAAATCAACATGACTCTGGAGTGATCCTGAGTAGCTTTGCACTGTTGGCACCCAGCATTCTCCCACTCACCACCCTCCATTCTCCGAAAAATGGCCATGGCTTAAGGGTGGCACCTTCGGAAGGTCCCGGTTACATCCAGTTCACTCTCTGGCATGTCAGGTTAAAGGGACTGTTGGGCTTGCCACAATTCTGTTAGAGCTGTTCTTGAAGAACAGTTCTGTCAGAGCTCTCTCAGCCTCACTTACCTCACAAGGTGTCTGTTGTGGGGAGAGGAAAGGGAAGGCGATTGTAAGCCACTTTGAGTCTTTCAGGTAGTGAAAAGCAAGGAATAAAAACCCACTTCTTCTTCTTCATCTTCATCTTCTTCATCATCATCATCATCATATTATTATTATTATTATCATCATTGTTATTATTATTATTTTCTCCTTCATTCTCCTCTTTCTCTCACTCCCATGGAAACGGTTACCTTTTCGATCCCCACGTTCTCGACTGCTTTTCTGCTGTCCTCTCAACCTGAAAGTACGGCCAGTGGAAAAATCCGAAACCAGCTCCCCGTGCGAAACCTCCTGGGAAACCAGCCAACCAATCAGGAAGCTTTCTGCTTCCCTCCACATGGCTTGCTGGAAGGCAGTAGAGCCAATGCACACATGTGCCAGGCGGCCAGGACTCTGCGCCTTGTTTACCTGCTCCTAGGGTCAATTAGCATCAATTAACAACAATTAACATCGCGAAGCAGGGCTCATTCAGCTGCAGAGGACTCTTGTGATGAGGAAGGTAATGAGGGGAGTGCCTTGGAAAGGCCCTCTCAGCTGCGCGTGGGAAGCCATTCTTTTTTGCTCGCCCGGCTTTGGTTCCAGCAGGGGAAAGGCTGCCAAGTCTTTAGAGCATTTGGAAGAAGGTTTTCTTTGGGGCTTATTAAGTAGCAGGCTCTGAGATCCTTGCCCGTGTTCTCCTACCCACAGACACTTTGTGGGGAGCGGGGGGGGGGGGTCTAGGCCTCATCCGCTCCAGCGGTTTGCTCCGAACCCAAACCACTCTCTCATGTTAGGATGGAAACGAGGTGGGAGGTGGTGCCACAGTTCTCAGGCGCGTGTTGCAGGCGCATGCTGCAAAGATCTCAGGTTAAAAGAATCACTTTAAAAGGTCGGGATCTGCCTTTCCCCCGGCTTATTCAGGACCAAAGGTCAGGCAACCACATAACTAAACAATAGAAAAATTTTAAAAATCGCATATTCGTTACAGTGCTCAGAAAACGTCAGCCCAAAAGCCAGCCTGCAGTTCCACCTGGAAGTCCCTTGTGCTTTGCTTAGCCAGCTCTGGATTGTGAAATTCTTGGAGATGTGTGTGTGTGTGTGTATGGGGGGGATGAACCTGGGGAAAACAGGATTTGGGAGGGGGGGAGAGACCTCAGTGGGTCTGCTACCATGGAATCCACCTTCTTCAGGATGGTGCTGGCAGGGGCTCATGGTACTTGTAGTCCATGGACATCTGGAAACCACAGTTTGGTCACCCTTGCTCTAGGCCATGATGTACTTTTCCTGTATGCCTCTGTCCTTCCAAGTCAAGTCAAGTCAAGTCTTTATTCTTACGGTACTAGACCAGTCCTTCCAAATCCCCTTTCTACCCCCACACCCAAAAGTCATCCCCCCCCCCTTGTTTATCAAGGGCCTTGTTTTCCTAATGTTGCTTCCGTAATTCTTCATTTCCTCTCCAAGAGGCAGAAGGGATGCTACGTCGGCTTTGCACAAACCCTTAACACCAGCTTGAGGCCCCTGGTTGCTTGCCAATATTTTGGCCTCTGTTTTCAAAATTCCCTGCATGTCAGCAGAGGGTAAGAAGCGAGTCCTTTCGGGGAACGTGGATCAAAAAGACCCTGCCTTTGGTTGAGTTTGGCAAACGTTTTGTGGCCGGGGGTTACCGACACGTTCATGCCAGCAGAGCACAAAGGTCTCCAGGGAGCATATGGGGAAAGGCAGCCCCTCAGGTGTGCAGGGAGGCCTCTCTAAATGCGGTTTCCTCTTGGTCCCAATCCTCTCCCTCCACTCTAGCTCCTGGCCTGGCCGATTGATTCACCCGAAACAGTGACCACGGTCACCATCACTCCTGATTTCCATGGTGTTCACAGCGGCTACATCACCAACTTGAAGAAGTTCACCGCCTACTACACGTCCATCCTCTGCTTCACGACCCCGGGGGACGGGCCACGAAGTCCGCCGTTGCTGCTGAAGACTCACGAAGACAGTAAGTAGAGAGCCGCTTCGTCGGCCATTGGCCTCTCGACGGGAGGCTGGACAGAAGCGTTCAGACTTTTCATCCCCCCCAAATGAGGTTCCTAATTAGGCCAGTTTAAATCGATTAAGCAATGTCAAGGATTATTAATTTTGGATTGAGAAGGGGGCCTTTTCCAGAGGAGCTTGCCTTGCAGAGAACCATCCTTGCAAATTATTTCCTTGTCCAGGGGGGAATCTCTTGCCTGTGTAATCAAGTCGGAATCCATGAGAAGTATCGGCTGCTATGGAATTGCCAAATAAACTATATATAAATCAGGTAATTGCTTGATTAACCAGGGCCACTGCACAAGCTAAGACTACAGGGAGGAGGAGTCTGCTGCATGTGTCTCCATAAGGAGACATCACAAAATGTCTAAAATGCTTTGGGCTGATCCTGCGTTGAGCAGGGGGTTGGACTAGATGGCCTGTATGGCCCCTTCCAACTCTATGATTCTATGATTCTAGGATTCTAGGATTCTATTATGATTCTATGATTCTATGATTCTATTATGATTTTATGATTCTATGATTCTATGATTCTATTATGATTCTATGATGATTCTATGATTCTATTATGATTCTATGATTCTATGAAATGGGCAACAAACATAGGATTGCCAAGTCACCGGTGGGAGCAGCACAGATAGATGCCTGCCCATGACTTCTGAACAAGCTTGTCTCTTGTTTGGAGACCCAGATCTCCCTTTTGCCCTGTGACAATCGCCTCAAAGGCTGCCGGTAGTCGACTGGGAACGAATCTTCCTCTTGACATGTAAAGTAACTGTGGGGCAGAGGCCAGAGCCTTGGCCTATTTCAGTAGGGCTGTTGCAAAAGCCCTAAGACTTCCTGCTCCGTCGAACACACTTCCTCCCTGCTTGCCTCCAGAAGAACACAGCTAGTCAGTTAGACTGTTAGGACTCTCTCTCTGTCTCCTCTCTCTCTCTCACTCTCTTTACAAAGTTATTTCCGTTCTCAGTAAAGCGATTTAGCCTTTAAGCAGCCGGGGCTTCACCCTTCCTTTGCAGGTTTAAACTCTGCCAACATGGCTTCCCTGCTCCAGCCTTATTTCAGCATCTTTCCCCTTCTCCTTTTTTCCGAGAGGAAAAAAGAGCCAGAGGGGCATTCGGGATTCACGGTCTTTCAAAAAATACAGCTTAGATGGGGAAAGACAAAGAAGCAGCGTGTGCACTTCCCCGGCCTTGGCTGTACTCATGCCGAGCCTCCAGCTGTGAGGATGGGCCCGTTGGGGTGTGCCCTTTGGCTAACACCGAGGCTTAAACGCCTGCAAAGAGTGGAGGGCCAGAAGCTCAATGGAGATCTTAGTCAGCTGCCAGAAAAGATATAGCACGATTGACGGGTAATAGCCTATCCGAAGAATGTTTCCCCCTGGCCTGATAGACCAAAGGCTAGCGGAGAAAACCAGCGTTTTCCTTGAAGCGCAGTGCAAGGACTCTCCAATTCCCCACTTTCCTGTTGAAACCTTAGCCGTGCTGCGGTAGGGAAACCAAGGCCGGACTGGAGAGACTGACGGCGTCTTGACAGGGTCGTTTCCTGTCCCTGCGCCCCTCAAGAACAAGCGCCTGCCCGTCATGCTTGCTGCAATGGGGGAATTTCGTGCACGAGTTCAGCGTTTAGCAAGCCTGACTCCAAATGCTGACAAATTGGCTGTGGGAGTGACAAGGTGGGGAAGGAAAGCCGGACTGCCTGCT
Source organism: Paroedura picta (assembly GCF_049243985.1). Lineage (NCBI taxonomy): Eukaryota > Metazoa > Chordata > Lepidosauria > Squamata > Gekkonidae > Paroedura > Paroedura picta. The sequence continues at coordinate 21,708,265 of NC_135385.1, forward strand.
ATCCCCAGCCCCCCAGGACACCCACGGGAGCTGTAGACCCGGCCCTCTAGGCGCTATAAGCATTTGCTAGGCCTGTCGCTCTTCAGCATCTGCTAACAGGCCCAAGCTGCCAAGAAATGGTCAAAGGCTCTGGGGCTGCCAAGAGCAGCACAGGGCACTGGGTCTGGGTCGCTAGCAGCATTGGGGGACCTTGAGGGGGATGCTGTGGGCTTGTGGCTCAGTGGCAGAGCCTCTGCTTTGCACACAGAGGGTCCCAGGTTCAATCGCTGACACCCCCAGCTGAAAGGATCGGATCGGAGGTAGGAGGTGATGTGAAAGACCTCAGCCTGCGACTCCGAGGCGCTGCTGCCAGTCAGAGCAGGCAATACCGACCTGGAGGGACCGAGGTCAGCTCCCTCTCCCCCTCTTGTCTGCCTCTTCTCGGTTCCAGTTTATCCCGAAAAGCCGCAGAAACTGGGCAGAAACCCAGCCGTGGCCCCTTAAGCCCGGAAACACGCCCATCCTTAGCCGTAGCCAATGAAATTCTGCAAAGCCGCTTCACTCAAGCCGCACGTACCCCGAACCAGAACGACTGGCCGCTTAGTTGTGCTGCAGGAGAACTTAAGGCTCCCACAATTCCATCGACACACATTAAAACCGGCACAGTCGATCTCCCCTTGGCAAGCTGGGGGCCTCTAGCGCGACCCCTCGACCTCTCCGTCTTCCCCCCGCCCCCCCCCCCCCGCCAGCTGCGCACGAGATTAGTCCCTGCATCCCTTCTCTTTTGCGGTCAGCCGTGTAATATTTGGAGACGGCCATCAGTCAGCATCTTTGCCCAAAGGCAGGAGGGAATTGCTGCTTAACATGCCGGAGAGGTGCTGTTAGTCATGGGAGGGGACGGTAGGCTGACGAAGGCTTCGTGGTCTCCCAGCATAGGGGTGCTTTTCTTCCGTTCTGCTCGAGCTTTGCCTCAGGTAGCGCAGACAAGAACCCCAAAGCCATTTTTTAAAAGTGTGCGCATAGGTTTATTGAGCAATAAAATTAGGGATGCTGCTAAGCAACCCAGGCGCTAGAATTGATTAGCAGGGAAACGCCAAAGGTTGATTTTTCCTTGTAGCCCTTGAGCACCTGGGGGGAACTGGTGCACCCTTCAAAATGGTGGAGGCCAGGCTAGAAGATTCATCTTCGTGTCCTTCTTGTCTCAAGCTCCTTATAGTTTCCTGCCCCCCCTGGCATGAGGCAGACTTTGGGAGCAGAAGATGCTGTGGCTAACTCTTTGATCTCTTGCCTCCCGCCCGGCTCATTTCACACCCATTCGATAATGTCCTTTCAGTGCCCTTGAGAAGTAGGCTTTCCTGTCTCACACAGGAAAATCCCGCTGGAAAAGCAAATCAAAAGTGCATTATCCAACCCGTGCGAAATGGTTACTGAGCTGAGCATGGGTTTTTACACCTCCCTTTTGCCGCCCGGCCTTGGAAGAGATACAGCCAGTGTCTAAGAAGAGGCCCAGTTACCAACTCCTGCAGGCTGAAGCAGACCTACTATGATGTGTGTTAACCCTTTCTGAAAATAAGGTGCTTTGCTTCATGCTCTCCTTGCAAGGTAGACTTATATGGGATGCCAACTTCCAGGTGGAGTCTGTCCTTCTTCCAGATTTACAGTTCTAAGGTGGGAAATACTTGGAATTTGGGGAGGATTTGCGTAGGGGAAGGACCTTAGCAGGGGATACTGCCCCAGAGTCCAGCCACCAAAGCTGCTATTTTCTCCTGGGAAATGAATTTCAGTCATCTGGAGATCGTTTATGAATCACAGAGTGCGTGTCCTGGATTTGGGGGGTCTTTTGCATACTATTTCCTAGATGCTGGAAAACGTCTTTGCTGAGGCTTGCCCTGGGTTTGGCTAGAAGATGCCTGTTGGCTATTTTTCTTCTTTGTAGCTGGAAGGGAATTAGGGACCTGGTCAAAGAGGGCAGGAAAGAGAATATGGAATGGCCGCTGGGGCAAATGGGGAAAGGGCCGGAGGGCAGGCCCACTCCGACAGAGGGTTTCTGGGAGCGGAGAGACCGAGAATATAAAGTGAGACCAAAAACCCTCTTTTTCTCAGTATGCTGAACAGAGAAGAATGAACAGGATCACAAATCAGCTCTGGTCCTCTTCTCGAAGACCAGGATTTGAACTGAGATGGCACTTTTTCGACAGCTGCTCTGTTTTACCCTCTCTCATTGCCCACCAGGGAATGCTCTTTTTAAGAGCCATTGAGCTCCGGACATTTAAAAAATCCCTTTAGGAGTTCCACTGAGTTGCATCCGTGTGCTGAGGAATTGCTACTCAGAGCGTGAGCACGCCTGAAAGGGCCGTTTGGAAAGGGTGCATTTCCCCCCTTCCAGCAAACACCTTTGCCCTTGGTTTGCCCTTGCAATGGTTCCCGTCCAAAATCATGCGCTGCCATGGCGGCAGGCATGAGCATCTGCAGAGACGAATTCTGTTTTTTGGAGACCTGGGCAAAAGCTGTAGTTTTGGGTGGGATTCAGCCTGCCTGCCTGCTCTCATTAGATGCCGTTAACAGGAAAAGACAGGGAGCCAATCTGCCCATGCCTCTCTCTTGGGATGAGGATGGGCCAAGAGATCATCCCACTGGGTGATAATCGTAAGGACCCCTTTTCCTTCTCCAGCAGCTCTCTTGCTGGCCCTGGCTTGGTGTTTTATTCCTGCTACCTGAAAGCTGCCACCTGAATTGGAGCCAAAGTAAACCAGGAGGGGAGGGACGCCGCTTCTGCTGTTAACAGACTTCCCTTTTCTGCTTGCCAGAGCCAGGAGCTGTGGGCCATTTGAGCTTCACGGAGATTCTGGACACTTCGCTCAAGGTCAGCTGGCAAGAACCCCTGGAGAAAAATGGCATCATTACAGGTGAGTACCAGCAACTGGCTGCAGGGGAAGTCCTTGTGGAGCATGAGGAGGGGCAAAGGGGACCTGGGGAGAGGTGGGAGGAGTGAATCACACGGCAGCAATCGAGACAGGCAGTTTTTTTCTCGAGAGCCCACAGATGCTCTGCCGCCTCCTCTTTTCGGTAGCTGAAAACACAACCTGGAGGTGCTGGAGAAGGCACAGATCCAATTACCGCCACCTGACAATCATGCAATTACAGTCCACTAGAAAAGGAGAAATCAGCTTCCCACCGACTCTTGACGCTTGTTTAAATCACAGGTGAACCTCTCTCCCTCTCTCCCCCTTCAGTTTTCCTGCCGTCCTCCATGGCTGGAGTCCTGGTGTCAAGAGCGCAAGACACGGAAGTGACTCCAGTAGCCTAAGAAGTTAGAACTGAGGTGGAACTCTGTTACTTGCAGAGTTTATGGTTCCCCATCTCTCCAGAAGGCTCGAGGCAGATGGCAGGCAAACGTTTAAAGCCAAGAAAGGACCAGAGCAATGAGCATATTTTCCAGCTTTGGTCCCTGTGATCAGGACCCCAGGGCGCTAATTCCGAGGACGTGCATGCTCAAGTGACATAGGGAAATGCATTCACACGCTCTTCCGCTTTACAGGGTGGAAGTTCCAATTTATAATGAATGGAAAGACAGAAGTCGGAGGGGCTTTTCTTCGGGTATGCTGTTCCATTAATTAGGAGCCACAACCAAAAAGGCCCTGAGCACAGGCACATATGGAACATATATGACTGGAACATGTATGACTGTAAGAAGTCAGTCCTGTTCAGATTAACAGACCAGATGCAAAGGGATGCAGCAGAACAGAAGCCCTAGCCATGTCAATTCTCTGTTGCCCGATGAGTTTTCATACTTTGCGCAGTCACCAACAGAACTGGCTCTCAATTGCTCTCAGTGGCACAAACGTGTGCTGAGCTCTCCCTGACGAATACGCCCCAGGCCTGCTGTCTAGCCACATGACTTCTGTGCCTTTTGAACTGTTATGTCGCACGTTCTTCTGCCACGGGCCGTGTTCAGAAGAAAAAAAATATTCCTGCCAGTTCTTCAGGGCAGAAGGCAGTTCAGGTAATGGTCAGAGAGCTTGGTAGTGTGTGTGCTTTCTGTGTTGCGTCCTTTTCCCTCGCACAAAACCATGGGGATGTGTGTGTGTAAGAATCTCCACGCAGAGGCAGGCAGCGCCAGCAACAGGAAAGGGAGCATCCTGGAAAGCAAATCTGGTACCAAATCAGAAATGTGTCAAACTGCAATATGAGTTGGCAGGAAGAGACAGGAAAAGGTTGTTCCAAGGAGGTGCCCTGGGGCAGCGCGGACAGGTGTGCTGGCATTCTCTGGAACACAACATGCCATGCGCAGAGAGAACAAAGGTGAAAAAGCTTTTTGCTGTGTCTGCAGCACAACATGTCTTTGGCGACACAAGCAAGCTACACGGGACAGGGAAAGGCAGTCCCCAGGATTGTTCGCTAACCTAACTTGGGGGCCGGTGGGTGGTTTTGGGGTGGCTTTCGATGCATTATTTGGGTCCAAATCAGAATCTCACAGTGCTGAAAGAGACCCCAAAGGGCCATCTGGTCCAGCCCACCACCTTCTCAGGGACTTCAAAATCACACCGTCCTGAATGGTGCTCATCCAGTCTCTCCAAGAAACGTCCAATGAAGGAGCCTCCACTACCCTCCAAGGCAGCGCTGTCAGGAAACACTTTCTAATATTGAAGTCCCCAGATCACTCCCCAGCATCTCTGGTTCCAGCAACCAGGCTGAGACCTGGAGAGCCGCTGCCAGTCTGAGCAGCCCAGACTGACCTTGATGGACCAAGGGTCTGCTAAAGCAGGGGTAGTCAACCTGTGGTCCTCCAGTTGTCCATGGACTGCAATTCCCATGAGCCCCTGCCAGCCAACGCTGGCAGAGGCTCATGGGAATTGTAGTCCATAGACATCTGGAGGACCACAGGTTGACTACCCCTGTGCTAAAGTATCAAGTCAACTCACACAAAGACCCGTCACTCGGGTGGCAAAGCCAAAAATCCCTTTCATTTAGGAGGAAATACAAGGCTAAAGACAAATTGGGGAAGGTCTATAAGGAAGGAGAAGTCCCCCCGCTCCGGAGAGCATTGCATTTAAGGCCGGGAGGCAGCAAAATCACTTGTTCCCCTGGAATGGCTCCGTGGCTAATACAACACTGCTTAGAAATCGTAAAGAGTGCTCGGTAGGCCTCCTACTTCATCACTTCTGCCCGCGGATGTCATTTACTGTGACTTGGTTTTTAATTCCGGCACACGGACCGAGAGGGAAGGCGCAGAGGGCATTAGGAGGGAGCCCGCCAGCTTTTGGTAAATTGCCCGTTCCTCTTATTGCAAATTTCAGTGTCTTCCTCTCTCCTTCGGTAAACTCTGATTTATGAGGGGCTGCATGCAGACGGACAGCTTGTGATTGGATGTGCTGTTCCCTCCTGTGGAATTTACTCCAGATCAACAGAAAATTATTTCTGAAACTCTTCTGGTCATTAGTTTCAGTTAGGCTGCAACTTATGGAGAAGGAGGAGGCGCTAATCGTGGGGAGGGTTTCTCTTCTACTGGCTTACGCTTGAGAAACCCACATGGGGTTGCTTTTCACCAGTTAATAGCCTCCCAGGTTTCCTTGTTTCAGCCTCTCACCTGAGCAGCAGTGCTTCTTCTGTGGGCCGAATCCCTCTCCATCAATCATCCGCCAGTTTCATCTCTTTTCGTCTCTGCTTCGATGGAACGTAAAGGAAGCCATGTTGGATCCTCCCATTGGCCCATCCTGTCCAACGCTCTGTGTCCCACAGTGGCCAAAACCCAGGTTCCATCAGGAGGTCCATCAGTGGGACCAGAACTCCTGGAGCCCTCCCGCCGTTGCACCCCAAGCACCAAGAATACACACTATTGCTGCCCAAGACATAGAAATGTAAGAGAAGCCATGTTGGGTCAGGCCAAAGGTCCGTCCTGCCCAGTGTCACACAGTGGCCAAAATCAAGGTGCTATCAGGAGGTCCACCAGTGAGGCCAGACCTCCAGAGGTCCTTCCACCAAGAATATAGAGCATCGCTGCCCCACACGGTGTTCCATCTTTAACGTGGCTAATAGTCATTGGTGGAGCTCCTTTAAAGCAAGGTACTTCACAGGTGCTTGGTGGACTGCTCAAGGCCAGGTTATGTGAGAAGGTAAGGCCCAAGATCACTATTTCAAGACAGAGCTGGTTACTTTTCTTGCTTCTACTAGGGAAAGGCTCAATGGGAAAGCCTCTGCTTACAATTAGCTTCCCTTCCTCTCCCCACAACAGACACCCGGTGAGGTAGGTGGGACTGAGAGAGCTCTGACAGAACTGACCTGTGAGAACAGTAAGAGAACTGACTGGCCCAAGGTCATCCAGCTGGCTGCATGTGGGGGAGGAATCAAGCCTGGCTCTCCAGATGCAAACCAAGGCAGCCTTCATGCCTGTGTCACATGTGGATTGATCTCCAGTTTATTCCTCTCTGGGTAACTCGCCTGAGAGAGCCTGACAAGCCATTGTGCTCTACAAACTGTACTTTTGAGAAAGATCCAAGTCTGAGTCCAGACCAACCAAGTTTGAGTGAAGGTTGAAGCTTCGTGTGCCTCGGGCCAGCGTGGTCACCCCGCCGTTCTACCGAGAATGAGGTCTGTACTGTCAGGAAGAAAGCTAGACTATTGAGAATCAATCTAGAGCTCTTGAGAATAAAACCCATTGCTTTTAAAACTAATGCTCACGGCCCAGGTGTGCTAGTTTGGTTGCATGCTTTTCGGAGGGGAGACTTTCTGCTCGAGAACAGCAGGCGGATTTGCCTGGACCCTGCAGGGCTGGAGAGAATGGCCAAGTGATTGAAGCAATGAAGGTGGAAGTGGTTACTTATGGGGAAAGCAATCCTGTGCTGGAAGCCGTGGCTTTGGATTAGGATGGGGTGGGTTGGGGGGGGGGGACACCCAGACAAAGGGCAGCTAATGAGTTCCCGGGTGGAGTTCAGCCCCGATTTATTGTCCAAAGCGAGCCGATTGGGATGGCGCTTGGTGTGTCCCTGTGCCCATCAGGGGAGCAGGTCAGTAAAAGATTTGGGGAAACTGGGCTCCAATTCCTCGGCTTCAGTTAAAAGATACTAGAATCAATGTTCCCTCTAATTTTCCTCTCCTGCTGAGCAGAGCAGTTCACACCCTGAGCAGATCAGAACTGCTGTAATCTTAAAGCAAGCCACGGACAGCACGAGACCCAGTGTGGCTCCAGACGGCTGTTGAGCAGGGCTTCCTGGCCCAAAGAACAGCTGCTGACACACACATCTTATGACTAGTCCTATCGTATCTTCTTGTCTTATCTTATGACTAGGACATAAAATAGGAGAGTTTTTTAAAAGAAACACCATTGTGCCAACCGGTTCCGGGAAGCACGCACAATCTTTACCTCTCCCGGACAGCATTTCTGTCATTAAAGATGGTTTCAGCTTCTCCCTTTGCTGTTTGGGGTCTCCGAGTCTGGGACCAGCAGGAGACAATTGCATTCACCAGCAGGGGCTGCCATGATTCAGAGAAATCATCTTCGCTCCTCGTTCCCGCCGGCAGCCGGTCGCCCCCAGCCGGGTGAGCAGGAGGGGCTTCTTGGTGTTGCATCCTCTCCGACTCCCGTCGCTGCAGGAGCATCCCGTACTTTCCTGCTCCGATCCCAATCAGCAGTAATCAAGGAAACTTTCCCTCTCCGACACTCTCTCTCTGCAAGCCGTCACAGGGGAGGTTCACGTGCTCCGGAGAGGCTAAAGTTGTCGCTGGGGGTTCAGAGGAGGCAGGGCAGAGAACAAGCAAAATCAGAAGCAAAATTGGATTCCCCCCAACCCTCCCCCCCCCCTTCAGATTATTGAAACCCTGAGAAGTTCACGGAAGGCAGAAAGAAATTAAAGAGCTGGGGAATGGAGGGCCAAGGTAGGCAGTTCTACAATAGAAGGAGTAGAGAGTCAGGCGTTGGTCCGATTAGGACAAAAGATGTACTGCACTAAGATAACGGAACATTTCGTCTGACTTAAAAGCATGTGCGCGGGCTCCTGCAGAGAACAGTAACCGCTTCCCCCACTTCTGTGCTTAGAATTCACAGCTTCTTCCGCTGAGCTGATCAGAGTCTCGTTCAGACGTTTGCTGTCACAATTGCATTGACTTAGTAGAGGAATCTCTTGTAGAAGAACATAGATCCTCTTTTTCCTCCCTGGAGAGCTGAACTGTTGGCCAGCAAGGTTTGGCTGTGGGGTCTCTCCGGCGCTAGGGTTACCAGCCTCCAGATGGCACCTGAGGATCTCCCAGTATTATGGCCGTTATCCAGAACAGTGTGGTGTAATGTCTTTAAAATGGCAGGTTCTGATTGGGAGAATCGGGTTTGAGTCCCCACTTCCCCTCCACACGAAGCCTGCTGGGTGAACTTGGGCCAGTCCAACTTCTCTGAGAATTCTCTCAACACCACAGACCTCATAAGGGACCTGTTGTAGGGAGAGAAAGGGGACGGTGATTGTCAGCTGCTTTGAGACTCCTTAGGGGGGAGAAAAGCAGGGTACAAGAACCAACTCCTCTTCTTTAGTTCCTCTATTGCATGGTGCCCCACTGAAGTCCTACCTCTGGCTTCACCAGCAGGCGATGCAACTAAGTCAGTGCCCCATGGAGGGCGGCTTTTCCCCTGCCAGTCCACGGCTACCATAGTTAGCAACCCCAAGGAGGTAGACATGAGGTTTACACTCAAGTGTGTAGCAGCATTGTTTCTGGTGATGGACTGACCTGGGGACTTTTGGCCATAAATCGACACATGCCTGATGATCTCTTGGGTTGTGTAATCCCAGACCTTGTGAAGAGCACAGTAACTTATTTTCATTCCTTGGGGTCGCTAAGAGGGCTTCTTCGGTTTTAGCTGTGTCTGCTGCGCTTGACAGTCATGGTGTCTTGTGATGAGGGGATGCTGCTGGGGGGAAATGAGACCAGCTGCTGAAGAGATTGGGGCATCGGGATGACAAAGCAAGAGCTGAGAAAGGAGAGAGGTGCTCATGTTCAAAAGATAGTCTTATGGGCTTTACCTAGCCTGGACCCACATTTTCAGAATAAACATGCAAAACAGAATGATTCTCCTTCTGCTAGGCTGCGTAGGAAATTTCTGGAGATTTGGGAGCAACCAGGGAAGGAATTCGATTCCCCCTAGATTCCATGACTCCAAAGCTGTCATTTTCTCCAGGAGGGATGTCTGGAGGCCCCAATTCTGGGAGAGCTCCACCCGTCATCTGGAGGTAGGCGATTCTCCCTGTTTGTAGGTTAAAGTGAATGCAGCCTAGATAACTGCACAGGGCCCAAATAGAGCCACAATTTCGAACTGATCCTTGAAAACTGAGCAGCTTATTCCAGAAATCTGCCCACCACCATATCCTGATGCAGGTTATGCATCCCAAGAGGGAAAGTCCGTTCACTTCCATGGTAGTTTACCCCCTCCGCCTTGATCTCCTATCAAGCTGGGTAACCGGCTGTGAAGTTGTCTTGAGCCAAGACCCACCAGGCCCAATATAAAAGGCATAGCTGAAACAGTGCTCTTCTTTTGAACTGAAAATTAGTTTTGCATCCCCATTAGTGTGCTCCGAGGGAAGAAGGAGCGTCATGTTAACCAAGGATAGATTAAGAGGAGATCTGCTGCAGAGCATATAATGTTCTCTCCATTCATATGAAGGTGCAGAAAATACATTACATTAATGCAGTGCGGGGCTGAGTGGGATTTCCATTTGCATCTATTTCCGCTTGCTTGGGAGTGACGAGGCAGGCGGGGGAATTGAGCGTGCTGCTGACCACGCTCAATTCAAAACCGTGGCCCCATTTTAAACAACAGGTCTGCACAACTGCCAAAGCCGGTTAAAATTCTAGTCGCTCCCTTCTGTTCTTTACGCGGCAAGTCAAATCCCGCGGGCCTCTCGTTGGTATTTATCAGGTTGCGGATATCAGGCGGGCCTGGCTGCATCCGTGTTTGCCACCGTTCGTCCCCTAGATAGAAACGTTGTGGTGACGCACTGGCGGCAGGGGAAAGAGGAGATGGCCTGAGTGTGAGAAGGTTGCATTGCAGAGCCTTCCGAAGAAGGTCGCCTTGCAAATGGCTTGTGACAACAGAGCTGTGACTCGAGCTGAAGATGCAGGGGACCCCGTTGGCAGGCTGGAGAGCGAAATTCCCCGGGGGACGGGATCTTCTCCAGTGGCCGGCCTCCAGTTAACAAGCAGACCCACGCCCGTCCCTCCTTGAAGAGCAGTTAATGACTCCAGCGGCTCCTTGCCAAAGTTTGAGTTACCTTTCTTTTGACAGATGCCGGGGGCTGCACAGAGAGCATCTGTAGGTAGCTCCGCTAATAACAGCTGCTTGATTTCTTTGTCATGTTTTTTTTTTTCCCAGGCTACCAAATCTCCTGGGAGGTCTACGGCAGGAACGAATCTCGCCTCGCCCGCACTCTCGCTAACACAACCCTCGAGGACAAAATTACAGGCTTGTCGTCTCTCACCACCTACACGATCGAGGTGGCAGCGATGACTGGGAAAGGGACGGGCGCAGTCACTTCATCCACCATCTCGTCAGGCGTCCCCCCAGGTGGGTACACCTGCGGGGCTCCCGGCGGACGGAGGGATCCAGAGGCGACTCTTGTGATGGATTTGGGCTCACAGTGCCGGGGGTCCTGCTCGTAATGAAGCTTTGTTTGCAGGGTCAAGGGTCCTGCTTAGACTCACGGAAGCTGCGTGTCTGGGCCTGGAATCGGGCAAACCAAAGCGAGACGGGTTATTTACAGAGGTGTTTTCAAATACCAACATGTTTTTTTTTAAACAGAGGCTGGAGAGCCATCTGACGGAGAGGCTGATTCTGTGAAGGCTCAAGGGGGTGGCAGGTGACGGTGGATGAGCGAGAGGGTTGGGAGTGTCCTGCACAGTGCGGGGGGTTGGACTAGATGACCCAGGAGGTCCATTCCAGCTCTGTTATTCTATGATTCTATGTTGGTGGTCCCTAGCTTGATTGTAATGTGTCTGGCCTCAACCAAAGCCAGGACCTTTCAGGATTGACTCCAGTTTGATGGAATCATTGTCAGCCAAAATCTGGGCCCTGACTCCTGAAGTTCCACAGAACCTGTAAAACTATTCTGCCAGGCTTACGGTTGAGATCAGAGGGGCCTCCCTTCTTTGCTCTCCAGATCACCCCACCCCTGAATATATGGAGAAAGGGTGGGAAAATGGAGCAGGGGGTATTTATTATTATTTTTATTAGATTTATATTGTCTTTATAGTATTTTAGATGGACTTTGAACGTGTTGTCAACTGCCCCGAGCTTGTACCCAGAGAAGGGCAATCTACAAACGTAATTAATAATAATTAATTAAATGTTTTTGAGGGGTACCTAGACTCTCCTAAGATACCGTACTTCTTGGGGTAACCACTGTAAAAAGATATTTCAGTTTTTCAAATGTGTCGCACACACGCACACACGCGCCAAAAATTGAGCTGCAGACGTCACTGAAACCCCGAGCTGTTGGCCTCTGACTCTGCCTCCTTTCTCTCTGTGTGTCTTTTTCCTTTGGTGCAGAGCTTCCCGGTGTGCCGTCCAATTTAGTCATCTCCAACATCAGCCCTCGCTCCGCCACGCTGCAGTTCCGGCCGGGGTACGATGGAAAAACGTCAATCTCCAAATGGATAGTAGAGGGACAGGTAAGCCGACAATTTAGCGGAAGGCTCTTAATTGACGAGATGAGACATCTAAAGCTGGAACGTGAGCATTAGATCTTTCTGTTCACCATGCAGCCATGGGTCCTGAGGATTTGCACTTCCAAAGCCAGCAAGATCTGTTGTGCATTTCTTCAGCTCTGTGATTGGGGGGGGGGGCAGTTTAGCTCCCCTCATTTTTACAAAAGCATTCTCATTAATTTTTTTTTTAACTTACTGTTTTTGCTTTGGGAAGGGGCAAGACCGCCTAGAGAGCTAGCTTGGTGTGCAAGCCTGTGTGGTGTCATGGTGAAGAGCGGCTGCCTCGAATCTGGAGAACCGGCTTTGATTCCCCTCTCCTCCACATGCAGCCAGCTGGGTGACCTTGGGCCAGGCACAGTTCTCTCAGAACTCCCTCAGCCTCACCCACCGCCCAGAGCGTCTGCTTTGAGACTCCTTCGGGTAGTGAAAAGCAGGTCCCGAAAAACAGCCCGAATGCTCTACTCCTTCTCTCTTAGAAAAACATATTTTTATCTCTGTTTTTCCTTTCACACTTCCTTTTCCCTAGTCCCTGGTCTTTATCTCCCATCAATACATGTCTTCCCCTCCAGTCTCAGCACTCTTTATTTTTGCCTCAGGCGAGTTTCTGGTTGATTTCTGGACTCTTGAAGATGAAGACTGCCGGGGTGGAAATGAGTCCACTGAGCTGGGCTTTATTATTTGGGTTGATGATCTACAGTGTGGGAAGGTGCCATGGGCCACACCAGAGATTCTCCTCTTTTCTCACTTGCTAGAGGCTTTCTGCCTTTTGTGACGGGCAGGAATTTAACCGGTGCAGCTTTCTCCATCTAGTGATGAAAAAGGCTGTTGAGTTTGTGTCCATCACACAGCTGTGAAAGAGGCCTCATCATACTGTGAGCTCCTTCAAAGCAGCACAAGGAGCCCACCAGTTTTCATCCGGCTCCAGGTATAGCTTAAGAATGTGTCCACTGGGGGGGAAAAAAACAACCCAGACAAGAAAGACTGCGAAACAGTTGAGGATGAAACATACGGTGCCTGTCTTTCTCAGTTTCTGGTCTCTTCAGGTTTCTCTCCCTCTCTTTTGCAAAGCAGGAAAGGAAATGGCGATATAAATGGAAAGCGTTCTTGTTTGGCTTCTCAGATATTGTATAATATATGTGCAAAGGTCTCCTCCTTTAAATAATTCACACCGATCTTTGTGTGCGTTCAGAAGGATGGAAACCGGGGCATAAATTACAAAGGCACCGCATCCCGAGTCCGGCTCGCTCAGGAATTTATCTCGGCCTCGGCGGAGAAATCCGATTTTTAGATTCCATTACGCGCATTTCCATGCTAAACAGAATGACTTGGGGGGAAATTAAATTATAGGCCACCAGGGGGTAGTACAGGATGAATTGCTTTTTTGCAATAGACTTCCCATCTTTTGCGTGCCTGAATACTGCAGTGGCCCAGTCTGGCCACCTTTGAGCAGCCTTTGGAGAAACACTCGTCCCCATCAGCTTTGAAAAGCCAAGTCGTACTGCTTCTTTCCCACTTGAGGGATTTTTAGCAAGAAAATTGTCCAGTGTTCAAATTGAAGTTGGGATTTTGTGTACCAGTGTCGGCGATACTTATGTCTTACTGGGGGTTGTTATCTGCTTGCAAAAGCAAACCGCTCCAAGCTGTTGGGTCCCATTCTGAGGCATGCCCATGAAGTTACATCGACCCTCTGTCTCTGTAAGGGCTGTGTGGACAGCGCCTGTGCCCTAGCGCATCACAGAGATATTGTCACAGCCTGCAGCGAGGAACTGCTGAAGCGAAATTGCTTGCCCGTCTTCGAATAATTGTGACAATTACGGCCTCTGAAATTCTGTCCGTTCGCCCTGCGTGCAAAACTTTCTCTCCGTTGAACACATGACAGTGGTTTAGAAAATGGGGGGGGGGACCTGCATTTAAAAGCCACCAGCTTGTGAGATGAGAAGCACTCCACAATCTTGTGCATTTGTCCTCCCCCTTTCTCTCACAGATTTTCCTCTTGCCTTTCCTTTTTTTTAGACATAGCCATGAGACACAGTGTGTTTTTACTGGTCTTTTCCCTAACAAAAGTAAGTGCAAACTGGCAAGCCATTGGAATATGCTGGAACTATAAGGGGCAATGGAAATGTATATTTGGCATAGTTAGATTAAAAACTTCCTATCTGGAAAATGGTCTTCTCCTGTGTCCTGATTGGCTAATTTGGAGACTGCCTGCTGCCCCCTGATTGGCTCCAGAACACACAGAATGAACAGAATAGTTATTCAGCCTCTCTCTCTCTCTGCTCTCCTCTTTCTACACGATCTCTTCTAAATAAGACTATTTTATTCATTAGACAGCCAAGTGCTGCGCCCCGGTTTGCATATTCCAACTCAGCCGGCACAAGCCAGCTCCTAACCATGGTTCTAATTAGGATTAAACCAAAAAAACTAACCATGGTTAGCTCCAGTCCCCCGGGAACTGTTTTCTGGGCTTCTCAGTGGATCAAACTCACCTCCTGTTGCCGCTATAAAGTTTTTATATCAACAGTGAATTCTGCTTTCCTCCATGCTGTTGTTCTTTTAAGCGTTGCAGTGGCTGATAGAAAATGCAATACAAATATGCTTCAGATGGTATCTTTGGGTTGGCTCAGCATAACAGCTGATCATTTACTCTTTACCTGCCTTTTGTGGGATTGCTGTAAAGGCGATGGCAAGAATAACGTTTCATACTTCTTTCCCTACCCTCAATTTTCCCGACAGCACGTTTTAAGAGTGCATTTCTAGCATTTTGAATTGTTGTTGTTGTTGTTTAATCTAGGGAAGGAAACTTGGTTGCCTCTTTCCTATACCCCAGAAATCCCCTTCCGTGCCAGATGCTGCTCCGTTTCTAATTTAGAAGGTCTGGGCTTCAGACATGGGCTTTCCCCCTCATCATTTTCACCGTCTGTCTGCGGCGCAGTCAGAAGCACAGGCCGGCAGCCGGCAAATTGAAAGCTTTTCCTCCGTGTCATCAGACAGAATCACAACTGGCACCTGATTTTCCTTTCGATCACAGGACACAGTCCTCTTTTAAGTGCCTGCTGTCATAACACCTGCGGGAGGGGGGAGGAGTTCTGTGCAGAGAAGCAGGGTTTTCCCAACATGCACAAGGAAATGGAGCTCTCTCTGAGTCCCGGAGCCCCACAGTTGTCAAGACTAAAAGATGAGCCCGGGGCGCCTTAGAGACTCACAGAAGTGCTCACAAGTCAGACACAAAATGAGTTTTAGCGCGCGGAAGTTTACCTCGGAATGAATTCCGTTAGCCTCTGGATCCTCATTTGACGTTGTTGCTCCAGAACGACATTGCCGCCCATCTGGTGCCCTCAAGCGCCTTGACTCTCGTGGGTGTCGATAATTCTCCGGTCATGTTTTGCATTTGGAGGCGGGGATGCAGATTGCACAGATCTCTCATCAGGATGGAGTCACGGGCAGAATTCAGGATGTCTCTGCTTCTGGGGTGCCAGCCTCCAGGTGGTGGCTGGATATCTCCTGGGATGACAGCTGCTCTCCAGCAGACAGAGATCAGCTCCCCCCTGGAAACATCAGCCACTTGGAAGGAGGATTTGATGGCATTATGCCCCATTGAAGTCCCCTCCTCAAACCCCACCCTCCACAGGCTCCACCCCCCAACCCAGAATTGACAACAATAGTCTGCTTTGGACTCAGAAGAGGCCATCCATGAAGGATCTAGGGTTGTGACCTATCACTCTATTGAGCCAGCTTTGATACTCAGTCCAGTGTAAGAAGACTTCTTCTGACTTCAGTGGGTCTTCTACTGGAAGAAGAGTCCCTTCCATTGGTGGAAAGCTCCTCAGTTGGAACTAACCTGTTGGACTTTTGCCTGAATTATTTTCTGCACTCTTTGGAGGCATTATTTACTGCAGTTCTAGAGCCAGTGTCACCTTTAAGACCTACAGCCTCTGGACTTGAACTTCGTTGTGCTGCTTCTGACCAACACCACAACCCACCTGAATCTTCCATCATGAGGCTGTTTTCCAGCCCACGATGACCATGTCTCAGTGCCATTAGGTTTCCCCAGTGCCTTTCACGTTTCACCCACTTGATGCGCAATGAGGATCAGGTTCTTTACATCTTATCTCACGCAGGGCAAAGACCCTCCTGGCCTTGTAACCCCATCTTCTTGATTTACAGGACAGCACTCCGACAGACTTCTTGCAAAGGTCTATTAAAATTTATCGCCGCTAACTTTTCATCTCCTTCCGGCTGTAACTTTGAACCTGAAGTAATAAAACAAAAGCTGGATTTAAAAGAAGCAGTCTCGCATTTTTAAAAAATGAATTATTTCATTGTTTAAAACCATTTCTGCATTTTTGGTTTCTTGAAGCGGATTCTCAATTCCCTGTTTGGCTTTTTGCGTCGAAATCTCTCCCTCCTCTCTCAGCTATTAATAAATCATCACCCTAGTTGCCTTTTCTTCCTAATGCCACATGATTTGCCCATTAAGACACAAATGGTGACTCCCCTGTTCTTCACAGGGGTTCCAGGAAGGGCTTCCTTTCCTATTCTGGACTCGTCTGCCGACTTACTTCAGCCTTTCCGGCTTTTCTTGCAATCTCCTCAGCCCAGCAGGTCCCTTCTCACCTGGGAATTGGATGCTGAGGCTCTCTCCGTGTGTCTGCTCAGCGCTGTCAAGTTACTTCCAAGTGATGGCAAAGCTATGAATCACTGCTCTCCAGAATTGTCCTGCTGTTGACTGTCTCGCTCAGGTCTCAGAAACTGAGGACCCCGGTCTCCTTTATGGAGCCCACCCATCTCCTATGTTGCCACTATTTAAATTTAGAGGGCGCCCCTTTTCTTCCTCCACCACTTGATGATTTTGCATTTCCGTCATCTATTCAAGTGTGTGCTTTTAGGGCAAAGGCCTGTGTTCTTACTTATGCTGTACAATGCCTGGACTCCCATACAAGGACTAACCAAGGGTGACCCCGCTTAGCCTCTGAGATCAGCAAGAACAGGTTAGCGTGGGCATCTAAGGCACGGCAGATTTCTCTCTCTCTCTGTATATATAGCATCCTTTCTCACCTTTTTGACTGTTGAGAAACCTCTGAAATACCCTTCCGGCTTCCAGAAACCCTAAAAGTGGTGCAATCGTGCAGATATGGTTGGAAAGCACAGCTGTGTACACGCCCACCCAAGGCCCCTCCCCTTCCAGGCTCATCACTGGCTATTTTGGGAGGAGGGTATGTGTGTCAACATGACCACATGTGGTCATATTACCCGATATATGTTTAAGACATTTAAAAACTGAATTTAAAAAATTCCACCCATTTGGGAAACCCTTCCAAGGCCATCAAGAAACCCCAGGGTTTTATTAAGCCCTGGTTGAAAAGCCTAATATATAATAATTATTATAATAATTATTAGACCTTTGTTTCTTTCCCACATTGGGCTCGAGGGATTGACAACATAATTAGAATACTAAAAAACCCATACTGTATTAAATTCAGAATTAAAAAATAAAACTCTCGCAACTAACTTAACTAACTACCCCCCAATATCCCAGCCATCATGTATATGAAATGCAGTTGGTTTCCGTAGCCATCCAGTCAGCCTAGCCCAGCCGACAATGTCAAACTTTGCTGAATGTCTCTTGTTCCGTGGGGCGAAGTCCGGGTTTTCAACGCCAGCAAAGCTTTTAGGATTCACCCTTTGCACGAAGTGCTCCTCTTGATGTCATTCCCACTTTAGAGCTTGGTAAATAAAGCACCCGAGACGCTGACAATTTTATGCTTTTGCCGATCTTTAAATCAAAAAACAGCCGAATCGATTTAAGTACTCTTTTGTAAGGGGGAAAGAATTGCATTCGGGCTGACAGCCTGCGTACCAAATTTCATCCCAAAGCGATTTCAAATGACTGAGTTATAAACTTCGATAATGAAAACACTGACATAGCCTGAACTACGGCGAAACGCAGGGTACCGCCGTAACAATGGAGAAACATTGTGTTCCCATTGAAAGTGACTCGTAGCTAATAACCGTCCCCCAGTTTGGAAGCCCTTCCTGCTTTTTATATGTCCATTTTTTCTTGGGATAAGAGGACAAGGTGACTCCAGCTTCCCATTCTGATATTTAATTATCTCTTGTTGGCCCCCCCCCCTCCATGGGCTTTTGCTGTCTTGTGTGCTTTTCCCCAAAAAATCACAGGGGCTGTTTCCTTGGTCAAAGATTGTCCTCAATGAATGTTGCATGAAGGCTTTAGCAGTGATACAAAGTCTGTTTTAAATCAGCATGATATATATTCTGCTTGTTGGCTTACTTTTATCCGATTTTTAGACTGCCCTCCCAGCAAGCTGGTTCAGGGTGGTCTACACAGATATATAATATACGAGGAAGGTTCAAGGGGGTGGCAGGTGACAGTAGACGAGCAATAAGGCTGTGAGCGTCCTGCATGGTGCAGGGGGTTGGACTAGATGACCCAGGAGGTCCCTTCCAACTCTAGGATTCTGTGATCCAATAGCCGTAATAAAATTTGGTGGATTCACACTTTCTTCAGCCCTTGTTCGGTAGAGAGATAATTGCTTTCACACATGGTAAGCACTATAATAGTTGTTTGCAACTGGATTTTCCTCTGCCCAACAACACATTGAAGTTGCAAACGACTGCTACGGGGCGTCAGGAGTACGTTAGCCAGCGTGGGCGAAAGCAGCAATATAAGCAGTCAGACTCCACAGCAATTAAGCAAAGTGCAAAACTTACAAATGAATGTTTTGTGTATTGCTGGAGAAATCATTGGGCCCCAAACGAGGGATTCTTAATCCAATAGTCACACCATAGCAGGGAAACGTATCTACTGTGTCATGACCGAAGAATCCTTCGTAACTACAAAAGTTACAAGAGAATTCATCTTTCTTCTTCCCCATAAAAGCTTACATTTGGCCGCAGTCAAAATTTTCACAGTCAGAGTAGTTCAGCAGTGGAATGGGCTGCCTAAGGAGATGGTGAGCTCCCCCTCACTGGCAGTCTTCAAGCAAAGGTTGGATGCACACTTTTCTTGGCTGCTTTAGGATGCTTTGGGCTGATCCTGTGTTGAGCAGGGGGTTGGACTAGATGGCCTGTATGGCCCCTTCCAACTCTATGATTCTGTGTGTTCCAATTGAGGCTATTTCAGGGAAGGTTGTTCGTTCTCGTTGGTCCTTGTGGAAATAAACTCCCCTCCCCTCTCCTGTGACTTTTTAAACTTGATTTCGCATCCCGCCCCGTCCTCGTCAAAGAACTCATGATCAAGACAGATTGAAAATTCCACTCGTAAGCCAAGCAGACCCAGGTGGAATATATAAGGGTGTTCTTGCGGACATTTACTGCTCGCTAGCAAAACTGTCATGAAAATTTACCAACGCGGGTGCAATGAGGCAAGGGGATCTTTTTCAAGGTCGGTTTACTGTACTGCGAGCACCGATTATTGGGGATTTGAGTGAGGCTCCCTGCATCTGATGTTGGAAGAAATGTCTTCATAAGTTTTACTTTTCTCGGAGAGAGATGCTTTTGGCTTACACGGAACTCTTCATTGATTTTTATAAATATCTCTGTGTACAATGGCAGCTATTTGGCTTAAGGGAAGAACTGCTCGCATTTTGCGTTTTGCTCCTTTGAAAAACGTCTGGGAGGTTTGGAATCTTGCTTGAGCCAAATATTTATTTTCATTTGGCATGAACTGGTGTAAAGAGAAAACACTATGGAATCTAGAAACCAAATACCCTTTCGTATGCACAGATGTTGGACTGGGGCCTCCTAACTGATATATTATGCCTTTATTGCATCTTAATGTACAGCCTTAAACGTCCTCCAGTTATCCCTGTTTCCAGATCCTTTAGTTTAAAAAATATGTTAATGGAAACTGCTAAAGTTGTCATTCTTCACGTGTAGGAAAAGATACCTATAGTGCACAGCCATATGCATGACTGTCAACGCACCACACAGTGTGCAAAGCTTGTTTTAGGACAATCCAGTTTTTACAAAAAACAGATGTTAAGTAGGGCCTAACTGCCCCCAAATTGACCCCCTCCCAAATCTCCAGGAATTTCCCAAGTTGGAATGGGTAAACCTGACTTTCTCCTTACTTCCAGGAGTTTTTTCCATTTATGTTCAGATTTGTATGCCGCCTGTCCTCGAAGACTCCGGGTTGCTCACAGCATTCTATGAAATACACATTAAGATAAAGGTAAAGGTATCCCCTGGGCAAGCACCGAGTCATGTCTGACCCTTGGGGTGACGCCCTCTAGCGTTTTCATGGCAGACTCAATACGGGGTGGTTTGCCAGTGCCTTCCCCAGTCATTACCGTTTACCCCCCCAGCAAGCAAGCTGGGTACTCATTTTACCAACCTTGCAAGGATGGAAGGCTGAGTCAACCTTGAGCCAGCTGCTGGGATTGAACTCCCAGCCTCATGGGCAGACAGCTTCAGACAGCATTTCTGCTGCCTTACCACTCTGCGCCACAAGAGGCTCATACACATTAAGATACATGCACGCAAAGACAATAACAACATTTTAAAATCGGTCCAATTAATTTAGTTTAAAGGCCTTCACCTTCTCTGTCTCCTTCCATTTTGCTTTGGTGGCCCTCGTCGATGCCTTTAGAAAGAGCTGCCAGCCCACCCTGTGGAGGGGGGGCTGTTGTCCAGACCCTCCTGTTCCCCTTGGGGGTCTGTTTCCTCTTGTCCTCCTTGAAAACAGCCTCTGGAAAGGAAAGGAAAGGAAAGGAAAGGAAAGGAAAGGAAAGGAAAGGAAAGGAAAGGAAAGGAAAGGAAAGGAAAGGGCCTGTGTAGCAAGGAGCGTTCTGAATCAGTGGGCACACCGGGCCCTGCTGAGCTGGCCATCACCCACTTAGACGGGATAATTAATACAAAGCACTGCATAGCTAAGGGCTGCTTAGCCAGCAAGGAGGACGGCTGGAATGCTTTCGTCCGTCGCCTTTTATTCCGTTTCCAATCTCTCTTGCCGAAGGACGGCTCCCTATGACCTTTCAACTCTGGTTTGAGAGCCGAATCCAACGGGTAATACAAGCTACAGGCGTTCAAGCAAAATTCTGAACACGGGTTCTTTCATTTAAGAAAAACAACAGGAGTTTCTAGCCGTCGTTACTGGACATGTGGATTCTCCACGGGAGGGCCAGTGGTAGGGCTGCCAACTTCCAGGTTGTGGCTGGAGATCCCCTGCTATTAAATATAATAAACAAACAAATATATATATAATAAAGACTGATCTCTGTGTGGCAATGGTCTCTTCACCCAGAGAAAATGGCCGCTTTGGAACATAGACTCTATAGTGTTAAACAATCAACGAGATATTTTAAAACTCCTCCCCATTTTCCCCTCCCGTCCCCAAACTCCGCCCTCCTCAGGCTCCGCCCCCAAGATATCCAGGTAATTAAGTGGTTCGAATGTCAAATTAGGATGGGGGGAGACTCGGGCCTGAATCTGCACTCTGCCCTGGAAGCTCCCTGGGTGACCTTGGGCCGGTGACTCGCTCTTAGCCGAACCGACTTAAAACGGGGCCGGTGAGGATAAAACGGAGAAAGAAACTATTTCGGCTTCCCGCTGGGATGGAAGCAGGGTATTAAAAGAACAAACAAAGAGACAAAGCATGGCCCCTGAGCATACTGAACACTCTCCTCCGTCTATGTCTGTCTGACCGTCTGTGTGTCTCTCTCTGTGTGCACAATAGATGCCTAGAAAATAGCTCGACCACAAATTGTTGCAAAACCAAAAATCTGGTGAGTTCGGGGGCCAATATGATAGAATGCCTGGCTGGAGCGAGAGGGACTCGGATTCAAAACTCCACTCAGCCCCGAAGATCCCTGTGATTTTTGAATGGATTAGGAATTGTGTCGCCCAGTCCTCCTCCACGGGGCCTTTTTTTGGGGGGAAGAACCAAAGGCTGGTAGTTGGCCATAAGCTTGCAGCTAGGATTACATTCCCACGTGCTTTCCTTGTTGCTCGGTGTTACATTACTGCTGGAACATCCAGCCGTACATTCTTGCCGTTTCTCCTGGGCTGCTTGAATGACTAATTGTTCTCCTGGGCTTCGGGTAGAGCGTCCTTCGGCAAGACAGGATCCTCAATCCTCCCATACGCGCTTCAATGGGCCATTGGGTAGCCACTGTCTTTTATCGTCACCAGGGGGCCCAGCCGATCAAAAGAGCTATTTACCCACCTCAGAGCTGCCCGCGCAAAGGGTGTAATTCTGCGGGGCGGAATTTACCACCGAGCAAAGTCCTGCTTGTCCGTAAATATAAGACGCACCCCAAGTTGACATTGCTTCTTCTTTTACCCGCAGGTCGGCGTGATCGGAGAGGAAGAGGAGTGGGTGACTCTGTGCGAGGTGGAGAAAGAGTCAGACGCTCAGACCCTGGAGATCCCAAACCTCACTCCTTATACGTATTACAGGTGAGAACAGCTGGTACTTAATCACTGCTCCTGGCGAGCCAGCCCACGGCAACACGGGAGAGCTTTCAAACTCACCAGCAGCTGGCGGGTGGTGGTGGAGGAGGAGGAGAAGGAGGATCATTTATGCCTCGGTGGCTGCTGCACCCATTCTCCGGCCCTTGATGTATTTTAACTGTCACCTTTGCATAGAAAAATAATCAATCAGTCCAGAACTGGGGAACAAGGTGTGAAGTACAGCACTCGGTAGCTTTCGGGAGTAACTTTGCACATCCTGATGCGGAGAGTTTGTGCATTGCGCACCGGTTGAATTAACAGTGATCTGGCTTTGTTCGGGTGGGAATGGCGCTGGTTCTGGAAGGGCCCTTATAGAACTTGGGCTTCATTTGGGGACTCGAGCCATTTCAACCCCCTCTCTTTCTCCTTTATACCTGGCTAAGCTCAGAGATGTCACAGAAGTAATTCAGTCTGCTGTGGACTTCACTTGCCTATCATATATTTTTTTTGGTCTACAAAAGACTGCCTTCCTTCACCTACTGATTTTGGATAAGTTCTACCTCTTTAACCCCTTTCAGCCCTCCCACAATGGAGGTCTCTTGCCTTGATGACCCTACAGTGGGGGTGGCCAAACTGCAGAGGTCCATGGACTGGAGGAGATTATTTGAAATATATCAGGAAGTTCCTAATATAACTATGCTAAATATGCATCTCTTTGCATGCATATTTTTGCATATTCCAACAGCATGTGAAGAGTGCTTTAGGATGCTTTGGGTTGATCCTGCGTTGAGCAGGGGGTCGGACTAGATGGCCTTTATGGCCCCTTCCAACTCTATGATTCTATGATTCTATGATCCTGCGTTGAGTAGGGGGTAGGACTAGATGGCCTTTATGGCACCTTCCAACTCTATGATTCTATGATCCTGCGTTGAGCAGGGGGTAGGACTAGATGGCCTTTATGGCCCCTTCCAACTCTATGATTCTATGAGTGTCCTGCAGGGGGCGTGAGAGGAGATGTGCATTTAGATCTTGCATCTTCTAACAGCTACACAAGTTTAAAGACCTTACTGAGCTTTGGAAGTTACTTTCCGAACCGGACTCAGTCCATCACACTTGCAGGGTTGCTTGGGTCTTGGGAAGCATCTCCCGCCTTCCGCCGCACCCGCAGTCATGTGGCCTTCTCCCCGAACATGTGCCCTTCTCTGCCCTTCAGGTTCCGAATGAAGCAGGAGAACATCGTTGGGCAGAGCCCGCTCAGCCAGCCGTCTCGCATCATCCAAACCCTCCAGGCCCCGCCGGACATTGCGCCAGGGAGCCTGACCGTGCGCACAGCCAGCGAGACCAGCTTGTGGGTCCGGTGGGTGGTAAGTGTGCCGATCGGTTTCTTTTCATTGTTGAGGACAATTTAGACCCCTCCTGGCTGCCCTTGCAAAGGCAAACGTGAACGCTTAAAAAAAATACATCATAAAAACAAGTTTTAAATGTGATTAAAACAAAGGCATGTCATTAAAGCCAAACATAGAGATACCCAAAAAATGTAAAACAGACCTTCATAAGGACAAGATGTAAAATGTAGGGCATCTCAGCCTGATGGCAGAAAATAGCAACTGAAGAGGATAGTTTGGTGCCACAACCAAAAAGGCCCTTTCATAGGTTTGATCTCACAAGATGGAGACAGCCAAAGGAGGCTTCAAAGGACAAAAACAGCACCATGCAAACTGGGAGCCAGAAGCAAACTGGGAGCCAGTGTGGATTATTCAAGGCTGGAGTGTTCTGGTACCTGAGACCCACTCGAGTCAACATCAGGGCTCTAGCATTCTGAAATGTCTGAGCAGTTGTCAAGGGCTGCCCCATGTAGAGTACATTGCAGTAATCTAGAGCTAACTGGAACATGCCCCAAAACAGCCAGATCTTTTCTGCCCAGGAAAGTCTGCAGCTGGCTAACCCGCTGAAGTGGGTCAAAGGCTTTTTGTTTGTCGAGCAGTAGGCCTGGATCCAATAATACCCCCAAACCTGTCCCTTCAAGGGGAATGCAGCCCCATGCAGAATGAGTGACACCATAGCATTATCCTCCACTGGGGATAATGCCCCAAATCCCACCCACTCCCGGCTCCACCCCCAAAGTCTCCAGGTCTTTCCAAACCAGAGCTGCTGACCCTAGCCCCACTACTGTTGACAGCAGTTGGATTTGGCTGAAGAAAGAATGACCTTTTAACTCTACCTTTCCAGTAAGCAAAAAGTGCCCCTTGCAAAAAAAAATATTTTTTTAATTCACAAATAACTCATTCCCTTGTGCATTTGCAGTAACAGTTATCTTTCCCCCCAAAAAAGGATATTACCATCTTTTGCTATTTCTGTTCCACTCTCTGTCACGCCGTGGAGTGCAAACTCCGTCTCCACATTTCTGGCTGCATCTTCACTAATGAACCAAACAATAAAAGCATAGCAAGAAATTAGAAATGTGATATAATTGGACTAGAACAGATGCTTCCCCGGTGTTTGTTTATGGCGGCAGAAATACCCTGAAATGCAAGAGTTCCGTGGAGCGGCTCTCGATTTTAAGTTACTAAAACGGCAAGGAGAGAATTCCTTTCCGCTGTGCAGGTTTTCGCCCTGTGATAGATTAGAGAGCTAAGTGATTAACTCGGGGACCTGGTGATAAATTGCCAGACCACTGATAAATGAATTTATCATGCAGCTTGGACGGCCGTCCCCACCCCTGAACCTATCTCGCTGGAAAACATCCCTGTCCCCCCCCATTTTTTTTGATGCTCTCTTGCTTGAAGCCGTTTTCCTAAAGAGGGTTCACCCTCTTTTGCACCATTGAGAATAGGGGCGCACTCCCACATTTCCCAGAGAGTTAGTGGAACCAGTCACCAAGATTGACGGAAACAGGGAAATTCCTGGGGGCAGAGCCTGAAGAGGGGAGAGATTGGGGAGGGAACTCAGTGGGATATAGCAGTCTAGAGCAAAGATTCCCCGCAAGGGGCCACAAATCCCTAGGGGTCTGCAGGGGGTCCACGGGGACTCTAAAGTGGCGTGATGTGGGGGGATCTGGGCTGTCTTCTCATCTCCTGCTCTTCTTTCCAGCCTACATGAGGTAGAGCTGCCATAGTAGTAGTCAAGGCAGGGCTAAGAGCTAAGGGTGATGTCATTCCCAGGGGATGTGGCCAGCTGACATCACTTCCGGGACTCCTTGAACTCCGAAAAATTATTTCAGGAGCTCCTCCATGGTCAAAAGGTTGGAAAAGGCTGGTGTAGAGCACGGGTGGCCAGCCTTTTTGACACTGTGGGCACCCTTGGATTTTGGACACCGCATGATAGGCACTGCCACAACTTGGCTGCCCCAGAAGCCTAAAAACACTTGGCCAGCTCCACATTGGGCATCCCAAGTCAAGGGTTCTTCCTCCAAAATGGCTGGAGATCAGTTGTAATTCTCTGGAGATCAGTCGTAATTCTGGGAGACATCCAGGCCCTTCCTGGAGGCTGGCAACTCTATGCAATACCCGTTCCCCCGAACTCTCCGGATTCTTATGAACATTCCAAGTCTCTGGAGCCGTATCTACAGCTGCCAGGGACTGATTCCTCCTCTTGTTTCTTCGTTATCTGCCCATGGAGGAGTGCCCTTCAGAGGAAGAGACAAGCCACAGATCCCGCCGGCTGTAATCACCCCTCTTTGGCTGCCCCCAAAGCAGCTCTCCGGATTCCAGTCAAAGAGTCGGGGATGTTATTCTAAATAGGTGAGATGGCTCAACGGGCAGAGCGCCAGTCAGCCAGACACAGACGAAAGGCCTGGGATTGCATGATATTGCAGATAACAGCATGCATTTCATTGCTGCCCGAGTGAGGTTAGAAATAATGAGCTTTGGAGAGTTTGCGCCTGTGAATTAAGGCCTTGTTTACTGGCCTTGGCGCCCTGCCAGAGATTATTTTGCATTTGCTGCATGGAAGGGCCGAAGCAGATCTATAAAATAGCTGCTGCGTGCCATGGGCTTGATCTAGAGAACTTCCCACCTTATGCCGCTTGTGCTGGACAGAAAACACGGGACCGGCCTCTCAGTCCCTCTCGGAGACGGGTGCCGTTGTTTGACCCCTGCAGCATGATCCAAGCCAAGGTCAGCATATCCAGGACATTTCTTTTAGTTCCGGCAAACGACACAACCCCACCTCTTCCGACAGGTTTGTCCCCGTGCTTTCAAGCGTCACGGAAGGGCCCCTCTCTCACCTGTCGCCAACACGCTGCTCTTTTCTCTTTTTGCGTGCTCCTAGCCTCTCCCCGATACACAATACAATGGAAATCCCGAGTCGGTGGGTTACCGGATCAAATACTGGCGTGCAGACGTGCAGTCTCCGGTGCTCGTGAAGACCATTGGCGATCGCCTGGAGCGGGAGCACACCATCGAGGATCTTCAGGAGTGGACGGAATACGAGCTGCAGATCCAAGCCTTCAACGCCATCGGGGCGGGTCCCTGGAGCGAGGTGGTGCGTGGCTGCACCCGGGAGTCGGGTAAGTCCGTGATTGTTCTTACCACCTTTGGCCTGTTTCTGATAGCTTCCGAGTGTCTACTGACACAGTGAATGCTTTTGGACCGAGGGCAGCTTGAAATAAGCAAATTGCAGGTAGATTAAATTAGGAGATTTGTTATACCAGCTTGGTGTAGTGTAGGGGTGGCCAAACTGTGGCTCTCCTGATGTTCATGGGCTACAGTTCCTACGAGCCTTTACCAGCACCAGGGAATTATCGTCTGTGGACTTCTGGAGAGCTACAGTTTGACCACCCCTGGTGTAGTGGTTAAGAGCAGTGGCCTCTCATCTGGACAATTGGGTTTGATTCCCCACTCCTCCTCTACATGCAGCTAGCTGGGTGACCCTGGGCCAGTCACAGTTCTCCCGGAGTTCTATCAGCCCACCTACCTCATAGGATGTCTGTTGTGGGGAGAGGAAAGGAAGGTGATTGTAAGCCTGACCCAACATGGCTTCTCTTACACTCTTATGTCCTGGGCAGTGATGCTCTGCCTTCTTGATGCTTGGGGGGCCAACACTGGGAGAGCTTCTAGAGTTCTGGCCCTCCTGGTGGATCTTCTGATGGTGCCCACGTGACACCATCAGTATTGGACAGGGTGGGCTATTGACCCAATCCAATATGGTTTCTCTTATGGTCTTATATCCTCTAAGGGTGAACAATTCTGGTGCACATCTTCATCAGAAGCGATTGGATTTCAATGACTTTCATGAACAGGCATGCCTTGAGTCTCACAGTAGCCATTAATTATGAGATTAATTGGCTTCTCATAGCACGTTAGCGGTCCTCTGGACATTTTGCTCTGGGCACAACCAGTTCAAATACCACGTT
This sequence comes from Paroedura picta, assembly GCF_049243985.1. Classification (NCBI taxonomy): domain Eukaryota; kingdom Metazoa; phylum Chordata; class Lepidosauria; order Squamata; family Gekkonidae; genus Paroedura; species Paroedura picta. The sequence continues at coordinate 21,735,686 of NC_135385.1, forward strand.
CTCGGGTGATCGATCATCACAGCCTTCCCAAGTTGCCTGCTCTTTTGCCCCACCCAACCTGGGCTTGTCGATAATTCTTCCCAGGATGCCCTTGGCCAGCAACTGTGGCTCGCTTCTCTGGGAACAGGTTTTGCAAGCGGACCAACTGCGGGCAGGCCCAGGGACTCGTGTACAGCCAGCCGAAAAGTCGCCATTGCGAGGCCAGGATAAGCAATGGGAGCTCATTAGCATCCGCAGAAGGCAGTTATTAAACTGTTATCTAGATAAGTTCAAACGAGGCTCCTTCCTCGGCCCCCGCCTGCATCCATCCAATGTAATTTACCTTTAGACCGGGGGTGAATAATTGAGCGGAGTGACCTTTCTTGAATTAAGTATTCAATAGTGAAAGTAAATCACCGCCGTTCACTAACCCACACAATGAGCGAGGATTGTGTTTGCAATTTGTCTCGGGGATCATCGAAGGGCCGGCCACTGAATCTGAGTTCCATTCATCACTTTAAATGGGGTTTCGGGCCTCTCTTTCTTTTTTTTTTTACGACAAGACGGCGCACGGTGTCCTCTGATTTGCATATTTTCATTACCGCGGGGGAAAAGGATCGATTGAAGCCCAGGAGCTTGGGCAGATTTTCCCTGGCAAGCAGAAGACGGGGAAGGCATTGGTGATTGCGATGAGGCAGCCCTCTTTGCAAACCATTTGGGGTGTTTCAGCATCCCTGTAGGTTTGGGGACACCCCGTTTGGAGTTTTGACTTCCGCAACCTGCTTGATGGGCAGCCCATTTTTAAAAAAAAAATCTCTCTTGAACTAATGCAATTTAGTTGCGCTGAGCCGAACAGGGACCAACACTTGAATTCTAATTATGTTTACTCAGAAGTATGCATTATCTATTATTACATTTTTATCCTGCTCTTCCTCCGAGGAACTTGGGGACCGCGCGTGGTTTTCTCTCCTCTCCTCCTGCCTTCTGCGTAGCCCTCCAAATAACTGTGCAGAATAAATTAGTCTGAGGCAGAGTGGTCGGCCCAGGGTTCAAAGCCCTGCCCCCTTGTGAATACTGTAGGAATCTTCATGGCTAAAGGGGGGTTTGAACTTGCATCTTCCTAGTTCTTCTTAGCCATCCCACTACATTTCACGGGGATGCTGGGGGTTAGCAAGAAAGGGACATGGAAATAAAAAGGCAAATATTATAATAACATGGTAATGCCCCCATACAGATTGATGGTGCAGCATCATTTGGGATATTGTGTGCAGTTCTGGTCACTGTATCTTAGAAAAGACCTCACAGAACTGGAGGAATGCAGAAGAGAACGAGCAAGATGATTAGGGGGACGGATAGGGTTTCCATCCTCCAAGTGATAGCTGGAGGTCTCCCCCTATTATTCGCTGGAGAGATGCTTTGAAAGGGGGGCATTAGACCCCATTCATGTCCCACCACTCTCCAAATCCCCCCTTCATTAGGCTCCTGGCGATGGTGCAAATTTAGCATTGAACATGTCTGATGGACCCACTTGATGTATGCAAGGAGAAAGGAATGAGGTGATGGAAAAGTCTACATCATTCTCCAACCACATTGGATAGTTTGGATCCTTAAAAAGCCCACGCAGCAAAAGGAGAAAGAGAGAATGGAGTTTTTCCTCAGGAGGATGTTTTTGGGAAACAAGCCTGGATAACTGGGACCCGCCTCCTGCAACACCCTTTTCAACTCCTCACCTCTCTCCCTTGCTCAGTTAAGCAGTTCTTCGTCTCGCCCTGTATACTAACAGCTGCCTTCACAGAACCCATGCTGAGATACAGCAGGGGAGTGAACCGGAGCACCACTGAATTAGCACAGACCTGCACTGGTTGCTTGGTTTTGTCTTTTCATCCCGCTCTGGCCCACAAGCGAATTCCTTTCAACCGTGTGAAGTTGCTGACCTCCTTTCTATAAAAATATGCTTTAGGCTTCCGTGGGTCTCCTGAATGTGGGTGTCTGTAGCCCCCGTGGCTGAAAATATCAACTCTTTCATAATCATGATCAGGTCTGGCAGCGAGGGGTCAAGCCTCTCCCAAGGGCGACGTAGGAGAAGAGGCTTAAGAGTGTCACCTCCTTGTGATAACGGGGTCAAGTGATGTCTTCTCCTCCCTCCCCTCCTCCTTCCGAGCCAAAATTAAGCTCTATTTGTCTGTTTTTTCACTGCTGCAGTCATTGGTTTTGGAGAGCTGTGGGCATTCTGATTCTTGAGCCAGTTTGGGCTTCCTTGGGAGCAGGGCCAACAGCCTCCAGGAGGGACCTGGGGATCCCTCAGAATTACAGCTGCTCTCGAGACTGCAGAGATCAGTTTGCTTCCAGAGAATGGATGCTTTGTAGGATGGACTGGGTGGCGATCACCCCACAGAGGTCCCTGTCCTCCCCAGGCTCCATCCCTAAATATTCATGGGTTTCCCACCCGAAATCGGACAACCCTCCCCACCCCGCCAAGCTGGGGAACCAGCATTCCTACGCGGCTGAGAAAGCTTGCCATAAATAACTGCATTTTATCCCAATGTTCACTTTTGGGTTCCTAGCTTGGGTTTTTGTTCAGGTTGGGTTTTTGTTCTCGTTTGGTCTTTCTCTCATCTTGGGAGAAACCAAAGGGCCTTGCACCAGAATAATGAGCTATCCCCAGCCATGGTTGCGAGCATTCGTGGCCCAATGAAGATCCCAGCCAGCACCGAGAGGCGAGAAAGCAACATTATCTTGTAAAAGTTTCAACTTTTCCGAGCGATTATCATCCAGGTTTTTTTTCCCCCAAGGGTTGTTGTGTTTTTATTTTTTTGTTTTTTAAAGCAAATGCGGCTTTAATGTTTACCTCCTGAGGACTGCCAGTAGAGAGTTGAGAATCCCTGATCTTTGAACCTGAAAAGCGAGTTTTTTGTATTTTGTTTTAAAGAACAAATCTTTCTGCTTGAAAGGCAAACTCAAACAAGGGAGCCTATGAAGAAGCACGGCTGAGAAAGGGCTGCTTTCCTTTACTCCCCCCCCCCCCCGTCTGGTGTGCCTCTCTTTTCTGGCCCGTGCTTTGCCTCTTGAAGAGGAAATGCATGTGTCTGTGCACACACGGGGAGGTCCACAGAACGAGCTGTGGCAGCCAGCCAAAGACATTCATGGCTCCCAGCAATCTATATTCCTTTAACATAATTATATCCTTGCGGGGGATAAATCTAGGAGAAGATGAAGACAAAAAAAAAAAGGAATAAAAGAATCCAGTGTTGGGAGAAGTACCGAGGGGGTCACGGGATCTCTTGTTTCTCATGCCCTGTCTAATTGGTAACAGACAGATCGCTGTAAAGATGCTTAGGTGACTTGGAGCTCTCAGCCGTTCAGGTCAGATCTCCCCACCTCCCCTCCACTGCATGTGTATGGGTGTTAGTTGCAGACTAGTCCCTGAATAGGGGGGGGGGTGTTCTGTGATGTTTTGGAGCTGCAGAGGAATTGGGGACGGGGAGTTCCCTGCACAAACCCCAATATTATTTGACGGTGGGTTCTTCTGCTGCACAACTTCTGTTCTCAGAGAGCCAACATGGGCTAGTGGTTAAGCGGCCTCTAATCTGGAGAACTGGGTTCGATTCCCCACCACAGGCAGCCAGCCTCAAAAAGCAGACTTGTGGTGGAAAAGGGGACTCGTTATTATAGGAAGCAAACAAAGGGCAAGGCTTTTCCTTGCTGGAACTGAAACACTAAACCACAAGCATGCTTTTAAGTCCCTGTCCGCACTCCTAATGCACCAGGCTCTCATTTTCCCGGGCCAGTTTCCCGAAGCTGAGAGCTCATGTTAACCCTCAGACGCTACTTGGCATTCCTGAGAACACAGATCAGTTCCCCAAGGTCAAGATGATAAACAGCCGCAAAAGAGCTGCGAGGAACCGTAGCTTCACTGCACACAGGTTAGAGACAGTTCAAAGGCAGCATGGGTTAGCCAAAGCATAAGACAAGTCAAGCAGGACATGACATTTGAAAGAGATGAAAAAGCATCACAGAGCAAGATCATAACACGGGATCTTGACAGCACATGACAGACAAGCGGCTTCCCACCCATATGCAGAAATTACGCTTTAGCTGAATTTCCATTCCTGATTCTACCACTAGCGGTGTCGGACGACCGCAGCATTGAGAATAATATCTGGTTTTTCTCATCTTCAAAAGCTCCCTTCTTCTGCAGGTGGTCTCTGATGGCTGACAGGTGTCTCACACCCCTTGGGCAGGAGTGTGCACTTCTGAGAAAGAGAGGCATAAATGCCAAAAAAAAAAGAGAGAAAAGACCCATATCTGCACCTTTAAAGCAGCCAGTGAAGCTAATTTTGTTAATCGACAGGTGTTAAACTTCCCTCCGAGGTATTTGAAGGCTTGGTGGTGGGGAGGTGGCTCGAAATTGTGCAGATATGTTGGATTTCTCCCTCTGGGGCGAAGGCAAGTGACAGTAATTCTGTTGTGACCTTTAAATTAGAGTCTTGTCTTTAAAGAGACGGGTATTGCCTTCCTTCTAAAAGCAAGTTTTCTTTTGGGACTTGCGGCTTCCTCAGGCCACGTCCACACACACATCCACCACATTGAGTCTGGAGCTTCGTTGGAGGGCCACAGGCATCAAGAGCCCTTCAAAAGGTGGTTGGAGAAGCCTAGTTTGCTCCACCTCCAGTCAGGCTAGGAAATGTTGTGTGGAAATCAGCTCTCGGTTTGAGGAAAGGGTCGTGGCTCAGGGACTTAGCCAGCACCTGCCACTTTGGATCCTAACCTTTCCACTTTGGCCTCCAGGAGAAAGACTGGGAAAGTCATGGGGGAGACAAAAGAGGTCTGAGGTGAAGTGGGTAGTGTCTGTCTAAGGCACTGCTTCCTGTGTTCACATGTTCAAATAAAGGGATGTCATCAGCACCAGAGAAGGAAGACCTTTCACTGTTATGTGCCCAGACTAGAACCAGGCCCCATCGGAACAACACGAGAGCCATTTGATCACCGTTAAACAATTTCCGCACAATTTCCACTGTTTTCCGTTCACCCAACGCAAGTCAAATTTTGAATTATGGAGAAGCCAGAAGACGTTGTAGGTTGAGGACCTTGTCCGCCACGAATGATAACACCAGCAAAGTGGGCCAGGTCTGAATTTTACCGTTTGGCACTGAAACATCAGCTCTTGGAATGAGTGGGGGAGTAAAGAATTGGCGCAGAATCTGAGCATTTACCAAGGAGAAATTGCTGGTCGACAAAGATGTTGGGATGTAGGTGGTGAGGGATCGACTCAGTGCTTGGGGCTTTTCTCTCTCTTTTTGTCCGTGGGAAGTTCTGGATGCAGGTGTGTTCCCTGTTTTGTATGTATACATAATGTGTATCCTAACCAGAACCAATACTCAGAACAACACATAGGAGCCCTTGGCAGAGAGCAGATCCTTGAAATGCCATTGAGGGAAGGAGTGAATGTGTTTCCCGGTCTCTAATCTCTCTACACGTGGGCATTTTCAGTTCCTTCGGCTCCCCCGGAAAATGTGTCGGCCGAAGCAGTGAGCTCCACTCAGATCCTGCTGACGTGGGCCGCCGTGCCTGAGGCAGAGCAGAACGGACTGATTCTTGGCTACAAGGTAAGCGACTTCCCGATCTCTTGAGCTTTGTTGTGCTTTCGCATAAGAATACTTCGACTTGATTTTTGTGTATCTTGGGTATGGAGGTCCCGACATCCAGAGCATTGCCCCGACATCCTAGCAGTGATGTGTTAAACGGAGCACCTGCCTGAAATGTTGGAGAGTTGCCATCAGAGCTGTATATGTTGGCCCCACCTCCTGCTGCTGCCATTGTCGACCGGCTCTGCCTTCTGTCATTGCAATCCTGTAAGGACTGTTACAAAAGTACTATACGTCTCCATGACTCTCTCTCTTCCCAAGAGAATAGGTTGCTCGGGAGGAGGCGGAAGACAGAAGCATTTTACCCCCTTCCATATCATCTTGATTATCCTACAGGTTTTGTTTCGGGCGAAAGACACGGAAAGTAAACTGAGCAGTCAAGTGGTGCGTGGAAACCACACTCTTTCCGTCCTCCTGGCCGGCCTGCGCAAGTACGTGCTCTATCAGATTCAGGTGCTTGCCTTCACGCGCATTGGCGACGGGGTCCCCAGCTCCCCTCCCATCTTCGAGAGGACAAAAGATGACGGTGAGCACAGAGGGTCATTGGGGGGCTTGTCGTTTTCAACCTAACCCTGTTCTGTTCAGGTCACCTCCATGATGAATATTTTTCGGCCCCTCTTTGCTTGGTTGCATTTTTTAATCCGAACCTTCCCTACTGTCAAGAGACCAAGTCCCGTTAGCGCCTCGTCGTGAATCTTCTCCCCAAATCTCCCATCTTTCCCCCACCTCCTGTAATTGACAAAAAAAGACCGTTTCCCTCGAAAACCTTACATTTCATTGCGGGTTCCAGCCTGAAGCAAAACTTTACAGCCCAATTATGAACTCCTACCGAAATCCAATCATAGCAATAAAAAAAGAAGACGCTGTGGCATAATGGGATGTGATAAACAAACCTTGCTGTGCTTGGACGTGAGGGAGACGCCGCGCCTCTTGTCCCAGGAGCCCTCCCGAAACAATCTTGAAGGAAAGAATAATAAAATGACCTTTGGAGGGGGTTGGGGAATTAGCACACGAATTTTATTCCTGTACATCTCTCCAGTGCCTCTGGTTTCCCAGTTCGAATTTGACATATCGAAAGGACGAGATGCATTTTGGGGCTGATTGAAAAAATTGTGTATTCATTAAGCACACGCCACTGCTGCTGCCTTACCAGGGGATTACACAGAGCCATGGAGGAGAGGCTCACCGGGGGCTGCTGGCCATGGTGACTGAAGGGAAACCTCCAGCTCTGGAGACAGTCAACCTCTCAAGAGCTGTGCGAGGAGGCAGTGTCAAGGGAGGCCTCAGGTTCTATGCCCCATTTGCTGGGCCACTGGTCTAATCCAGCAGGGGCAGCTCTCGTTGCTTTCCTGTGCATGGCCTGTCAGGGCTCCAGGGGGAAGAGAATTTCCCATGTGCTCAGCCCCACCTTGAGTGCTACAATAATGTCAGCCTCGCTGCTGCTTCTGTAGCTTCCATGGGGAAGTCCATTTCTGTTTCGGAACAGAAAGTATAATCATGACAATCTAGGAATTTCAAAATCTCCATGGTAAAACAACAGAGATTTTTGAAATTCCTAGGGTGTTGTGATGTTACGTCCTGTCTTGAAACAAGATGTAACTGCCAAGAAATCTCTACCCCCCTCCCTCCCTATCATCTATCCTTCCTTCCTTCCTTCCTTCCTTCCTTCCTTCCTTCCTTCCTTCATTCATTCATTCATTCATTCATTCATTCATTCATTCAATCATTCTCATGTCTGTTCAGACTGTGACCTTTGGGTGGAAAGCAGGATAGATTCATTTTAAAATAAATAGACAAATACATTTGCAAAGGGGGGGCTGCAGCAGAAATCCCATCCATAAACAGTCTGGGTTCAGCAAAAACATTTTGGCACGTGTTTCTGCTGCTATTAATCAACATGCCAGTTATCAATCATGTTACGTGGCCCTTTTTCAGTTATGCAAATGGGCTTCCTTACACTGCCCTTTGATCCCTTCTCTTCTGAATTTTGATGCCGTTTAGCCCTTGAAGGATAAAAGGTTGCCAGTCCCTGGGCTACAAGCACTGGCAGAGTTTAAATTAGCACAGAGGTGCAAAGCACAGGGCTTTTAAAAAGAATGAAATAGTTGCATTCAGAAGAGAGACAAGCTTTGTAGAGAAAGAGAAGAGATTCCTACCTGTTCTGTTGGCAAGCAGGGAGGAAGCAGGGGCCAATCAGGACACTGGAGGGGGGTGGAGTATTTGCAAAATACCCGGAAGTCCCTGATCCAAATATGCTCGCTAGACATGTCTTCCGATGTCCCCTGCAGGACAGTCTCCATATTCTGTTCAGTCATGCACACTGCAGAGCTTTCATATGCCAACAAAGCGAAGGATGGGGGCCATTTATCTATGTACCTGTTTGGTGCTTCCCAGTGTCCAATGCTCTTTGAGTCCCTTATGAGCCTTGCAACATTCTTTGAAAGCTTGTCTGTATTCTTGGATTGTTATCTTCTCAACAACGGGTGTTGCCTAAAGTTGGGAAAGTGGCTTGCCAGTACAGGGTTTTGAGTTACTGCCTGGGGAGAGATTTGAATCCAGGATTCCTGGTCCCCAGCAGTGTCTGACCTACCCTACATGCCAACTCTCTCTCTCTCTCTCTCTCTCTCTCTCTCTCTCTCTCTCTCTCTCTCTCTCTCTCTGCTTAATCCCTTATTGCTGTTACTTAAACAAAATTGCTTGGAATGGCACGCAAGCCTTGTCAATAAACGACAGAGCATAAAAGGGCAGTAAAACAAAGAGTCATAATAAAAATATAAATAGATGGAACAGCAGGCAGCATGTACAAATTGGTTAAATAAGCCTCGGTAGAGCAGGAGGCCTTAGCCAGGCGACGGTATACAGCAGGGGTCCCCAACAGACACCATTCCTTGCACCTGCCAAGTGTTCTAAACGTCTAAATAGAGCCGCTGCCTGGAATGTTGAGGAGTTACTATTAGTGTCCTGGAGGACCCTCACTCTTGGACATATTGTGTTAGCTCCGCCTCCTCCGGCAGCCATTTTGTCCTTGCGCCCACCCAAAGAATTCCAAAAGCCAAACCGTGCTCGTTCGAGCCTGCTGTCTGCAGGTATCCACTACCCAGTTGCCAGTTGTAAAGATGTTTACTGCGATCGCAGTTGGTGGACCCAAAAAATCAAAACCTGCCCTTGGGGTTGCGGGATCAATGTAGGCCCAGGTTAGTTATGTGAAATGATGTCCATTAAAGAAGAAACCTGTGTGAATTCACACCTCTTCTTAGTCATGGGGCTCATTAAGGGTTATTGACAAGTCAAGCAGGGAAAGACTGCTGTCTCAGTGCATAAGGGGAAGAATTGGGAGAGGGGGGGTTACAAAGGGATGGCCCGGCTCTGCATGAACCCCAGCATAATGAGATGTTCTTAGGCTCCTGTTTGACAAACCGTTGTCTTATCTTCCTTCCACTGGCACCTGTTGGCAAATGGTGCTGTTTGTTCTTCCGTCCCTGCACTCCTGGCATAAGCCTGCCTTGATTCTTCCCTGATCAATTTAATTAAAAGTATTATAGGTGTGAGTAGAGGCGGGATTTCAGCTTAAGGGGGGGGGGCAGCAGACGTGCCTCTGGATTTGCAAATTATCTTCGGTTCCCCTCAGGTGACCTTGATACGGGTAATTTGGCTGCCTGCCTGCTGTCTGTAGGTAATGTGCCTGCATCTGATCCCTCTCTGGCGCTCGTGACCAAACGAAAGCGCTCAAAATGGAGACGTGAAATTAGAAGGCCGTTCAAACTGTGAGCTAGCCATAGGGTCAGAGAATATTATTCAGCTTCAGCAGCCAGAGAAACAACACAGAAAGTAATCCTCTCCTCTCTCATGGTAATTTAGTTCTCCGCTAGTATACGGCAGAGGGGGATACAATAACCAGAGGTCTCCTGCGCACTCTGATTGGTGCGCAGGCATCTCCGGGTAGAGCCCTGCATAAGCTTTCCCACTTAGATCAGACCTTGTTTTGTCAAAGCATCGCTGTTGATGTATTTACTACTGCAGTAAACTACCTGTAGCGGCTGCATTTCAGGAATGCTTCTTTGTCGATAACAAGTGTTTGCAGTACATGGAGTTTATCAGTTTCTCTGTACCAACAATCGTTCCATGCCTCCCAAATGCTTTCTATTCTGCTTTCCCCTTCCCACACCTGTAAAGAAAGAGCCACATCCACTGTGTGCTGCTACAGTGAATGGGATCTAAGCATCACATACCACTCTCCTGGGATCCAGCTGAACCAACACAACCCAGGAGTCAGGGGCGGGTTAATTATATATTACCCTGACAGTGGGCCCCAGTGTCTGATCATGATCTCAGGTGTAAAGACAAAGAAAAAGTCCCTTATCAGGATGAAGTCTATTCTGCATGTTTTGCTCTCTCTAGTGGTACGTTCAATATTACATCGCCTTTTGTCCGGCCTTTCTCCCTGCCGACTTAAGTTGCATGTTTCCTATCATGGAAAGTAGGCATCCATCAAAAGTGTTGGGGCCGTGGATCCGTGTAAGACATCTCCTAGGCATGTAGAAAGTCCCAGGTTCAACCTTCAGCCTCTCCAGTTGAAAGAACGAAGCAGTAGGGGAAGTGAAAGAGCTGGAGAACCAGGAGAGCCACTGTCAGCCCAAATAGATAATACAGCCCTTGATTCAGTATAAGTCATCTTTATGGGATTAAGCCCTGCCTGTCCTGTTCCATCCTGTTCGAACTCAGCCCCACACTGATGGCATCAGCCTACTCGGTTAGGGACCGATTGTCCTGTCCACACATGGTCCACCATGCTTTTCAAAAACTCAAAATAAGCCTTTTTGGTGTTTCTGTCGGTCTTTTCCAGCCCCAAGCCCCCCTGTGAGGTTGGTGTTTCCCGAGGTGAGATTGACGTCCGTTCGCGTCATTTGGCAGCCCCCTGAAGAGCCCAATGGGATTATCCTCGGTAAGCAAAACACAGCAACTCCATCCATGGACTGAACGGAGGGCCTCCCAAGTACTCTTGTTCTGGAGGATTAGATGCAGGTTGGGTTTTGTTTTGTTTTTTTATGGATTGAAATTTGGGGTATTTACTGGATTCATCCATTATTTATTTCTGGAGGATTAGACCGGTTTTTAAAATTCAAAGTGGGGGTCTTTACTAGGTTCATGAATTATTTATTTATTTCTCGGGGATTAGACGGGGGTTAAATTGGAAGGCGGGGTATTTATTAGATTCATTATTTATTTCTGGGAGATTAGGCTTTTTTAAAAAAATTGAAAGTTGGGGGTATTTACTCGATTAATACATTATTTTTTTTAATTTGAAAATGAGAAATGCAAATGTAATGGAAATACAGGAGGGGTTCAGGGAAGGGGTTTATACGTGCAATTATACAGAATTTGCTTTAGATGACATAAGGTATTAAACAAACAAGCAAGGGAAGAAAAGGCTCTCCCCAGCATGCTCCTCCTCCTCATAATCTTTACAATAATCCTTACTACAGTTATTATAACCGTGGGTATTTACCAGATTCAGGCACATCTGGGGAGGAGCGTGCGCTAGCTTTCCCGTGCCTAGAAGCAACTGTCTCGTTCCGCTAAGGACTTCATTGTATAACTTGCTGTTCACTTGAACAACAGCAAAAGTTCTGTCCTTGTGAAATCCGGGTACGTTGCGGGAGACGGCTTTTAATTTAACCGCAAGGGATATTTTTTAAAAAACTGAGGATTAGATCTTGTTTAATTTTAAGTCCCTCGAATTAGGGTGCTTCACAGAAATGCAGTCCTTTTGCAGTGTGTTTATTCATTCATCCGACAGTTGCTGGGTGGTTTTCTTCCCTGGGGAATCGAGCGAGCCTACTTGTGTTTACGGCTGTCTGACAGTGATCTAGGAACATGGCCTTTTGAAGGGAGATCGGCTGGCCCTGGTTTACTAGCAAATGCTGTCCCTTAAATAGCAGTCTACTTTGCTTCGTGCTAAATTCAGTCCGGAATCCCTCACTATTTACAGCATTTACTCAGGTGTCAAACGCTCGGCTGATGATAACGGATCCCACAGCACGGGGTTCAGGTGCTGTTCCCCATGATCCGCAGACAGCTGCTCTGGAATCTCTGGCGAACAATAAGAGAAGAAGGATTTTGGTTCCAGCTCGATATCATTTAGATGCAACCGGCAAAGCCACGCTTGTGTATTCTGACGCCTTGGGTGGCTGATTTTATTGACAAGGGAACTCCATGCCTTGTGTGCTTGTTGCCCAATGAGATCGGAGATCTGAGTCATGAGATTTGTGAAACACAGGGCAATTCTGTCTTGATGAATTGGTCGGTCTGTTGGTGAGAATCATCAGGAAATGCTGCTCTTTCCATCCCCTGCATCGCTGAGCAATTCTGAATAGGGCAGAGGGCTGTTGGATGCGCGGATGGTAGAAAAGAGGGGGAGAGATTTCTGAAGAAGCAGGAAAGTTGTACCTAAGAGATTTGGACTAGCCTTCAAGGGACATCATCCGAGAGATTGGAAAATTGAGTGGCCAGTGTTCTTGTCTCACTGACTCTATGGTAAGGAATCTTCTCCTCCTGCAGCTGAGGCAAGAGGCATCACACAGGACACAACTTCCAACACAGGAAAGTCTGTACAGAGGCAGGCAATGGCAAATGACCTCTGTTCGCCTCGTGCCCTGAAAACTCTTATTGGGTTGCCATAACTCAGCCGTGACTTGATGTCCTCTCATTGGAGGTGCAGGTCACAAAGGTAGCTCAACCGGCATTCTTGCATCTTTGTCAGGCAAAGCTACTAGTGTCCTACCTGGCGCTGGGACACCTAGCTGCACTGATACATGTGGCAGTCACCTCCAGCCTAGACTTCTGTAACACATTCTACACGGACCTACCCTTGACCCTGATTGAGACACTACAGCTGGTCCAGAATGCAGTGCCACAGGTCCTCACAAGAACACCATGGAGGGCCCACAACTGTCCAGCCTTAAGGCAACTTCTCTAGCCTCTGGTTGAATTCCAGATCCAGTTCAAGGTGCTGGTTCTACAAGGCCTTACACAGTCTGGGCCCAGTGTATCTAAGGGACCACTTGGCGGGCCACCCCAACCCACCCAAAACTGGATGGTGTGAATTGCCCCCGAATCAACCATTCCCTGCCTATGTCAACACCTTTTAATTTATTTGAGTGATCAGAACGCGAAATCGTGCTGAGCAGATAAATCGTGCGCTGATCAATTGGGTCCACCCTTTTTATTATTATCTTGCTTAGATCGGAAACCTTTCTTCCAGTTTCAAACCCGTTCCTTTTTTTTTAAGTGCTGTACAAGTAGTTGTCGAAACAGAGCTAACATGAAATGCAAAAGATTATCCCGAGTGAACGAAAGGGAGCTTTAACCGCCTACCGAAATCTCTACTGATTTGGAGATGCGACTTCAGAATAAGGTTTCTGCTGTTCCGTGGAGCTCTGTGCAAACAGGCCGACTCTCCTGTACAAGGGTAGCTTGAAATGCAAACCATTTACAGCGGCGATGCTGGCAGTCTCGTAGCCCTCTGAGTATACAAGCACTTTTTTGCAATGAACGTTTTTGAAGCCGAGATCAAAATAGGCCTGAATATTTAGAACGAGATCAGTACCCCCTAGCTTCTAGAGAGGAGAGTGCTTGGTTTTAAATATTTCACGATCAAATTGCTCCCGGTTAGCAACAATTCCTCTTCCCAAGTGCGCGGCAGTAAGGAACGGAGCCTTTGCTTGGACGTTCATTTTGACATTCCATCCCACAACTCCTACCTTGAAACATTCTTAAAATCAAGCTCCCAAAATGTGATTCATATGTCAATTTGATACTCTCTCGCTTGGTCCCAGTAGAACTCTGGGGTCGCTGTAGGAAGGCAAAATCTGTCTAGGTTTTTTGAAATCCCGTCTTTCTCCCAAGGAGCTCTGGGGAGCAAAAATGGACCCAATTCCCCATCTTGAACAAAGAGAACTTTTCCTTTTTGCCAATTGATTGCTGGGGTGAGGGGAAATGGACACGGTGAAGATATAAAGTGGGGAGAGATGTTGTCCCCTTTCTTTAATGAAACTAAAATCGGCCAGTAAATCTTGAAGGCTCTTTGGGACAGAAAAAGGAAGTATATTTTAATTCATGTTTGTTGTCCTGTTGGCATCTGGACAGTTGTGGGTCTTCTCCAGCAGGGCAATTCTTCTGTTCATGTGGACTCTTGGGTAGATTTTTGAGTGCCCACTGTAACCCCTTGAGACCATCCTTTGTATTATTCGACACGCTGTCTTTGATTTGGTGGCAAATTATGACATCCGTTGGTCACACAGCCATGATATTGACAGCTCTATAAGATAGCTGAGCCACTTGTAGATTGTGGGCATGAATCAAGGTTTGTGAGAACTTCACTCACAGAAGTGGAAGAAAGCTTCTCCACTGGATGAAGAGCTGTAGATGCAGGTAGAAAATGGAATTTTCTGAATTCTTGTTCGAGTATTATGTTCCCCCCCTTACAGGGCTACTTTTAATTATTTTGATTTCTTCCTCCAAACATTCGTTCTTGAACATGCCTCGAAAAAGTCATAAAGTCTCAGCCTCATCTTCCATCACTGCCCTGCGCCTGAGAACATCCCTGTATTTTTCTTCCTTGTGGTTTTGTTGACTGCATTCAGCAGTCTTTTGCGTTCTGTTTGATGCCGACTTTCTATTCCTCATGTCTTAATGGGCTTTCAAATGCCTCTTGCATTTATTGCTATGTTGCCTCTGTAGCCCTGGGGCAGACATTAATTTCTCTTTGAACACTTTCCATTTACCATTATTGATTTCCCTTGTTTGATTTCACCCAGCACTTCCTTCCCTCCAGTCTTTTGCTTCTTAGTCTTGCAGAAGTTTCCCTTGTCCGTACTTCTGTTTCATTGTCTGAGCTCATTTTCGCCGTTGCTGCGCTCCCGGTGCCAATCCACAGAACCGCCATCGAGACAGATCCCTCCGCCCACGCAATTCCCACCCTCCCCGAGTTCGATTTTTGTATCAGGGGCAAACGCAAAACTGTCCTTGTGTATTTCTCATCCAGAGCTGGTCAATGCTGCGTCTGCATAAAGTGGGGCTTTTTTTTTTTTAATCGAATTGGCCTCAGAAGCACTTGAGTGAACTAGCCATGGACCTTGGTAGACAGGAAATGCCTGTCTTACAACCCTATACTACACTTGACCTGAAGCATAGTCATTCCGATTCAAGTCCAGTGGCTCATCCCACACCAATTGGATAATGCGCTTTCAGTGTGCTTTTGCAGCTGGGTTTTCCCGTGCATTGAAAGTACATTATCCAATGTGTGCAGAATGAATATTCTTCCTCCCCACAAAAGTGTGGCTGGGATTCCAACCTTACTTCTAAAACTTGTAGCCTAATGTGTATATTTATAGGCCTTTGCCTTTTGCTACTCACAAGGCAAATAGCAATTTGGCATATCAGGGCAGCCTTCAGCAATATCTGTCTGTCTATCTATTTTGAGATCAAGTCACATCTGGCTTACGGAGACCCCTGGTAGGATATAAGGCAAGAGACTTTCAAAGGTGGTTAGCCATTGCCTGCCTCTGCGTAGTGATCCTGGCATTCCTTGTCAGTCACTTAACCAAATACTAACCAGGCACAACAGTGTTTAGCTTCCGAGAGCTGGTGAGACCCAGCTAGCCCGGGCTGCCCAGGTGAGTTCCAAGACTGTACCATTTCAAAAACCACCCCCCAGACCTTGCAGCTGCTTGTAATCTGTCAACAGACTAAGTGTGGGGATGCACTAATAGCCAAATGGGCCATTTTTATTGATCCCTGGCACGCTTGACTTGATGCTAAGGTTTAAGTGGAACAGAGCAAGGAACGAAATGGATTGAACCTGGTTTGCTCTCGATGGCATGCGTGCTCACCAGCCAGAGTGGGCTCCCTGTTAACTGTTTCACATTTCTCCTCCGGGCTTCATTCGCATGTTTCGGTTCAGCGCCGACTTTAATTTCATCTCCGACTGTGGGGGCTGCCACTGGCTTCCCATTTGCTCGCTGCGGTGCATGTGTCCCTCCCTCTCCCCCCTACTTCTGTTCCTACCCACGTGTGTCTCCTAAGGCATTTGATTCTTTAGGTGCTTTTTTTTTTCTTTTTTTAGTTCTGCTTTCTGCACATGTACAAGGGTTGAAAAAGGTCAGAACTCCTCCCTTTGGCAAATCCCCTTCACACACGCACGCACGTGCTGTGGCTGGGCTTTTAAAGACAGTTAAATGCTTCAGCATTTGTTAAATCACTTCACAATGCGGGGTGTGAGGGGCATCAACATGCAGGCAGCATAGCATTTTCAAAGGGTAAAGCTAAATTTATTCATAAATTGGGGCTTTCTCTCTAGTTGCGGATACTCAGTGATCTCTGAACATCAGGTGATTTTTTTTTAAGTGGATGCCTAAGAGGACCCAGCCGGGACCAGGTTTTTTTTGTTTCTAATGCTCCTGGGAGCACACTGCAAATTGCAAAGAGATCAAAGAGCAGGTCACATCCCTCCCGTGGTTTTTGCATTGTCCTCAGCTCACCAAAACGTATTGCAAATCTAGAAAGTCTAGAAAGAATCCTGGCTGGCAAAGCCTCTGAAATTGAGCCATGAACATTTCCCCAAGAATTTCAGGGTACAAGACTGATCTGGGTTTCGTTCCAAAGTGGGAAGAAGAAAGCATGAGGAATCCTCAGTCATGGCATTTAAATTACTTTTCCTCCCAAACGCGCACAAGTGTCTGATGCCTGTCAACTTTCTCAATGAACACACTTGGCGTAGCAGCAAAAGAGGTGTCTTAAGGCAGTGATACAGAGCTCGTGGAGGGTTATTCTTGCTGAAACAGATTCAATAGGCAATACATTGATCGTTATAACTTCACGTTCTCACCCCCTGTTAACCCAGTTAAAGCAGGTGGAACTCCCCTTTGTCCCAAGGGAAAGGTTACCGCCTCTGGTCTTGTGGAAAGTGTGTGGAGAAGCCTGGTGCGCATTACATCATTCACAGAATCATAGAGTGGGAAGGGGCCATCCAGGCCATCTAGTCCAACCCCCGGCTCAATGCAGGATCAGCCTAAAGCATCCAAGAGAAGGATCTGTCCAGCCGCTGCTTCAGGATTACCAGTGAGGGAAGCTCACCACCTCCTTATGTAGCCCATTCCACTACTGAACTGCTCAGACTGTGAATTTCTTTTTTTCCTGGGCTGGCGGCCTTACCTCCGTGTGCCTCGACTATCGAGAGCACAATTAGGTGTCTTTGAGAGAGATGGGCATTGTTAAAAACAAGGCTCTAAGGCAAAACTAGGGTTCAAAGACTATTCCCCCTCCACATGCAAATTGCACGCCGAAACCCTTTCCCACCGTAACCCAGCTTTAATCTTCAAGGAGAAAAGAGAACAGAGCTTTTACACCCAGGTGCCAATGAGCCAGAGAGGCCATTTGGCTTTCAGACATAGCACAGGAACAAAGACAGATAACACTTCAGAGAGCAGAGCAGCAAGGTGACCTGGGAAGCAGAATTCAGGGGGGGGGAGGCTATGCAGTTCCCAGAAAACCAAAAGTACAAGGCCCTGGAAAGAGCAGCCATGTGAACCACTAGCATCAAGTACAAACACTTTGAGGGGGCTACACAACAGGTACAGGTGTGTGGAAACACCAGGCATAGGTTGGCCATCAATTTCCTGCTGGTTCAATAGCTGGGCTAGGCCAGGGTGGAAGAGCCACGAATGCTACATCTGCCCAATGTGAGCCACAACGTCACGTATTTCCTGCACAACCTCCAGGTTCCTGGCTTTTCTCAGGTTCGGTTTTTGTTCCGTTTTTGTTTTTCACCTGGCCCAAATTGCACACGAATTATGAACGAAACGGCTTACAAGCTTAACTAGAGGAACGGCTGACCCTTCTGGTGAGACCCTCTAAAGACCGATCTTTTGGTCTGATTTTCTCTCAGCCAGTTCACATCTCAAGGCAGGCAGCTCCAGCCCCGCTCCACAAACCCACTTGTGATTTCCTCCTTTTGCTGTCACCGCCCTCCAGCAATCCCGATTGGCTCCGGCCCGCAGTTCAGGTGTTCAGGCAGAGACGCCGGCCAAGATGCTTGGCTTGTGCCCAGCTAAGCCTGCATAGAGACGGCCCTCTAATCTCTCTCATCTGCCGCAGGGCCCTGTTCCAAGCCGGGCCTTCCGACACCAGGCTCCCTCTCCAATCCTGTTGGCTGTCATTTGAGCATTGCCTGAAACGTGGTCCGCTCCTTTGGCACCCCCAAAACCGCAGAGCCTACCGGAGATGTGACGTATTGCCTGGGGAGGGGGAAGAGAGCGATGGCTTTCTTCTTCGGCTGACCCAAACGCCCCTGTTTCCTCCCAAGCAAAGGCGGGAGATAGTGATGAGCAGGGAGAGGTTATCCGTCAAAGCACGGCCAGCCCCACCACGCACAATTAGCACCATCTGTATACCAATTAAACGGAAAAGTTTGCAGAAGAATATATAGCAAAATGTGGGATCGGCTTTGCCAGCGAGCAGACTCAGTCCCCACTTCTTGCTTCGTTTCTGTATCTACACAGCAGGAAAGAGGGTGATGTCCATCCGCAATCAGTGTCATGAGCATCCTTCTCCTGTCCCCTTTTCTTTTGTGGCCACCCAAACCCAGCAAGCGTTGGAAGACCAGAAGGGGTACCTTGTCCAGAAGAACACAAAGCCCTGCAGAGCTGGTCGGGGGGCTGGCAGATGTCTGTCACAACCAAGTTTGGCCGCATCTGCTTGGGGCTTCATTCGGCTGCCGCGTCCGCCCCGCCCGGGTCTCCCCCGCCATGTCGCTTGATGGAGCGTTTAATGGTCCACGGCTGCAGCAAAAGCCGTCCCCGCCATCTCTGATAGAAATTGATTTTGGGCTTCGGCAGCTGGGCTGACTTTCCAATAAGCTCCCGAAGAAAAGCGAACCTGGCGTATTGGCGAGGCCTCGGCGAATGCGTTTGAACAGTTGGTGCGTCCTCTTAGGGGACAAAAGGCACGTTCTGTTCAGTTGGACACGTCGACTCGCGGAGATGGCTTTTTGGGAATGTGTCGGACGATAACAATTGGGAAAGTTTACAAAGCGAGCAGCAGCCTCTGGACTCCCTTGCCGGCTCCAGCTGTCCCTCGTCCAGTTAGCCATCGTGCAGCTCCAGCTGTCCCCTGCTCGGTCACCCTTCAAGGCCAAAGGCCATGGGACACGATCCCAAGTGACATGGGAAGGCTTTCCCCGTCAGAATCGCCATGCCCCGTTGCTTTAATCAAGACGCCTGCCGGAAGCTGCCCCCGAGCTTCATTTCCAACGACCTTAAGCAAGTCATTTTGACAAGTCTGTGCAAACAGAGAAAGCAGACAAGCTGCTTTCCAGGAATCACCCGTCCTCTCCCCACAACGGGCACGGTGTGAGGTAGATGAGGCCGACAGAGCTCTAAGAGGACTGCTCTGTGTGAACAGCACTATCAGGACTGTGACTCGTCCAAGGTCACCCAGCTGGGTGCAGGTGGAGGAGGAGGGGGGAATACAACCCAGTTCTCCAGATGAGACTCCGTAGCTCTAGGGGAGGGTGAGCTTTAGGGAGGGGCAGAACCTCAGCGCATCAGAGTGCTCCAGGGAGATGAAACAGTTCTCATAGCTCGGCTCTTTTAAGGGACGAGATGCGAAACACATTTCACAGTGGATTATCGCCCAGAAGGCCTTCTCCGATTCATCACAGAGCTAGTCGTTTCCCGGATAATGTTCTGCATCGGACTGGACGGACGGACGGGGGGGGGGGGGACGTGCCATAAAAACTCAGCTGGAAAACACTAAAAGCAGGAAATTGCATTGAGTTGCCTTCAAATAAATAAGTAATTTAGGACACACTAACGGTCTTTTGCGGTCCCCCCCCCCCCAATTAAAAAAAAATCAGAATAACAAACTCAACCCCTCTATTTTTCTTTTGCTTTCTTTTTTTAAAAATAATTACGCAGGCTATCAAATCGCATACCGCTTGGCGAGCAGCAGCCCCAACAAGTTCACCACGGTGGAAGTTGGCTCCACGGTCAGGCAGTTTATGGCCACGGACCTGCTCCCCGAGTCGGCGTACATCTTCCGAGCTTCGGCCAAGACCCGCCAGGGCTGGGGCGAGCCCTTAGAAGCCACGGTCATCACCACAGAAAAAAGAGGTAATCGCCACAACTGGGATGGGGTCCCGGCTCTGTTCGGGCCACCAGTGTGCCTGCAATGCAGGAGAAGTATCATGCCGTGAAGGGTGAGACATTTAAAGAGGCACACAAGTTATCGATTCAGTTCAAGTTGTCAGTTCAAGAGACTAAATGACCAGACTCGGAACTCTTTGATGCACTAGGGGGGGGGGCGGGTGCCAGGGCACGGGAAAACATCGTCTCCGTCCCCGATAAAGCCAATTAAAACAAGGCAGTGCGGGGGATACTGCTGGGCGCGTAATAAGCTGCATCACACAATTTCCTTTGCTTGCCGCAATAACAATTGGCTCTATTATTGCTAAGCTGGTCGGGGTGCTTTGAATACAAGAGCCATTATCCGAAACCCAACTTTCTTCCTGGTGCGTGGCCACGTGCGCTGCCCGAATCGTAATCAGAGAGACTGAGAGAAAGAAAAGGAGTTAAGAGCCAATGAGTCGCATTGTACCGAAGGTGCCACGGAAATCCCACATTGCCCTACGTTGTGGTTGGTTGGCGCCCCAGGCCTACAGATCTGTGTTTGGCTGCTTGCCCACAAAAGGACAAAGTTCAAGACCAACAACATTTTATTCTGGGCCTAAGCGCTCGTGCGCATGCACACTTCTTCAGATCCGATGAAACAAAATTTCCTCAATTAGCCTCACTGCTAGCGAAGGAGTGCTAGGTCAGCTCCCCTGTTAATCACCCCAAGTTGGAGAACTTTAATTGGGGGCATTCAGAAGTGGAATGTTTCTGATTTTAAATTTGTATGTATTTTAAAAGTTGTGAGCTGCCCAGAGCAATATGGAAGGGTGGGTTTAAAAAATCCAATTATTATTGTTATTATATTGGGGGTGGGGGAGTAATTGTCAGGAGGGGCTAGTTGCATATGTGTGATTCTAGCTGAGATAGGGCTAAGGCAGACAAGACCTGCAAATTAGCATTCAGATGCAAGTCAGTGGCAGAACATTCGCATACAGATCGGTTGAGAATGTGAGAATGAAGTCTGAGGCCAGTGGCCCCTTGAAGAACCACAAATTCTAATATTTGGGAAGATGTGAGAACTGAGCGACTTAGCAAGTGTAGTGAGATAAGAAGCTGATATCTCTGTTAAGGTCTGGAGAGTTTTTCTCCACATCGGAGCCAATAGCAATTCAGGGAGGGGGTTTCTAGCAAGACAACAGGAAGGAAGAGTTCGCCTGTCCCCCACCACCAAGGCTGAGGTCCAAAGGACAGGGGCTTCCGCCAATACATCAGGACAGTCCAATCTTGCGCAGCATGTGGTTTTGGCCTCGAACCATTTCATGCATCAGCCTACCTGGGGCAAAGGCTCTCTGCTGAATCAAGAGGTCTGGTATGTTTTTTCCTTTTGCATTTAAATCATTGCTCCTTGGGTCTGCCTAAGCGCCGCAGAACCTGAACAGAAGTGGCTCTCTCCTCGCAGCGGGGAAGGTTGTGTGGCCGCCACGAAAGACCTTTAAAATCACCGGGGTGAAGCAGGCTGAAAATTTGTGATGAGTGGCCGGCGGGCAGGGGTGGGGGGAGAAACCCAAAGAGCTCCCTGCCACTTGTTTAAGGTACGTCCATCCAAAGGAAGCATTGCGTTCCCCCCACCACCACCCCCCGGACATCAACAAGCCCTCGCTCCCTCCGGCGGAATAACCCCCAGCGCTTTAGAACTGACCTCTGCATCATCTCGCACGTCAGGCGCTGAAGGCTGTCCAAGGCTAATGGCTTGCAATTCTTTTGGCACTGTCAAGCAACGGCCCGCAGACTGCCCCTGAGACGCCGAGCCATGAAAGCGAATGTTTTCGGAGCGACTGGGGATTGCAAGGAAGGGGGAGGGGGAAGGAACACAAGCTGCCCTTCGTGCAAAGCTGTCGGGAGACGCGGTGGCGGGCGGTGCGCATTTGCCGACACAGGTCCTGATGGAGTTTAGCCGCATGGGCTCCTCCTAAGCAGGTCACTGGGGTGCTCGCTGATCAATGCCCGCTTGATTGCATGGCACCCCTTTGAAATTCCGATCGATAGCCTCCATGATAAACAATTAAACAATTATTCCTCAGTCTGTTGAGGTTGGCGAATCGATGGGCCCCTGGAATGGGCATGAGAGGGGGAGACCTCCTTTGGGGTGGGTGAACTTCTGGCTGCCCCACAGAGGTCCCGCCACTGGATGTGGAGTTGGCTACTTTCACCCTGCAAATCTGAGATGGAGGGGAGAGGCAGGCTTCTTTGCTGTCCTTCAGGGGCGCGCACCAAGGATGTGAAAGCACAGCGCATGATGTCCGCTGAGCCAACAGGTGCAAGTATATGAGTGCATGAGCACTCAATTGAACAAGTCGATGGGCATCATCAGACACGAAAGGATCGTAATGCTGTCATACTTGTGATCCACATCTAGATTGCTTTCTCGCACTCTTCTGTGCATGAGCAGCAGGGGGGGGGAGTCATGGTGGAACTGAACATTAATGCAAACGGTGCTTGCCCAGTGTTCAGTACCAAATATGGGAGGGGAGCATCGGAGTGAAACTAGAGCAAGGGAAGAGTTCTTCTAAAATATTGGCTCAGTGCTCAAAAGTGGTCTAACCATTCTGAGCTCCGGCTCCTGGGGAGAAATTCAGATGGGATGAATTCCGACAGCATCCCTACTGTGGAGATTTTTCTGTCTCGCTCAGCCCTGTTATTTTCTCTTACACCTTAGTCCCTCCCCTGTTCTTAGCTGGGTTCCCCTGCTGTGAACGGATGGCAAGATTCCTGTTCTTCAAACCTTTGGCACCCTTGTGTGCGGCAAGACCCGTGTTTTTTTGCTTCATTTCCCCCCCCCTTCTATTTCTTTATGCTTCCCCGGCCAAAAAATAGTTCCAAAAGGGGACAGAATATGCTATAAGAAGAATCAACTCCATGAAGTCCAGTGTACCCATGTGCTTTGTAGAAAGCGATTCCTCTCGACTTGGAGTTCCGCTCTCTGAAAGTCCAGAGCCAGGCATTCCACCTCACCCTTTGGCTTGCATCCCTCCCTCCCCCATCCTCTCCATGCCATCTCCCCCCCCCTCCTCACTTTCCTTCTCCGACTCACATATCATTGACAAATTGAAGTTGACCTCCGATGCTTGCAAAACACACATGGGGAATTTGGCAAGATCGTGGTGCCAGGTGCTTTTGCTTGGCAGAGATAATGGGGAATAGAAGATGGGACAACATCCCGCACACGTTCCGTCTGTGCAGTCTGGAAATGGCTGCAGTTTACACATGCTACAGCTCCTGTTGGAGGGCTGGGGCTCTTGCTAGCGAGGGATGTCCTGCAAGTATTTGATCACTGCTGTGACCTTGCTTCGAACGTCGAGGGAAGAAAGGGTTGTTCCAGGTGTGGACGGAGGCAGCCTGCTTCGGCGAGGGTACCATGCTGTATCAGGGGCTTATCCCCTCTCTCTGTCTCGAGGCCCGCCAGCTTGAATTCCCCGGAAAAGTAACGAGGGCTTGACGTTTCCTTTCAGAACGGCCAGAACCTCCCAGAGAACTGAGAGTCCCCCAGTCGGAAGTGACGTCCCGCAGCTTGCAGCTCCACTGGCGCCCAGGAAGCGATGGTTCTTCTCCGATCCGATACTTCACGGTGCAGATCAAGGAGCTGCCAGACGGTGACTGGCAGACGTATTCCTCTTCCGTCAGCCACGAAGCTACATCCTGTTTAATTGACAGGTATCACACAGAGATTTCATGGCGAGCATGTCTGGACAACCACGAGCACCCGCTGGTCTCAAAGCACCAGCGGTCTTTCTGTCATTTAAGGGAGCGGGACGGTGACACGATCTTGAGCTCTTTTCAAGGTTTTCATCAGGTAGCCGTGTTGGTCTGCAGCAGACCAGCTGACTTTGAGTCTAGTAGGACCTTGGAGACCTCCCAGATTTTTTTGGAGCAGAAGCTTTTGAGAGTCAAAACCCTCTTCACCAGATACAAGTTTGAATGGAGAGCCGTGAGTCACAAGGTGGAGATGGGTGTTGTGGAGAAGGAATTTGGGGTGCAGAGGTTACAATATACATTGTTATCAGCTTGATTAGAGCACAAGGGTGATGCTTGGGGAAGAAAATTAGAAAATTCCCCCCTCCCCGTTCTAATCAAGGTGATTCTAATGCTCGTTTTATCCCCTATATCCTGAGTTCGTTCTTTGCAGAACCCCTCAAATGTTCAGTGTAAGGTATAAGAGATCTCCATTGTTACTTGTCTCCGATGAAGGGAGTTTTGACAATAAAACCCCCCAAATCTTGTTGGTCTCTAAGGTGCAAATGGACTTGAATCCAACAGTTCTCCTGTGGTCCAACACAGCGACCCTCTGAAACTGTTTTGGGATGGAGTTCTGAACACCATCCTTCCATCTCAGTTATCCCCCACTGGCTTACGTGACGTGAAGAGGGGGCAAAACTTTAACCCCTGGCAAATTCTTTTCTGTTTCTCACATGGGTAACTGGCAAGCCTCCCTCTATCTTGGCCAGCCCTGTGACTCTGCAGAGCTCTGGGGGGGAAATCCCCAACCAGTCGCGGAGTTTGTTGCAGTGGTCGTTTCTGGGAAACTCATTCCGGTCTGTGCTTAGAGATTCTGTCTTCCAGAATGCCCTTATCTTGTTTTCAGATGAAATGAGGCCAGTTTTATCTGCATTGCCGTAATGAGGAACAGAGAGATCGCATCGCGCCATTTTAAGCTGTGTCACCCGGACTCGGTCAGACTGCTCTGGCATTAAAATTGGAGTCGTGGACACTGCTGAAGCCGCCAAATACCTGCGAGTAGCCCTGCAGGTGGTCGTTTGGTTGCCTCGTTGCCCTGCCAAAATCAACAGGGTCCTTTCGAAATGCTTTTGGCAGGCTTGCAAAGCAGAGAGGGCGGCACGGTGGAGCTCGTTTTCTGTGGTGCCCAAACCATAATAAGACCATTTGCCTGATGACAGCAGTTTTTACGAGCACAGTGGACCTCAGGATTGGGTTCAGTCAATCCAGATCAAGACTATGGATCTTGGATTACCTTGAAAATGTAAAAATGCAAGCTCACACAGGCTTAGTTTGCCTTGGGACCATGCGGCTAAGGAATTTGTTAACCCTTCAACCTCCATTCTGTATGTTATTCTATACTCACTCTTTCCCTCCAGCTTAAAGGGGGGAAAGATGGGTCCTTGAAAAACTAATGATAGAACAGGGGAGGTGGGCTTTGAATGGCTAGCTCAAGATGGAAGGGTTAAACCTCCTCTCCCTTTCCTGCACAACCCCCAGGCAAATGGAGGCTGCACAGACATGAAGTTTGCGTTTCATGGGTGGCGTGCACAATCCAAGTCTCTTTTCTTTGAGCCCTAGTTCTCCAGTTTAAATACTTTCCCATGCCCTTGGGTGAGGACTTTCATGAGTCCTATCAAAGCTACATCCTCCCTGCCCCATAGATATTCTATTCCCCTGTCCTTCTGATTGGCTTTGCTCTTCCCCGGCCTATCCAGAGGAAAGGAAGAATGTAGGAGGCACAGCCATGCTCCAGTCGTAATTCCCTCCATCGCCGTGGCCTCCATTAATGACTGCCTAGTCCCAAGAACCGAGAAAAGAACAGATTGCCCCTCCTCCACCCCCCCCCCACTGCCCAGAGAGCATTTCTCCTGTGGGGATGTCTCAAAGCAATGTAATGCACTGCCCATCACGCAGCATTTTTATCCCACAGCGTTTAATCATCCGCTCTTCCTGGTAGCTTTATCGGCCTCGCCGGTCGGCCCGGCATATCAGAGGCCCTGCAACGCCTCTAACCGATTAATTAGCTAAGCTTATTACGGGCAACTCTGAACTCCCGCGGACCTTGTTAGTGGCTCAAAAGGGAGCCCCCCGCTGGCTACGCTGGAAGCTTGTGCTGAAGCCACCCCAGCTGGAAGCAGGTCTTTGCATATCTTAAAGTCACTGAGTACACAGAAAGCCTGCAGGGAATCCCCTGTCACTGTCTGCATTAAATAAGCCAAGCAACGCTATTTGCTGGGATGCAGCAGCGCTGGAAAATAGCACTCCCGCTGCATTGTCTAGTAGATTAACCGAGAGACTTGGGGCTGCAGTGCCCAAGCCCTCGGCCCCACCAGCTTTCTACGTGTCTTGGAAGAATCTCTAGATCGCTCCCGGGCCCAGTTCCGCAGAAGGGTTAGTGGGCCTGTCTAAGGCAGGGGAAAGCTGGATTCCAATCCCCAGTCCACCCTGGACTTCGCCCCAGTAGCACATGTTTTCTGTTTATCTGGACTCATAGGGTCCAGCTAAATGTGGGGTCCCAAGGGAGACCAGCCGAGGAATAGGGCAGAGCAAGTCAGATCCTCAGGGGGGGAAAGCCTGGTCAGGCCAGTTTGCTGGTCCCCATTGCATTTCCTGCAATAGATTTTGCTTGGTTCTTTCTCAGCCCCAGAAAAACAATAGGATGGGACACTCCAAAAGAGAGCACCCTGAACTTCATGGGTAGATAGACAGATGGATAAATAGCTCAGCAGGAGTTCATCCATTGATCTTTAGGGGTTTCTCCTCCTTTAAGTTTCTCTGTTACTCTTCAGAAGTGGCCAGGGGCTCTCCAGATGTCCATGGACAGCAACTCCCCTGAGTTCATGGACATCTGGAGAACCACAGTTGGTGCACCCCTTTTCTAGATGGTCTCATAAGCCCTGGATGTCAATTACTCTGCATTGTAGTTTACCCACAAAACAGAATTTGTGTCTGAGCATGAGACGGAGAGGACCTTCAAAATGCTTGTCTTTTGCCAGCTCGATGTGCCTTCCAGCTAAAGGGAAGCCATTTTGGATGTGTCTTCTCATGTGCTGTTCACCTCACTGTTGTTGTTTTTTACAGATTGAACCCGTTTACCTCCTACAAGCTGCGCCTGAAAGCAACCAACGATATCGGAGACAGCCACTTTGGTGCAGAGACGGAAGCTGTGACAACGCTGCAAGATGGTAAGAGAAGGCAAGCTGATTTGGCCAAAAATTGAGCCAAACCTGTGGTTCCGGGTAATGCGGGCATTGTTGTTGTTCTGTTAACAGGCACAAGTCCTACCATACATTCCAGTAATGAGCCTAGCCTTCTAGTGGATTGTCTTCCTGGTTCGGTGCTAACGAACCGTTCTCTTTCCTGAAACTGAATAATTTATCGAGGAGCATTAAAAATGCATGTGGAATTGAGCATCGGTTTGGAGACCCTTCTGCAATTGTTATCACTCCTGATCCACTTTGAGGCTGCAGTTGTGTTAAATGGCTGAATGAAACAGCAAGAGAGAGAAAAAATAAATCCTGGGAATGTTCGGGAGCCACAGATACATTAGCCTGATGGTGGCTTGCATTGCAAAAAAGGAACTTACAATTGCGTGCGATTCTTCTAGGCAGGGCAAGGGATTTCAGAGCAGTGCAATTGCTCTGTCTTGACTGTAGTGTGCTATAGGGGTGTCAGCTCTGAGGGACACAGCCATGCCTGAAAGGGGCAGAAGTCCAGCAGTTGTCCCTAAACAGTCAGTTTAGTGCTGCAACGTTCGGAAGGATTCCTGCTGAAGATGATCCATTAGGCCGGGATTCAAAATTCTGTGCTGCTCGAAGCGTGCCACACCCATCTGGCAAATTCGATCTGTTGGGACTTTCGAAAGCGCTTTGTTGCGGTGCATGGAAAGGGGGAGGTGGGTGTCTTTTCTTTGGGAGGAGAAATCCCTCTGGAGGCGTACAGGTTCTCCGGAGCCCCAGCAGTCAGCGTGTGAATCCCCAGCCTTATCTTCAAGGTGCCAGCAGGCCGCCTTGTCCCCCTTTCTCGCAGCGGCAGTAGCAGCAGACGTAAACCTGCCAGTGTTCTGCGACTTGTTTCCATTAATTCTTAATTATTCCCCTGTTCCCCAGTTGACACACTTTGGGCTGAATTTTAGGGGGCGAGGAAAACCCAGCACCCCCGTCTGGCCTCCCTACAACAAGAGCGATTAACTGGAAACGTTTTCTCACCTCCTCGGCAAACTCCAAGGATTTATTTTGCTGAACAAACCTGGAGCCGCCAGTCGAGCGTTTTAGTGTGGCGAGCTGGGAGCTCCTGATAAGCGACTTTGGCTTTGTCCTGACACATCCTGTGAGTTTGCTGCACAGGTAGGCGAGAGGCTGAGGACAGGCTTAGGCAGCAGGGCTTCTTCCGGAGAGGGAGGCTCTCGCCTGTTCCATTTGCCGGTAGGAGGCAGAGCTACATCCTGACAATGGCACAGGGGAGAGCAAGGAGTTTTAACTGAAAGAATGTATTTTATGCTTGTTTCCTCACTCTGCATATTTTTTGGGGGGGTTCTCTTCCAGTTCCGAGTGAAGCTCCAAACTCTGTGTCGGTGACCCCCCACACGACATCCTCCGTCCTTGTCCAGTGGCAGGTGAGTGAAGATCGAAAAGATCAGAGGACCCCAGCAGACACTGCTGTCAGTCGTGCAAGAGGCCGAGAACTGGGTAATGGGTTTTCCCTTCCAGGCCTGGCCAATCCAGGGCTTCATGAAAGGGGCAGACAAAACAGTGCGATCAGTTTGTTTCGCGCATTCTGTTGTTTTGCTGCCTCGGGCTGTTCAAAGTTCAATATCTTGCTGAGAATTCTGGTGGCTTTCGTTGGGATGCAACTTTTGCTCATCTTATGCGTGCTTGATAGCTGATGACCTATAAAGATTGTTTCATAGGCCAGCCATGTTGCTTGCCATCCTTTTAAATGGCTTCTCTAAGCTGAGAGTTCACTCCAAAGGCCTTTAAAGGGACTGAGAGGAGAGACCTTTAAATGCACTTTAACAGCAGCTATCCAGCAGTCCTGAAAAATCCTGGGAGGGAAATGGGGGGCGGGTGGGTTTGAGGCTTGGCCATTTCAGATAGCTGAATAAATGCTGGCTATTTTTTCTGGGTGAAAAAATATCCCGGAAAAAAACAATAAAGTATTGGTTTGCAGTTTCGGCAATAGCGCTCTCAGTTACAACATAGTGAATAAACGTGAGGCACATTGACTTTTTAGCCGGAGGAGTCATGCATGGGTATCAATCAGCGACCTGCCCTGGGGGGGAGCGATTGAAGCATGCACTGAGGACAATGAAATGGAGCATGACGGAGTAAAGGTTGATCCTGTTGATAGATACGGGGTGGATAATGAATGAGAACTAGGTGGTAGTTTAGATAATTGGACACTTTTCATTTCATGGAAACTTAACAGGAGAGTTGTAACCAAGCTGCTTCGGGGGAGTCGAAGTCAATTACGTGTCATTAGCATGCTTATGTTATTTGGGTGCTCGGTGATTTAGCTACGCTGTCGTTTTCAAATTAAAAAAAAAACGGTAAAGCACACGCTTTAGCTAAATGCCATGAAAATGCAGGCGGAATGGAAAGTATTGCGGGAGACCTCACACAAGACAAAGCCTGAACATTTTGCACAAAGTAACGTCAGGCGCGGATCCTGCTGGATCCATGGCTTTAAACCCACTCTGGAAGGAAAGGAGACGTCCCCAAGGAAGCCCAATGGATGTCAAAGTCCCTTGCTGAACGCTGATGCTTTTGCTCCTTGGAGAGCTGAGAATGTCTTCAATTTGCACAGTGCAAACAAACTGGCATTATTACTTCACGAAACCTCCCTCACCATAGAGTCACCTACCTCTGCTGATCCTGCGGGCCTTTCTCCGAGATGGGTAGAAAATCCAAAATAATCTGTGGCATCGAGAGCCAAGTTTTGTCCCTGAATGACAGACAAGGACAGGATGCCCTGACCTTTGGACGGGGTACCTTTCCCCAAAGAAGCAGTGTGATTGCCAGGATGGAAAGAGCACCCCTGGCCGTTTATCTCTCCACTTTCCACCAGGTACCTTAATGGCTTCTGATTCCAGTGTAAGATTTGGGCTCTAGAGAGAAAATCCCATCCTCTAATGGGAGCATTATATGAATCAGGAGGCTTTCTTGAGAGAGAAGGAGGAGAGCCGTTTGGAGAGATCTTTGCGGAACTCTCATCATCAGGAGCTTAGTTATTGGGTGACCCTGAATAGACAGAGGTGTTGGGGGGGGGGGAGAGAGAGCCTCAGACCCTTCTCCCTTCCCTCGCGTGCACAAACTCTGGAATGGAAAAGACAAGCCAAAGGGAGCGTGTTTTCTTCCCTTCTCCTAGCTGTCTATGGAAGGGAGTCTCAACATGGGTGAAATCAAGTTGGAAGGGAGAAAGGTGAACCCCTTCCATCTTCCCCCATATCATAACATCTGTTGGGCCTCCTTCTCTTCTCTTCTCTTCTCTTCTCTTCTCTTCTCTTCTCTTCTCTTCTCTTCTCTTCTCTTCTCTTCTCTTCTCTTCTCTTCTCTTCTCTTCTCTTCTCTTCTCTTCTCTTCTCTTCTCTTCTCTTCTCTTCCTTCCTTCCTTCCTTTATAGCCCCCTCCCATCCTCACAGGGACTCAAAGGGGATCATACACAGAGTTTGCCAGCATACTCCACAAAACATGACATTCCATAACCAAGACATTAGGATTTTAGAAGTCTGGAACCACCAGGAAGAGCGGAAGCATAGTTAGAAGTGCTCACATGGTACATGAAGTGGAACAGAAATAACGTAACAGGACCCTCACGTACAACAAGCTATATGCTGCAGCCTCTAATCATTTCCCCAAGGACGTTTCTGAGCCATTTGGGGCAGGGCAACTCTCTTATCTGCACAGCAAAGCCTTCTTGAATAGTTCCACTTGGCATAGTTGGTGGAAGGGCAGGAGAGCGGAAGCATTCCTCTCTTTTCAGGCAGCCCATCCCACAGGCCCGCAATGGAGAAAGTCCCTCTCTGGGCAGTTGCTGATTTTGCCCACTTTAAGGTGGGCGCTTTGACTGGGGCCCGACCCTGATACCATTTCTCTCTAAAACCCACAAGGGAAGATCCATTTGCCAGTCTCCCCGCCTCGCATCTATTTTCCTGCCCTAAAACTGAACATTAATGGCACTGAATGTGTCTTCCCCTGCCGTGCCCCCCCCCAGTGTAGCTTCTGATCAAGATAATGCTCTGTAAACAGCCCCTGTGCTTATTCAAATCCCTAATTAACCAAATGTTTTTGACGTTCCCTCCGGCTGTTCAGAAATCTGACCCGAGGCCAATGTGGCGG
Source organism: Paroedura picta (assembly GCF_049243985.1). NCBI lineage: Eukaryota > Metazoa > Chordata > Lepidosauria > Squamata > Gekkonidae > Paroedura > Paroedura picta. Next base: position 21,766,589 of record NC_135385.1, read on the forward strand.
CGCTGCGTCCAAATGCTTGCGTTTGGTGGGATTATCTGGAACCTGGAGAGCTTTACAAAAGCCATCATGATAAGACGTTTCAGAAATAAGTGGTCATGTGAAGCGGAGGGACTTTTCTCGGTTTAGCTCCTGAAGAGTGGCGGGGGCTCTGAAGAAGCTGGGCCTTTTAATTTCAGGGGCAGTGATGTATTGATTCAGGGGATTTCTGAGCAGACCTTTCCCCCTCACGTGGTCTCCGAGGGGGAGTTGCAAAGACAAATGGAGACAACGGTCTAGAAAACACAACCGTGAAATCAAAATGCTTAAGCAGTGTGTGTGTGTGGGGGGGGGGGTTCGCCCACAGTCCAACCCCCTGCTCCATGCAAGATCCGCCTCAAGCATCCATGGTAAGTACCTGTCCAGGTGCTACTTGAAGACTGCCAGTGAGGGGGAGCTCCCCACCTCCTTAGAACTATTCTGACTGTGGATATTTCCCCCCTGATATCTAGCTGGTGCCGTTCTCCATGTAGTTCAAGCTCATTTCTGCGGGTCCAGTCCTCTGCTGCCAACAGGAAGTGCTCCCTGCCCTCCTTTAAAGAGAAAGAGAGCCATCCAATCCCCTCCCAGCCTCCTCTTCTCCAGGCTGAACATTCCCAAGTCTTGAATTGCTGAGTGCAGCCACGGGGACAACCAGCTTCTTGTAAAAAACCAAAAACCACACGGTCATAAAACTATTTCAGTGGTGGATGCAAACGCTGATCATGAGCTGATGTCAGTGTTGACAGTGTGGACACACCCTGTCTAACTCTGCTTCTCTTCAAATGGGTGTGTCTTGCAGCCTCCGAAGGCCGAGAGCCTGAACGGTCTCCTGTTGGGCTACCGCATCTATTACCGGGAGTTGGAATATGAAAGCTCAGGCCAGGAGTCCAAGGCAATCAAAAGCCCTTCGTCTTTGCGAGCAGAGCTGACACGTGAGTAGCCAGTGGGGCCTTCTTTGGGATGCGATGCCGTCATTTACTGCCCTCTTGTTATTCGGGGGCATAGGCTTTCAGGAAGGGGAGCCAGAACTGTGATGTGACATTTGCATTAAAAAGGGCAGACGCTAAAAATGGATAATCGCAAACCGAGAAGGGCAGATGTATTAGCCCCTTACTAAAGGAAAGATAAATATAAGGCACTCCTCATGGGTCATCCTCTTATGATCCACCACATCCTCCGTTTCCTGCTCGTTCTCCCTTCTACCCCATGGGTGGCACTGGCCGAACTCAGAAGGGAGAGAAGAGTGCCGAGGTCACAAAGAAGCCTCTTCCCCACTGCGAAATCTGTCAAGGGCCCAAAGATGTGGGTTTCCAGCCATGCACCAAATGGTCAAGTGGTATCCACCAAACCGGTTCAAGGTCCTTGGTCGCCCTGAGCAATGTACCCCCATCGCCGCCTTCCACGTTGCCACCAGACTGGTCTCACCCAAGCAGGAGGCAGTGGCCGTCACTTCTGGTGAGCCAGGTCCCTCATCAGCTCACTCTTTGGTGAGCCGTCCTAGGCCCGTTACACATATGTTGGATAACACACTTTCAGTGTGCTTTTGTGGTTGGATTTTCCTGTGCAGAACAGGATAATCTGCGTCTAAAGTGCATTGAAAGTGCATTATCTAATTTGTGCATAACGGGCCCAACTCACTCATTGCGGTGGCTTGACCAGAGAAGCAGCCCTGGTGATCAGTGGATTGCATCCAAAGTGTCTGTATCGGTTTCAGTTCCCAAGAGTGCTGTTCCTATTACAAACCTCCCCACTGCTATCACATTTCAACAGTTGGGGAGTAGAGCACATGCTTGGCATGCAGAAGATGCCGGGTTCAATGCCTGGTGATTTAGAGGACCCCAAAGAGCAATTCAAGTCTGAGCAGATATTACTGACTTGCTGGACCAATGGTCTGATTCAATGTGTGTTCATGGGAGGCTCAATAAAGTTTTGGGGAGGGGGCGTAGCTTAATGGTGGAGCATCTGCTTGTCATGCAGAAGGACCCACATTTAATCCCTGCCATCTCCAGCTAAAAGGACCAGGTGGGTGAGTGACGTGAAAGAGCCCACCCCAGGACCCCATAGAGTCACTACCCTTGATGGACCAAGGCAGCTTCACCAAATCCCCATGGAGCAGACCCCTTATGCTTGCTTATTGGACAACTCTAAAGGCATTTCCCCTTCTGATATACTGCCTGGTTGTGCAGTTCTTCAGGTGGAGAGGAGGCCAAACGAGCCCTTGTGACTGATGATCTTTGGCCGCGATGTGGCTTTTATCTTGAAAGCGATGTGGCTTTTATTGACTGTCAGTGCACAATGCTCCAGCAGAAAGCTGCACACCCCGCATCACTTCCCACTGCCTGTGCTGCATATCCTTTGCGATAACTATTTCCCTGCATTCTTAAACAACTTTCTGCTTTGCTTACCCTGAATAGCCCAAAGCAGCTTCAAGACCGTGAACAGCAGCTCTGCATTAACGACATATGAATTAACACGTAAGTACGCGTGCCGGGTGTCGATCGTTGAATATGCTTTTCTTTTTTGCCTCCCCTGAAAACGCACAAGAACAAAGTTTAATCAATGATTCTGTTGCCCCCAAGTGCCTTCCCCTGGACCCCCCCCCCTCCCCAGAGAGCATTACAATCAAGCAGTCAAAATCAGTTCAGGGTCCCCAGTCCTAAAGAGATAAAATTGGCCTCAACCATAGCTAGGGATTTGGGGGCTCTACCTGCAGAGATCAGGGCCCTCTGGGGTGTTAAGCAGTTCTGGGGGGCAGAGTTGTTCTGCCAGGCTTATGGCAGAGGCCAGGAATAAGCATTGATACTGGACTCCCTGCTGAGGAACCCGCCCACCAACATCGGGCCCCTCCAAGCTCTGGCCAACCTTAGAAAGGTGTGAATTATTATTAGGAGGAGGCGATTCATGCTTTTTAATGCCTTTATTGATTTGTATGTTTTTAAAGTCAGCTGTTGCCCTCCCTGAACTGTCCAGGGAAAGCAGGATAGAAATAAAAATGTATTATTATTATTAGCTTAAATTGCTTCTCAGTACCTCAAAAACCTGTGGCAGAACAGATTTTCTTATGAGAGAGAGAGAGAGAGATGTACCTGATGGAGCCATGTTGACTCATCCCAATCAGTATGCCTGTGGATTTCCCCGATTTCTCTTCCTGAGGCCATCCAAGGGTTTTGTTTCACTATGTAGTTTTCCTTTGTCTGAAAGCAGTGGGCTAAATTAGATCTGCCAAGTTCCTTTGACAAGGAAGGAAACACAACTCAGCACTGAAACAGGCCAACTATTGTCTGCCAAGTCTGTGTCCTGCGAAGCTAAGCTTCGCCCTGGGAGTCAGGTCGAGAAGATCCGACCCACGCAGACTTCACGCGCAGGCCTGCCGAGGGGATTTGACCATGCTCAATGGCAGCTTTTCTTCTTTTGTTTCCCAAACAAATCCTGCGACGTGTAGATCAGGGAGGGGGGATCTCTTGGAAGAAGGAGTGCTCCATAGGAAGGCCTCAACCCTCCATGATCAGTGCTTGATTTCTGTCATGCTTTTTGGCCACCTTGATCTAGAGTTTTGGTGTATGAGTGGAGAGTAGGGTGTTAAGAGCTGCCAGGCATCCCTTTAGCTCTGGCCTCTGCCCTTTTTTGTTCCTGGGGGAGACATTGAAGATGAGGCCACCCACAAAATTCCTGTTCTGCTTGTCTCACTCATGCTTGAACTGGACCCTCCAATGGCAGAGGAGAAGCTCTGGGTTACCAGGAACCTCAAGTATAGTGGAGTGCGCAGGGAGACCTTCCTCTCTTGTTAGGCTGAAATGGCTGCCAGCCATTTTATCTTTCAGTTTCACTTCCCCCTACTTGGAAGTGGGGAGGAGCAAAACTTACCAGTGAAATGGCTGCTACTTCAAGGGTTGCTCTGAACTGAATTGGAATTCTTAGATTCGCACCTGTCCCCATTCTCTGCAGTAGATCAGACTCCTTTATTTATTGTGCTAGTAAAATATAAGCGGCAAATCAGATATCATCAGTTGTCTGTCTACCAGAAACAGACAGGAAACAGGCTGGCCTCTAACTCAGATATGTGGACAGAATCCTCGTAAATGCTTCCAGAAATCTGAAATTAAGGCTGCCATTACAGAATTTGTGGAATATCCACTTTGACATGGCTGTTCTGGGAGTTACAGTCCAGCTAAAGTGGTAACTCTCAGGTAGAGGGAGAATTGATTTGAAAATAAAGATCCTCAGCCGTCCAATTTCACAATGTTGCTATCCTGTCTGCCAGAACACTGGTAGGCTCTCCAAGTGATCGATGTTCTCTGTAAAAACATGTTTTCTGTAGCCTCTGTGAAAGGGATGGCCTGATTTAAATATGCAAATCCTACAGCAGCAAGCCATCCTTTGGCATCTCTAGGGGAGACGGCATACACTGCTGATCCTTCTTGGCGTGCTTTTGGTTATTAATTTTGATTAAGCCAGGGGGTTCTCTCACATCCTTCCTACCTGCTGTCATTCCTTTCCCACATCTGTCAGTGTAACTCTGTGCCTTTTTGTGCCGGTTGCCTGGTAGCCAAGTGCCACGCAAGTGATTCCAGATGTTTTCTTGATGTTTGTTCAACATAGAAAGCAGAGGTTGCTGAGAGGAACAAAATCTCCCCCTCCCAGCACTCTTGGGGTCCTCATGAGCCGTTTCTCGCTTTGATGGCATTCTGCATTTTGCCTAACCTCGCGTTGGCCTTTGTTGCATGGGGCGTCTTAATAAACATTGATTTTGGCGCGGTCTAGATGTATCCCAGAACAAGGTGCTCGAACCCTGGGGTGCTGCTGCTTCTTGAGCAGGTTGTACCATTTTAAACTGCAGGTGGGGAGAGTCAGGGTTTTTTTTTAATGCTTCCCCATATTTAAAAAAAAACATTGGCACATCTGGGAGAAAAGTTTTAGCATAGACTTTTTGCATGCTGCTCGAATTTTCTCACAGAAGTATGGAAACTGTATTTTGGGGGAGGGAGCAAGGAATTTTCAACGTCTTCCCTGGGCTACAATTCCCAGGATTTTAGGGAGGGTGATGGCAGTTAAATCCATATAACTGAGGCTCTAGGCACCCCACCCCATCTAGAATATCACTGTAAACGTTAACTGGACCCCCCCCCCCACCTTCTGTTGACGAGTTTAGCTTTTAGTCCCGTTGGGGAAAATGTATATCCAATATTACAGATGATGCCAACTTGTAACCCAGTTATTTGCATTTCTAGAGCTGAAAAAGTACAAGAGATACGAAGTGGTCATGACAGCCTATAACATCGTCGGGGAGAGTCCAGCTAGTGTCCCTGTGGAGGTCTTTGTCGGCGAAGCAGGTAAGTGAATTGGCTGCTTAAAATCCTTTCAAGTCAGGTATGAGCAAAAGATAAACAGCTAGAACCGTAGCATCTGATGAGAGCTGCTTCCTCAAGCTGAGGCAAAGCCTCGTTTCCCAAGGGACCCCCAGGAGAGGCTTCCGCATCCTGAGTTCAAGAGCATGCATTGATTGCCATTTGACAAGAGCACGTCATCTGTGTATCTTTGGAGGTGTCTGTATGCTGATCTTGGCTCCTAATAAAGCCATTGATTGACTGACTGACAAGAGCACAGTAGGAATAACGCACAACAGGGTGCTGAACGCAGAATTCTGCTTCCTGGGTTTTCTTTTTTTTTTTCACGTCAAGAAAAGCAAGTGCCTCCATATTCTGGCTGCAAGGATCGCCTGGGAAGCACAAGAGCGACCGTTGCTGACATCTCAGAAATCGGCTGCCTGCTGATTGCTAGGTTTCCACTTGACTTGGGTGGGGGACTCCCCAAGGACTACCTGACCTTTTTAGCCCCTTCCCAGAAGCACCTGAAACACGCCTACATTATGTAAAACCGTGCAGATAACTGTACATAAATTACGAGCAGCCGTTCAAGTCTGCTGAGTGTGTGTCATTCATGCACATTGCAGAATGCGTCATTTCTAGGTGCAGAATTGTAATAGATGGTGTGTGGGGATGGTTTTAGCAGATGAGTTTGGAGGGCCCAGCCATAAAATGGCAGCCAAAAAACATGGCTACTGAAGGAGGTGGAGCCAGGCAGAAAATGGCTGCCACAGCTCACTTTCAGCCGCCCGGTGAAGCTGCTAGCTAAGCCGTGTTTCTGAACATCTGCAGAGCCAATGAAATCCCCAGTGGCCAGTCACTTAGTAGGCAACAAGGCCCTGGTGGGGCATGTTCTTACTGCAATCAAGTAGGATCTTACCCTGAGAGGCAAACAGCATTTTAATAACCTTTATGGCGATTAGGGACTGGGAGGGGGGTGACTGCATCTGCTTTGAAAGCCAAAGAGGTCTGATCAGGGACCATAGATCAGTGAGAGTTCAGGACTGGCAGCGACCTCTTTTCCCAAGACCTTGGAGGATGGCTGCCAGCCAGAGTCAATGGACTAGCAAGAGGTCCATGCTGTCCATGCTGTGTGTTTATCTCACGTACACGAACGCACAGACGCCTTTATGCCAAGTCTGACGAGCGACTGACTGGCAGCTGCCCTCTGGAGTCTCCCTCTCTCATTTGTCTCCTCTCGCCCGCCTGTTTTTATATTTAATATGCAAAGATTTAATTTCAAGCGCCAGAATCATTTTCATTACGGTTTCATTAAATTCAAGATGTCTCGGGCCTTGGATGAGCAGTTAGCTCTCCCTTGACCTTTTCGCTCCAAGTGCTGCTGTTGACGTTTTTCCTGCCTTTCTCCACAAACTCTAGAAATCAATCAGGGGGGCTGAGTTCACCCAGAATGCTTTGGGGCAGTTAGATATTATTGAACCCTTACCTTTTGCAGAAGAAGAGACGGTTTTTACACCCCTCTTTTCTCACTGTTAAGGAGTCTCAAAGCAGATTTCAATAGTTGTGGAATTCGGCTTCCCCGGCAGAGTTCAGCAACTGGGGGTCGACAACAGACTGACCCAGAGGCAGCTTTGTAAAATGAAAAGGATTTTTTTAAAATTTGCAATCCCCAAGGAAAGTCCCCAATCATCTGGAGACTGAAGCGGGAGGGTCTCTCTGAACAAAGCAGAAGGCAATCTTATATACCTTAAGGAAACGACTCGTTTTTAGCCAAAGACGTTACGACATGAAATGAAACATGGTGACAACTGCTGTTTCGGTCCTAGCAGTTTTCCAGTTTTTGTACAGATCCGATATCATTCTACAAACGGGGAAAACTGATAACACACTGCCCCAGAGGGAAACGTCTGTGTCGGTCACCCTTTCACATAAAGCTTTCATCCGCGTGCCGTAATTGTCACGGCACAATGTCCAGGCGCAAAGCATTATGGCTTGCAAAGTTTCGTTCACTTTGAAATCAGAGTCCTGGTGGTCTATTAATTGGACTGATTCTTCTCTTCAGTATCCATCAGCTGACCCCATTCTTCTCTTCAGTATCCATCAGCTGACCGGTCTTTTCTTGGCCTTTCTCTAGCTCCTAAAGAAGTCTTCTCCTTCACAATCTTATTCCCTTCCTCTCCCCACAACAGGCCCCTTGTGAGGGTGGTGAGGCTGGGAGAGTTCTGAGAGAACCAGGCCTGGCCCAAGGACACCCAGCAGGCTGCACGTGGATGAGGAGTGGAGAATCAAACCTGGTTTTCCAGGTTAGAGTCTGCGGCTTTTTAGCCACGGTGCCATGCTGGCCTTATTTCCCACCTGCAAAAAGGCAGTGGCGTCTCCCCGCTCAGACCTCCCCCTTTTAACCTGATCCTTCAGTTGGTCTTCTATTAAATTAACCTTCCAGTCGATCAAATGGAAGGAGATATGGACCTCTGGGGCCTCTAGGAAAATGTGCTGCCTCTGTCTGTAGACCAACGTCGCGCAGATGGGCTGGCCATTTAGAGTTCACGCCATGCAATTTGTTGCTTCCTCCACGGGTGGCTGCAGGTGTCAATGAGACCTCAGGCACAAAATCCGAGAAGGGAGAAGGAACGTCCTTCCCCAAGCAGCCGTCTCAGCCTCCTAGGGAGTCCCCGCCTCGTAATCGGAAAACGGTGGGGCTAAAGACGTTCCTCGTGTTCGGATCTGGGTCCTCCCTGCCTGCTCCGGAACGTCACGAATCACAGGAGCACAGAAAGTATGAGATTCGTCCCCGTGTGAATTGCCGCTTCCTCCACAGGTGGCTGCAGGTGTGAATGAGACTCCAGGCACTGAAACCAAGAGGGAAATGAGGACGGAACGCTTTCCTCATGCTAGTACATCTTGGTGTCTCCTAGGGGGGTCCACCCCGTAATTTGAAAACGGTGGGAGCTGAAGGCACTTTTTGTGATCCAACCTGGCCACCTCCCAGGAGAGGAGCTACAAGGCCTGTCTTTTAAGTGCATACGATCTTGTCACAAGGGACACCAGAGCTAGAATTTTGATCAGGGAAAGAGGCACATGCTCCGGAGAGGCCCCATCTGGTTCCTCGCTCGGTCTGCTGTTGGTGTCGCAGTTAAGAGCAGCGGCCTCTAAACCGGGCTTGATTCCCCACTCCTCCTCCTCCCCATGCAGCCAGCTGAGTAACTTTGGGACAGGGCTCTCTCTTCCTCTTTGGTGTAGTGGTTAGGAGTGTGGACTTCTAATCTGGCATGCCGGGTTCAATTCCACCCTCCGCCACATGCAGCCAGCTGGGTGACCTTGGGCTAGTCTGTTCTGACCGAGCAGGAATATCGGGGCTCTCTCAGCCTCACCGACCTCACAGGGCGTCTGTTGTGGGGAGAGGAAAGGGAAGGCGACTGTAGAGAAAAGTGGCGTATAAGAACCAACTCTTCTTCTTCTTCTTCTGTTGTGGGGAGAGGAAGGGTAGGCAATTACAAGCCAGTTGGCAACTCCTTTGGTTAGTAAAAAAATAGGTTTCAAAACACTAGCTCTTCTCCCCCTTCTCCTTGAATGAGATGAAGCCGCTAGCTTGTTTGTTGGTTTCTAGCAGGGATGTTTGGAGGGGGCAGCCCCCCCTTCCCTGAGTATAACAATTCCTTGAGAATCCCAGAGCCGGGCCTCGGAAGCATCTTCTCCGTTGGGTGGGCGAAGGAAGTGGCGGTGCGGGCCCAGCACTGATGAGTTTCCATGCACGACTGGCTCCGGGGGACCCTGCAGAGCCGCCTTGGTCCAAATCAAACAGAATAGGTAATGGTGGTGGGAGGCCCCTTTCTGTAGGGGGGGAGGGAGGTGAGCTGCCCTGGGAGGGGCGACTCCTTCCCCCAACGAAGAGCGATCAATCGTCTGGTTCGAAGGAGACCACGAGAACTGACGGGTATCATTACGGCAGACGGCTGTGCAGACAACCTTCATGCTTCGTGGGAGATTGCACTGCCGAGATCCCCCCCCTTTAATTTTTCTTTTCAACTTAGGATGAGCTTTTAGAAGGGTGAAGGAGGCATGGAAGAGATTGGTGCCTCTCGATCGCACCCTCGTTTGGAAGCGCAGGCTTATCTTCGGTTCCACTCCCCCAAGGGGGAACAAGAGCCAGGTGTGGCCCTATCAGAGCCTTGGATGATGTAAAATATGTAGCCAAGTAGGGGCAACGGTTATGCAGACCAACTGGAGCCGTTCCCCAAAGGCTAATGTCAAAGTTTTCAATCCATTCACAGCTGGGGAGAGTTCAAAGCACATCTTTGCCCAGAGAGTGATTCACATGCAGAACTGGCTGCCAGAGGATGTAGTGATGGCCACACGAAAAGCAGCTTTAAAAGAGGATTAGATAAGTCTTTATCAGTGGCTACTAGCCATGAAAACTGAGGGGAATGTCCGCATTTAGAGGCACTAATCCTCTGGATCCCAGAGCCAGGAGGCAACGTCTGGCCTCTGAGCCCTGTTTTTGGCCCTCCAGGAGAACTGGCTGGCCACTGTGAGAGACGGGAGGTTGGACGAGATGGACCATCGGTCTGATCCAGCCGGGTTCTTCTGGTGTTCTTCTGGGCCGCCATCTGGCCCACCAGCTGCTTCCAACCCCCCAAAGTCAACCAACGCAAAGCAGGACCGCAGCTTTTATCTGAGAAGGCTTTGTCCCTTGGCTGGCTCGACCCGCTTTGAGCCGGAAATATTCCCAGTCCTGCCTGATTCCAAATCCTTCAATCGGAAAAGAAAAAGAACCATCCGGCCGACAGAGCGAGTTTCTACCCATCAGCGAACACCGTCTGGGTAACCTGTGCACACAACGGCTGACGCTGGGCCACCACCAAACTCCACACAGGAACAGCTATGAAGCTTCTGGGTGCTTTTCAGACATCACTGCTTTGATAGTTCACTCCTCCTCCAGGGCCCATGGGGCAGGAAACCTTGGCTTCCCTTCAGTCTGAGGATTGAACTGGAGACGGTAGATCCAACCTCCTCTTTGTGTTGATGGTTCTTCGAGCAGATTTGTTCCCCCTTTTCCTTTGCAAGCCATGGACCATGGTGGGCTCAAGATAGCTCGATCCAACAGGGAGGGGACAACGGCCGAGAAATCAACTCCAAAGCCTCTTGCATTTTGCTTGGTCGCAGCCTCCCTGCCCCCTGGCCCCTATTATGTTTGAAAGACAGGCAGAGAAAGAGAGAAGAAGAAGAAGTGTCATTGATTGCAGTCCCTGACGGCCCCGCCTGGGAACCAGGGTGCTCTCGGCGATGTCACCATGGCAGGATAACAAAACAGATGTGCCCCTGCAGCTCCATGGAAGGGCATCCTCCCAATGGCAGGGACTGATTTAATGCAGGGAGGCAACAGGGAAGGGGGAGGGCCTACAGTCCCATGAATGCTCCGTCCTGCAGAGAAGGGAATCTGGACACATATTGTCCAACCGGAGACGAATGCCGGATCATTTTCCGCATCCCCTTTAATTTCCCCGTTTGCAAGAGAGGGGAAAGCGCCAGAGATAATTCCACGCCAGTTTCCCAGGACAAGTTGGAGCAGCTGACTAAGCGCCTAATTAACAGCTCATTAAGTTGCTAATATTACTCATAAGCAGCTCTCGGTAGGACTCGCTTCGTTTCAGAGGACGGGGACAGCGGCAGCTCCTTCATTCTTGGAATTTGTCGCATTGGCAGGAAGGAGATTTGGACTTGGCCTGCGAGGAATGTTGCTCTTTGGCTACTGCAAGAGATGAAGAGTTGGTTTTTTTAAACCTCGCTTTTCACTACCCAAAGGAGTCTCAATGTGAGTCCCCATCACCTTCCCTTCCTCTCCCCAACAAGACACCCTGCGAGGTAGGTGAGGCTCAGAGAGCTCTGCGAGAACAAGCGAGAACAGGACTGTGACTAGCTCAAAGTCACTCGGCTGGCTTCATGTGGGGAGGGGTGGAGAATCAAACCTGGCTCCCCAGATCAAAAGCCGCCATTCTTAGCCACAAGCCAGCTCGGGGCTGCTTCCAACTTGAGCATCCCCCGCAACGGCCAGCCCGTGTGTCAGAGAGAGCGAATCATGGCTTCTGGCTGAATCTCTCTCCTGCATTCACAGCCAGCTTTTATATGTGGCCACAGAGGCCCTCCCTCTATCCTTGCGAGGACTCGGGCTCCCCTGGATCCTAACTTCCCCTCTCGTTCTGCTCTTTGGCCTAGTAGCCGGTTGTGGAGAGCCCAACACATTGCCAACTGTACGTCATGGGGGAAGCGGCCTCCGAATTCTGGCCGGCTTCATGGCAGCCCTGTAGGGTTTTTAAGGCAAGAGATGTCTCCACAGAGCAACCCTGGTCTTCCTTCGTGGTCACCCTTACCACAACTAGCCCGGGCAAACCCCGCTTGGTTTCTGAGGTTCAACAAGATCAGGCACCTTTGATCCGGGGGGGAGAACTACCATTACTCTGTGGCATTTTCTCTTCTTTGTGTGACACCTCTGTTTGCCGGGAAAGGTTACTGCGTGCCCTTGGCGTTTTGTAGCTTCCCAACTCAACCTTTTAGAAATCTGTACAAATCAGGTAACCATCCAGACAATTGCAGGAATTTTGAAACTGTTAATTGGCTTCTGAGAAAGGCTTTGTGACCGAAACCTTCGGTGGGGCTGCGGTTTTGAAGCTGGCGTCCTTTAGTGATGGTTTTGGGGCTGTTGGGGTTAAGTTTTCTTCTAGTTTAGGTCAGGGTTTGTATGTGCATTAAATTGCAATTATTGTTAAGGGTGTTCCCAGTGTACCTTAGGTCTGCACAGAACGTACAGAGAGGTGATCCTGTGGCAGTCTCTGAGTTTTAGGAGGGTGGTCCTAGAGGGTGTAGCCGGGTTGTTTTCTGTTGCCCCCAGAAGGTTGGACCAGAACCAATGGAATAAAATTAAACTAAAAGGCTATTTGGCTAAACTTTAGGAAGAACGTCCAGACTGAGAAGTTCCTCGTTGGAATGGGCTTCATCAGCTGGAGGCAGGCTCTCCGTCCTTGACGTTTTTTAAGCAGGGATTCTGTGAGAGTTCCCAGAAGCTCCCTGGCCTTCCCCTGTATCCTGCCTTAATGGGCTTGGCCAAAAGCTACTCTTGGCATTGCACTGAAAGCAGACAGCTGGCCGCTCCCATTGTCCTGGGGGGGGGATGCCCTTACAGGGTTACAGCACCTGGATGCTTACCCCTGCCTCAAAACCTTCAGACCCTCAATAATATTTCAGGGGTTCCTCCACAGTCAAAAGGTTTAAAAAGGCTGGACTGGACAGCCGTCTCACAATGCTGCTTCAGTCAATTTAGGCAGAGAATGAGAGGGAAGTCAAGAAGGGGTGAGCTCAATCTCTACTCCCGCGGCCCTTCCTTTTCAGGTGATACTGATTGCCACTTTGGGGTCGGGAAGGAATTTTCTTCCAGGGGTCCTAGAGGTCTTGTGCCTTCCTTGGGACACAGAGCAGGGGTCACTGGGGGAGGAGGGTAGAGGCAGCTGTGAATTTCCCAGATTGTTTATATATGTCCATTTATGTAGCACCCCTTCGCGACCACGTCGTCTCCGGGTGGTGCGGAGGGTAGGACTAGATGACCCTTGGGGGTCACGTCCCGCCGTATGTTTCTGTGGTTCTCCCTGAATTCCCTGAGATGGAGTCGGTGAGTTTTCCTTGTGGGAGGGGGAGGCAAATGGGACGCATCCAGCGTTTGATTGGCCTAACCCCGGACCCTTCAGCGAGAGGGCCAGAAATGGCCAAGGAGACAGGGTTTTGTTGTTGTTGTTGTTGTTGTTGTTTAGCAAAGGCAAAAAAAAAAAGAGGACAAGGAGGAAAACCAGCCTTCGGGGAAGCCTTGCATTGCCACGTTTTAATGGAACAATTTCAAATTGATTCTGCAGGAAGAAACTTTGCGGGGGGGGGGGTCAGGATTGTAGCACTTTGAGCTCCCCCTCGTGGCAGCCAGGGAGGAAAATCCATTCAAGGAAATTAGCCGCAATCAGGACCAGCATGGATTCTTTTCTGGGGGGGGGAAGAAGCAATTAGGGCCCGTAAATGACAGTAATTTAATGAGAAGGAATAATATTATTAGGAGCGTTGCTGTGTCCTGACCTCCTTCCCGAGACCTCAGATGCGTTTCCCGTCAAGGCGTCACAGAGCTTAATGGGGGGGGGGGGAGGTGTACACGATTGGAAGCAACACCTTGGTGGGTGGGTGCACATTGCTGTGCAGCTGGAAGGAAGTCATTAGCGGAGGAGCTGGCAGATGAGTGCGGGAGAGACTCAGAGGCCACCTCATCTATGAGAAGCGGCTGGCTGGCAGGGCCATCTCTGGTTCTCCAGCCAAGCCACACAAATGGAACAACACAGTCAGGAAGGGCGCTGATGCCTGCCCCAGCCTTCAGTGGCACTGGCATCCCTTCTAGTGGCCCATGCCTGTCCCCTCCAGCCAGGTGGAAGCCAGGCCATGGTAGCTTGACTTGGACCCTAACTTGGACCCGTCTCGGAGCTGGATGTCAAAGGATGCTAAAGGCAGGAGGGAAGCCAGAGGGAAGGCAAGCGGGGTGACCGTCGATCACCATCAATGCCAACCTGATTATAGCAGCCCAGGTGGGCCGCAAGACCTCTGAGGGGAAGAGTGAGCGCTTTTCATTATGCAGCCGCAAAACAAACCAGTTTATAGCAAACCAGCAAGCAAGGCTTAAACATTTAACCCCAAACTTCCTTTCCTCCTTGGCCAGGTGTAGTGTCTTTCATTTAAAGGATTCCCTGCCGCCAAAGTGCCGACTTAATCACTATTGTATTCCTCCTGCTTTGGGCAAGGTATTTAACCCAAATCCTGTTTTAACTTTATTTTCCCCCGCACAACTTTGTCCTTCTCTGTTCCTGACGTCCCATAATCCTGTTTACTTTTGTTTCTTACCATCCTGGCTCCCCTGGAGCCCCGATAAAGCCGCTTGCAAATCCCCAAGGGATCTCCTTGCTGTAGGTCGGTCACGGCAGCGTGATCCAGCTGCGTGGCTTAATAGCTGTCTGATTAATAGCTTTTGATACCGAAACCCGTTCCCCCGAAGAGGAGGGCAGCCGTGTTAAACTGCTCAGGCGAAGTGAGTCCGTGAACTAATTGATTCTAACTGTTTTGGCTTGGCGTGTGTTAGGTTGGAGTCGGTGTGCCTAATGGGGACCCCGCCATCTAACATGGGCAGTTGTTATTCTTTAAGAATATTGTTTAAGAACCTGCAAGGCCAGGGCTGGTTGAGTCCACCATTCCGGCTCAGTTCTGGCTTCAAACTAAGCCATGGTTTATTTGGGCGTTTGTCAGCGGGAACATCAGAAGGCCGGCTGCTCCACTAAGAACACAAGAGCAGGCCAGTGGCCCATCTGATCCCAACACTGTGTCTGAGAGTGGCCAAAACTCAGGAGCTATCAGGAGGTCCACCCGTGGGGCCAGAACTCCAGAGGTCCCTCTTAGACACCAAGAATACAGAGCATCACTGCCCCAGGCAGAAGAATATAATAGAAGCCATGTTGGATGAGACCCCCAACCAAGGCCCTGTGGCACACAGTGGCCAAAACCCAGGGGCCACTAGGAGGTCCATCAGTGGAGTCAGGAGCCCTCCAACCTTTGCCCCCAAGCACCAAGAAGACAGAGCAACACTGCCCCAAACATAAGAGGAGGCCTGTGTCCCATCCAGTCCAGCGCTTTATGTCTCACAGGGGCCATCAAGAGATCCACCAGCAGGGCCAGCATTCCAGGAGACCCCCCCACAGGGGGGCAAGTCTGGAGTCTGCAGGAGGAAGGGGGAAATCGGTGGCGATTACCACACCCTTCCATTAACAGGATCCAACCCTAAACTGATTCAGGGCCATCATGTCCAGCTCGCCCGAGCTTTGGATACCCCAATCGGTTTCCTAGCAACAGCTTCCCAAGCTACAAAGGCCAGCCATCAACACCTCTGTCTAATGAATGCAACGTCTGGATTCGGCCGCTGCCATGGGCAGCCACGGTCTCCGCAAAAAAGAGGGAAGACTGCGGCATCTGCGGAACTGGAACTCGGCACCTCCAACCGCAGCCGGACCTCTGTGGATTTTTCTCACCCCCTCCCTTTTCTTCAAAGCCACCTCTCGAGGAGCGGCTGTCACTGCTGAAGCCGCCAATTCCACTCAAACTTGCGCTGTTGTTTGATCGCCAGCCTCCCCACACTACAAAAGAAACCTTTCGATACCCCTTTGCGGTATTGGGGGGGGGGTTGGGAAGGAAACTTGAGAGGATTTCAGCACTTTGAGAAACTGGACAGGGGGGCTGGGGGGGGGAGGTTGTCAAAGATGCATTTGCACAACAGAGACACCCAATTGGGAGTCAACTGCCAAATCGATGGGACGTGCTGCGAATATCAGCTGCCCGTCCGACTCTCTTCCCTCGAGTCCGTCACTCTTTGACTAGGTCTTGGCGGCCGGAACTGCAGACAGAGATGCCTTCCTGTGTTCTGTAACGCCTGCCGGCACCTTTCCCAAAAGTTTTTCGAAAGTGGGCAGGTCGGATGGAGCTTTTGTCTAAACAGGCTTTCCAGATTGTGTCCATTTTTGTTGCGGTATATGCAAAAAAACATCCCCTGAGACTCCTGGATCGACCCCTTGTGCCAGCCCATAATGCTCTTGGAGGGATTCCATGTGAGTGGAGATTGCCACTTCCCTTGCAAAACTGAGCCGCCCCCCTAAGGAGGACAGCCCCGGATTGTGCAGGGCTGCGTCTGCAGCAGGCATCCACGGAGCTCATAATTTCAGCCATGCTCTGCTTTTGCATGCGACTGCATAGACACGGCTGTGGCGGCTTCCCCAACCCATCCACGACGGCCGGGATCTCCAGTTCTCCCTCGATCTGGGTCTGCCCCTAGGTCAAAGCTAATTTCTTTCCTGCCTTCACACTCTCTGCTCTCTGGCGCTTGTACAAACCCAAGGTCTGTAGCAAAGAGAAGCAGCAAAATGTCTCTCTTCGGCTGCTGTGTCTGTGACTTACTCTTGTCCTGAGCGATTCTTCAACAGGCCGGGGGGGGGGGGGGGAAGCACGGCTGTACGGTGACACCAATCCTCCATCAAAAGCAGTGGCTACAGAGGCAAGGCTACAGCAGAAGTAAAACAGAGGCATTTGCAGTCAGATGACAAGGAGTGTCAGTCCTTGGGGCTCTTCAGTGTGCCCGTTCCCCTTGATAGTTCCCCCAGGATCTGAAGCCCTGGGACAGAAGCCACTCCACCTTTACAGAAGAGGGGTGGCAAAGGATTGTGGGTAACCCCGGGCCCAAATCCTGCCTTCGGGTTGCAGAGCCTTCAGTTCCCGCACAGAGAAATTCATGCGCTCTGGAGATCTTTTTTTCACCCTCCTCTCCCCTGATTGCCTGTGAGGGATGGAGGGTTTCCTAAGAGGGGGTTTCTTTGAAAAGTAACCCTTCTTGAGTAACCCCCAGCAAATTGCGGGTTTCACGGAAACGGGTGCGAGCACTCTTGTCCCCCTTTCCCAGTACACCTGTGGGGACTCTGGCTTTCAGCGATGCCCCCCGCGATCTGCTCTTCACTGACTCACAGAAGTCAAGTCGCCCTGGTTCTACTTCAGCGTGCCTTGCGATGATTGTTCTCGCTTGGCACCAGTTGTCAGGGGAAATGCAGAGTGTTCAAAGAGGGGGGGAGAAGCCATGAAGGAATTGAGAACGATGAAGGGAAAGGAAAGAAGAGGCGAATCTAAAATTGTAGCTTCTAGGCCGCATTTGCATGTTGGCTGCTAACTAGAAGAAGAAGGAAAGTGTTTTATTTAATATCCCACTTTTCACTCCCTGAAGGAGTCCCAAAGGAACTTACCAACTCGTTCCTCTCTCCCCACAACAGACACCCTATGAGGTAGGTGGGGCTGAGAGGGCTCTGAGAGAATTGCTGGGTGACAACAGCTCTGTGACTAGCCCAGGGTCACCCACTGGGCTGCATGTGGAGGAGTGGGGAATCAGAACCCGGTTCTCCACATTAGAGTCTGCCGCTCTCTCTCTAATTTACGTACTGGGGCAATTAGAAAGGGCTGATCCAGAAATCCGGTCCATGGTTTATGGGTGCAGATAGTCCTGGGAATAATGATGGAGGGTCCATGTAACCTGCCCGGGTCAGCAGCCCAGTCCTGGGTGGGACAGTTTGGTAAGCATGAGAAGGACCAGATGAGCTCTCCATTTCTTGGGGTTCGTAGCAGGTACAGCAATGTCGGTCGGCTTCTCAAAAAGTCTGGTTGGGCGCTGCAGGAAATGGAAGGTTAGAATCGACCGGGGACCAAGGTCCTTGTTTGCCTGTGGCACCAAAACCTCTTGGGTCAGCCCTGTGTGGGTCACCACACCATGTAGATTTGGATTATGGGTCACCATACCGAAACGTTCGGGAGCTGTTGTTTTAGAAATTGTAAGAACGCTTGTCTGGCACTCTCCAAGGTGCTGAAATTGAACTCCTTGCCCTGTGGTTAACCAGTCTGGTCTGCTTTGCTGGGCAGAAGCAGCATAAAAGTCACAGGAGCAGGA
Organism: Paroedura picta; assembly: GCF_049243985.1. Lineage (NCBI taxonomy): Eukaryota > Metazoa > Chordata > Lepidosauria > Squamata > Gekkonidae > Paroedura > Paroedura picta. Next base: position 21,784,472 of record NC_135385.1, read on the forward strand.
AGCCAGAAATAAATTCTTAAAGAAGAGACTTAACAGGAAAAGTTCGATCCCACTGCCCTCGAAGCCTCCAGCCTGTAGAATTCTATGTATTCCCTCCTCCCCTCGTAAAAGTATTCGGTATTTAACAAAAAGAGAATTGGATTCTAGCCTGGAAATCAAGGAGGTTTTTTCAAAGATGTCCCTCTCCCAGTCCAAAGTGCATTTTCTCAGCAGTCAGGACTTCCAAGGGTGCAGGCTGGAGATTTCACAACATTTGATGCGCGTAAGACATTATATGGTGGGTGGGTAAAGAAGTTCTGGAGATTTTTTGGGGGTGGGGGTACGGAACCACATGTGGCAAAGCTTGTGGGGAAGAATAGACGGCCCGCAGTCAGCTGTGGTTTGCCCTTGCCTTCCTCTTCAGAGTCTTCCTTGGTTCTTTCTCCCTATTTTACCACAGACATCTCTTTGCCAGGGATAGCCTTCGGTCATGTAAAATTGTTCTCCTGTCTCTGGTCTTGTTCCCATTGTTCACATAACGAGACTGTGAAGCTCGACACTTTGTGATTCATCGATTTGTCTACTGGAATGTGGGTCTTTGTGCTATAGATCTCCAGGTCCAAATTATTCTGTGCCACTGCCTGAAGAGATCTTTAACAGGCTGGCTTTCATTCATTTGGCTATCCTGGATGACAAATCTACAGACATTCCCCCCCTCCCCACACACACACAAGAACTGAACATTGTTGTTGATCTAGGGGCTGATGGGTATATTCTCTTCTGCACACAACGATTCCTTTGTTTTTCACTGACACTTATCAAATGGGGCAGGGAATCTGGTTGCTGAGAAAAATATATTTGGGAGAAACAGATTGGTTCAGAAGGAGAACAATGTGATGGAAGCAAGATGCAAGACGAACCTGCAAAGGTTATTTAAGGAAGCTGCTGAGATAAAGCTAGAGACTCTCGGCTCTGAAAATCTTTGGTCTGATTTACGTCTCCCGTGCTGCCTTGCAGGATAACATAGACTCAGCCGCCAGAAGGATTAAGGGGTCTCCGTTCCTCCTAGCTTTAGAAAACCCCTCCTGGGCCCCCATTATCTCAAAGCTGTGCCTGGCCCCAAGTTATCAGCAGAGCTGGGATCAGAAAGGGATCAGAAAGGGACAAGGAAGCAGTTAGGGATTGGCTGATCGATGCAGGTAGATGATTATTGCTGGTTAGACAGGTGACAAGAGCCTCTTGGTTTAGAAACTGGTTCCCCCTTGTAGGCAGCGGTTTGAGGGTGAAGAGCGAAGGAAGAAGAAGATTATTATCTTCTGAGACCCAACAAATCTGCACCCCACACAGAGCCCCTGTGTGTGTCTCTGTGTGTGTGATTCACAGCATGTGCACATTGAAGGCTATTTTGTGCTCCTGTGTCCCTTCAACTCAAGACATTTACCAGCAGAGAGTGGAAGCTAAGCAGGGTCAGCCCTGGTCAGTATTTGGGTGGGAGACCACCAAGGAACACCAGGTTTGTGGTGCAGAGGTAGGCAGTGACCCACGACCTCTGCTCGTCTCTTGCCCTCAACACCCTACTGGGTCACCATAAGTGGGCTGAGACTCCACCACCCTTTTCACCAATAGTCATAGCAGGAGTCCAAGGAATACGACTACAACGTGGCCATCCTTTTTATTTCTTTTTAATTGTGTGACAGTCCTTTTGGATTAGCGGTGGCAAGCAGAAATACTCCAAAGAAATCACACGGGCACACACCAACACATTATTTACGTTGCAGGTTGTTAATGTGGCTCTTAAAATTCCTCCAGTTATTTTTGATTGAATTGTTTCTTTCTCCCCCCCCCCCTTAATTCGTCTTCTCCTTCTCCCGTCTTCCCCCTCCCCGTCTTTTGGGTGTGTGAGCCTGTCGTTTAATGGAGCGGTAAATAAGAATTTCTGATAATGAGCCTGAGCATCTGTCACAACAACCTGGCTCTGGTTATTAACATTTCCATTAACGGCAGGCTGGGCAGCGATAATATGGAAACAGCACAGTTAGAACAAAATAAATAGTTGGTGTCAGGCTGAGTGGGTGTTAATTACTATTTTATTTTATAACCCCGGAGAGAAAAAGAGCAGGAAAAAAAATGTGGCTTATGAAGGTCATTGTATATGTGTGTGTGTGTGATGTATGTTTGTGTGTGTAATGTAGTCTTTTTCAGCCTTTTGACTGTGGAGGTACCACTGAAATATTTTCAGGCACCAGGAAGTGATGTCATCTGGCCACGCCTCATTGCCACACCCCTAGAAGTGAGAGGCGCCTCGGCCAATAAAGATTGAAATGGCCAGCACCCTTCCCTTCCCCCTCCAGGTCCATCGTTGGCCATTCGGGGAGGGCTAATATGTGAGAAGTTGAATCAGGTCAAGAAGTTGAATATGAGCCAACAGTGGGATAGGGCAGCTAAGAAGGCTAATGCAATACTAGGCTGCATTGCTAGGAGCACAGGATCTAGAACAAGTGAAGTTATAATACCACTTTAGACCTCCTTTGGAATATTGCGTCCAGTTCTGGGCACCACAGTTCAAGAAGGACCTTGACAAGTTGGAACGTGTTCGGAGAAGGGCAACCAAGAAAGCTGGGGGGTTGGAATCCAGGCCTTATGAGAAGCTGAGAGAGTCGGGCATGTGTCGCTTGGAGAAAAGGAGGGCCAGGGATAGCTGTGTTGAACTATGTCAAAGGCAGACAGGTTGAAGAGGGGGCCAACTTGTTTACTGCAGCTTTAGAGACCAGGACTTGGAGCAATGGGTTTGCTGCCTCGGAGGGTGGTGGAGTGTCCTTCATTGGACGTTTTTATGAGGAGATTGGATGTGCACCCATCTGGAGTTCGTGTGTGTGTGTTTTAAACCCCAAGAAAGCTGGCCTGGATGGCCCTTGGTAGTCTCTTCCAGTTCTGTGTGATTCTGATTCAGTTGGGGGAGGCCCTGTGCAGGCAGAAAGGAGAGGGGATGCAGTCACACCCATCTCTGTGCCTGCGTCCACCTGGCTCTGCCATCTGCTTCTAATTCTCCTCCTTTCCTCCCCCGTCTTCTCTCCCAAGCACCTGCCATGCCTCCCCAGAACGTCCAGATGAACGCTCTCTCCGCCAGCCAGCTGGAAGTCACCTGGGAGCCGCCTCCTGTCGAGAGTCAGAACGGCAACATCCAAGGCTACAAGGCAAGAAAGTTGTGTGTGCTTCTCTGTGTGTGTAGAAGGGAGTCTTTGTGTGTAGCATGGCATTTTCCTTACATGGATGTAATGGGAAACGGGCTAATCTGAGTCCTTGGGCCTCCATTGGGAAGATGTCAATCCCAAATGTGCACCCAGGAGAATCCATGTTGGGAGCCCCTCCCCGTGTTCCTCTGTATCCTCCTCATAGGAAGCATATCATGTTTGGAGGGGCCCCAGCCAAGGGTGTCTGAATTCGCACTCATTGCCAGGGTTGGACACTCTGAGATAATGTTTCCCCTCTCCTCCTCCGCATGCAGCCAGTCAGGTGACCTTGGGCTAGTCCCAGTTCTCTCAGAACTGTCTCAGCCCCACCCACTTCACAGGGTGTCTGTAGAGGGGAGAGGAAGGAAAGGGGTTTTTAAGCCGCATGGGGACTAATTTGGATGGTGAAAAGCAGGGTTGAAGCCAAAGCAGGCCTTTCTCTGTCTTTCCACCAGGTCTTCTACTGGGAAGCCAACAGCCAGAACGATACGGAAAAAGTGAAGGTCCTTTTCCTTCCGGAGACCAGCATCCGGCTGAAGAACCTGACCAGCCACACCAAATACCTGGCCCGCATCTCGGCTTTCAACGCAGCAGGGGACGGGCCCCGGAGCAGCCCTTCGCAGGGCCGGACCCACCAGGCTGGTAAGAGCCAGGTTTCCCCACTTACAGAAGAGGATCTGAGGTCCTGAGTTACGGGAGGTTGGAAGGAGGGGGACGGGAGGCTGGGTGGGGGTAAAATGGCCATTCTCACTCCAAAGGACAGGTCAGCAAGCTTGCCTGCTTTGGCGTGGGAAATGCCTAGTTGGAGTGGCATCGGAGAAAGCTGGGGAGAGACTTCAGTGAGGTATAATGCAGCCCCCCCCCCCTCACTGACTTCATGAGTCCAAGCCATTTAAAGGGACTGAGATCACTTTAAATGCCTTGGAGTCAGAGTTCAAGCCATGAGTTTGTAGCTTGGGGTGAAGTCTGAGGCATTTAGGGGGATCGAGATCCCTTTAAATGCCTTACCTCTGGCTCTCCGGCAATCCCCCCCCCCCAGTGATTTTGTTGAATGGGAGCAGATGCAGGCAAAGCATTTCTGTGGCTGATCAGTCTCTGCCTCCCTCACAGCCCCCAGCGCCCCCAGTTTCCTGGCCTTCTCCGACATCACAAGCTCCACCCTCAGCGTGTCGTGGGGGGAGCCGGCCGCGGCCAACGGCATCCTGCAGGGGTACCGGGTGATCTACGAGCCGCTGTCCCCAGTTCAAGGTAAGCGATCCCAGGTAGAGTCAGAACGGCTGGGTAGGAAGGAAAAGGGCACGGGGGTGGAGGGGGGCTGACCTTTGTGGAAGCCCCCCCGGCCTCCTCTTGCTTCACAGCATGGCTGGACAGGTGTCTGTGGCAGGTGCAAAAGGATCTGGTTAGCAGCTGATAGAAGATGAAAATGGTTCAACCTCTCTCTGTCATTTTGAAGTCTGGAACTGAGTACAAAGCCTACATGAGAACTGTTTAGCCTAGTGCGTTGCAGTACTGATTCGCAAGGTGCAGGGGTCAAAGAGCGGGGACCCTTGGGCTAGTCCCAGTTCTGTTTAAGCTGTTCTTTCTGGAAGAAGGTCGTCCCTAACATACTTTGAACACAGGCTTCAATGTAGAGGCAATAGACTCCAAATTACTCCTCTTTGTCCACACCTCTTTGAGTTTCCCTTTGGTCCAACGGTTCTTCAGGGAAAGACCTCTAGAAGATGCTGTCCGTATCTTCCTCTCCATCCTTCCACCAGTCCTCTTCTGTGTCCTCCTTTTTGGCCACCTCCTTTTCCCATCAGCGACCTTTCTCTCCTCCATGTCAGTGCTTTCTTCTCTCACAGAGCAATTTTTAATCAAGCCATAGGCTTCGTCTGGCCCCACTGACAGAGAGCCCCGGCAGCGTGATTAATTTACCCGAATATCGACAGAGAAAGAATGGATCGCCTGCCTGCCAATGAAGGCAGACTCATTCCCACACTAAATCTGAAAACAATTAAAAGGTGGGCCAGGCACCTATAGTTAATGTATTTAATATTTATTTTATATTTCTGGCTGAGACACTCAGCTGTGACTTAATGACTTTGAGGAACCAGCTCCTGCCCCTTCAGATGAACAGAAGAATCGATCCAACAGCATTGACTTCCGGAATTCTTTCCCTGTCCTTTAAGGAAAACAAGGAAGCTGTCTTTGCGCCTGAATTTCCATGCCTTTCGTGCTGAATCTTTTCTACCTCTCCTCACAAAACGTGGAGAGGACCGACATGGATTGCTATTTGCGATAATTTCATGAGGAACCATGGGGAGGGGATGCAAGAGGTGGGAGGGCATTTTTAAAAAATAATTTAAATTAATTTCCAGTTTTTTATGCCTCCCTCTCCCAAATGCTCAAGCAGTCAATCATTTGCCATGTCCATGTGGAGAAAGAAATGAGACCTGTAGAGCAACAGGGGGAGGGGGCAGGGAAAGGCTGCCGAACCCCTGGAGAGCTCTCATTGAACCCCATTTGGGAACCCCTGCCCTACAGGGTCTCCGCAAGTCAGCTGTGACTTGACCGCCCTTTCTGCCACTGCTGCAGAAGAAAGGGGTCCCTGATATACGCACACTTATGGGTGCACTGAGCCGTTCACGTAAAGTTTCATTTCTTTTCTTTCTTCTCCACAGTTGATCCAATTTCATACTTTGGGATACCAATTTAATCCTTACAGAGGCAAGGGAGGGGTCCTTCCTCTCCCCCCAATACCTGAGTTCTCTACAGCGGACTGTGACTGGGTGACATGGAGCAGGATGTAATTTCTCGTCCTGTCATTCCAGGCTGTGGCTGGGGGTTGTGGAGGGGGGGGGAAGCAGAAAACGACAAGTGGCGTGAAATGAATCGTTTCTGTTTCTGAAAACGAGACACAGCGGGACAAGTTTGGGCTTATGATGCCAGGTCTATAGCTGGAGACCTTGTGCTTTTCCATCCATGAAATAGGTCTTTTAAAGTTGTCCAAACCTGTACTTATTATATAATTATTATTATTATTTTAACCCGCCCTTCCCTGGACGGCTCAGGGCAGTTAACAACCAGGTTTTAAAACAGTCAAAGCAGATTGATATAAAAACAATCATAATACATTCAGCACATTTAGGTTTTTAAAATCTTTCAAAGCTGCTGGCTCCTCAATTAAATTTATATCCAGAGGGAGTTAACAGGGCTGAAGTTTTTCCTTTGCGTGGATGGAATTTCAGGCAGGGAGGCTAGCATGTATCGGCCTTGACCGTAGGCCTGTTCTTATAGCTTTGTCTTTCGAAGATGCTTTCTCTCCCACCCGCCTGTATTTTTCTGCTTCACGTTGGGCATCACTCTTCTTTTCCAGGGCGCCAAATTGTCCCTTTGATTTCTCTTCAGGTCCCTTCTCACCTGCTGTTCTAACTGAGAGATAGCCGAGAGAAGTTTCCTTCTTCATGGCAATAGATACCAACTCTGCAGCTGGTTTTCCCAGCTCCCTTTTTTATCTAAAAAAAATAATGGTGTTGAGAAATGTCAGCTATTTGGCAGTTTTCCTTTGTCCTCGTACTTGTTTTCCGGGGAGAACGTTCGACCTCCCCTGGAGACGACAGGGTGCCGTCCCACAGAATTTCCCAACGTGGATTTTTTCTTTGTTGCATGGCTATTTCAGAACTTGGAAGAGAACTTAGGAGGGAAATCTGACATCGTTCGGATCTCGGCAGTTTTAAAAGTTCCGATAAGTATCTTTCGATACACCTTAGTCATAAACTGAAGAGCGGAAGGATACGTGTGGCAGATGCCAAACGCAGTGTGATGTATCTTCCCGCTGGCCCCCGTGAGGTTCGCAATGAATGCCTCGATTATCCTAGGAAGAGATCCACGCTCCGACTTCTCTGCAAGCAGTATGCAGCGGTCAGAAAGGCAAATGTGATATTAGAAGCTATTTAAAAGAGGTGGAGGAGATAATTTCCCCGCGATTCGGTCATTATAGGCTGAAAGCAGTGGATCAAGCCTATATGCAACAAAAGGAACGAGGGAGATAATTAAGGGGGAAAACCTACAGCTGAAAACGCACAGAGCTTCGCTCTATCAAAGTTGCCTTCTCTGGTTTTACAGAGGGCTTTCTCATCACCTGATCCTCATTTTCTCCGGGGATGCTGGGAATTGAACTGGGACCTTCTGCACTCCGACTGTAGCTCTCAGTGCTGAAGCCAAAATCCTGACAAGTATATTTAATGAAATCCTTAACACGAACCTTTTTATTTGGAGGAAAGCAGAAAGAGCTGCCATGAATCGTAGCGGATGGCTATTGTGCTACAGGGAGAACCTGAAGGTCCTGGCGAAGGTTATGGCCTAACCAGAGACAATAAGGGGGGAAAGGGGTAAAACTGAATGGCAGCAGGATTCTGGTCAAGTGCAGAACTCTTAGGATGGATTGTAAGCCCCCACACTTAAGCCTTTCCTGGCAGTATTCCCTTTCTCTCTCTTGTTTCTTTAAAGGTCATTTACAGGACTTTCCATGTAATGCAAGGCACCAACTTTTGGAATGTGTGACAAACCACCTTGCTCTTCAGAGAGACTTTAATATGTATACAGTCATAATGCAGTCATTTGAAGCATTCATACTCAGCATGGCCAATGGCCGGGTTGAAGTCTACTTGGTCACTGGGGCCTCAATGGGAGAGGTGACTATAGAGCCTCCACATGTAGGGACAGTATACCTCTGAATGCTAAATGCAGTGTCCTAACAGAGGGCATTTTGAGTGTTTCTGCAAGAAATTCTGCATCTTTTTAGATTTTATTTCCAAATATCCCTCTTGTAGGTACACTTGTATCTTTTCTTCCTCCGCTGGCAGTTTGTTTCATGGCTGAAAAGCAGTTTTAAGACCAGATCTGGTCTGAAATGTTAAGGGCTGAAACTCCAAGTTGCTTTGCTGTGAATGGACAAGGCCTAGGGATGCCAGCCTCCAGGTCAGACCTGGGGATTCCCTGGACTTACAGCTCATCTCCAGACCACAGAGATCAGAAATGGCAGGAAATAGCTACTTAGAGAGTGGACTGTATGTTATTATGCCCCACTGAATTCCCCCCTCCTCAAAATCAGCCCTCTTTAGGCTCCGTCTCCAAAGTATCCAGGTTTTTTCTAACCCAGAGCTGGCAACCCTAATGAAGCCTAGGTTAGTGGAGACCTGATCCCGTGTCTCTCTCTGGAGCCATTTGACAGAATGATAGGCACATGGGGAGAAACCAGGGCACAAGAAGAGCTGTTGTCCCCTTCTCCCCCATGCTCCCCTCTTTCCTCCATCCCCCATGCAATGAACAAGACCATCCTTCAGCCTCCAGGTAATTTTCCAATTGCACTGTAAGCCTTTCTTTCTCCCCTTGTCAGTGACCACTGATCAAGCTTATAGTCTAATTACACTTATCTGTGCTGAAAATTGGCCATTATCGCTCCGTAAATTCCCCACTAATTGTAAGAAATACTTCCTTAGCAAATGGCCGGATCATTTTGTGGGGTCGGCTAGACTCCAGAAGCTCGGTCGCTCAGTCACATGTTGGGTTTGGTTTGGCCGTTGCAGGGTTTCTTTTTTTCCTGTTAGAGCATCGATGCAGCCTGTTTCAATTTTTGCCTCCGTTCCAGGGGTGAGCAAAGTGGTGACCATTGACATCAAGGGCAACGGGCAACACCGGCTGAAGATCCGCGATCTCACCAAGGGGGTGACATATTTATTCTGCGTCCACGCAAGGACCATCGCGTACGGACCCGAGCGGCAAGCCAACGTCACGGCGGGGCCAGCGGAGGGTAAGGGAGAGGCCCCGAGGGAAGTGCTGGGAAGAGCTGGGGGCAAGGAGGGCGACCGCCAACTGCACTAACCCCAAAGCAAAACGAAGCCTTCAGAATGTCTTCTCATACCCAAGGAGGAATTAAGTTGCGAGGCACGATGCTGGTAGCTTTCTTAACAAGGCGGCAGGGACAACCCCGGGGTCTCTGTGGAAGAAACCATTTCCCATCCGCAGAGGTTGGTGTGTCAAAAGAAATTAAGATTCTGCACCAAGGAAGCTGAACTCCATGACTGGTATATATTATGCTAATGTCAGCCTCCGTTGGCCCTGGATAGGCCAGGCTAGCCCAGTCCTGTTCGATTTGGGGCGGGAGACCATCAGGGGCATAGCAGGGTTGCTACACACAGGCAGGCAGGCAAGGGCAGACCACCTCTGAATGTTCCTTGCCTGCCCGCAATGGCCCAGGCTAGCCTGACCTTATCAACCCTGGGACACTAAGCAGAGTCAATCTTGGTTAGTGCTTGGATGGGAGACCACGAGGTCCCTCCACAGTTGCTACGCAGAGGCAGGCAGTGGCCAATCACCTTTGAATGTCTCTTGCCTTGGGGTGGGGTTAATTGCCAAGGAGGGCGAGCTCTTGTCAGAATGCTATTATCAAGTATGCATCTTGGCTCTCGCTATCCCTTCCTGGCAATTCAACTGCCCTCCCACCCTCTCTCTGCCTGCATGTTAGGGTTGAGGAGATTCTGCTTCACCATATCTGAAGAAGGGTGCATGCCATGAGCTTCACGCCTTGACTAAATCTTTGCCCGTCTCCAAGTTGCCCCTGGACTCAAAGTATGCTCTGCCTTTACCATCAGCGTGTGGATATTTTTCATCTTGTGTGGCTGAAGGGCGTGTATACACCAGAAAGGCTCTTCCACCCCCGTCACCTTTGCTCTTGTGGTCTCCACAGGTTCTCCTGGTGCCCCTCAACATGTTGCAGTTTTGAAAATGGCATCCAGCCTGACATTGTACTGGGCTGAGGGAGTTTCAGGGAAAGCACCCATCACTGGCTACGCCATCGAAACCAGACCCTCAGGTATATCTTTCTTTAATGCACTAACCAAACGTGGCATTCCTCAAGGGGCCAAACGGCATGATGAGAAAGCAGAACATAAAGGCCAACATGACATCCTTGTTCTGAAAATCTAGTGTTCGGGTCAACAAGAGGGGGGACACGGTATGTTGTCTCAGCACTTCTAAAACACTGGCCTCTGTGTGGTTTCCTTTTTCATTCTTTGTGGACCTTGATTCATTCTCTGGTGTCAGGGCAGAAAGTGGGGAAGGTTACTTCAGACGTTTCTCTGGCCCTAGCTAATATTTGGATCGGAGACTTCCAAAGAGTTGGGTGGCAGTCCTCCCAAGGAACAGGGGGGGTCATGACACAATGGGAAACCACCTCTGAACATCCCTTGCCTGGCTGCCGGACAATTGTCAGATCTCCTGGCTACACAACACACTCGCCATACAATCAATAAATCAATACTCCAGATCGGAATTACGGCCATTCCTCTGACATACCAGATGGGAAGTTGGACATTGGCTCCAGGGAGAGGCCTTCCCTGTGCAGGGTCACCTTTCCAAGCATTAAGGTTTCCTGAGGTTGCTCTTACAAGTAACCTTTTCAACTCCAGGCTTCCTTCCTGAAAGCCACGTAGTTGCCGTTCTTGCTGATACCCACAGCGAGTTTCTCTCGAACGCAGGCAGGTAGGAGAGAATCCTGTCCTGTCCACTTGTCAGCCACTGAGCTTCTCAGCAAAGGCCATCTTGCTTGACCTTCTGGCGTCTTGACGTTGGACTATGCAAGATCTGTCGTGTGTATGATTGAATAGCTTACCGTCCTAGAGACTTCCTGTTCGCCAAGTATGGGGTGTGAGCTCAGCCCTTCCTCTTTGAGGAAGCCCTGCTGATCATTAACTGTTCCTATGTATCGGAATACCTTACAAGCCCACAACAAAAATCTCCCTATTAGCTGCCGTTTTTTATTGGCTCTTCTGGAGTGTTTTGACCGCTTTCCCCAAGTCGCTCAGATAAATGAGCTCCTGAGGCTACCAATTTGGATTCTTGCTGAGGAGAGACTTTTTCCCCCCGTTCAGGCGCACCTCTCCGCTACGCCGTTCCCCTCCCCTGATTTCTACCCTGCGGCCCCGATAAACAATTTTCACAACAAAGTTAATGAAACGCACTCATTGTTCAAGGGTCCGAAGTTGCTGGAGCTCATAGCCGACTTGTTCATAACCGACTTTTATAACTCTTTCATGATCAACAGGTTTTTTTTTAATGAGCCAGCTTGGTATAGGGTTTAAGAGCAGCGGCCTCTGATTGAGAACCAGGTTCAGTTCCCCACTTCTCCTTCACATGGAGCCATCTGGGTGACCTTGGATCAGTCACAGTTCTCTCAGAGCAATCATGCTCTCTGTACATGGCAGCCATCGGAAAAATAAATTCCAAGATGGGAATTGCCTTTGTGGGATTTCCCCCCCAAAAGAGAGCGGCTTGGGTTGGCACTTTGCAGAGAATCCTCAGCCCGCAGGGACAAATGCTTCTACGTGTTGGGCCTGCATGCGGAAACTGATAAACGAACTAGAGCAGGGAGATGCAACATTTGCAGAGTGAAATGGCAGGCTCCCCCCCCCCTGCCCCGCAAGAGAGTCACTCCCCAGCGCTTCTTGGTTAATGTACTGTGAGTTGCCGTCCAGCTGGCGGGGGTGGGGGCGGAGAGGAAAGGACTGATCTCAATTGCTTCTCCTTTTTTTTTCGCTTCGGAAACATCTGTCCTTTCCCTTCCCATTGCCTTGAGTGGGCGTGAGGTTTCTTTGAGGGGGAGAAGTGGGGAAATATGGCCTTAAAAAGAAAAAAAAATGCTTTCTGGAAGGGAAAAGGAGAGGACGACAGCCCAGGGAACATCTTGCTATTACGCATGTTTGCTGCCTCATTTCCTGATGACAGGGGATCGGGGAGAAAAAGCGCAACATCTTTGTCTAACCCCCGGAAAACTCCTTCCCTGTTTCTAGACTCTGCAGTCATAGGGCTGCCTGTGCCGGGGATGCCTTTATAGCAGTTCCATAAGTCCCCTGGTTTGCGCTTGCCTGCCGTCCCTCTGAGGCGCATGGCCAGCATTCGGAACTGCAGGTGTGAGAGCAGATGCGCCCCCAGCGCAAAACACGCAATTTCACGGGCAATTAGTTGGGGGCTCCGGGCTGAATCAAACTGCCAGTCAACAAATGCGGCCTCCAGAACCCCGGCAGCCTAGGTCCAGCAGCGATTGCCCACCGCCACACCAGCACAGGGCTGCGTGGCGGTGGGAGCACCAGAAGTCTCCAAACCACACCATAAGCGGTTCTCCACGCCGAGAATCTGCCCTAATCATATGCCGAGAAGATAAAGGCTGCACCTGCGCACAAGGACCCGACAAGAACCGAATTAAAATGTTAATTTATTTTCAGGAGAAAAGGGGGAGGTTCTGGCAAAGGGTCTCACAAAAGGAGGGGTAAACGAAGGCCATGGCTGACAAACTGTCAGTTCTGTCACCTGCCATCCATCAGATGGAAGAAAGGTGGGAAACCCTCTCTTAGAAGGGCTGACTCCTCCCCTTCCCTAGGCAGCCATTTTGTAGCTGACTCCTCCCCTTCTATTGGCAGCCATTTTGTAGCTTACTCCTCTTCTCATGGCAGACATTTTGTAGCTGACTTCCCTAGCTAGCCATTTTGTAGCTAACTCCTCCCCTTCCTATGGCAGCCACTTCCTGACTCAGTTCTGATTGGCTGAGGCTATTCCTCTCACTTCCTGATTTAGTTCTGATTGGCTCAGGCTGCTACTCTCACTTCCTGACTCAGTTCTGATTGGCTCTGGTTGGTGCTGTTACTTCCTGACTCATTTTTGATTGGCTGAGGTTTGGGATCTCACTTCCTGACTCAGTTATGATTGGCAGAGGCAGACTCCTCCCCTTCCCAAGGCAGCCATTTTGTATTTGACTTCTCATCTCATGGCAGCCATTTTGTACTTGACTTCTTCCCTTCCCTAGGCAGCCATTTTGACTGACTCCTCCCCTTCCTATGGCAGCCATTTTGTACCTGATTCCTCCTCATCACATGGCAGCCATTTTGGAGCTGACTTCTCATGGCAGCCATTTTGAAGCTGCTCCTCCCCTTCCTATGGCAGCCATTTTGTACCTGATTCCTCCTCTTCTCATGGCAGCCATTTTGGAGCAGACTCCTCAACTTCCCTAGGCAGCCATTTTGTAGCTAACTCCTCCTTCCCTAGGCAGCCATTTTGGAACTGACTCCTCCCTTTTCATGGCAGCCATTTTGTAGCTGACTCCTCCCCTTCCCCAGGCAGCCATTTTGTAGCTGACTTCTCATGGCAGCCATTTTGGAGATGACTCCTCCCCTTCCAATGCCAGTCATTTTGTACCACATTCCTCCTCTACTCATGACAGCCATTTTGTAGCTGACCCATGGCAGCTATTTTGTAGCTGACTCATGGCAGCCATTTTGTAGCTGACTCCTCCCCTTCTGTAGGCAGCCATTTTGTAGGTACTCCCCTTCCTATGGCAGCCATTTTGTAGCTGACTCCTCCCCTTCCCTAGGTAGCCATTTTGTATTTCACTCCTCATCTCATGGCAGCCATTTTGTGCCTGATACCTCCCCTTTCCTAGGCAGCCATTTTGTAGCTGACTTCCCTAGCTAGCCATTTTGTAGCTGACTCCTCCCCTTCCTATGGCAGCCACTTCCTGACTCAGTTCAGATTGGCTGAAACTGTTCCTCTCACTTCCTGATTCAGTTCTGATTGGCTCAAGCTGGTGGTCTCACTTCCTGACTCAGTTCTGATTGGCTCAGGTTGCTACTTTTACTTCCTGACTCAGTTCTGATTGGCTGGGGTTTGTGATCTCACTTCTTGATTGGCTCAGGCTGCTACTCTCACTTCCTGATTCAGTTCTCATTGGTTCTGGTTGGTGCTCTTACTTCCTGACACATTTTTGATTGGCTGAGGTTTGTGCTCTCACTTCCTGACTCAGTGCTGATTGGCTGAGGCGGACTTTTTGTACCTCATTCCTCCACTACTTATGGCAGCCATTTTGGAACTGACTCCTCCCTTCTCATAGCAGCCATTTTGTAGCTGACTCCTCCCCTTCCATAGGTAGCCATTTTGTATTTCACTCCTCATCTCATGGCAGCCATTTTGTAGCTGAATACTCCCCTTCTCTAGGCAGCCATTTTGTAGCTAACTCCTCCCCTTCCAATAACAGCCATTTTGAAGATGACTTCTCATGGCAGCCATTTTGTAGCTAACTCCTCTCCTTCCCTAGGCAGCCATTTTGTAGCTAACTATTCCCCTTCCCTAGCCAGCCATTTTATAGCTAACTCCTCCCATTCACTAGGTAGCCATTTTGTAGATGACTTCTCATGGCAGCCATTTTGTAGCTAACTCCTCCCCTTACCTAGGCAGCCATTTTGAAGCTGACTCCTCCCCTTCCCCAGGCAGCCAATTTAAAGCTAACTCCTCATTACCCTAGGCAGCCATTTTGTAGCTAACCCCTCCCCTTCCCTAGGCAGCCATTTTGTAGATGACTTCTCATGGCAGCCATTTTGAAGCTGACTCCTCCCCTTTCCTAGACAGCCATTTTATAGCTAACTCCTCCTCTTCACTAGGCAGCCATTTTGTAGATGAATTCTCATGGCAGCCATTTTTAAGCTGACTCCTCCCCTTCCCCAGGCAGCCATTTTAAAGCTAACTCCTCCTTCCCCTAGGCAGCCATTTTGTAGCTAACTCCTCCCCTTCACTAGGCAGCCATTTTGTAGATGACTTCTCATGGCAGCCATTTTGAAGCTGACTCCTCTCCTTTCCTAGGCAGCCATTTTATAGCTAACTCCTCCTCTTCACTAGGCAGCCATTTTGTAGATGACTTCTCATGGCAGCCATTTTGTAGCTCTCCCCTTTCCCAGGCAGCCATTTTAAAGCTAACTCCTCCTTCCCCTAGGCAGCCATTTTGTAGCTGACTCCTCCCCTTCCCTAGGCAGCCATTTTATAGCTAACCTCCCCTTCACTAGGCAGCCGTTTTGTACCTGACTTCTCATGGCAGCCATTTTGTATCTAACTCCTCCCCTTCCCCAGGCAGCCATTTTAAAGCCTCCTTCCTTCCCCTAGGCAGCCATTTTGTAGATAACTCCTCCCCTTCACTAGGCAGCTATTTTGTAGATGACTTCTCATGGTGGCCATTTTGAAGCTGACTCCTCCCCTTTCCTAGGCAGCCATTTTATAGCTAACTCCTCCCCTTCCCTAGGCAGCCATTTTATAGATAACTCCTCCCCTTCACTAGGCAGCTATTTTGTAGATGACTTCTCATGGCAGCCATTTTGAAGATGACTCCTCCCCTTTCCTAGGCAGCCATTTTAAAGCTAACTCCTCCCCTTCCCTAGGCAGCCATTTTATAGCTAACTCCTCCCCTTCACTAGGCAGCCATTTTATAGATAACTCCTCCCCTTCACTAGGCAGCCATTTTGTAGATGACTTCTCATGGCAGCCATTTTGAAGCTGACTCCTCCCCTTTACTAGGCAGCCATTTTATAGCTAACTCCTCCTCTTCACTAGACAGCCATTTTGTAGATGACTTCTCATGGCAGCCATTTTGAAGCTGACTCGTCCCCTTCCCCAGGCAGCCATTTTAAAGCTAACTCCTCCTTCCCCTAGGCAGCCATTTTGTAGCTAACTCCTCCCCTTCCCTAGGCAGCCATTTTATAGCTAACTCCTCCCCTTCACTAGGCAGCCATTTTGTAGATGACTTCTCATGGCAGCCATTTTGAAGCTGACTCCTCCCCTTTCCTAGGCAGCCATTTTATAGCTAACTCCTCCCCTTCCCTAGGCAGCCATTGTATAGCTAACTCCTCCCCTTCAATAGGCAGCCATTTTGTAGCTGACTCCTCCCCTTCCCTAGGCAGCCATTTTAAAGCTAACTCCTCCTTCCCCTAGGCAGCCATTTTGTAGCTAACTCCTCCCCTTCCCTAGGCAGCCATTTTGTAGATGACTTCTCATGGCAGCCATTTTGAAGCTGACTCCTCCCCTTTCCTAGGCAGCCATTTTATAGCTAACTCCTCCCCTTTCCTAGGCAGCCATTTTATAGCTAACTCCTCCCCTTCCCTAGGCAGCCATTTTATAGATAACTCCTCCCCTTCACTAGGCAGCCATTTTGTACATGACTTCTCATGGCATCCATATTGAAGCTGACTCCTCCCCTTTCCTAGGCAGCCATTTTATAGCTAACTCCTCCTCTTCACTAGGCAGCCATTTTGTAGATGACTTCTCAGGGCAGCCATTTTGAAGCTGACTCCTCCCCTTCCCCAGGCAGCCATTTTAAAGCTAACTACTCATTACCCTAGGCAGCCATTTTGTAGCTAACTCCTCCCCATCCCTAGGCAGCCATTTTATAGATAACTCCTCCCCTTCACTAGGCAGCCATTTTGTAGATGACTTCTCATGGCAGCCATTTTGAAGCTGACGCCTCCCCTATCCTAGGCAGCCATTTTATAGCTAACTCCTCCCCTTCCCTAGGCAGCCATTTTATAAATAACTCCTCCCCTTCACTAGGCAGCCATTTTGTAGATGACTCCTCCCCTTTCCTAGGCAGCCATTTTATAGCTAACTCCTCCTCTTCACTAGGCAGCCATTTTGTAGATGACTTCTCAGGGCAGCCATTTTGAAGCTGACTCCTCCCCTTCCCCAGGCAGCCATTTTAAAGCTAACTCCTCATTACCCTAGGCAGCCATTTTGTAGCTAACTCCTCCCCTTCCCTAGGCAGCCATTTTATAGCTAACTCCTCCCCTTCCCTAGGCAGCCATTAGATAGCTAACTCCTCCCCTTCACTAGGCAGCCATTTTGTAGCTAACTCCTCCCCTTCCCTAGGCAGCCATTTTATAGATAACTCCTCCCCTTCACTAGGCAGCCATTTTGTAGATGACTTCTCATGGCAGCCATTTTGAAGCTGACTCCTCCCCTTTCCTAGGCAGCCATTTTATAGCTAACTCCTCCACTTCCCTAGGCAGCCATTGTATAGCTAACTCCTCCCCTTCACTAGTCAGCCATTTTGTAGATGACTTCTCATGGCAGCCATTTTGAAGCTGACTCCTCCCCTTCCCCAGGCAGCCATTTTAAAGCTAACTCCTCCTTCCCCTAGGCAGCCATTTTGTAGCTAACTCCTCCCCTTCCCTAGGCAGCCATTTTATAGATGACTCCTCCCCTTCCCTAGGCAGCCATTTTGTAGATGACTTCTCATGGCAGCCATTTTGAAGCTGACTCCTCCCCTTTCCTAGGCAGCCATTTTATAGCTAACTCCTCCTCTTCACTAGGCAGCCATTTTGTAGATGACTTCTCATGGCAGCCATTTTTAAGCTGACACCTCCCCTTCCCCAGGCAGCCATTTTAAAGCTAACTCCTCCTTCCCCTAGGCAGCCATTTTGTAGCTGACTCCTCCCCTTCCCTAGGCAGCCATTTTGTAGCTAACTCCTCCCCTTCACTAGGCAGCCATTTTGTGGATGACTTCTCATGGCAGCCATTTTGAAGCTGACTCCTCCCCTTTCCTAGGCAGCCATTTTATAGCTAACTCCTCCCCTTCCCTAGGCAGCCATTTTGTAGATGACTTCTCATGGCAGCCATTTTGAAGCTGACTCCTCCCCTTTCCTAGGCAGCCATTTTATAGCTAACTCCTCCCCTACCCTAGGCAGCCATTTTATAGCTAACTCATCCCCTTCACTAGGCAGCCATTTTGTAGATGACTTCTCATGGCAGCCATTTTGAAGCTGACTCCTCCCCTTCCCCAGGCAGCCATTTTAAAGCTAACTCCTCCTTCCCCTAAGCAGCCATTTTGTAGCTAACTCCTCCCCTTCCCTAGGCAGCCATTTTATAGCTAACTCCTCCCCTTCACTAGACAGCCATTTTGTAGATGACTTCTCATGGTAGCCATTTTGGAGCTGACTCCTCCCCTTCCCCAGGAAGCCATTTTAAAGCTAACTCCTCTTTCCCCTAGGCAGCCATTTTGTAGCTAACTCCTCCCCTTCCCTAGGCAGCCATTTGATAGATGACTCCTCCCCTTCACTAGGCAGACATTTTGTAGATGACTTCTCATGGCAGCCATTTTGAAGCTGACTCCTCCCCTTTCCTATGCAGCCATTTTATAGCTAACTCCTCCCCTTCCCTAGGCAGCCATTTTGTAGCTGACTCCTCCCCTTCCCTAGGCAGCCATTTTAAAGCTAACTCCTCCTTCCCCTAGGCAGCCATTTTGTAGCTAACTCCTCCCCTTCCCTAGGCAGCCATTTTATAGATAACTCCTCCCTTTCACTAGGCAGCCATTTTGTAGATGACTTCTCATGGCAGCCATTTTGAAGCTGACTCCTCCCCTTCCCTAGGCAGCCTTTTTATAGATAACTCCTCCCCTTCACTAGGCAGCCATTTTGTAGATGACTTCTCATGGCAGCCATTTTGAAGCTGACTCCTCCCCTTTCCTAGGCAGCCATTTTATAGCTAACTCCTCCTTCCCCTAGGCAGCCATTTTGTAGCTAACTCCTCCCCTTCACTAGGCAGCCATTTTGTAGATGACTTCTCATGGCAGCCATTTTGTAGATGACTTCTCATGGCAGCCATTTTGGAGCTGACTCCTCCCCTTTCCTAGGCAGCCCTTTTATAGCTAACTCCTCCTCTTCACTAGGCAGCCATTTTATAGCTAACTCCTCCCCTTCCCTAGGCAGCCATTTTATAGATAACTCCTCCCCTTCACTAGGCAGCCATTTTGTAGATGACTTCTCATGGCAGCCATTTTGAAGCTGACTCCTCCCCTTTCCTAGGCAGCCATTTTATAGCTAACTCCTCCTCTTCACTAGGCAGCCATTTTGTAGATGACTTCTCAGGGCAGCCATTTTGAAGCTGACTCCTCCCCTTCCCCAGGCAGCCATTTTAAAGCTAACTCCTCCTTCCCCTAGGCAGCCATTGTGTAGCTAACTCCTCCTCTTCCCTAGGCAGCCATTTTATAGATAACTCCTCCCCTTAACTAGGCAGCCATTTGTAGATGACTTCTCATGGCAGCCATTTTGAAGCTGACTCCTCCCCTTTCCTAGGCAGCCATTTTATAGCTAACTCCTCCTCTTCACTAGGCAGCCATTTTGTAGATGACTTCTCATGGCAGCCATTTTGAAGATGACTCCTCCCCTTCCCTAGGCAGCCATTTTAAAGCTAACTCCTCATTACCCTAGGCAGCCATTTTGTAGATGACTTCTCATGGCAGCCATTTTGGAGCTGACTCCTCCCCTTCCCCAGGCAGCCATTTTAAAGCTAACTCCTCCTTCACCTAGGCAGCCATTTTGTAGCTAACTCCTCCCCTTCCCTAGGCAGCCATTTTGTAGATGACTTCTCATGGCAGCCATTTTGAAGCTGACTCCTCCACTTTCCTAGGCAGCCATTTTATAGCTAACTCCTCCTCTTCACTAGGCAGCCATTTTATAGCTAACTCCTCCCCTTCCCTAGGCAGCCATTTTATAGATAACTCCTCCCCTTCACTAGGCAGCCATTTTGTAGATGACTTCTCATGGCAGCCATTTTGAAGCTGACTCCTCCCCTTTCCTAGGCAGCCATTTTATAGCTAACTCCTCCTCTTCACTAGGCAGCCATTTTGTAGATGACTTCTCATGGCAGCCATTTCGAAGCTGACTCCTCCCCTTCCCCAGGCAGCCATTTTAAAGCTAACTCCTCCTTCCCCTAGGCAGCCATTGTGTAGCTAACTCCTCCCCTTCCCTAGGCAGCCATTTTATAGATAACTCCTCCCCTTAACTAGGCAGCCATTTTGTAGATGACTTCTCATGGCAGCCATTTTGAAGCTGACTCCTCCCCTTTCCTAGGCAGCCATTTTATAGCTAACTCCTCCTCTTCACTAGGCAGCCATTTTGTAGATGACTTCTCATGGCAGCCATTTTGAAGATGACTCCTCCCCTTCCCTAGGCAGCCATTTTAAAGCTAACTCCTCATTACCCTAGGCAGCCATTTTGTAGATGACTTCTCATGGCAGCCATTTTGGAGCTGACTCCTCCCCTTCCCCAGGCAGCCATTTTAAAGCTAACTCCTCCTTCCCCTAGGCAGCCATTTTGTAGCTAACTCCTCCCCTTCCTTAGGCAGCCATTTTATAGATAACTCCTCCCCTTCACTAGGCAGCCATTTGTAGATGACTTCTCATGGCAGCCATTTTGAAGCTGACTCCTCCCCTTTCCTAGGCAGTCATTTTATAGCTAACTCCTCCTTCCCCTAGGCAGCCATTTTGTAGCTAACTCCTCCCCTTCCCTAGGCAGCCATTTTGTAGCTAACTCCTCCCCTTCACTAGGCAGCCATTTTGTGGATGACTTCTCATGGCAGCCATTTTGAAGCTGACTCCTCCCCTTTCCTAGGCAGCCATTTTATAGCTAACTCCTCCCCTACCCTAGGCAGCCATTTTATAGCTAACTCCTCCCCTTCACTAGGCAGCCATTTTGTAGATGACTTCTCATGGCAGCCATTTTGAAGCTGACTCCTCCCCTTTCCTAGGCAGCCATTTTATAGCTAACTCCTCCTCTTCACTAGGCAGCCATTTTGTAGATGACTTCTCATGGCAGCCATTTTGAAGCTGACTCCTCCCCTTCCCCAGGCAGCCATTTTAAAGCTAACTCCTCCTTCCCCTAGGCAGCCATTTTGTAGCTAACTTCTCCCCTTCACTAGGCAGCCATTTTGTAGATGACATCTCATGGCAGCCATTTTGAAGCTGACTCCTCCCCTTTCCTAGGCAGCCATTTTATAGCTAACTCCTCCCCTACCCTAGGCAGCCATTGTATAGCTAACTCCTCCCCTTCACTAGGCAGCCATTTTGTAGATGACTTCTCATGGCAGCCATTTTGAAGCTGACTCCTCCCCTTTCCTAGGCAGCCATTTTATAGCTAACTCCTCCCCTTCACTAGGCAGCCATTTTGTAGATGACTTCTCATGGCAGCCATTTTGAAGCTGACTCCTCCCCTTTCCTAGGCAGCCATTTTATAGCTAACTCCTCCTCTTCACTAGGCAGCCATTTTGTAGATGACTTCTCATGGCAGCCATTTTGAAGCTGACTCCTCCCCTTCCCCAGGCAGCCATTTTAAAGCTAACTCCTCCTTCCCCTAGGCAGACATTTTGTAGCTAACTCCTCCCCTTCCCTAGGCAGCCATTTTATAGATAACTCCTCCCCTTCACTAGGCAGCCATTTGTAGATGACTTCTCATGGCAGCCATTTTGAAGCTGACTCCTCCCCTTTCCTAGGCAGCCATTTTATAGCTAACTCCTCCTTCCCCTAGGCAGCCATTTTGTAGCTAACTCCTCCCCTTCCCTAGGCAGCCATTTTGTAGCTAACTCCTCCCCTTCACTAGGCAGCCATTTTGTAAATGACTTCTCATGGCAGCCATTTTGAAGCTGACTCCTCCCCTTTCCTAGGCAGCCATTTTATAGCTAACTCCTCCCCTTCCCTAGGCAGCCATTTTGTAGATGACTTCTCATGGCAGCCATTTTGAAGCTGACTCCTCCCCTTTCCTAGGCAGCCATTTTATAGCTAACTCCTCCCCTACCCTAGGCAGCCATTTTATAGCTAACTCCTCCCCTTCACTAGGCAGCCATTTTGTAGATGACTTCTCATGGCAGCCATTTTGAAGCTGACTCCTCCCCTTTCCTAGGCAGCCATTTTATAGCTAACTCCTCCTCTTCACTAGGCAGCCATTTTGTAGATGA
The DNA here is from genome assembly GCF_049243985.1 of Paroedura picta. Classification (NCBI taxonomy): domain Eukaryota; kingdom Metazoa; phylum Chordata; class Lepidosauria; order Squamata; family Gekkonidae; genus Paroedura; species Paroedura picta. Next base: position 21,806,257 of record NC_135385.1, read on the forward strand.
CTTCTCATGGCAGCCATTTTGAAGCTGACTCCTCCCCTTCCCCAGGCAGCCATTTTAAAGCTAACTCCTCCTTCCCCTAAGCAGCCATTTTGTAGCTAACTCCTCCCCTTCCCTAGGCAGCCATTTTATAGCTAACTCCTCCCCTTCACTAGACAGCCATTTTGTAGATGACTTCTCATGGCAGCCATTTTGGAGCTGACTCCTCCCCTTCCCCAGGAAGCCATTTTAAAGCTAACTCCTCTTTCCCCTAGGCAGCCATTTTGTAGCTAACTCCTCCCCTTCCCTAGGCAGCCATTTTATAGATGACTCCTCCCCTTCACTAGGCAGACATTTTGTAGATGACTTCTCATGGCAGCCATTTTGAAGCTGACTCCTCCCCTTTCCTATGCAGCCATTTTGAAGCTGACTCCTCCCCTTCCCCAGGCAGCCATTTTAAAGCTAACTCCTCCTTCCCCTAGGCAGCCATTTTGTAGCTAACTCCTCCCCTTCCCTAGGCAGCCATTTTATAGCTAACTCCTCCCCTTCACTATGTAGCCATTTTGTAGATGATTTCTCATGGCAGCCATTTTGAAGCTGACTCCTCCCCTTTCCTAGGCAGCCATTTTATAGCTAACTCCTCCCCTTCCCTAGGCAGCCATTTTATAGCTAACTCCTCCCCTTCACTAGGCAGCCATTTTGTAGATGACTTCTCATGGCAGCCCTTTTGTAGCTGACTCCTCCCCATCCCTAGGCAGCCATTTTAAAGCTAACTCCTCCTTCCCCTAGGCAGCCATTTTGTAGCTAACTCCTCCCCTTCACTAGGCAGCCATTTTGTAGATGACTTCTCATGGCAGCCATTTTGTAGATGACTTCTCATGGCAGCCATTTTGAAGCTGACTCCTCCCCTTTCCTAGGCAGCCATTTTATAGCTAACTCCTCCTCTTCACTAGGCAGCCATTTTGTAGATGACTTCTCATGGCAGCCATTTTGAAGCTGACTCCTCCCCTTCCCCAGGCAGCCATTTTAAAGCTAACTCCTCCTTCCCCTAGGCAGCGATTGTGTAGCTAACTCCTCCCCTTCCCTAGGCAGCCATTTTATAGATAACTCCTCCCCTTAACTAGGCAGCCATTTTGTAGATGACTTCTCATGGCAGCCATTTTGAAGCTGACTCCTCCCCTTTCCTAGGCAGCCATTTTATAGCTAACTCCTCCCCTTCCCTAGGCAGCCATTTTCTAGCTAACTCCTCCCCTTCCCTAGGCAGCCATTTTATAGATAACTCCTCCCCTTCACTAGGCAGCCATTTTGTAGATGACTTCTCATGGCAGCCATTTTGAAGCTGACTCCTCCCCTTTCCTAGGCAGCCATTTTATAGCTAACTCCTCTTCTTTACTAGGCAGCCATTTTGTAGATGACTTCTCATGGCAGCCATTTTGAAGCTGACTCCTCCCCTTCCCCAGGCAGCCATTTTAAAGCTAACTCCTCATTACCCTAGGCAGCCATTTTGTAGCTAACTCCTCCCCTTCCCTAGGCAGCCATTTTATAGCTAACTCCTCCTCTTTACTAGACAGCCATTTTGTAGATGACTTCTCATGGCAGCCATTCTGAAGCTGACTCCTCCCCTTTCCTAGGCAGCCATTTTATAGCTAACTCCTCCCCTTCCCTAGGCAGCCATTTTATAGATAACTCCTCCCCTTTACTACGCAGCCATTTTGTAGATGACTTCTCATGGCAGCCATTTTGAAGCTGACTCCTCCCCTTTCCTAGGCAGCCATTTTATAGCTAACTCCTCCTCTTCACTAGACAGCCATTTTGTAGATGACTTCTCATGGCAGCCATTTTGAAGCTGACTCCTCCCCTTTCCTAGGCAGCCATTTTATAGCTAACTCCTCCCCTTCCCTAGGCAGCCATTTTATAGATAACTCCTCCCCTTTACTAGGCAGCCATTTTGTAGATGACTTCTCATGGCAGCCATTTTGAAGCTGACTCCTCCCCTTCCCCAGGCAGCCATTTTAAAGCTAACTCCTCATTACCCTAGGCAGCCATTTTGTAGCTAACTCCTCCCCTTCCCTAGGCAGCCATTTTATAGCTAACTCCTCCTCTTTACTAGACAGCCATTTTGTAGATGACTTCTCATGGCAGCCATTTTGAAGCTGACTCCTCCCCTTTCCTAGGCAGCCATTTTATAGCTAACTCCTCCCCTTCCCTAGGCAGCCATTTTATAGATAACTCCTCCCCTTTACTAGGCAGCCATTTTGTAGATGACTTCTCATGGCAGTCATTTTGAAGCTGACACCTCCCCTTCCCCAGGCAGCCATTTTAAAGCTAACTCCTCATTACCCAAGGCAGCCATTTTGTAGCTAACTCCTCCCCTTCCCTAGGCAGCCATTTTATAGATAACTCCTCCCCTTCACTAGGCAGCCATTTTGTATATGACTTCTCATGGCAGCCATTTTGAAGCTGACTCCTCCCCTTCCCCAGGCAGCCATTTTAAAGCTAACTCCTCCTTCCCCTAGGCAGCCATTGTGTAGCTAACTCCTCCCCTTCCCTAGGCAGCCATTTTATAGATAACTCCTCCCCTTAACTAGGCAGCCATTTTGTAGATGACTTCTCATGGCAGCCATTTTGAAGCTGACTCCTCCCCTTTCCTAGGCAGCCATTTTATAGCTAACTCCTCCTCTTCACTAGGCAGCCATTTTGTAGATGACTTCTCATGGCAGCCATTTTGAAGATGAGTCCTCCCCTTCCCTAGGCAGCCATTTTAAAGCTAACTCCTCATTACCCTAGGCAGCCATTTTGTAGATGACTTCTCATGGCGCCCTTTTGGAGCTGACTCCTCCCCTTCCCCAGGCAGCCATTTTAAAGCTAACTCCTCCTTCCCCTAGGCAGCCATTTTGTAGCTAACTCCTCCCCTTCCTTAGGCAGCCATTTTATAGATAACTCCTCCCCTTCACTAGGCAGCCATTTGTAGATGACTTCTCATGGCAGCCATTTTGAAGCTGACTCCTCCCCTTTCCTAGGCAGCCATTTTATAGCTAACTCCTCCTTCCCCTAGGCAGCCATTTTGTAGCTAACTCCTCCCCTTCCCTAGGCAGCCATTTTGTAGCTAACTCCTCCCCTTCACTAGGCAGCCATTTTGTGGATGACTTCTCATGGCAGCCATTTTGAAGCTGACTCCTCCCCTTTCCTAGGCAGCCATTTTATAGCTAACTCCTCCCCTACCCTAGGCAGCCATTTTATAGCTAACTCCTCCCCTTCACTAGGCAGCCATTTTGTAGATGACTTCTCATGGCAGCCATTTTGAAGCTGACTCCTCCCCTTTCCTAGGCAGCCATTTTATAGCTAACTCCTCCTCTTCACTAGGCAGCCATTTTGTAGATGACTTCTCATGGCAGCCATTTTGAAGCTGACTCCTCCCCTTCCCCAGGCAGCCATTTTAAAGCTAACTCCTCCTTCCCCTAGGCAGCCATTTTGTAGCTAACTTCTCCCCTTCACTAGGCAGCCATTTTGTAGATGACATCTCATGGCAGCCATTTTGAAGCTGACTCCTCCCCTTTCCTAGGCAGCCATTTTATAGCTAACTCCTCCCCTACCCTAGGCAGCCATTGTATAGCTAACTCCTCCCCTTCACTAGGCAGCCATTTTGTAGATGACTTCTCATGGCAGCCATTTTGAAGCTGACTCCTCCCCTTTCCTAGGCAGCCATTTTATAGCTAACTCCTCCCCTTCACTAGGCAGCCATTTTGTAGATGACTTCTCATGGCAGCCATTTTGAAGCTGACTCCTCCCCTTTCCTAGGCAGCCATTTTATAGCTAACTCCTCCTCTTCACTAGGCAGCCATTTTGTAGATGACTTCTCATGGCAGCCATTTTGAAGCTGACTCCTCCCCTTCCCCAGGCAGCCATTTTAAAGCTAACTCCTCCTTCCCCTAGGCAGACATTTTGTAGCTAACTCCTCCCCTTCCCTAGGCAGTCATTTTATAGATAACTCCTCCCCTTCACTAGGCAGCCATTTGTAGATGACTTCTCATGGCAGCCATTTTGAAGCTGACTCCTCCCCTTTCCTAGGCAGCCATTTTATAGCTAACTCCTCCTTCCCCTAGGCAGCCATTTTGTAGCTAACTCCTCCCCTTCCCTAGGCAGCCATTTTGTAGCTAACTCCTCCCCTTCACTAGGCAGCCATTTTGTAGATGACTTCTCATGGCAGCCATTTTGAAGCTGACTCCTCCCCTTTCCTAGGCAGCCATTTTATAGCTAACTCCTCCCCTTCCCTAGGCAGCCATTTTGTAGATGACTTCTCATGGCAGCCATTTTGAAGCTGACTCCTCCCCTTTCCTAGGCAGCCATTTTATAGCTAACTCCTCCCCTACCCTAGGCAGCGATTTTATAGCTAACTCCTCCCCTTCACTAGGCAGCCATTTTGTAGATGACTTCTCATGGCAGCCATTTTGAAGCTGACTCCTCCCCTTTCCTAGGCAGCCATTTTATAGCTAACTCCTCCTCTTCACTAGGCAGCCATTTTGTAGATGACTTCTCATGGCAGCCATTTTGAAGCTGACTCCTCCCCTTCCCCAGGCAGCCATTTTAAAGCTAACTCCTCCTTCCCCTAAGCAGCCGTTTTGTAGCTAACTCCTCCCCTTCCCTAGGCAGCCATTTTATAGCTAACTCCTCCCCTTCACTAGACAGCCATTTTGTAGATGACTTCTCATGGCAGCCATTTTGGAGCTGACTCCTCCCCTTCCCCAGGAAGCCATTTTAAAGCTAACTCCTCTTTCCCCTAGGCAGCCATTTTGTAGCTAACTCCTCCCCTTCCCTAGGCAGCCATTTTATAGATGACTCCTCCACTTCACTAGGCAGACATTTTGTAGATGACTTCTCATGGCAGCCATTTTGAAGCTGACTCCTCCCCTTTCCTATGCAGCCATTTTGAAGCTGACTCCTCCCCTTACCTAGGTAGCCATTTTGTAGATGACTTCTCATGGCAGCCATTTTGAAGCTGACTCCTCCCCTTTCCTAGGCAGCCATTTTATAGCTAACTCCTCCCCTACCCTAGGCAGCCATTTTATAGCTAACTCCTCCCCTTCACTAGGCAGCCATTTTGTAGATGACTTCTCATGGCAGCCATTTTGAAGCTGACTCCTCCCCTTTCCTAGGCAGCCATTTTATAGCTAACTCCTCCTCTTCACTAGGCAGCCATTTTGTAGATGACTTCTCATGGCAGCCATTTTGAAGCTGACTCCTCCCCTTCCCCAGGCAGCCATTTTAAAGCTAACTCCTTCTTCCCCTAGGCAGCCATTTTGTAGCTAACTCCTCCCCTTCCCTAGGCAGCCATTTTATAGATAACTCCTCCCTTTCACTAGGCAGCCATTTTGTAGATGACTTCTCATGGCAGCCATTTTGAAGCTGACTCCTCCCCTTCCCTAGGCAGCCTTTTTATAGATAACTCCTCCCCTTCACTAGACAGCCATTTTGTAGATGACTTCTCATGGCAGCCATTTTGGAGCTGACTCCTCCCCTTCCCCAGGCAGCCATTTTAAAGCTAACTCCTCCTTCCTTTAGGCAGCCATTTTGTAGCTAACTCCTCCCCTTCCCTAGGCAGCCATTTTATAGATAACTCCTCTTCACTAGGCAGCCATTTTGTAGATGACTTCTCATGGAAGCCATTTTGAAGCTGACTCCTCCCCTTCCCCAGGCAGCCATTTTAAAGCTAACTCCTCCTTCCCCTAGGCAGCCATTTTGTAGCTAACTCCTCCCCTTCCCTAGGCAGCCATTTTATAGCTAACTCCTCCCCTTCACTAGGCAGCCATTTTGTAGATGATTTCTCATGGCAGCCATTTTGAAGCTGACTCCTCCCCTTTCCTAGGCAGCCATTTTATAGCTAACTCCTCCCCTTCCCTAGGCAGCCATTTTATAGCTAACTCCTCCCCTTCACTAGGCAGCCATTTTGTAGATGACTTCTCATGGCAGCCCTTTTGTAGCTGACTCCTCCCCATCCCTAGGCAGCCATTTTAAAGCTAACTCCTCCTTCCCCTAGGCAGCCATTTTGTAGCTAACTCCTCCCCTTCACTAGGCAGCCATTTTGTAGATGACTTCTCATGGCAGCCATTTTGTAGATGACTTCTCATGGCAGCCATTTTGGAGCTGACTCCTCCCCTTTCCTAGGCAGCCCTTTTATAGCTAACTCCTCCCTTTCCCTAGGCAGCCATTTTGTAGCTAACTCCTCCCCTTCCCTAGGCAGCCATTTTATAGATAACTCCTCCCTTTCACTAGGCAGCCATTTTGTAGATGACTTCTCATGGCAGCCATTTTGAAGCTGACTCCTCCACTTTCCTAGGCAGCCATTTTATAGCTAACTCCTCTTCTTCACTAGGCAGCCATTTTATAGCTAACTCCTCCCCTTCCCTAGGCAGCCATTTTATAGATAACTCCTCCCCTTCACTAGGCAGCCATTTTGTAGATGACTTCTCATGGCAGCCATTTTGAAGCTGACTCCTCCCCTTTCCTAGGCAGCCATTTTATAGCTAACTCCTCCTCTTCACTAGGCAGCCATTTTGTAGATGACTTCTCATGGCAGCCATTTTGAAGCTGACTCCTCCCCTTCCCCAGGCAGCCATTTTAAAGCTAACTCCTCCTTCCCCTAGGCAGCGATTGTGTAGCTAACTCCTCCCCTTCCCTAGGCAGCCATTTTATAGATAACTCCTCCCCTTAACTAGGCAGCCATTTTGTAGATGACTTCTCATGGCAGCCATTTTGAAGCTGACTCCTCCCCTTTCCTAGGCAGCCATTTTATAGCTAACTCCTCCCCTTCCCTAGGCAGCCATTTTCTAGCTAACTCCTCCCCTTCCCTAGGCAGCCATTTTATAGATAACTCCTCCCCTTCACTAGGCAGCCATTTTGTAGATGACTTCTCATGGCAGCCATTTTGAAGCTGACTCCTCCCCTTTCCTAGGCAGCCATTTTATAGCTAACTCCTCTTCTTTACTAGGCAGCCATTTTGTAGATGACTTCTCATGGCAGCCATTTTGAAGCTGACTCCTCCCCTTCCCCAGGCAGCCATTTTAAAGCTAACTCCTCATTACCCTAGGCAGCCATTTTGTAGCTAACTCCTCCCCTTCCCTAGGCAGCCATTTTATAGCTAACTCCTCCTCTTTACTAGACAGCCATTTTGTAGATGACTTCTCATGGCAGCCATTCTGAAGCTGACTCCTCCCCTTTCCTAGGCAGCCATTTTATAGCTAACTCCTCCCCTTCCCTAGGCAGCCATTTTATAGATAACTCCTCCCCTTTACTACGCAGCCATTTTGTAGATGACTTCTCATGGCAGCCATTTTGAAGCTGACTCCTCCCCTTTCCTAGGCAGCCATTTTATAGCTAACTCCTCCTCTTCACTAGACAGCCATTTTGTAGATGACTTCTCATGGCAGCCATTTTGAAGCTGACTCCTCCCCTTTCCTAGGCAGCCATTTTATAGCTAACTCCTCCCCTTCCCTAGGCAGCCATTTTATAGATAACTCCTCCCCTTTACTAGGCAGCCATTTTGTAGATGACTTCTCATGGCAGCCATTTTGAAGCTGACTCCTCCCCTTCCCCAGGCAGCCATTTTAAAGCTAACTCCTCATTACCCTAGGCAGCCATTTTGTAGCTAACTCCTCCCCTTCCCTAGGCAGCCATTTTATAGCTAACTCCTCCTCTTTACTAGACAGCCATTTTGTAGATGACTTCTCATGGCAGCCATTTTGAAGCTGACTCCTCCCCTTTCCTAGGCAGCCATTTTATAGCTAACTCCTCCCCTTCCCTAGGCAGCCATTTTATAGATAACTCCTCCCCTTTACTAGGCAGCCATTTTGTAGATGACTTCTCATGGCAGCCATTTTGAAGCTGACTCCTCCCCTTCCCCAGGCAGCCATTTTAAAGCTAACTCCTCATTACCCAAGGCAGCCATTTTGTAGCTAACTCCTCCCCTTCCCTAGGCAGCCATTTTATAGATAACTCCTCCCCTTCACTAGGCAGCCATTTTGTATATGACTTCTCATGGCAGCCATTTTGAAGCTGACTCCTCCCCTTTCCTAGGCAGCCATTTTATAGCTAACTCCTCCCCTTCCCTAGGCAGCCATTTTGTAGCTAACTCCTCCCCTTCCCTAGGCAGCCATTTTATAGCTAACTCCTCCTCTTTACTAGACAGCCATTTTGTAGATGACTTCTCATGGCAGCCATTTTGAAGCTGACTCCTCCCCTTTCCTAGGCAGCCATTTTATAGCTAACTCCTCCCCTTCCCTAGGCAGCCATTTTATAGATAACTCCTCCCCTTTACTAGGCAGCCATTTTGTAGATGACTTCTCATGGCAGCCATTTTGAAGCTGACTCCTCCCCTTCCCCAGGCAGCCATTTTAAAGCTAACTCCTCATTACCCAAGGCAGCCATTTTGTAGCTAACTCCTCCCCTTCCCTAGGCAGCCATTTTATAGATAACTCCTCCCCTTCACTAGGCAGCCATTTTGTATATGACTTCTCATGGCAGCCATTTTGAAGCTGACTCCTCCCCTTCCCTAGGCAGCCATTTTATAGCTAACTCCTCCCCTTCCCTAGGCAGCCATTTTGTAGCTAACTCCTCCCCTTCCCTAGGCAGCCACTTTATAGATAACTCCTCCCCTTCACTAGGCAGCCATTTTGTAGATGACTTCTCATGGCAGCCATTTTGAAGCTGACTCCTCCCCTTTCCTAGGCAGCCATTTTATAGCTAACTCCTCTTCTTTACTAGGCAGCCATTTTGTAGATGACTTCTCATGGCAGCCATTTTGAAGCTGACTCCTCCCCTTCTCCAGGCAGCCATTTTAAAGCTAACTCCTCATTACCCTAGGCAGCCATTTTGTAGCTAACTCCTCCTCTTTACTAGACAGCCATTTTGTAGATGACTTCTCATGGCAGCCATTTTGAAGCTGACTCCTCCCCTTTCCTAGGCAGCTATTTTATAGCTAACTCCTCCCCTTCCCTAGGCAGCCATTTTATAGATAACTCCTCCCCTTTACTAGGCAGCCATTTTGTAGATGACTTCTCATGGCAGCCATTTTGAAGCTGACTCCTCCCCTTTCCTAGGCAGCCATTTTATAGCTAACTCCTCCTCTTCACTAGACAGCCATTTTGTAGATGACTTCTCATGGCAGCCATTTTGAAGCTGACTCCTCCCCTTTCCTAGGCAGCCATTTTATAGCTAACTCCTCCCCTTCCCTAGGCAGCCATTTTATAGATAACTCCTCCCCTTTACTAGGCAGCCATTTTGTAGATGACTTCTCATGGCAGCCATTTTGAAGCTGACTCCTCCCCTTCCCCAGGCAGCCATTTTAAAGCTAACTCCTCATTACCCTAGGCAGCCATTTTGTAGCTAACCTCCCCTTCCCTAGGTAGCCATTTTATAGATAACTCCTCCCCTTCACTAGGCAGCCATTTTGTATATGACTTCTCATGGCAGCCATTTTGAAGCTAACTCCTCCCCTTTCCTAGGCAGCCATTTTATAGCTAACTCCTCCTCTTCACTAGGCAGCCATTTTGTAGATGACTTCTCATGGCAGCCATTTTGAAGCTGACTCCTCCCCTTTCCTAGGCAGCCATTTTATAGCTAACTCCTCCCCTTCCCTAGGCAGCCATTTTATAGATAACTCCTCCCCTTTACTAGGCAGCCATTTTGTAGATGACTTCTCATGGCAGCCATTTTGGAGCTGACTCCTCCCCTTCCCCAGGCAGCCATTTTAAAGCTAACTCCTCCTTCCCCTAGGCAGCCATTTTGTAGCTAACTCCTCCCCTTCCCTAGGCAGCCATTTTATAGCTAACTCCTCCCCTTCACTAGGCAGCCATTTTGTAGCTGACTTCTCATGGTAGCCATTTTATAGCTGACTCCTCCCCTTCCCTAGGCAGCCATTTTAAAGCTAACTCCTCCTTCCCCTAAGCAGCCATTTTGAAGCTGACTCCTCCCCTTTCCTAGGCAGCCATTTTATAGCTAACTCCTCCTCTTCACAAGGCAGCCATTTTGTAGATGACTTCTCATGGAAGCCATTTTGTAGCTAACTCCTCCCCTTCCCTAGGCAGCCATTTTATAGCTAACTCCTCCCCTTCACAAGGCAGCCATTTTGTAGATGACTTCTCATGGCAGCCATTTTGGAGCTGACTCCTCCCCTTCCCCAGGCAGCCATTTTAAAGCTAACTCCTCCTTCCCCTAGGCAGCCATTTTGTAGCTAACTCCTCCCCTTCCCTAGGCAGCCATTTTATAGATGACTTCTCATGGCAGCCATTTTGAAGCTGACTCCTCCCCTTTCCTAGGCAGCCATTTTATAGCTAACTCCTCCCCTTCACTAGGCAGCCATTTTGTAGCTGACTTCTCATGGCAGCCATTTTGTAGCTGACTCCTCCCCTTCCCTAGGCAGCCATTTTAAAGCTAACCCCTCCTTCCCCTAGGCAGCCATTTTGTAGCTAACTCCTCCCCTTCCCTAGGCAGCCATTTTATAGATAACTCCTCCCCTTCACTAGGCAGCCATTTTGTAGATGACTTCTCATGGCAGCCATTTTGAAGCTGACTCCTCCCCTTTCCTAGGCAGCCATTTTATAGCTAACTCCTCCCCTTCACTAGGCAGCCATTTTGTAGATGACTTCTCATGGCAGCCATTTTGGAGCTGACTCCTCCCCTTCCCCAGGCAGCCATTTTAAAGCTAACTCCTCCTTCCCCTAGGCAGCCATTTTGTAGCTAACTCCTCCCCTTCCCTACGCAGCCATTTTATAGATAACTCCTCCCCTTCACTAGGCAGCCATTTTGTAGATGACTTCTCATGGCAGCCATTTTGAAGCTGACTCCTCCCCTTTCCTAGGCAGCCATTTTATAGCTAACTCCTCCTCTTCACTAGGCAGCCATTTTGTAGATGACTTCTCATGGCAGCCATTTTGAAGCTGACTCCTCCCCTTCCCCAGGCAGCCATTTTAAAGCTAACTCCTCATTACCCTAGGCAGCCATTTTGTAGCTAACTCCTCCCCTTCCCTAGGCAGCCATTTTATAGATAACTCCTCCCCTTCACTAGGCAGCCATTTTGTAGATGACTTCTCATGGCAGCCATTTTGAAGCTGACTCGTCCCCTTACTTGATAGCCATTTTGTACCTGACACCTCCCCTGTCCTAGGCAGCCATTTTGTTGTTAACTCCACCCCTTCCCTAGGCAGCCATTTTGTATTACACTCCTGAACTCATGGCAGCCATTTTGTACCTGACACCTCCCCTTCCCTAGGCAGCCATTTTGGAACTGACTCCTATTTTCTCATGGCAGCCATTTTGTAGCTGACTCTTCCCCTTCCCCAGGTAGCCTTTTTATAGCTAACTCCTCCCTCTCCTAGGCAGCCATTTTGGAGCTAACTCCTCCCCTTCCCTAGGCAGCCGTTTTGTAGCTGATTTCTCATGGCAGCCATTTTGTAAGCTAAGCCATTTTGTAAGCCATTTTGTAAGCATTTTGGAAGCACTACACCCATGCCATATGATAGGTAGACAGCCTGACTAGATAGATAGCTGCTGGTCAAACAGCAGTTTTAAAAATCTGCACTGCCAGTCAAGTCTTCAGCAGCCTGTTTTCTAAAAGCACTGTGGCAAATACTAGAAACAGTGTCATAGTGTCCCTACGGACCACGTTGGGAGCCCCCTGGTCTACCGTTACCTGGTTTTGCTGCCTGAAAAGCCCCGTTTCATCAATTTACATATTCTAAACTAACAAGATCTACCGCTGATATTTCCTCTTTGAGGAGGGAGGTGAAAGTTCATCTGCAGAGCTGCTGTACAGGCCAAGCTCCAAAACTGGAAGTCTCCACATGAACTAATGCAAGGCAGTCACCTCTGTTGCAAGGACGGTGCCTAGAAAGCAATGAAGGTTTTATTTGTTTTCATGCACGCCCAACTCCCTCCGTGCAGCTACTCTGACTCTTTCAAGTAAATAAAATGGCTCCTTTATTACATTGTAAACGAAAAATGGCAAAGAAAAAAAAGCCCCTCAAACAATCTTTTAGCGCAGGTTTTATATTCATTCTAAACATGTATCCCGAAACATAAATGGTATTCTATTACAGCCTAATAATCTATGCTAGCACATAACGCGCTGGTCTGGATTTTTAAACGTGACCGAGAAATCACCCATTTTACGGTTCCGCCGTATTCCTCTAACCTGGCTCAAGCCATGAAGTTTCTCGCCAGCGCCGCACAGCTGGCCAGAAGAGCTGCCGATCGCCTTGATCGGCAAACGGGCGACAGGGGAGTTGTCTGCTTCTGCGATCGATGCGAGGCAGGTGGCGTGGAATAAATCACGCAGCTCAAATCGACCGATGCCAAGACGAACAGATCGCAGACCAGGGGGCTACAGAGGTCATTTAGCAGCATGCAAACCCACTGCAGAAGTCAGATGCCCAGTCCACGAGGGGAGGGGGAGGTATTAAAGTATTTTAAAGTTTCTGAGCATTCTTTAGTGAGGAACGCTTGGTGTTCCTATTTCAAGCTACCAACCTAGCCCCTCCACTCTTAGGAAGACTGATCCCTTCGGTTACTCCTGAGCTAGGGTTGCCAGTTCCAGGTTGGAAAAGACCCAGAGATTTTGAAGGTGGGTATGATGGTATAGAACCTGCCTTCGCTAGCAGCCATTGCAGGCAAACCGATCTTTGTTGCCTGGAGAACAGTGATAATCCAAGGAGATCTGCTACCACCAGGAGCAGATTCAGTTTCATGATGATGAAAATTGGGTAGACTATCCTGCTCGGGACAAGAGCATTGGCAGAGTTTGAATAGAGAAAGAGGGCGGGGTACCAGGCTGCATAAAAAATACAATAGTTGCATTTAGAAAAAAAGAGAGGAGAGAGAGAGAGAGACACTTAACTGTCTAACTGTTTTCCTACATTCATTCAGTCAATTCTGGAGACTAGCAGAGGGGAAGTGTGCTCCAAGAAGCAGGAAATCTCCAGATTAGCCAATAAGAACACAAGAGGAGATCATTTGAAAAATACCAGGAATACCATATCCTTTGAATCATGCATAGTATAGATCTGTCATGTTCCAGCAAAGAGGACCCAAACACGAAACACTTAATTGTGCAGAATTAGATATTCACTGGTTGAACGGCTGCACAATAGCCCTCCTGGGATGCCTAACGTAAGCACTGAAATCAGCTGTAATTACCAGGACGGAGAATGTCTAATGGGCAGCCAGGGAAAAGTGCTCTTGTTTTCAGGAAAGGGTTTGCAGGAGCCACGCTAACCTCCCTTTCTCACTGCTTCCCCAGATGAAGGACTGTGGGACTTGTTCGCCAAGGACATCCCTCGCAGAGCCACCTCCTACTCAGTCAGCCTGGACAAGCTGAAACAGGGAGTAAGCTACGAATTCCGGGTGGTGGCTGTGAACGAGTTTGGCTACGGAGAACCCAGCGCTCCCTCTGTGGCTATATCAGGTTGGTAGGGGCAAACTGGGAAGTTACAATCTGGGAAAGTAGTTATTTTGCTTTGCTTCTTTTTGCCCATGATACTTTCTCACGCATGGATGTGCTTTTGCTGTCTTGCTCAAAAGGCTGTCTAATGCACGCAGAATTTTATTTCTTTGTTTAGTTACGGAACAGGGCATTTATGCGCCCCCTCCACAGGCCTACTGAAGGAGCCTCACAAAAATTTTAAAAGCCCAACACAATGAAATCGTTAAAGCAACAAGAATGACCAATAGTAAAACGAGCCATTAAAAACAGGCCAAGCGCATAAAAACAATATTCAGCAGCCGGAAAGTGATATTCACAGGAGGGCCCTCAGGGCAGAAGTGGAAGAAAAGGCCAGTCTTTTCCTCTTTTCCAACCCTAAATTATTCTTCCAGCTAACATAGGAAGGTTGTAGATGATTTCTGCCCCGTCCACCTAAGTTGAGAACTTGGAAAACCCAGCTGCAAAAGCAAAATCCAGCTGCAAAAGTATGATGGCTCACTCAACCCAAAATGATTGGCCTCCAACCCAGAATCTAGAAGGCTGTCTCTTGGGGGTTGGGAGTTGGGGTCTGCCCAGTTCCCCAAAACTACCAGTCATAGGGGGCTCGTTGCCAATGCCAGAACTCTCCCCGCCTTGTCGAGGGCACCACTCAAATCCCTCCTTTCTGGATTCTGCCAAGCCATTCTGTGGAGGCACTTCTCAGATTGTTTTCTGCTACCTCAGCGAAACCGGGGCTTGGGGGGGGGGAGGGCAGGAAGAAATAGTTTTACGAAAATCTTCATGGTTCAAAAGCTTGGCCCCTGAGGGGGATGTCAAAGCATTCTGCAGGGCTGGAGGCATTCAGCTATTCCAATTTTCCCCTTTCCTCGCTCCTGGTGCGAGATGCACAATTTAACAGGGACGTCATCAGAAGGGAGTACGAAATGCCATTGGCACAACTGTTCTTGTCAGGTTCCTCCTCTACCTTGGTCTATCTGGCCTTGAAGAATTGGAAGGCAGCTCAAATTTCTGAGAAAAGCCAGGGCCTGCCTGCCTTCCTGCCTTCCTGCCTTCCTGCCTTCCTTCCGGGGCCTTCTTCCTGAGCGAACGGTCATAGCCTCTCAGGAGGTCTGGGGGTTCATTGTAAATAAATTGCTTCTTGATTTGTTCCTGGTCTCAGCCTATCCATTTAATCCACTCCTTTGACCATCGGGTGTTCACATTAAATTGCCTGTTTTCTGTTGAAAGCAGCAGGGAATGGGGTGCCGAGATCCACAGGCTCCTGCTGCTCAAAATGACACACACACACCGGTCTGCTGGCTGGTAATTAATTAAACCACCGCTCGGGGGAGATTGGTGGCTTCCAAGGCCCAGGTTTACCATGGCAGTTTTGATGATTCTTTGGTTCTAGCTGGATTCACAGCAGGCAGGAGGGAACCTTTCTGGGTCACTTCGGGAGTTACACCTGCCAGCAGGGGTAGGAGGCACAGGTGACTTGTGTGCTCTCTCAGCGATACACCTAGCGCATTTTGCATGCCTTCTTTACAACACCCCTGCCATCTTCCAACTCAAGAGATCACCATTCCTGCTCATATATGATGAAGGGCATTGGACTCTCTAATGCTCATCCCTCAAAAGTCAAGTTGGTCTCTTTGGCACTACTGATCTCAGATCTATTTATCTGGGTTCAGGCAGGTACCCATGTTAATCCAAAGCAGCAGGGCAAAGTCTCATTGCACCTTTGAGTTTCATTCTGGGCATAAGTTTTCGTGTATGGGCATGCAGAACTTTTTGACCAGCCTCACGGACGCCGTTGCTCACCCCTCTCCCTCCACCTCCAAGGCAAAAACCGCTTTCTGCAGAAGATCCACAGGGTGGGCGGAAACAGCCAAGACATGTTTGTTCTCAAAACGAACCCTTTCCTGCCTTGATTTTCCTCCCAGCTCTGCCGGATTCCCCTTTCTACGAAGAATGGTGGTTTCTGCTCGTCATTGCCCTCTGCATCCTGATCTTCCTCCTACTTGTGGTTTTAACGCTCCTCCTGTACAGCCAGGCCAAGAAATATAAAACTTGCAACATGGGTGAGTTGAGTCAGCGTTGAGGCTGCCGTCCCGTGCCCACTTTAACTAGTAAGTCCCAGACTTCTCAGGCAGTCAGGTCTCAGCCACTGCTGTAATTCTAAACCTCCCTGATCTGGAACGAATCCCCTTGAAATCAATTGCAGCTTGACTTGCAAGAAAACACAAATAAGCCAGGGACTGCAGTCTGAAAACTTCGCTCGTGTTCCTGGGGACGTACGGGTGACCGAGCTGCTAATCCGCAGGGGGGAAAACATCAGAAAGCTTAATCCCGTTTCCTTTAAATGTTGCAGCAGACTGATAAAGAAATCCATCTGTGGCCAGCATGTTTGATTCCCTCCCTCCCAAACACCAAAAGAGAGAGAGATGTGGTGGGAAAAGATACTATCTGTGGATATTGGTTGTCAAACGCTGATAAAAATTGTCCCTTTGGTTGTGTTGTGATCTTTCCGTGGGACAGTGTGTTGTGGGGATAAGAAGGGTCTCTTTACAAAAGGAGGATGATTCTCTGAAAATGGCGGTTTTCTCTCTGTCTCCCCGCAGAGCCGGGGCAGGGCTTGTGCCTGCTCTCATTCTGTCGCCGTTTGTCCCCAGGGAAAAACGTCTCCCACGCGGAGGAATCTGTCACCCTGGATAATGGGGGGTTTACAGCCCTGGAGCTCAATAGCAGACACCTCACTGTCAAAAACACTTTCTCCAAGAAGAACGGAACGAGGTAAGAAGGCACGGGCCTCCGTGCCATGCAGGAAGAGGTGGCCTTGGGCACTCAGAAGCCAGCCAAATGCCATGTTGGCATGCAGAGCATCCGAAGAAGGGCCAGTGGTAATCTCTGCATCAACAAGTGCCTTTTGACATGCGTGCTTGTTCCAGCTCCTAACCCGTCCATGTGTAGGAGAAGTTCACAAAAGGCTTATTAAAATATCCTTGCAGGTACAAAACCCAGCAGGCCAGAAGACACAACAAGCAGTCTGAGCAGGTGGATTCAGGTTGACATGTTGAATCTGTTTGGTCACTCCTGCTCTCGGCTGAAACCTGCTTTACAAAGTTGTTACCAGTTCCAGAGCAGAAGGGGGAATGGGGAGGTCTACCCGCCTGAGTTCCTTGGGGGAAAGGTCGGGTTTCTTTTAGAAAACGACAAAAATATAGCTAAGACAGGGAGCAAATGCATCTTCAGCCCTCAGTCCAGACTGTCTCTGGGTGCAATGCTCTCATTGCTCTTTTGCCCTGCCAGTAATACGGGAGGGACCCTGATTGGTGCCTGATTCCAAGGCTGGG
The DNA here is from genome assembly GCF_049243985.1 of Paroedura picta. Classification (NCBI taxonomy): domain Eukaryota; kingdom Metazoa; phylum Chordata; class Lepidosauria; order Squamata; family Gekkonidae; genus Paroedura; species Paroedura picta. The sequence goes on from NC_135385.1 coordinate 21,823,036, forward strand.
GTTTGGCCATGCAGTGAAGGATATAATATTTGATTGAGGAAAAACCTGCCCGGGCTTTCCGGCTCCAAGGAGATCAAATTGGCATCAACCAGAGCCAGGGCTTTTTCAGTCCTGGCCCCAACCTGATAGAATACGCTCCCTGGAGAGATCAGGGCCTTGCAGGACCTTGGACAGTTCCGCAGGACCTGTAAGACACGGCTGTTCTTCCAGAACTATGCTGGAGGCCGGAAGTATCGCCTAGAACTGCTGGAGAGCAAAGAGGTCGGAAATTCCCTCATTTTATTTCTCTTTGCCCTCAGATCTCCACCCCGGCCCAGCCCTGGAGGACTTCACTATTCAGACGAGGACATCTGTAACAAGTATAACGGAGTGGTGCTGACGGAAAGTGTAGCCCTCAGTGAGAAACCCTTGGACGCTTCAGAATCAGAGGTGAGTACCCAATGCAGGCATCCCCAACATGGAGCCCGCGGGCCCCATGGTGTCCACCCACACCTTTTCTGGCCCCCTTCGTGTGTTTTTAGGAAGTGGCCAGAGGCAGGTGGGGCTTTTCTCCCAGCAAGGCTCCTGACTGGCTGTGTAGATTCAGGCTCTGGCACCAACACAAGTTCAGGCTCCGGCACCTCGATACCAGACCTTGCTGTGCCTGGAGGAACTATTGACAGTCAGAGCAGAGCTAGGTATACAGTTGCTCTGACCCCGGTATAGCACAAGGGAGAGAGGCTGTTTAGCTGCATGGCAGAGGTTTGAGTTTGCACGCGGAAAACCTGAGACCTCCAATATTAGAAATGATCTTTTCCTGCATGAAGAAGAGCTGGTTTTTGTGGCCTGCTTTTTACGATCCAAAGGAGTCTCAAAGCAGCTTACAATCACCTTCCCCTTCCTGTCTCCACAACAGACTACCTGTGAAGTAGGAGGGACTGAGAGAGCTCTGGGAGAACTGCGACTGGCCCAAGGTCACCCAGGCGACTGCATACGGAGAATCAAACCTGTTTCTCCAGATTAGAGGCCCCGCTCTTAACCACCACACCAGCGGCCAGAAGTGCAAGGCTGCCCTCCTGACCAAATCTAACTCCCCCCATGCCCTGCCTTTCATCTCTTCTCAGTTACCTGGCACCACCTGCTCCTTTGCCAGAGCCCTGGAGCTGGCCCGCCAGGGAAAGTGGCATCTCTCGCGGCAGCATCTCCAGCCGTGCTTTGCAATCCCTCTCATGTTATTTTGAGAACGACCCTTGCAAGGGCTCTGCTTCTCTTCCTGTGACAGCCAGGTATTCAACCTGCCATTATCAGGACATGCTGGGCATAAAGACGGATGCCGACGTGCACCCTTGTGGTGTGTGCGCACGTGTATGTGATTCAGGCCAGCAAGCTCTGCACACTGGCTTCTAATAGCATATAATGGCTGCCCCCTGCCTGAGGACACCCGTGCATGGAGACAGAGGTTCTGAGAGTCTAGCCATGTGCCCGTTACATGGTTTTCCTCGCCCTCAATGTCACAGCACGCATGGCCCAGGACTTTCCAGCAGCAGGGGACCGGCCCTTTCAGCACATGGCTGCAGTTCATCTCAGGCGGCAAGCAAAATCAAGCACCCATTTTCCTTTACAACCTTTGATGAACCATCATTCTCGGCTGGGTCTTTGATGTGCTCTTGTTTCTGCCGGTTTCGGATTCAGTGGGAATTGGTAATGTCCTCCCCGGCGGAGGCAGCAGGAAAAGCTGCCAGCTCTTTTGATCATCCCACAAAAGTAGCTTTAGTACAGCATGGCTTGATTCTGCTTTTCAATAGAAACAGAAACCATAAAGGTGTCCCCAAAAAAGGTCATCTAGTCCAACCTCCTGTGCAATGCAGGAAATGGACAACTCCCATTTCCCCCACTGACCCTGCTCTGTGCCCAGAGGAGGGGACAAAACCTAGGCCAATCTGGCCTGGAGGAAAATCCCTTCCTGACCCCAAAATGGCGATTGATCAGCATTAGACTAGTAACAGGAGGAGCGTGGGTGCTGGAACTACCCTGGGGTTTGGGTTAGAGATGGAAGGCCCTTCAGATCAGAAGATTTGCCCTGGTACTTTGGTTAGAAGTATTGTTTGTTTGTTTCCACGTTCCGTTTTAAAATCTGGGTTATCCACAACTGAGACTTAATCATGGCATGCCTGTGTCTCCTTTTGTGGGGAGAAATGCACACGAGTACTCCTGTGTCCTTCATAATAACATGAGAGAAGCCATGTTGGATCAGGCCTGTGGCCCATCCAGTCCAACATTGTGTCACAGAGTGGCCAAAGCCCAGGGTCCATCAGGAGGTCCACCAGTAGAGCCAGAACTCCAGAAGCCCTCCCACGGTTGCCCGCCAAGCACCAAGAAGACAGAAAATCACTTTCCTGGGTGGAGTGTCCCATCTGTAGCCATTCATGGCCTCCTGTTCTATGGAAGAACACGAGAAAAAAGATACATTCAAGGCCAGGGAGAAGCAGAGGTGGTTGGCCATAGCCTTCCTCTGCAGAGCCTTCCTTGGTGGTCTTCCTTCCAAGTTCCAACCTTGCTTAGCTTACAGCTTAAAGCAACCCCAGCAAGGGGCTTTCAGGGCAAGGAAAAGCACATTGCCTCCCTCCTCAGCATCTTCCTTGGTGGTCGTCCTTCCAAGTACCAGCCCTGCTTAGCTTCCCAGATCAGACAAGATCTGGCTATGATGTCCTGCCTTCCATCCTTGACCTCAGTGGCTCCATGGGAAGTATCAAGGGGCTCTGGCCCCTTTCCAGGCTTACAGGCTCTGCGAGTCTCTCCCTTGCTACCCCTTCTGGGATGTGTCTCTACTGGAACGGCACAAGTCCAGGGGGAGGAAGCCAAAATGGGCAGGAGGAGTGGAGAACCCAATCAAGAGATCTCGGGCTGACCTGGAGACTGTCCCTGTTTCCTTGCCATGCTTTAAAAGGACTTGGCTATATCTGCGGCTGGTCTCACATCGCTAGTCTTAAAGAAGACTGCACAGTCCCTTCTCCCCGACCATTTTCAGAGAAATTTGTCAGCAGCAACCGCTTCCAAATTCCCTCTAATGCCGGCCTTAAACTAAACTCACCCGCTGGTCTCTAATTTGTCCCCTAATAGCGTTTGTTTCTTTCATCTTTCCAATAAAGGAAGGCTTTAAATCGTCAAACCTTTTCTCTGTTTTTCTGGCTGCCCAGGCTTCGGTGCACCTCGGCTTGTCAATTCCTCATCTGACAGTACGCCCAATCAAACCCCGAGCCGCCACTGTTGCCTCGGCAACCAGCCTGCAGCCACGGCGAAAGGGCCTGCCGCACCACGGAGACGAAGCAGGGCCCCGCAGCATTTCCATTCCGTCCATCATTTGGGATCATTAAAAATAATGTGGCCACTCTGAAAAAACATAATCCTGTTGTCGAAGCCATTTGTGTAATCATGGGGGATCAGCAGCAAGGGCCTCTGGGTCGTCCGCAGTTCCCAAGGGCCCCGTGGACCGATTGCTAACCCATCCAAGATGGCACACACATGGTCACGAGCATCAAGGGAAGGCTTAGACCTTTTAGCACCTCTTCTGTCAGGGTTGTCCCTTCCTAATCCTGTCCATTGTACCCCTCTGTGGTCCCTGTCCTCCCAAGTCTCCATCCCTAAAATCTCAAGGAGTTTCTCAATTTTGGTCTGGCAACCCTGCCCTCTCAACTCCGGCCAGCGCTCAGGTTACCAGCTGTCAGTGACCAGTGGTTGAAAATAACACTGACATCATCACATCAGAAACTGTAAGCCTCTGTGTTCAACTGTGCCAAGCTAAAACCTCTCCTTCCTATGCCCCTTACAAGAGACAAAAATATTATGAGCAATTTTAATATTTAATATTGTAGTTTAAGAAGAAGCAGCGTTGGTTCTTATATGCTGCTTTTCTCTACCAGGTGACTCAAAACTCTTTACAATCCCATTCCCTTTCCACTCCCCACAACAGACACCCTGTGATATGGGTGAGGCTGAGAGAGCCCTGATATTACTGCTCAGTCAGAACAGCTTTATCAGCGCCGTGGCAAACCCAGGGTCAGCCAGCTGGTCGCATGTGGGGGAGTGCAGAATCACACCCAGCTCGCCAGATTAGAAGTCCACACTCCTAACCACTACACCAAGCTGGCTCTCTTAATGTTTCAATGCTTAACTGTCAAATGGAATATTAATGAACTGAAATTTCTATTCTGCATTTTGTAATTCTGTATCTGCTTTAGAGCCTTACAAATTAGTTTCCGAAGGTAAGGCGGGATGTAAATCCCAAAATTAATAAAATTGCACCTACTTAGCAGGCCCTTTCCTCTTTCCCGTGGCAGGGGACCGATTCAGACTACGAAGATGAACTCCCGAAGCACTCCTTCGTGAACCACTACATGAGCGATCCCACCTATTACAATTCGTGGAAGAGGCAGCAGAAAGGCACTAAGCACCCGGCACCGTACCGGTACGAGGAGTGCGTGGCGGGCGAAGTGGAGCCTTTTTTCCAGACTGTCATCACAACTCAGAGTTCAGGAGGGGGCTACACCCCGACCGGACAGGGCCCCCCAGGCTCACGGACTCCAGTGACAGGCTTTTCCTCTTTCGTCTGACTCCCTCTTTCTGACTGGATGGTGGACGGTGCTGCTCTGACCGGCTGCCGAATCTGGAACCGCTGCCACCACCCGATCGGAGGACTGTAAGCGTGACGAGAATTGCAGGGAACTGGGGGTCAATTTCTCTTATCAGGGTAGAATGGATGTAAATGTGAATGTTTCTATTTTTTTTTCCCTCCCCAAGACAATCAACTCTTTAATCACACGGAGCTGAACTAGCTGGACTTTCTTTTTATTTTATTTTTTTCTACAAAAAAAAAAAGGAGAAAAAAAAACCCCACCCACAAGCTATCAAGAAATGACACTTCTAACTTCTGGACCGTTGGTGGGAATTGGTTTTAAGGAGTGCTTTCTTTTCGGTTTTCTTTTCTTTTTTTCCCCCCCTCCCTTTGCTTTTTTTTAAAGACAAGAAAAATGCTTTTGTAACACTGATTTGGAAAGCAGCTTATTCTTGGGGTTCTCCCCCCTTCCTTCCCTCTCTTCCCTCACAAGCAAGGAGATGAATTCCACACTTCTTGGTGGGTAGTGCTATTGTGATACAGCTGAAGGTGAAAGAATACATCCTTCCTAGCAGACCCTTCCCTTGCTGTTTCATCCCAGTCGGGTAGAAAAACACAATGTTTATGTGTGTTTGTGGGGGGCGGGGGGCGCAGGGAGAGACATTTTTGGAACGGTTCTTGCTTCATGGGCCTCTGCGGCTCCTTCTGAATCACTTTGTCTGAGTGTCGTGTTCCTCCCCACGCCTGTGAGGTGCACTGCTGGTGGGGTTTGATCAAACTTACCTCCTGCCTTCATTTCGATTCTGTTCCAGCTGAGCTTGTTGTGTTCCTTTTTTTAAAAAGGTGTCCCCACTCCGGGGAGGGTGCTCCTGTAAAATGTCGGCTCAGAAGCACCGTGCATAGCGGTTTGGGCCAAAGTAGTTGGGGGAGAATTGTGCTCTTCTCGGGGGTCCTCGGATCCCTCCCTTTGTCACTTGCATGTGTCCATGTCCATTGCTGATCCAAAAGAAATGTGTGTGCACACCCAAAAAAGGCAGCCGAACAAGGAGCGGGCCTTTTGAACGAGCACGGTGTGTGGGAACTCGCAGGGGGGACTGCGCTGGGTGTTTTAGACTTTGCAAAGGTGTCCTTCCACGTCAAGGAGGCCAATCAGCCTTCCCACCCCCTCCCCAAAAAAGTACATGTTGTTAACACCAAAACTGTTTGATTTTTTTAAAGAAATGTATATTTTTAACTATTTCCTTTTTTTTAAAATACAAAGACACGTCATACTCTGATGAGTGAGCTGTTCTTTGGTGTCTGCAGGCGCCTTTCCTGTAATGGCTCAGCAGCTGGTAGGAGAGGCTCACTGCCTTGTCTGGAGGAACCAAAGCTCATCTGATTCTCTCTCTCGCCCACTGCCCCATGTTTGACACTCTGAGAAGGCGGGCCAGCTCTTTCTGCCGAGAGCCATTAGGTTTTCCTACTGGCTGCTCTGTTTGAGGGCGAAGCCACGGATCCCTCTCTGGGCGCCACGTGCCGTGTGACCACTGCCACAGACCAGAAAACAAACAGCACCCTTGGAATTGTCCCTCTCTTCTGAGCACGCGTGCGGCCGTAAAAGCTGACCTTGTGTGAACAGCAGCTCCAAAACCACAGTAGTACAGGCTATTAATCAGGAGAGGAGGCAGGGAGTGATTCTCTTATTCCACTTGTGAGGCCAAACAGGTTGTTTTGTCCGTGTCCGCTCTAGCGTGCCGCTTCACTGGTGCTTTTCCCCGATCCAAAGATTAACCTCAATATCAGGCAAACGTTTGTACTCGAGTTCCCCTTTTGTCACAGACGCAAGCTGGAAAGCTGCAGCTTTCAGTCTCCGTCTCAATAACGCCCAGCATGTTCTTCAGTGTCCTCCAGAGTGGGATCTCGGCATAGTGAGGGGGGTGCAGCTACAAAATGGCTGCTGCAGGAGGTGGAGCCAACCACAGAATGGTTGCCTGCAGTTACACCGCGAAGCTCCCTGTGCCTTCATGGCAGCTCCTCCCAAAGCTAAAGGTTTTATTTTTAAAAATCTACACAATGAATTAGACGTCTTGTTTGGCAAAAGCCCAGCCTGGCCCCGCCTGCTTTCTAAAAAACAGTGTCCAGGGGAAACTTGGTGCTCACACACTCTGTATTGCAGACCCAGGGCTTAAATTATATCACAGCAACGGACACAAGGTGCGTCCACACCGCAGGCTAAAAGGAACACATATGTTTGCGTTTTGCGTCTCAGTGCGTAACACCATATGAATACATAGGACTTTTTTCCTGACAGCAAATCTTTGGAAGAAATGGCAGAGAACCATTTGCACAACACACAAGAAATTGTATTCGGAGCTTCATCACAAGCCTAAGAGTTCACTGGTGCTGCTAAATGGGTGGAGAGAGCTTTTCCAAAGCCTGTGGCCCAAAACCTAACAAACGCGTTGAACTTCTCAATATTTGTGGAGAAATTATACTAGGCTCACCTGGATCAGACCAAGGTCTTCTACCATGTAGTCTCTTCATGACAACCAGCCGATGATGATGATGATGATGATGATGTATTTCCCACCATTCCCAAACTGGCTCGTGGCGGGGTACAATGGCCCACAATAAAACCCCAATAAAACCCCATTAAAACCAGCCGGACGTTAAAAGACATACAACAAAATAACTCCCAAAACAGTAACTCAACCTCCTATCCCCTCCCAGTAATGCTAATGGAGGAAGAGGGGACAGATGACCCAAAGCCAGACGCTGCTGAATACCACTTAATGCCAATAACTTATAAACTCAACAACTTATAAACCCCCAATCATTGGTAATAATACCCACCCCTTCTTACTTGGCCATGGATTCTGGTCCCCAGAAAGAGACTGCCTCTGAACATGGAGGTTCCATAGAGGGTAGGGGGGGTGGACCTATCCCCCCAACTTGTCCCGTTGATTGGATGTCAAAGACCAGCCTTGAACTTGGAGACCAAGATCCAAAGTAGATCCGAGAGGATTCCCAGCGAGAGAACTTTATTTTGCTTTCCTTGGGAATAGATAGTTCTGGGAGAATGGCACACCAACCGCTTCCTGTTCCCCCAAGCACAAATCCGCAATGGGAAGAGGCCATCTTTCTTTCCCAAGAGCCGTTTGCTAACAGTAAGAGGAATTGGCCTTATAAAACGTTCCCCTCTGTGCCTCTCCTTCTCAAATGGAAGACATCAGGGGTGATTCTTTTAAGACGCCTTGACACTAACGGAGTAATTTCTGCTCTCCCAAACCTCATCCATCTCTCTAATCGCATTTTTATTGTCTTGTGTTTATTCGGCTACAACCCAGTCCAGAGAGGGTGGGCAATTCAGAAGCACAGAATGGGATGTCCTCAAGACACAGGAATTGAATTAGACCCCCTTCCCCCTATTATCATGTATTAGACTTTTGACAAGGCCGAGCCTCTGACCAGTCCTTAGGCATGAGCTAGAACAACAGGATTAACAGCCGATTTGTGAAAAGAAATATTTACCAGGGATGTAAAATCAACTGCAAAACAAGAGAGAAGCAGAAGCTTTCCTCTATGGTGAAAAGCTGATTGTGTTGGAAGCATACCTTTCAAAAGTGAGGTGCTTTTCCTGCAACCATTTTCCCAGACAGGTAAATGGCCCATCTCAGGTCAAATGAGTCATCATTTCGTGTCTAGCAATCTGTTGGCATTTTCTGTCCACTCCGTCCTAATTTGGATTGCCCAGGGAATTTCTTGGATACTTGTTAGAAAAAGGGAAACCAACCTCCATTTCCAGCCTTGCTGACAACAAAGGTGAGAAATTTATTTATTTGGCCACTCCAAGGGACATTCCATCAAATAATATAGAAGTAATCTTAAAGGCTGCAAAACTTAAATGGACTCTGGGGAATGGTAGAGGACAGGAAGGCCTGGAGGATCATTGTCCATGGGGTCGCGATGGGTCGGACATGACTTCACACCTAACAACAACAACAATCTTAAAGGCGTGAGCTTTCAAGTGCACGCCTTGAATACATCTTTGTCAGTCTTAAAAGTGTTAATGGACAATTTTTGTTGTGCTACTTCAGACCCACACAGCTACCCACTTGAATCTACCTTGGACGTAGTTCAACACACCCTGCCGTCTGCCGAAAATTAAAGGATACAACTGCAAGGTGAACCCTTGTCCCTTTTTTTCCTAGCTTCTGCTGCTTAGTAAACCGGCTGTTTCTTCCCATGTATTCCATGCATGAACATTGGCACTTTTGCACCAGCAAAGTTTTTAAATTTGTCACCTCTACAAGCAGTAGGTGCATTATTAAAGAGAAACCAGCAGAGGGCGATGCTTCTCTGCAGTCATTAGTTGGACATGGAAAACTGGTGGGGCATTTCTTTGCTGCTGGATTCACCAGCGTGAAATGACTGTGTATGAAGGGGGGCTTCAGCCATAAACTTATTTTTCCCCCTGCACCCCACCCCTCATGAATTAGCACAAAACCACAGCCTGAATTTCCACAATCCACTTGATTCTTGCAGACGGTATAAACTGAATTTCTGCATGGGCGGGGGGGGGGAGGTTTCCAAGAGAAAGACCCATTATTTATATTCTTTTTACCCACTTCCAGATTATTTCAGTATAAAATCTTTCTACCCAAAGCAGTAAAGGGCAGAGATTACCCTTTGTTACTGCCGAATATGGCAACCAGGGCGGTTCTCTCACAGAGTTCTAATTTTATGACTCCCCTCGTCCTACCTGGCAAGAGTTAATGACAGAATTTATCATGGCTTTCCCTCCGGAAAGCTGGCTGGGCTAATTTGGCGACATTGCACGGAAGGAGTCCCATTCTTTATTTCCTGGCTACTCACAAACTGCTCCGAGCTGATTTCGGGAGCTGGGAGATAAATCATGTAAATTGGGCACATTTGCATAAATGTTCATGCTCTCACACTATTTCTACAGACATCCAATTAATTTGGGGAGAAGGGATGTTACTTGTTTCCGAGAGGGACAACAGTTTATACGTGTGGTTGTCTCGAGGCGCTGGACCAAACTAAGCATGGTGTGACTCACAGGAAGATGCAGACGAATGGGACAAATTCTGTAAGTATGGGGAAGGCTGCTCCCATATGGCTGGTTAAAGATCCTGTTGAAACACACCCCCGAGTCAACATGTTACTCTGTGCCCCTCTTGCTGGGTCACAGGAAGCCTCTTGTTTGGAGGTCGTCCCTCAGGGCCAGAGGAAACTGGAACCAACTAAGATTGCCAGCTCTGGATTGTGAAATTGCTGGAGATTTGGGGGTCGGGAGCCTGCAGAAGGTGGGGGGCTCGAGGCTGTTGTTTTTTGCAGAAGTGAGCTTTTCTGTTGCAAATTTTGCTTTCTACTGAGAGAAGTTTTTAATGGAATTTTGCGCATGTCCGAGGAACGTTTTGTTCTGTTTTTTTGTTAAGGGAAAAGGAATTGCTCAGAGTCTTGCCAAACACGGACTCCACTTAACAGCTCCAAACAGGGGAAGTATAACACTGGCTGAAATCTCAAGATGGTTATTTCCAAGCTATGAAATCTTATCATCCCCCATGGCTTCTCCATTCAAGCCACACCAGCCTGTTGGTCCCAAAATACAACAACAAAAATTGATCTGCTTTAACTCCCTGTAACGGCCCGGCCCTCTGCTCCCTAAAAAAGCCCATTCAACGTGCTTCATATTTAGGGATTGGATCTCTTGAGAATGCTTAACCCTTTCATAGGCAACACACTTCATATGTGACCTCGATGAATTCTAACAGCAGCCCTGCAAAGTATTCTGGAACTGTGGTTGCAAATTGGGTTGCCAGCTCTGGGTTGGGAGACACCTGGAGATTTTAGGGGGTAGAGCCTGAGGAAGAGAAGGTGTGGGGAGGGGCTTCAATAAGGATGAGCATACTTCCTCCCTGCGTGGCACCAGAACGCAGAATGAATGCAGAAGAACAGTTAGACAGTACTCTCTCTCTCTCTCCTTGCATTCCTTGGAAGTTGCCCTTCCAAAAGCTAGTGGGAGCCAACCCTGCTTTAAGCTTCCAAGATCTGACAGGATCAGGCTTCCCTGGCTATCCAGGTAAGTTAAGTGTATTTAAAAGTTCATTCCACTGAATACAATCATAGTTTATTGCAATATTCCTATGCTGGGAAGGAAGGCGGGTTTCCAAATATATTTGAAATAAATCAATAAGCCACTGTACAATTGGCAGCCGAAATCTCTTCAACCAGGCAACAAGTCTAGCAGTTTGAGTCTGGGTAGTGTTGCAACAAGCCAGTGATGTAAAACATGTCCAAAATCGCCCACGAGAGGGCAGCCCGACTGGGAAAAGGGGATTTCCCTCCCTTGCTCATGGACAGCTTCCTGCCAGCTTGATCTCATCTTGTGACCGAGCAGCAGATACTGGCTGAGGCAACAGGAGTGAAAGAAAGGCCGGATGCTCCACCCCACAGCATGTGAGAGACTGAACATTGGTCCAAAAGAAGGGAATAAGTTTCCTGTTTGGTGCCCCTGGTGACTCAGCCGTGGCTTTTGATTTCTCTCTCATGCTAGTTCAAGAACAGTGCAGAAGAGGAGAAGAAGCCCTGGTGAGTTCCACACCTGAGTGGCAGGGGCAAAATATACCTTCAGTGCCACAGCTGACTTATGACTACCCTGAAGGATTTTTATGGCAAGAGATGAACAGATTGTGTGATTGTCTTGGCCTACCTCTGCCTAGCAACCCTGGGCTTCTTTGGTTGGTCTCCCATCCAAGTACCAACCAGGGCTGACCCTGCTTAGCATTTTAGATTTGGTAAGATCAGACTAGCCTGTGCTAGCCAATTTAGGACACTGAATGGACCATGAGAATAATTCAACACGCTAATAAATAAAATCACGATCACAGGACCTCGGAGAAGACTCCTCACTTTACAGAAGGGAATAGTTGGTTGCCCACCCATTTATTTTGACTAATTTCACAAGCCGGTGATCTTGCTTTTGCTGTCATTCAAAGAAAGTTAACTTGGCAGCGCGCATCCAGAAGGGAGGATGAAAAACACGAAATACAAACAGGAACATGATCTAAAACAACAATCATCTTTTAAAAAAACACATACCCCCGGCGGTGAAAAATGCAAAGAACCATTTGAAATGACAAGACACGCCAGAAGCAGAATGCAGAATTTCACTAGCTGTCGCCCACAGCCCCGTAGTTCAAAGCAGACCGAGACATCATCAATGATTTACAAGCCAACATCCATATCAAGATTTCTCTCTCAGCCAAGCTGGCCTCAGATAGCATCCCTTTCTTTGCTTGGAGGGAGCCCCTCCTCACCTAAAACCACAGTTCACTACCTAAGGGAGACAGGGAGACTCCGGAAGCAGGTGTTTAAGGATTCCACCTTGGCCCACATATGAACATAAATGATAGGATCACAGGGCCTAACAACACCCTAATATCATCCAGGGCTCATTCACTCACCCCTCTTCCAAAGCAATGCAGGTCCTCTTGCCAACATCCTGATGGGGCCTGGAGGATCTCTTGGAATGACATCATCTCCAAACTAGAAGAAGAAGAGTTGGTTTTTACACCCCACTTTTCACTGAAGAAGAAGAAGAAGAAGAGTTGGTTCTTATATGCCACTTTTCCCTACCCGAAGGTGGCTCAAAGCAGCTTACAGTCACCTTCCCATTCCTCTCCATCCTGAAGGAGTCTCAAAGCTGCTTACAATCGCCTTCTCTTTGCTCTCCCCACAACAGAAGTAGTGAGGCTGAGAGAGCTCTGACAGGACTGCTCAGTCATAACATCACTATCAGGACTGTGACTGGCCCAAGGTAACCCAGCATGTGGAGAAGGAGTGGGGAATCAAACCTGGCTAGCCAGATTAGAATCCATCACCCTCAGCCTCTACACCACGCTGGCTCCAGTTTGGCTGGAGAAAATGGCTGCCCGAGAGGGCGGCTTTTATAGTCTTGAGCCTCTTTGTATTCCCCGCCCTCCCCAAGCCTCTTGGGATTTCTTGGCAAGCATAAAAGCAGTACAAAAAGATGAAGCCACTGTATATAGGTTAGAAACAAATCACGAATTAGACTCGTAATATCAAACATAATCTTTCACATAGCAACATAACGAAGCCATCCCAAAGTGATACAATGCAATATAATTAATTACAGCTTCAATTATAAATCTAACAATAAATAAAATAGAAATAAATTTCAGCTTCATCAATTATGCTTCAATCGTAAGCATAAATCCCCAAGCTGATCACCAGGACTGGCCTGGAGATATAACACATCCTCAACTAGCATCCCCATGAGCAATCCTAAGAATAGTATCTAATAAACACCACAGATGACTGAGAGATATATTCTGATATTGAATCCCTCTTTCCTAATAAATCTTCCTCAAGTGCTTATTTTGAGATATAGTCCTATAAATCTCAGTGGCTTCTCCCGTTGTAGTACTCAAGATAGTAGATACTTGGAGATGATTAAGTGCTTATCTTCCCAGCCAATAATGGTTCAAAAAGAAATGCTAGAAGTCAGGATTTGGACTCAATCAATCAATCAATCATTTGTTGTTGAAGCTATAAGTGTAAAAGTTTAAAATACACATCACGCTAGGGAACAAACAACCACTGTCTCATTTTGTCCACAACATATAGTAAAAGCAAAATTAGTTAAAAGTTACGAAACATAGCTGAAACGTTACTATCCTAAAGTGGAATAAATAAAAATAAAACAAAAGGAGAATCATGCTTGGCCTGCAATGAGGATTCCTCAGCCATACTAGAAACGACCCTTTTCCTAATAATTATGTATGAGGAAAGAACAGTAGTCATTGGGGAAATTATTTTATCTTCATCAGAGCCAGCAACTGTGTTCAGTATTGTCTTCAACTTAATTCAGATCACAACATACAAGGGACAATACAAGACATAATGAATAAGATCATCTACTTGGTTAAGCTCACAAGGGCAGAGCTGGCAATCCAGTATTGTACAAATATGCTGAAGGAAAAGTCTGGGAACCTTTCACTCATAAAAACTCTTCTTAGGTAGGCATTGGTCAGATGGTTTAAATAGTCTGAGAAGAATCTGGCACAATTAAGCTTCAGATTCTACCTGGAGAATTGTAGTTTTGGATCATATTCCTATTTTGTAAGGTATCTTTTCCATAGACCCAATCTTGGACTTTACAGAAGTCCAAAGGTTTTAATCAAATCCAGGGAGGGTAATTAACAAGTCTTATAACTTATAACATAAACTTATAACATAAAGAATTGCAAGCCATTTTCAGAGTGACCATTCTCTGTAAAATGCTGAATGAATGGTGTCTGATTGGTTATGCTTAATTTATGACCTGTGTTTTGCAATCCTACTTTTTATTGATCTTAAAGTGTGCAATAATCTACATGCACATATATAATGATATTTGTTTGTTTGTTTGTTTATTCCTTGGATTCCTCAGCCACCCCTCTCCAAAAAGGTCTCAGTTCGGCTTACAACAAGCGGAATAATCTTGCACAATAAAACCTTTACAATCTTAAAATTTAACTCAAATACTAATATAGTTGCCCCATCAGTTAACTTCATTTTTATTCCCCGCCCTTTCCAGTTGACTCAAGTTGGGTAACAAGAGGCACATATTGATAACAAAAACATTTCAACTACATTATTGATTCAATCACACTAACTCATATTAGTAACTTACTAAGCTGTCTCTATTAGGTTCTTGTAAAGGGCAAACAGCTGTTATGACATGCAGGTGACCATGTCAACTGAAGGATCTAACAGAGTGTGCAGTTTTGAGTGGTAGTCTGTAAAGGTTTTGGTCTTCCATAATGGGACAGAGATCAGTTCCCCTGGAGAAAATGGACTGAGAGTAAGGGTGTGCCTCGTTTGAGTCCCCAATTACATGAAAGTAAACGCCACTGGGATTGACTTTCCAGTTTGCAAAGAGGGTTGCCAGCTCCGGGCTGGGAAAGAGGTGGAGCTTTTAGGGGTAGAGCCTAGATTGGGGGGATTTGGGGGGACGAGATGTTAGCAGCGTCCTGCTAACATCACGTCGGCTCTCCCCCCCAAAGTAGCTCTTGCCTCCATCGGGACTCATGGCCTGGGCCTCCAGGAGAGGCTCTCTGCCCACGGGATGAAGTTTTGAAGCCGAGGAGCGCGCTAGAGGACCATGACGCTCTCGCAAGCTATTAACAACAACCCACAACAGCTGCAGGCGAGAGCGGAAGCGGCGCATGCGCGAAGGGCTCCCCCTCCCTCTCCCACGGGACTCTGAACAGCTGGGTGGGAGCCGAAAGTGAAACTTTGCGCCGTCCGGATTGCGAGCGCAGCGGGAGAAGTCCGGGGCGCAAAGTCGGATTCTCGCTTTTACATCTCAGCATGGAGACGTGGTGGCTCTTGGTCGTGGCGTTTGTGGCCCTCCTTCTCCTGTAAGTGGGAATGGGGGAGGTTTGGCTCGGGGATTGGGACCTCCTGGAAAGGAGGAGAGGAGGGGAGAGATGAGAAGGTTCTGGCCCACGGCTACCAACCCCCAGGTGACGCCTGGAAATCTCCAGGAATTGGGGCTGCTCCTCAGTGGCAGAGATCAAGCCCCCTGGAGAGAGTGGCTGCGTTGTAGGGTGTGGTCTGGGTGGAATTATACCCTGCCCCCAAGCCCCACCCTCCCCAGCCTCCACCTCCCAAATCCCCACGTCTTTGCCAAGCCAGAGATGGCACCCCTGCCCAGACACCCAGAACCAGCAGGATCCTGCACGGCTGTAGTAGTTAGGAAACTGGTAGTAGGGGGGACAGGTTACATTTTAATAATTCCACCTAACTGGAAAAGGTTGGGGCCACTGCTTTTGATCTTAATCCACCATTCCAGCCTTGACCTAAATTAACAGCATCATTGGAGTTGGATGCTTTCCTCAAGGAACAATATTGCTGATCTCTTGCAGGTGATGCTGACGTGTTATTTTATGACTGCGTTATAAGCTCAGGCTGTTCCATGTATTACCCCTGCAAAGTTGAATCATAAATCACCCTGAGTTGTATGGGAGGGCGGTATAGAAGTCTAATAATAGATATAAAAATAAATAAATGTGTTGTTTTTCCAGCTATGGGATGTGGCCATACCGGTTCTTTAAGAAACTGGGGATTCCTGGGCCGAGACCTTTGCCTTTCATTGGGACCTTCCATCATTACAAGAACGTGAGTCTGGCAGAAGCCAGTTAGTTCCGATGGGCTGTATTGTTCCTCTGCCAAAGGGTCAAACTTGGGTGTTAGGTGGGTTGAAGAAGCAAGCAGGAGACAGCCCATGGAGGTTGGTGATAAGGCAGAGGGAGAGGGAGAGGAGCCTCAGCCAACAAGAGGAAGCCACAGGGGGCAGCAGCAGAGAGAAGGCCTGAGTCTCAGGTGGAAAAGTGCCAGGCTGGCTGCTCACTACCTACAAAGGCTGGAGGATGCTCCTGAGTCTTTGCAGGAGCAGGACTGAAAGCCCTGAGTCCTTGCAGGTGCTGTCCACATGCCTGTTTGAGGCTGAAGTGAAGCACTCAGCCTAGCTGCAAGGAGTGAGCCTGCTGCCTAGCCCACACCTGTGTATCTGGACTCCTGCCCTACCTGATCCTAATCCAGATTCTCCATCAACCTTGACCCTTGGACAGCCATACAGCCCTGCTGCCTTGCCACCTCCCTCTTGACTTCGGACCATGCACCGACCTGCTCTGAGTAGTAAAGGCTGCCTGGGCTCTCTGTGTATTCTGCCTCCTGGTTGCAGCTCTGTCACTTTCCTTCCTTGTGCTGCTGGCTTCCAGCCAGGGCTGATAACAGCACAACTGGGAACATTGCTAGCTCCGAGGCCAGCAAAAGGCCAAGCCCAGCCAGCATCTCCCGGCCTCCCCAGGAGATACTCTGCAGCTCCAGCCCAGCAAGGGACAGGCCGTCACACCATGGCTCAACCCCAATCTCCCATTGAGCTTCATGGCTGGGCAGATGCAAACTCCACAATTGACATGGAACACTCTGCTCCTTGCTCTGCTTTGTCGTCAATGTCTGTTTTTATTTTACATTAAAAAAATAAATAAAACAGTTTTACTGTAGGTGTTTTAAACAACACACTTCTATGCCTGTCTTTCTCCTGAGTATCTCTGGGCTTCCGTTGGGTTCCATTGTAAAAACAATCGGATAATGCCATAAATGTTAAAACACATATAAAAATAGGGTTTTCCTCTTTCATCCATTTTCAGGCTGCCCTCAAAGCTCTGTCTTACGCCCTTACTGGAAAGCTGGGTTGACAGAATGTGATAGAATCCTAAAATCGTAGAGTTGGAAAGGGACCTCATGGGTCATCTAGTCCAACCCCCTGCACTATGCAGGACACTCACAACCCTCTCGCTCCTCCACTGTAATAGAATCATAGACACTTAGTTGTTTGAGCATACGGTCTTGTGTTGGGACTGTACCACTTCTCGGTTGATTAGGGTTGCTTGGCAACCGGCAGGAAGGTGGTTGGGGGAGGCAGCATCTCAGGAGAAATATTTAAAAGAAAAATAAGGCCTTGACTAAGGGGACCTTAAGCGGGGACCTTACTGCCAGTACCTTTGAATTAGTTTTGAAACAAAGATGAGCCAACCAGAAGAGTTTGTCCTTTCTCTGAGCACAACTTTAGATGCCTCAGAAGAGAAAGACAAACCTCAGAAGAGAAAGACAAAAAGGCTTGGCATGGGATTGGGGGGGGGGATTTTTAAAATTGTTATGCTTTTTTGTTTTTATTATATTTTATACTTGTAAGCTGCCATAGACCTGGGAGCTGTGCACTGGGAGTGGTGGCATAAAAGTTGAACTAATAAATCAATAAACAAACACTGGTGGTATTTCTAGTCCCAGGGAAGGGAGAAAGCGTGAAAGCTCAGCAGTGTATTTTAAAAGCAGAATATGTTTTCACTTGCTGTATCTCTTCTTTCCTTGCTGTTTGCCCTCTGACATCTCTATGTCTACCTTGGCAGGGGTTTATGGATTTCGACCAGAGCTGTTATCAGAAGTATGGTAAAATCTATGGGTGAGTATTTCTTAGTTTTCAAAATTGTTCATTTTAAGCATTTTTACGGAATCACATCCTAGGGAGGGGAAGGTTGTCTGGAAGTTACGAACACATTTCATTGTGGTTAATTTCTAAGATGAACCTGCAAGAAAGAAGTCACATTTACTTGTGCGGGGTCCCCCATCCCTGCTGAGGATTAGCCACCCATTGGGCATTCTTGACTGGAGAAGAGGAAAAGCCAGGCAGTGGGCTTGTTTTGAGGGTGCTCTGGGAATTTGTTGTCTTCACCTCTTTCCCTGATAGCAGTGAGGCCTCTGCATCAGCTTGTATGAGACCAGTTGCCCCTTGGCTTCCTGTCTCTCAGGATGGTCAGTCAGTGACCCTGCTGTCATTGAGCGTTCTACAGCTCAGTGGTATTTGGATTTTCATATGTAGTGACCTAAATGGGTGGTTTATATTTATTAATTTTAAATTTTTCTATGGTGCCTTTTTTAATTTAATTTGCTTTTGCTAGTCCGCTCAAGGATGGAGATGCTGAAACCCTGCTTGAAAAATGCCTCATCAGATCACCTCTCTAAAATCTGACATTTCAGTGGGGGGCAATTACATCGTTCCAAGAGAAACCTGTTCTGCATTCAGCAGAATCTTAGCTCCCCCAGCAGGCGTCTGCCTGACCAGCATCTCCCCATTTTAATACGTTGAGGGCATTTGTTCCTCCTCAACCTCAAAGTGATATTTCTGTTCCAGGCAGGAAGTGCAGAGGTTTTATCTTCTCTCCCCTCTCTATTTTGGCAACTAGAATATTTGATGGCCGGATGCCGGTGATGGGCATTTTGGATCCCACCATTATCAAAACCATCTTGGTGAAAGAGTGCTACACCTATTTTACCAACCGCCGGGTACGTATCCCGCAGGGAGATTTTTCTAGTAAGATGCCCTAAGTGGTTAGTGATCCTGAACAGATCACATAGCCAGTCTCTGGGCATGTACAGAAAGACTGGCGCAGCAAAGGCGATGGCCACTCACATGCCGTTTCTTTTTATCTGGATCTCTTTCTGCTCAGAACTTCCGCGTGAATGGAGACCTAGATAGTGCCGTATCGATAGCCGCTGATGATCAATGGAAGAGGATTCGCACCGTCCTCTCCCCCACGTTTACCAGCGGGAGGCTGAAGGAGGTAAGGCCCTCCCCGTTGATGCTGGGCCATGAATATTTTGGCCAGCAGGTTGGTTCAGTTCCCCAAGTGAGTTGATTCGAACGGCCATTCTCTTTTGAAGATGCTTTCTCAGTAAGTGATTTTTGAAAAGAACTGTAGCATTGTACTCTTCAAACGTGATACGTTTCTATGTCTGTCTGGAAAGGAAGTTCTGTGTGCTGCAAAGGATTCTGGGTCGTCTAGGCCACATGATCTGTTGATTCCAGGCACCAATCGGGCGATGCCTGTTCACCTGAATTATTGGTGGTGGTAAGTGCCACCAAATCAAACTGTAGGTTTTTAGGGCAAGAGACGTTCAGATGTGGGTGTCTAACGTCTGCCTCTGCTGAGCACCTCTGGACTTTCGTCGTGGTCTCCCCTTGAAATACTAACCCAGCTAAAGTAATTCTTGGATCCTCAAAGCAGCTACCAATCGCCTTCCCTTTCTTATCCCCACAACAGTCACCCTGTGAGGTAGGTGAGGCTGAGAGAGCCCTGAGATTCCTGCTTGGTCTGAACAGCTTTATCAGTGCCGTGGCATGTGGGCTGCATGTGGGGGAGCGGGGAATCCAGCTTGCCAGATTAGAAGTCCGCACTCCTAACCATGACACTAAGCTGGTTCTCTAGTAAATGAAAACCCACACAGGGTGTATTTCTCTTGTTTGTTGTCTAGGTTGTTTGAATTATATCCTTTATATATCCTTGGATCCTCAGTCTTTAATAAAAACAGTACTGTCAACAAGTCTGATCCATCAGATCTCAGTAGCTAAGCAGGGCCAACCCTGGCTAGTATTTGAATGGAAGATGTCCAAGGAATTGAGTGGTGGTTCTTCCAAGGACCACTAAGGGTCATGACATGGAGGCATAAGTGGCAACCCACCTCCAAAATGTTTCTTGCCTAGCTGTCAAACCATCCTCAGATTTTGCGGCTACCTAACAGGTTTCACTACTGGAGCCATAAGAACCCAAAAGATAAAAGCCAGGACCTTCAAAGGTTGAATGTCTGTATAAATGTTAAAATTATATAACTTTTATCGGGTACAATTTAAAAACTTTAAAAATTAAAAACACATATATAGCCCATAGCCTATTGCAAAACAGTGTGCTATGCACTATATGACTCAAGAGATGTGACCCGTTTCGGCCCACGTAGGGTCTTCTTCAGAGATCTGGTTATAACACACACCAACTCATTACACATATGAAATATGCATAGCGGCCAATAAAAGCACCAAAGTAAGAGCTGAAAAGTACCAAAGTCAATCAGTGAACAAAGATGTCTATTTATTGGTCATTAGCTCTCTTCCAAAGGCTGCCCAAAATTTCAGTAGTGTGTTCTGTTATTCCTGCATGTGAGTGAAGTCATTAATACAGGCATTCAACCTCTGAAGGTCCTGACTGTTATCAGCTGGGTTTTTATGGTTCCAGTACATAACACGTCTGCCATATATGCATAAATAAATAAATAAGATTGCAACCCTGAATTATACAGAATGTACTTCTGAATAGACCATCAAATTACATGGAACTTACTTCTGAGTAGACCGGATGAGGATATCTCCTTGGGACTGGACCCGATTTCATCGTACCAGGGGCAATCCAAGATCGTATGAGCCAACGTGCCATGCCGTCTCCATCCACATCCACAATACATGCCCCAGAAATTGGTCTTCATGTAACGACCCGTCAACGTTTGTTCTGTGTTTCAGATGATGCCAATCATCAACGTCAACGGGGAGAAGCTGTGGAAGAACATCCAGAAGAAAGTGGAAAAAGATGAGCCCATAGATGTGAAAGAGTGAGTGGTTCTTGATTTTACAACAGAAGCCAAATTTCATTTCATCAGAAGCCTGTCACGCCAATAAAGGCTTTGTATTTGTATCCCATCGGAAGTCTCCCTACTTCATAAGATATGCCTGCTATATTGTACAGCAGGGATAGTAAAACTGCGGCCCTCCAGATGACCATGGACTGCAATTCCCAGGAGCCCCTGCCAGCAAACGCTGGCAGGGGCTCCTGGGAATTGTAGTCCATGGACATCTGGAGGGCCGCAGTTTGACTACCCCTGTTGTACAGCATCTGCAGCACCAGAAATTCTTTTCGTTTGTGTTCTGCACAGTGGTACTTAACCTTTAAAGGTTCTTCTCAACTAAGTTTGAAGAATCCCTTCCAGTTTAAGCAGAAGAATCAGTTGACAGAAGATTTCTTAGGCTGTAGGAAGGTGTCAGTCCTTGCTTAGCGGACTGGTAGGATATGCCCATGTCAGTTTGGTGCTGGATCTTCCTGTTATTTCAGACTGTGGGCTGAGAACTCAGGACTGAACCCTTACCTGTTTTGGGAAGGAAATCCCTTTGTGTATACAACTGAGAACCAAGTTAAAATAGGCAGTGTCCACATATGTGGCATGTTGTTCCAGTTTACAAAAAAAAAGTTGCTTGTGTGGCTTGGTTTGATGTTCCCAAGGGGATTGTAGAGCTCTTGTTCTTGCTGGACGAGTTTCTCTGAGGCAGACTTTGTGCATCATGCAACCCACCCCGTTTGGTGCATTTATGGGTCTTCCCTCTCCTCTTCTCCCGTAGCTTATTTGGGGCTTACAGCATGGATGTTGTGGCCAGCACTTCCTTCAGCATTGACGTTGATTCCATGAACAACCCCAACGATCCTTTCGTCACGCATCTCAAGAAGTTTCTCAAATTCAACTTCTTCAATTCACTTTTGCTTCTTGTTGGTATGGGATCTTAGTGTGCTAGAGAATTTGGAAAATACGGTGACCCCGTTCTTGTATTTTAAAAAATGGGGAGGATTCGGTAATTCCAATATAGTTTTTCCACCTTAATTAATTTATTTATTTATGAATGTTGTACATAGTCTCTCCTAGAACGGTTCTTCCCTGCATTGAATTGGTGAATCTTTGAGGGCCTCCCACCCCCTCCAAGGCCATCAACCGGCCATTGGGGGGGGGAGGGTATGTTGATATATGTAGCATTTAAAAAATACATTAAAATGTAATTATCTCCCATCTGTTTGGGAAACCCTCCCAGGGCAACCCAAAAAGCCCAGGTTTTCATGGTTGAGGAAGGATTGCTCTAAGGATTTCAGATACCTACAAACACCATGCAAGAAAGAGCAAGGAAGTTGTCCCATGGAGCCGTGCTGTCACAAGGTTTCATTCCAACATTGCCGTTCTTAGGAATGTATTGGGCCTTAATTATACCTTAGTCCTGGACAGAGTCAAACCCTATCATTCATGGTATTTAAGGACCATTTAAAGATGTAAGAAGGCTTCATGTTTTTCTGAATGATGCGCTGAGACACTCTGGGGTGGCCCAGATCCATGAAAGCTATTGCGTTTGAGTCTTGCCCCTCCTGATAAGGGAGGTCTTTCTTCTTGGACCATCGCATTCTCTCCAATTGGCTTTTCTTCTCCTCAGTCGTCTTCCCATTCACTGCACCGTTGCTGGAGAAGCTAAATGTCTCCATTTCGCCTACCTTCATGAACTTCTTTGTCAAAGCGGTCAAGAAAATCAAGAGTGACCGGCAGAAGGACACTCACAGGGTCAGTCTGGCCCGAATGAGGCCATGGTTGGGAAGGCATGGGGGCTTGGTTCTGAAAAATAAGGATGCTTATCCATCATGATCTCCATCCCATACTCTGCTGGGTTGATTCTTGGAGTCCTTGTCCTATATAGAAGGCAATCAGACATAGCATGCCCCCTTGCTTGATTTTGATTTCTTTGTTTCCCCCCCTAGAACCGAGTTGACTTTCTGCAGTTAATGATGGACTCCCAGGTTGCAGGAGAGAAATCAGAAGAGGCACACCTATATAAAGGCAAATATTACAGATCTTCCTCCACTATTGGGTGTGCGATGGGGGAGAGGGGATGGGCCTACGTTGAACATTAGTGAAGCACAACAGAGCAAAATCAGAGTCCATTGGCACTTTAAAACCAACAAAGATTTATTCGAGGCGAGAGCTTTCGAGTGCAAGCACTCTTCCTCGGACTAAGAACTCCCATGACAGCGGGAGATGTATAGCAACACAAATATAGTTCCCTGTCATATGGCAAAGCCATTGTCATGGGAAGATGGCATCCCCCTTGGACGTTTTCAACAGGAAAATAGCAAAAGCACAACAAACACACACAAACTTTGTACTGAAGCTGACCCTTGGTCCCTCAAGGTCAGTACTGGCCACTCAGATTGGCAGCTAAGACAACACAGACTTCCAAGGTCTTGAAACAGAAACTCTCCCACTGAACCGAAGATGCTGATTAGGGGAATGGGGCAGTTTTTGCAGCATTGACCCATACCCATGTCTATCCAATATCGGTGCTTTTCTGAAGTTCATATGGGGTGTCTGTGGGGGGGGAGCGGTTCTGTGGCTAGTAAACAGGAGCATTGTCCTTACTTCTGCCCCTTCCCACCCTGTTCTTTCCTAGCGCTAACAGACAAGGAGATCATTGCCCAAAGCATCATCTTTATTTTTGCTGGATACGAGACCACCAGCACCACTCTCAGCTTCCTGTCTTACAGCCTGGCCACCCACCCAGATATTCAGCAGAGGCTTCAAGAAGAGATCGACGAAGCTCTCCCCAACCAGGTAGACATTCCCAGTGTCTCGTGTTGATTATTATGAATTAGATTTATCAGCCACTCCTTAATAGGCTCAGGATTGGCCCAAGTGATTTGCTCCCCTGGGATGGAAATTTCCTTAAGGAAGGAGTTGTGCATTTTAAAGGGTTATTTTTATTTGGAGTGGTAGAAAACAGCTTGTAGCGGTCACTCTGACGACACTAAACTTGCTGCATTTACAAGCTAACCAAGAGTTCAAGCCCTTTTTTTCAACTGTCCATGAACCCTTTTTGCTTCATCTTAGACAGTTAAAGTGGTTCCAGAAGAGTTAGATTAATTACTTTTGAAATGGAGGCCGAGGTTGGCCTTCTCTTTATGCCTAGATCAGATGTGTCTCTTACGCACTTACTGATTGCTTCATAACAAAATATAAGAGATAATCAACATGAATTCAAATTAAACCCATCGGTTATCTAGATAATAATCATGTGATTAGGATGCAACAGATTTGGAGAAAGATACGGTTGATATTATTTTGTCAATAAGCCCTGGTGTGACAAGCCAATCAAGATGGCAGCCTCCAAATAATACGTGTTACTTCTTGGTGGACTTCATAGTCTTTAAAAACAGAGAGGCAAAAAAAGCTGAAACCCAATTTGCCTTCCAAACTATTACTTGTTCTAATATGATTAGGCCATGCCGGGCATTTTGATCATTTTATCGTTTACTTTCACAGTAATTGCAGGGTTCACTTTTTCATGCCTGTATTTTTCTTTCCCTGCCTTGCTCAATAAAAATCACTCTTTACAAGGGGAAGGCAAACAGGGTATATTGTGATGAACTGCGGGATGTATGATGGTGAGAAGATTCGAAGTTCGAAATGTTGTGGCGGGATTGGCCTCAGATTCTTGGAGGGTTGTGTTTGTTGACCACTTTTTATAACCTGCGATCCAATGGAATGGCATTCAGCCATTCACAGCCTGCTGTGGAGTGTCCCACACACACTAAGAGAGATTTCTTCCCTCACAGGCCACGCCCACCTACGACGCTATCTTTCAGATGGAGTATCTTGACATGGTAGTGAATGAGACACTCAGGCGGTACCCGCCGGCAGGGCGAATTGAGAGGGTCTGCAAAAGCACCGTGGAGATCAATGGCGTGACCATCCCAGAGGGGACTGTGATATTGATCCCAACTTACGTCTTACACCATGACCCAGAATACTGGCCAGAGCCTGAAGAGTTCAGACCAGAGAGGTGGGTAGCCAGGAAACGATGCTTTGAAGCCAACATATAAACAGAGCAGCGGGAGGAAGTAAACCAGCGACTTGCGATTACGGCAACACCTAAATAATGCATTTATCATCGTTTGACATACAATCTCTCTGTAACGCCACACAGGACCTTTTCAAGGAGCATGGCCATAAACCGTGCATGGAATTTAATTAACTCAGTCGAAGAAAATGACAACTCAGCTGGCTTTTGTGGCTGTTAACACTGGCTTGGTTTTATGGCCAGCTGTTAAAAGGAAAGCCACAGGGCAACCGCACCAAAGCCTTGCAGATCCGTAACAGAAGGGGTAAAGATGTGAGCAGAAAATTAATGTGCCAGTTGGCGAGTTGGAAGAGGGCTCCTATTCCAAAACTGGCCATGATGTCAGAGCCCAAATAAAAACAGGGCAGAACAGATCATGGCTGAGTCTGGGTCACAAAGTTATCTGGACTCCATTTGCTATAATACAGTAGAGGTTTTTACAGCATGCCTCCCCCATTTAAAGGAACAGAGCTGTTTTCCATGTTGTTTTTTTTGGGGTGGTTTGTTCCACATCTCTCTTGCTCCATCTTGTGTCTGGTTCGCTATTGCATCACTTTATGTCCAGCATAAAAACCTGCAGTTTAAATCTGCAGGGAGAGAATGCCAAACATAAAATGATGTAATGTTGAATTGACCACTAGGGGGAGCAGAACAGGGGGGACCCCTTGAGGCAACAGGAACACACTAGCAAGGAAGGCTCGTGGGGGCTACCTTCAGAAGTTTGTTTCTGATGGGTCTCACTGACAGAAACAGAAGTATGTTTTTATCATTAGATGAGTATCCATGATGGTTAGATGTATGATCTCTCATCTGATTTCTCTGAACTTGAGGGGGTTGAGTATGTGGGCAAATTCATACATAAGTGCCAACCAGTCACACTCCACTTTCCGAGAACCTAGCAAGGGACTTTCAAGGCAAGCGAGAAGCAGAGGTATTTTTCTGTAGCCTTCCTCTGCAGGGCTTTCTCTGGTGGTCTCCCATCTGAGTACCCAGCATGCTTAGCTTCCCAGATCTGGTGAGATCACGTTATACGATCCCACTCCTCTTCTCATGGAGGATAAATGGGAGGCTGTCATTCTGTGCCTCTTGTCAGCCTTCCCTAAGCATCTCCTTGGCCTCTTTCAGAGAGAGAAGATGTTAAAGCTGTTGAGCTTTTGATCAGATCTGATGAGCTGGTTCTATTCTTATCTCTCCTCCCTGTTTCGTTTCTCAGTTCAATGAGCAGATGGATCAAAGGTGCCCCTTGAAATTACATTAGCGGTTTGCATGTTTATCGTTTCCCTGCATATGCCTCAACAAAGGTGAGGTACTTCTGCCAGCTTAACTATCCAGAGCCTGTGTTTTTCCTGAAGTCAGCCATTGACTTGGATATTTCTGCAACCTTTCCACCACAGGTACTAGGTTTTCTTTTTAAGTACCAACTTCCATCAGCTGCCTCTCCTCTGTTTTCAAGAGAAAACAGAGCACTGTTTGGATTTTTTGGTCACGTCCAATTATTACAAAACCAAAGAAATTTCTCAGTGAAACTAGAGATTATCTGGGAATCTAGTCTGATGATATTAAAGATTCTGAAGACAAGAACTTCTCTTCGTGCTTAAGGTTTACCTCTAGTAGGAATATAAGGAATTCTTCCGTTGAGATTTATTGAGTCATGAGTTTTCCCTCTGCTTGTTAAATATCCCCCAAAATGGATGCATGAAGGTGGGTTTTGATACCTTACATGTAGGGCTTTCTCCCCTGTGTTTTTGGCAACAGGTTCAGCAAAGAGAACAAGGAATCCGTAGACCCTTATGTCTTCCTGCCCTTCGGAGCTGGCCCAAGGAACTGCATCGGGATGCGTTTTGCCCTGCTAATCTTGAAAGTGGCCGTGGTGTTTCTCCTGCAAAGATATTCTTTCAGGACGTGCAGAGAGACTCAGGTAAGCAATGGGACTTTTAAATGCCAGCCATGTTGCTTTACTGGATCTGAATACATGAAGCTGCCTTGGGAGTCCCATCTCTGATAAGAACAGGACCTTGCATATGGTGGCACCTTCCATCAAAGTCGGGCTGGCAGCTTCTCTCCAGGGGTGCAGACAGAGATCTTTCATACCACCCTCCGACCTGATCCTTTCAACTGGAGATACCAGGGATTGAACCTGGGACCTTCTGCATTCCAAGCTCTTCCAGTGAGCCATGACCCTTCCCCTCACTAGCAGATGTTGGTTTCCTGGAAACAGGTGCCTAGGGCTATTGTTCTACCTCTATTCCATGCACTTGGAAAGTATTTGCGAGTCTCTCATTCGGAGAGCTAGCTTCAAGACCAGTAACACTAGGGGGCCAACAAGATTTTCAGGATAGGGCCTGAGAATCAAAGCTCCTACTGCAAAAAAACTTGTCAGTGTGTGAGTTGTTGCTGGACTCTAAATCCAGCTGTTCTACTGCAGACTCAACCTGGCTACTCTAGTGAAACTATCTCACACATGTGGAAAGAGAGGCAGATGAAGCAAATAAAGAGATACGAGTTAAATGCAGGCATGCTTCAGTATTGTTGATATCACTAACTGGCTTTTCTGGATTTCCCTTCCCTCTCTCCGTGAATGCCAAAGATTCCTTTGGAGCTGAGTAGCAAGGGCTTCATACAACCTACAAAGCCTATCATCCTGAAGATGGTCCCCAGAGCCCGTGCTGAACCCCAGGAATAGATGAACAGGAAGCCCCTTCCCCGTTCCACGACTTTTCGTTCATCTCCTGTAGGGGCTGAAGCCGAAGAAGTTGCAGATTTCCCCTCTCAAGATCTGGACTTTTAAAAATTCTTGGTTTTGCCTGGGTTGTCTCTTTCAGCATTCAAGAGCCAGCGTGACATAGTGCTTATGAATGGAAGACTCTAATCCAAAGAACTAGGTTTGATTCCCCTGATCCTCCTTCTCCTGAAACCTGCTGGGTGACCTTGGGCCTGTCATGGTTCTCTCTGACCTCTCTCAGCCTTGCCTGCTGCATAAGGTGTCTGTTGTGGGGAAAGGAAGGGTGATTGTAATCATCTTCAAGATGCCTTGTGGTAGAGAAAAGTGGGGTATAAAGTCAAGTATTTGATGTTTCGGTAGAGTTTTAACTGGGGCTACTTGTACGTATCCTAAATTTTAATGTATGAGCCAAGAATACTGATATCCAATGTTGTTGAATTTCCCATTCCAAAGGATTTTCACCAATGCAAAGGGAAGCTTCTCTGCTGGTTACTCAGTTGATTCTATATGTGGTTGTGTGCCTTGGATTGTGCAGGGGGTTGGACTAGATGACCCTGGGGTCCCTTCCCACTGGATGATTCTAGGATTCTGCTATCGAGATTTCAGGAAAGACTCTACCCTGGGAGTGTGGTGGCTCTTTCCTCTCCAGGCTGGTTTCCCATGTGGCAACACAGTGTTTATATACCACTGGGCTAAAACTTGGTGTTTCTCCCAAACATTCAGAAAGTCCTGTTTCATTTTTTGCTGGCCCCATGCTGACTCTTATCCCAGCCACTTTCTGCTGCAAGTGTATTTTGAAATTATTTTTCTGCTGTTTTGATCTTTGCTTCTTTTTGCGAGTTGCCCTGGTGGAAGGCAGGAGGTGGACAAAAATAATAAATTTTTGGCTAAATGTATTCCAACTGCCCTCAAGTCTGTCTTCCCTTTAAAATAAACACAGTCTGCCCATACTAGATTTTTAAATGCTTTCCCACATCCCTAGAAAAGAATGTGCTCTGTTCACGCTACCCGTATGGAAAGCATGTTTTCCCGTTAAGAGCTTTTTTTGTCAAACTCATGAGTGTTCTTCAAATGTACTATAACTCTGTTGTGGCAGTACACAGCGAACCGATGATCCCTTTTCTTAACGCTCGAAAAATCTGACTCGGCCATATTGACAAACGTGTCCAATTGCATTTATCAAAATGATGAGATTTTGGCTGTGGGTTTTTTGACACCTAAAGGCGTATTTTTATGCTCCCGAAACACACTCTATAATATTACCAGTTTCTAGATATTTTTTTTGTTTCTGGTTGTTGAACATGCACCTTGTAGTGAGATAAGATGGGGGAAGGAGACACACGTTACTTTGACAGTAATGGTGATGGAGAGACGTCCAGACATCTTCATGGCTAGGAGGAAGGGAAAGGTTCTGCTTGCAAGAACAGGGACTCTTTTTCCAGATAGTATAGATATGATATGTTTAACAACTCTTGATTGCAAGGAGCCCCTTTGGAGGGTTGGAACTCCAACTGGATTATTTGAAGACCCCCCCCCAAAAAAAATAAACAAACATACATGGGGTAGGATCTGAACATTGCAGCTGGTGACCCTAACGGGTTGGGAGCATCCTGCGGCTACCGAAATCGGATGCAGCATGGACTGTAAGGACTTCAATTGGCACTTGTCTTATTGTTCATTTTCCTGCATGTGCCTAGATCCTGACCTTGGCAATGCCCTGAGTTTGTGCCTTGCAGAAAGGAAGTCTTGTTCACATGCCCTCCTTCCTGACCCCTTAGGGACCACTGCTGATACAACCATGCTAGGGGAGGGCTGAATTTCACCTGAAGTTGTGATGCTGATCAGAAAGAGGAACAGGAGGACTGGGATTAGTCTGGCCCACAAGGTGAGAAAAGATCACAATGTACCTGCTCACATTTTCCCTTCTCTTTTCCACGCTGAATCTGATCTGGAGCTTCTCCCATCCTGTTTGTCAGCGGGAACGAACTCTGAATGCCGTCCTTTGGTTCTGATGTCCTTCGGCCTCAATACCTTTAAAAATACATAAATAGTGTGAATGTGGACTCCCATAATTTACAATGTCTTTTGTGCAAAGAGTCAATTGCCTCTAACAATGCAGGATCATTTATTTTCCTGGGCTTGTTTTACAAACAGCTTTCCTCTCTCCTTGATAAGAACATCACAAGAGCCCTGCTGGATCAGACCAGCGGTCCATCTAGTCCAGCATCCTGTCTCACATACGGGCCAACTAGCACAGTAACAGGAGCATTGAAGGAGATCATCAAAGCAACAAAATAATGCATTCAGGGTTGTTTGCCATCTCCACTCTACAACGCTAGGCCGAGCCTTTATTTTATGGGATGCATCCATAAACTGTGCTCAGAATTTAATTAACTGTACAGAAGAAAGTGGCACCTAACCTGGCTTTTGCTGTCCGTCACACTGGCCTGGTTTTATGGCCTGTTTTAAAAGCAGAGCCCGCAGGGCAACGGGCACTGAGACATAAGAATCCACAGTGGAAGAATAAAGATGTGTGTAAGGAGATAAATTTAATGGTCGGGGTTCTTAGTTAGAAAATAGCCTTTGCTGAGTTAGTCTGAAGAAGCAGAATTGATGGTGGGAAATCCAGTGGGGCTGGATTTCACCGAACAGGGTTTCTGCAGGAAGATTTTAAGCGGTGGTAAACAATGCAGAAAGGCAATAGATTAAGTATTTTAATAAATAAACACGGTGCGGGTTATTTAGAGGGTGCTTAAGATGGTGCTGACCATGAGAAATAGATTCAAAGGAAACTAGAGAAAATACATGAATATCTTTAAATGCTGAAAAGTCTTGTTTTGAACACTGAGTATCATAATACACTTCATGTTAAATGTTACTTATTATTATTTCCTTTACTTTTTTGGGACCAGGCTGTACAAAGGGCCATCTTTCCATATAAACCTGCATGGCCATCAGCTAATTTGGATAGCCCAGGTAAGGCCCATCAGATAAGCAGGATTGACCCAGGTTAGTTTTCGGATGGGGGGCGTTCATTGCTTTGGGTGGTATTTCCTCCAAAGAACACTAGGGATCGTGCCACAAAGGTAGGAAACAGCAAAGCATGTCTGAATGTCCCTTGCCTGGCTGCCAGACGATCCCCGGATCTCCTGGTTACACTACACGCACTATACGATAAATATAATAACGCCTGTGTCCATTACATGCAATCCACATTGAAATGGAATGTATAAATTGTCTGTCACAGATGCAAAACAAAATGTACCAATACACTGCTCAATATTCTGTAGGAAATGCTGTGAAAGAAGGATGCCCAAGCCACTTCAGAGCTGTGGAACATTTCTTGGACGTTGAACTCCCAAGCACAATGTGTTTTGCTGCAGTAATATGTTACCAGCCATTACTTCTCACTCTTGAAACATTCAGCTGGGAATAAATGACCCATGTGGGACAAGGTTGCTTATATTAAAGCTGACAGTGGTTTTGGTATGCTGAAGGGCCTTGGAAGGCCCATTGAGTGCTTTAGTGATATTCTGTGATCGCTGATGCTGTCTTGTTTTTGCACCCTCTTCTCCCCTCCCTATTTCTGGTGGATGAACATATCCCTTTTAATCTTTTTGTTGCTTTCTTTCCCACAATAAATCTGGTTCAGTGCAAATGTTGGTTTTTAATATCTGTGCACACGTAAGTGACAGAAATCGCCCCTTCTTGGTCTTTAGTGTTTTCCCGCCTTTTTCTTTGTGCTGATGAAGATTTTTCACAGTACCGTTCTAAACCGGATGTTATTTGTTGTTTGCCCGATTTGGAGTAAAATGATACAGGATGAGGGCTTCGTATAGGAATTTGTGTCCCCCCCCCCAAAAAAAAAACCTACACTGAAAAAAACAAACAATAAACACTGCATTTATAACATGGCGGAACAGAACTCAGATGGGAGATGTGATTTTAGAGGGTTTTAATGTTTATATTTTTGATGCTAACTGTGTGATTGTTTTTCCATTGTTGGGCGCCACCTTAGGCCTACATGGAAGGGAGGTATACAAATTAAATAAATAATAAAAATACATAAGCACAACTAAGGGGTAGAAAACGGAATAAAGCCGTTTCCCTCAAAAGCGGCCCAGCCACGCTCTGCCAACCCGATGGAAGTGGGTTTGTATGAGCAGGTAAATAAATTCCACTCGCAGCCAATTACTAAAATGAGTCTGTCAGGAATGACAGGAAAAATCCATTAGCAAAATGGAATACAAAGGCAGTTTGAAAATGGCTAATATCTGGAAAGCCAAATGCTTCTGCTGTCTATTGTCTTTCTATGAGATGATCTGTCACAACAGTGCTCACTTTTAAGAGGTTTTGAAGACTCTAAGCGGTTTCAGAGATATTTCTCACAGTTTCGGTGTTGTTCTTGATCTGTGCTTTAAAAATGTTCTCTTCTACCCCCACTGAGGTATTTTTTTTTTAAAAAATTTCCACACCTTCTGATCTCCCTCTGCCTGAGATTGCGTCTTGAAGAGCATGAAAATTGTTTTTTTTTTGCCCTTCTGTTTTCGATTATAAAAACAGCTATATTTATAGATTCCTCCTGTTTTAAAATGTATTTTTATAACCATTTTTCCCTGCTTCCTTTAAATTATATGGACCTTCTGTGTTCCTCTTGGCATTTCTGAAAATATGTTTCCTAATATCTGTCTTATTCAAGCTCAGACACATATATGAAGAATTTATTTTAAAAAAACCCTTTCCATACCCATTTTTATATCAAGACCCCTTGTGAGGGTTAAGAGTGTTTGGAAGACACGAGTGCGGATTCCTTCTCATGCCATGAAACCTCACTGAGGACCTTGGCCCTGGTCTCCCTCAGCCTAATTTACCTCACAGGGTTGTTGTAAGGGCAAAATGACGGAGAGGCGACTGCTTTGGCTTTCCATTGGGGAGAATGGCGGGATATAAATGGTCTTTATCTGACTAGCAATCTCTGGCACTCAGCCTCAATTGAACAATCCCCCTTCCCCTCCTGGGTTTGTTTGAGGCTACTGTGGGGAAGAAATGTAAAAACATCTCCGTCCCATTTCCCTGGATTGATTCTGTGAATTTTCTATTCGTTTCTTCAGCATGGGCTCTTCTGTCAACAGTCCACCCCTTATCGGTGGCTTTCTGTCGCTGCCTTATTTTTCATTTCTGTCTCTTTCCTAACCGTGCCTCCTCGACACCTTTTTTTCTTGGAGATAGCACCTATCACTTGGGGGATGTATTTTTTCCCTCCTCCGCCTTAGAAACTGGCTCCTGGCTTAGCCTGTAACCCTCGTTGTTCTCACAACCACTTCAAGCAGGTGGGAAGAAATTTCTGTTTTTTTTCCGAGCGACTATTGCTTTCAAATGCAACTAAAAGCTGCCCGTTTTTTCCCCTCTGTGCTCTTGACAGAGATTTTAACTGTCCACGACAGTCTCCATCTCCGCAGAAGTTTTGTTCTTGCACTGCATTTCTCAGGATCTGGAGCACCTGCGCCCCAATTCCGGAACAAATTTGGGTTTTAACTGTCCCTCAATTCACTATGAGCAAAAAACAACTGTTGTACCTACTTGGCTATATATTTTTATTACGTGGTTCCTGTGCGGAGCTGCAGTACAATCAATCAATAGTGGTTAATTTCCTTTTTTTCTTTAAAAAAATTCTTTAGACTTTAATGCTGATAACAAATATATAGCAAGAGAGAATGAGTGATTAGTAAAGGAGTTAACTAGCATT
Organism: Paroedura picta; assembly: GCF_049243985.1. Lineage (NCBI taxonomy): Eukaryota > Metazoa > Chordata > Lepidosauria > Squamata > Gekkonidae > Paroedura > Paroedura picta. Next base: position 21,856,193 of record NC_135385.1, read on the forward strand.
ACTATGCAGTTCGGTTCTTGGCTAACTATTAATGTCGTAACAAATTTAATTACAGCATGCCTGCATATGTTAATACTTACAAAATAATTTTTAATACTTGCGAAATAGCTGGAAAGTGTCGAAGATGCTCATAAAGCACAAATGTTAATCTGTGGACCAGTCTACAACCTCTGAGGTTTAATTTCTAAAATAGATGTGCAACGTAATGCAAATTGACCAGGAAGTCACATGGTTCTCTGACTTGAAGTTCCATGCTCTTAATACATGGGTGTGATTAGTAGGTTCCCCTTGGATAGTCTTATCCTGGCTTGAAATAGGTGCCAGTTGACTCTAAACCAGATTTTTCTTCTGCCTGAGCAGGGCATAACTTTGAAAGGACCTGAGTTTTATTTGTTTTCCCGCTCTGTCCCTAGTTCATTTTGTTTGATAGGAGTTTGTAAAATTATGCACAGGATGGAGAGAGCAGACAAAGAGAGTTCTGCCCCTCCCAAAATACTAGAATTGGTGGGCATCCAAAGAAGCTGACGGGCAGAAGATTTACAGGACAGACAAACGGAAGCAGAGATTAATTAATTAAAATGTGGGATTTGCTGCCAGAGGATGGAGTTTTGCTCACAGGCTCAGACAGCTCTAAAAGGGGATGTTGGATTCATGGAGAATGGTGATTAAGGGGATCCTCCATGTTCAGACGCAGTCAACCCTTGAATCCCGGAGCCAGGAGGCAACATTAGTGGATGGCCTCTATGCCTTGTTGTTGGCCCTGTGGAGGAACTGGTTGGCCTATGTGTGAGGAAGGATGCTAGGCTAGATCCAGCAGGGCTGTTCTTAGGTTTCATCTGTGAAAGTTCTAAGAGAGCCTGTTCATCTTGTTGTTGTTGTTTTTTAAGTACAGTGTGAACTAAAATTGAAAGTGCTAAATGAATTGCTCTAGCTGTCCATTGGGGTTTCATTAATTCACTCATCCGCACAACATGAGCACATACACACACAACCAAAAAAACCCTGCACTTTCCACAAAAGAGAAGAGAAAAGCACAGGGCCATAGAATGTCAGGAAGGGAAGTGTCGATCCTAGACAAAAGGCATGTACTCCTGCACACATGTTGATTCTTTGGAGCTGGAATCTCTTGTCCCTGAGTGATCCTCTGGTAGGCCAAGGGCTTGTGCGTCATCTGGACAGGAGAAAATAAAACAACACATCCGGTATTGGGTAACTTGATGGAGAGTGTATAAATTATGTAATGCTACTGGGTGGCTTTTCCTAACTCTCTAGATTTGCATGCCTTTATTTTGCAGACTCTGCCCTTTTTGCATAATACATTCTGCTTCTTCTCACTGCAGGGAGAGCAAAGGGCACGGGAGCCCCACCCTGGACTGTCAAAAGTCTTATTAAGCCCTCTCTCTGGCTTCTTAGGCTGCAGCAGGCACGCTTCCAAGAATAATTCCTCACCCATGAAGGATAGGAATACAGACTATTTTCTTCTGTTTTTCACGCACCCGTTCAGATTCGAAGTATTGACACAGGCTGGGAGTTCCTGGCCCCTGCATTCTTCTTCCTAAGCATGGGCTGCCTGGTAAGTAGGGTTGCCAACCTCCAAGTGAGGCCTGAATATCTCCAGGCAGAAGAGATCAGTTCCCCTAGAAAAATGTCTCTGTCGGAGGGTGTGGAGTCTGTGGCATTATACCTTGCGGAGGACCCTTGCCTCCCCAAACTTTGATTTCCCCAGGCTCCACCCACAAAATCTCTAGGGATTTCCCATCCCACAAACAATCTACTAATAAGCTGCAACTTTGCAGCCGAAAACCCTAACATTGCCTCTTTCCACAAAGCATTGTTGCTGTCAAAGGATGCCCCACTAAGATTTATCCCCCACCCCTTCTTTCTTGATAACTAGATTATCTGATGGAAGGCAGCTAGTGACGGCTGTTCTGGATCCCACCATCAACAAAACTTTCCTGGTGAAAGAATGCTATGCCTCACTCACCCACCGCTTGGTAGGTAGTCTGTTGGTTTGTTCTATGTTAGGACATCCTGTAATGCTGAATGGTTGTGTTTGCAGCCCTGGAGACAGGGCTGCTGGCCTCAGGGTGAGACATGGGACCCCCCAGGATTACAGTTCCCCTGGAGCAGATGGATGCTTTGGAGGTGGACTTTATGGCATTGTTGGCAGAGTTTAAATATGTAAAGGAGGGGCACGGCACCAGATGCTTAAAGAATAAAATACTTCTGTTAACAAGAGAAACAACTTTGTAAAGAAGAGCAGAGAGAAAGAGGACTCTCTCTCTCTCCTCTCTTTACAAAGCTGTTTCTCTTCTAAATAAAACAGTCGAACTGACTAGCTGATGTGGAGGCAAGCAGGGAGGAAGTGTGCTCAGAGGAGCAGGAAGTCACCAATTGAGCCAATCAGAACTTTGGAGGAGACAATATGGAAGATATCAGGAAGTTCCTGATCTAACTATGCTAACTACATATCTCCTCAGATGCCCCCTGCAGGATATTCTTCTTATGCTGTTGAGGGCTCTTAGAGATGAATTGCTTGTTACAGACACCACTGATGCCCTAGACAATTTTTATTTGCCTCTTGGTGCCAGCTTGGCCTCTGGCCATTGAATGCTAGAGGAAGACTATGACCCAATGAGCAAGCAACTTAATTGCCCGAGAATGCCTCTTCTGAGACTGTCTATCATGCTTCCCGTGTTGAGTGCCTTTAATATCCTGTGACAGGAAAGAGTTCAGCTTTCCCCTCGCTTTTTGATCCATCTCAGAGAACTGGCAGGAGGATGAAATACTCTCCTCCTTTCCCTCCTCCAGGCTGCCTTGAGTTCCTTAGAGAAAGGACAGGATCCATAGGTGACCGTTTTATGCAGAGCCGCCGCACTTTTGAGAACAGAAAACGCAACTTATTCTGGCAGTGTTTTGAGCATCGGTCTCTTGTGCCTCATTCCTGAACTCTCATGCCCTTGCAAAAATAAAAAAATACAAATATTGCGGAATAGACTGCTGCTGACTGTCATTCCCAGGATGGGCTGAGTTGGTTCATATAGCAGAGTTTTGCTCGGTCATAAAAGCGTGATGCTGAATGCAGGGAATAAATCTCCCAAGAAGTATAATGCAAAAAATGTAACCTTCCATGGGAGACAGGGAAGAATAGAAATCTAATAAACAAATAAATACAGGGGATCATCCAGTCCAGACCCCTGCTTTCGTGGGGAACAAAATAACACAGTCCTGATAGGTGGTCTCCTCTTAAAATAGCTATCCTATTAGAGTGCCAGTTTGGTGTCGTGGTTCGGAGTGCGGACTTCTAATCTGGCATGCCGGGTTCGATTCTGCACTCCCCCACATGCAGCCAGCTGGGTGACCTTGGGCTCACCAGGGCACTGATAAAACTGTTCTGACCGGGCAGTGATATCAGGGCTCTCTCAGCCTCACCCACCTCACAGGGTGTCTGTTGTGGGGAGAGGAAAGGGAAGGCGACTGTAAGCCGCTGTGAGCCTCCTTCGGGTAGGGAAAAGCAGCATATAAGAACCAACTCTCCTTCTTCTTCTATTACCTCTTCTCTGAGCTACATATACCCAACTCTCTCAACCTCATCCGGCATGAATTCCAACCCCTCCACCATCCTAGTGGATCTCCCAATGGGATGCTGTTTAAGTTGTTTTATTGTCCAGAAGAGGGTCTTGTTTTCTTTGTATCTGCGAGGGATTGGTCCTAGGTAAATTTCAGCGCTCTTGAGGAAAAGAACTTATCCTTACTCCCTGGTTAAAGACAGCTTTATTACTTAAAGCTATTTAATCTGGCACCTGTCTTAGCCATTGACTTCATATAAAAGATTACAGTGTAATAATAAAAAAAAATTCCATAAAGCCGATTATCTGACGGGGAGGCAGGGAACAAACAGCCTCTAGATAAGGTCAGCAATAACCTGAGCTAGCAGTTCTCTGGGTGTTTAAAGGCAGGAGTTTCTGTTTATGATGAATGAGGACTTTTATCTTAGGTTTGAGGGGGCAGGTATTTGGGGGAGGGGGCAAGCTGGGTGTGTTTGTGCAAAGGATTTGAAAACATTGGGGAACAGTTCCATGTCAAGAAGAAAGGAAAGAAATTAATTTTTAGCTACCTTCTGGGAGTGAGAAGTGAGTTTTCTGGGAACAAATAAACTGGAGAGGAATAAGCTGGTCTGGGGAGGAGTAAACTCTTCTTCAAATATCCCAGATGAAGGTTGTAAAGACATAAGTAGGAATTTGAATTCATCCCAGATGGACCTCCAGTAGAACATATATGAGAGCAGCCAAATTATGACCCTTATGGATAACACCCAAAATTGAAATGACAGAAGAAGGGTTTTTTTTTTAATAACCTGCTATTCACTACCCAAAGGGGATTACAAACAATTTTTCCTTCTGCTCCCCACAACAGACACTCTGTGAGGTAGCTGGGACTGAGAGAGCTCTGAGAGAACTGTGATTGGCCCAAGGTGTCCCAACTGGCTACTTGTGGAGAAGTCAGGAATCAAACCCAGTTCCCCAGAATAGAGTCCACCACTCTTAATCACTAGAAAAAGATGACTCTCGGTATGAAGAAGAGCTGGGGTTTTGTACTACCTGAAGGAGTTTTGTACTACCTCAAAGCACCTTACAAATGCCTACCCTTCATCTCCCCACAACAAACATCCTGTGAGGCAGGTGAAGCTGAGAGAGCTCTGAGAGAACTGTGACTGGCCCAAGGTCACCCAGCTGGCTGCATGTGGAGGAGTGGAGAATCAAGCCCAGTTCTCCAGATTAAAGTCCACTGCTCTTAACCACCACACCAAATGGGCTTTCTGACTCCTATATTCTGGACCAACCGTCTTTAAGTGACAGTCTGATGTCCCCAATATAGTGAGATGTTACTGTGACACGGATCACAGGAGACCTTTCCAAACCCCATTAAAACCATCCGGCAAATCTGACCGCTCAGATTAATTAGTATTTAACAACTTTTCTAAGGTTCAGGCCTTGGTCACAGGAAAATATCAAAAGCAGAAGGCTGTTTTTTGAGCAGAGGTTGCAGCTTGCAGAATCTGATTAATCTTAAAAGGACAACAAAATAAATATGAGGAATCAAAATTAGGAAATAAGAAGTAATTTTTTTTAAGTGAGTGAGGGTAAAGCCTTAACAGTTCAAAAGATTACTTTATCTATTCCAGCAGTTAGCAAATGGGAGATGGGATGTGAAAATTACAATTAAGTTTAAATGAAAATACTGCTTTTGCTTTGACCAAGGCTAATAGAGAATATAGCTGTCAGTTTTAGTGGAAGATAGCTACCCTGAGGGTCAGTTTGTAGACGTGATGGATTATTGACCCTGACATATTTTGATAAGTTGGGTGGAAATTGGGTGGATAGGCTATTTGGGGTGGGGCATGGGGGGGGGGATCCAAGATAATTTCTGTTGGCAGAGTTTGAACATGCAGAAAGATTAGCGCACTAGACTGCTTAAAGAATAAAATAATTTTTTCTTTATTCAGAAGAGAAACAACTTTGTGCAGAGAGAGAGAGAGAGAGACCCAAGTAACTGTTCTAACTGTTGTCTCCAGTCACTCTTATGCTCAACAGCTGGAGGCAAGCAGGGAGGAAGTCTGCTCAAAAAGCAGGAAGACTGCTGAACCAATCAGCAGTTTCCTCCCCTCTGTTCAGCTGCTTCAGGCTTTCTTGTGCAGTCCCTTTAAACTAGGGATTGTACAAGGTAGCCCAGAAAACAGCTAAACAGCAGGGAGCAGAAAGAAGGGGTTTAAAGGGACTCAGGGTCTCTTTAAACCTTTGCTTTCTGTTCTGGCCATGAACTGCCACTAGCTGGGCAAAATTTGTGATGAATTTTGCATCATGGTTCAGTTCGTGCTCATTCCTAGTATGGAGTCTCACAGGTATAGGAAAATGGGTTGGGTTTCAGAGCTGCTTTCCCCCCCACACACACACACACACACACACAAAACTTGTTACTGTTAATAGCCATTGATAAAGTTAGCTTGCATTCATCCCCCTTTCGATACTGCAATTCCTCCATAATAATCCAATCAGACTTTTGTCACCGTCTAATACAAACCAACACCGCCTTTCCGAGCTCAAACCAGAGAAGGTGGAATGAAGGTGAAAGAATCCTGGAAAATATTTGGTGTAAGCAGGAAAGCATCCCCGTGGTATACTGCCAGGCCGCTGCGGATATCATTTTCAAATGAGATGTTATGCTGCCAAGCCATTATTGATCTAATTTCCTCTGCGGAATACTTATTAATGTTATCTTGTTACCCCCTTGATGCATATGGCCCTGCGTCGTGAGGTTGGCATGCTGTAATTGTCCCTTGGCAGGGAATTACTCATCTTTCCCTATCTCGAAAAAGAATGAACGGCATACACAGCCATGCTAATGACTTGGTTTGTGAAGACTTCTTGCGCTGCACCCGTGACGTTCTTAGCGCATTACGGCTAGATTAACTATCATTCATTTTAAATATCCTATTTAGAAGTGAATGTTTTGCTTACTAAATGCCAGTACTTCTACAGGAAGGGGTGGTTTTTGTTTGTTTTCCCCTCGAGGCTCCTAAGAAATCCTTACGGGCTTTAAAAAAAACAACCTGTGGCAAATATTGCCGTTTAGGGGTTTTCTGCGCTTTCTGCTGCTGCTTCTGAAATGTTCCTTGTGGCGTGGGATGATGGTTTGAGAGCATGGATGGGAGTGATAATAAAGAAGGTGCAGAAGGGAAAAAATCCGCACCATCTTTTCTGCATGAGTGCTCTGGAAGATGGCTTCTGTGGTGTTATTCCCACCCCAAATCTCACCCTCCCAGACTCTACACCCTCCAATCTCCAACTTTTCTCTACCCAACAGAGTCCCAAAGTCCTCACAATCGCCTTCCCTTCCTCTCCCCACACCAGACACCCTGTGAGGTCGATGGGGCTGAGAGAACTGCTGTGAGAACAGCTCTGAGAGAACTGTGCCTGGGCCAAGCTCACTTAGCTGGCTGCATGTGGAGGAGCGGGGAATCAAACCCAGTTCTCCAGATTTAGAGTCCGCTGCTCTTAACCACCACCCCTCGCTGGCTTGTGGTAGAGAATAAGATTCCCTTTATTTGTTTGTGTGTTTATTAATGTCTGGGAACTTCACTGTACTCCTGAGCCTTTACAGGGGACGGAAGTGTTCAAAAAAATAAAGCTGCCCCCTCCCCCATTTAACCTCATGAAATAACTATTGGACATGTGCGATCCTTTTCAGAATAGATAATTTATTCCTGCTTTTCCACCAACAAGGGGATGATTACATACATATACAGTTTAAAAAAATGTACATACTAACACACATACACACACACACACACACCAGCAATAATGTTTGAAAAAGACAGCTGAGATGTTCATGTAATCCCATGGGAGGTTTTTTGCAAATTGATCTCAAGGCATGACCATGCCGGAAATGCAAACGAGAAGTTACGTGTGAGTAGGAGATCTGGAAGTGCAGGAGCCGAGATAATATTCCCTCTGTGGTCCTGTCAAGGCTGGATTTTGAGGTGGAAGTCCAGAGCTTTGGTGCCTGGATTCAACTGAAGAGCCCTCCCCAAAAATATAGAGCTAGATGCTTTGCATTTGAAGTATACAAGGGGTCTTTTAAGTCAAGAGCCTAAAATCACCAAACTGTATGACGGCATTCTTGAAAGAGTCACAAGATAGAAACTCTGCTACTTTGTGGGGCTGACTCTGGGGATGAATTTCAGGAAGATAGGTTTGACGGGTCTTGGGATTCCATTCTTGGTCAGCTCCAAAGGGATCTAGGACATCAAACAGAGAGGAAAAAACACACAGTCATATTGAGAAGCCAGGCAACACACTCTTGAGGGACTTAGATCGCTGGAGACCGTTGGTTAGGGAAGATTATTTTCCTAAATCGAGCACAAGATCTGTGCTTGCAGATGTCCCAGATTAGGAGAGCATAAGAACATAGAAGAAGCCATGATAGATCAGGTCAATGGCCCATCCAGTCCAGAACTCTGTGTCACAAAATAGCCCAAACCCAGGTGCCTTCAGGAGGTCCACCAGTGGGGCCAGAACTTCACAAGCCCTCCTTCTGTTGCCCCATGGACAAAGAAGATAGAGTATCACTGCCCCTAGACAAAATGTTCTGTCTGTACCCTGGGGCTAGTAGTCAGTGATAGACCTCTGCCCCGTAGGCTTCAAAAGGTGCTTGTAGCTGGTTCATTGAGAGCCCAGATTGATCATCTTAGAGGAAACACATCCTCTTGGGTGTATTCTGTATGTAGCTGTCCCCCGTCAGAAGGCACAAAGAAACACAGGCATGTTGATTATGCAGGCTTCGTCTCATGTGGAGGAAGAGGGCTACATGCTCAAAGACTGGATGTACCAGTTGTTTTTTTTCTGGGTGCTCAGGGTTATGCGTGTTAATAGAATGCAGTGTTTCCTCCAGAGGTTAAATTCGCCCCGTACCGTCTTTGGCAGGAGACGTTCGTAGCACAACATGTCTCTGCCACAGCGGGAGAACGCAATTTAATTCCAACTGGCTGTCTCCTGTCTAGATAAGCCCAAATCGATCCTGGCCACTCACCGGTGTTTCCTTGCAGGTCCTGATGCTGAAATGTTGCAGGAGGTTGACCATAGCCGACTTTATGATAAGGACAGCAAACCTCATTCCGATGCAATTTCGGGGACCGGCTCCAAAAGGCAAGAACACGTAGGGGTCTATTTTGTCTTTCATCTCTTTACTGAACCTGTTTCCAGACAAACAAGCGGGGGGGAAATGCTTTGTGATTTGCAATCCATGAAAGGGCGAGTTGGTCTGATGCTAATAATATAAGATGCAAATTCACTATCGAGGTCTACGGATCTGTGTATCAGACGTGAGTTAGACTCTGCCCTGTCAGAACAGCCAGGCAAAAGAGAGAATTACTGGCATTTCGAGCCAATACAACGCAAGTCTATTATGGTTTTGGATATGTACATGTACTGTGGGTTGACATAGAAGGTAACAGCATAGCAACTCTCCGGGGAAATTTCGTTGGACTATGTAAGGTCTGTAGCCTGTATGATTCAAGAGGATAGGAATATCCTACAGATGTGTAATTAGCATACTGAGATCTTCCTGGTATTTTTCAAATCTCCCCCTGTGTCTTGATTGGCTCCTCTGAAGACTTTAAAGAGCCACATCAAACAGCTGATGCTTTTTGGGAGTGAGCATTTGGGTCCCCCTCACTGTGGAGGAAAGCAGAGTACAGGTGAAATATAAATATTTTTTTAGATGGGTTCTCAGACTTCAAGGAGAGAGAGTAATCACTGAAAGAAGGCAAGATGGTCTCACCAATGCAGGGGGGTAGGCTGGTACTGTTCAGAACCGCAGTCCAAAAAACCCTATATGCTCACGGGCCAAGGACATGGGCTACCAGCTGTCCATTGCTGGGCTATAGGAATAAATGCAAAGACGAGGATCTCATTGTTTACCTTTCAGGCCTGAATTCTTTGGGTTCGTCCCAGTAGTCGGAGTCGAAATGCAAGACGTTTGGTGGAACCATTACTACCATCCCTTTGGGGATGGTGAGGCCGTTGATCTCCACGTCTTTCTTACAGACCCTCTCGAGCCGCCCGCCGAGCGAATACAGCCGAAGAACTTCGTTCATTGCCATGTCGAGGTATTCTACTTGCATGACGGTGTCATAGTTGAGAGGAGCCTTCGGGACACAACATTGTTTTAAAAGTGTATGATGAAGGGAAGTAGGTGAAAGTTTCCCTTCCTGTGACACACCTGGGGTCTTGAACCAGGGACTCCAGCGGCAGGGATGGGGTGTTTTTCTCCGGTTGGCCTGTTTTGTGCTGTGCAGCAGCACCGCCATTTTAGGTGGCCATAAGAGGGTATTGCAGTTACCAAACCAGCAGAAATAAGAAAGTGTTTATGCCCCGATTTTCACTATCCAAAGGAGACTCAAAGTGGCTTACAACCACCTTCCCTTCCTCTCCTCTCAACAGACATCCTCTAGGTGGGGCTGAGAGAGCTCTGACTAACCCAGATTTACCCAGCTGGCTTCAAGGGGAGGAATGGGGAATCAAACCCAGTTATCTAGATCAAAGTCCCCTCTCTTAACCACTACAACACACAGGCTCTCAAATAAGACGAAGTAGCCCAGTTGAAACAAAACTCAAAATCCCAGGTGAATTTTCTTGCTTCCATCAGCATCAAAATTAAAGTCAGTCTAAGTGTGTAGAAGGCTGAGAGACAGTGCAGTTGGTCTGTGGGGGAAGGAGAGGCACTTTGCACATACACAGAGGTGCCTGAATTATCTAGCACTACTTCCCATCTGTTTTTTTGCCGGGGGCTGTGATATCTAAGTGGAACAGTTGAAGGAGATCCGCCGATGCCCTCCTGTACCTTATTGGGCAGAACTGAGTCGATCTCTTCCTGTAGTTTCTGCTGGGCATCAGGGTGGAGCGCTAATTCATAAGCAATGTAACCAAGGATATTGCTGGTGGCCTCATAGCCCGCAAATATGAAGATAATAGCTTGTGCCAGGATTTCACTGTCGGTCAAAACTGTCAGAGGAAAGCAAGAAAAAGGTGAAGGCCAGAATCGAAAAACATACAGCATCCATTACAGTTGTGGGTACAAAGATGAGCTTTATAACATTATAATGACCCATCCACTACATTCTCTGACTGCAACCAGGAAAGGGAAAAGCCAGAAATCATGGGATATTTCTTTTTTTTAATCCACTCCAGTTTGGACAAAAATTGGACCAAACTCCCCATGTAGACACAGGTCAATTCCCAAGGAGATACAGCCCGGCGCTGATGATAAATTAAGGCATCTGAGACCTTGCTCATTCCCATTCAGTTCTGAACGATTTGCAAATATTACCTTTATCCGAGTGAGCTACCCCGTTGATCCCATTTGTGTGGCCTGGTTTTTGGGAGTCTATCATCAGTTGCATGAAATCCACTCTGCCCTGAGAGCACAAACAACAGGACAGAAATCAGCAGATGTTTTGGGATGTCCTGCCCATCGGAGAAGAGACAGGGACCCCAAACAACACTTTCTTCACGGCTGATTCCAGTGAAGTCTACTGTTGGGAAAGAAGCATAGCTAAAGATTTCACTGGATTTCATTTTGATATCCGGCTACAGATATCATAACCTGGTAGACTAGTGTGGGAAATCGATCAGGCAGGCAGTCTCCCTGCTGAGGGGAACAGGAAACAAGGCAGGTCGACCAAGAAAATGGCAGAGTATAACATGCGAGGGAAACTAGCTGCCTAACTCCGGTAGGATTATTTCCCCCACCTTTCTTTTCTCCTCAGTTGCTCTCCTGCCTGGCAACAAATAGGAGGATTAATAAGCAGAGCCTGTAAGATTGCTAGATGTGCTTCTTTTGGACAGAAATTGCATACTGGGGCAAACAACTCAAATGTAGATGGTTGAGGTGAGAAAAGGACATGGTGGGGAATCTGAGGGAATCTTTATCTTTGTCAATTACCTTGATCCGGGGAGTGAAAAAAGGGGGGGCCCATGAGAAAACCACTCTTTAAAAACCCAGAAAAAAAGTTATGGGAATGCAAATTGAGTACTGAAGGGAGGAACATGGATGCAGAAACAATAAAACCCAGCAGATGTGCATAGTGAAAGTTAGGGGGAAACCCCAAGGGAAACACAGGGGAAAAGCTCAGGAAAACACCGGTGCGTAAAAGGCCTCAGCCAGGCCTATGTTGCTTTGTACTATCAGTACTGTGCTTAGTTCTCCATTCCAAATACTGCATCAGAATTAACTCAAGAGAAGGCCAAGGAGATAAGGGGACCCATTCTTTCATGCTCTTACCTTTTCAGTGCCTTTCTCCCGACTTGCCTTGATTTTGGCAAGTGATTTTGCAAAGAACTTGGTGGCACCACGGGGGAAGATGCTCATTCCCATCATGTTCAGCAGAGGTCTTAGGAATGGGAGGACATCTAGGGCAGAGGGAAGAAGGCAGCGTCATGTGAAGGAATTTGTCTGGGTATAAGGAAGGGCTGTTAAACTAGGCCCGAGCAGATTTATAGCCCCATAGTGTAGTTACACCCTTGGTAGCATAAGAGCAATCTTGACTCATTTCAGTCTATAGGTAGGATATTGTGTCGTTTAAGAGTTTTGGGGTTCTACAGACCCGAGGGAAGCTGAACAGTACTTCACAGAAAGGTGGTTTCATACTCAGCACATTTCTCATGCCACCCCTGCTGCGACCATGAACCTCCTTGCTCCCCAACCCTCTGTGCCATGTTGTTGATGGGGAAAGAATTCCCCTAAATCTGCGCCATAATTTCAGGCATGGGAGGTTGGGTGTGTGTATTTAAAATGCTGTCAGGTTGCTTCCAACCTTCGGTGACCCTTCTCTGCTCATGAGGGAGGAACAAAGCGGGTGGCTATATGCTCTGGCTGCCCTAGCCCACTGCATGTGCCCCCCTGCCCCCCATGGTGGTTGATGGGAGGAGGGGGTTTCATGCCTTTCCGAATCCAAGGGCTGGACAGGGGCCTTTTACTAGCTGGGGTGCACAGATCCAAGGAAGAAATGTCTAAATAAAATTATTCCAGGGGCATTTTCTCCAGCTCATGATAAATTAAGGCATTTGCTTTCTGATTTCACCCATTTGTGACACAGAGGGTTGCCACCTTTGCTTTGGCCACAAGAAAGATTCGAGCTGGCCTTTTGTGGCAAATACTGTGGGCTGATGAGCAGAAGGTATGGGTTAAGCATAATTTTTACACTGGTTAAGTGATCATCTGTGTTTGTTTTGAACAATTTTATCGCTACCTGATCTTGCGATGGCCTAGTGCAATAAAATTTGAGGACTTGACTACTAGCTGTGGTGGAGGAGGAGCAAGGCAGGCCCCTGGCCAGAGAAGCAAGTCTGCCCCGCCCCTCACCAAGCCCCGCCCCCACAGCCCCAAGTCCCACCCACCCACCCACCTGACCTGAATGTGGAATACGCAGCTGCTTACACAACACAAGGAAGAGAGGGGAGGCGAAGTCCAGCCTTACAAGCTTCTGTGCCTCCTTGACAAAGGGGTCGTCGGGGTTGTTCATGGAGTCGGTGGTTACGCCAAAGGAGGTGCTGGTGACAACGTCCATGCTGAATGCTCCAAAGAGGCTAAACAGAGGCGGGGAAGGGGAGAGGCAGATGGGGAAATCCCCAAACAGGTTGATTGGCTTTTTGCTGTGAACAGTGGCTCATTGTGGAGAAGCTGTCCTTTTCGATTCAGGCCCCAATTTGTGGTGTTAGTGGTGGGGATGATGCCAGCCTCCAAGAGAGACCCTCGCTTCCTGAAGTGGGGGAGGGGCTCCAAAGGAGGCCCTGCAGTGTAATGCATGTAATGCATGCAGTGTAATGATGCGTGCGCATTAAACAAACATCCCTGTGCAAAGCATGCCAACGATTAAATCAGACCCACACTTACCCCCCCCATTTAACTTAAATAATGTGCATATTAATTTAAGAGAGTGCAACTAAAGTCCAGATTTTTTCAAAGCTGTTAGATCATCCTATTCTTATAGGTTCAGTGCATATTGAACTTTCTCAGGGGAGGCCATTGGGAGCTCTCCCAGGTCCTGCTCACCCCCAAAGCCAACCTGGATTCAGTTCCCTAAAGCTGGCCCTGGGGGGCTTGAGGCTCAAATTCTATGTGATGCTTGCAGATATGCATTGTTAAATCCAGATATTGTCCCAGTTGTGTAGAAATTGGGGAGGGCTCTAGTTTAAGAAGGAGAAGGAGGGAGGAGCAAAGAGGGTCTTCCCCCTATCTGCTGACCTCCCTGTTCCATATCTTCATGGCTTTTTCCCTGAGCCAGGCTCTCCTGTGTCCTTCCAATCCCACCACAGAATTCTGCTTAACCCCTTCCCCTCCCTCTTGCTTTGCCTCTGAGGCAGACAGGGCATTGGTCTAGCTCTGTTGCAGCTGATCAGAAAAATACTCTACTCCAGCTGAAAGAATTGTATATATTGGCCAGTTCTGCTGCTTATTGCCCCGAAGGCTCAGCCTGGCCTCAGTGGGACAGAAAAACCATTTCCCTTTAAGAAGAAAAAGAGGGGGACGTTTCTTTTTTAATCTGCCAGGTTTTTCTTCCAGTTGTATCTATTCCGGTCCGAAGGAGGCCTTAGTGGCTCAGGCATCATTTTTCCACGGGAGGCTGTTCCCCCAGCCTCACTCGCAACCCTCCTAAATTTCCCTTTTTCCACCTCATTCTCCAGGTGGAGCTATCCATCACCTGGAGGAGTACGTGCTCTCCTGCCCACCCAAAGCAGCGCCCGGTTTCTCCAATGATGAACGAGACACTTGACTCGCAGTCTCTGGCAGTTACTCACTCTTTAATGTCCACCAGATCTTCCTTCTCCATTTTTGCATGGATATTTTTCATGAGGCTTTTTGTATGGTGCACAATGATGGGAAACATCTGAGTTTGGGGGAAGAAAGAGAAATTACAAGAGAGAGATATAGAGATATAGAGAGAAAGCTTAATATATTCCACACTCAAGGTTATCCTATAAAGCTGCAACACAGCCTAAAAATACAAAACAAACTCATTAGAAACTTTTTAAAAGAAAAAAAGCAGTAAGCTGCGATTATGGCTAAATTAGGACTTTTTTTTTCAGAGTAATAGAAGGCAGACAAAATTGTAATGCTAATGAAAATTGGCATTTGTTTATTGAACTCCAGTGCAACAAAGAAGAGGCCATCAACTGATGTTTCAGTGGGATAACCATGGAAGCCTGCATCATCCAAAATTATCAAAAAGGGTCTCTTGGCATCTTTAAGATGCTCAGACCCCAGGGCTACAAATATAAGGAAATAGGAAACAACCAAAGATCAATTTAATAAAAACTACCCTTAATATATTTTCTCCAGTTTTGGAAGGTGAACTTTATGCCAGGGGTAGTCAATCTGTGGTCCTCCAGATGTTCATGGACTACAATTCCCATGAGCCCCTGCCAGCAAACGCTGGCAGGGGCTCATGGGAATTGAAGTCCATGAACATCTGGAGGACACAGGTTGACTACCCCTGCTTTATGCCACTGAGGTCTCTCTGTCTTCTCTGCAGAAGTCTCCCAACCTGGGGCAGGAACCTATGCACCCATCCTCCACTAGTAGCCAGGAGAGATACCTGGCAACCCCACAGATAATATACAGTTTCTTTGGTGGTAGGAAGAAGAGGTAATTGGTTATATACTGCTCCTTAATATGCTTAATAGGAAAGCTACTCAGTGGGTTAGGGCTTGGAATAAGAGCTTTAGTATTCCAATTCCAATAGTACTCCAAAACCATTTTCTTGCACGTGGTTCTTACGTCTTTTAGCTTTCCGCTGGTGAAGGTTGGCGAGAGCACCGTCCGAATTTTCTTCCAGTGCTCATCTTTTACTACTGAAACAGCAGTCTCCAGTTCAGCGGTAGGGCCAAAGTCCTGCACAGGAGAGCAAAAAGAGAGAGAGAGCATTTCTATTATTGCATAGGCATGGCTTTCTCTAGAGAAACCGGCATACCCCCCCCCCCCCGACCGCTCCTGGGGACTAGCAACTCTACCAAGGGTGGTCATGAGTATCAAATGCAGAATGGAGGACACCACAGACCCTGAGCTTCTTGGATGAAGGGGGAGAGAGAAAATGCACTGATCAAAACATTGAGTGGTTTTATACCATTCTCAGAACTTACCCGGCGGTTTGTGAAGGTGGAATAGCACTCCTTCACCAAAATTGTTTTGATGATGGCTGGATCTGCGATTGCCATCACAGGAGTCCGACCGTCATAAATCCTAGGCCAAAACATTCAGATGATTAAATCGGGCCATCCACTACTGCTTGCCCAGTGGAATAGGCTTTGTGGGAATTCCTGTCTCCTCTGGTAGTTCCCGGCTCTTGTCTAGAAAGCTTGACTCTCTTGCAAAAGCATCGGACAGGCCCAATTGGACCTGGGCCAGCTTGGATCAGGTGGCTGGGTTTGCTCTGAGACATGTGACATCTCTCGCATAAGTTGTCGTTACTCGGAAGTAGCTGTCATTAAAGGAAAACATGGTGTAGTGGTGAAGGGCAGGGGACAGTAATTTAGAGAACTGAGTTTGATTCCCTCAGTCATCCTCATGCAGAAGGCTGGGTGACCTTGAGCTGGTCACAGTTCTCTCAGGGCTCTCTCAGCCCCACCTACTCCACAGGATGTCTGTTGTAGGGAGAGGAAAAGAAGCTGGTTGTAAGCCGCCTTGAGGCTGTGTTGAGTAGTAGGAAGATGAGTACAAAAACCAGTTTCTACACTGGCTGGACATTTATATGTGTTTTCGCAGCTAGATTTTCCCAGGTAAAACAGAAAAATCTACTTCTAAAGTTCATTGACACTGCTTTATCCAATCTGTGTGGAATAAGCTCTTCTTCCTGGTTTAAAACTCGGGGGGGGGGGGGGGTAATCTCACCTAGCTACCTCTACTCTGAAAATGGTGGGGTGATCAAGGAGAGGGCGCTGCAAATTAATTAGATTCCTTTTCTAAATGAAGGCGTTCCTGATAGCCAAAATACCCTTGAAGGACAAAACTACATCTCTCCTAATTGTAATTTGCCCCTTCCAATTAACAGCCTGGAGCCTTTGCAGCTACAGCGCTAGAGGGGGGTAGGTGGGACCTGCATACTCACCCCCAGATTTTTCCATATTTCTTATAGCAATCTTCATCAAACTTCATTAACCCCTGCAAAGGACATATTGATGCTCAATCAAAAATGCAACCCTGCTCTTTTAAATAGATGCAAACCAGATTTTGCCTCCAACATTTCAGGGGCTTAATTTCTTTTTCAGGGTCTCCAAGAAAAGGAGGGGTATCCACAATGTGGGCCAAAGAGGGGGGTGTATTTGCAGCTCTGGGATCATTTCCTGCACTCCTCATGCAGCCAGCTGGGTGACCTTGAGCTGGTCACAGTTCTCTCAGGGCTCTCTTCGCCTCTGAGCCACCCATCTCCACCCAGCAGGTGACTAGCAAGCTCCACCCCCATACTTCCAGGCTCCACCCTCTTGCCTTAAGGCCTTCCATTGAGGTGTGAGCTTACATGGCGATAAGATAGTGCCGTGCCAAAGAAAGGAATAGGCGTTGGTCCAGGGATGCCGAGTTTCTTGAAGACCCCATAAGGCCAGATGCCATACCTGTAAGACAAAGGGAGACTCTGAAAAATTACCATAACTCAGACTGGTCAGTACTGACCTTTATGGACCATCGGTCTGGTTCTGTATAAGGCAGCTGCATGGGTGCCAGTTTGAAGATCCCTGATTCATGCAATGAAATCTGAACCCAGTGGCACCTTCGAGACCAACAAATTTAAATCCGGGTTTATGCTTTCATGTGGGCGTGCGGTGTAAGAAGTGTGCATAAGCACAAAAGCTTATACGCAGAATAACTCTTTAACCTTTCTCTCTGGATTGTGGCTGTAATCCAGGCTGGAGTTTGAGGTGGAGCAATATAGAAATGGAGACACCAGTTCCAACAGCATCCTCCATTTGTATATGGGTTATTGTGTTGCTGGGGTAGAAGACAAAAACAGAATCCTGGTTGTAGCTGATATTAAAAATAGCTGTGTTCCATTTAAAGCCAAATTAGCTTAGCTGTTCAAACCGCCAGCGCTCTATCCCTTAATAAATAGAACACAGCAGAGGGATGAAAGATCTCCGAACCCTTTTCCTGGAGGCTCCCAGTTGCTAATGCTAACTTGGGAATTAAGCATTTACGTGGGGAGGGGAGGGGGAAATGTTCACTGCCGCCCCTCTGCCCACCCAAATAGCTGTTTTGTAAGATTGTTTAATAAGAGTCGAAGTTGATAAAAACCCAGAAGCCTGCCGCTTTGGCAGGAATCTTCAGAGAGGGAGATAACCCTGAGGGAAAAGCAATCATTTTATAAAGGAATAGGTGCTCCTGTAGAAAAGGTGCCTTAAAGGCTTCAGCTAAAAAATCTTTTAAAGGGGGGGGGGGATTGGAATCGAAGTTTCTCCCCAGGTTTATTCCGAGCTGCAGGCAAGAAGACGGAAAAAGGCCAGGAAAGAGGGAGGGGAGAGAAATAAAAAACATTTCTCCCGTGATATTTATTGCTGAGAAATCAAAGCAGGACTGGCAGTTATACTCTGAACTGTGTTTTCATTAAGGAAGCTCTTCATTTAGGGTTCAAGGTTTCTTCCCCCCCCCCCATCAGACAGACTTATTCTTTCCTTTTTTCCCCACTGTGAGGCTGGTGAGGGGAACAGGCCCAGGTAGACATTCACATGTTGGGCAGGGTAGAAGACTGCCAACTCAATGCATGTGTGGCTACTCCTGCCTTTCCTTCCTTCCTGGCACGCCCCCACTGACTTTCTGGCTACCTTTTCAGCATCTCCTCCTGTGGACACACATATTTAAAAACATTTAGCCACACACTCACAAGCTACCTGTAGCCAGACTTTTAAAAATTTTCCCTGCCAATGTTTTTTCCCTCCAGCGATCCAAGACTAGCGATAAACTCATATCGCTAAACTCAGCCCACTTATAAAAAGAAGTACATTAAAAAGCCGGAAAGGGTAAGCAGTAGTGGAGCTTGTACACTGATGAGAGCCAGCGTAGCTAAAACTACTAGATCATGGCCCTACAGCTCAGAAAACCAACAATAGCTAGATGGAAAACCCGATCAACTTGTTCTGCTTTAGCTGATGTCAGATTCTTGTGTTTTTAACTGGGGAGGGAGAAAGTAAAGTGGAGACACTTTGCAAGTGGATCCTGAAAAGTAGACTAAGGGCGATTTCACACGTGCCAAACAAAGCAGTTTTGCTCCACTTCAGCGACTGTTTGCAAGTGGGCTTTCCTGTTTCACACAGTTAAATCCCATTGCAGTGGGTTGAAAGTGCATGATTTAGTGTGGGGGTGAAAGCGCCATAAATTTAGAAGCGGGTCCCGCCATAAGAAGTCGGCATATATAAATTTGGTCCTAGCATGAGACTCTGGTCCGATATAGCAGAGTTTCACCTGGGTTCCTCCCATCCCCCCCAAAGATAACAAAATACGGATACTGAACCCACCTGGGAAAGAAAGCAAAAGAGTGTGAACAATTTGTCAAAATGACTTTACTTACAGTATCACTAAGCTGACGAAGGC
Source organism: Paroedura picta (assembly GCF_049243985.1). Classification (NCBI taxonomy): domain Eukaryota; kingdom Metazoa; phylum Chordata; class Lepidosauria; order Squamata; family Gekkonidae; genus Paroedura; species Paroedura picta. The sequence goes on from NC_135385.1 coordinate 21,875,327, forward strand.
AGCTAGAAACACCCACGTCTCGATGGAGAAATCTGAAAGGGAAAACATCATTGCTCTGTGATTGCTCTCCCTCTGAGTCTTCGCTGACAGCCTCAGCAGAGTACAAAGTCTGAGGCCAGTGGGCACCCTTGAGATTTGTCAGCTTTGCTTAGGTAACTCGGAGAACGTTGGCCTTTTATGTCCCGTGAAAGGGGTGGAACCCTGGTTCCCCCCCACCCCCCAAGAGGGAGAAATGTTTCAACCTGGGGAAGATTGTGCAATAGACACCTAATCTCAAGGGTACATAAAGTTTTGCCAAAAAAATATATCAATGGATAAATAAAGTGAACAGCCAGCAATTTCACTGTTACGTAAACCTTGTGCTGGAGTCACGCTGTCATGTCCACATAGGAGCAGTGGGTGTCAAATTCAGTACAGTGGGGAGAATATTCTTCCCTCTGGGGGGGCCTAGAATGATGGGACCCCGCTCAAAACAGAGGGCCCTGGCTTTGTAACAGCCTTGCTGATTTCCCAGAATGACTCTTTTTCCTGCTGGTACGCTACCTTTTACGATTTCCACCTGAGGCGGCATTGTATTTTGACAAACCAAAGTATATTTTTAAAAATTGGATGCACAGGTCACAAATTCTGGAGAGCCAGTGTGATATAGTGGTTAGAGGAGTTGTGTCAAACATGGGCTGGAACCAGCCTGTCAAGAGCTCCTATTTGGCCCATGAGCAATTGGCTTTCCCCTGCTTCCTTCCCTGGGGCTGCTGCCACTGCATAGAAGCTGGTTTTTGCCACCTCCCTCAATGAGATGGGGGGAGATACAAAACCAAGCTTCCTCCCTTCTTTCCACAGATTGAGGTTTCCTCTCCACTCCTTCTGACTTAATTTTGCAAGGGAGAATCTAGTCTTAACATTCATTCATTCATTCATTCATTCATTCATTCATATGCCACCCTTCCTCAAGGGCTCAGGGCAGCTTACAATGATTTGTAATTTACAATGGTCAAAACAATTAAAAACCTTTAAAACTAAGCATTTGCATTTAAAACCATCCAAGTTCACGGCTATTTCTCCGTCATAGTGGAAGGGGGAATAAAGTGATTTGTTAGTACAGTTATAGAGTGCGTATTCAGTTGTTTCCAGCTCTGTCCAGCCGTTTTTTAATTCTTCGTATTAGTAAGGAGGCCAGCTCTGTGATGGTGCAGGCCGGTTTTATTTATTTTATCTGTTTATGTAGCTCGCCACTATCTTGTCCCTATACATTGGTGTGTGTGTGTGTGACTGTCCTGGGAACCTCTCGGCCTCTGTATTGAATAAATATTTCCCATGCCACCTGATTCCAGGAGTGTTTTTGGAGCACTTGTCCCACTGTGTGTACATGTAGTCTTTTACAAAGGCAAGCAAGCCTAGTGTGGGTAGCCCCACCCTCATGGTAAACATATTTGAGGCAGAAGCCTTTAGCAAATGTGATGTTTTCCACATACATAAGTTACTTCTAAGTGACTCTGCCTTTTTTGGGATGGGCTTGCAGAATCCTCTCTGGCCGCTGGCAGGGGACGTGGGGTATGCCTCAGTGGGGTGCAGTGCCAGGGGAACTGATCCCCGTAGTCTGGAGATGAGCTGTAATCCCAGGGGAGCCCCAGGTCCCACCTGGAGGCTACTTTGGCATCTTGCTCATCCAGGCCGTGTTGTCCCGGATGCTTGACGGAAGGGCTGGATAAATAAGGAACCATAAACATTGGGATGGTGGGGGGCTCTTAGGGAAAGCCGAAAGCCTGTTAAATTTTAATCTGAAATGCTCAGCACTTTTCCTCTTGGCAATCTGGCAGTCAGGCCATGCTAGGGGTGAAAGAAGTTCACTCATTTGGACCTTGGCCTTTCACGAGCGTGTGGGGTGAAAGCGCCAATTATTTGATTTGCAGTGTAGACTTAAGAACTGATGACAGATGAACTCTGAGGTGACCCGTGAACTCCTGTCACCCGTTTATTAGAATGCAGCCTCTTGGTAGAATGACAGAGGCCAGCTATCTCCCCCCCCCCCCCCCCTGAAACCAGTATTCAGAAATCTCACAGTCTTTGTGCAGTGACCTTAGCTTGTTTGTGTCCTCCTGAGGATACTGCCATGATGGCATCTGCCAATTTGGCCTAGACCGCTCTCAGTGCAGTGACTGTGCCTTCATAGCAAACGTGAGAGAGGGACTTTTCTAGCCTTTACGCATCCCTGATTCTCTAAGTACGATATTCGGATGCTGTTGGGAGAAGCAGGCTCTCCTCGGTTATTAACGTAGTCTTGATTTCTCCGTAGGCTCTCTTGTGCCGAAGATGGGATTTCGCTTTGCCTTGACAAGGTAAGAAAAGACGTGTGTGCTGAAACTGCAGAACAAAGTTTGAGCTCAGTGGCACCTTTAAAACCAACCAAGTTTTATTCAAGGCATGAGCTTTTCATCAGAAACAGTGAAACAAGACATTCTCCACAATGAAATATAGGTTGAGAGAGGGGAGGCCAGGAAGGACTAGCTGAAATCAAGATGCATAAGTAACAGGGTAATAGCTGAGATGGTCAAGATTTGTTAATGGCCATAAGTCACAACAGATGTGAGAATTGAGTCTGGTGTCGCCCTTCCCAAAACACAATAAGTTCATTTTCTGGGTATAAGTGAGAACTGAGTCACAGCAGCAATCAACGGACAGCCTACGGCTGACACCAGTAGTATGGGTCTCCCTCCCTCCATGTTCTTCTCCTTCCCCTATTTGAGGCTCCTTCTACAGGGGTTAGTTTTACTACCATCATGCTAGTAAACTTGCCAGCTATACTGTGGTGTCAATGGAATGCATTGTACTTTATTATGTTTTTAAAGTTTTATGGTTTAAGTATATATCATTGTTGCCCAGTGGCAAATTCAAAAATACAGCCTATAGTGTATTGTGTGGAATCACCTATAATGATTGTGTGGAAAAGGGACCCCCCCCCCGGACTTAACAGGGATATTGGCTTCTTATTTCACCAAGAAAATAAATAATGCAGGGGTCGCCAGCTTTTGGGAGCCTGAGGGCACCTTTGGAATTCTGACTCAGCACTGACACAGTATGGTGTCCTCTGACACATGCAAAGTACGGCGGCTTGCACATGTCAACGCTTTGGTGTCATCAGGGAGGTCAGCAAAGTTCAGCACTGAAAGGTAACCTTCTGTCCTGTCTCTGCATCAACAGAGGGAAATAATCTCCTGGTGCAAAGAGCAGAGCTGGCGATTTCTCCTCTTCCTAAGGCACTGTTCAGAGCCATGCCCAGAAAGAATCAATAAGCAAGGCTGACGGAATTGGAAGGGCAGCTGAGTTCAGGCTAGATTTTATCAATATTCTTGAAGTAGGTGAGGCTGATATTGTTAGCAGAGTTTAAATATGCAAAGAGGTAGCAGAGCCACGGCTGCTTAAAGACTAAATAGCTTTGTTGTGAAGACAAACCACTATATAAAGAGAGAGGAAGACAGACCTAACAGTCTAACTGACTGTTGTTCTGAAAGCAATCAGGGAGGGATTGTGCTCACAGGAGCAGTAAGTCTCTCGTTGACCCAATCAGGGTGCTGGAAAAGTACGAGGAAGTTCCTAATCTAAATAAGCTAACTGCACATCTTTTCAGGATCCGATACCCCTTGTAGGATATTCTTCGCATGCCGTTGAATCGGGCACACTATAGATCTTGTATATTCCAACAGATATTACTCTAGACAGGGCAAGACACCAGTCTGTGGGTCAGAACCAGTTGCAGAGATTTCCAGGGGCAGACTGGGGCTTTTTACCCTCCTCCACAATTTTCAGCAGAAGGAGAGATCCAACAAAAATCCACCCACTCCCGGCTTCTGTTTCTGGTATGATAACTGTTGGCACCAGCCACGTTATACTATGCAAAAAGAGAGACCTTAACTATTCCTCATCCACCCTTAGAATTTACACTCCATCCTTTCAGAAAAACACTCACAGCACTTGCACACATCGCATGATAAATACATAATTCCAGAAGGTGATACTTCCTGGACCTTCTGAAGCATTTACCACTCCAATGTAAGGAAATCGCCACTGAAAAGGTTCAAGTTGGAGGTGATGCAAAAGTATCTATGATCCCTAGGGAGACAGAAGAGATTAGAGAGGCTTTGATAGTCCATGCAGAAGGTCCTAAGTTTGATCCTGGGCTTATTCAATTAAAAGTATCACATAGTAGGTGATAACCAAAGACTTCTCCCTGAGATTCTGGAGAGATGCTGCTGGTCAGATGAGACCAGATTGACCTTGAGAGATGAAGGGCCTGACTCAGTATAGGCCAATTTCAGCCTTACATATTATTTCCTTTCTGACCATACTAAAGCATCTTACTAATTAAGAGCGTATGCTTTGTTCCACATGACCAGTAAGAGACGCGAAGATGAACCAAGTTAGGATCTTCTGTTTTGACAATGTGTAATAGTTTGTTCTTGTTTTCTTACAACAGCACGATGTTTCTTTGCTTGGCAAAGACAAATAAAATCATCATAGTGTGTTGCCATTAAACAGCATAGTTCACAAAGTTCAACAATGTCTTGTTGCACCTGATAGCGGTGCGCTGTTAGCTCAAAGTAATATAACGCACATAAAAATCTGCTGGGGGCTTGGAAGGTTAAACCTGCATTTAACCAAAGGTTTTGAATCTATTAAACCACAGTGGTTCTTGTCTCCTGTGAAGCAGCTTTTTAATTCCTCAGAAATTATTGGAGTTGCACGTGTTTAGGCATGGAATGGTATTTATTTACTTATTTCCTTGTTGTGCTTTAAAAGGCTGAGCTGGGGTGCACTGGCTCTAACCGTCTCATAGATTTCAGCTCGCTGGGCACATGCTTTTAAAAAAATGTATTGTCATCGCTTGAGTGACAATTTGTCATTCCAAGGGAAAATAGCACACCTTGCCTAGTGAAGGTCTTGGGAATCCTTCAGTGGCTTTTCTTCTTCTCCTTTGAAGCTATTAATTAACCTGCCTAGTGATTTCTCCAGGATATGTATTACTGTCTTTAATTAAGATTGTTTCCAATTCTGATTTGCTTGCAGGTAGTAGTTTGGAAGAGAATCATCTGTTTAATAACTCCTTCTTCCCTCTGCGGTAGTCTGGTGTTGTCCTTTGAGCAACTTTCCCTTGCATTTAAAATGTGAGTGAACCCTTAGATGCACGATATTTTCCTCAATGGTGGCATATGGAGGGAAACCCCCCTACAGAAACGTGCAGGCTAATTAGTAGTTTTATTGAGGAGGGTAAAGAACTCGATGGGTAAAAGCAAGGGAAAACACCAGTGCGTAATAGACCTACATCAGATGGAGTTTTGTTTTCTTTCGGCTGTATGTGAGAGAGGGTGGAGTCTGATAGCTTCGTGATTCAACAAGCCAGCCAAGAAAGGTCAGGTTAATATCTTTGTCCTCCCCATGAAAGCTAACCTCTAGAGCCCCCTAATGACTAGATAATGTACAAGCCCATGTGCGTTTCCCATAACAGGCACATACCCGCTTGGGAGCTGCTGTACAATACAGCAAAGTTTGGTGGTTAAAAATATATTCAAGTGTCAAGGAAGCCTTTCTGCATTGATTGCCCATCTGAGGAACCTCCTGTGCATGGTGGAAGACACGGGGTCAAGAAACCCACTCAGAGGCATTCACCTGAGAGGCTGGATAGCTATGTGGGCAACTCACATGAAAAGGAGCATGAGTGTACTGCCTCCCCAAAGAGCATTAAGATCCAGGTCCCTGGGAGACAAAACTGGCCTCAATCAGGATCAGGGCCTTTTTGGCCTGTGAAACTGAGCTGATGGTTAACATCAAGAAATACTGGCTTCCCCTCTTGAAACACCCACCAACAGAAACCCCTACCAGTACTCTGAAAATCTCCTTAGGGAGTGTATATTTTTATGTCACATTGTCAACAAGAGTCATGGAGATCAACCAAGGCGGGGTTTTCTGTTTTGACTATGAGTAATGCTTAATTCTTGTTTGACATTACCATGGAGTCCATGCTTGCCAAGGAAAAATAAAATAATCGCCATTTTATTATTCTTAAACAGCATAGTTCACCAAGTTCACCCGAGTCTTATTGTATCTGATAGCGGTACCCTGTTAGCCCAAAATAATTGTACACAAACACTCCAAAGAAACTACTGAGGCTTTGAAGTTTGAACTTGCATTAAAGTGAAGGTTTTCTAATCTATTAAACCACAGAAGATCTTGTTTCTTAAATGGTGTTATTTTAATCACCTAGCAGGGCTTGGAGCTACACTTGTCCTGGCCTGGCAAATCACTGAATTATTTTCCTTTTTGTTCTCTGAAAGAATGAGCTAGGCTCATGCCTTTGTTTCTTAAATTTCAGTTCCCTGGGCATGTAGGTGTTTTGTGGGTTTTTAAAAAATGCATTATCATTGCTTCTTGAGAAACAGTCTTTCATTCCAAGAGAAAATAGCATACCTTGTTTGGTGAGGGCCTTGAGAACCCTTCAGTGGCTTTTCTTCTTCTCCCCTGAAGCTATCAATTAACCTTCCTAGTGATTTCTCCAGGATACATATTGCTGTTGTTAATTAAGATGGCTTCCAATTCCGGTTTGCTTGCAGATGGCAATTTGGGAATGCGGATGGACCCGTAGATGCATGGCATTTTTAGCTTCGGTAATATACGGGGAGGGGGAAAAGCCTAGATCTTGGCAAGCCCTTGAGGGGCATGCTTGGCTCACAGGGACTATATTTCTGTTGCAATATGGAAGGTTTCCAGTGTGATAAGGAAGCTTCCTGCTCCTTTGAGCTCGCTTTCTCTGTTTGCCTCCACAGCAGTTGAACAAAATGAAGACACAGAACAGAACAGTTAGCTAGGTCCCTCTCTCCTCTTTCTATACAAAGTAGTTTCTCTTCACAATAAAAGTTATTTTATTCTTCCAAGCTGCTGGGAACTCTGACCCTTTTTGCAAAATTTAAACTCTGCCAACATATTGAAGGTGTTTGTGGCAATGGGCAAAACGGTACTGAGCGTTCACAACGGATGTCACTAAAACACAAGAGTTTGTTCATGGCAGGTATGAACCCACAACCCCCCCCACACACACACACACACACACACAGTCACGCACATGTGCCCTGAGACTGCAGGAAAATCCTCCATGTCTTTTTCTGAACAACATTTCTCAGGATTCTCTGCTGAGAAACCATGACAGTTAAAATGGAAGAGAAGAGGTATCAGTTTTTTACTTTAATCATTGTGAAAGCTAATAACATCCTTCACTCTGTCTCCCAGCAGGTCTCTAGATGTCGTCTTCTCAACAGATTGAATTTCTCTCCGTAGAATCTTCCCTGGGCCCAGAGACTCAACTGTTTGCAACAGCTGAAGAGATGTCCAAATCACAAACGGGTTTCACTCTTCCTTTCCTCATGGCACTAACTTCAGGACAATCGGTTTCTTTGGCAATAGGAATAATTCGGAAGTCGGCTCCAAGGGAATCTGCAGTAGCGAGAGATCCAGCCAAGAAAAAAAAATGTATAAAGCAGGAGGTTATACAATATTTTGATCCCAGTTAACTAACCGGTTATTCCAACTCAAGAAAAAGCCTCCCAGGTGAATCAGATTAGAGGGCCGGTGTGTTAATACTTAAGTATCTGGAATTGTCGAAAGTGAAATATCTTACTGACCTTTCCCTCCCTTTGTCTAAAATCCTTTTAAGGCCTTACGGCTTGACGGTTTCTTCTACTTGGGGACACTCACCGGGGTTTCTTTGCAGCTTCTGAAGGAGAACCTACGCAAAAGCATTACTGTGGCAAGTTTCATCGTGACCAACGCAAATCTCATCCCGATGCAATTCCGGGGACCGGCTCCAAAGGACAGGTAGGTGTAAGGATTGGTGTTTTCTCTGCTGAACCTTGTAGAGGACATTTTTTGTTTTGGAAGGTGAGTGTTGTTGTTGGGAGGGGCAGGCTGGGGGAACTGAGCTAACCCTGGAGAGATGCCGGCTCCTTTGGTTGTGTAATCAAGGACCTTTGCTGCACACAACAGATAATGCACTTTCAATGGACTTTATAATTAGATTTTCCTGTTCTGCACAGGACAATCCAGCTGCCAAAGCCCATTGAAAGTGCATTATCCTACGTGTGCAGAATGGGCCAAGGTGTTTACCTTGTTGAAGAGAATGGAGTCGATCTCGTCAAGAAGCTCCTGTTGGACATCCGGGTGCAGGGCCAAGAGGCAGGCGATATAACGCAGGGAAGTGCTGCAGGGCTCATAGGCAAAATAAAGATGATCGCTTGGGCCAGAATTTCAGTGTCCGTCAGTCCTAAGAACAAATGGAGGCAGAAAAGGGGAAATCCAAATACTCTGCTGAGTAACTGCGTGCAAATATCTGATACCTCTCTGACCAAAACAGAACTGCCATGAAGTGTGGCAGCTAAACAATAATGCTCTGCATTTATGTATTTATCATGTGCATTATGTAGCCAGGAGTTTCTAGAATTGTCTCTCTGCCAAGCAAGAGACGTTTGTCATTGCCTGCCTCCATGTCATGACCCTGGTATCCTTTGAAGGGCCCTTCCAAATACCAGCCAGGGCCAAACCTTCTTAGCTTCTGAAATCTCACGTGACTGGGCTTGCCTGGGCTAATCAGGTCAGAACAATGGTCTGCAAACACAGAGCTTACTGTGAAAACACTTCCAAGTTTCTTGGGCTCCTAAGGACAAAGTTCTATAATGTTGCTGTCTCTCCCCGCCCCACAAAAAAGTTCACGTGATTCTTTGTTTTGTTCATACATTCTCCAGAGTATAACTCCCTGGTTAGCACTTAGAGCAGAGAAGGTTCGTTTTCTGGGTATTGTTGGTTCATGCTTGCTGAACGCAGCAAAGAAAACTTGATGTCTTGCCAAGGTGGATTTGTGGATTCTGCTGACACTGATCAGAGACGTGTTAAACATGTATTGAGAAGTCGAGGACTTCTAAGTATTCCAGACAGGTGAACTGATTGCCAGGGCTAGGATCTGTAGGTGTAATTCAAGGATTCCCTTATCCCCAATGGAAAGAGACGAGCGAGCTGAGAACTCTTGGCCTTCTGTTTCCAGCCTCCTCAGCAACTCTGGGCAAAGCAAGATCAGGACCTGATTATCTCCTGAATGAATCTTTCCGCTTGATGTGTAATATGAGATCTGGAACTAGTGCTGATTGTTTTGATATCAGTAGACACCATGGTGTAGTGGTTAAGAGCCGTGGATTCTAATCTGGAGAACCGGGTTCGATTTCCCACTTCTCCTCCACATGGAACCTGTTGGGTGACTTTGGGCCAGTCCTAGTTCCCCCCGAACTCTCTCAGCCCCACCTCACAAGGGGCTTCTTGTGAGGAGAGGAAGGGAAAGGCAATTGCAAGCTGCTTTCAACTGCCTCAAGGTAGCAAAAAGCAGGTTAGAAAATTCTAACATGAAGGGCCCAAAAGCTCCAATGGGGTGGGGAGAAGCCCATTTTTGGGCCCTTCATGCAACCCTGGCTCACATCTCAGGACGACTGCCACGCCAGTCCCGTGGCAGCCAAAAATCCTACAGGGCAATGACCTTGCACACTCTCCTGAGCTTGGGGTTGGTGCCGCATTAGGAAATAACCCTCCAAAGCTACTGAATGAGTATTGCCACTGTAAGCGATCGTCCCCTGAAGTACTGCTTCCTTTCTCCCTGTATTTAACTTTGACTGCTCTGCAGGGCTGTCCAGGTGGGAGGTTCTCAGCGCAGCCCAGATTTCTCCTGGTTCGTATGGCATGGCTTCAGCCACGGTTTCAGCTTGAAAGGGGAGGGGCTGCTGCCAGTTCTCCAGGAGCTTCCCAGCCTTGAACTGGCAGAACCCTCCCCATTCACTCCCCACCAGCAGCCAGGGAGGATCTGCAAGCCCTCACCAACAGCTGTAGTGTTTGCTGGCATGGAAATGGATTCACAAGCTCCTGGACTCTGCAGAGAACCTGCAGAATGGTTGTTTCTTTCCCGCTTCTGCCTCTAAAACACTAGGAGGAAAAACAACAAAATAATACCTACAGAGTCCTTTTTAGGTGACCCAAGCTTGTCGATGTATTTATGTAATCGGAGGGGTCAGGATACTTCAGCGCCAGAGGGAGAGTTTTCTATCCTCTCTCTGCGTAAACAAAGGGAAATGATCTCACGAAGCTGTTGCTTTCTGCTTTTCCAAAGGCGCAGCTTGGATCTGGGCCAGTAAAGGATTGATGAGGCACACATTGCAGGAGAGCGGAGTGTCAGGAGAGAGTTTAACAAAACTCTTCATTCTGGCCATCCTAGTGTAGCCATTAAGATTGGTGGCCTCTAATCTGGAGAGCCGGATTTGACAGCACCTAGACAATAACATTCTGAGTGCTGTAATGGCAGGTACAGGTAAAGGTAAAGGTAAAGGTATCCCCTGTGCAAGCACCGAGTCATGTCTGACCCTTGGGGTGACGCCCTCTAGCGTTTTCTTGGCAGACTCAATACGGGGTGGTTTGCCAGTGCCTTCCCCAGTCATGACCGTTTACCCCCCAGCAAGCTGGGTACTCATTTTACCGACCTCGGAAGGATGGAAGGCTGAGTCAACCTTGAGCCGGCTGCTGGGATTGAACTCCCAGCCTCATGGGCAAAGCTGTCAGACGGCTGCCTTACCACTCTGCGCCACAAGAGGCTCATCAGGTACAGGTAGTGAGGGGTAAAAAAGCCTCACAAGGCAGAAGAAGCTGAGCCCTGTTCTTGGCCCAACCATTGTTTCTCTGACCAGGCATTAAGAGATTAAAGATTCAGTTTTCTTCTAGGCACTCCCCTTTTAACTCTTTTAAACATATATATTTTCCAAATGTTATTTATTGAACATTTGGTAGCAGTAAGTGACATAACCCAATTATTTATATATAGGGTATGATAGCTGGAAAGTGAGACTCTGTGGAATTGCCCTACCATTTCCTTGGTGCCCTAAATACATTTTGCTTATGGGTTAATCCAGTCTTTCTCCTGTTGACAGGTGTGTTTTCAGGATTCTGTGCTTGGAAAGTAATTCTCAGATGTGTTCCAGGCGCCACAGAGTTTCCAAGGCAAGAGGTCTTCAGGAGGTTTGCCATTCCTTGGCTGCACGTCACAAACCTGGTGTTCCCTGGTGGTCTCCCACCAAATTCTAGCAGGGGTAAGTCTTCACTTACCCTCCCACCCAGATAAGTCTCCACTTGCCATTCTTAAACATTAGATTTCATGTTTTAAGCTTAATCAGCAGGCCATTCTGTGCCGGGGGGGAAATTAAGACTGCAATGGGAAATACCTGGAGATTTCGGAAGTTGAGTCTGATGAGATTGCAGTTTGGGGAGAGGAAGGAGCTCAGCAGGGTATGATACCATAGAGTCCACCTTCCAGAGTGGAAAAGAGAGCATATTCTGTTGGAATATGCAAGATTGACAATGTGCATGATTGAAGGCCATTAGAAACAATATCCTGCAGGGGGTGTTGGAGGAGATGTGTATTTAGCATAGTTATATCAGAAAGTTCCTGATTTTTTTTTTCTGCATGGTCACCTCCTATGTCCTGATTGGTTCATTTGGAGGTTTCCTGCTCCTTTGAGCGCACTTCCTCCCTGCTTGCCTCCAGAACAGGTTAGCAAGGTCTGTCTCTCCTCTTTTTACACAAATTTGCCTCTTCCCAATAAAACAATTATATCCTTTCAAGCAGCCTGCGGCTCAGCCTCTCTTTGCGAATTTAAACTCTGCCAACATATTCAAGGTGTTTCTGGCCATGGGATGCAAAAATGGTACTTAACATTCGTATTGTAACGTAGACATCATTCAGATGCTACCAATACACCAGAGTTTGTTCATAACAGGCATGAACATCCAATTCTGTCTGATTTTCTCCTCTCCCTCCCCGCCCCCGAGTATGCTGAGACCAAAGATGAATAATCAGTGTCTTTTCCCAAATGAGATTTCCCAAGATTCTCTGCTGAGAAACTACGACAGTCAAAATGGAAGGAAACTGATGCCTGTTTAAGGACAGATAAGCCTTAATCGGAGAAATCGTTTTGACTTTAATCAGTACAAAAGCTATTAACATCCCTCAGTCTGTCTCTCCGCAGATCTCTAGATGCTGTCTTCTGAACGGCATCTCTCTTCATAGAATCTGCCTCCGGCCTCGTGTCTCAGTGGTTTGGATCTTCTGCAGAGGTGTCCAAATCACAACCAGGTTTCATTTTGCTTTTTCTCGTGGCACTAATTTCAGGACAATCGGTTTCTTTGGCAATAAGAAGACCTCGGAATTGAGCTCCAGAGGAATCTGCAGCAGTGAGAGGTGAAGACAGGAGAAAAAAAATGTATAAAGCAGGAGGTTATAGAATATTTTGATCCCTGTTAACCAACCAGTTATCTCAAATGTATTTCTTGGTGCATTACCCAAATTTCCACCACTGAGGATCAAACAGTCTCGAGGAAGATGGTAGAAAAGGGGGAGCACAGGGTCACCTACTACAGATCTTCTACAGATAAATTATCTGTAATTGTTCGAAGTGAAATATGCTGATTTCTCCCTCCACTTGCCTAAAATACTTTTAAGGCCGTACAGCCTGACAGTTTCCTCCATTTGGGCACACTCACCGGTGTTTCTTTGCAGGTTTTGAAGGAGAAATGCTGCAAGAGTATTACAATCGCAACTTTCATCGTGACCAACGCAAATCTCATCCCGATGCAATTCCGGGGACCGGCTCCGAAGGGCAGGTAGGTGTAAGGATCGATGTTTTCTCTGTTCTCTTTGCTGAACCTGGTTGCATGCATCACAGACAGGAGAAATGAAAGGTGTCTAAGTGCTGAACTGGACATTTCGGCATGAAACATTTCCCTGAATGTTAGACATAAGTTGGCATTGCAGAATTGGACTAGCTCAATCTCATCAGATTTCAAAAACTAAGAAGGGTCAGCCCTGAATATTCCTTAGATGGGAGGCTGCCAAAGGAGTCCGGGGATGGTATGCAGAGGAAGGCCATGGCAAACCTTGCCTTGAAAACCCCACTTGGGGATGCCGTAAATCAGTACAACTTGATGGCACTTTGCACCACTGCTACCGTTGCTGAATACAAAGCCTGTTAAAATATGCCAGACCTGCCGTGTGCATGATTGAGAAGGATGTAAAGAGAGTCCTGCAGGGGGCATCAGAGGCGACATGTATTTAGCAGAGTTAGAATAAGAACTTCCTGATGATGATCAAATATGTCCAAGTTTTCGTTTTGATTTGCTTTACTGTATTTTATGTTCTAGTTTAATTGTTTAACCATGCCAGTAAAGGTACTGAATTGGAATTTGACGATCCTTTGAATAGACTTCCTCCCTGCTTGCCTCCAGAACAGAATGAATGCACAACAGAACAGTTAGACAGTTAGGTCTCTCTCTCTCCTCTTTCTGGCACAAAGCTGTTTCTCTACATAATCAAACTTTTATTCTTTTAATTGCTCCCCTAATAATATGGGCCCTAGCCAAGCTGACACAGAAATCTTATTATTATCATCATCATTGTTATTATTAGATTTATAGACTACCTCACTCCACAATTAGGCCCCCAGACCCCATCTGTGTAATGTGAGATTCATCAAAATCATGTTACCTCTCAGGTCTAAACTCGTCTGGTTCTGGCCAGTATTCTGGGTCCCGATGCAGAATGTAAGGTGGGATCATCACCGTGGTGTTTTTTGGAATAATCACACCGTTTATTTCTACGTCTTTCTTGCTGACCCTTTCGAGCCGCCCCCCGAGGGGATACAGCCGCTGGGTTTCATTGATCACCATGTCCAGATACTCCATCTGCATTATGGCATCGTATGTAAGAGGAGCCTTTGGGGAGAATAAAGGGAGACAGTGACTTAATATTTTCTTCATGTGCCATCAGATGCATTTGTACAGCTGTGATAGAAGGGTACAGTCTGCTAAAAAGAAACTGGATTCTAAGACAAATTGGGGATGACACAGGCCAATCTTCTGAGGGTTAGATGATAGCTAAGTGTCCCAAATTTGCAAAAAAAAAAAAAAGCAGAAGGGATCCTGCCATTAAAATTGCCCCCTAAACATTTTCTTTTTGTTAGCTCAGGGCCAGTTATAATTTCTCATGCATTGCTCAAACTGCTGACAGACTGCAGGGCTCCTTGCCTCTTCTAGGGATGTTTTTTGTTTTGGAAGACGAGTGTCATTGAGGGAGGCAAACTGTGGGGGAGCTGAGCCAACCCAAGAGAGACGCTGGCCACTCTGGTTACGCAATCCGTGTGTTTACCTTGTTGGGGAGAAGAGAGTCGATTTCCTCAAGAAGCTTCTGTTGTACATCTGGGTGCGTGGTCAACAGGTAGGCAATGTAACCAAGGGAATTGCTGGAGGGCTCGTAGCCAGCGAAAATAAAAATGATCGCTTGGGCCAGAATTTCATTGTCCGTCAATCCTGCGAACAAACGGTGTCCGTCAGTCCTCCCCCATGTGAACCCTGCTGGGTGACCTTGGGTCAGGGCCAGTTCTCTCTGGACTCTCTCAGTCCCACCTCCTTCTCTAGGGGCCTTGTGAGGAGAGGAAGGGAAAGGCAATTGCTAGCTGCTTTGCAATTCCTTAGCGTAGAGAAAAGTGGGGTATAAAAATCTACTCTTCTTCTTCTCCAACGGAGAGCTTTTGCAACCCCCCTCACTTCCGGGACCCCAAAATCTCCCATTGTAAGGGGTGGCTTGTGCATTGTTACCTTTGAATGCGTGATCCACCCCATTGCTCTGTTGATGGCCATTCATGCCATTGCTGCTTATGCCTTGGGAGTCTATCATCAGCTGCAGGAAATCCACCCGATCCTGGGAATGGAATGGAATGAGTCAATGGGGAGTTGGACTGGTGAAAAGAAGATAGGCCTGCCAACAGCTATTAACCATCGGAGCTAAATGGAGCCTCCACCTGCAGAGGCAGTCTGCCTTGACCTGGCTTGTGAGCTTGGAAAGAGCCAGGCTGCCCTTGAAGTTTCTTGGTGAAACAGGATTGGTTCTGTTCTGACAAGGCTACTTTTCAAGGGCTTTGTAAGTGCATTAACTAATGTGCGCAGAATGGAGCGTCAACTCATAATGAAAATTTGGGAGGGGAGATGCTGTTATATGACTTTGGGTGACTTTTCGGTCGAGCACAAGAACAGGGATGGATAATTTTGGCCACTTTGGGGCACTGCTCCCCAGCACCTGTCCCGAAGCAGTCTCTGGGGCCATTTTCTATTAGCTGCTTGCCCTAATCAGCTGCTTGGTTTCGCGCTATTTCCGTTGTGGTGGAGGTGGTGGCTTTAGAGTGCATCTCGCTCTAGCTAAGGGAAGTGACTGTGCCCTCCCTGTGCCCTCAGTAGTACTGTCACATCTGACCATCATCAGGGCTCAGATGCAAAATGCACCCCTCTGCTTGAAGGTGAGCCACATATCCGTCAGAACAGAGAACAGGCCTTAATTTTGTGCCAAGGGTGCCAACATCCGGCAGCCACCCAGTTCCTCACCCCTTTGCCTTCCTTTTTCCGCTGTTCCTTTATTTTCCCGACCGATCTTGCGAAGAAGTCCACGGCATCCCTGGGGAAGAGGTTCAGCTTCATTAGCTGAAAGAGAGGGATGAGGAACGGGAAGGCAACTGAAAAAAGAGAGAAACACGTGGTAAGAAGGAAGGAAGGAAGGAAAACTGTAGGTGACCCTACAGGGAGCAAAACATCTTTTTAAAAAAAAATGCTTCTAATCGGGCTGTAGACCTTGGCTGGGCTTTTGACCTTCAGAAGAGAACTTACATGTCAAAATGAAGAGTGGGTCAAAAGGTTTGAACTTGGTCATCTTCCTGACTTCCTTGACAAAAGGGTCCTTGGGGTTGTTCATGGAGTCAACGTTCACACCAAAAGCAGTGCTGGTGACGACATCCATGCTGTAAGCACCGAAGATCCTGGCAGGGAGGTGGGGAGAGACAGAACATGCAAGCTGGCAATTTTTGCGCATTAAAAAAACAAGTCACAGAAATGTTGCCCGTTGTCCCTGTGACCAAACTACACTGCTTGTAGGTTGTAATTGGTACCAGAGGAACTTCAGCAATGTTCACCCCCTCTGGAGGCAGGGAGGGTGGCGGGTGTGGACAGTGCCTACTCAGTGGTGGTACCTTGTAGGGAAGGAATTATATAATTATGGTTAAGTTTCAGATACCCAGGGAAAAGCTCAGTATTTTTCTAGGTGTTTTTGGCAATTGTCAGACTGTTTATTGATTTCCCTCTTCCTCTCTCTGGTGCTATTGGAAGCAGGGCGTATTTATTGCCCTCTATGGACAAATTGAAAAATTACTCCCGATGGAATTTATTTCTGGCCAGAGTACTTACTCCTTCATCTCAATGGGCTCGCCTCTCTCCACCTTCTTCTGCACATTTGTCACCAGGGCTTCCCCGTAGTGTTTGATAATGGGGAACATCTGAAAATCACAAGCACAAGGGATCGGTGGGGGTCTCATAATGAATTGCCAAAACAATTGCATTTCGGGGGGGCATTCTTTGCTACATTATTTTCCTTTTCACACTGGGTGTTCTGCTAATGGGAACAGACAACAGGTAAACAGCTAGTTACGTCTCTCTCCTTTCCTCTCGCTCTGTACAGTGTCCTCTCTCTTCAAACTATTTCATTCTTTCAAACAGCCTTATGTTCCCACCCCTCTTTGCAAATTTTAAATTCTGCCGATAGTTCATGCCTGTAGCAGCTCTCCCTATTCATAATGCAGGCACTGAGGAGGTTGTGGGAATTGTGTTTGAGCTGAATGGGTGATATTTTCCAGACTGAGAGCTGAGTAAATCAGAAATTGAATCTCCCATAACATTCCTGCATTCTTACCTCCTTCAGCTTCCCGCTGGTGAAGGTCGGCGACAGCACAGTGCGAATCCTTTTCCACTGTTCATCCTTGGCTATTGACACAGCTTCCTTCAGCATGCCCACTAACTCCAGACTCTAGACCAAAAAGGAAACCATGTAAATTGCATGCAGTTATCAGTTTCCTCTATTTAAGCCATGGCGTCAGGATCTGAACCCATGGCAGAGCATAGCCTTGAGTCTTCAGCGTTGTCCCACAGGGACATGTGACACAAGTAAGCACTGATTTATTTGTCACATAGCAGATTTACACATAGTAATGTAAAATATGTAGCCAGGGAGGGACAGCAGTTCTGCAGTCTGATTAGGCAATCCCCCTAAATATTAATATCTAAATATTGTTATCTAATGAGCCTCTTGTGGCGCATGAGCCTCTTGTGGCGCAGAGTGGTGAGGCAGCAGAAATGCTGTCTGAAGCTCTGCCTATGAGGCTGGGAGTTCAATCCCAGCAGACTTCTAATCTGGTGAGCTGGGTTTGATTCCCTGCTCCCCCACATGCAGCCAGCTGGGTGACCTTGAGCTTGCAACTGCACTGACAGAGCTGTTCTGACTGAGCAGAGATATCAGGGCTCTCTCAGCCTCACCTACCTCACAGGGTGTCTGTTGTGGGGAGAGAAAAGGGAAGGCAATTGTAAGCCTCTTTGAGACTCCTTCAGGTAGAGAAAAGTGGCATATAAGAATCAACTCTTCTTCTTCTTCTTCTACTCCTTCTCCTTCTCCTTCTCCTTCTCCTTCTCCTTCTCCTTCTCCTTCTCCTTCTTCTTCTTCTTCTTCTTCTTCTTCTTCTTCTTCTTCTCAATCCACTCAATCACAACTGGGGAGTGCTCAAAGAGATCCATCACATCTCTCTGGAAACTACAACATTTACTTTCCTGGGACTCTGCCTCACAATCGTATTCAGGACCTTGTATGACGTCCCTCTTCAGCAAAAGGTCTATTAGCCATCTTCTGTACTTTACGTGGCAGGTGAAATCCTGGGAGGCTCTCACTCTGGTGTTTACCAGGCTATAGATATCGGGCGGAATTGTTCGCATTCATGTTTGCAACCACAGAGTAAGCTGGGGATTGGATGATGCCTGCAGAAACGTCCCTTCTCCCATCACCCCAGTTATGTTAGAAGTTGGCTGATTACCCGGCGATTGGTGAAGTTGGTGTAGCACTCTTTCACCAGCACTGCTTTGATGATGGCAGGATCCAGTATAGCCATTACAGGTTGGCGGCCGTCATAAATTCTGCAGTAAGAATAAGAATGAGAAAGGAAGGTAAGGTTCTTCTGATGACGGCCTGTATTACCATATACTGAGCTTGTTTGGAAAGGTAGAGTCATTGACCTGGCGTTGGTTGCAGTTGCCCTCATGTCACAAAGGGTGCTGGAAAGGGACAAAGGGTCCCTGCTTGCTGATTGGCTAAAGTGCTCTGATGTCACAGCAAGGCAGTGCAGGTTCGAGGGGAGGGGAAGGGGGAAGCTGCAGCAGAGATAATGGGAAGTGGGTGGGAAACCGCCCAGAGCTGCAAAGAAATGGGTGGTATAGAAATCTAAATAAATAAATATAGAAATCTAAATAAATAAATAAAACTGGCAGTGGGCGTAGGGTTGCCAGTCTGAATTAAAAGGGATGTATCTACGTCACCTAGAAGTGACATAGGGACATTAGGTGGGGAGGAATGATCTGATTTTGGGGGCTAAACTCTATAGCTAGAAGACAACGCTACCACAGAATTTTGCCCCCCAAATAGGGTGTAACCCCAAGTGTCACTGACATCCCTATGTTAATTCCAGAAATGTCACTTTTCCCCAGACTTCTTCTCTCCCCTGGTACATTCCCTCATACCCTCTGCTGACTGCTCTACCAGATCTGGCAATTAGCAATGTCCATGGGGAAAAAATTAATACTTTTCGTATTTGGGGTTTCCTGATTCAGTGCAACTCGAATCAACCAAATCACTGATCTGTTCTATGGATTCAAGTTTGGTTTATTCAGAAACTGATTTGGCCAAAATGCCGGACATCTCTGAGGATCAGCTATTTGGTGGCTCTTTGCCCCCATCCCAACCCTTCATGGGAGGGGAAGGAGGCATTTAAAGATCCACCAGCTGCTCTCCCCCTCTTCCTCGGGGCATTTTCCAGATCCCTTGGACCACACTCAGAAAGACAAGCTGGTATTATGTAAAAGATGACTTACCCCCAGATTTTCCCGTATTTCTTGTAGCACTCGCTATCAAATGTCAAGAAGCCCTAGGGAGGGAGAGAGGAATTACTAGCCATCGAAACCAGCATTGTATTTCGGGCTGGGCAAAGGTCACAGGTAGGACGCGAAGGTTGCCGATACTCACTTTGCGGTAGTGTAAGGTGGTCCCTAAGAAAGGTATTGGCGTGGGGCCCGGAATTCCTAATCTCCTGAACACACGAAAGGGCCATATTCCATATCTGGTTTTGAAGAATCAACAAGGTTTAAAGTTGAGTTATAAACATCACGAGGAATCGCCTTCCCTCCCTCTCCCCATGACAGGGAGGTGGGGCTGAGAGAGTCCTCAGAGAACTGAGACTGGCCCAAGGTCCCCCAGCAGAATTCAAGTGGGAGAGGCATGGGGAATCAAACTTGGCTTTACAGAGGAGGATGATTGGCTTTTATAGTCCACTTTTGTCTACCCAAAGGAGCTCAGAATCACCTGCCCTTCCTCTCCCCATAACAGGCACTATGTGAGACCGGTGGGGCTGAGAGAGTTCTGAGAGAACTGGGATTGTCCCAGAGTCTCCTAGCAGACCTCATGTGGAAGAGGAGCAGGGAAGCAAGCCAGAGTCCGCCTCTCTTAACCACTGGCTTTCTGGTGTGGAAACAAGACAGACCTGTAGGTGGGTCTTCCAGAAGCACAACGTGTGGCCACAGAGATTGCGGAAGAGGTCACTGGAGTTTCCAGGCCCTTCGTGCAATCCCAGTACACAGCTCAGAGACGGTTGCTGCCCCTGTCTCTTGGCAGCCCAAAGCCCTACTGGTTAATGACCCTGCACACTCTCGTGGGACTTGTAGCAGTGTCACATTGGGAAATAGTCCTCCAGAGCTACTGGGTGAGTACCACCACTGTGGCAATCATCCCTAAACATTCTGGTTCTCTTCAAGGGCTCAGAATCAATCCTTGAGGTTATGGGTGAATCCAAGTGATTTTTAGCTGAATAACAACCACCACCATCACTACCCCCAGCATTTTCTCCCTGGACTTAAAGCAGCCCTCTCTGCAGTGGGAATCAAGGTGGGTGGTTATTGGCATATCCCAAATTTCTCCTGGTTCTAGGGTTCAGGTGGTACATGAGGCCACCCTGTTCTCTGCAGGTGTGGACCCAAACGGTCAAAGTCCAACAGCAGATGCCTTATTCCAAGTGTTGTTTCTTCTTCCCCTTCGGCTGTTTCCCCTCCTCCCATAAACTGGCTTGTTTGTACAATTGTAAAAATGTTTGTGGCATGTTTTCCCTTCAGGGCAACCTTTGCACTGGTACTCTGCCAAGACAGGTACGAAGCAACCACCAGCTAGAAACATACTCTGATTTCACCCCTTTCCTTTCCCGCTTTATAAAGAACAAGTCCAGACCTATCCATGCGGCCCATGTAAAACCCCTGAATACATTTAGAGCCATAACTCACCACAAATGAATATTAGAGGGGTCATTTCCCCCCACACACACACACACACACATCTGCCACATTAGATTCTCCTGCAATTCCCCCTCCAATGTAGAAATGTGTGTTTAGATGCAATACAGTGCTGTCCTAAGAAAGGCAAGGGGGTCCATCAGACCCACCCCATTGAGGAGATCATGCAGAAATGATTCGCTCCATTCTCCATTCCCCATCTTGGCAAAGGGTCTCATTTAACCAAGCGTTTTTTCATCTGGGTTGAAAAGTTGAGGGAGGTGAATCTATTCTTCTTCCCAATCTATCGTATTCATATGCCATTTTCTGACATAACTGTTCTCAAACGTTAGAGGAAAACGTCGCCTAGGAGAAGGGTTGAGAAGTGATTTTGTGAGGAGAGCTGCTGCATCTAACTTTGACGGGCCGGTTGTCATCTTCCCATTGGGCTGTTTCTGCATTTGTCTGCTGCTTTTTTTAAATGAACGTCTGAGTTGAAACAAGTAAGGAATCAACCGGTTAGGTGTCTACAGTACCCCGTAGGAATTCATACGGAGCATTGTTAATACCTCTAGCTACGGTGACATTTGGGGATGCCAGCCTCCAGGTGGGACATGGAGATCCCCCGTAATTTCAGCTCATTTCCAGACTACAAAGAAATTCCTCTGGAGAATATGGCTGTTTTGGAGGGTGGTCATTATGGCATTAGGCCCCACTGAGGTCCCTGTCCTTCCCAGGCTGCACCCCCAAATCTCCAGGATTTTCTCAACCTTGAGCTGGAAGCCCTACACCCTGCTAGAGGGGACCTTGCCACCCCAGTGATACTCAACACTGGTGGTCTTTGCTGGCATGGGAATGGATTAATGAGTGTGTGTGTGTGTGGGGGGGTGTTGACCCAGTTGGCATTCTGCTGGAAACGCCACCATGACAACTGGAGACGGCTGACCATTTTTTTAAAAAGTGGAAGTCTTGAATGGCACTTCAGGGAATTCTCCCTTGGCATAAAGCCAAATTCTTTGAAATCTCTCTGTTAAAGCACACTAGCCATTCAGAGTTTCCTGGAGAACCAGCAGATTGATTCTTTCTTTCTCCCTTCTCCTTCTAAAACCACAGAACAACAGGAGGGAAACGACAAAACAATACATACAGAAGTATCAGGCCCAGGAGAACCGTGAGAAGGAGCCACGTCTCCAGGGGAAACGCCGGCAGGAGGTCCATCTTGACTCCTGAATCTGACAGGTCCCTCTTTGGCTTAGGTGCGCCTTCCTATGCCTGGAGCTAAAGCCAGCTGTTTCCCGATCGCTTGTGGTTGTGCCAGCTGACGAAATCGGGCTGAACTTTATAGAAGAGAGGGGTGGAGTCAGAGTGTTTCATAACCGAATACACCAGCCAAGAAAGGCAGAGTTATTTCATTTGGCCTCCGGGTGAAAGGTGATCTTCAGAGCTCTCTAATGGCAAGAAGGTGTAAAAACATGTGTGTGTGTCCTCGGTAGCACATACCTGTTGACCAGAAACACAGAAGGGATTGTTCTCCTGAGCAACCCCCTGTGCATGGTGGAAGACACCAAGAAGGATATTCAAGCATGCCCTCAGGGACATCTCAATTAAATGCTGAACAGCCATGTTGACAATCCAAATGAAAGGAGCATGTCCACGTGGATGGGGCAGTGGTAAGAGGGTTAGATTGGGAGCAGGGTGACCCAGGTCTGGATTCTTCTTCTGCCATGAAGTTCACAGAGTCACTCTTTCTCAATGGGCCAATCAGGCCAACAGATGTCCCAACAATGGTGCCCTGCGGTCCTTACATTTATTCACTGACAAGACATTAAGACATCAAGAACACAAGAAGCCAAGGACTTCATAAGCCCACAAGAAGAGCCCTGCTGGATCAGACCAATGGCCGATCTAGTCCAGCAACCTGTCTCACATAGTGGCCAAGCAGTTCTTCTAGGCAACCAACAACAGGGCACAGAGGCCGAGGCCTACCACTGAGAAGAACATCAGAAGAGCCCTGCTGGATCAGACCAGTGAAGGTCCATCTAGTCCAGCCTCCTGTTTCGCACAGTGGCCAACCCGTTCCTCTGGAGAGCCAACAACAGAGTGTGGAGACCAAGGCCTTCCTAAGAACATCAGGAGAGCCCTGCTGGGTGAGACCAGTGAGGGTCCATCTAATCCAGCATCTTCTCTCACACAGTGGACAACCAGTTCCTCTGAAGGGACACAACAGGGCACAGGGTCCTCCTGGCTCTGGGATTCAGAAGTGTAGTGCTTCTGAACATGGAGGTTCCCCTCTGTCGCCTCCCCATCCACTTTTTCCTGACCTATGTGCCCCAGGGAGCTGCTATTGTCCACCTCGGGAAAATGGACAGATAGCCTCATCCAGAGAAACAGGGCTTGCATCCTGACCTTGTTGGAGGACAAATTCAGGCCTTGGCTGGAACAATATCTTGCCACCTGCTTCCAGTCCAGCCTCACAACCTAATATTGATGGGTCGGCAAAGGTGGTGGTGATGGATTGCGTGCCAGGTTTTGCAGAGCGGCATAATTGATAGAACACAAGTTATCCCAGCAGGAGCTCCTTGTGTTCTTCAACTCCTCCCGGCCTATGCTGTGACCTTACAGGACAAATCGATGGAGAGATTAGCGTGGAATAACAATCATCTCCTGAGTTTCTGCCGATGGCCAAGGAGACTTTCTGCTTCTTCGTGATGCTCTCTTCTTCTGCAAGGGTAGCCGAAACTCCTGAAAAAGGTATGTTGGATATACAGGAATATACAGAATATACAGGATCTGTTAATGTTCATGATGCATGGGCATATGAGGAATGTCCTACAGGAGGCATCGGAGAAGATATGTATTTAGCAGAGTTAGAACAGGAATTTCCTGATTTTTTTTTCAGGTAACCCCATCCAGCGTACTGATTGGCTGGATTGGAGACTTCCTGCCCCTTTGAACAGACCAAGCTTGCTAGATTAGAAGCCTCCCCTCTTAACTACTAGCACCAAGCTGGTTTGGGGAAAATTGCATCAGCAAGGTCTAGAGAAACCCTCCTGCAACCTTGTCTCTGTGTTTTTTTTTTTTTAATGCAGTTGTGATCTCACAGTCATATGCGCGTTTTCCTTCAGCCAGCGATGTTGCAATTCCTTTTCAGGAAATGTACCGGCTACGAAAACAAGATTGGCACGCAAGGCAGTGCTAGGGAGGGGAAGGGCCGTCTTGCTGATACACCGGTTGACTCTGCCCTTCCCTTTCTTTTCATTTCCTGTTTGCAGAGTGAGCCCCCCCCCCCCCCGTTTCTGTTGCGTAGCAGAACTCGTGTTGCCAGCCTGCAGGTTCTGGAGATGTGGCCAGCAGACATGACTTCAGGGTTAGCTCGACATCTGCAAAAATTTTCAGGGCTCCCTCCACAGAGGAGAGGTTGCAAAAGGCTCATCTAAGTGTGTGCATGTCTACTTCTTACATTTATGGAGGATGAGAAGTCAGGAAAACGAGACAACCACAAGCCAGAATAATAAACCTGGCAGTATTTCCCTCCCAACAAGGGTACTATTTCTCTGGGATTTTAATAATTCTCAGTGAGAGCAATTAATTCCACTGGATTCCAACCCCAGATGTGCAGGCTGCACCACTGCCGTTGTTCAGAGGCGCTCGTGGCAGATAAAGTCACAACCCCGACACTCATCAGCTCTTTTCATCTTGTTCTAAAGTATATAAAAGTGCATCCTCCCCCTTTGATCCCTTTTGTCTTGTCACAGCATCTCTGGATAATTCCGTTATCCTACAGCACAAGTTTGCGCTGTCAGATCCAGCACGGGAGATGGTAGGCACAATAGAGCTTAACTTTCAGACTTCTAAGAGACAGGGAAAGAGAAGTCGTTGCTACTTGTCTCCTTCCCATTCAGTTGTTCCCGGTCTTCCCGTCTGATGCACACCTAGGCAAAGTCACCTTCTGGCTCGACGTCTCCGTCTGCTGCAATCAGGGAGCTGGGGAAACCCAGAAGGAACCAAAGCGCGAGGCTCTGACTCAATATTCTGGGAACGGCTGGTTTGGAAACCTCTCGTCCTTTTTCATAGAAGGCCAAATGGGGAAAGTGTCGACAGGGCAGATAAGAACAGATTCAGCAAGGCCCATGTTCTTGTTGGCAGAGTTTCAGAGGAGCAAAGCACTAGACTGCTTAAAAAGAATAAAAAAGTGGTTTTGAAACCCGCGGGTTATCAGGAGGTCTGCTAGCAGCGACAGAAGTCAGAAGCCTTCCCGCTGTTTCCCCCACACGCACCAAGGAGACAGAGCATCACTGCCCTAGATGTAAGAACATCAGAGAAGCCATGTTGGATCAGGCCAGTGACTCAAGCAGTCCAACGCTCTGTCACACAATGGCCAAAACCCAGATGCCCTCAAGAGGTCCCCCATCAGGGTACAAGTAACCTTTGGCCAGTGATTCTCCTTTAGCCTACCTTTCAGGCTGGCACTTGGGCTAAAATAGAATACGGGATGTTCACATGCGGCCCTGAACTCCTTGGAGAAAGGTTAGGAGAGAAACATGCTAATTAAATATCAAGAATCTCACTGGTAAACTCTGAGCAGGCTAACAAACAATGAGATTAACCTGCAGACCAGGAAGATAAAATTGCCGGCATCTTTCACCCCGGAAGGATGGCACCTCTGCCTCCCATCCTCTCATCCCATATCTCTTCCAACTGAGCGTCCACCGAGTACCAGAGCTATGATATAACATTGCCCCCTTGTGGAGAAGTCATGGGTCGTGTCGGGCAAAAGGGAGCATGAACCAGGAACACACTTAGCAGTGACCGCTCTCAGTGCTCAGGAGCTATAGAGGGGTTTTTTTGGGAGGGAGGGGGGCTGATAATGACCAGGGGTCCCTTCGGCAACGCTGAGCCATTTCCCTGGTTGCAACAGACGTCTTGTGTGGAATTTCTCCGGCATGGGTTGGATTTGAAAAATGCATGCGCCGCAGAGAGAAAACACACCATTACTATGTCAACGGAGGCGGAAAACATGGCCTTTGTGCGGTAGGAATGCAGGAAGCCTTGAGTGCGAAGGAGTGTGGGGGGGGGGTTCTCTCTGAAAACACACTGAATTCCATGCAAACTGTGCAGGATGGAGCAAGAGGAACAAGGTCCAGGCTTGTGGGTTGGCGGGGAACAATCCAGCCTTGGTGACGAGCAATGCGCTCAGCCAGACCTCTCCCGTTAACGATGTCTCGCTTTCCCTCCCCTTTCAAAACAACAGCTCGGATTCCTGAATGGCTTCTGTGGTTGCCATTTAAAGCAATTTCCTTTCCCTTTCTTTTCTCAAGGACAGATGCGTTTTTTTAGTTCGGCACAGTTCAGCGCGGGGCATCCATCCACAAAGCGGCTGGCTATGCGCTGGTGGGGGTTTTGTTTGTTGGTCGGAGGCAGGACTGTGTTTTCTGTCACAATGCCCGCGTCCAAAAGTACAGTGCTTGTTTGATGCCTCGTCATCTTGATGGTATCAGTTTAACGCTGCCTTAGTGATAAAGGGGAACCGTAAAGATGAAAGGAGAGGAGAAGAACTGGGGCTTGGACCCGGCTTTTCACCACCCTAAGGAGTCTCAAAGCAGCTAGCTATCGCCTGCCCTTCCTCTCCCCACAATGAACACCCTGTGAGGTAGGTGGGGCGGAGAGAGCTCTGAGAGAACTGGGACTGGCCCAAAGTCACCCAGCTGACTTCAGAAGCTCTGCGTTTTCCTCAAAGTCTGCCAGGGTGGGATAGTGGTTACAATTTGTGAGCTCTAATCTGGACAGCCGGGTTCGATTCTCCTCTCCTCCATATGCAGCCAGCTTGGTGACCTTGGGCCCATCACAGTTCTCTCAGGGCTCTCTCGGCCACACCTGCCTCATCGGGTGTCTGTTGCGGGGAGAGGAAGGGAAGGTAGTGATAAGTGAGGTACAAAAAAACAGCACTTCTCTCAAATTCAGTCATCTGCCACTGTTTGCATTTGCGCTTTCCCCTTCTGAGCAGGCAGCCAGCACTGCCCACCACGGGTGGATCAAAAAGCGACCCCCAGCAGGTTTGACATCTTTTTCTGGCTGGCGGACTTCCTCCTCCACCTCCACGGGCTCATTGCTTCCCACTTTCCTCTGCACCTCCTGCGCCAGAATTTCCCCATCATGTTTTCTAATGGGGAACATCTGAAAGACACAAGCAGCAGGGTCCTGATCTAAGCACCATGTCCCATTTTTCTCTGGAGCCACTGGTGAGTTCTGAGAAACCTGTGGGATGTCTCAGAAAGGACGGCCAAGGTTACTGCTTCTTGTTTTTTGGCTTTTCTGCGACTTCTTCTTTTCCTGCACCCTCCGCTGAATTATTCGCCTTTCTCCACAGAGAGGGAGAGGTGTGAAATTGGCTGGCCTGCTAATGTGCTTTGCAGCACACTGTTTATACATCTCTCTATTAGCCCGTGTTTATCCCACCATTTCTCCAGGGAGCATAGAGGGGAGATGTTTACCTTCTGGTGGCAATCTGGACCGCAGCATATGGAGACTGTTCGTAATGGTGGAATGGTGCCTCTGGCATTAGTTGCAGTTGCCATAGGGCAGGGTTGGCCAAACTGTGGCTCTCCAGGTGTCCATGGACTACAATTCCCATGAGGCCCTGCTGGCATTATGCCCCAATACCCTTATGGCATTATATCTCTTGTGGCATTATGCTCCAGTGAAATCCATCCCCTCCCAAAACTCTACCCCCCTCAGGCTCCTCCCACAAAATTTCCAGATATTTCCCAACCCGGAGCTGGATTACCCTTGCTAGAACTTTTAACGGGTGACCTTTGGTCAGTTGTTTTCTCCCTGCCTACTTCTCAGGGTTGTTGTCAGGCCAGACTCGAAGAGGGCCACACAACCTGGTAAGCTACGGAGAGAGAACAGCTAACAAGTTTGGCCTTGAGAAGTGGAAAACAAAATTGCCGGCATCTTTAATCTCAGGAGGATGGCACCTCTGCTTTTAGATCTTCTCACCTGTCAGCTCCCCTACCACTGATTGCCACCAAGTACCCCAACTATGGATTAACGCTGCCCTCTTGTGGAGAGAAGAAGATGCACGGAAGTTAATGCTCATGTCAGGCATCCGGGAGCACGAACCAGAAGCAGACGGAACAGGGAGTCTACGGCTCAAAGGAGTAAGAAACAGCTTCCTTCTTTCCTCTCTTTATCTCTCTGACAATTCTGATATATGAATGAGTCTCCAAGTTCAGGTGAGTTTGCATCTGCCAGCTAAGTTCATGTGACATCAAGGCCAAGGTCAGAGGGTGTCTGGAGTTTATTGATGCTGGTCACACCAGTCCGTGCTGTTTCTGCCCCGTGCTGGGAAAGCAAACTCCAAATCTGGCCAGCTCTCTTTTCGATAAGCCCAATTTCCCTCGTATAATATTTAACCAGTTGCTTATTGGCTCAGGGAACAGTGGTTTCAAATAATCCCGAAGGAGGGGGAGGAAGGGAAGATAGAATTGCTTGCTTGTTTCTTTTTCTTCTTTTCTTTTTTCACCCCACAACATAGAAATGCCAGAGCAGATGGAAATACTGCAGATGAGTTTCTCGCACGGAGCATTACGAGGATTCAGAAACCTCGCATCTATGAAATGACAGCGCCGTTATAAGAAGCGAGTCTAGGAAATGGCTCAGAATGGGAGTTTTAAAGCCTGCAGATGCCGGAGTTTTCTCGGTTTGTCAAAGTGCCACCCTTTATTTTCATGCTTCTTAAAAAATTATATACTAACCTCCCTAATTCGGCCCCCGAATTGTAGCTTTGTTCCCCCATCCCCCATTCTCCAACCAGCGGCTGACAACCCCCTTTCCCTTCCTCTCCACACAACAGGCATCCTGTGAGGTAGGTGGGGCTGAGGGAGCTCTGGAAGAGCTGTTCTGTGAGACCAGCAGAGCCAGTGGAGTCGATGCACCTCAGTGCTGCTCAACTTAGAAAGGTGAAAAAAAGGTATGTGAAAGACTGTTAAATGGGGTGGGGGGGGGGAGCAGCTCAAGCGTGCTTAGCTAACTGGATGCAAGCAGGTTTGTATGAACAGACAAATACATTCCTCTAGCAGCCGATTACTAAAATGGGTCTGTCTGATTGCAGACATGGGAGTTTGCCTTCCATAAATATTCTGGGCTCCCTCCCTTTGGCAAACCATGCCAAGGTACTTGGGAGGGGGGGAGCTACCTGCATGCTAATAGCCGTGTCTCATAGTTTCCACTGCGAGAATAAGAATTAGACCTTCAGCGGGGCGCACTGGGCCACCCTCAGGTTTTTTTGTAAGCATACGCATTTATGCGCCTGTCTTTGAAAAGCCCATGAATTCACGCGGCGTCACAGGCAATACATTTCGATTAAGGCCACGTTTGCCGTCATTCTGAATTCCAAGCATCTGCCCTAGACAACTGAAAAAAGGTGTGCGGCCTAGAGCATTCATGTGCGTAGACAGAGGGTGCATATCTGGCATCTCCTAAATCTAGGGGGTTGTAGGGTTGCTAAGTCCTCTGGTCCAGGGGCTTCCCTGCTTTCCGGAGGCACCTCCCCCTCTCCCCCCAATTTACCCCAACCTGGATTAACGCTGTGTTCTAATGCAACGTCTCCCAGATGTGAAGCCAGCACACCAGGGTTGTTGCAGGTTTGTGTGTGTGTGTTGTAGTTTGGAGCCAATTTTACCAGCTATCTGCCCGGATGATCCCTGTACAAACCTAACTCTGCTTCAACCGCTGGTTCATGCAGTGGGTATGACTCATTTTGGCAGAATTATCTGTCTGCAGTGAGGCTCGCTGGCTTCACACAGAGCACTATTTGTGGCATTTGATATTGAAATCTCCCCAGACGTGAGCATGAGGTCAGGATGACTTGAGGGCCTGCGGAGCGATATGCAGATAATCAGTAAATGCGTTTCTGCTTAATAGACAGGCTTCCTCAAAGCTTGGAGCCGGTTCAGGATTTGGGGATGCTTCTGTGGAGTCGGTCTTCCCCCCCCCCCCCCCACCACCAACCCAATTAAAATTTGAGTTGTCACCTCGCTGCGACCCGTGCAGCTGCTTTGTGTCTCGTCTTGTCACGAATTAGGATGCACGGAGAGAAAAAAATCTGCTTTTGTTGCATCCGTGTCGTGGGGGGGAAATGTAGGGGAGGGGCTGGAGATGTTGGAAGAGGCAGGGTCTGTAGTGTGCCGGATTAAGGAGGAGATGAAGACCCTCCCACAGGTGTCGGAGGATAGGTGTATTTAGCTTAGTTAGAATAGGAACTTGCTGATGTTTTTCAAATGTTCTCCTCCGGTGTCCTGATTTACTTCCTGCTCCTTGGGGCACACTTCCTGCCTGCTTGCCTCCGGGACAGACAGAATGTGTGCTGAGCAACAGTTAAACAGGACTCTCTCTCTCCTCTTTTTCTACAAAGTTTGTTTCTCTTCTAAGTAAAACTATTTTATTCTTTTATAAGCAGCTCTTGCGTATTTAAACTCTGCCGGCAGGAGAGAGGGGAGGATTGGCACTTGTTGTTAGCATAGAAACTTCCTGATATTTTTCAAATAATCTACAACCTGATTGGCAAAACGACACCGTCAGAGGAGGTGGCCTGTTGTGTCTCTGCATGCATAGACACTTTGGGTAGTGTCTCTGCATGCATTGACCAGGCATTACCCTCTCACTTTGAGGTCTAGAAGCTTGGGGTTTAAAAAAGAAATTAAAAGTGAAATCCACATTCAAATCCTAAGCATCGTGATGGAACGAACAAACTCAGGTGCATGCTTGCGCATGCAAATGTGCATTATGCTTTTATTGTGCCGTCGTGGCATTCTTCCTCTCCGTTCTGTTCCATCCACTATCTCCTCAATATGAGTCTGGGACAGGCTGTTCATCATGCGCGGTATTTGCATTACGGGATAATAATATAATAATATAAATGCTTATTGGCTGTAACCTCTGAATCTAATATATCTACAATAATGCAGCCGTGGTGCTGCATGCCAATTGCCTGTTCGTGCAAGGACATTTTAGAGAGCGCCGGCCAAAGGTCTCAGAATAATGCAGCGCCACTGGACCACAGTCATTGCTCTCATGCTTCAGACCCCACAGCTGTTGGCAGAGTTTAACTATGCAAAGGAGCGGGGCACCAGCTGCTTAAAGAATAAAGCAGTTTTATTAAGACGAGAAACAACTTTGTAAGTAAGAGAGCACAGAGAGAGCCCTAACAGCCTAACCAACTAATATTCTAGTGGGAATCAGGCAGGGAGCCCGTGTCTGGATCGTGACCGCAGAGCCTGTGCAGCTCTGGCAGGATAGACCCAGCCTCTTGGTCCTCTGCTGATCCTTCTGTCCGGACTCAGACAGCCGATGTTGGAATAACCAGCAATATACCTAGATGTGGACTCCAAGGGAGGTTCCGGTTCCCCTTTATGGGCCCAGGCTGGGGCTCAAGTTGACTGCCACGGACCACCCTGCTTTGGGCTCGCTCCGATGGGGCAGGGTCTCTTGGAGCTGAGGTCCGATTCAGCTGCAGGCTCCTGAGACACTGAGTCGTAATGAATCTCCCCTGCGCAAGAGCCCTTTGCATGATTGGTGAGCTGAGGCTCTGACGCTGAGATCTTGAGAGGCTGCTGCACGGGTATGCAATTAATCTGAGTAATTGCCCAGTAATTGAATTTGTACCAGTCCCATTAATAACATTGCTGAGCCCAAGGCACATCCACCGGCTCTTGGCGGGCAGCGGCGTCCTATTAATGTCTCCCTTGGCAAGTCTGGATCCTGTGGGGGAAAGGTCTTGATCCCTTGGGAAGCACCGCCAAGGGGATTCTACGCAAAGAGGTTTGCTTCAGCCTCTGGGAGAGGGGGTGCCTCCGCATTTGGGAAGAACAAACTCAAGCCTTTCCTAGCAGGGCTTCCTTGTTGAGCTTGTGGGCAGCCTCGGAATGTTAAGAACGCTTTGCACGCCACCACAAAATGGCCGCCTGGCGGGCTGGGCCAGATGACAAAATGGCCGCCCTGGAAGAGTGGGGCTGATCACAAAATGGCCACCTTGGAGGCTGAGGCTGATGACAAAATGGCCACCTTGGGCACCTGGAGCTGATCACAAACTGGCCAGCTTCGAGACTGGGGCTGCTGACAAAATGACCACCCTGGAAGGCTGGACCTAATTTGAGAAGTGGGTTGGGTTGGTGGTTGAAATTGCCACAGGTTGGCAGCTGACATGGTGATCTCTTCTGGGGTTCTTGTGGCCAGGAGCATTGAGAGTCGGTTTGCCATTGCCTGCCTCGGCGTAAGAACCCGGGACTTCCTTTTTGGTCTCCCATCCAAATTCTGACTGGGCTGACCCTGATTAGCTTCTGATGAGATCGGGCTAGCCTGGACCATCCGGGTCAGGGTTTAGAAGTGGGCCCACCTTCAGAAACATTGAGAACCTCTGCCAGCCTGTCTGCCGTGGATCATAAACCCACCGTATCAACATAGGAATATCAGAAGAGCCCTGCTGGATCAGACCAACAGCTTGTCTTCACACAGTGGCCAACCAGTTCCTCCTGAGAGCAAACAATATGGCAGAGAGGCTGAGGCCTTCATAAGAACATCAGAAGAGCCCTGCTGGGTCAGACCAGTGGTCCATCTAGTCCAGCATCATGTCTCACACAGTGGCCAACCAGTTCCTCTGGATGGCTAACAACAGAACAGAGAGTCTTAGACCTTCCCCTGATGTTGCCTCCTGGCTCTGGGATTCAGAAGTGTCATGCCTCTGAATGTGACTGTCCCCCTCATTCCCCATGGCTAGTACCCCTTGATAGACTTCTCCCCCATGAATCTATCTAATCCCCTTCAAAAGCTACAACCTCTGGCTGCAAAATCCACATTTGAATTGCTCTCTGTGTAAATATCTCCAGTGCTCAGAAACAAAGCATGGCCAAAACCACCTGGACTTTTGTGCCTGCATTATTTAAACTCTCCTAAATTCTCTCTATTTCTGCTAAGGTCTTCCCCATCTATCCCTATTTTCGCTTTAAGACTGTACTGAGATGACTCTGCGCAGGGAAATATGAGAAGAGGAAAATACTCTCAAAGGTGCACACTGCCCCCTGCTGGAGGCAGAGGTTTGCACGCCCCGAAATGTGCAGAAAAGGAGGAAGGAGATTGTACCCTGCTTGGTCTGCGGGCAGAAGCTTGCAGCAACTGGGTTCTTGACAGCCCCCCCCACACACACCCTTGCCCCCCCCCCAAATCAATGCTGTTTCTCTGAATGCTTTGCAAGCACTGCCAGTCCAGGTAGCAGCTGGGGGCTGCTGAAATAGTGCTCAGAATCCAGAATGGAGAATGGGGAAGTTAAGTGGCCTTTCGTAAGCACGCTGGCGACTGTGATAGTTGTGCTGCCCGGCTGGCATTTTCACAACCACAACAGTGTCATCATAAAAAAAATCATCAACGGACACAGCACTTTACAGAAAAGCAGACGCCAAAAAGACATGCCCCCCTCTGGACCCTCTTTCTAACCCCTGTGTCTAATTCCATCAGCTTCTGTCCGATCCCCCTTCCCCCCAAAAGCAGCCTTTCTTTATATCTCTGTGCAGGGCGAATATCAGCCCCGAGGCTGGTGCTTCCTGGTGGTGCCCTGTCTCGGTTGGAAGCTGTAATGTACGTTTCTGCTACGTCTTTGGCTCCACAGTTAGCCCTTTCTGATTTGCATTTCTCCCTGCTCCCAGGATGCTGCAGAAGAGAAACATTCTCGTCTTCCAGTTCTGGGAGCTCTCTTGACAGTGGGCCTGAGTGATGGATGGGCAGGGCCACTGGTGCGTCAGAACGTACAAGGCAGACTGCGAGCCCGTGCCGTTCATCCTCGTCCCTGGATCTTCCCGATGCATGAGACGGCATGAGAATCGTGCGGTGGGAGGACTCGCTGTGTCTCCTTGTCAGAGATGACTCCGCTCGTTCATCCATCCAGTTCAGGAATTCAGGAGGTGGAGGCGGGGCTGTTTCATCGGGCTGCTTCCTCAAGGTGAAGCAAAAAATGTCAAGGTGCGTGCCCCTTTTACTAGCGATGCCAAACTACGTACGTAGCAGAGGGAGCTGTTGGATGGGGGAGGTTCCTGGGGAACATCGTAAGCAGACGTTACAAGGTGATATCACTTCCTGAAATATTTCAGAGGTTCCTCCATGGTCAAAAGGTTCAAAAGGGCTGGCTTTGGCTTCCTCCCATATCTCATCTTCAGCAGCGAAGCCCCTACACCCATGTTCTGGAACTGGCGTAACGTTACGGAACTGCCACAAATATTCCAACTGCGCAGCAGTCCGCAACAAAACCCCAGTTTTCTAGGTGAAGGGGTGGTTGCTGGTGAGACTTGGTGTCGTGGTTAAGAGGGGCAGGTTTCTAATCTGGCAAGCCAGGTTTGATTCCCCGCTCCTCCACATGCAGGCAGCCGGGTGACCTTGGGTTTGTCACAGTCCTGACAGTGCTGTTCTCACAGAGCCATCCTGTCAGAGCTCTCTCAGCCCCACCTACCTCACAGGGTGTCTGTTGTGGGGAGAGGAAGGGAAGGCAATGGTAAGCCGCTTTGAAACTCCTTCGGCCAGTGAAAAGCGGGGTATAAAACCCAACTCTTCTTCTTCTAAAACTGCAGATTCGTGTGCGGAGAAGTGGGATGTGTGAGAAATGAGAGGGAAATGGCCCTGAAAGAGTACTTAAGAGACACTGTATTGCACTGTATTGGAAGGATAAGAGCAAATTGCCATGCAAAATAAAGGAGCCTTCTTCACCTTTAAGAATGGCACCGAAAGGAAAATCGCATCATTGGCAGCTTGCATTTCTTTACTGTATCTTGAAACCTGGCAGTCAGGAGGGGGGTAATGTAGACCGAAAGGCAGTCATATGTGGTGTGACAGGAGGCTGATCAGAACTGGCCAGCGACGGCGACTGTTAACAACAGCAACGTCGCACTGCAGAACCGTCAACAAACACTGTGCTTTGCAGCAAAAACAGACTACAAAAGACACCCTTTGCCCCAAGCAGCTGCCGGTCAGCGGTGGCAGGCCCTTCTCTTGTCTCCTAGGATATTATTCATGCAGTGGTTCTTTTAGGGCAGGGACGCTTCCCCTGACCGGACAGTCTTGGTTCCCAACAACAAGGGAGCCTGCCAGAGTGGCACGCAGGCCCTTTCTAATTTCACTACTTTACAATCAAAGTCCGTTCCCAATTAATCAATGAAAGTGTTGCCTTCTGTTCTCCGGGCAAAGATGCAAGCGGGAGAAATGAGATGCATTAAATGGCGTCTTTCCACTCCACTCCCCCCCCCCCCCGGCCGCCTTTTTTCTTTGCCAAGAATCTGATGAGTGGAGAGGTAAAAGAAAAGTGGCGGGGGGGGGGGGCACGGACGGTCTTCTTTCCCTCCTCTAAACCAGATGTTATTTCCACGCTCCGATAACTCAGAAACAGCTGAATAGATTTTCTTCAGACTTCTAGCGCATTTAAAAAACAAATCACCTTTGGGCAGAGAACAAGCGTGAGAGGATGCCATACAAAGAAACGAGGTGGGGGCTTTCCCCCTTCTTCCTTTGGTCTCTATGAGCATCCGTAAAAAGAGAGAAGGACCCAACACAAGGTGAGAATTGCACGTGGCCGGCAGAACATTAACTGCAGCATCCCGGATGCCTTTTTTCGGGTGGTGAGTCTTTCTCAGTGGGCCTTAGTAGTCAGTTTTGGCAAAGGTCCAGGAGCAGGGGGAGGGGATTGGGTGTAGCTTGCTTAGGATGGCTAAATTCCATGAGCTGACCCTGGGGTCGAGGTGGCCTTGACCAAGAACTTGGAGTCCTATCTGTCCTAGGGCTTCTTGTGTGCTCAGTGTTCACAAATCACTTCCAACTTATGGTGAGACTACGAATTAATAACTTTGTAAACGTCCTGCTGTCCCCAGTCTTGCTCTGCGGTCTTGCCAACGGCCGGCCGTGGCTTCCTTGATGACTCCATCCATCGCATGTTGGGTTGCCCGCTCTTCCTGCTGCTTTTGACATTTCCTAGCATGGCTGTCTTCCTCGGTGACTCGCCTTTTCCTAACGTGACCAAAATATGATAGCCTCAGTTTAGTTGTTTGACCTTCTGGGTGGCGTTTCTCAACTTTTTTTTCCCCCATTGAGAAGCCCCTGAAACATTCTTCAGGCTTCAATGAACCCCAGAAGTGGTACAGTCATGGAGAATAGAAGGGAAGCATAGCTGTGTTACACGCCCACGTGGGCACCCATCCCTTCACACTCCCTCCAAGACCCCTCATTGGCCATTTTGGGAAGGGAGATTGGGGCAACCTGACTGTATATGGTCATATCCCCCAATAACAAATTTTTAAAAATATATTAAAAATTAATTAACTGCTATCCATTCAGGAAACCCTTCCAGGGCTGCCAAGAAACCCCAGAATTTCACGAAACCCTGGATGAGAAAGCCTGTTCTAGTGAGAATTTGGAACTTTATTTAAACTGGAAAAGTGGGCCATGGCCAACAAAATTAATTTTAATAGGGGGAAGGATGATAAAAATGTGACGCTTAATTATAAGGTGGGGGATACCTGGCTTGATGCTAGTTCATGTGAAAGAGACTTAGAAGTTCTGGTGGACAAGAAGTTGACTTGTTTGTTTATTGACTGATCGATTGATTACTATGGGCCAACACTGCAACATAGTGCAACGGTTAATGCGATATTAGGCCACATTGCAAGGAGCATGAAATCTAGAGCCAGGGAAGTTCTAATACTCCTGGGGCATCTTCCGTACTCAAAGTGGAGGGACGATCCCTAGCTGGAGCAGGACCTTGTGCCTTTATGGTCATGTCTAGACAGTTAAACCTCAAAGTGGTTTCACAAGATAGGTGAGGGCTGTAATTCTGTCAAAAAGGTGGCTCAGCTTCCCCAGCTCAGCGCTCTAGTAAAAACCATGAACATCTAGGATTACACACAGGGTTTATGAATATATTTTGTGAGTCTGGCAGACAAATACAAAATGCTGAATTTGGCACAGGGGTCAGCTTTCGGAAGACTTGGGAATTCATTCCCCCCACCCCAGGTTTCTAGCCTGTAACAATGCAAAGATGGGTCTGCATCTTGCAAAAGTGAGAGTCCTCATTGAATAACCCTTCGAGGCGGGCGTTTTGAGGCGCTTTGAGTTTGGCTTGTATCTTTCTTGCTGCTTTGTTTAGCAAACTGTTTAGCAAACTGTTGATGTGCATCCGAAGGGGCTCAGTTTCGTTTTAAAAGACAAAATGAGGGGAACGTTCTGTTTTGAGATTTTTAACTATTAGGGTTTTTTTTATTTTTCAAGACAGTAAATAGATTTACAGAAAAAGAAGAAAAAGATTTAGGGGCTACTATTCATTATATAACAGAATAATAAACAATCTAAATTGTCCTCTTCTTTTCAAATCACTCTCCCTCACGTTGAAATCTAAACAAATTTTGATATTTCACATCAGACTCCACATACTTTATTTCTATATTATTCCTATGTCAATGCAGCTATTATTACTAATTATTTCCATATGTGTCTTATAGGCTGGGCCTGTTTACAAACCTCCATTGACTTTTGAACAAAGTTTTACTATAATTCAAAATGCCATTTCAGCATAAATCAAATTTCAAAATAATTGCGAAGAAGAATTATCTCAATCCACCTTCTACATCTATATATGATTTTACAGTTCCCCCCCCCTTTCTAACATATTTTTCACTATAAAAACTGCTGTCCCCAGTTGGATAAATACCTTATTATTTCATTATAATTCAGAATTTTTGAACTGAGACTTACTACTAGCGTCGCTCTGTCTTGATGCCTGCCCATGAATCCAGCTAATCTTTCGGTTACTTCTTGTAGTCCTTTCTTAAACAGATGCCAAGGGGCTGCCAGATGCCCAGGAAACAATAGCTTGTGTGTGTTTTTGTTCCACAGCGCCATCCTTCCCCTTGGCATTTCTTCAAGCCTAATCAACTCCCCTTGGCTCTTCATTTTGTCATGTACTTTCCAGGTGCCTAGCAAATGTGGGGCCATACTTTTTACAACAGCCAATTGCACAGGCCCATAATTTCACTCAGGAACCGTGGAGAAAGGGGAGAGGTGGGGAGAGAGATAATACAATATCGATTCATAGCAGTCCTTGCTGCGGGAAGAAATGAGCTACGGAACTATGAAGATGGGCCTTGTACAAATTGGATTTTCAGGAGCTAGCGGAAATACTGTCCTCTCCGGCCCCCTGTTCCCTCCCCAGAAAATCCAAAGAAGGGGCCCTTGCAAATACTTGCAAAGGCTCCAAAACCCAAAAAATGAATTTCAACAGGAAGCAACCCGTCTTGATGGGAAGGACCCAGCAAGAGAGAACAAAACGATGCAATAAAAAAGGGGCCGGAACATTTTTCAAAGGTTGGCAAGGGATTACCTGTCACAAGAGATTTTGGAGATGTCTCGAAATACACAAGTCATCCTCGTGAAGTAGAAGGAGGAGGAGGAGAAAAGGAGGAGGAGGAAGA
The DNA here is from genome assembly GCF_049243985.1 of Paroedura picta. Classification (NCBI taxonomy): domain Eukaryota; kingdom Metazoa; phylum Chordata; class Lepidosauria; order Squamata; family Gekkonidae; genus Paroedura; species Paroedura picta. The sequence continues at coordinate 21,913,333 of NC_135385.1, forward strand.
AGAGCTAGCTTATTGAACCCTACTTTTTACTACCTGAAGGAGTCTCAACGCAGCTTACAACTGCCTCCTGTCCCTCTCCCCACAACAGACACCCTGTGAGGCAGGTGGGGATGAGAGAGCTCTGAGAGAACTGTGACCAGCCCAAGGCTACCCAGCTGGTTGCATGAGGAGGAGGAGTGGGGAATCCAACCTGGTTCCCCCAATTAGAGGCCACCACTCTTAACCACCTCATCAAGGTGGCTCTCAATTTCATAAAGAAGCACATTTCACTCACCCTGACAGGAAGACAGGAGTTACTGCCAATCTAGTCTTGGTTAACAGCAACGGTAGTTCTCTCAGAGCTCTCTCAGCCTCACAGGGTGTCCATTGTAGGGGGAGGAAGGGAAAAGTGCTTGTAAGCTGCGTTAAGACCCCTTTGAGTAGTAAAAAGCAGGGTTGGGAAAAAAAGGTCTTCAGCTCTCAAATGCGTTGCAGGTTAAGCTTGTTTTTCTTGCGGCACAAAGCGAGCGGAACGCCAGCCGTCAGAGGAACGCAGGCAACAGAGCTGGAATGACTTCCCTCCGCAGGGCTGGCCACTGACTGGCCCCACGTCCGACGAGCTGATGAAAACAAGATGGAACCGCTCAATGTTTCCTACAGAGATGAGCTGGGAACCAAGTTGGCAGTGGGATCCCGAGCAGCCCGTCTGGCAGGCTAATCGCTTCCAATTCCAGTCATTTTGACAGCAGTAACGCTGCTCCAGAACTGACTCACAAAGAAGGCTTGGCTCATAGCATTGCTGGCTTCATCGGTGGCTGCTTGGGAATTCTGGACAGAGCAGTGGCTTCTCGGATTGTGGCTCTTCTTGTGCTGCTCTTTCTTCAGCTTCCCGCTGGATTCAAGGCAGATGAGGGGTTGGATCCAGACAGCTGCTTAATTCTCCCAGTCCCCCTTCTTCATTCAGACTCCATCCAGTATGGGCCTTGCACGTTCACTTCCTAGGATTCCCAGAATAGGCTTTTTGTCTGTCTGTTTGTTTGCTTGCTTTTTTGGGGTGGGGGGTCAATGGCTAGCATTTCACTAGCAGAGAAGCTGGTTGAATCCAACCCAAGTTCTGGCACTGGGAAGAATTTCTACTCCTTAAATGGTTATCCAATTCCTATGGAATCTGGTGAACAGAAGGCTGAGTTAGTCTTTCTTTCTTTCTTTCTTTCTTTCTTTCTTTCTTTCTTTCTTTCTTTCTTTCTTTCTTTCTTTCTTTCTTTCTTTCTTTCTTTCTTTCTTTCTTTCTTTCTTTCTTTCTTTCTTTCTTCCTTCCTTCCTTCCTTCCTTCCTTCCTTCCTTCCTTCCTTCCTTCCTTCCTTCCCTCTCCCCCCCTTTTTCTTTCTGTCTTTTTTTGATGCATTCACATATGAAGCTGTCTGATACTGAATCAGTGTCCAAACAAGGGGAGGAAAACATGTAGGTTACATGGAAAAACAATGCAGGTTACACAAGAATTCTTGTATTCCGACTGGAGGTCAACATTCAGCACGAAAAAAGTTCTGGTTTCAAAGTCTTAATAATCTTCTATATGATCCGAGATGGGATTTTGTAATGGTGATGGCTGTGACCAAAGGCAAAGATATGAATCAGAAGCTTAATTCTGGGTCCTTTGCGGCCCCGGTCAGGTCCACTTCCCTATAACAAAGGTTCAGTTGCAGGCCTTTCTCAGTCAGAAAAATTAGAGGGAGCCAGGAGCCAATGATCATGGGAGAGCTTTACTTTGGCCCCTCCTGCCGGAAACGGGAAGCTTGCACAATCAACTTCCCCCAGACTTATTAACGTGCTTTTGGTCTCGGAAGACGGGGAGGTTTTGTGCTGTTTTGACACAAGATCCGGTAATATGCTGGAGAATTTGCAGCAGTGGCCGCAGAGCCATGAATGAAAAGTGGGAACTGTTGTTTGGGTTCTTCCGCTGACGATGGATGTCCCGTGACGGCAAGCTGCCAAGCTGGTTATGGGTGGAAGAAATAGATGACAATGGATCTGTTGACAAAAGAGATGTTTCCATTTGGAACCGTCTGGAGCTGGAGTTATAGTGAACCAGGAATGCTTGAACACCCCTGGTTCAGCTCTCCTCACGCTCAGCTGTTCAAGCAGAGAGCAGATTCTCTGTATCCCCCCCCCATGCAGGTTTAGTTCCCCCCTGACAAATGAGGAACTGTGAGATTTCTTTGGCATGAAAAACGAAACTCCACAGCATTGCAAGCTGTTCGGCGTGCTGGCTTCTTTCCCGTTGGTGTGTGAGAGAGAAAGAGACAAGGACTCGCTGTGATAATGTATTCTTGATGCGTGTACCGAAAAGGGAAAAGTCACAACAATCCACCCGACGAAACCTAAACAGTGCTTGGAACAATCTCGGCACCAGACTTGTTAATGTGAAACCAAAACAGCCCACGGTGTCTATTTGAAACTAGAGTTTAAAAAAGGAAATCAGGGCCCGTTCTGCACATGCAGGATAAAGCACTTTTATGCATTTTAGAAGTAGATTTTTTCTGTTCTGCACAAGAACATCCAGCTGCAAAAGGACCTTGAAAGTGCATTATCCAGTGTATGCAGAATGGGCCCAGGGTAAGGTCCAAAGAAAAATCCTGAATCCAAAATCACTTTTTGCTGTTGTTGTTGCTTTGCATCAACCAAAAGGGCACAACTTGGCAGCAGTGGTGTGTGTGTGTGTGTGTGTGTGTGGAGAGAGGGGGGGGGAGATATTTCAGGCCAGCATCCTTTCAGACCAGCAGGAGCCCTGGAAGGGTTTCCCAAATGGGTGGGAGTTAAAATATATATTTTAATTGTTAAACATTTATCGGGTGATATGAGCATCTATGGTCATGTTGACCCACCCGCCCCCTCCCAAAATGCCCAAGGCTGGGCCTGGAGGGAGTGGGAAGGAGAGGGACCCCCCCCCCCGGGCATGCTTGGCCAGTGATCCCACAGTGGCTGGACTGTTCAAATTTCCTTCCTCTCTTTCTGAGTCCAGGCTGGTTTTGAAATGGCGGTGCTCAACCCGGATCCCGGCATCAAACGCATGTCACCAGCTGCCGTTTACCGAAACAAGTTTCCGGACGGAGCAGCGGCTCTCACCGGCATCGGGCCATTAATCTCGCACAAAACAAGAATGTGTTTGTTTGGCTTAAGCATATACTTTTATCGACGGGAAGAAAGGAGCAATATCTTGCTATCGCTCTTAGAAAGCCGCCTCTGTTTGCACAGTGCGGTGATACCGAGGTACAAGCGGGCCGAGTCAACAAGGCGATGCGGAGCCCTGGACCGCTCGGCCCCCAGAAATCCAGCCCTGCGCTGCCTGAGAACCGCATTCACACGGATGAGATTACTCTAAAATGGGGGTCTGGGTTTTACCTTGTCGCTGTTGTTCGCTCCAAGTGCACTGCTCTTTGCGAAGCACAAGAACACAGTGGCCCTGCCCCGAGGGGCTTACAAAACCCCCGAGAGAGACAACAAAGAGACTGAGGGGAAAGGAGATGCTGTGATTAACCAGGAAAAGGATAGGCTTTTGTTCCTCTTACGATTGTTAGTTTAAGATATGCAAACAGGGCCCCAAAGCAGCTTAGGATATTGCGACGGAGGGCGTGAAAGGAAAAAATAGATACTGTCATCTCCCACTGTGTTCTGCCTCTCCTCCTGTGCTCCACCACCACAACTCTGCTCACTTCGGCAGTGACTTCTGCAGGTCCCAGCGTACAAATGGGCAATACGGACAATTGCCGATACGCAGTGCCTTCTCCACTGTGGCCCCCAACTCAGGCCCGAGGTGGCAGGGAGGGCTCCCTCTCTCCTGGCTTCCTGCAACCAGCACAAAGCTGAATTATTCAAGAGGGTGTTTCTACTCAAACAATTGAGCCATACCGTACTAGATATTGCACAAAGCTACTTGGATACATTATTAGGGACTGTACTTAGGTTTGCCATTCTCCGGGTGAGTCACCAAACGGAGAAAACGCTGACAGAGGCGGCTCTGTGCGTAACAAAATTCTTCTGTTTTTACATTGCAGCTAGAACGAGGTCCGTACACTCATTCGTCAGTAGCTCTGTCCTTTTCCCCAGTCCTCTATTTGGATTTTTATAGGCGTCTGACAATGCTTTTAATATCAAGCAGGCCGTAGGTTCTGCTGTGCAACGGAGGCACCTCTATTCACAAATTCGGGGTCGGTTTGCCGCTTGCCCTGAAGGGTATTCACACGTTCTCAAGAGTAAAGGGAAAGCGGGGACTGGAGCCGGACCAGCTGTGCCCAAATTAGACACAATGACGCCTGAATATTCATTCCCCTTCACTGCCAGGGTTTGCTGGCCTTCCTCTGGAAGGAAATCTCCATGTGGAAGCAGTCTCATTTTGATCCTGGTGCTGGCTTTTTGAAAGGCAGGCAGGCTAAAATCCTAGAGCAGGGCTAGTCAACCTGTGGTCCTCCAGATGTCCATGGACTACAATTCCCAAGAGCCCCTGCCAGCATTTGCTCATGGGAATTGTAGTCCATGGACATCTGGAGGGCCACAGGTTGACTGCCCCTGTCCTAGAGCACAAAGGCAGCCTGGGTTCGATGGTCACCATGTTCCAAATTATATTTTGATTTTTTCCCCTCCTTTGGTGACATCTGTTAATGCACCCTGTGCCAAAAGAACTTGGATCAATGGGTGCAGGTAAGCCGCCCGTGAAAGGTTTTGGGGTTGAGGCTTTAATTTGTTTTGGTTTTTTTTAATGATGAATGTGTATTGCTGATTTAACTGCTGCATATAAACCGGATTAATGGCTCTATAATGAACCCAAATGATTATTTGCATGCATAATGTTTAGAAATGTTCTATAATCACGGTAATAAAGCTGCAAAGTTGCATTACAATTGGTGCTCTGTTTGCATTCCCTTAAATAAAAGATTTTCATTGAAGCATTCACTTCCACGTTGACCAACTATACATTGCAGTCATTTCTGTTTTAAGTGTTCTAATACACCACCGGAGAAGGAGTACGTATGATAATATAGCCAAATAAAATGTTAGAATACCAATATAACTAAAGAATTGGAAGGTATGAACAAGGTTTCTTGGGAAAACATACAGAACATGCGTAGGAAGGTTACTACAGTGGCGTGTTCACCATGCTTTTTTTCAGATATACAATCTCCTCTTCAGGTCTGAAGAGAAAGTGATTCTGTTGCCAGCAAAAACTGGCAGAGCACAGCACTTATTGGCTGACGTCTGTAACGTCACTAATCTAGTTCCTCGCCCTTCCTGCAGCGACTTCTAATTGCACAATCACGCAAGCATTGCTTTAAAGGAGTCAATGAAAAGGCTGACACTCTACTTGGAGCACAAGGGTAGGGAGACACTCAAGATCAAATCGGAATTTATTCGTGAGGCAAGAGCCCTGTGCCCCTGCAAGGTAACTTCTGGGGCAAGCTAGACTCAACCCACCAAAGGAAAAGAAGAAAAAGACTGAGTCCCATTTTCGGAAGATCTCTCTGCTAGCCAAATGGCAGCCACAGCTTAGCACCAGAACTTATTTCAGCCCTGAATCCTGTAATGATTAGGAGCCTGTGGGCATATTCAGAATGTTTACCTCCTCCCTGCAGAGTAATCCCAACCGATCCCTCCATAACCAGTTCAGCGAGAAGAGCTTCCAGGTCAGACGGAGGGTTCTGACGACACCCCAAATCACCCTGAGGGTGCGAACAGAGGAGACATCGCAGATCTGTGATCAGATCTGCAGACATTTTAATTTTCACTTAAGAGCAGTCTCCAGGGAAAGGGCTGCTGGTCTGATTGGGAAAGAAGCAGGAAGGAGGCTGGTGCATCTCAACCTGTCCTCCACACACCCTTTCCCTGATTCCCATTTGCTGGCCGTCCACCCTCTTTTGATACCTACTTCCAACAGCGGTCATGCCTACGGTTGTGGATTTACTTGGGAATAAGTCCCTCGGGAGACAGTGGGCCTTCTTGTGAGTAAGCACTGATAGACCAAGGTTGCATGGGCATGGGAATGCAATTGCTCCCTTCTGGGTTTAGAATGATGGAAATCTCTAGAAGTTGGTTGGTTTAGAATGGTGAAACTCTATAGAACAGTTCTCTGTTAAGGTCAAATTCAGCCAAACTGTAGCTCTCCGGATGTCCGCGGACTACAATTACCATGAGCCTCTGGTTCGCCACATGCCCATGGACTAGAGTTACCATGAGCCCCTGCCTTTGTCACTGCGACTCAAGAGGGATTACAGAGCGTAAATCAATGCAGTCAGCAAGATTAGGGTGTGGAAATTATGAGGCAGACTCACACGAGATGGAGCGAATCAATCAAACCAAAGGATAATGCCGCAATATGTTGTTTTAAAGCATCTTAATCATTTTAAGTTTAAATGTAATTGAAGTGCACGGATACGTTTTGTTCGAACGCCCTGAACCTTTGGGAAGGGCAGTCTAGGAATTCAATAACTAATAAATAAATGACGCAAGGGCGCCACAGTGCTCGGTTTGCACGGCCTGCGCCAAGGCTGCTAATGACAGGGCGTTTTGGAGAACATGAATTCGCAGGGCGAATCGGAAGCAACTAGACGGCACACTCGAAAGGCTGAACCAAAGCCCAGGTATTAACGCAGCATATTAAACACTGCCGAAGTTACATGACCAGATAATACATAAAAGCAACAGGTAGTATGTGCAGAATCTCTTTTCCTTTATTAAACTATCTTCGAACATCCACCCGGCTGCCACACAGTCCGACACACATACCCCGTGCTAAATAAATAAAGGTATTTATCTTCTCAAATAGGGAGCTGGTCTCTAGAGTGTCAAGATGACTTTTTTTCACATCTACTGCCCGGTCCCTTTAACATGGCCATTCCCACCCTCAAGACAATGCAATAACATTTGGCAACTGGGCAAAACCCCCTTGCAGGCCTTTGCTGAGGCACATTGAAAGCAGAGTGAGAATGCCCCGCTCCTGCATGCGCAGCCAGTTGGGTAAATTGGGCTAGTCCCAGTCCTGTTAGAGCTGCTCTCAGAGCAGTTCTGTCAGAGCTCTCTCATCCCCCACCTTCACAGGGCTGTCTGGTACGGGGACAGGAAGGGAGAGGTGTTTGTAAGCCACTTTGAGACTTCTTCGGACAGTGCAAAATGGGCTACAAAACCACTCTTCTTGCGTCAGACCAACACAGCCACGCAGATGCATCGATTTGCGTGTGTGCATGTGTCCCCTGCCTCGCCTGCTCCCCGTGTTGTCACGCACCTCTCCTGGTGGGGTGTTGCGTTGCGTGTGTTTTGCCCAGCAACCCCTGGTGGGTGGGTGGGTGGGTGGGGGGCTCGCAAAGGCTGGGATGCTCCTTATCTCCTTATCAGTGTGGGGCTCCCCATCTGCCAGGGTGCTCGCACGGGGAAGCTCCCCCTCGAGCAAAACTTGTATCGGCCTTATCGGTGCCGCCTCCTCCTCCTCCTCCTGCCCCCCCCCCTCCCCAGCATCCATGTGCGGTGCCTGCGCTCCCGCTCTAGCCCTTGTGGCGCACGGTGCGGTGCGGTGCGGAGCGCGCGTGTTTCGGCCGGCCGGGCCAGCCTCCTCCTCTTCCTGCGGCGGGCGGGCGAGGCGTCGGGGAAGCCGGGCGACGGAGGGAGGGAGGGAGGGAGGCAGGCGGCCCCGCCCCGGAGGCCTGGCCCGCTGGCTGGAAACATGGCCGAAGTCGGGGAGGACAGCCACGGGGCGCGGGCCTTGCTGGCGCTGCGCTCGGCGCCCTGCAGCCCGGCGCGGGAGTCGTCGGGGGGCGCGTCGGGGGCGGGGGCGCCGCTGGGCCGGCTGCAGGGCCGCGACTTCGAGTTCCTGGTGCGGGAGGCGGCGGTGACCATCGGGCGCAACTCCTCGCAGGGCGCCGTGGACGTCAACATGGGCCGCTCGTCCTTCATCTCGCGCCGCCACCTCGAGCTCGCCTTCCGCGCGCCCCACTTCTACCTGCGCTGCCTCGGCAAGAACGGCGTCTTCGTCGACGGCGCCTTCCAGCGCAGGGGCGGACCCCCCCTCCAGCTGCCCCCGCAGTGAGTCCCCGCCCACCCCCACCCCACCCCCAGGGGATCGGCAAGGCAGGCAGGCACCCCGGGGCTGGGTGGGTGGGGTGGGAGTCCTGGGGCGCCCACCTTCAAGGGGATCAGCAATGCATGGACGGGGGTGGGTGGGGGAGTCGTGGGCACCCACCTTCAAGGGGATCAGCACTCATGGACGGGGGAGAGTCATGGGACGCCCACCTTCAAGGGGATCAGCAATGCATGGACGGGGGTGGGTGGAGGAGTCGTGGGCACCCACCTTCAAGGGGATCAGCACTCATGGACGGGGGAGAGTCATGGGACGCCCACCTTCAAGGGGATCAGCAATGCATGGACGGGGGGGAGGGAGTCATGGGGCATCCACCTTCAAGGGGATCAGCAATGCATAAGTGGGGGTGGGGGGGGTCGTGGGGCACCCACCTTCAAGGGGAACTATGTGTTGATTTGGGGTGGGGAGATCATGGGGCAGACACCCTGAAGGGAACAACTCCAGGTGGATTGGGGGGTTGGATTTTGGGTGGGGAGTCGTGGGGTGCCCACCCTAAGGGAGCAGCTGTATGTGGATTTGGGGGCTGGATTCAGAGGTGGGGGGAATCATGACGTACCCACCCGGAGGCAAATGACGAAATGCGGGGATTCTGGGGTGGGGGAAATCGTGGGGTGCCCACCCTGAGGGGAGCAGCCACACATAGATTTGGGCCTGAGTGGAGTATAATGCGATGGAGTCATCCCCCCCCCCAAAGAAAAAGCACTGTCACATACACTCAAACCAAATTGTGTAGGGCTCTAAGGTGCTTCTGTTCTACTGTGGACCAACGTAGCAGACCTCTGGAACTTTCTTCAATTTGGGGCATGTGGCGCTGCGGGGGAGGAAGCCACTCATGTGAAATACATGCATGGGTTGGGTGGGTGATAAGGGGGCACCCACACAGAGGGGAAATCCCCCTTATAAATCTTTGCATTGAATTCCCCCCCCCCTTCTGAGTGGGAAGAAACCACACAGGACTTGTTAGGGGGGATTTTGAGTGGGGAATCCACATGTGGGCGGGGGCCAGAGGGGGGGGGACGACAAAAGTCATGCACCCAAGATGAAGGGCAGGCTGGAGGTGGAGGTGTGGGAGCAATACACACCTGGATTGGCAAATGGGGCTGCCTTGGACTGGCAGGTCATGGGAAAGAGGCGGGCCTTGAGGAGAGGATGTAAAGAAAGGGAACTCCTGTAGGGGAAACCCACCTGTGAAATACGGGGGCTTTCTTGAAGGTAAAAAAGGGAGTGCGAAACAGCCTCCCTTCTCCAGGAGTGCAGAATTAGCGGCTTAAACTAGGCCCAGTGGCTTCATTTGGCTCATTTCTCCTTGACAGTATAAACTGGAGTCACGATGAATAAAATAGGTGCTGGGACAGACACCTGCCCTTCCCCTCCATTCAGGTGAGCCAGTGGTGCTTGTGAACAGAATAAAGAGATCCTGGGACTGTAAAATTGGCCAGAGCTATTTTTTAATAGTGTGAATAGACATCCTCTTCCTGACTCGTTGGAGACTGCTAAGTGTGGTCTGTTTGTTAATATAAATGGATGCTTGGGAGCTCCACAAAACCAGGCAGGAAATGTAGTCGGCCCTCTGCACGGGCATCCGAGGCTCTGTGGTGTTTGGCTTGCTCGGGGGCTCCTACAAGGTTTGAGGAATATGGTGTAAGAAAGCAGGAGGTGGTGGGAAATGGCAACTAATGAGTACGGGGGAATAATTACATGGGCTTCCAGCATCGGTCACATCCACTGCAAGATTTAAGAGTCTGGGGGCAAAACAATGTGTCAGATTTCCTCCTTGTTTCCTTCCAAAGAGTATTTTCGTTGGGTGTGTGTTTGTGTGTGTGTTGGATCAGTTTCAGTTTCTTTTAAATCAGCATGGGCTGCTAGGGAAACAGGAAACTTCCTCTGGGGCAGTGGGAGGCCAGACAGAAGTTAACTTTTAGAGCGTCCCCCCCCCCTTTTAAAAAAAATATTTTTAGTTACTTGGAATTTTCATATTAGGATAATGTTCTTTGTTTTGAACATGAGGCCTTCCTCGCTCTGTGTATGGTCAGGAGCCCCAATGATACTTCTGCAGTGCTGGCTGGTAATACTAAATTTATTGATTTATGTTTGTGGAATAGCCTTTCTCGCTTGGGCCCAAGGCTTATTACGCAGAACAAGTCAATAAAACCAGCGGCACGGGACACTCGAATGACGACAAGGCAGAACGAACCCTACATCTAACCGTCAGCAGTGAAGCAAAGGATAGTGTTAGCACAACAATAACATAAATACAATAATATAATAAGAATAACAACCTTGATTGGCAAATTAGCTTTACACTGTGTGTGTGTGTCTTCTTTCTCACACAGTCCTGTATTTATTTATTTTATTATATTTATATTTTTGACCGCCCTCCCTTACGGCTCAGGGTGGTTTAAACTGTTTGCCGACAGATGCCTAGAGTCAGTCCCTGGCATCTTTAGGCAACGGATATCTGGTCGGAAATTCTCAACCTACTGGGTGTCTTGGAGATCCATAAGGAATAAGTCATCTGTGTTGGAAGGAAAGGGAGGTGGGAGAGCACGGAAGGAAGGAAGGAAGGAAACAAATAAACAAAACAAACAATTCCAGGGCCACCAAGAAACCCCAGGGTTTCACGAAACAGAGAGCCTGTTTTAAGTGAATGCATCTTTGTTTCTCAAGTAGGGTAGGGCAGCCAAGCTGCAACCTGGAGATCTCTCCCTTGTTCTCTTTCTGTCCCCCTCTTTCTCCTGACGCTTCCACCTCTAAGGAGGGAAGGGACAGGGGGACTTGGTGAATTTCAGCGAGGGGTTCTTCAGTGAGAAGGCCTGGAACGGGGGGCCGGCTTTCTCAAAAGAGAAGCTCACAAAGTTTTACTGAACCTCCCCAGCAATGCTCAGCTGGACAAAAACATTGGATGCATTCCAGCACACACGTCCCCTCCATGCAGGGCTCGACTTCCAAGTCCTGCAGACCTGGTTAGTGTCCCGTGAGCACCCCTAGGAAATGTCCACGTATCTTCTACAGACCCCCGTCACCGTAGAGCAGGGGTGGCCAAACCGTGGCCCTCCTGAGGCCCATGGACTACAGCTCCCATGAGCCCGCACATCCTGTTGCCAAATCTGATCCCGCCTCCTGTTGCTTTGCGACATCTTTTGGCAGATGCAACATGGTGTAGATGCCCGAGGCGGGCCTGTCAAAACTTGGAAGAGGCCAGGAGCCACCTCTGCACTCTCCTTCCTCACTCCCCAGCGTTTAATAAATGTTCTTAAAGCAAGTGACTTTACCTGCGGGTTGTTTTCTTGCATTTAATGATTTGGTTATAAATCCCCAGCTCCCCAGCTTCCTCCACGGCATTAGGCAGTTTGAAATATTTCTTTTTAGGAGGCAATACCCTTGAACTGTGTCGGCTGTAATTAATTTCTGCTTGTAAAACAAGCTGCCTTCTCCTTCCCTCCTCGGAGTCCAGGGTTTGCTTGTAAGTCTCCCCTAAGCTCTTGGTTTACTTGTGTAAATTTCTCCTCTGCTGAGTTGCTTTTCTTCACTAAATTGCAAGGAGGCTGCCAGCGAAACTGGCTTGCAGTTTGTGGAGGAGAGAGACTCTCTTTTCAAATGCTTACCAGGGACTGGCCTGCTTGCTGATTTCTATGCAGCTAGGAATCGCAAACCATCCCATGCTTTCTTGGCCTCTGTTTATGATCCGAGTAAATAAACACCGTGACCCTCCCTTCTCAAGTTGTAAAACAGATGATGCAAAACCTCCTTCTCTCCCCCCCCCCCCCCGCTGGAATTTGCCCTCTGGTTCCTTGCAGGTAAACAATTCCAGTTTTTCCTGCATCCTAGGCTCTGGCCTCTAACTCTAGCTGACTTTTGTCATTTAACTGTGAATAGTTCATGATAGGTTTGGGGGAAACTGATTTAGGATATGATTTTGTTTGCTCCTGTAGCAAGCAGGACTTGAAAAAAAAATTAAAGGCAAAACAAACCGACATATGCTTTTCACTTTACCTAATTTTTGGTTTTAATATAATCCGTGATGAGATCTTTCAATTTTGCCAGAAATCAGACGTTAGAAATAAGGTTCTCTTCTAATGCACAAAGTAGGTTTTTTTTTTTACAACGTTGATGTTTATATAATGCTGTGAAACAGATGTTTATTTCTTTGCTTTCGGTATATCCTGCGTTCCTCCCCAAGCTCTGTGTTATCCTCACAACCGCCTTGTGAGGTAGGCTAGGCTGAGAATGTGACTAGCCTAAGGTCACCCTGGGAGTTCCATGGCAGAGCCAGAATTTGAACCCAGCTTTCCCAGCCTTGAGGCGGAAACTGAGGCTCTCAAATTTGCTCCTGTATTACAGATGCAGGGAGGCAAGTGGCATATGGAATTCGTGGCTGGGGAAGGATTTGAACCCAAGGCAGCTGGTGTTGGTTTGATTGCAGCATTAACCAGCGGCCGCCTTGTGAATGTTTGATTTGGCTTGCAAAGATTTGGCTGGTTATGCATTTCTGACTCATCCCACTGGATTAAAGGTACAGAAAGGACGTTGGAAGACATTTTGGAAAATATCCTTGCAGATGGAATCATAGAATCATACAACCATAGAGTTGGAAGGAGCCACACAGGCGATCTAGTCCAACCCCCTGCTCAACGCGGGATCATAGAATCCTAGAGTTGGAAGGGGCCATAGAGGCCATCTAGAGGCCTCCTGCTCAACGCAGGATCATAGAATCATAGAATCATAGAGTTGGAAGGGGCCATACAGGCCATCTAGTCCAACCCCCTGCTCAACGCAGGATCAGCCCAAAACATCCTAAAGCATGCAGAACCCTGTTTATAATATGATTTGTCCTTGGGGAATGGCAGAGTGGGCTTCGTCATTTTGCAAAAATGCTGAGCTTCAGGAAATGAGTGGCAGGACGAGATCGTCAAAGCAAACGCCTTTCTTGAATTGAAACGGGGCATGTTTCCAAGAGCGGCGTCTTTGCAACGGGAGGATCTGTCCGGGGTCCATACAGCCTTGTGAATTTACACTCGGCGGCAGCTTGGATGTCACCGCTGATCGGCCACGTCCTCCTTCACAGCTGCGTTGTCGCTGAATGCGTGCGGATTCACAAACGAGGCGACCTAACTGCGAAAAATAATTGCGGTGCAAGCGCTAAGCGGGAAGCGGTTTCCTCGAGGTCAGTGACTAAGAAGGAGCAGACTCAGCTGGAAAGCAGGACTCGGCGTTGAAAGCATGAACGTCTGTGACTCGGTGGAGTAACAGGAAGTCCCGCCCCGATCTGTCGGGCTCTGTTATTTCTGGATGCAGAGGCTGCTTGCGAGGGACTGGAACTTTTTGCAGCAGGGATTCTCGGTGTTGGGTTATTGGGCATAAAGTATTCTAGCCCTCCCGCTAGAAGGGGAAAATATTCTGATTTGGTGCTCCAAGCATGCCTACCAGCAGCCAAGAAACAAACCTAGCAGGTCATTTACTTTACCTTCGGGTTCCTGTTCCGAACCTTTCCTGACATCTCGCTGCTCCAGGGGTGGTGAAATGACTTCTGCCCTCTGCAGCTAAGACAGGCGAATGCTTGTTGCCAAAAGGTTGACCTTTACTCCAGCCTCTGTTGTGTTTTGACGACCTCGCAGGCCACTTGGACGCTCCCTTTGCGGGGTTAAAATGATGTGATCAGGATGCAACTGAGTAGGCATGTCTCCGGTAAGGGAAAACAGTAAATTGTGCTCTTGGGAAGAGGATCTGCTCTGACCACATAACCGCCGGTGTAAAACCAGAGCCTTCCAAAAAGCACTCAGCATCTCTGGCTTGCATTTTCCTCTCGTGTTCTGTTTCCTATTGGCTCCGCCGCATAAACTCGGCTAGAACGATTTTGGCCTGGCGTCCTCTGGAGATTACTCTGTGCTCCGTGAATGTAAAAACACCCTGGCTGCAATCCAGCCAGACTCAAAGTTCCCTGTGGCTGTGCCTTCCAGAGGAGGAAAGAAATGCACCATTGATACCAGCAGAATATACAAATGCTCAACACCAACCAGGTCATAGCCCATGTTCTTAAAGACGCAACTGTTTTGATTCTCTAGTTTGTGTATTTTTTTTGGGGGGGGGTGATTTTTTCATCGATGTCTGCTTGAATTATTCCAAATTGAGAGTGGGGGGAACCTTCCTCATGCGCATGCAGTTTTCTTTGCATTCCATAATTTGTTCTGCTCATGCGGGGTTTTGACTCCGCTTTTGCACATGTACACGTCAGTAACTTTTAGACTGATTCTGATCAACTTCGCTGTGTTTAGATCGCAGCGTTCTGTAATTCCTGCCGATTCAGTGAGGGCACGTCTTTTGGCAAATTTTAGCAATAGTTACAAGAAACCGTCTTGTTTGGATGCAGAGTAAGAGGGACAGAAAAATGTTAAAAGACTGTTGTATTCGTACCTGGCTGTTAAGATTTCAGCCATCATCTCATTGGAGCAGCTGGCTGGTTGGCTGGTTCAAATCCAGTTGAGCTCTCGTGATCTCCAAATATTCAGAGTTGTCAGAGAGAGACATAGAGAGAACTGCTTTTTTTTTTTTACCCTACATTTTACTATGCGAAGGAGTCCCAAAGCAGCTTACAATTGCCTATGCTTCCTCTTCCCACATCAGAAAGCCCTGGGAGGTAGATGAGGCTGAGAGAGCTCTGAGAGAACTGTGACTGGCCCAAGGTCACCCAACTGGCTGCATGTGGAGGAGGAGTGGGGAATCAAACCTGGTTCTCCAGATTAGAGGCCGCCCTTCTTGACCACTGCACCAGGGGCGGCCAGATGGTGGCTCTCCAGAGGTCCATGGACTACAATTACTATGAGCATCATGCTGGCAGGGGCTCATGGCAACTGTAGTCCACAGACCTCTGCAGTATCACTATTTGTCCACCCCTGCACTACACCAAGCTGGCTCTCGGGCTGTGTGAATTCCTACCTGACTTGTGGATATATCTGAAATGCAATTTAAAGGAAAGACCAGAATCTTGAGTCTGGGTGAATTCCTTTCTGAGAACTGGGCAGCCATCTCCAGCTGGCTTTTGTTTGTGCTGGGATGGATCTTTCCAGATGATCAGTGCGCCTTCAAACCACCTGATGCGCACTTACTCCTCTTGCGGCTTGGCGCTCCGGAGCCAGGAGTGCCTGTGTGTTCTCTGTTTGCGGAGCCAAAGGGCCGAGATTCATAACAGAGCCGTTCCCTGTTTGGCTTCGCGCTCTGCTGCTTGGAGAAGCCAGTTTCCTGTCTCCAGTTCCGAATGGGAGTGTGGCATCTGTGGTCAAGAAATGCAGCTTGTGTGCTCTGGTTCTCCCCCCCTCCCCACGCGCCCTTTCCTTCCTCGCTTTGCAAATCAGGTCTTGTTGCTGAAGGCAAAACGAAGTTTTCAGAGTGCCCCGATAGCTGCGAATGGGACTTTCAGACATTTTTCCACTGGAGGATTCTTTGAATTCCTTCTTGCACGTTGCTGGTTGGAACCGGCCTCTTCCAACGCCCCACGGATCACCCCTGCAGACAGGTTGGCCTAGACAGGTTGCTCGGGTGGATAGGTAGCGAAAAACATAGTTGTTAGTTACCCTTTAACACTTTCTGATGGCCTCAGTTGTGTTTGCATCTGGGATTATTATCCACAAGGTATAGAGCAGGGGGAGCCAACTGTGCCTCTCCAGATGTCCATGGACTACAATTCCCATGAGCCCCTGCCAGCATGGGATTGTAGTCCGTGGACATCTGGAGAGCCACCGTTTGGCCACCCTGCCCTGGACCACCAATCCTGGTTATTTACAAACTTGAGTTAGTGTAACAGGCGGCCGAAGAAGAAACACAGTGTGCTGCTTCTAATACAGATTTCAGAATGATTTAAGGAAAGGCCTCTGGAAGCTCAAGATAGGAAAACATGATCCTAGAATTATTTTCCTAGAAGAAACCTCTGCGGGAAAACCGCGTTTCGGATTTGCAGCCCACTGTGCCTTGGAGCAGTACCAGAGCTTTGACTCCTAAAATGGATTTTGCAGGCACATTTCTAGGGGTTTATGGTGTCTGTAATGTTTTCCTACTTACAGAGGCTAACCTGCTAAGGTATGCTTGGCCCAAGCAGCCAGAATTTTGTATCTAAGGAAGAAGTTGGTGAGGTTATGGTGGGCCGCGATGCATAACAATAGTAGTAATATGCATTTTAAAAACCTGCATAATTACAATGTCTGATAACAGCACCAAGGTTACTGAAAAGAACAAACTACGAGTATTTCTCTGCAGAGTAGGAAACCAGGATGATGAACATCTTGTTAAAATGTGCCTGAGATGGATAGAAAATTTGCAGAACTCTACCTTGGGCTCTTCCCATCTTAGGGCAATGAATTTTCGGCTTAGCCTCAGTCCCACGTCTGCGTTTTCTATTATTTGTGAAAATATTTCCTCCCTCTTTCTAAAGACACCCCCTCCCCTAAAAAATGTGTTGAGATGGGCGTGTGTATTCCTTACGGCAGTTGAATTGTGTGTGTGTTTTTAATGAAACACGTACACTTTAAAATAGCGCAAGAATCCTAACTAGGTAATTAACGCCTTCGGTAGACGTTCAGTTTGCATATACATGTGTACGCGTGGACTGTGAGTCCTCATTCTAATCCTGCTAAATCTCTTTCGTGCCGAGGAGTTCAGGATGTGGGTCAGGAATAAAACCCTTTGCCTCTCCCTTAACATCAAGACCTGTTTCCTCAGCTAGAAGTCCCACAGATCTATGAGGAGTTTACGCTCAGGATTGCAGCCCGTGCACATAAATGAATAAATATTTGTTTTTATAGCCCGCTGTTTTTGACGGCTTGGGGCGGGTCACAGCATAAAGTGACAATCAATCAATAGAAAAGATTAAAATCTTCTCTCAGCTCCTAGCATTTCTTGGTGGTTTATCAGGGCCACGGACATACGTCTGGTGGGACTGTTTAAGGCCCAGTTGGGCCCTGCTCTCTCTCTCTCAGTAGAGCGTTCCACCAGTCTGGGGCCTAGAAAAAAAGGCCCTGTCCCTGGTTGAGGCCAGTCTTACCCTCTTTGGGGTGGGATCCCAGGCAGGTTTTGATTAGAAGGTCTTGAGGCCCTTTGGAGAGCATAGTGGAAAAGGCGGCCCCATAGGGACACGGGTCCCAGGCCCTTTCAGGGTTTGAAAGGCTAAGACCAAAACTTTGGGCCACATGCCAAAACATGCCCGTGTTTGCAAGGCTAAGCCAAGTAAAATGGGCTTCAAGGCTGTTGGGGGGTTGGTTTTTGGAAACTTGAAAGCCTTTGCAGGGATCATTTGGCTGAGGTTCCCGCGACGATTCCCGCATACCATTCTCTCCGATGTTTAAGCTGCTCGGTCGATTCCGCTTTATTTTGTAAGCGGCTCTGGGGGTAACTCTGAAAAAGGGGTCCGTGAAACGTTTTTGGAGCTGGCGCACGTGAGGTGGAACTGGCCCTTTCCCTGCCTCCCCCCCACACACACAAAAAAAGGCAAAACGCGTTGAAAATACCCATTTTACCACCCACGTCCTGCACATGTGTCTTTGGTTTTTGCCACACCCACACCCCCAGAAATGATCAAAAACATGCGCGAGGGTTCGTTCTCTGCAGGACCCAGCTTGCCTGCCTGTACAGCCATCAGCTACTACTCTCTGAGTTACTGACACAGCCCTTGTAAGAGTTCGGTGTTAGCAGGAGGTAACTCTGCCTCCTTCCAGGGGGTATCCTGACCCCAATATTCTGTCCTGCCTGTTGCTTGGTTTTTGGCACGAAGTTGTGGACTCGATTGTGCAAAACATAAACTTACACCGAGACCTGTTTAAATCTGCGTGATTTATTTGGGTTTCAGAACCTGAGCTACCTTGGGGGCATCGTTGCTGTTGTAGTTTGGGGGGGTTTAAAAAAAAAATCAAGGGCATTCGGCTCTGTCATACGTTGTTAATTGACTGGTGGATCCGGCTGTTAGTCACCTGTAGTGCATTTAAAGGTTAGTTAACTCCGTGGCTGGTCGGCGCACTGGAGCAAGTATGATATATTCCCCTTCTCACATTTTGCTGGGGGATGATTTTGCCGGTTTCGGAAACCGGGACTGCTCGGGGAAGGCCGCCGTGGAGAGCAGCCGGCTCCTTCCAAGAAAACTTTGCCGGGATGAATGGCCCATTAGGAGAAAGTGGATGGCATACCGTGGTTAATTTACATAACAATTAAACCGGTCTGGTGTGTCCGAGGAAGATGCTAACACAATGCCTTTCCCTGGGAGATTTTGCTATTAAGCTACTTTATGAACTGGACTCTGTATCATCATGGGAAGTCCCCCTCCATCCCGCAACAACACAAGAGGGGATCCCTTTGTCTGGCAAACCAAATACAGAGCTTGGGTCTTTAGAGCCAACAAAGACTTATTAAAGCAATCTCACTCGGCAACCTGTCTGTCGCACCTGAGACATCTGTCTATTCCACTGGACTGCCCCCAGAATGCAGTGACCAGTGACCGCAAGATTCGGATAACCGATTCAGATCTCAAGGGCGTCTGTTGTCTGTTTAGACGCAACCGTTGTTCTTGGAGAATCTACCCTATGCAGCTGCATCTTTCGTGAGCCTGGCAAAATCCTTTTTATAAAGGCGTTGTGGGTTTGTGGATCTTCCTCCCAGCGAGAGCCATCTCTCTCTCCTTATTCTAGGGCTGGTCCAAATCTGTTTATTATTAAACGTTGTTCAAACAGCCCTATCGAGATATATTGACATAGGAAGGCAGAGTGCAGAAAGTGACCATCCAAGCTGTTTCTGGCTCCTGGGGATTTATCAGGTTTGAGAGAGACAGCTTGGCACCTCCGTTAATGGCGGGATTGGAAACACACAAACACACACACACACACACACGTATACAAACCTGGTCTTGCTCCTCTCCTCCTGTGTAGGGTTTGGAATATGTTTCAAGCAGTGTTTCTGGGACTTTTTGGAAGTGGGGCTCGCTCCCTGATTATCCTTTTTGAGACTCGGTTTCCTCCTTTCTCCTTCCCTGATGGAAGGACCTCACCGTCCGCCCTGGAAGAAGCTTCTTTTTATTTTTCCTGTCCAGGATTTATAAATATAATAATAATGTCATCGAACCCAAGAGTTTCTTTGGGGGAACCGTAATTGTTAAACTGCTAGGAGTTTGCAGCATACACGTGATGCGTGACCAGCCGGTGATGTTTTCCTTCCCCCCCCCCCTTTAAAAAAAATATTGTCTCCAGAGTCCAAGATGGTCCGTTCTGGGGAATGAACACTCGAAGAGCTGACGAAGCATAGCGCATCCCTGGAAAAGTTTGCATGCTGTAGTGCTGTGGGGGCTCCCATGGCTGTACAAATAATAATAATAATAATAATAATAATAATAATAATAATAATAATAATAATAATAATAATACCCTTAGCGTGAAAGCATAAAGAGTTTCTCAGACTCAGAACGGTTGTGGATGAGGACAAAAAAGGGAAGTTCAGGAGGGAGGTTTCCTGCAATGACCTTCCTGTCGGCTTGCGGCTCCATCATTTACGGGGGATGTTGGGAGTCTCTTTATGGGGCGGTCCCACAAAGCTTGCTCTTCTCTTGGCTTCCTTCGGCACGGAGAGCCCAATTTCATCTCCGAGAGCCACTTAACTATCCTCTTTGTTAAATGGGCAGAGCGTTGGTCCCTTGTCGAAGCCAGAGTGCCTTTATTTGTTTGTTTGTTTGTATTTTGGTTTATTGACCACCACTCCTTGCTTTCTTACCGAAGGCTTCTCCATCAGCATTGCGATAAGATGGAGTTTCTGGGTTTCTTTTTCTTCCTCTTTTGGAGGGTGGGGAGCCGACAGGAGGGGATTGTGTTTGTGTGTGTGTGTCTGCGTGTGTTTGTGCCCTCTGGTGAGATATGTCAACACCATGTGTTTGCGTGAAAACAAGGAATGGCTCCTGGCAGATGCTTCGAGATCCGCTCTCAGTTTTCTCTCCCTCCCACCCAACCCGAGACTTGTTGACAAACAAACAAATACCATGGGTTGGGAGCGCTTGTCGCTTGCCGCATTAGCAGTTCCCTCTTGCAGCCGTACATTCCTGACAAAATTCAGCGGGATGCAGAAAATACTTTCAGGGAATCATAGAATTGGAAGGGACTTTCAGGCTCAGCTGGTCCAACCTGTGCAGAACGCAGGGAATTCACAACTGCCTGCCCTCCCACAGAGACCCCAATCCCATGTCCAGATGGCACTCTACGTTCTGTAATCTACCTTTTATGGCTTGCTTTTACACCTGCAGTCACTAATTCAGGTTAGAATCCTTTAGGTCGTGCAACCAATTGCTTCTCTTGCTGTCTCCGCCCCTGGCTCATTAGGTTATGGGCCCAGGCTCTGCTGGAAATCATGCTTGTCTCCATTGTGCATTGTGAACTATGGTTGTGCATTGTGATCTACATAAGCCAGCTTGGCGTAGTGGTTAAATGCAGCAGCCTGTAATCTGTAAAGCTGGGTTTGATTCCCCGCTCCTCCTCCACATGCAGCCAGCTGAGTGTTCTTGGGCCAGTCACAGTTCTCTCAGAACTCCCTGGGCCTCACCGACCTCACAGGGTGTCCACTGTGGGGAAAGGAAGGGAAGGCTTTGTAAGGCGCTTGGAGGCTCCTTTGGGTAGTAAAAAGCGGGGTGCAAAAACCCAGCGCTACTACTTCTTTTCAGGTAGTTTCAGAAGAGAACAAGATTTAAGTCCAGTAGGACTATAAAGACCAACAGGAGCTCCAATCTGAAGTCTTGTACGAATCAAAGCACCCCTCATCAGATGCAAGTAGGAAATGTATCTAATGACGGTAGTTTTCAGAGCTATTTCCTTAAACGAATGAGTAAACCCTGGAACATTCAATCCTGCCTGATGGTCCACATTCACGCTAATGCCTGTTGCGGAATTTGGCATTCCAGTCGTGTTTTTATATTTATGGGCTTTCCTTAAAGTATCCAGGCCTAAATTATCCATTAGGCAGCGTAATGCTTTTTCTAGCACATTTGCTTTGATTCCGCGGGCTAAACGTTGATGCGCTCAATAGTTTTAGCAGCTGTTTCATGCGTCTGGAGGAGCCGTTCTCTGGAGTTTGGTGCCATCTCCCCATGCGGTCTGAAATTTCGCAGGCGTTGAGTGCCGAACTGTCTCCGGCTTTTGACAATGACAGTCCTGGGACATAAATTCACTGTTAGAATACATCCTCCTTGAGCTAAGAGCCCGGGTGCCTAACTAGGAAGAAGAGGTTAGGCTAATCCACACCCCTGCCCCCCAAAAATGGCTGCTATGTAGCCAGGCAATATTGTTCGTAGCAGAGAGTTGCACACTGGTTGACTGACAGAGACTTGGTGCTCAGGAGAATGAAGGAAGCAAACAGGTTGCTGTTCAACAGGGTGGGCCTAAGATTTTGCTTGTATTGCTATGAGATAGAGATTGCTCATGCCTCTCATACGGAATACTTAATATGCGCCTTCTGGGTAACGAATCCCACCCTTTATCCATGTACTGTGCTTTTTCTGGCCTAATTTGCTGGCGGAATTGGCTTTCGGGAATCAAAATGTAAAGCATATAGCAGTTAAAATTCAGGACGGTGGATCGCGAATGCACTGTAGGTACCGTGCAATTTGGGAAGTGAATGCAATCAGTATTAGCATTGCTGCATCAGGTCTTCTCAGCGGTCAGGAACTGATCTGGGGGTTGAACCACAGGATAACGTGAGTGGTCTGGTCCAGAAAAGCTAGAAACCAAATCCTCGGCTATTGCTTTAAAGGCCAGCAGGATTATCTGGGGCAGCCATTAAGGGCCAGGCGGCTTTGAGCGCATACAATACCTGTCGTTTAATTGACTGAATTCGCAGGCGATATCGCCAGCGTTTGCCCTGCGGCCCTGCTGACAAATTCTGTCTCTGGAATAACAAGGAAAAACGCAAGCGGGAGAGATTCTAGCCACTAGCAAGGAACTGCGGAGGACTCGTTATCAGGTAATTTATTTATTCAAAACATTCGCACCCGACTTCTCTGCGGTGCATCCCGGGCAGACGACGATACCATCGAAACAGCAGAGGCCCAGCAGTGAAAACACAGTTGCCGGATCAAGGGCACGATCACGCCAAACCCAAAGGGAGACCGAGCAACGTGGTGGAGCAGAGGTGTGACCAAAGCTGCTGCTGAAAGGAGGCCGGGGAGGGAGTGTGCATGCAGATATCCAGGGGGAGGGCGTTCCAGATCCTGCGGGGCCACCACCGAAAAAACGCTTCCTCGTGGCCACCCTCCTTGTGTCCCTTAGAGGAGGAGCACAGAACAGAATCACCAGCAATGGCTGTGATGCCCAGGTAGGACGAAACAAACGAGGCAGTGTTTTAACGTCACCGGCACGTCCCTGGAGCTTCCCGGAGCCGCCGGAGCTGAACGTTCTTTGCACAGAGAAGCTTTTAATCTGGACCCGGGCAGGCGACAGAAAAGAGGAAGAGGAGAGGGCCAGGCCAAGAGGGCTGAATTTTTGAGCACATTCCACTGCCGTGCCCGACCGATTCCATCAGATCTCAGCGTTCAAGTCGACGCTGGCTGGGATTGGGATGGGAGACCTCCGTGGATTGGGACGGGAACACCAGGGGTCACGACGCAGAGGCCGGGCAATGGCAAACCATCTCCAAACAGCCCTTGCCCGGCTGCCAGGCGGTCCTCGGATCTCCTGGCTACACAACACACACCAAATAAACAAACAAACAAATAAATAAGCATCCACACTCGCGTCGGTAGAGAGAGCTTTAAGAAGTGGGGCCAAAGGCTTTGGGAGGGGAGGTCAGTTTTGAGGAGGGATTCCCGAGGGCCATGGCATCAGGCGCTAATTAGCGATTTAAATGTATCGAAATTCTTGCTTAATAAGCAGCATTGCCGCTGGGAGGGGGGGAGGGAGTTTCTCGCCATCTGTTGCTTACAGTTGCCGCTCTGCCAAAGGCCGTCCTCGTCGTCGTGTTGAGCCTCCGGAGTTTCCTTTCAGGGCGAGGGAAGGGGGGCTTTGCTATTTCAGGCTGGCCGGAGTTCGGCTGAAATAATCCTTTCAGAGGGGGCCGCGTTCCACACTTACTCCCGAGAGCAAATGGCGGGGCTTGCTTTGCCCAACTGGCCAGAATGCTCTCGCCAGGACGCAGAAGGCAACCTGCTTTGAGCTGCCCCACCCACTAGGCTTGGGGGAAACCAAGCCGCTTCCGCAGCGTTCAAGCGTGGCTGCCGTGGCCCCCATTGAGGCCACGTCGTTTTTTTTGCGTGGTTCCTAACAGTGAGGAGGGCAAGGTTTGACGGAGGAGGTGTAACTCGCTCAGGTATCATTCCGCCCTCCAAATAGTCTGAAAGCTTGACTCTGTTCGAAGCAGAAGAGATTTGAGTGTCCAGGGGTGGATTGGGTCATTTGGGCTCTGGTTCGGTGCCCAATTGGTGCTCTTGGAGTCACACAGATCCACACGGGCAGCCGAAATCTTTTTTGGGGAATGCTTACGGCCCAGCGGCGATGCTGTCTCATCTCTAAGAGCCCCCATTCCCCCCCTCTCCTCTGTGCTGGCTGATTTAAGCCCAATCCTCTGGAATTGCAAGGAATGAAAATTGACAATGGGGACTGGAAATCTCAGGGAAGCATTTCTCCGAGCCAGTGTTGCATCGTGGCCAGTGCTGGGGAGAGGTCCCTGGTTTGGGGAGGAGCCGTGGATCGGTGGTAGAGCAGCTGCTTGGCATGCAGGAGGTCCCTGGTTCGATCCCCGGCCTCTCCAGTTGGAAGGACCAGGTGGTAGGTGATGGGAAAGACCAGGAGAGGAGCTGCCAGTCTGAGTCAACAAGACTGAGCTTGCACCATGCTGGCAAGGGCTCATGGTAATTGTAGTCCATGGACATCTGAAGAGAGTCACTGTTTGGCCACCCCTGCCAGAATCACCATAAATTGGTGGGGAAGAACAGATTGGGTGGTCCAGCTTTCTGTCGTTCGGCATGATGGAATCCGTACTCCAAAAGAAGAAAAATGAATGGCTTAACAACAGCAGGGAAGCGTTATCTGGTGCAGTTCCACCCTGGTGCTTCGTGAATCTGCAGGTGTGAGGGTACAATCCTAAACAGGATTCCACTTGCCGGTTTAGAAGGTCGTAATTCCGTTTCAGAGCCCGGCTGCAAAAGGAGGATTGGGCCGTGAAGGGAAAGAGGCTGTGCATTCTGCACAAATTCACGGGCTGACAACTGGAAACAAATCTCCGGCTTACAGCTTGGCTGTCCAGGCAGAGAGAGTAGGCTCAAACAGCCCCAGAGTTTATTGACCTGTGTGGACAGGGAGGGTTCTTGTCTCAGCTTAGTCTGCTGAGTGTAATTCTCGCAGGAAAAGAACCCGTTTTCTTGCTCAGCGTTTGTTGAACAAATATTTTCAGGGCTGACTAACCTAAGATGCCCGTAGAATTTACATTGCTGCAGTGATTAATGGAAACCTTCCCCTTACAACAGTCTTGCTTTATACTTCTTCCCTTCCTCCCTAAAAAACGTGGGTGGGTGTTTTCAAAAAGACGGAGAAAGAAATCCCAGTTCTTCCTTGTTTGATCCCCCCCCCCCAAATTTCTTTCTGCCACCTTGAGTTTTGGTGTTACTGTTGTTGTTCTTTTAATATAAAAAAACACTCTTCTCTCCTTTTCATCTTTGGCTTTCAAATAACCGCTGTTTCCTCCTTAAAACCGTTCCTGGTTTCTATTATGCATGTGCTCCTTGCAGGAGTTGTTGAATTTTGAATGTCACGCAGGAGGGCTTCACAGGAAAGCCAACTTTGCGATTCTCTTTTGTTCTCCGTCGTTCGGGGCAGTGCGTTTTCCCGCAGACCCGTTTATAGTGGAAAATGTCAAAACGTCGGGTCGAAAATACGCTGCTCTTGAAATTACCTTTGTTTTAAAGACGAGCTTTCATTCAAAGGGGGCGGGACCACGTCCATTTGTTGTGGTGTTGTGTGGACCAATCACTTGTAGATTTTTAATTGCAGATCTTGTAGGTCAAGACCGTACCGGTTCCCCAGCATTGGTTTGCCACAGAGAGAAGGCCCATGCTGTTCTTTGGTGTCTGTGTTTATTGCTGTTGGTTGTATGGTGCTTGCAGCATTGCAGACCTGAAACAAATACAGAGGAGGGCAGCCAAGATGATTCGGAGGTCCGAGCACCTTCCCTAAGAGGAAACCCTGAAGAGTCTGGAATTTTTCAGCTTAGAAAAGAGACGGCTAAGGGGGGAACATGAGAGAGATTTTTGAAACTCTGCATGGGGTGGAGAGAATGGACCAAGAAATTTTTCTCCTTTTCCCCATATGCTAGACTTCCAGTGAAGCTGGTGGGCAGTAGGTTCAGGATAGAAAGAAATACTGATTTACACAGCTATTAAAACGTGAAATTTACTGTCAGTGAAAGTAGCAGAGGCCGCAGGAACAAAATGCATTCAAAAGGGATTATAGATTCATAAGGGAGAAGTCTGTCAATGGCTGCTAGCCATGGTAACTGAGAGGCACTAAACCTCTGAATCTCAGAGCCAGGAGGCAATGTCAGGAGAAGGCTCTTGGCCTCTGTGCCCTGTTGCTGGCTGTCCAAGGGAACTGGTTGGCCACTGTGTGTGACAGGATGCTCGGCTAGATGGACCGCTGCAAAAGTTGTCCCCCTGCCAGGTAGGAAACAAAGTGAAGACTCAGAAAGGATCTTGGCGTACCAGACTTGGAGCTAAGCCTTTGCCCTGCAGCAAATCTCAGTGATTGCTCTAGGCTGCGATGTGCTGTGCATTTACAGCAGTGGGGTTTGCTGGCTGAATTGTGCAGTTGTACGATACCGCAGTTGTGGTGGCGACAACTCTGAGGACAGCTGAGACGGCAATCTCTCTCTCTCTCTCTCTCTCTCTCTCTCTCTCTCTCTCTCTCTCTCTCTCTCTCTCTCTCTCTCTCTCTCTCTGCTGTCTCCCCTGCAGACCCATGCTTTACAAGACTGCGCTTAGAGAAAGGTAGCGCATAAAACGGAGCAGGCCCGAGCCGTCCTCTGAATAAAACAGCACAGTTTTGAGTTGGTAGCAAATACGCATTGCAAGGGGCCTGGTTTTATGGAGGCGGTAGGCTGGGGGCTCCAAGCACACTTGGGACGGGTCGAAAACTCACTTTGCTAAATCTTTGCCTGCCTCTGGAAATGCTCCCCAAAAATGCCAAGGCGGATTTCTTTAAGTTTGTTTGCTTCTTTATAATTATATTTATTGTCTGCCCCATTTCCTGAAGCCTCCAGTGGATCACATCACAGTAAAATCAAATGAGAAAAACTGATAAACATTTGGGGTCCAATATATAAATAAATAGAAATCGCGTGTTCAAGTCTACTGACCTATTCTTTGTTCTAAGCCTCCGTTCTTAGATCCCGTGGGGTTGGGAAACCTGGACTGCCGTGCATGCTGGTGATTTGCTTTGCATTCCGCGGGGTCACAGCGTCCTTCTTTTTCTGCCTCCCCCCCAGGTGCACCTTCCGGTTCCCGAGCACCGTCATCAAGATCCAATTTACATCCTTCTACCACAGAGAGGACATCAAGGAAGAAGCCGCGTCTCCCCCTCTCCGGCCACTGTACCCTCAGATTTCGCCTCTTAAGATCCACATCCCGGAGCCGGATCTCCGGAGTTTGGTCAGCCCACTGCCCTCCCCCACTGGCACAATCAGGTGAGCCGCTTCGTCCCACTGGATCCTGGCTGACCAATGCCTGTCTTCAGGGATTTATCCAATGCATTTGATGTACAGAACTAGCATGTCGACCGTCTATGTGAGTAGGGGGAATGGAGAAAGAGGTCATGTGCTGTAGGAGCCAGAAAAGTCCCTGCCACCTCTTCTGCCCCTTCCTTGCGATATTTTTTGCACAGGAAGCTTGGCTTCCCAGGGGCTGGGGCCAAGATCCGTCCCCACTGCAGCTGCACCCCAAAGCTTTAGCACTTCTGTATTTTCCCAGGAAAGTGAACATTGGTTGGTGTTGTGGTTAAGAGTGGCAGATTCAAATCTGGAGACTCAGGTTAGATCCCTTCCTCTTGCACATGCAGCCAGCTGGGTGACCTTGGGCCAGTCATAGTTCTGTTAGAGCTGTTTTCGCGGAGCAGTTCTCTCAGAGCTCCCTCTGTCTCACCTACTTCACCGGCGGTGTCTGTTATGGGAAGAGGAATGGAAAAGAGTGTGTAAGCCAGGGGTAGTCAAACTGCAGCCCTCCAGATGGCTGTGAACTACAATTCCCATGAGCCCCTGCCAGCATTTGCTGGCAGGGGCTCCTGGGAATTGTAGTCCACGGACATCTGGAGGGCCGCAGTTTGACTACCCCTGGTGTAAGCCGTTTGGGGATTCCTTCAGGCAGTGAAAAGCAGGATACAAAAAAACAAACCAACAAAAAACAGCGCTTCTTCCGCGGGGCCACTTTATAGGGCAAAAAGCGAAGTCCGGGCTGCACTGTCAGGGGCTCATGGGAATTGTAGTCTACGGCCATCTGGAGAGCGACAGTTTGGCCACCCCTGCTGTCTCCCCCACTGCCTCTGCGCTTCCCCTTCTCCTACAAAAATTAAATCTAAACGGGATAGAAAGCGGAGGAAGCCAAACAGCCCTTTGTTGACACGTCGCCCCGCCCCACAAGGGAAACAAGGAGCCCAGTCATGGCTGAGCCCGAAGGGAAAGGCCTTGTTGTCCTTGCGCGTCATGCTGCCAAGTGCGTTTGCTTTGGGGGCAAAGAGGCAGTCCTGCGCATGAGTCACTGTTGACATCCGCAAGCCTCAGCTAGCTGGTTTGGGAAGGCCCCCCTCCCCCGCCAGCCTCACTACGCTGGCGGAAGCGCTAGAAAGAGTGACAGCTCAACAAAATAGCCTTTTATGGCTCAAGAGTTCTTCGCGGAAACAGGAGAGGAAAGGGAGGGCGTTCTCTTTTGGGTTCTTTTTTTTTAGAAGTGGCAGCTGCCGTTCGAGCTTCTGGATGCAGAGAGTTGCAGAAGGGGAAGTGGGCGATCCCTGCAGGGACCTCTCCCGCCCGGCGGTGCCGCTTGCAAGCCGCTTCGGGGCTTAGCAACGCTCCGAGTTTCTTGGAAAACCTCAACAGGCTTTCGAGATGTTTGTTTTGTTTTGCCCTGCCCAGCGTTCTCGTCCGGGGCTCCTGGTTGGTTGTGTTTGCGCACAGCCCCTTCTGCACCACGCAGCTTGCGGGCCTGGGGCCGGGCTTCCTTTTCTCAGAAAGCGAATGCAGGCGGTCGCTTCTCAGAGGTTTCCGGAAGGCCCCGGTTGCACCTCCCGCTCCACGCATTCGCCAGCAAAGCAATCACACCAGGAGAGCGAAAAACAAACAAACCCTTTTCAGTGCTGGGGTGTGTGTTTGTGTGTGTGTGTGTGGAATTGGCCATGTGTTAAAATACAACGGAAACTTTAAAAACATTGCAACAGGTAAAAACAGCCCTGTGTTTGCATAGCCCTTTTTTGGTTTCTTCGAGTGCATTAAGGGCTCCCTACAGAGTAGTCTCAGTCAATGTGGCTCTAATAGCCAGCGATACTCTCCCCGAAAACCGCACTTTCTCAGGGACCTCCGGGTGGCCCCTCGGGGACATAGAGTCGGACTGGATGGGGCATTGACCTGATACCCAACACGGCTTCTCTTGCATTCTTCTGACCTGGCTGAAGAGATCTTTCCACAATGCCTAGTTAATTTAGATGGCTTTAAAAATTGACCGTGTGTGTTTGTGTGGGGTGTGGGTGGCATTGCTTGTCCAGGCCTGCGGTGGCTTCTCCTAATGGTTAAGTAGTCCCTCTGCGTTCAGGAGCAGTCTACCCTTGTGCACCCGACAGGGACCACGGGGGACGGGCCTCCCGCTTGGTGGCATCTTCCGTTGATCCAGCGGGGCAGCTCTTGTGCACGGATTCACGCTGGCGGGTTGCTGGCTCCCTGGGGCAGAGCGCTGCCAAGGTTTCGCCTCTTCCAGGAAGGCGGTTTTGTTGCAACAGATTCATGCTTCCTTCAGGAATGTCAACAATCCCTGCAAGAAGAAAAGGAGGGGGGGGGTGCTTGTAACCCGGCCTCTTCGGTTCCTCCCTCGGAGGCTGTTCGCCGTTTCTCTCTCTCTCTTCCCACCCCCCCCCCTTCAGTTATGTTCACTTGCCTAATTTGGTGTGCATTTGCCTCGCTCTCCCCTGATTGGTTGCTGGGAAATTTACTTTAGCTCGGAGATCC
Source organism: Paroedura picta (assembly GCF_049243985.1). NCBI lineage: Eukaryota > Metazoa > Chordata > Lepidosauria > Squamata > Gekkonidae > Paroedura > Paroedura picta. The sequence goes on from NC_135385.1 coordinate 21,942,629, forward strand.
TAAGTCGGGATAGTTTCCTTTTTGGAAACAGGAGCCTGCCCCTCCCTCCCTCTGCTGCTTCCAAACTTTCTGCATAAAGGGGCAGGTTTTACTGTACACTCTCTCTGGCGAGCTCAAAACAAACAGTCCCTGTCCTGCCCAGTTGACCCTGTGCCTTTTCCAAGGCAGAGTTTACTTCCCAGTGAACAGTAGACTTTCTTTCTTTCTTTCTTTCTTTCTTTCTTTCTTTCTTTCTTTCTTTCTTTCTTTCTTTCTTTCTTTCTTTCTTTCTTCCTTCCTTCCTTCCTTCCTTCCTTCCTTCCTTCCTTCCTTCCTTCCCTCCCTCCCTCCCTCCCTCCCTCCCTCCCTCCCTCCTTCCTTCCTTCCTTCCTTCCAAGGACTGGTCAGTTTCCTTCCTTCCTTCCTTCCTTCCTTCTTACCTACCTACCTGCCTACCTGCCTACCTACGGCAAGAAACGGTGTTTGGATTTAGGAGGCAGAAAATCCCCCCAAATCAACAGTCAAGAAAAAGAAGAGTTGATCATTATACCCTGATTTTCACTGGCCAAAGGAGTCTCAAAGCAGCTTACAATTGCCTTGCCTGTCTCTCCCCACCACAGATACTCTTGGAGGTAGGTGGGGCTGAGAGAGCTCTGCGAGACCTGCTCTGTGAGGGCAGCTCTAGCAGGACTGTGACCGGTCCGAGGTCACCCAGCTGGCTGCATGTGGAGGAGCGGGGAGCCAAACCCGGCTTGCCAGATTAGAAGCCACCACTCTTAAACAAATTGTTAAAATATCAAACAAGTATGCTTTCCATTGTGCCAGAACTTTTTCTAAGGCGGCATAACGGGTGCAAAACCAGCATTTTGGTGGTCAGGGGCACAAAAGAAAGCCCCAGATGGCAAACAGCATCTTAGGTTTAGGGTGGAAGTATCGCATTGCGTAGTCAGACTGTGACAGTGACTGGCCTGAGCATTTTCTGTTTGGCAACAAACCCCCCCCTGAGATGCCATGCTGCCCGAGCGATGAAAATATAATAATAAGTTGTAAACAGTGGGCTTTCCCCCCTCCAAGCCACTACAGAAATCCACTGCTGGAGGCAATTTCAGGTCTCATTTAATACATAGATCACTTTTTCACATTAGAGAAAATTGTGATTTGCGGTTTCTTGGCTGCAGTTGTGAATTTTGGAAGACTTTTGGCAGGGAATGGGGAAATACGCAGTCCTGCCTGGCAGTACCTCTCCAAGGGGGCTTTCCCTCCCGGTCCAAACTCACAAAGCATTTTTCTTCATTAGTCCTACCTGTTGGCCTCCTCTAGCTGCTGCCTTCACCCTCTTTTATTCTACCCATTTTTTAATTAAACGGTGGGGGAGGGAGGGGTTGGCCCTGGAAAAAATAGCAAAATGTAAAGACCAGGTACAAATCGGAACGCCACGACGAAGGGAAGGGTCTTGCAAGGAGGAAAGGGGTCCTGCAGTCGCCCAGTTCTGTAATCTCACTGATTCGGTGGGTGGACCTTACTGGCCGTAGATTTCACGCCGTACATTGCATGCACTTGGGGATCAGGAAAGTGCCGCTTGTAGATCTGTAGCCTTCTCTTCAGGGTCCTCTTTCGGACACCCCCGCTTTCACGCTCCCAGGAAGGGCCACAGGCGGTAGCTGGACGTGGTGACCCTTATTAAATCTCACCGAAGCTCTGCCATCGTCCAAGAGATGCGGGAGCATAAGTAGACAGATGTTCATTATTCTCTCTGCTGTTTTTTCCGCAAGCTTTCTCCCAACCCCCTCTTAGATTTTTGTGTGTGTTGGGAGTGCCATCTTGTGGCTCTTCTTCCAAATGGGATCCTCCTGCACCCTGGAAGTTTTTGAAAACTCTGGAGACCTGCCCTAGGCCAGCCCGCATTTGGGAAGGGCAGGCCTCAGACGGGGAAAACTCCCTGTTAGGGGTGCCAGTCTCCGGAATTACAGCTCATCCCCAGGCAACAGAGATCAGTTTTCCTGGAGAAAAGTGCTGCTATGAATGAATGAATGAATGAATGAATGAATGAATGAATGAATGAATGAATGAATGAATGAATGAATGAATATTTAATTTCTATACTGCACCTCTCCATATGGGCTTGGGTCTTCGGGGAAAAAACACATTTGTGGGGGGGGTTGGCCTTTGTTTAGGATGCCGCTGCACAGTTAACAAGTACCTCTCTCCTGCTTCTCCGCCAGTGTTCCCAATTCGTGCCCCGCCAGCCCTCGGGGTGCCGGCTCCTCAGGATATCGCTTTGTGCAGAACATTACCTCGGACCTGCAGCTGGTGGCGGAATATGCTGCGAAGGCCACGTCGGAGCAGCAGGCAGATACATCCGGTGGAGACAGCCCCAAGGTGCGAGCAACGCGTCCCTGTCTGTCCACTCTCTTTCAAAGCATGAATGTGCATGCATGTTTTACAGTGCCAGTGGTTGGGCTGGATGGTCACTGGTGGGCTCCCTGATTCTGTAGCCTGGTGAGGCATGAGGTTCAGACCAGGCGTCCCTCCAGTCCAACCTCTTGCCTCATGCACTGATCAACCAGTTCCTTTGGAAGGCCAACCGCGGCATAGAGGCCGAGGCCTTCCTAAGAACATCAGGAAAGCCCTGCTGGATCAGACTGGCGTTCCATCTAGTCCGGCCTCCTATCTCACATAGTGTCTAATCAGTTCTTCTGGATGGCCAACAGCAGGACATAGAGGCTGGAGGATCATGCATAGAGGCCTTCATAAGAATGTCCAGTTCTTATGAATCTGACCCGTGGTCCATCTAGCCCAGGAGCGGGTCCTGCTGGCAAAATCTGGACTACCAGAAGGGACCTGGGGGGCAGCATTCCTGGCTAGGTTACCAGCAAGTTCTTCTCCAAAGTCTTCAAGCTAATTCTCCTAACTGCATCTTGTCTTTGTCCATGAAAGAATTTGCATGATGACCTGCTTTAAAAGCACCTCTCTCTACTGCGGCTTTAAGGCTAAAGGGCATGAAGGGGCAGACGGACCTGCCTGAGGGTTTTCCATGGGAAAGGCTGCCTGCCTTAACATTTTAGCTCGAGAGGCAGGCATTGATCCGGCCAGCCCTCGCCTTGTTAGACAAATTCCGGCCTCCGTCACAAATGGACTGCGAAACTGCTAAACATACCCTTGGGTCTGTCTGTTGCCCTTGTTGTCTTTCTGCAGGACGAGTCGAAGCCGCCCTATTCATACGCCCAGCTGATTGTCCAAGCTATCTCCTCAGCCCAAGATAGACAATTAACACTAAGCGGGATCTACGCCCATATCACCAAGCATTACCCCTACTACAGGACAGCTGATAAAGGTTGGCAGGTGAGTGTCGGAGGCCGGGGAGGGGATACGGCTTGCCGGTCAGCTGCCCAAGCCTCTCCTTCGGGATCCGTAACGACTTCCCCGCTTCCGCTCCCCGCAGAACTCCATCCGACACAACCTCTCCCTGAACCGTTACTTCATTAAAGTCCCCCGTTCCCAAGAGGAGCCCGGAAAAGGCTCTTTCTGGAGGATAGACCCCTCTTCGGAGGCCAAGCTGGTGGAGCAGGCCTTCCGGAAACGGAGGCAGCGGGGCGTGTCCTGCTTTCGAACACCCTTCGGGCCTCTCTCTTCCCGGTAAGTCCCGCTGGAGGGGCAGGTGAGTGGTGGGGAATCCCTTTGGCCACACAGTCCAAGAGCTTTGTTGACATTGTGCGGGCTGCGGAGTATGTGTCGTACTCAAACAAGGACGGTGGATGGGGAAGGAGCTTGCGGCTCTATTGGTAAATACCAAGATGCGAGATCCGGGCCGAGGGTTTTGCTAGTCCAGCAGAGAGGCCCACACTTCCAGCCTGGTCCAAATCCCCCTTTTCTCTCATGTCTTCACATCTGTACCAGCTGAAACCATCGGCCCCCGTGCCCATTTGGCGGCTGTGTGTCTCTGTCGCCTAAAGCTGCTCTTGTCTCGGTGCTCTTTTCTCGCCTCCAGGAGCGCCCCTGCCTCGCCCACCCATCCAGGTCTGCTTTCTCCTCACTCGAGCGGCCTGCAGACCCCCGAGTGCCTGTCCCGAGAGGGCTCGCCCATTCCACATGACCATGACTTTGGCTCCAAGCTGGCCTCCGTCCCGGAGTATCGGTATTCACAGAGCGCGCCTGGTAAGTCAAACCGACAGAGCTCCCGGGGAGGAGACGGCGGGCCGGACCTTTAATATAGGGAGTTCCAAAAAACAGGCAGCGGATGGACCGCAGGCCTGGCCTGGGATAACAGAAAGCAGCGTGGAAAACACTTGAGCAACCGTCTTTGAGCTAGGGATTTTACGATCGTGCCATCTCATGCAGATTTCAAATGCGTTAGATAGTTAAGCTAGATCAGGGGGTGGCCATATTGGCTCTCCAGCTGTCTACGGACTACAGTTACCATGAGCCCCTGCCAACTGGCCATGCTAGCATGGGCTTGGGGTGATTGTAGTCCAAGGACAGCTGGAGAGATGGTTTGGCCACCTGGACTAGTTCCTCTTGTTTGCTTTGCTGGATGCTTTAAAGAGCGCTGTATAACTCTAGCAATAATATTGTCATAACATTATCCTAATCAACGGTGTGCACAGTTACAGAGATAGTTTTCTCGTGCGGACAAGCTCTGAGAACCCACGGGGTTTGGTCAAGGAATCATAGACCCCCCGAGCCACAAACGCTGTCAATTTTTAAGGCATTCCCGGACCCTTGCTCTTTTGCAGCGCTGCAGCCAGTCGGTCCGGGCTGCCCATCTGGACGTCTCTCCCTTGTCTGAGCACTGAGCTTCTTGGCTCGACGGACGGCTAACGTGTCTCTTCCCACAGGTTCCCCCGTGAGCGCCCAGCCAGTGATCATGGCCGTCCCTCCGCGGCCGTCGGCCCTGCTCGCCAAGCCCGTGGCCTACATGCCGGCCTCCCTCGTGACATCCCAGCCGCCTTCCGGCCACGCCATCCACGTCCTGCAGCAAGCCCCCACCGTGACGATGGTCCGGGTGGTGACCACATCGGCCAGCTCAGCCAACGGGTACATCCTGGCCAATCAGGGGGCGGCCGGCGGAGCCCACGAAGGTGCAGGAGCCGTCTTGGACTTGCCTGGTGAGGCCCAGGGTAGTGTGGCGAGAGGGGAAAGGCCCGGCTTCCCTCCCTTGCTCTTCCTTTGGATGTATTGGATGTAGACCCTGATTTTCACTACCTGAAGGTATCTCAGAGGTGCTTGCAATCACCTTCCCTGCCTCTCCCCGCAACAGGCACCCTCTGAGGTAGGTGGGGCTTAGAGAGCTCTGGGAGAACAGCTTTAACAAGACTGGGACTCACCCAGCTGGCTGCAAGCAGAGGACCCCCATCTCAGAACAGAGAGAAGAAGGGTGAAATGTGAAGCTGGCAGAAGCTGCCTCCTTCCTCGGTCGCAGTTTCCCTCGTTTGCATGTGTGCCGCAGCTATAACTGTTCATGGTTTATTCCCAACTCGGCATAGAAGGGGCAGAAAAGAAACGCGGCTCTCACACCCGCCAGCCCGTGGTGACGCTCCCTTCTGTTTCCGCAGGGATGGACGAGAAGCCGACCATCGCGTTTGCGGCCATCCCCACCGCCAGCCGCGTGATCCAGACGGTGGCCAGCCAGATGGCGCAGGGCGTCCCGGGACAAACTCTCACCATCCTCCAGCAGGGGCCGCCCGTCACCCTCGGACAGCACCAGCTGCCCGTCCGGGCGGTGACCCAAAACGGGAAGCACGCCGGCCCGACCAACAGCATCTCTAGCGGGACGTACGGTGGGTGTGGCTCTCCTCGCCTGGCCTCCCTCCCCCCCAATACAAGGGTGCCTAGCCCTGTTGTTTGACAGACGGGAGGTTCTTTAGCTTACCTGGAGGAGGGTGGGGATGGGGCTGGCTCAGGGTTTGGTTGCCGGATGAGGCCCGTTCCCCGGTTTCAGATTATGCAAACATTGTTATGAAAGCCCTCCTCTCTCTCTCTCTCTCTCTCTCTGTCCCCTCCAGCTCTCACCAGCCCCTTGCAGCTCCTCGCAGCCCAAGCTAGCTCCTCCGTGCCTGTGGTGGTCAGCCAGGTGGGCGAGGCCGGGACGAAAGATGCCCCCGAGCCACTGAATGAGCCAGACCTCAAAAGACCCCGGATCGACGAGTCCCGAGGGGGAATGGCTCCATTGCCGGCCACCGGCAGCGTTATCACTTCGACAGCCCCGCAGGGACAAGCAGTCGGCGAATGAGGGGCAGAAGCGTCCCGAAGAAAGCAGAGGCGGGGAGGGGAAAGCGGGGGAGGCCAAAAGAACTGCAGTAGTGACACCTTGGCCTTTCAGCAAGCGGGGGCTTTCGAAAAGCTCTTTTCATCGGAGGACAGACCAGCCATCCTTGGAGTCTCAAGGTGCCAAACAAGCAGGAGTACCCTCTGCTGAGCTGTACCCAGGGCACCCGATCTGTCTGGAGATCTCTCTTCCCCTCCTCCACTTTTAGATTAAATGAAATACAGACAATTTTGATGGTATGGATTGCTTAAGATGCTGTCGTTCTTTCGGCTTGTTTCCTTCCCTCTCCTCTCCCTTTTCTAAAAACATTCCGGGATTGGGGTGGCTTGGGGTGGGGGGAGTATGCAAGGTATTTAAAATGCCAGGCATGCTTTTTTTTTTTTTGGAGGGGGGGGGTGGTTCAGAGATTGGCTTTCCGATCTGAAAAGTTGTCTTTCTCTCCCGTCTTCCCACCACCTCGCAGCATTTCAAAGCCCGAAATGCAGAGGAGCCCTTCCTGTGAAGGTTTTTGCCTGGGGAAGGGGAGAATTAGACTGTAAAGAAGAAAAGTGGGGGAGGTTGGGTTCGCTCGACACACATCTGCCGGTTTTTAGTATCGAGTAGAACAGAGGTGGCCAAGCTGTGTGTCTCTCTCTATCAGGACTGTGATCAGCCCAAGATCACTCAGCTGGCTGCATGTGGAGGAGCAGAGATTGAAGGGGAGAGAGCAGAGCAGGGTCAGAGAAGGTGGGCTGTGAGTGTGGGGGGGGGGACTTGTCAACCAGACAGACTGGGGGGAGCACCACCCTCTGCCTGGCCAAGGCCTGCCCCTCCAACCCATGGCTGGGAAAAGCCAGCCTTGCTTTGTTGCCTGCAGAGAGCAGAGACACCCACAGGCCTCCCTTCTGCTGGGACCTGCTGCCATTGCAACTGTCCTGAGGGTGACCCCATGCACTTAATCCAAATCACATTACGTGGGGTGAGTGTGTATGTGCATGATTCAGGTCTGACACTGAAGAGCTTTCAAAGCCATGCCTGATATTTATCAAGGGGGTATCTTGGCAACCATCATCCGGAGGTGGGTCTGTCTATTGGGCGTGCTGCTGAACGGTGGTTTCTCTGGAAGGGGGGAACTGGAAACAAAGATGGATGACATGGGGACTTGAAATTCAGGTCATGAGACACCCCCTTGCAGGCTTCCCAGAAGACTCTGGCTGGCCACCAGGGCCAAGGGGGTACTGGGCTAGCCGGGCCTTGCTGCTGGAAGCACCAAGACACTGTGAAGACGCTTCTGGGTTCCAGATCAGCCCAGCCATGCAGGTTCACCCCAAGGCAGGAGGCCTGAACATGGGCAGAGAGCTTCTTTGCTTAACTATCAGGTCCCCAACGTTTGGAACGGGACAGAAGGGTTTGCTTTTTGTGGAAAAGCGACTGCACTTTTCTACGTTCCTGCAAGGCTGGAAACATAGAGAAAGTTCTGGCTTGGAGAGCTAGGGTCTACTTAGCATGTTTTCTTCCTTCTTTCCTCTAGGGAGATGGGAGGAGCAAACCCTTTGATATTGTCATTTCCCCCAACAACCCTGTGAGGTTTTTCTCTACCCGAAGGAGTCTGCAAGCGGCTTCCAATCGCCTTTCCTCTCCACACAACAGACACCCTGAAAGGGAGGTGAGGCTGAGAGAGAGTTCTGAGAGAACTGATGTGTGATGACAAGGGACTTCGCAGGAAGAGAGGCAGCTGGTTCCCCCTTTAACCACGTAATTTCTCAGATTGGCAGCCAGACGGCAGCATTTCCCATCCTTCGCATATTCTGGTCGTCAATGGACATGCATTGGAGGTGCTGCCGTCTGGCGACCAAACTGGCCAGTTTGAAAACTGCAGGACCAGGAACATGAGACAAGAGGCACACCCGCTTGTGGCCCCATTGAATAATCAGTGGCTAAGCTAAAAAGGTTAGGTGACCAGATTTTAACATTGGGAAAGCTGGACACCATTAACCAGGGGGGGGTTCTTGATTAAAAATTTGGTCTATATGGAGCAACAAAAAGTTTCATAGAATACAAAAATAGAATTGTAATATATATATATATATTTTAATGTCAGCATAAGTACAATTTACAAGGTACCCCCAAATGTCCCTCCAAAAGTGGGACAATCTGGTCACCTTATAAAAAGGGGCAGGAGGTGTTGCTGCCTGATGACCAGGCTGGGAAATGACGCGGTTCAAGGAGAAGCCAGCGCTCCCTGGTGCAGTATATCCATTCCGGGCTTTTATCTATTATTTATTTATTTTTATTTGTCCTGCAAACGGCAGTACCGCCTGTTCATTCTTAGCTGAGCCGTTGCGGGACAGCCCATCTCCCTTTCCTCGTCTTGCTCCTGCAATTCTCAAACTGGCCACAGGATGGGAGTCGCGGACCACATTATCCGCGTATTTCCCAGTTTGTCCGCCAGACGGCAGCACCTGCTATGCATCTCCATTGACGGCCAGAATATGGCTGCATAGGAATATGCTCCGCCCAGCTGGGAAGAAGCACGGGCGGGGGGGGGGGGGAGAGGAGGGAGAGAAAAGGCTGCCGTCTTGTGGCCAAAGTGGGAAATGACGCGGATGCAAGGGAGGCAGCCGCCGCTTTTCACGCAAAGTCCTCAGTCATGCGCACTAGGCCGGGCAGCCGAGAATGCTGGGAATTGTAGCCCCACCCCGGCGGAGAAGCGCGGCCCGCTCCATAGGGCAACGCATACTTTCGGGACTTGTTAGCCTTTTAGCATGCGAGGAGACCCCACGCCTCCTCCCTCCCTCCCTCGCCTCCGGTAAGGTTGGAGAAGTACAGGAGGGGAGAGGCAAGATTGCCCAGCAATGCAAAGCTGGGGCGCCAAGGCTGAGTGGAAACCCGCAGCGATGTCCATCACGCACCGGAAATATAGAGGCGAGTAGCTGTACTACTTTCACGCCTCTTAGGGCATGGTGCAGCGGAAATGTAGAGGCGACTAACTGTATTACTCTCTTGCCTCTTTGGGCTTGGTGCACTGGAAAAGAGACTCGTGCGGAAACTAAGACAATCTGCACAGTCGTTCCGCTTAGCGGTTGGTTGCGGGACATCCTTCTGTAACCACGTCCGGAGAAAATCGTTAGGGATGCGCAAGGCGTCGGGCAGCAAAGCATGCTGGGAATTGAAGTCCTGCTCCCGTCCGTGAAAACCCGTGGTCCATTCTCCGTCTCCCGGAGGAGACTACACAACCCACAATCCTTAGCTCCGCCCCGCTGACGAATAACGTGCCTTTCACTCCGGCATCCAATCAAAGGGGAGGTGGGGCGTCCGACGAGTCCGGCCAATCGAAAGCGAGTTTGTGGGGTCGCACGAGGTGATTGGTAATGCCGCGCCTTGCGATTGGCTGAGAGGGCGTATGGCGTGGATTTCAATTGGCTGACGCGAGAAAGGGCGGGGGAAAAGGTGAAGTTGGAGTGACGAAGAAACCAACCAATAGGAAGGGAAATTACAGCGCCATTCGAGGCGAATGCCTAGAGCACGCCTCACGATTGGCTGAGATTGCGGGGGGCGGGGCCATATAAAAACGTCCGTTCTTCCGGTCACGGCGTCTATTCCGCCGCGTGCGACTTCCGGAAGGTAGGTCGAGCGCGACTCCGCGTCCGCCGTTTCTTCTTATTGTTCTTTATTTGTGTTTATTGGCTCCGAGGGGCTCCGGGCGGGCGGCGGAGGAGTCAGAAGCGGCCTCTAAGGCCCCGCAGCCCCCCCGTCCATCCGGAGCCACCCCGGAGTCGCGTGCACGCCCTAGGCCCACCTCCCCCCCCCCCCCCCGCGCGTGATTCGGGTTAAAGGTTTTGGGGTCGCCCTCAGAATAGGCCCAAGTGGGCAGCCGTGTCGGCCTGGAGGCCGTCTTCCCCAGCGGCCTTTCGGGTCAGCGGGAATGGCGGTCCTCCAGCCACGGCCGGGATGGTGGCAACCCCAGTGAAACCCACAGGGTCCACCACCCCCTCTGCCCATACACTATAGTTGCCAAGTCCTCCCCGGGAGATCTGGGGCGGGCAGGGAGCTCAGGGGGGCGTGCCCTGGAACCCCCTCCAAGCCGCCCTTTCTCCCGCCCGGGGACTGAGCTGGACTGACGGGGTATCCCTCGGTCCCGCCGGGAGGGTGGCACCCCAGCAAGCAGGGAGGCTCGCGTTGCAATCCCTGCCCGGGTTCAAAGAGCAGGTTAAAGTCAGCACCTGAATTCTTAGCCTCCTCCATTGTTGTATGGTGCCGCCTAGAAGAAATATGGTTCCAGAAATGAACAATGGCCTTTTGGGAACCCCTTGGGGCTTACCTGTGCATTCCAACATATTCAAGCACTCTTCCTGGGCTGGTGTTGGGACCCACACGGGCCCAGGGGATCCCTCGGGCCCGCCAGGAGGGTGGCACCCCAGCAAGCAGGGAGGCTCACATTGCAATCCCTGCCTGGAACCCGGGTGTGCGGTGGTGGATTTCGGGAGGAGAATACGAACTGGGCATGAGGCGGAAGGAGACCACCCCCCCCCCCACAGCTGCTCTGGAGCAGAAAACAAAAATAAAGCCGTTCCCCCCCCCCCCCTCTGCTGGGACCTGCAGCTATTATGGAGGCTCAACAAAAATGGAGTCCAAAAGCACCTTTAAGTCCAGCAGAGACTTTTGCAAGGCCTGAGCTTTGGTGGGCAGGCACTCATCCTCCGACCACGTGGAGCCGGGATCAGGAGAGTGCATGGACAGAGAAAAGGACAAATCGGTGGCAATGTGGTAAATTGTGTCATCATATCCAAATCAAGCCATATGGTAATTCTGTGCTAAAACAACGAATCAGTCCTTTTGAGTTCTGGTGTAGCACAAAAAAACATTGGAGAAATAAAACTGTCCCTGTTAGGACGTCATGGCAGACGCTTTCCCAGTTGCGAAAAGAACGAGCAGAGACTGGGTGCTGGCCCCCTCCATCTCCCCCCAAGCATGGGAGCTCCCCTGCAAGCGACAAGCCGCCCGGGCCAGTTATCCTGTCCTGAGACCAGAGAGTTGAATTCAGAATGACACTACATATCACCACCATCACATTACAGTCACATTGTCCCAAATAAAATAAAAAGAAGAGGGGATTGTACGGAATGTGGCTATAAGAGTTGAATATACTTAGTGTGCATAGATATATAACGCATGTCCTTGTTGAGTCCTGGCGATGCCATTGTTTTGAATGTTGTAATAAACTTGCCTTTCTGCACACTCTCTGTCTGGTCTGTTCTTGAAGTTCCTTTGCAATAAAACTGCCCCTGTGAGGTCTCTTAGTGAACGTCCCGGAAGGCTGAATATTCCCCTCCAGGTTTCTCAGGCCTGTGATGTTTGATGTCCGACTCGTGCCCGTTAATTCTTGGGTGGAGGGTTTGACCCCTTTGCCCTGCCTAGTGAACTCAGGGGCACGGTTGGCATTTAAGAGCATAGACATTATTAGAAGAGACACGTGTGCACAGCCTTCGATGGAGTAAGTGACAACGGGTCCAGTGATTGGCGTGTGTGTGGCAACAAAGTTGGCATCTGGGTTTGCTGCCAGCTCTGGTACCAGTGGAGAGGTTCACACTTAGAGGTTCACATTTAGATGTTGCCTTGTTGTGGGCATGGGGCTGTTTGAGATGGGGAGGGGGGGGTGGTCTGTGTGCAAGAAAAGGTTTGCCCCCCAGAACTTGGGAAAGAGAACCATCCGTTATAACAGGGGTAGTCAACCTGTGGATCTCCAGATGTTCATGGACTACAATTCCCATAAGTCCCAGCCAGCGTTTTCTGGCAGGGGCTCATGGGAATAGTAGTCCATGAACATCTGGAGGACCACAGGTTGACTACCCCTGTGTTATAAGACACAGATGAAGCGCCAAACTGTTTGGAATTGAGAACTACATGGAACCACTGGGGGTGTTCTGTTATTGTCCCTTTTGCGCCAGTCTTCCAGCAAGATGACCCTTGGTTTTGTTGATCTGCTTCTCAACCTCACTGCTTGGGTACCCCAGTTCCCAGAAGGTTTGTTGCGGATCCTTCCAGTGGGAATGTCTGTCTGCGGGATCGGAGCGGATGCAGGTGAAATGTAGAGCCCGCCTGTATACTATGGATTGTTCGGTAGGTCTACGATGGTGGCCGGAGGCCCGCGGGCACATTTGCCGGTCGGTAGGCTTTTGATACAAGGTAATCTCTAGACATCCATTGTTTATTTTTGCAGTAGTGCCCAGAAAATTTATTTCTTGTGTAGATCAGTTCATTGTCAGGTCAATGGTGGGGTGGAAGGCGTCGCATGCCTGGGGGAAGGGGTCCAGGGCTTCTCGACCATGTGTCCAGACGATACAAATGTCATCCAGGAATCGCAGGTATAAGAGAGGGGTGAGCATTTGAGCTTTTAGGAAGCGATGCTCCAGGACTGCCATGCAGATGTTGGCCTGCTGTGCGCCCCTGCAGGTGCCCACGGCCGTACCGCTGTTCCGGAGGAACAAGTTGCCCCACATCTGAAGTGTTACGGGCGGGAACAACACGGCAGCGTTTACTGGCCGAGTCGGCTGTGGTCTTCTTAGAAACTGTCCTCCTCGTGGCTTGTGATACCACTTACATGGGGGCGAAAACAGTATTCTCAGGAAGGTTGTTCAAAGATTATATTTTCCTCAGAGAGTCTGTGGTGTCGCAAACATAAATAGGAGCGTTCCTGGCAGAGGGTCATAGAACAGGGTCCATGTAGCCATATGCCCCCCTGGTGAGAGCGTTTATACCTGACACGATCGTGCATCCTGGGGTGCCAGATGTTGGGAACATAATAAAAGGTACCCGGGTAAGGGTGTGTCTTTGGTGTGTCTGAAAGGAGCTCTTTGTGAATGTGTGGGGGGAATTCCTTGATAGTTTTGTGTAGTTCTTTTTCATATTCCTGAGTGTGGTCTGAGTCGGGTTGTTTGTAAAAGGTGGCATTTGAGAACTGTCTTTGAGCCTCCAGGCTGTTGTCCAGTCTGTTCATGGTGACAACAGCTCCTCCTTTGTCTGCCTCTGTAATTATTATATTTGTATTGTGCCTAAGGCCTTCGATGACCTTCCTTTAAGCATAGCTGCTATTCTGCCATGTGCAATGTTTTTGGGTGATCACATCGGTTTGGACCCTTCGGCGGAAGCAGGGTATAGAGAAGTCTGGTGGGGCTTTGCGACCCTCTGGGGGGAGCCTCTTCCCTCACAGTGTTGTTTCATTGGTATGTGGTGGTCAGCATCCCCTCCTTCGGCGGATCAGAGGGACGGCGGGTTTTCTCCAGTAGATGCTGTGATGCGGTGGTGTGCAGATTTTGTCTGTTCTCGCTTGTCCTGTTCATGTGTATGTCGAAATGTGACCTCCAGGCATAAACGTTGCAAGAATGCCTCCAAGACGGCACGGGACCATCTCTGTGAATTTTCCAGGCCAGAAGGATAGTCCACGTGAGAGAACTGAATGCTTTGCAGGACGGAGGCTGTGCCATGACAGATCGACAACAGTGCTGGAGGAGTTCTTGTTTCCAGTATCGTCTGCCTTTATACTGCATAATTGTTTCAGTAAATCCAACTCGGAGTCCTAGACGGCTTGTCTTCGTTCGTGGGAATCTTGCCAAGTGGCTCGATTCGTTGTAGAACTGTCCAGTTCACACAGTTTCCCCATGAGCAGCTTCTGTTTGTACTACAGGCCACGGATTGGGTGCTCGGGTTGTTCCTTGGAGAATGTGACACGAAACTTTTCTGCAGATTCCGTAGGGTAAGTGGATTTCAGTGGATTCTGAATTCTCAGTCCTTTAGGTATCATGACCAAGCATTTGCATTCGGTAAGAAAGTAAATATCCGCCTGTACCTGTGCAAGTTTCTTTGTCAGGCAATGGGAATCCCATTCCAAGCGGCTAAAGGTGGTGCCTTCCATAAAGATAGATTCAAGTGGGCAGCCGTGCTGGCTTCAAAGCTCCCCTGATTAAAACTCTTGTATATATCTATACTCTTATGAGTCTTGTTCCATTTTGTCTACACACAAAAGCTCACGCCTTGAATTAATCTTTCTTGGTCTTTTAAGGTCCTATTGGACTCAATTTCCGTTGTGCTACTTCAGGTAGGTGTGTTGGTCTGAAGTAGCACAGCAAACATTGAGTCCAACAGCACCTGAAAGCCCGAGAAAGATTTATTAAAGGCATGAGCTTTCGTGTGCAGGAACATTCCTGCACAAAGAATGGAACAAGACACATAAGAATGCAGATATATATATATATATATATATATATATATATATATATATATATATATATATATATATATATATATATATAAAAAGAGTTAAATCAGTGGAGTTTTCGGGCCAGCACAGCTGCCCACTTGAATCTACCTGTATGAAGGCACCAAATTTAGCCGCTTGGAATGAAACTCCCTCCACCTTATGAAGAAACTTGCACAGCTACAGACTGATATTTCCTTTCTTACTAAATGCAAACGCCTGACCATGATACCTAAAGGACTGTGGATTACGAATCCGCTGCAATCCACTTACCTTAAGGACTATGCAGAAAAGCTCTGTGTCACAGTCTCCAAGGAAGGACCCGAGGATCCGATCCGTGGCCTGTACTACAAAGAAAAGTTGTTCAAGGAGAAACTTTCTGAACTGGACAGTCCTACAAGGAATCGACCCACTTGGCAAGATTCCCACGAAAGAAGACAAGCCATCTATAACACTCAGTTGGAATTTACTGAAACAACACAAGCTTTTAAAGAACTATGCAACCTAAAGGCAGACGATACTGGAAACAAGAACTCCTCCAGCACTGTTGTCGATCTGTCATGGCACAGCCTCCGTCCTGCAGAGCATTCAGTTCTCTCACGTGGACTATCCTTCTGGCCCGGCGAATTCGCAGAGATGGTCCCGTGCCGTCTTGGAGGCATTCTTGCAACGTTTATGCCTAGAGGTCACATTTCGACATACGCATGAACAGGACGAGCGAGAACAGACAAAATCTGCACACCACGGCATCACAGCATCTACTGGAGAAAACCCGCCGTCCCTCTGATCCGCCGAAGGAGGGGATGCTGACCACCACATACCAATGAAACAACACTGTGAGGGAAGAGGCTCCCCCCAGAGGGTCGCAAAGCCCCACCAGACTTCTCTATACCCTGCTTCCGCCGAAGGGTCCAAACCGATGTGATCACCCAAAAACATTGCACATGGCAGAATAGCAGCTATGCTTAAAGGAAGGCCATCGAAGGCCTTAGGCACAATACAAATATAATAATTACAGAGGCAGACAAAGGAGGAGCTGCTGTCAGCATGAACAGACTGGACAACAGCCTGGAGGCTCAAAGACAGCTCTCAAGTGCCACCTTTTACAAACAACCCGACTCAGACCACACTCAGGAATATGAAAAAGGACTGCACAAAACTATCAAGGAATTCCCCCCCCACATTCACAAAGAGCTCCTTTCAGACACACCAAAGACACACCCTTACCCGGGTACCTTTTATTATGTTCCCAACATCTGGCACCCCAGGATGCACGATCGTGTCAGGTATAAACGCTCTCACCAGGGGGGCATATGGCTACATGGACCCTGTTCTATGACCCTCTGCCAGGAACGCTCCTATTTATGTTTGCGACACCACAGACTCTCTGAGGAAAATACAATCTTTGAACAACCTTCCTGAGAATACTGTTTTCGCCCCCATGTAAGTGGTATCACAAGCCACGAGGAGGACAGTTTCTAAGAAGACCACAGCCGACTCGGCCAGTAAACGCTGCCGTGTTGTTCCCGCCCGTAACACTTCAGATGTGGGGCAACTTGTTCCTCCGGAACAGCGGTACGGCCGTGGGCACCTGCAGGGGCGCACAGCAGGCCAACATCTGAATGGCAGTCCTGGAGCATCGCTTCCTAAAAGCCCAAATGCTCACCCCTCTCTTATACCTGCGATTCCTGGATGACATTTGTATCGTCTGGACACACGGTCGAGAAGCCTGGACCCCTTCCCCCAGGCATGCGACGCCTTCCACCCCACCATTGACCTGACAATGAACTGATCTACACAAGAAATAAATTTTCTGGGCACTACTGCAAAAATAAACAATGGATGTCTAGAGATTACCTTGTATCAAAAGCCTACCGACCGGCAAATGTGCCCGCGGGCCTCCGGCCACCATCGTAGACCTACCAAACAATCCATAGCATACAGGCGGGCTCTACATTTCACCTGCATCCGCTCCGATCCCGCAGACAGACATTCCCACTGGAAGGATCCGCAACAAACCTTCTGGGAACTGGGGTACCCAAGCAGTGAGGTTGAGAAGCAGATCAACAAAACCAAGGGTCATCTTGCTGGAAGACTGGCGCAAAAGGGACAATAACAGAACACCCCCAGTGGTTCCATGTAGTTCTCAATTCCAAACAGTTTGGCGCTTCATCTGTGTCTTATAACACAGGGGTAGTCAACCTGTGGTCCTCCAGATGTTCATGGACTACTATTCCCATGAGCCCCTGCCAGAAAACGCTGGCTGGGACTTATGGGAATTGTAGTCCATGAACATCTGGAGATCCACAGGTTGACTACCCCTGTTATAACGGATGGTTCTCTTTCCCAAGTTCTGGGGGGCAAACCTTTTCTTGCACACAGACCACCCCCCCCTCCCCACCTCAAACAGCCCCATGCCCACAACAAGGCAACACCTAAATGTGAACCTCTAAGTGTGAACCTCTCCACTGGTACCAGAGCTGGCAGCAAACCCAGATGCCAACTTTGTTGCCACACACGCGCCAATCACTGGACCCGTTGTCACTTACTCCATCGAAGGCTGTGCACACGTGTCTCTTCTAATAATGTCTATGCTCTTAAATGCCAACCGTGCCCCTGAGTTCACTAGGCAGGGCAAAGGGGTCAAACCCTCCACCCAAGAATTAACGGGCACGAGTCGGACATCAAACATCACAGGCCTGAGAAACCTGGAGGGGAATATTCAGCCTTCCGGGACGTTCACTAAGAGACCTCACAGGGGCAGTTTTATTGCAAAGGAACTTCAAGAACAGACCAGACAGAGAGTGTGCAGAAAGGCAAGTTTATTACAACATACAAAACAATGGCATCCCCAGGACTCAACAAGGACATGCATTTTTTATCTCACTGTGCACGCTAAGCTCATTCAACTCTTAAAGCCACATTCCTTACAATCCCCTCTTCTTTTTATTTTATTTGGGACAATGTGACTGCAATGTGATGGTGGTGATATGTAGTGTCATTCTGAATTCAACTCTCTGGTCTCAGGACAGGATAACTGGCCCGGGCGGTTTGTCGCTTGCAGGGGAGCTCCCACGCTTGGGGGGAGACGGAGGGGGCCAGCACCCAGTCTCTGCTCGTTCTTTTCGCAACTGGGACAGCGTCTGCCATGACGTCCTAACAGGGACAGTTTTATCTCTCCAATGTTTTTTTGTGCTACACCAGAACTCAAAAGGACTGATTCGTTGTTTTAGCACAGAATTACCATATGGCTTGATTTGGATATGATGACACAGTTTACCATTTTGCCACCGATTTGTCCTTTTCTCTGTCCGTGCACTCTCCTGATCCCCGCTCCACGTGGTCGGAGGATGAGTGCCTGCCCACCAAAGCTCAGGCCTTGCAGAAGTCTCTGCTGGACTTAAAGGTGCTTTTGGACTCCATTTTTGTTGAGCCACCATAATAGCTGCAGGTTCCAGCAGAGAGGGGGGGGGGAACGGCTTTATTTTTGTTTTCTGCTCTAGAGCAGCTGTGGGGGGGGGGGTCTCCTTCCGCCTCATGCCCAGTTCGTATTCTCCTCCCGAAATCCACCCCCGCACACCCGGTTTCCAGGCAGGGATTGCAATGTGAGCCTTCCTGCTTGCTGGGGTGCCAGCGTCCTGGCGGGACCGAGGGATCCCCTGGGCCCGTGTGGGTCCCAACACCAGCCCAGGAAGAGTGCTTGAATATGTTGGAATGCACAGGTAAGCCCCAAGGGGTTCCCAAAAGGCCATTGTTCATTTCTGGAACCATATTTCTTGTAGGCTGTACCATACAACAAGGTGCTGACTTTAACCTGCTCTGTGCAGATCCAGGTATTAACAAGCGAATGTACGGTTTTGCAACACGGCAGAAGAAGGAATGGAGGCAGAATCTGGCTAAGTCTGGTCTTACTCGTGTGTAGGAGAGAAGAAGATGGTGCAGAGGGACAGCATCTTCTTCTCTCCTACACACGAGTAAGACCAGTCTTAGCCAGATTCTGCCTCTGTCCCTCTGCTGTAACAGTGCTGTATCTTCTCATGAGCACATGCATTTCCCAACCATTGAGAGAATACTTTGGGCACCAGTGTTTTGTTGTACAATTGTGTTAAAATGGACTCCTTACACCCCCTCCCAACATCAGCAACCTACAAGAGTCAATGAAACCCCCTCGAAGACCAGTGAACTGTAATGCTGAGTTTCTGCCTTTGTTGCTTTCTTTCCAGCAGCATTGAAGGGGACTCCGTGCAACGGAACAACACACAAGACTTGGTTGGCTCCTAGAGGGGGCTGCTGGCACAGCTGTGTCGACCAGGGATGTGTGAGGAAGATCTCCGAGTGGCAACCGAGCAGGACTTCAGTTCGATGAATGTGCTTTTTGTATATTGAGTGACGTCTCTGAATATTAAGTGATGTCTTGGGTGTGTTTGTGTTGTGTGTTTTTTCTAACAGGTTTAGCACAGCTAGGGTTCTCTTCTGTACTGTGTAGCTACCGTTAGGTCCTTTTGAAGACTCGTCCGACTTGGAAGCTACTGAAGAGTCCGTGAGCCATCTGTGCAGATCCACAAATGCAGAGGAAGGAATGGAGGCAGAATGTGGCTAAGTCTGCTCTTACTCGTGTGTAGGAGAGAAACACCATCTTGTTCTTTTTGTCCCCTACACACGAGTAAGACCAGACTTAGCCAGCAACACAGCACAGGAAGAGAGGCAGAATCTGGCTAAGTCCACTCTTCCTCGTGTGTAGGAGAGAAAATGGTGTTTGTCTCCTACACACGAGTAAGAGTGGACTTAGCCAGATTCTGCCTCTCTTCCTGTGCTGTGTTGCAAAACACTGCTGTGTCTTCTCATGAGCAAATGCATTTCCCAACGAAATTAGAGGAATTTGACATAAGTGTGATGCTGAGTTTCTGCCTTTCTTTCTGTCCAGCAGCATTGAACAGGACTACGTGCAACGGAACAACACACAAGACTTGGTTCTGTCTGACGAATTACCTTTCTGTATATTGATGTTTCTGTGTATTAAATGATGTATTGGGTGTCTTTCTTTAAAAACAAATGGTGGGTGTTTTTTTCTGACAGGTAGAAGTTTGGAAGCAAGGCTCCCTGTGCCAACTGTGCACATCCAGGTATTAACAGGCAAATGCACTGTTTTGTATTATGGCAGAGGACGGAATGGGGGCAGGATGTGGCTAAGTCCAGTGTCCAGTCTTAGTAGTGTGTGGGAGAGAGGAAGATGGTGCAGGGGAACCCTCAGGTGGCATTGTCCAACTGAACAGGACTTCAGTTTGATGAATGTGCTTTCTGTATATTGACTGATGTCTCGGGTGTGTTTGTTTAAAAAGAAATGGTGGGTAGAGATGTATTGTGTGTTTTTTCTAATAGGTTTAGCACAGCTAGGGTTGTGTTCTAAATTGTGTAGCAGTGTTTTGCAACACAATGGCAGAGGAGAGAGGAAGATGGTGCAGGGGAGCCCTCAGGTGGCATTGTCCAACTGAACAGGACTTCAGTTTGATGATGTGCTTTCTGTATATTGACTGATGTCTCGGGTATGTTTGTTTAAAAAGAAATGGTGGGTAGAGATGTATTGTGTGTTTTTTCTAATAGGTTTAGCACAGCTAGGGTTGTGTTCTAAATTGTGTAGCAGTGTTTTGCAACACAATGGCAGAGGAAGGAATGGAGGCAGAATCTGGCTAAGTCTGCTCTTACTCGTGTGTAGGAGAAACACCATCTTGTTCTTTTTCTTCCCTACACACGAGTAAGATCAGACTTAGCCAGATTCTGCCTCTGTTCCTCTGCTGTGTTGCTAGCTAAGTCCACTCTTACTCGTGTGTAGGAGAGAAATAGCATTTTCTCTCCTACACACGAGTAACAGTGGACTTAGCCAGATTCTGCCTCTGTTCCTCTGCTGTCCATATGTTCTCATGAGTTTTCTGTATATTTTCTGTATATTGAGTGATGTCTTTGTCTATTAACTGATGTATTGAGTCTCTTTGTTTAAAAACAAATGTTGCGTATACATGCATTGTGTGTTTTCTGACAGGTATACCACAGCTACTGTTCAGTCCTTTTTCAACACTCCTCCCACTTGGATGTTTGCAAGGAAGTTCCCTGTGCCATCTGTGCAAATCCAGGTATTTAACAAGCAAATGCACTGTTTTGTATCATGGCAGAAATAGTAGTGGGGGCAGAATCTGTCTAAGTCCAGTGTCCAGTCTTATTAGTGTGTAAGAGAGAGGAAGATGGTGCAGAGGGGCCCTCAGGTTACCATTGTCTAGCATTCTGTACATGTACAATGTCCAGTGCTGGACAATGGTAACCTGAGGGCCCCTCTGCACCATCTTCCTCTCTCTTACACACTAATAAGACTGGACACTGGACTTAGACAGATTCTGCCCCCATTGTTTTGCCATGATATGAAACGGCGCATTCGCCTGTTAACACCTGGATTTGCACAGATGGCAGAGATATTTTTGTCCCATTCATTGCGCATGTCCAGTAATGTACAAACAATTAGTACACTCTAGACAGTACATGTGGTCACTTAAAAGCACCTGAGTGTTTAACATCTGGATGCCTGCAAGGTGTTAAAAACCAAACTGATGTTGCACACCCTGTTGTACGGTCATTGTCAGATTCAGAAACTGCGCATTTCAGACCCAGGTGTACACCCCCCCCCAATTTGCCCACCCACCCGCCCGTATTGCAGATGACGAGACACACACACACACAAAAAAAACTACACACTAAGGACACAAATTTTATTTCTGCCACCTATAGTCAGAAGCTACACTTCTGCCCTCGCAGGCAGTCTCTTGCTGCCAAACAAATCCGGCAATCCTGCAAAGAAAAAACAAACATCTGGCACACTTGCTGTTCTCCCCGGACACGGCCTGTTCGGGACTTCTGTCCTTCCAGTGCTGGGAATCCGCACAGCCAGCTGTCCAAGGCTGTGTCGAGAACAGCGAGGATCTCTGCGCACCTGCCAAAAGAGAGGAGCCGATTTCTTTACAAACAGACAGGGCTGTACATTTCCACAAACTAATCTGACTTGGTTTCCTGTGACAGTTCTGTAAACTCTCTTCCACTGCCAAAGCTATTGTGTGCCTGTTTTCCCTCAAGTATTGGCTGTCCCGCCAAGAGCTGCACCAGCCTTGGGAGAAGCATTCTGGTGTCCTTGCACATGTTGAATGGTAGAAGAAGATGAGCTGGTTCTTCTATGCCGCTTTTCTCTACCTGAAGGGGTCTCAAAGCGGCTTACAGTCGCCTTCCCTTTCCTCTCCCCACAACCCTGTGACGCTCAGACAGCCCTGATATGCCTGTTCGGTCAGAACAGCTTCATCAGTGCTGTGGCTAGCCAAAGGTCACCCAGCTGGTTGCATGTGGGGGAGTGCAGAATTGAACCCAGTTCGCCAGATTAGAAGTCTGCACTCCTAACCACTACACCAAGCAGGTACAGTGTAAGAATAAATATCGCTCGCTCTCTCTCTTGTGCAGATGACTGGGCTTCTATCTCACGGAGGGGATCGGCTCCCCTGGTCCAGTGGGCCTCTAGTGTCAGTGAGAAAGACAGATGTATAAATAATGTGAATGCAGGGAACCACTCACCCCTCAGGCTCGCTAGCAGCTTCTGTCTCCTGTTCACTCCTCTGTAGGCTTCGGCTTGATAAAAAACAGAAAGGCATCATCATTAGTAATGTCACCCTTCCAAACAGAATCTAGTAGAGTGAGGCTGAGAACAGCTCTGTCAGGGCTCAGACAGGCCCAAGACCTGCATGTGGAGGAGTGGGGGATCAAACCCTGCCACTCTTATCCACAACACCACACAGGAACAGTAATGGATCCTGGCAAAGGGGACCTGGCTACAGCAGCCTCTCTGGCCAACTCCCCAGCCCCAGATGTCAGGGAATCCAGAACTGTGACTGCTGTTCTCAGACAACACATCCGAAATGCTCAAGCACTCCTCACAGGCTGGTGTTGGCAGTCGCACAGGCCCAGGAAAGTTCCTGCCCTCCTGGTCTCGGTGCCAGTCCTGGGTGGGATTCTGGGGAGCGGACAAAGCTCAGCAGGGCACAAGGCCACGGAGTCTGCCTTCCAGGGCGGCTCTTTCCCCCTGGGGATCGGTGGGAATTGCAGACCTGTCAGCCCCAGTGTCCCCTTCCCCCTCTGCCCAAACGTTCAGGTTGCCAAGTCCTCCCCGGGAGATCTGGGCCTGCCCTGGAGCCCCCCCGCCAGGAGGCTGGCACCCCAGCAAGCAGAGAGGCTCCTTTGGCCATCCCTGCTGTGGGCCGAGCACGAAAAGCAGCGTCCCTCCGTCCTCCCCTTTGGGCTTCCCCCCCCCCTGCCCTGGCGGCCCCCGGGTGGCCTGCCAACGCCCCGCCCCACACAACAGCCCTGCAGGGAGGGCCCGTCCCCGCCCGCCAGCCCTGCCCGGGGCCTCGCTTCCCACCAAAGGCCCCCCCGGCCACCCCCCGCGGCCCTCGACGGGGGGGCCTCCCGGGCGCGTCTTGGGGGGCGAAAGGGACCCCGGAAGGGCGAGCAGGAGGAGAGGCGGACGCGGCGCCAAGCACGACCTACCTCCCGGAAGCGCCACGCCGAGGAACAGAGGCCGCGACCGGAAGCGAGACCCCTTTCATACGGCCCCGCCCCCCGCCGCCTCAGCCAATCGCGCGGCGCGCCCTACCCAATCGCCTCGCACGACGACACAGACTCCCTTCCGATTGGCCGGATGTTCGGACTCCCCGCCTTCAACTTTGATTGACGCCTGAGGATGAGCGACGGGGAGAGAAACGACCTTTGTCGACGGGGCGGAGCGAGGGATTGTGGGTAATGTAGTCTTTGACTGCAGGCGGAGAACGAAGCGCTAGTCTCCGAGGGCGAGGTATGGACTACAATTCCCGGCATGCAAAGCAGTCCTGAGTAGTGCGCATGTTCGCGTGTGTCTGCAGAAGGAGAAAGGACTACATTTCCCGGCAATGTCTGCTTTCCGCGTAGTGCGCATGGCTGAGGACTTTGCGAGAAAAGAAGATGCCGCCTCCCTTATTAACCGCGTAATTTCCCACATTGGCCGCCAGACGGCAGCCTTTCCTATCCCTCGCAGAGCCCGGTCGTCTCCTCCCCCTTCGCCGTCCTTTTTCCCAACTGGGCAGAGCATATTCCTATGCAGACCCATCCATATATTATGTCCGTCAATAGACATGCATAGCAGGTGCTGCCGTCTGGCGGACAAACTGGGAAAATACGCGGCTGAAACTGGTCCGCGACTCCCACCACGGCGGCCCCTCAACGGCACAGCCCAGAATGGACAGGCGGTGCTGCCGTCTGCAGGACACATGAATCTAAATCTATAAATAATAAATAAAAGTCCATAAAGTATATTCTGTACCTGGGAGCGCGCCGCGCGTCTCCGTTCCCTGCTGGCTTGCGTAGTGCGCATGACTGGGGACTTTGCGGGAAAAGAGGCGGCTGCCGCCTCGCTTAACCGCGTATTTTCCCAATTAGGCCGCCAGACGGCATCACTTCCTATCCCTTGTATACACTGGTCGTCTCCTCTCCTTTAGCCGTGCTTTTTCTCAATTGGGCAGAGCATATTCATATTCATTTCCATCCATATATTATGTCCGTCAATGGAAATACATAGCAGGTGCTGCCGTCTAGCGGACAAATTGGGAAAATACGCGGATAAAACTGGTCCGCGACTCCCACCAAGTGACCAGTTTGAGAACTGCAGGACCAAGACCAGGGACAGGAGACGCGCCGCCCGCTTCAGGCCACAAAGAAAAATAAAGTGCTAAGTTTACAAGGGGAAGGAGAAAGTCCAGAAAGGATGTGCTGCCCCGGAGAGCGGGGACAACTATTCCTACATTAATTGCTGCCCTGCGTAGTGCGCATGCTCGCCTGTGTCCGCGGGTGAGGAAAGGACTACTATTCCCGGCATTCAGTGCAAACTGGCGTAGTGCGCATGTCCGCTTGTTTGCGCGGGTAGGGAACGGACTACTATTCCCGGCATTCCCGGCTAACTGGCGTAGTGCGCATAATCGCTTGAGTGCGCGGGTGGGGAACGGACTACTATTCCCGAAAGGCCCTGCTGCCAGGCCTAGTGCGCATGTTCGCTTGAGTGCGCTGGTGGTGAACGGACTACTATTCCCGAAATGCCCTGCTGCCAGGCCTAGTGCGCATGTTCGCTTGAGTACGCGTGTGGGGAACGGACTACTATTCCCGAAATGCGCTGCTGCCAGGCCTAGTGCGCATGTTCGCTTGAGTACGCGGGTGGGGAACGGACTACTATTCCCGAAATGCCCTGCTGCCAGGCCTAGTGCGCATGTTCCCCTGTGTCCGCGGGTAGGGAATGGACTACAATTCCCGGCATTCTTTCCAGACTAGCGTCGGGGTTTTCTTCATCCGTGTCGCCCCGGAAAGGGTAATGGTGGGAAGTCCGGTAACTTATCGCTGGTCGGTACGACTGGGAATATGGCCCTAGTTTCCGCCCGGGTCTCTTGCCCGGTACACAGGGCCCAAAGAGATAGCAAAACATTACGGCTCCCCGCCACTACATTTCCGGTGCATTATGCCCTAAGAGGCAGGAAAGTAATACGCGCCTGTACATTTCCGGTGCGTGATGGACACCGCTGAGGGGTTCCACGCAGCCCTGACGCCCGAGCTCTGCATTCCGTGCGAGGGAAGAGCAGCGGCGGCGGTCGGGGGGCCGACGGTGCATCTTGCCTCTCCCCTCCTTGACTTCTACAACCTTTCAGAAGAGGAGGGAGGGAGGGGGCGCGGGGTCTCCCTGCGTGCAAAGGGCGCCCTGCACTGAGAAATGCCGTCCTCGGAGCCAACTCGGCAAGTCAATCTCCCCCCCCCCCCGCCGCTCCCTCGCTGCTAGGTTTCTGCTTGCGGGGAGCCTGTGCGAAGGGAAGGGGGAACGGGCGAGAACTCCGTCCCCTCCTGCAGGGCAAAGACCGGGAAAAGGAGATTTGCTGCCCTCCTGTGGCCACAAGGAAGACTGCGCGCTCAAGCTGAGACATGCATAGCAGGTGCTGCCGACTGGTGGCCACCCTCTGGAATTACAAGGCTGAAATTAATAAAATCTGAGTCCAGTACCTGAAATTGTAAAGCGCTCTAGGAGCGGCCGTTTGCATATTTCCCGGGGGAGATAAACCCTCCCTGAAGGTCGGGGGCTGGGGAGAATCCGTGAGTGGGGCGCGGGGACCCCTGTCCCATCCCCAACGAGTTGAATTTCTGTGCCACATGGTGCCTCATGCTCAGACCCAGCAGCCAGAGGACTTGGAAATAAAGGCCCAGGTTTTGATTTTGCCCCTCTAAAATAAGCCCCTGGTGTTAAAAAGGCCCACACTTGGGTCAGGTCTTGGTTGTCAACTGCGGCATTAGGTGGGCCCTGCTGGTCTCCTCCTGAGGCTATTCTTGTCTTGCCTCCCCCCTCCCAAAACAGACGGCAGCTGTGCCTTCTTCTCCTCCCTCCAGCCGACCACTCTCCCTTGGGTTTCCCAGGGCTTCAGAGGAAGGGAGCTGCCCCAGGCCTCAGGGACCCTGTTCCCAAGGACTGCCCCCTTCTGCCCCCCTGCCGCCACCCACCCCAAAGACGGTGGCCAAGGTGCTTCATTTATTTATTTTTTATTATTTATTATATTTATATACCGCCCTCCCCGGAGTCTCAGGGCGGTTTACATAATAACACAAGAACAATACATGGAACAGTTATAATACATTTGGGTAACGGTGCAATAATAACATAATTGTAAACATATAACATTATAATGGTGTAACCAATAAACAATACAACATTGCAACATACAAACAGGTCCAGAGTGTATAGGTGGTGTTCTGAGGGGGGCGGGGAGCAGGGGCCCTTTGGTCGCTGTTGGTTATATATATCTGGTCTCAACCGAATGCCTGGTGGAAGAGCTCCTCCTTGCAGGCCCTGCGGAACTGTTTAAGCTCTGTCAGGGCCCTGATCTTCTCCGGGAGCTCGTTCCAGCAGGTGGGGGCCAGAACAGAGAATGCGCTGGCCCTGGTTGAGACCAGGCGGACTTCTTTAGGGCCGGGGACCTTTAGCTGGTTGGTAGCAGTGGAGCGCAGGGCTCTTTTGGGGGCATAGGCAGGGAGGCGGTCCCTCAGGTACACTGGGCCCTAACCGCGTATGGCCTTGAAGGTAATTACCAGAACCTTTAGTCTGATCCGGAATTCAACTGGCAACCACTGCAGTTGATGGAGAATGGGCCGGATGTGGGATCTCCACGGTGTTTTTGAACCAGCTGTAGCTTCCGGGTCAAGGCTAAGGGCAGGTCTGCGTAGAGCAAGTTACAAAAGTCCAGTCTAGAGGTGACCGTCGCATGGATCACTGTGGCTAGGTGTTCCGGGGCCAGGTAGGGCGCTAGTAGCTTGGCTTGGCGGAGGTGGTAGAATGCCAGCTGCGCTACTTTTGTGATCTGGGCTTCCATTGTGAGGGAAGTTTCCAGAATCACGCCTAGGTTCCTGGCGGAGTGAGCCGTAGAGAGCTGCACACCATCTGGGGTAGGCAGGCGCGCCTCCTCACATGGGCCTGTCCTACCCAGCCACAGGACCTCCGTCTTTGAAGGACTGAGCTTCAGACGACTCTGCTTGAGCCATCTAATGCTTCTGGGGGAGAGTCAGGGCGGCCATCCATCAGGAGGAGGAGCTGGGTGTCATCTGCATATTGATGGCAACCCAGTCCAAACTTCTCCCCTCCTTGACTTTTACAACCTTTTAAACTTCATGGGGATCATGGTGGAAATCTTGCCTCGACAGTTAAGTGACCAACCCTGACTTTAAGGGCAAGAGACATTTAGCCAAAATAGGTCTTGCTCCCCAGGCTCTGGCTGTTTCCCAGCCCAGCATTCAGGTCTCCGGCCCCCAGCCCCCTTGGCGGGAGAGCCTGTCTCTTCCACCATCCCACAGAAGCCCTCTCTCCTGCTTGGGTCGAGAGCTCTGCCCTGGATCCTTAACCCCAGACCCCTCTTTAAGAGGCTCGGAAGGGACCCAGCGGCTGTCCCTTTGTCCTTTGCAGGACACACCAAAATGCATTCTTGCAAATACATTTCACGCTGCTTCAACAGAGCTCACTGCCCCCTTTTGTCCCCCCTGCAGCCACCAACCACTAAGTCCTTCTGGGACTGGGCCCCAGCCCCTCTCCAAGGGAAGGCCCAGGCCTGGTAACTGGACCCAGGGGCAAGTTGTTCCAATCCAAAGGAATGACCCCAAATCCCAACCCATTACAGGACTCTAGGGGAAGAAGGGCAGACGCCATGCAGCTGAAGGAAAGACGGTGGCCAAGGTGCATCATGGGGATCATGGAGGAACTCTGGCCTCGAGTGTTACCTGGCCTACCCACAGCAGAAAGGGAGACAAAACTCAACCTAACTAGACCCGTAAGATATCTGAAGATCGAGCTAGAAGGAAAACTTAAACTACAACTATTTATTACAGTCAAGTGCACATATTAAGAACTAAAAACATCAATGAATCACTATAATATTGCATACTACATTGTGCAACATCAGCCCTGTTGAACGAGTGTGAGGCAGATACTCAGGGGGGCGGTTAGGCATACTGCTCAGGCTAGTAGGAGCGTCACCATGAAGACTTTCTTAACCACCCAAGAAGCCTAAACCTTACTCCAATGGGGCATTTTAAATATCCTGGCCACTAAGGAAGACCCTTGGGGTCAGAATGCGCTTCACTGATCTCAGTCGCATGCCTTATTGCAGAGGGTCTATTGTGATTCACTGTCTTTAAGTTTTAATATTTGCGCTTTCCTGTAATAAACATTTCTATTTTAAATTTTCCTTCTAGCCCCAACTTAAGGGCAGGGGAGATTCAGGGAGAACAGAGCTCTTGCTCTATGAGTTCTGGGTGTTTCCCGGCCCAGAATTCAGGGCAACTTGGCGGGAGAGCACGTCTCCTTCACCGTCCCACAGACCCATCTCCTGCTCGGGCCAAGAGCCGGACTTTGGGCAGAGCTCCGGCCTGGATCCCTTCACCTGAGACTCCTCTTTCAGAGGAGCCAAACGGCTGTCCCTTTGTCCTTTGCAGGACACACCAAAAGGAATTCCTGGGACAAAGATTTCACGCTGCTTAAGCAGAGCTCACCTTTAGCAATTATACATATTTCGGTCTCTCAGATACACTGGGCCCAGATCGCGTATGGCCTTAAAGGTGATTACCAAAACCTTAAGCTTAATCCGGAATTCAACTGGGAGCCAGCCGAGTTCTTGGAGTACCGGCCAGATGTGAGATCTCCATGATGTCTTAGTGAGAATCCCGGCCGCGGCGTTCTGCACCAATTTTAGTTTCCGGGTCAAGGATAAGGGTAGGCCTGCGTAGAGCGAGCTGCAGAAATCCAGCCTACAGGGGACGGTCGCGTGGATCACTGTAGACAGGTGCTCTGGGTCCAGGTGGGGTGCTAGCAGTTTGCTTGGCGGAGGAGGAAGAAGGCCAGCCGTGCTACCTTTGTGACCTGGGCTTCCATTGTAAGGGAAGCATCCAGGATCAGGCCCAGGTTCCCGGCGGAGTGAGTCGCTAGGAGTTGCACACCAGAAACGCCAGATGCGAGACGGGGCGGTAGTTGTCAGGCTCCAGAGCCAAGGATGTGTTTTTGAGCAACGGGCGTACCACTGCCTCTTTTAATCCCCATTCCCCACAAAGTGCCTTGAGTGCTTTCCCCCCTTTTTCAAACACAATTAAATTATTGCCTAGCTACGAATGATTTAAAAACAGAATCGACTGACCTCTCTGAAATAAATTATCCCCCCCGCCTTCAGGCAGCAGAAGAGGTGGGGTGAGGAGTCCCTCTTTGGGCACCCGGAAGGCGTCCTTCTCTCTCTGATGGCTCCCATCGTCCGGAGGGGGTCTGTCTCCCCGGCGTGCTGCTGAACGGTGATCTCTCTGGAAGGGGGAAGCGGAAAAAAAGATGCATGAGATGGGGAGGGGGGGGGGCTCAAATCCAGGTCACGAGACACCCCCTTGCAGCAGGAAGACTCTGCCTGGCCACCGGGGCCAAGGGGGTGCTGGGCTGGATGCACCAAGACGTTTCTGGGCTCCAGATCAGCCCACCACGCAGGTTCACCCCCAGACAGGAGGCCCGAACGTGGGCAGAGAGCGCCTTGCCTTATCTATCAGGCCCCCCACAGGAGGAACGGGACGGGAGAGTGGGCTTTGTGCGAAGTTCCTGTGGGGCCTGCCTGGTCAGAGAGGGGGGGGGTGTTCTGGCTTGGAGAGCCCCGGTCTGCTGAGCGCGCTTCTGCCCACTTTTCCTCCAGGGAGCTGCAAGGGGAAGCAAACCTCTGCCATGTCTATTTCCCCCAAAACAGCCCTGGGAGGCTTTTATACCCGGCTGTTCTCTACTCGAAGGAAGTCCCAAAGGGGCTTCCAGCCGCCTTCCCTTTCCTCTCCCCACCAAGGAAGCCTGAAAGGGAGAGGGGGCTGGGAGAGCTCAGAGAGAACTGCTGTGTGAGATGAGCTCGACCAGGACTGTGACTGGCCCAGGGCCTATCCGGGCTGCCTGTGGACTCGGGTCTCACACGGGATCACAGGAGGAGCTCCGCTTCTGGTCACTAAGGCCGGTGCCCCGGGGGCCGGGCCTAATGCGGCCAATAAGCACCTATTTAAAATAATAATAATAATAATAATAACAGTTAATATCTGAGCCCGCTGCTCGTTCCTAACCTGCTCCAGCCAATCGCGGGCCGCGCCTTAGCCAATCGCCTCGCACTACGCCTGAGACTCCCTTCCGATTGGCCTGGCTCTTCGTGGGCAAAGGAATACAATTCCCGGCAAACCCTGCTGCACTGCCTACTGCGCATGCCCGCCAGTGTCCACGGGGGTGGAAAAGACTACTATTCCCGGCATACACTGATAACCTGAGAAGTACGCATGCTCGCCAGTGTCCACGGGTGTTGAAAGGACTACTATTCCCGGCAACACCTGCTGCCCTGAGGAGTGCGCATGCTCGCTAGTGTCCGCGGGTGGAAAAAGGACTACTATTCCCGGCATTCCCTGCTCCCCGGCGTAGTGCGCATGTGCGCCTGTGTCTGCGGGTGGGAAAAGGACTACTATTCCCGGCATTCCGTGGTGCCTGGCGTAGTGCGCATGCTCGTCAGTGTACGCGCTGATAAGAGGACTACAATTCCCGGCATTCGGTGCAAATTAGCGTCGGGGCTCTCTGCATCCGTGTCGCCCCGGAAATGGTTATGTTTGGAAGTCCGGCAACTGCCCGCTAATCGGAACGACTGAGATTATGGCCCTAGTTTCCGACCGGGTCTCTTAGCCGGTGCACTAAGGTGCCCTAAGAGGTAGGAAAGTACGTCCCCGCCTCTACATTTCCGATGCATTCTGCCCTAAGAGGTAGGAAAATAGTCCACGCCTCTCAATTTCCGGTGCGTGATGGACACCGCCGAGGCGTTCCACGCAGCCCCGACGCCCGAGCTCTGCCTTGCGTGCGAGGGAAGGGCGGCGGCGGCGGTCGGGGGGCCGACGGTGCATCTTGCCCCCCCCCGCTCCCTCCCTTGACGCGGCTGGGGGGGGGGGGAAGGACTTCCCGGCATTCCCTGCTGCCCGGCGCAGTGCGCATGACGGGCGACTTAGCGGCAATAGCGGCTGCCCCTTTTTCCTCATAGACATGCATAGCAGGTGCTGCCGTCTGGCGGCCAAGCTGGGAAAAGACGCGGAGAAAACTGGTGGGGGCCCTGCGGGTCTCCTCCGGGGCTCTTCTTCTCCTGCCTCCCCGCTCCCCAAAGAGAAAAGCCGGCACCGCCTGCGCCTTCTGCTCCTCCCTGCAGCCGACCAAGCCCCGGAGTCCTTCTGGGACTGGGGGCCGAGGCCCCTCTCTAAGGGAAGGCCCAGGCCTGGGAGGGGCATGCCGCGGCAGCATATAAATATAAATAAATATCGCAGAAGGTCTCATACAGTATATGATTGTGATTCATTGATGTTGTTGGTTTTTAATATATGCACTTGACTGTAATAAATATTTCTATTTTAAATTTTCCTTCTAGCTCGACCTTTAGGTTCCAAACCCAGACTTAAGGGCAAGAGACATTTAGCGAGAACATAAGTCTTGCTCGACAGACTCCGGCTGTTTCCCAGCCCATAATTGAGGCCTCTGGCAGCCTCCCCAAAAGAACAGAAGAGAAGTCTTGTTTCCCAGCCCAGAATTGAGGCCTCCGGGCCCCTTGGCCCACCTCCTTCACTGTCCCTCTGAAGCCGTCTCTCCTGCTCGGGCCAAGAGGGCAGAGCTACGCCCTGGGCCAAGGGCCGGACTTCGGGCAGAGCTCTGGCCCGGATCCCTTCACCCCAGACTCCTTTTTAGGAAGCTCTCAAGGGACCCAGCGCCTGTCCCTTTGACCTTTGCAGGACACACCAAAATGCATTCTTGGGACAAAGATTTCACGCTGCTTCAACAGAGCTCATTTCTTCTTTAGAAATTATACATGTATTTATTTTATTTATTCATTACATTTTGGGTGTATCACCAGGGAACAACAGACCATTCATTCATCTATATGGAACGAGTCACTGAGAGACTCCATACTTGGTCAGCGAAGGACAAGAAGAAGAAGAAGAGTAGGTTCTTATATGCTGCTTTTCCCTACCCGAAGGAGGCTCAAAGCGGCTTACAGTCGCCTTCCCATTCCTCTCCCATAACTGACACCCTGTGGGGTGGGTGAGGCTGAGAGAGCGCTGATATCACTGCCCGGTCAGAACAGTTTTATCAGTGCCGTGGCGAGCCCCAGGTCACCCAGCTGGCTGCATGTGGGGGAGCGCAGAATTGAACCTGGCATGCCAGATTAGAAGGCCGCACTCCTAACCACGTCACCGAACTGGCTCTCTCAAGGCCTCGTTCAAACCACAGAAAAACGTCTAGAATAGGCAGACCCGGCTTCCTCGAGAAAGTTGGCCACTTTGTTAGTGGCTCCAAGGTATTTCCAAGGAGGAGCAGAATTCTTACTGTTCCTTGCAGGGACGGAGTTTCCTTCACGTTGTCGGCACCTCTGTGCTTAGAGAGCAGCTCCATCCTTGGCTGGACGCCCAATTCTCCGTCTTCTTCCGCAGCCTGCAGGGGGTTGGGGCGTCTCTGCTCCCCTAAGCCCCGAGTAGCTGGACTGGAGGCTGCGGGAGAGGTGGGAAGATCTGCACTGGAAAAGCAACCCGTACAGCCAAAGAAACTTTGTTTTGGGGTGTTTCCCCCCAAAGCCAATGAACTTCTGCCTGCTCAAGGAGTCTTGGGGGGGGGGGGGATTGCTCCTGCAGCTTCCAGCGCACAGCCACAAAAAGATTCTTCCCCCCCAAAAAAAGCCCTTGGAGTGGCAGAACAGAGCACACATGCGCAAAGTGATGCAGCTCGGGAAAAGAAGGGTTTTCTTCCCCAAGCCCAGCAAGCCAGCCAGCCAGCAATCTAGCTAGCTGCATCTGGTAAAAAAAAAAAAGAAAGAAAAATCCATCATGCTGAAGTTACCCCAAATTTTGCCCCATTTCAAAATTCAGTCTCCCCCCCCTCCTTGAGAATTTACCCGTGCTTTTAAAAGTGGGTAGGGGAAAGCAGGTATTGTCCCACCTAAGTGGACCTAAGGGAAAGGAGACTGTGATATTTCAACACCTTTAAAAGAGCATTCAGAACATCCCCCACAACCACAAAGAAGTGGGGCGAGGAGTCCGTCTTTGGGAGCCCGGAAGGCGTCTTTCTCTTTCCCATCGTCTGGAGGGGGTCTGTATCCCGGGCGTGCTGCTGAACGGTGGTCTCTGTGGAAGGGGGAAGCAGAAAGAAAGAGAGATGAGATGGGGAGGGGGGAGGCTTAAAATCCAAGTCATGAGATACCCCCTGGCAGGCTTCCCAAAAGACTCTGCCTGGCCACTAGGGCCAAGGGGGTGCTGTGAAGACGCTTCTGGGCTCCATATCAGCCCACCACGCAGGTTCACCCCCAGACAGGAGGCCCGAACGTGGGCAGAGAGCGCCTCTGCTTATCTATCAGGCCTCCCACAGGAGGGACGGGACGGGGCAGGGAAGCAGTGACAGGGTTTCCTTCACTTTGCCGGCACCTCTGGGCTTAGGGAGCAGCTCCATCCTTTGCTGAATGCCTGCAGGGAGTTGTGTCGTCTCTGCTCCCCTAAGCCCTTTAAGCCCCGGGTAGCTGAACTGGAGGCTGCGGGAGAGCTGGGAAGATCTGAACTGCCAAAGCAACCCGTACAGCCAGAGAAACCTTGTTTTGGGGTGTTTTCCCCAAAAGCGAATGAACTTCTGCCTGCTCAAGCAGACTTGGGCGGGGGGGGGGTTGCTCCCGCAGCTTCCAGCGCACAGCCAGAAAAAGATACCTCCCTCCCCAAAAAAAATAAAAGCCCTTGGAGTGGCGGAACAGAGCACACATGCGCAAAGTGATGCAGCTCGGGAAAAGAAGGGTTTTTCCCCCCCCCAAGTCCAGCAAGCCAGCCAGCCAGCAATCTAGCTAGCTACATCTGGTTAAAAAAAAAAATCCATCATGCTGAAGTTACTCCAAATTTTGCCCCATTTCAAAAATCAGTCTTCCCCCCCTCCTTGAGAATTTACCCATGCTTTTAAAAGTGGGTAGGGGAAAGCAGGTATTGCCCCACCTAAGTGGAACTCTCAGGGAAAGGAGACTGTGATATTTCAACACCTTTAAAAGAGCATTCAGAACATCCCCCACAACCACAAAGTGCCTTGAGTGTTTTCCCCCTTTTAGAACACAAATAAATTATTTCCTAGCTATGAATGATTTAAAAATGGAACACATTGACTGACCTCCTAGGACTAAATTATCCCCCCTGCAGGCAGCAGAAGAAGAGGGGCGAGGAGTCCCTCTTTGGGCGGCCGGAAGGCATCTTTCTCTTTCCCATCGTCCGGAGGGGGTCTGTCTCCCGGGCGTGCTGCTGAACGGTGGTCTCTGTGGAAGGGGGAAGCAGAAACAAAGAGGGATGAGATGGGGAGGGGGGAGGCTTAAAATCCAAGTCATGAGATCCCCCCTGGCAGGCTTCCCAAAAGACTCTGCCTGGCCACCAGGGCCAAGGGGGTGCTGTGAAGACGTTTCTGGGCTCCAGGTCAGCCCACCACGCAGGTTCACCCCCAGACAGGAGGCCCGAACGTGGGCAGAGAGCGTCTTTGCTGATCTATCAGGTCCCCAACATTAGGAACGGGACTGGTTGGTTTTTGTGCGAAAAGACGACTGCAGTTTTGTATAAGGTGACCAGATTGTAACACTGGTAAAGCGGGACACCATTGACTGGGTGGGTTCTTGATTAAAATTTTGGTCTACGTGGAGCAACAAAGATTTTCATAGAACGCACAGAACGCAAAAATAGTATGGTAATATATATTTTTTTTAAATTTCAACATAAGTACCATTTGCCAGGTGCCCCAGGATGTCCTTCCAAAAGTGGGACAATCTGGTCACCTTAGTGTTGTACATTCCTGCAAGGCCAGCAGAAAGAGAGTTCTGGCTTGGAGAGTCAGGGTGCTCTGTGAGGTTTTTTACCCGGCTTTTCTCTATCTGAAGGAGTCTCAAAGGGGCTTCGGATCGCCTTTCCTCGCCGCACAGCAGCCATTCTGAGAGGGGGGGGGGGCTGGGAGAGCCCTGAGAGAACTGCTGTGTAAGAACAGCTCTATCAGAACTGCGACTGGCCCAAGGCCTTCCAGCTGGCTGCCTTTGGAGGAGGAGGGGGGCTCAAGGCCCCCGAGTCTGCCTTCCACAGCGGCCCCGGCCTCCCATCTCTGCGGCCAGCGAATCAGCAGGAATGGAGGACCTCCAGGCACGGCCCTGGGGCAGCTCATCCTTTCTGGATACTTATTTATTTATTAATTAATTATTTGTCCATTGAAATTAATTTGTCCTGCACACTGTCCATTTTGAGCTAAGCCGTTGCGGGGCAGCCGATCTCCCCCTCCTGGTCTTGGTCTTGCGGTTCTAAAACTGGCCACAGGATGGGAGACGCGAGCCAGTTTTACCCGCGTATTTCCCCAGTTTGTCCGCCAGACGGCAGCACCTGCTATGCATCTCCATTGACGGCCAGAATATGGCTGGGCCTGCATAGGAATCTGCTCCGCCCAGCTGGGAAGAAGCACGGGCGGGGGGGGGGGGAGAGGAGGGAGAGGAAAGGCTGCCGTCTTGTGGCCAAAGTGGGAAATGACGCGGATGCAAGGGAGGCAGCCGCCGCTTTTCACGCTAAGTCCTCAGTCATGCGCATTACGCCGGGCAGCCGAGAATGCTGGGAATTGTAGCCCCACCCGCCCCCGCGACGGGCAGCGCGTAATTTCTGGACTCGTTAGCCTTTTAGCACGCGAGTGGAACCCCGCAGCGATGTTTACCTCGCATCGGAAATGTAGAGGCGGGAAGCTACTATTTCCCTACCTCTTAGGGTAGAATGCGCCGGAATTGTAGAGGCGGGCCGCCGTATTACTTTCCTACCTCTTAGGGATTGGTGCCCCGGATAAGAGACTCGTGCGGAAACAAGGACAATGATATTAGTCGTTCCGCTTAGCGGATAGTTGTCGGACTTTCCCACAGTAACCCCTTCCAGGACGACACGGATGCAGAAATAAAGAACATACACATGCGCATTAAGCCGGGCAGCTGGGAATGCCGGGAACTGTAGTCCTTTCCCGATCGCTGGACACAGGCCGTCATGCGCACTACGCACGGCAGCTGTGAATGCCGGGAACTGTTGTCCTTTCCCCATCGGTGGACAAAGGCTGTCATGCGCACTACGCACGGCACATGGGCATGCCGGGAACTGTAGTCTTTTCCCTATCGGTGGACACAGCCGTCATGCGTACTACGCAGGGCAGCTGTGAATGCCGGGAATTGTAGTCCTTTCATCATCCGAGGACACAGGCGGTCATGCGCACTAGGCCGGGCTGCTGCGAATGCCGGGAATGACGTCTATTCCCCGCCTATCTTCCTCCGGCGTCCAATCAAAGGGGAAGTTAGGTCCGGCCAATCGGATGAGAGTCGGAGGCGTCTTGTGCGTCGATGGGTTAAGACGCCCCGTGCGATTGGCTGAGG
Organism: Paroedura picta; assembly: GCF_049243985.1. Lineage (NCBI taxonomy): Eukaryota > Metazoa > Chordata > Lepidosauria > Squamata > Gekkonidae > Paroedura > Paroedura picta. The sequence goes on from NC_135385.1 coordinate 21,979,146, forward strand.
CGGCGAGGGCGGGACGAAGAGGGGATGGTGGAGTGACGGACAAGGCAGACCAATCGGAAGAAAGGCTGCGGCGCCGGGCGAGGCGGTTGGCTAGGCCATGCTTCGTGATTG